>NC_045616.1:64614540-66093707 GCF_009829155.1 Mustela erminea
TTTTCTTTATCCTTTCCCTAGGAATAGTGACAAATTTCTCATCTTATTATTCTCATTTATGAGTTTAGCATCTAGATTGTTCTCTGTATTACCTGTCTTGTCTCCACTGAATCTTGAGTTTGCTAACTTTTAAAAAAATCTCAAAGCAATTTTTAATTATCTTAGATTATGTCTTCTCAGATTTCAACTTGTCCATGGGTCTCATATTTTTTTAAGTGCTTTCTCTGATTTTTAGGAGTGGGAGTCATATTTACTCCAGGTCTTAAGAATAGCCCTTTGTTTTGAACAACTTTATTTTTTTTTGCATTCCCAGTGATCTGTCTTCCTTCTTCCCTCCCTTCCTCCTTCCCTCCTTTCTTTCTCAACCAGAGGGAAGTGTATGCATGTCTAATATTAGATGCTGAGATAGATTTTATCAGGGTTTTTGTAGGTACTTATCCAAATATTTTAGTCCCGACTAAAGGGGAATATTGAAAGTTTAGACTTCTTCTAGTCTACTTTAATCAAACCAAGATTCTCATTGTCTATGAAGCATAGGGAGGGCACAAGATCAGAGGCAGCCACGGGCAGGACTCTGAGAAGCATTTCCTGGGCATACATGCTGTGGCACACTGAAATTAACTGCTCTTGTTTTTCTATTTTTTTTTTTTTTTTAGATTTTATTTATTTATTTGACAGAGCTCACAAACAGGCAGAGAGAGAGGAAGGGAAGCTGGCTCCCTGCTGAGCAGAGAGTCCAATGCAGGGCTGGATCCCAGGACCCCGGGATCATAACCTGAGCCGAAGGCAGAGGCTTTAACCCACTGTATCTGAGGCGAATACTCTCTTGAAGAGGTAGCTGAAACAATGTCCCATTTTTCCTGGTTCTTTACTACACATCAGGTGACATTTTAATGGAATCCCTGGGGTGAGCTGCTTCATGTGTGGGGTAGGGATTTTTGCAAACCTTTTTGCCCTCACCTTAGCCCAACTCCTAGCCTCTGTTCCATTCACCTTGAAGGTAAATTCTGGCTACACTGTTAGTGATCACAGGCACTTCCTCCAATTGTGTTTTTCTGCATAAATTTGACAGATTGCATTTTCAAAATGGCCACAAGCCATCCTTGCCCGGAAGGATGCATCTCCTCATATCATAAAAGGACAAGCAGTCCCCTTCTCCTTGAGCATGACTGAGCCTCTAGGAATAGAATGTGGTGGAAGTGACACTGCATGACTTCATCGGCTAGGACAGAAAAGGTGACAGAGCTTCAGCCTGATTTTCTCTCTCCCTCTGTCTCCCCATACACCTTGGAAGAAGTCTGCTGCCCCAAAGCCTCAGTGCTGGAGCTAGAGTATGGAGTGACCACAGAGAAAAAGAGGTGTCCCAGACCCCTCAAACTTCCCAGCAAGCACCCCTAAACCTGTGAGGGAGCAAGTCTTCAGAAGATTCTATGCTTCAGCCCTTAAGCTACCCCAGCTGATGTGCAGGGAATCAGAGATAAGCTGATTCTGGCAAGCCTTGCACCACGTGCAGATCCATGAGTGAAAGAAATGCTGTACATTCACTAAGTTCAGGGTGTTTGGTCACACAGCAGTAGGTAAGTAACACATGTGAACTTGCAGGCAGGGACCTCTGCATTCCCATCCCACTTCTATATATTGCAGACATTTTCCAAAGTGTTTGGCCTTTCATGCTTCCCTTTCCTGTTTCATATTGGTAAAGATATTATTTTATTTTCATATTTGTTATTTTATTTATGTAAAAAGACTTTTTACCATTATTATTTCTCATTGGTCATATCACTAAAATTATAGGTGAAGAGAAGATAAAAATATGGCCTCAAATTGTCACCTTGAACAGAAACTTTTGGTTCAGTTTCTAAGTAAGATGCTGGGTGACATCCATAAGTGCACAACCTCTACTCATAGGTCAGGGTAACTGAGTTTAGTGGATGAGCCGTTGTCATTTAGCAAGTTCACTCTGTTGGACTCTCTAGTCCTGCCTGATGTTAATTTATAATTTAGGGGGATTTCTGCATGTTCATCTCCTTGACAGTTGAATATATTACCTCTAAATATTAATCCGTCAAGGTGGCTTGTCAGAAAATAACCAGAGTGGACTGTTATGTAAGGATAAATAAAAGTAAAAATGCCCTTCTAATTTCATGTAGAATCAACAGTTCCACAATCACCAGAATCTGTTAATGGAATGTCAAAATGAAAAGATTAAAATCCCTGAAAAATTACAGTTGAGTTAAATTGGTAATCAACAGTTGGTCATCTTCCATCTGGATTGGCAGATGGTTTTTAATGTTTATTCTTGATCCTGCTGCATTACAGGTGATTTTCACTGCCGTCTTGTCCGGGTCGATGTCTAGAAGTTGAGCCCTTGGAACATTCTTTTCTCTTTCCTAATCAGTACTTCTTTCTTGTGTCCACCCCCCACTTTTTTAAAAGATTTTTTATTTATTTGACAGACAAATCACAAGTAGGCAGAGGCAGGCAGAAAAAGAGGGAGAAGCAGGCTCCCTGCTGAGCAGACAGCTGGATGTGGGGCTCAATCCCAGGACCCTGGGATCATGACCCGAGCTGAAGGCAGAGGTTTTAACCCACTGAGCCACCCAGGTGCCCTTGTGTTTCCCCTTTTTATGAGGACACCTGAACAAGATGTAGACCATCTCAGTGTTTGGGGGAAATAAGCTCTCAATAGTGAAGAGGAGAGATGGGTGTGGCAGAGAATCACCCGACAGGATGGAAAGGGCACAGATTCTGAGACTGGACCAGAACTAGGATCGGATCAAGGGTACTGCCTCTTACAGGTTTGTGATCTTGGGCTGTCTGTTTCCTTCCCTGAAGAGCAGGCATAATCAAATGCATTATTCATGGGCTGTCATGACAGAGTACCACACACTGGGTAGATGAAACAACCGAAATTTATTTTCTTACAGATAGGGAGGCTAGAAGTCCAAGATCAAGGTGTTGGCAGGGTTAGTTTCTTCTAAGGCCTCTCTATACTTAGTGTGTAGACAGCTATTCTCCCCTGTCTCATCATAGCCTTCCCTCGGTGCATGTCTGTGTCCTAATCACCCCTTACAAGGACCCCAGCCAGTCATGTTGGGTTAGGCCTTCCCATAATGACCTCGTTTTAACTTGATTGCCTCTTAAAGACCCTTTAACTTGATTGCCTCTTTAAAGACCCTTTAAAGACCCTTTCTCCAAATGCAGTCACATTCTAAGGTTAGGGCTTCAACATATGAATTTTGGGGAGGATACAATTCAGCCCATAACATACATCTGTCCTAAACAGGTATCAGAAATAAAGTTCCTGGTATACGATAAAGATGCTAAAAATGTTAGTTCTCTTTCTTCCTTCTCTCAATTCCAGAATCTTTTGACCTTGGTGGTAGAAGAGAGTGCATTTCCTTTACCTTCAATCTAATTTCCCATCTTTTTCCTTTCTAAGAAATTATTTGTGAGAAATGATGGAAAGATGATCTTAGTATTTTTCTTTCTCAAAGATGCTACCTTGTTAGTCTCAAATGGAATTCTAACCATTTCCCTCTTTTCTCAGAACATGGACACGAACTGTATTAGCTATCCTGACACTAGAAGGTGAGCTTGGGCATGGAAACCTCTCATAAGGTGGAGAAGTAAAAAACCGGTATGACAGCTGACTGCAGTTAGGAGCACTGCTGTGTAGGCACATGCGCATTAATCCGTGTTCCGCAGGAGAGGGAGGAGCAGACAGGACTGGAGTAGACATGGAGGCAGGGCTAAGGGATAACATAAGACCACGAGACAGGAGGTAGATCATGGACAGTTTACCAGTCCACTATAAGAATTTGGAAACTAATCTAACTGAAATGGACAGTCATGATCAAAATGCATTTTTCAAACCCTGGTATTGCTTAAAGAAAGCAAGTATTGTTGGGGGCAGGGCAAGTGTAGAGGAAGAAAGCCCATTTAGGAAACTAGTGACTTACTATAGGAAGGAGTCACTTGGACTAAAGTAGCAACAGCACAGAGGGAAGAAATGTATTTTGGAGATAGAACCAACAAGATTTGTTGATTGGATGTAGCGTCTTGGGGGTAGGAAGGGTCAATGATGACATACAATCATCTGGTTTTAATGATTAAGCAGATGGGCGGTGTTAATTAAAGAGATGGGGTTGGAAGAAGGAGAGCTGGGTACTTGGGGGACGGGGGGATGGGATGAAGTTTTAGTTATATAAATTTTGGGGAGCTGACAATATACAAGTGTCAGTATTAACTAAGGGGTTGTCTATGAGTCTAGAACTCAGGGGAGAGGCTCAAGCCAGAAACATAAATTTTGGAGTCATTGCTGTGAAGCAACATCAGAAACCATGGGATTGGATAAGAACATCTAAGGAAACACATATGAACGGAGATGTTCTGCAATGAACCTTGATGAGCTCTAGTCTTTTAAAGGTGTCTGGCAAAGGAAGATTCAGGAAAATGGCCTGGTAAGAGTGGCCACTGAGGGAAAAGGGAAAATAAAAATGTGGTGTCCTGGAAGCCAAGGAAAGCTACAGAAGGCAATTCTTTCACAAGGGTAATGCTGTTGAGAGTAGAAGGATGGAGCAGTGAAGTGTTCACTGGCTTTGGCAAGATGGGGGTAGTCTCTGATGCTGACAAGACAGAGCGGGTCAGTGAGTGAATAGGAGGTGAGGAAGTGAAGGGAGTGTGCAAAGATACTTCTGAGTTTCCCTATAAAGGGAAGCAGCAAAATGGAGCTATAGCTAGAGGAAGATGTGGGATCAAAAAAGAATTTAAAAGTTGGCAAGATACTGAGCATTTTCATATGCTGATGGGATGTATCAAGGAGAGAGGGAGAGTGGTGATAAATGAGACAGAGGGAATAAAGGAGAGAATGAAATCCTCAGAGAGGCCAGAGTGCAAGTTTTAGACGGGCCATGATGGGAGAAGACACAGTGTTTTGTTTTGTTTCCTAAAACTACAGTAAATACTTTTCTTAGGAAAAATTGCCAAGGTCAAGACCATGGACATTTTTTAAGGTTCCTGACCCATTTGTCAATCTGCATCCAGAAAAGTTATTGCAATTAACATCTCATTGTTAACTTATGTCCTTTTGAATATTCTTTTGTGCAGTGTCTCTTGTATGTTTTAAAAACTGGAACATTGATGATTATTAAAGTATAAGTGTATAAGTTTTTATATGTTAATTGTTCCGTTTGCCATGTTTATGATAAACTTATTTCCCAGTTTGTTGTTTGCCTTTTAAATTTTTTTGCATGATGCTTTTCTATGAGTTTTTCCTTTGTGATTCCTTCTGTTGATTTATCTTGAGTATTTTTTTTTCCTTCTAAGGAACAATACTTTACAGTATGATTTTGAAAGTACAACAGTGTTGTGAATTACATTACCCTGTACCTCTTTACTAGGAACATGTGGCTCAGAAATGGAGCAGTCACCCAACCCCATTACATTTCTAGCCCTAGGAAAAGAAATATTCCCAGTGAAAATGTATTGTATTTCATGTCTGCAAACAGCAAAACTCAAATAATCTACACCAAAACAATTGGCCATAGAAACCTTCGCAAATGAAATTTTTGCAACAGTAGAACCGAAGCCAAGTAACAACCAACCCACATCACAAAGCCCAAAATGCTGACTCAAGTTCTCATTTTGTGTGTGTGTGTAAACTTGCTTTCAGTTGTTTATCTGATGAAATACTACTTTGTTTCACCCAGAGAAATTTCGGGTCTGTGATCATAACCAACTAACTTCTTTCTTTCCTTCCCCCTCTTCCTTCCTTCTTCATCACCAGTGTGCAGCTCAGGAAGTTACGATGGATCTATAGTTACTATCAAAGGAAAATTAGGTGTTACTGGTCTGTAAGTAGTAACATTGGTGGAGGAATAAAACACGAATCGGGCATTGACACTCACTTTTCTCCACAGTGTGGATGGTTCTGCCAATCTAGAGGAAGAATCATAGCTTGATACCCAGAAGATTATCAGGTCCCTCAAGGTACAGTGAAAGTAAAAGCCACTTTTTGAAGGGTATCTTCTGTCTTCATTACCTGCTACTTCTTCCTCTCTCTAACTTCCCTGACCCTTCCTCCTCTTTTCTATCTGGTACCATCCTTAGACTTTAGCAAGATGGTTCCAGCCCTGAAGCCATGAGTCAGGATACCAGCTCTTGTTTTCCTCCTCCTCCCACCATGGGATAAAGAATCCACAGGCCAAGGGGTCATGCCCTATACCTTGCCTCTTTTCAAGACAAGAAGTAACCAGGCACAATTTCCTGCCTCAAAGACCTTCTGTCTATTTCCAGAGACTTTATGGGCATCTTTCCTGGGTCCAGCCTCTGAGGCTAAGGTACATGTCTTAACATCTGACTGACAGCCACAGGAAGCTATTTGGCAAGGGGTATGGATGGAGCTTGGATCTTGCTCCCATGCAGCATATGAATGAAAACCCTGGTGATATGGAGAGTGGGCCAGGATGGGGAGAGAAAGGGAGCAGATTGTAGAGAGAGACCAGGGCAGGTGAACACTCTCCTTGCCTTAATGCATTCTGAAACTCTGAGGGGTTAAAGAATAGTAAATTTACCAATCTTGGACTTCCTATTTGCTATGTCAAGGAAAGAGGAGAGGACATATTTTACTTTCCTAAGTCTTTTCACTTCTTCTCTTGTTCTATTAAGTAAGTCTTTTATTTGATGTCCAATTGATTCATAACTTTAAAACATTTAGACATATAGTAAATGGATCTTTACTTGTCCTCTTGCCCAGTCCTGGAAATATTGGGGTAGGTTTGTCCATGCCCACTCCTCCATTTATTTCTCACGTTCTCTGCTTCTCTCTGCTTTTCAACCAATTTTGTCTTCTCCTCTGAGCCACACCACTTGGACTTGCTGAGTTCCGGGACTGACCTTTAGGATTGGTGTATGTGTGGAGGGGGGTCTGTTTCTCTTTCTTAATCCTTGCCTGTCCTGGATCATTTCTCCACATTGCCAGTTTGGGAATCCTGTATATAGTAGTGACCATTTCTGCAGGATAAGCAGAAACCTTGCTATAGTACTGAAAATATTAATTAATAAATGAGTAAATGGGAACAGATGCTAACCACTACTCACACAGGCTCAGGTGTTTCAGGCTTTGTTCTTTTTGGTCTGGCCAAACCATTGCTTACCTCCATGTGCCCCTCCTTTCTTATATCATTCTGGGGGTGTGGTAGGTGGGAAATGGGACAGGCATACCTATTTAGCCACATTGGTTTTTATAAGACTCTGAGATGATTTCCTTTATTTCCTCTGCCAGAGTTTCTAGAAGCCAGTGGTTCTCAGACTTCAGCATGCTTCAGAATCACATGGAAGGCTTTCAAAAACACTGGGCCCAATCCTCCGAGTTTCTGAATCAATAAGCAGGAATGAGGTGGGGCCCAACAATTTGCATTTCTAACCACATCCCAGGTAATGCTGATGCTCCTAATCCAGGTCACACTCTGAGAACCACAACTATAGGTCATCAAGTTTTACTGGATTTTCCCTGTTTGGAATCTCTACTGCTAATGTGAAATCACTTCCAACTTGTGGTCCCTGAACAGTCTCTGACTGAGCTCAGAACATTGCACAGAGACAAGCAAACTGATTTGAGACTCTAGCTCTTAAGTCCATATGCCCCTGCCATACGGACAGGGTGGCTGCCTTGTTAGCCATGGCGGGGGAATTCTCCCACAGAGGCAACTTGAGTCTCCACTTGGCAAAATATAAAACAGCCTTGGCTATACCCTTTCCTGTAAGCTTCTCTTTAATTGCAGAAACCTGGGTGGCCTTCACACAAGTTGTTTGCACAGCAAAGGAAAAAAGATAAGTTTTGTAACCTTGGAAGACCCAATCTCCTTTTTCCCAGCCTCCTGAGAAGCAGTGCCCAGAGGAACAAACACTGTGTGTGGGAAACCAGAGAGGGGCTCTGGAGGGTGGACTGGTGAGGCCAAAAAAGGGGTGGTGTCTCTTAAAAGTCAGTGTCTCTTGATCTGCCCAAAACTATGTCCTGCTGTGTGAGAGTTCATTAGCTGGAATTCCATAAACGACAAGAGTCCAAATTTCTGTAGCTCAACTCCAGGCCCTGATTCTTCTTACCAGGCTATGATCCCAGAGAAAAACAATCTTGGCTCTGACCGCTGGGTTACGGAATCCAGTCCAAAATATGGCTCTTCCAAAGTGACTCTCGTAGGCATTTGCATCTTATAGGGACAAAGAATTCTCTTCTCTGTCAACAACTAACCACACAGGCTTCAGGGCACTGACTCACGTGCCTTAAGCTCAGTCATCAGCTGGGGTACCTGGGATCTAGTCTCTACTCGCCCACTTTCTCTTGTGCAAATCTATAGGTCAATCATTTGCTTCGTTTTTCCAACCCCACCTTTTCCAGGTGACTTTTGTTGTAGGTTGCTGAGTCTATCCCAGATCCATCATGCTGTGAGAGCCTTCTTGCAATGAGATAGTTTCGATTTCATAATAACAATAACAGTAGTCAGAGGTTCTGGTTAGTGAACTCTGTACCAGGGCCCAGGCCACGCATTCTTACCCATGATCTAATATAGTTCCTACAATAATTCTAGGGTGTGATGTTTATTGCCCCCAATCTACAGATGAGAAAACTGAGGCTCAGAAGCTAGTTAAGTAACTTTCCCAAGACGACACAGCCTATAAGACGCAGCCTTGACAGACACCCAAACTGGTGCCAACATCCACACTTTTATATTTTATACTTGATAAATGTTTATTAATCTAGGTCTGTTAGCATATCTACATATGCATTAGGGAGAATTCCAGGGGCAGGTTCTAACCTCCTAAATTATTTAGAAACAGGAAACTCACTTAACCAAACACTCCATTTCCCAGCCCAAGTCACTTAACTGAACTGTTACAGTCTAATCAATACTCAATCACTTGCATCATGGGAAGCAGCATTAATGGAAATGGAAACTGTGGATAATCAATACGGCTGTATTTGAGAGCGGACTCACCTGCTTAGTACATGAAAATGTGGTGTAAAGCATACAGCAGGCTACCTGAGGGTTGGAGTCAGTGGGAGACGAACCCCTTTCCCTAGGAGAACTTGCGATGGGCATTTTATCAGCAGCCCCTTCCCACAGGCGTAAGAGACTCCATGATAAGCTTTGCTGCTTCCCGAAACAAAGCCCATGCTCTTGCCATCATCCTGCTGCTTTCACACTGGGAGTATGTATGTGCATGTGTGTGTGTATGTGTGTGCGCACAGACAGATGAAAGTGTTTGTGATGAGACAAAAGGATCTGTATATGAGAAACAGCACCTATAAGCAGTTCTGTCTTCCTGCTACAGCCAAAAAAGGTGCAGGAATTACCAGGTTGGGTTAGATTCCCATTCACACAGGGAAACACTGTGAGACACAAGCTGCCTTCAAGCCAGATTCCGAAGGTCTATGTCAGTCTCTAGAATATCCTCATCTACTGCAGAGTTCCATCCCATACAGTTTCCTACAACCATCTTAGATGTATAGTTTTAGCCTGTAATAGTTTAGGGAGTGAAAATTTCCATGAGTTTACCTCTCTCCTTCCTTTGTTACTGTTCACTTTGACTAGGTCTTTGAACCTTATTGAGATGCTCTGAAAGAAATAGGGTAAAATGAGAAATTACCCTAGCTTTAGATTCATAATACCTAGATTTTAAACCTAGCCCTGTCACTTACTAGCTGAGAAGTACTTTCAGCCAAGATGGTATGAACTTCCATGGGAACCCCCTGACCCCAGTCTTCATGCATAATAATGCTTTAAAAACTCAAATATTTGCAATACCTGGTTGAATTCAAAAGCAAGAAAGGGAAAGTTCAAGGACAAGAGATAAAGAGGGGACCCTTGTTTCCTAGTGGGAAGAAAGAATGTAGGCCACATTGTCCATATTGACAAAAAGAGCAGATGTGTGGTGTAGAGGAAAAGGTTTCCTAACTGATGTGAGAGCAGCTGTCTGGCCTCATGAGTCAGAGGCAGCCAGACTCGCTTCTCAGGACAAGGTGAGCACCAGGAAAGTCTTCATGAATAGGGACAAGAAGGTCTCTCTACTTCATCCCAAGAATAACAGACTTTGGCTCCTTGCCCTGGACCATGAACAGAAGCAGAGTGAAGGGAGAGAGTCAAACCCCAATGGCACATGATGGAGCCATGAGTTCCAAACGCTTCTATAACATGTGGTGTGGAAATCTTAGAGTGTGGGAACCCAGAGACCAATCTAAAAGTCTGTCCTGGACTGGCAGTCTGTGTGGGTTCCCGGCAGAGACAACCACAAGGACCCTTTTAACTAATCTCCTAATGAGCCCACGGACCCATGGGAGGGCAGCCTCATGAAAACACAGGTGCTTGGGGGGAAGCCTGCAGGGTCTTTGAGGATGTGCAGCAATTGCTTAGTGTCATTTATAGTTCTGTGGTCTTAGATCACTCCCTACCCTCTTCCTGCCACTGCCAGGAAAATGGCTACAGCTCACTGGGAATCTCATTTTATTCCTGAGAGAAACCTGCTTTCTATTCTCTTTCTCAGAGGTATTAACAACTCTATTTAGAGATTCAATCCTTTGCTCCCAGAGTAGGAATGGCCACAGATATATATAGATAGATAGATCTATCTATATATATATATATCCCATAGATATATCTATGGGATATACATATCTATCTATCTATATATGGGATGGATGGAGATATATATATATATATATATCATGGGAGGTCAAAGGCCAGCTTCCTCTGGGGCCAGTCACGGGAGGTACCATGCTCCAGCCATAGTTGTCAAGGCTCTGCAACCCAAACTATATCCACTCCACAATCCCACTAGCTTGCCCCAGAGTTATTTCTTTGGTTCTGGCTTTTATCATGATGGCCTTATTTATTGCCCATATGGAAGTAATATTTCCCTTCTCCCAAAGTCCCAGCCTCTTTATCTGTCCCTCTCTTAGGGCATTTGTCACTTCCTTGTGGAAAGAGTCTCTTTATACGCCTGCCTCATCTCTTTTCCCACAAAGGAGTTCCTTGATTCCAAGTCCAAAGAAAAGGAAAGCCACTGAGTTGTACTCCATCTTAAAGTTTTTATATTCTCTAGAGGTATAAAAACCACACAAATAAAAACTATACCTTTCCCCCTTTCCACTTTGAAATCACATTCTCTTGTTCCTTTTTTGGTACCTTAAGTCCCTTCTGGGACACTGTTTCTTCACAAATCATTCTGTTTCCTCTTCAGGAAAGACTTTTTTTTTTTTTAATTAACTACCTACAATGGTTGGTTTAAGCACCACAGAGATTTGTTATCTATTAAAGCAGATAAATGTGTGTGTGTGTGTTTGTGTGTGTGTGTGTGTTGAGGTCAATTTACATCAGTCTTCCTCTTGGAATGAAGGAATGGGGGCTGGGCCACAGGGATTCCCTGAGTTATTGCTCCAAATGTTACTGAAACCATCAAAGACCTACGTAGGCAGATAAGAAAAGACAACCCATGTTTCAAAGCCAGTGGCGGTGCCCCACCTTCTTGTTTAGGGCAGGACAGAACTTTGATCTCTTCAGTGTTACTCAATGTTTACTTCTCAAGTTTCTCTGTCTACCTCTTTTCTATCTCTTGTCAACAACCAACACAACTTCTACCAGTTAGGCACTCCATAAGGTTAAAAGTGACTGACGTCTCTGGGAGATGAGCAAAGGACAATGGTTAGGTCAAACTCAACTGTTTGAGTGGCCAGAGAGGGTTTTATCCAGGGAGCTTTTGGTTTCTGAGAATTGAAATCCTTTCATAGAAGCTCAAATGAGTAAGGGCATTTTATTATAGGATGCAGAGGGATACTACAGAAACACAAAGAAAGGACAGCAGGGCTTCCCAGGAATGGGAAAATTGTATCTCTCTTCCTTGTCTCCACAGGCTCATTTCATCTTTCTTTATTCACAGCCCTCTTCCTGATTCATTCATCTACCTGCAAACAGCTGTTCCATTCTCTGAGTCAATTGCCCAATTCCCCTTCCCAGAACTCCCCAATCTCTGGGTCTCACTCCAAGTCCCTGGTAGAGTAAATCTAATTGAGTTTGCTCGGATCAAGTGTCTATCCCTGTCTCATTCTGTGGCCAGAGATGGGGAAGCTGGGAAGATGAGAGAGGGGAGGAGAAAGTTCTGAGGTATATATACACATTGGATAATCTCTCTCTCTCTCTTTAAAGATTATTTATGTTAGCAGAGGAGAGGCAGAAAAAGGAGTAGAGAATGTCATCAGATAGACTCCCTGCTGAGCGTGGAGTTCAACAGAGGGATCAATCCCAGGACCCTGAGATCATGACCTGAGATGAAACGGAGTCTGGTCTTCAACCGACAAAGCCACCAAGGTGCCCACATTGGATAATCTCTTAAAGAGATGCGGATGGGGGCACCTGGGTGGGTTAAAGCCTCTGCCTTTGGCTCAGGTTATGATCCCAGGATCCTAGGATCAAGCCCCGCATCAGGCTCTCTGCTCGGCAAGGAGCCTGCTTCCTCCTCTCTCTCTGCCTTCTTCTCTGCCTACTTGTGATCTCTGTCTGTCAAATAAATAAATAAAATCTTTAAAAAAAAAAAAAAGAGATGTGGATGGTGGAAATTTGGATGGTAAGACACAAGGCCAGTATGCACACTGGACCAGTCTAAATATGAATCTAGCCTTTCAATGATCCTGACTGGCCCCAGATTCTACTTTTCAATTAAGTTTCTATATTGAGTGATGAACCACTGGGAATAAACAGAGAAGAACGAAGTCTTTGGAATGAGTCTCTCAGAAGTCTACTCTCAGATGGCCCCCACATCAAGGGTCTTAGCCTTCAAAGAGAACAATTTATTTCTGTGCATGATTCACAGATCCTCCATTTGTTGAAGTTTTGAATTACAGCTTTTCATTCAATTTAGGTTTAAGAACAGAGTTTGCATTTCTGAGAACCCTCACTTCCTGAAGCACGTTTCTTGAGGTTTAACAACAATTCTCTTAGTTTTTCAGGGGCGGATGACTGGTGAATGGACTTGCAAAGTTTTGACTGCCCCAAATCTGAAAAAGGAAGAGTTGCAGTGTTTGTGTTTGCCTGAGTGGTCTTTTGGACGATGAACCCTTTGAAAGCAGTGTGAATGTCTTTCCCTCTGACGCCCTCCCAAAGAACCCGAATCACAGCACGCACCCAGTGATTGATCCAATCAGTGACAGAGTGAAGGCTGTGAGGTTCTTGTAACAGTAGTAGAAACAGCAATCACAGTAGCAATTGGTTTAGGAGCTACTTGTCACGACTCCCTCAGATGTTACATACATGACATCATTTAATCCTCCTACAAAACTTTGAATATGGCCTGAATACAGAGAGAAAAAACTCAGATGATGTGGTTATCCTTGTTCTTTGATCTTAACAAGACAGTGGACTCAAGTTTTATCTCTGCAATGTCCCCATGCCATTCAGAGCAAGGCAATTCGGTGAACCTATGCAAACCAACTGGATGATTTGTGGAAGAGTTATCTTTGCTTAAATAATCCAGGGATTATTTCCTCACTACAAGTATTTACAAACTAACACCTTCCTACTTCTGTACAAAGTGAAAGAGAGACTTCAAGGCTTGTTTTGTGCCACGTACCCGACCAGTTAATTCAAAACAATGCATAATGTTTAGTTCATTAAACCACAGGCATGGTCAGTGTCCCATAAGAACAAAAAAAGGGATAAAGGACTTTGTAGCCAATTATACATAAAAACCAGTGTGTGAGTTTCAATGAGTTACATAAAACCTTTTTATGCACTTATTTATTAAGGCCATTTATCTCCCCACAAAATGTAACAAAGACAGATCTTTAAGATGATCATTCCAAAGTGTTCAAGTCATTCTTTATGGGTTTAAATAACAAAGGAAAATAAATTTCTCACTGCTTGTAAAAATACTATTTATGATTGCCCACTCATGAAAGCTGCATTATTGATCACTGTGTTCTAGTAAATATTTTACATTTCATTAATATTTACAAGGGCAGGGGCACTGGTGGCTCAGTTGGTTTAGGGTCTGCCTTTGGCTCAGGTCATGATCCTGGCATCAAGTCTGACATGGGGCTCCTTGCTCAGCAGGGAGTCTGCTACTCCCTCTGCCTCTGTCCCTGCTTGTGCTCTCTCTGTGTCCTTCTCTCTCAAATAAATATATACAATCTTTAAAGAAAATATTTACAATGGCATTAACAACAATCTCCATATGAGATTGAGTTAGGAACATTTCTTTTTTTTTTTTTAAAGATTTTTATTTATTTTATTTGACAGACAGAGATCACAAGTAGGCAGAGAGGCAGGCAGAGAGAGAGGGAGGAGGAAGCAGGCTCCCTGCTGAGCAGAGAGCCCGATGCGGGGCTCGATCCCAGGACCCTGGGATCATGACCTGAGCCGAAGGCAGAGGCTTTAACCCACTAAGCCACCCAGGTGCCCCGAGTTAGGAACATTTCATTGAGCACCACACTCATCTTTTTTTTTTACTTTACTTTTAAAGATATTATTTATTTATTTATTTGGAGAGATACAGAGCATGAATAGTCAGAGGGGCAGAGGAGTACACTCATCTTTTTTTTTACTTTACTTTTAAAGATTTTATTTATTTATTTATTTGGAGAAATACAGAGCATGAATAGTCAGAGGGGCAGAGGAGAGAGAGAATCTCAAGCAGGATCCACGCCTGGCACAGAGCCCCATGTGGGGCTTGATCCACGACCCTGAGGTCACAACCTGGGCTGAAATCAAAGGAGTTGGATGCTCAACTGACTGAGCCACCCACGTGTCCCTACACTCATCTTATTTTTAAATTTTCAAAGTCTACTGTCCATATTAGACCTCTCCAAAGTATCTAAATCAAGGTAGGTGATTATTGAACAAAAAAAGTAAGTTGGGAACTTGGTAGTATTTTGAGTTTTTACTGGTGTCACCTGGGATTTTTAGCAGAACCCTGATCTTCTGGCTTTCTGCTGTCTATAACTTTGAAATGTTATAAAACTTGTTTTCAAAATAATGAACTTTTATCTTTTCTTTCCCTATTACTACAAATGTTGTGGTAATCTCAATGTATGGGAAGCATTCCTTTTCTTTACTTCATCAAAGTAGGAAGGCCAGGACGGGCACAGGGAGTTTGAGTCAGGTAGAGCTGGCTTTAAATGCAAGCCCATCCCTGGTTCCCTGGGTGGCTCAGTCTGTTAAGCATCTGCCTTTGGCTTGGGTCATGATCCCGGGGACCTGGTACTGAGCCCCACATCAGGCTCCCTGCTTGGCAGAGGGCCTGTTTTTTTTCTCCCTCTGCTGTGTCCCCTGCCTGTGCTCTTTCTTTCAAATAAATAAATAAAATCTTAAAAAAAAAAATACAGTCCCATTCCTTACTAGTTTGTAACCTTAGTCAAAACACTTAGCCTTTTTGAGCTAAATTGTATACATCTATAAAATAAAGGTAATAATGATCTCCTAGGGAAGGCATGAGAATTAAATAAATGAGTCTAAGCAAAACAGCATAACAGGCTCTCAGGAAATAGTTTCCTCCCCTATTAGGTCATGTAAAATGTTATAATCAACAGTTTGGAGGAAAAAAAAAACCCTCCTGTTTCATGGAAATATTTCCAAAACATATGAAATATTACTGTTTTTCTTGGTTCATGTATAATGAACAGAGTAATACTTCTTTTTCCTATATTCTTTCTCTTCACTATTTTTCAAAATTTTCCACCAGATATATACGATTGGGAAGCTTTGGGAATATTTGAAAAAAACTGATGCAGGGAGACAGGTGGGGGTAGGAGTATATCTTGAGACTGTAACAAATCGGGAAATTTAACTTTTTCTTTATTAAATAAATATGAAAGTAGATATAAAGTTTAAATGTCTAGGAGTCACTGGCATAAATCTGGGCAAGTAACCTGGATCAGAAGGTTGGGGGGGCATTAATTTAAATCTCACACTTTAAAGAATGAGTCTTATTGTCTTTGGTCAGTTACCAGTGTCCTTTGGCTTCCAGATTGGTGGGAAATTTTTGGTGCTGAGAGTCGAATTTTAAAGAGTGAGTGGAACAAAGAGGAGAGAAGTTGCTTTGATTTTTACTGTAGTAGCTGTCAAAGTTCATTATCATGACAGTAACCTCATAGAATTCCTGAGTCATCATTAGGACAAATATGATCCCCCTAGATATAGTTCCAGGTGATTTTCTTTATTAATGAATACATTCAAATGCCACTGAGACATTCTGCAGATGACCCTACTGAAATTGATGAAGACTCTCTGGGAGAATAACTGAAATGGCCAGCAGGAAGTGAAAGAATTCACCAGTGTGCACAGGTAAACCACACCCTTAACTGTACGTCTATAGCCACTGTTCCTGAGAACTGAAAATGGCTTCACGGTTAAACAAAAGGGACTAAGAAGGAGTAGAAAAACTTTCTTATTCATTCCTGTCCTACCAAACCAGGGCAATGGCTATCATGCTGTCCAGGTTAGAGATGGGCCAGCAGTGCCTTTGCTTAGGCCTTTAAGAATGTTCTGCCCTCCTTCTTTTGTGTTCTGGGAAAACAGCTTTAAGGCATCTATGTTTAAAAGGACAGATCAATTCTCCTGTAACTGAGAACACTTTCAAGGCCATTCAAGTCACGAGGCTGGTTTTGGCTGAGACATGAGACAAAATAGTCCTCTTGTGGGAACTAGTTCTGTTGTTCTTCTTGCCTTTTAGAGTCATTAACAGCACACTAACTGTTAGGAAATGTCCTACCAGTGATTCAGTGAGGTTTCGTTGTTTTGTTTACTTGGATTTTCATCTCTAGCCTCTTTATATTTGCATTATTTAAAAGTCTTCTTCCCCCAAATTTAGATACTTCAGTTCAATAATTCAGTATGAGCAATTTAGAAAGTGTTTCTTTAATTTGGGCAAGATCCTTCTGAGCATTTGTCATTGCTCTTGTTTATCTATAAGTGGGTGTGTTTCTGTACATCGGGACACACACACACACACACACACACACACACACATGATCCACTGGAACTGGAGGTTGATCACTACAAAAGCAGAGATAGATTGTTTCTGAGATGACAGAAAACCTGGGAAAAGTCCACAGCC
Source organism: Mustela erminea (assembly GCF_009829155.1). NCBI lineage: Eukaryota > Metazoa > Chordata > Mammalia > Carnivora > Mustelidae > Mustela > Mustela erminea. The sequence goes on from NC_045616.1 coordinate 64,631,644, forward strand.
TTCCAAGTTTTGATGTCTGTCTTTGGTTCCTGAGAGTTGGGATCTATCAAGCTGTCAGGATGGGACAAATGGGCTGGGGGTGAGTGTTTGGAGACTCAAAGTGGAAAAAGTGGAAGAGCAGGAAAAAGCAGGACTCAAGTCATAAGGACTAGAGGGTTAGAAGTCCTAGACTCCCCAGCCCTGTACAACCATTAATTCTTGGGATGAACTAGAACATGTCCCTGGAGTTCAGTGTCATTATTTGTGTGAAAGAGTTGGTCTAGATGGGGTGGTGGTGGGGGTGTGTCAGCAACGATGGTCTGTGGGGCAAATGAACCCAGCAGCTGTTACTGTAAGTCCAGCTGCACTGGCACAGAGCCTGACCATTTGGTCAGGTGATGTCTGTTGACTGTGACTGCTTTCCAACTGCAAAGGCAGAGACCTAATGACTGCAAAGCCCAAGATGTTTACTATCTGATCCATTGCTGAAAAAGTCTGTTCAACCCTGGTCTAAAGGATTTCTGTTCTTCATGCTCTAAACTCTGTAATTGCTCTGTATCTTAAACTAATCTTTTTCTCTAAGCACAGGAGGCTTACATGTTTCTCAGTGTCTCACAAATTGGATAACTACTTGTTTTCATTCTGAAGGCCAGGACACATGCACTTGGCAGTAAATGAGACTTGAAGGCAAAGAAGCAGAGCCTCGTGGAAGAGGAAAACAAGATGGAAGATGATGGGAAAGATGAGGACTTGGAAGAGCTTGGTGAGAAGAGAGAGGAGTGCTTGGTACACATGGGCTGGGTTATGGCTGTGTGATGGGGATGTTCCCACTCAGCAGTGTTGGTGGAATGAGGCTGGACCAGCTGGTTGGCAGAGGGGGTTTCCCCTTTGGGAGATGGTACTGTGATTCACACATGTGGGTTGATGGCGAAGAGATTCTGAGTAGCGGGGAGGAGGGGAAAGGGAGAGAAAAAGAAGGAGGGAAGGGATACGCAAGTTAAGACACCGACATGTGTCTTAACTTGTAGTAAGTATTCACCATGACTAGTGGGTTGTGCTAGGCACCATGGGGGGTACAAAGGGGAATGAACATCATCTCCATATGGAGAAGCTAAGCTTTAAACTGGAGGCTGCTTCGGACTTCTGGTGGGATGGGAGAAAGTGCCATAAAGAAGGGCAGAGCAAGATGGATGGAATTAGTTCTCAAGAAAAAGGTATAAGAAAATGCTTAGACTATCCAAGTCTCACATTTCATATCTAAAATCCTAGGAAGATTTGGAAATGTTCATGATAAACACCCTGCTATAAACAGACATACTTTTATTTCTCAGCCTGGCAAACAAGGTCCTCCATGACTCTGTTTTACATGAACAGCTTCATCACTCACATTCGTACAACTCCTGGCCCAGGTTTCAGCCACATGGACCCTTTCCCATTTGCTTTCATGGACCACATTGATTCTTGCCTCAAGCCTTTGTCATGCTGAGCTTTCTGACTAGAATTCCCTCAACGCTGAGGGAATTAGTCCCATTTCTTGTAGCCCTTCAGACCCCATTCAGCCCCTGCATCACCTCCTCTAGGAAGCCTTCTGTGACTTCCAAGGCTAGGTAAGCCTATAATATAATTATATTATATTTTTATAATATAATTATAAATATATATAATATGTATTTATATATATGTTTATATATAAATATATATAATATAATTATAATATAATATAATATAAAATACCTGACAATAATATCAGATATTTTCCCTATTATAGTACACAATAATTTCCTGTGCATTTAAAACATTTGTTTAGGTTCCTTCAGAAGCAGACCCTGAGACAAGGATTTTGAGTGCAGATAATTTAGTTAGGAGGTCATCCCAGATAAAACAAAACAAACCACAAAGTGTCAGGGCAATGGGGAAGTGAGACAGGAAAAGGAAGGTAGAAAAGAAAGGAGCCTTTATGAAGTAAGTTATCATGTGGGTTAGCAGAAACCAGGTCCCTTTGAGGAATCTAAGGTCCAGTTGAGAACATTCACAGCAGAGTTATCCCACCTGAGGGGGAGGGAACATGCATATTTACACACCATTAGCTATCAGCTGAAGGATACTCGAGTGAGGAGGATGAATTCCTTGGCACTGACATCCTGTGGGAATGGCTTGTAGATTGGGTTCTGGCAGTCAGAGAAAGCCCTTCAGCCCGGAAATGCAGGTGCTGGCAGTGCTCTGAGGTGGGAAGGCAAAGAAGTTTTGGGAGGGTCACAGATAGTACTGTATTTAATATCTCTTATTAGACTCTCAGATTTGAAAGGAGCTGGGCTGGAAAAACTAGGGGTGGAGATGGGAGAGCTGAAGCAGCTGGAGATTGCTTGTGCATCTCTCCCTTCATGGAGTTTTACTTCAGGTCTCTGACCCCCTGTGGTCTCTCCACCTGAGCTAGTTTGGGTTTTCAATCCCAGGACAATTTAAGAGCCCTCAGGCTTATTTGGACAACCAGGGATTTAAAGGCAGGTGTCTCAAGAGAAGCAGGAAGAAGCTATGCTGTCTTCTGATAATATAATCTCTGAAGTTACAACATTATTTCCCTGTAGTGTCCTAATTGGGGGAAATGGAACACAGACCTTCCTTCTCTATAGAAGGAGGGTCCAAGTTTGATCAGCAGAGCATGTAGGAAGGGAGATACTGTGGCTCTCCGTAGAAAATACATTTTGTCACATAGATGTTTCAGGAATACTTAAGAGATACATTGTAAAGCTTTTCTTCAGTGTAAAATTATACTGTCTCTGGGTATCTCCGAGTACTGCTGAGCTTCTCAACACTCAGAATCTTTGTTCTAATTCTACCAGAAATTTCATGCCTTCTTCTGCCAGAACTATTTAGCACACCTAGCGTTCAACCCTGGCATCTGAACTAACTTTGTATTAGTTCATATCTCAACTGTGAGATGTGAGATATACCATATAATAAGTGATATCAGTCAATAGTACAGCAAATGTCACCAATGGTAGAAATCTTAAAAAAAAAAAAAAAAGGTATGCCAGATTTGACTAAGGTAAAATTAAAACTTCAGCATGTCAAAAATACTATAAATCAAATTGAGAAAAATTAAAACAGAATTTTTGCAACATTATGAAAGAGAAATAATTGGTATTCTTTTAATTTTTTTCTTAAAAATTGGCCTTCTTAATACATGCAGAAATTTTATAACTGAATTGAAAACATAAACAGTCCAAGAAGAAAAAAAAAAAAAAAGATGGGAATGTAAACAGCTAATCCCCAAAGTAGAAACACAAGTTATTAAAAAAGAAAAAATGAAAAGTGTTTAGTTTGTCTAATAAAGTTTAATAAAAATGATTGCCATTTTATATTTGCCTGTCAAAGACAAGACACCATTTTATCTTTGCCTACCAAATTGGTGAAAATTAAAAAAGAATTACAAGCCCAGCACTGGCCAGGGTGTGGGGAAATGGACTCTTGCACCCCGCTGTGGGGAAGATGAATTGTCAGTTTTTCTAAAGGGCAATTTGGCAATAGGCATGGAAAGCCTTTGAAAAGATATACCTTTGATCCAGCAATTCCTTATCTGAGGGTTATTGGACAAAAATGTATGGATAGGAATATTATTTCCAGTATTGTTTATATGAGAAAAATTTGGAATTGATAGTGGTGGTTAATACTAGAATACTCTACCACCTTAAAAATGATTTTGTATATATACATATCCATATACTGAAAGGTGTTAATAATATATTTTTAAAAGAAAAGGCATAAGCCAGTTCAAAAGAGTAAATATAAGATAGTATATATATTATAAATACATATTTTAAAATATCGATTTTATTATTTATATTTTATAATTAAATACATAATTATATTTATATTTATTTATATAAGGTGATTTTTACATCTGTATATGTATTTATGTATAGACCTTCAGGAAAAAAAAGGAGGAAATGTTATATATTCAAGTATTATCAGATATTACCTCAGAAAAACGTGATTATGGATGGTCTGTAATAAAGTCTTTTTATCAGTATATCCTAATGTTTCTTCAAAGTGAACATATTCATATTACTTTTTTAAAATCCTGGATGTAAATTTGACATTTAACCTTTTAAAAATGCATTTTAGATTACCCAAGTATACATAGATATATTCTAATTATATAAATTCAAGTAAGAGTGTAAATATAAGTAAATAGTACAATAATATAAATATAAATATCTCTAGATAATAAATATAAGTAAATAATCTAAATAGAAATATACACAATCTCTCTGTTCTCTCTCTCTACCTGTCTATCTATCTACCTACCTTCTTACTTACCTACCTGATCTACATATCATTTCAGCTTAATGAGCGCAAATACAAGTCAGGATACCACAGAGTACCAGAAGAGGTAGGGCCTGGCTCACTCTGAGCACACATGAAGCCCTTGAAAGCCCAGGCTGGTCACATTTTAACCCGGAACCTTAGAGCTCCACCCAGAAAGGCACACTGTGGACAGAGCAGAAGGAAGATAATGTGGGCATAGAGAGTGCCAACACAGATTAATCCTGGCACCAGAAGGCTGGCTGTGGTTCTGGAGGCCAAACCAAGAAGCACTGCTTAAATGGAAAACTTAAATCTGCTTCTCCTAAGGCTGCTGGGTGCAATATTCAAGTCAAATTTCACGTTACATTAGACCTGAGCTGTTTTTATAAAGCTCTAACAAAATCAGTGCTTTTTCCATAAGTAAGTAATGCTTCAAGAAAGCTTTCCTTTCCTTTCACATTTATGCCCCCTGCCTTCACATTTACAGAGCTTATGAGGGAAAAAGCCTGCCAGCATGAATTTCCCCTGAGTGCTTTCATTATTGCCTGTGGAAAGCATTTTAGGTTTGCTGATAAGAATCTGTTTGTGCAGATCTCCTCTTAGGAAACTTGGATTTTTTCCTGCCTACTGATTGCAAGGGGATGACTGGAATCCCAAAGAAGTCATTGGTTTGATAATCAGAATCCTCGCCCTGTTTCTGTCCCTTGGCTCCTTAGTGCATATCTAGGACATATTCAATTTCTCCACGCTTCATTCTCCCAGAATATAAGATGAGTGCAGAAGAAGAAATACTCGAATGATAAGTACCGGGAAGAAAAGAACAATTTTCTAGATGTTTCTGTTACATTACACATTACTAAGAAACACTGGGGTCTCTTCAAAGAAATGAAGATATCCTGGGGTTTACAAGAATTCTGGGCAACAATAAACTATTAGGTGGAAAGAGCTGTAGAAGCATGAAGTGTTTTTATTGTGTTCTGCTAGTAGAAGGGGAAAAGTCTATTTTTGCTTAGAGCATTAGGCTCTTTAATTTGTTGCTTTAGCCAATGTCTTTTAGCACTACCTGCCAGACTCCAAGAGTTGCTTTCAAGAATCAACTAACTTTATGCATTTTAAGCAGCATCTACAGTAGATACATGTAAGCTCAGGCCAAAAAGAACATTCATTCTCCAGACCTGTCCACTGGTCTATGTCTATCTAGATCAAGCCATATTTTTAAATGCTGAACTATCTGTCTGGCTCTCTCTGCAATGAGAAACAGTACAATGATGATAAGGAGCATGGCTTTGGAGCAAGAACTTGCATCTCGGGGCCAGCCCTGGTGCTTACGAGTTTTTTCCTTTTAACAAGTTCCCTGGCCTCTCTGAACCTGTTTTCTCATCGATGAAACAGGGATGGTGATAATGAAACCTATCTTGTGGACCTGTGTGAAGATTAAATAAACCCATACCTATAAAGTTCTCAGTCCGAGTCTAAATAGGTAGAGGCCATTTCATAAATAATGGGTCTTTAAACCTCTTCCCCACACTGGAAGTCAATGGCATCATCACTTCCCTGTTGTTTACATCAGTTCCCACCTCCCACTCATCTTTGCTTCTTGCCATCTTCCTTTAGCTCTGGGAAATACTCCCTCAACACATGTTCTAGCCAGGAAATCTCCTCTCTTCAGTTTTGTCCTCTATTTTGTCCTCTATCCATCCCCCGCCCCCCCCCACCGACAGTAAACCCCATGAAGGCAGGGGATTGTGTTTTCTTGGTACAGAGAAATATTGGGGAACATACCCTATACTTCTGACACGACACAGAATGGGGGTGGGGGCACAAGGATCAGTTTTATATATACTTCAAAGGACAGGGAGGGAGAGTAAGTTTCCCCAGAACACAGTGTATCCTTTCGCTAAGGGTGGGACAGTTGTCCCTCTGGTCGACTATGGAGTCCCATTTTGGCTCTCTGGTCCCTTCCTCGGCTGCTCCATCTGCTCCCACTGCTTGTCCTTCATCCATTTGGCCTACTTAATGGTTGGTGCTTAGCTGTATTTACATTCATCCCTGCTGTGGCATATGTATGACACAGGTAAGTGGTCTTCATAAGGGGGCCTGACACTAGCCCATGGCTCCCAACAAAATGAGCCAGGTTTGTCATCTCGTGCCTGCATACTCCTTAAGTGACATGAAGCTAGATATGCAGTAAATTCTGCGACCAAGTTCCCCAGCCACGTAGATCCTGGAACGCGGTCAGCCCTTGGCAACTGTATGGCCTAGGCTTCTGCTCGATGCCACGTGGGTGCCATGTTCTGTTTGCCAGAATCCTGAATAAAGAAAGATCCAGGACCGCGTCTGAGACTGCCAGTCAGGGCTTAAACTTTCCATCCCGTATGGGAGGGCCTTGGTTTCACAGTCTTTTTTAAATTAAAATAGTCAAGTGGTTAAATATTCATGCTTTGCTTATTTCAGTATATTTAATTTATTATGTATCACTTTTCTAGGGTTTTATATAAACTTGCCGGAGGACTTTTTTTTTCTTCTTCAGTTTCAATTCTGGCAGAATGTTCCCTTTTCTTGGCAGAGTGTTAATTAGTTAAAGAAAATTTAAAAGTCTGCCTAGTTAAGAAGATAATATCCTTTTTTTTTTTTTTTTTTTTACAAATTGCCCTTGCACTTTAATAAAAATGATATTATAATTACTATCACCATCATTAATTAATCTTCAGTGATCACTGATGAGGTGCTTAACACAAGCACCATTAAAACATCTGCTTCATTTTATTCCTGAGCCTGAGAAGCACTGCCTTCAGCTTTTCTACCTAGCATTATCTATCTTTTTAGGATGGTGATAACCAAACAGAGATTGGTTTCTCTCTTTTTTTTTAACCCATTTCTTCCACTGGCAAAGTGGAATCAGAACAGCCCCTTCTCTCCATCTTCTTGCAATGTGAGTCTTCGCCAAATTCTCTCTTGAAACTGTGTAAGTCTGGAAGATGCGATAGGAGGGCTGATTCTCAGACCTCCATAGTAGGCTAACTCTTCTCCTTCTAAAGCTTTTCTCATGCCTGGGTTTTGGAAAGCCAAAGCCTCAGGCAGAGATAAAGCATGACTGAGGCTGCAGGGAACCTCAGAACTCATTACTGATATAGAGAAGCATTTTCTCGCCATACCTAAAACAAAGGGTGACAATCATTGATTCAGAAATTCAAGAGGGTCTTTATAGAAGAGCTTCTATGTATGGCTCTTGGGAGACATTTTTCGCTTTTCAAAAAGTCCTAAGGCCCTCTTGCACGCAATTTCAAAATATGTGAATAATGATCCCTTAATTATCAAGAGCTAATTAAAAATTACCAGCGTTGTTGTCCCTCTCATCCCCCGCCACACAAACCATAACTTGCACTGCCTCTTGCCACCACCCACATGGCATCTGCTAGAATCTAAAAATGAGTTTCAGTATTAGCCTAAGAAAATAACAAAACAAAGTTAGAAATTTAAATTAGCTGCCAAAGAAAAAAATCACATCACTCCTCTGCTGAAAAACATTATATAAGCCACAACAGAAGAAAGAAAGAAAAAAAAAAAAAAGGAGGAAAGCAGGGAGGCAAGGAGAAAGAGGGAGAGAAGGGGAGGAGGGCAGGCAGGCAAAATTAGGTAGGAACTCAAGAAATGTACAGGAACCATGCGATGGGAATTTTGAGAGTTATTGTACGGACATAAGCGTTTTAATAATAAGAGAATGGGAATTGTGACAAGTAATGGCTTCAAAAAGGTAATTTTTCTCCAAATTAATCTGTAAATTTAATGCGTTTAATCCTAAAGGACATTTGTAGAGAACCGGAAAAGTAATTCTAAATCTTCTATTATCTGCTAGATTACATAGTTAAGAATATTTTTTACCTAATAAGGGCATATTTGTATTTCCAGGTATGAAATTAAAAAGATATGATTAAAATAGTGTTTACTGGCACAAGAATAGATGAAAGGAATAAAAAACCCAGAAGCAGAGCGAGAGAGAGGACATTCAGACAAGGAAGCAAACCATGGATATTTATTGGTTTACGAAAACTATTTGGTGGAGTGGGGTGCTAGTTTCCTGTGGCTTCTGTAACCAATTATGACACACTTGGTGGCTTTGAACAACAGAAATATGTTCTGTCATGGATTTGGACGCTTAAAGTTGGAAATCAGTTTCACTGAATCAAAATCCAGGTGTTGGCAGGGCCACCTTCCCTCTGGAAGCCCTGGGGAGGGTCTGTTCCCTATACCTCCTGGTTTCTGGTGGCTGCTGGCATTCCTTGGCTTATGGACACACTGCTTCACACTGGGTCTCTGTCTGCCCATTACCTTCTCTTCTGGGTGCCAAATCTCCTTGTAGCTCTCTAAGGAACTTGTGACTGGATTTACAGAACACCCAGATAATCCAGAATAATCTTCCCGTGTCCAAACCCTTAAATTATTCACAACTGTGAAAATCCTTTTTACTTATAAACTAACACCAGTTCCAGGGATTAGGACATCATTTTTCCCTCCAAAGATTTTATTTATTTATTTGACAGAGAGAAACACAGCGAGAGCAGGAATACAAGCAGGGGCAGTGGGAGAGGGAAAAGAAGACTTCACACCGAGCAGGGAGCCTGATGCAGGGCTAGATCCCAGGACCCCGGGATCATGACCTCAGTCCAAGGCAGATGCTTAACAACTGAGCCACCCAGGCACCCTGGGACCTCATATCTTAAGATGGCCATTATTCAGCCTACTAAATAGGTAGTTTAGATTCTTATCTCATCTCATACATTAAATGTATTTGTAATGCACTATATATTTAAATTGAAGAATATGAAGGCAGATCGTTATCTGATTTCAGAGGGAGTGACCCTTTCAAGGCCAGAAGATAGATGCTTTTGCTCATGTAGAAATTAAAAAACTTATTTATGTCTAAAATTACCATAAATTACAAGAATGGGCAAACTGTAAAAGCATTTGTAATGGACAAAAAGTTTATATCATTAATGTGTAAGTAACTTTTATAAATCAGAAAAAAGAAAAATCTCTTAATAGAAAAAGGGTCCAGGGCGCCTGGGTGGCTCAGTGGGTTAAAGCCTCTGCCTTGGGTCAGGTCATGATCCCAGGGTCTTGGGATCGAGGCCCGCATCGAGCTCTCTGCTTGGCCAGGAGCCTGCTTCTCTTCCTCTCTCTCCACCTGTCTCTCTGCCTACTTGTGATCTCTGTCTGTCAAATAAATAGATAAAATCTTTAAAAAAACCAAAAAAACAGAAAAAAGATAAATGGTCCCAGAACAGGAACAGGCATTTCACAAAAGAAGAAAAATCAAAAAGGTCGTTGAACACACAAAAAATTTACCCTTGTAGTACTGAAAGGCAAGGTAAATACTGATGATTGAGTAGTTTTGGCCAACAAATTGGCCAAAAACAAAAACTGCAAAGCCCAATAATGGCAAGAAAATGAGAAAATTTCCTCATTTAAGTTAATTCCTCATGCTGAGTTAGCAGTGCAATCTGTCTCAGGAGATATCTTGCAAAAATCTGAAAAGACTTAAAATGTGTATTTGCTTTGAATCTGAAATCATGATTTTAAGTTATGACAATAAATGAGCAACTGTACCAACAACTGTGCATGCATGCTCTTCGTAGCCTCATTAAAACACGGCAGAATTACAAACGGTCTGACATTGTATGATAGAAGATAGAAAATGTTCACAATATGTGGTTAAATGAAAAGAGCGAGACCATCTAACACATCTGGCTCCATGTGTGCGCATGTCAACATGCGTGTACCTGAAATGATGAGTGAAAATGTTAACAGCTGTCTTCATTGGACTATGGGCTATGGGTGATTCTTCCATTACAATTTTTTAAAATTTTATAGTGGGTATGTGTTGTGTTATTTTTGTCATTTGGAAAGAAAAGAAATACATATATTGTATACATACATATATTGTATACATTGAAGTTATCTAGAATAAAACCAGATCTTCAAAATGTGGCAAATATGTTTTAGTTCCAGCTACCTTGCCATTTTCACCTCCCTTCACTACCTGCCCAGTGTTGCTGTAGCAACAAGGAATCTCTTGGCCTTCTCGGGACTGGATGCTGTTTTCTCCTAAGGCTATGTCTTTATACATGTTATTCCCTCTGCTCAGAATCCCAAGAGAACCCCTACCACTCATGGAAAATCCAGGACTCTAAGGGGGGCAGAGAATCTTCATGATCCTCCCAGGGAGAATAAATCTCTTCCTTCTCTTTGCTGCCACAACTTAGTACCCTTCAGGACACTGTGATTTTTTTTTTTTTTTCTTATTCTGTTTTGATGTCATTGCTCTATTTCCCATACACTGGACTATGAGCTCAGTGTAGACAGAGTCAGAATAACACGGAAATCCAGCTCCCCACCACCAGGTGTGAGGTGGGGGGTTAGACTGGCCCCCAGAGAACCTCGAGAGGGTAAAGTTTCCCCCACCCAAAGTGCTAATAAGCCAAGTATGGGATGAGATGCCTAAACCTGAGGGTGAAAGATGATCTTTCTGGATTGGTCAAATGTGAATTTTTACATCGGACATTATGTCAACCCAGTGATCAATGCTGGTTGAAAAGAAATGTTTCAAATTGGGTTTGACTTGCCTACTTATTCTGGATTTTTCAGTGTGAAGAATGCCGTTCTGTTGTTGCTGCTCTTTAACTTATAATTGGTGCGTTAAATGGTGCGATTTTGTTTAGCATATGCTGGTTGTGTTTCAAAACAGTCTCACCTTTTTACAAAATCAGATTCCTGAGTCGTGCTGACTCACTGGCGCTGGGTCTTTGAAGATAATTAGCAGCAGCTGGGGAGGAGGGATGGCCTCAGCACATACCTTTCCATAACAGGCAAAGAACAGGTGAGGAGCAAGAGTCAGTGTGGGGATTCATGGGCACTGGGGTTGGTCAGGTCAGCTCCCAGTCAAAACCCTCTGTTTTTATTTAATAAGGGAAGGAGCTTCCATGAAATCTGCTTGATACCAGCTGCTGGTCCTAGGATCCTAGAAAGGAACAGGTGGATTCCTTTAAGGGGCGGGGGGAAGCTGGTGGCAATGCTGAGCACCAACCTGGAGGGGGCAAAGAAAAGATGCCGTTTACTTCCAGGATGTCACTGGACAGGACTAAGCAGACTGTCTGAAAGAGATCCTGGCTGAGTTTAGAACTAAGTGAACAAATAAAGACAACCCGAATGTTTGCTCTAGGAGTTCAGATGAGGTGCTGGATGACTGTGCCTTTTTTCTTTCTAGCTTGCTGGTGGTATTCTCTGCAGTGTGGTAGCATTTGTGTATGAGATGAGTTGGTATAGAATTGCTTGTCCCTAGATTTTAGTTGTTGTTGCTTTTATAGTCCCGAAGAAAGTCAAAATTGCCTGCTCCAAGACAGAGAACAGAGCCCAGAGATGGACTGGAAACATGTGCGTGTCCAGAAACAGGAATGTGTATGGAGAGACAGATGAACAGGGAGGCTGGCCCCTGTCGGGTGGGTGGCGGGGGGAAGGGTACTGCCGGAAGAACTAAGAGGCTGGACCTTAGGCACAGCCCCCAGGCTGTGTAAGGGACCTGGACTAACTCATTGTTTTACAAACTTCATTTTAGCAGAGGAATCTTCTTTTTTCCCCAAGAAAACCGTATACCGAATCCTGTTTTATCTCTGAAATAGATGTCTTCAATGGAGCGATGCTGGTTGAAAGGGACTTAGGCTCTATCTGCCCACCTCCTTCTCTATCTAGAAACCCCAGGGGAGCCTGGACCTGTGGGCGCGTATGGTGAAACTAGGCTCAGCCTTGGCTCCTGCTCCTTCAGCTCTAATGTCATGGAGTTTAAAAGGAAATGAAATCCTAGTAAAATTGCTTTGTGGCTTCTTGAGCACACGGTCTCATTTGAAGACGGTGGACGTTCAATTCACCACCAAAACACAGCTTCTTAGTCTCCCCTGCCTTCACCCCCTCACCCAGAAGGCAGCTGCTTCCAAAGCCTTTGACTTAGTCTCTTCCACTACCTGCAGACCCCTCGGTTCAGCTCATCTGGCAGGCGTGTGTTTCTCTTCCTCTTCCCTGCTTCTTCCCCAACTCCTTACCAGCTCTGTCCTCCCCTTGCACAGCACCTCTCTATCCTGTCCAATGGGAATCTGCCAGCTTCTCAACCTTCTCAGTTTTATTTCATCTTGCCCTCTACAGACCTATTAACTCTGCAGCCATTCCAGACAGCTAACAGCAATCCAGTGTAAGATCCCTGGACTTCTTTTTAGAATGGAGAGTAAGGAGGGCTTGAAGGACATGGCAACACTTAGAGCCAAATTTCTTCTTTATAACTTCTCTCCTCACTAGTGACCCAGATTTCCCATTCCTAAAACTCCCTCTTCACCTCCTCTTTAAGTCAAACCACTGCAAATGGACAGTATACCACTGGTCAGAAGAACTGTGCAAGATTTGGATTCTGGGAGATGTTTTTCAGGCTCATTCCCCCTTTGTTGCATCTCTCTCTTGTTCTTTTCATTTTTCCTCATCACTAGCTATTGTTGGGGCCACTTCCCACTGCCCCAACCTTTCTGTGCCATGGCACATGGTCAAGAATGGAACATCTCCCTGGTTCCCCTGAGGCTCATAGTGCTCTTTAAGGAAGACCTGGGATCTTTCTAAGTGAGCTGGCAGTAGGATTTGCCAGACTTTGTGTGGACACAGGTGCCTCCCCCCCAAAGATGGCAGCTGTCCAAGGGGGGCCAGATCCTCATGGAAGCCTTCAAGTGTCATCTGGAAATGTGGCTCTGAGTCGACAAGGAGCCCACCTCTTCCCGCTGTGTTCACTTACCTGTGTCACCTGTGACTGCGGCTTTCTGGGGCACAGTCAATATAAGCTTAAGTTCCTCTTGGCTACACATAAAAGAGAAACATGATCCCTGCCTCCACTTCAGAATGACTGTTTTCCTAATCACTGTACCTGTATTTCTTGCCTTTGATATGCATAGATCTGTTTCCTCATGTGTAACTCATTCCTCTGGTCCTGTATAGTCCTTGCTGTGACCCCCAAGCCTGCACACACACATTCGCACTGAGTCCTTGGGAGGAAACATCACATTGCCTGGTTTTTGACAATGCCAGAATCCCACAGAGTGGACCCTCTATTCACTGTTTGCCAATGAACTTGATCCTCTGGAAGCTGCAAACCAACCACAGATGTTTCATTGTATCTTTTTTTTTCTTTTTTGTCTCTCTACGGGCAGGGTCATTGGTAAAGGTGGGTAATGGAGTAAGTTCCAGCAGGCAGCAGGTGAGTGTGAATGTGTGAATGTGTGTGTGTGTGTGTGTGTGTCTGTGTGTGTGTGTCTGTGTGTGTGTGTACTGAGACACAGAGGAAGCAAATCCCCCAGGCACCACTCAGCTGGCACTGTATTTGTATAACTCATTAGTTGCCTACCAAGTCACCAGGGCTGAGGAACCAGTTCTACCTCATTGTAGAACCAGGCACCTGCAGCAAATTGCATTCACCCAACATACTTTCTCCTGCCCTTTGTATGCTCCTCCCTTGGGCTGAAACCCAGGCCTTGCATTGACCGAAAGAGATGTGGAGGGAGCCCAGGATCTAGAGTCAGACCCTCTTGCCCAAATCTGGCGCTGCCAGGAGAGGCAGAAAAAGGCTCATGGTTGAGTGGATAATGGCATAGGGTCAGTGAACCCAGGTGTCTGGGTGGGAATCTTGAACCTGCCTCCTACCAGCTGTGTGACCTTGAAATAGTTACTTTATATCATCACAGTGCCTCAGTCTCTTAATTTGTGAAAAGGAGTGATGATACCAGTACCCCAGTACCCATTTCAGGGAGTTGTCGTGAGGGCTGAAATAGTTAATATAGTTTCCATTGCAGCAAGGACTAAAAAAGAACTTCCTCTTTGTTATTCACAGAAACGAGGGAAGTCATCTCATGCAGCTGCATAATGCCATGGCCCTGTTATTGCTGGTCCTGCGGGTTTGGGGTGAATTAGCCTCTCTGAACTTCTTTTTCTCCATCTGCAAAATGGGGTGAAATTAGATCTCCCTCGAGGCTGTGCCTTATTATTGAGCACAACTTGTTTTTTGAAATGCAAATCTGTAGTTGATCAGGCATTTGCTACTGAGGATTCTGCCAGGCTCCACATGCCCAGCTCTATGAACTTTGAAGTTGTGAACGAAAACATCTCAAAAATTTAAGATCCAAGAAGGACCATAAAAATAAAGGAAAGCTATTACTCATTCCTTGGTGCCATATGTCTCGTAACCCAAAGAGCTGAGGAGGAGCTTGCCTCCTCTGAATCCATGCACATTTGCTTTTTTCCAAAGGGACTTCCTTTGACTCCATCAGGAGATATAAAGGGCTGGTTGTATTTTCAGGAGTGGAGGAATGCTCTAGGAATCTGGGATGTGTGATGGAGCAGAATGCACTGATTTTGTCATTTTTCATCCTGCCATTTCTCTGCCATGAACCTTTGGCATGGTAACCTCTGAGTTTTTTTGTTTTTTGTTTTTTTTTCTCAAAGGGAAGATTAAGTAAGATATAAAAGAATGTGGCACAGAGTAGACAATCTCCAAATGTTCATTCCTTTCTCTTAGAATAAGAAATTAGACTCTGGGTTTATCAGGCCAAACTTTAGATCTGGGTTGGTGCTTGGAACATGCTTTATGAGACACAATATGTGAAAATGCCTTGTGATTAAAAGATTCCAAAGGTCCTTTTTATAAAATAATAACGTATTTTTAAAAAACCCGGTTGAATTGGTAGTCTTCTTTCTAGATCTGGACTTGATAACTCACCCACAGTTAAACAATTTGCTATTCAACCTATGAGTAGTCTAACATCTTAAAGCATGAAGCAAACTACTGGACATAGTAATCTCTACTATTTTAGATAAGATGACCACATATATGAAAAAGAACAGCCTTATCTGCATAGATGGGTGCTTATCTGCATAGCTTGAACAAAGCAAATAAAGAGAAATCCAAACCAACCCTAACAAACAGCCTGGAGATGAAGGCAAAGGTGCTCTGTTGTGGCATCTCCAGGGGTCTGGGAATTGAAGTGAGTATCTGGGTGGAGTCATGGGGAACCTGAAGCCTCTGATAAACTCTCATTTCCCAACCTTGGAAAGATTCCACCCTGGGAGATTTTTTTTTTTTTTCTATTCTTGATTTATTGGAAACTTAAAATTCTTTCTTTTTTAATTTTTAAAATTTTTAAATAAACGTATAATGTATTATTAGCCCCAGGGGTACAGGTCTGTGAATCGCCAGGTTTACACACTTCACAGCACTCACCATATCACATACCCTCCTCAATGTCCATAACCCCACCACCCTCTCTATCCCCACCCCCTGTCACCCTCAGTTTGTTTTATAAGATTAAGAGTCTCTTAGGGTTTGTCTCCCTCCCAGTCCCATCTTGTTTTGTTTATTCCTTTTCTACCCCACAAACACCCACTCTGCCTCTCAACTTCCTCATATCAGGGAGATCATATGATAATTGTCTTTCTCTGATTGACTTATTTCGCTAAGCATAATACCCTCTAGTTCCATCCACGTCATCACAAATGGCAAGATTTCATTTCTTTTGATGGCTGCATAGTATTCCATTGTATAGAGATACCACATCTTCTTTATCCATTCATCTGTTGATGGACATCTAGGTTCTTTCCATAGTTTGACTATTGTGGACATTGATGCTATACACATTCGGGTGCACGTGCCCCTTCGGATCACTACGTTTGTATCTTTAGGGTAAATACCCAGTAGTGCAATTGCTGGGTCATAAGGAAGCTCTATTTTCAACTTTTTGAGGAACCTCCATCTTGTTTTCCAGAGTGGCTGCACCAGCTTGCATTCCCACCAACAGTGTAGGAGGGTTCCCCTTTCTCTAGGAGATTTTTTTTTTTAATATTTTATTTATTTATCAGAGATCACAAGAAGGCAAAGAGGCAGGCAAAGAGAGAGGAAGGGAAACAGGCTCCCCGCTGAGCAGAGAGCCCAATGCGGGGCTGGATCCCAGAACCCTGGGATCATGACCTGAGCCGAAGGCAGAGGCTTTAACCCATTGAGCCACCCAGGTGCCCCTCTGGGAGATATTTTTAAATGCTGGTAATTCTCCTTGAAAAGCTGCCTATTTGCCTTCTCCTTTTGGCTATCTGTATGGGTATCTCCAATCTAACAAATTCAAAAATCAAACTCCAGATCTCCCTTCTCCAATCCAGGTCACTGATTTTATTCCAGATCTTAGTAAATGGCAATACACTGCCTGGTTTTGCTCCAGGCGAAAACCTTGGAGTCATCTTTAAACCCTATCATTCACACCCTGCTTCCAAACCTAAGCAAATCTCACTGGCTCTACCTTCCCACTGTTGTCTAAATCTAACCCCTTCTCACCACTTCCACACCAGTTTCCTGAACCAAGCCACTGTTCTATCTCCCTTGTGTTTTTGCATACTATCTCCTACATGATCTTCTTGCTTCTGCGCTTGATGTCCTACTGAAGCCAGGGCATGTCCCTCTGCTTGGAATCAACTGCTGACTTTCCATCCTTTTTTTTCTTTTAAGATTTTATTTATTTATTTGACACAGAGAGAAACAGCTAGAGATGGAACAAAAGCAAGAGGAGAGACAGGCAGAAGGAGAAGCAGGTTTCCCACAGAGCAGGGAGCCTCATGTGGGGCTTGATCCCAGGACCTCGGGATCATGACCTGAACAAAGGCAGCCACCTAACAACTGAGCCACGCAAGTGTCCCTGACTTTCCATCTTACAAGAGAACAGCTCAAAGCCAGTGCATTGGCCTAAAAGCCCTAATTAGTCTGGCTCCTGTAACCTCCCCTCTGTGTCTCTCTTAATCTTCCTTACGCCCTCACGCAGCCCCAATGGCTTCCTTTCTATTCCTCCAATAAGATGCCCGTGCCCAGAATTCCAGATCATTCTCTCCTTAAGCCGAGCTCAGTGATTTTATTTTTCCTGGACAAACTGGGTCCTAAAACTTGGAGATCATATTTTTAATAATCCCCTACTGAAGGGCTCAAATCCCATTCTCCCAGCCTATATGCCCTGTTCCTTTCTCTGAACTCCTAGCAAAACGTTTATTCTAGGAATCCTGTAATTTGATACCCTGACTCTACTGACCCTTACTCATAACCCATTTTAAGTTAGGTCACTTTTATTTTTATTATTGAATCATAAATTCTTTCTATAATCTAGACAGAAGCCCATTATTGTGTGATCTGCAAATATTTTCTTTCAGTCAATGGAGTCCCCTTAATGTTTATGATGGTATCATTTGAAGCCCAAAAGTTTTGAATTTTGACATTGTCCAGTTTATTTTTTTTCTTTTGTCACTTGTGCTTTTAATGTCATATCTACCAAGGTTTTGCCTAACTCAAGGTCACAAAAATTTTCTCCTAAGAGTTTTAAAACTTTAGCTGTTAAATTTAGGTCAGTGATCTATTTTGAGTTAATTTTTGTGTGTGGTATTAAGACAGGGGTCTAAAATCATTCTTTTTGTATATGAATATCCAGGACTCTGTTGTAAAGACTATTCTTTTCTCATTGAATTGTCTTGGCACTCTTGTCAGAAACCAGTGAGCCATAAATGTGAAGGTGTTCTTCCTCTCAGTGCTATTCCGTTGATGCCTACATCTATCCTTATACTACCACACTGTTTTTGACAACTGTAGCTTTGAAGCAAATTCTAAAATCAGAAAGTGTGAGCCCTCACACTAATTTCTTCTTTTTCAAGATTAATTTGACTGTTCTAGGTCCCTTGAATTTTAAGATCAGCCTGTCAATTTCTGCACAGAAACCAGCTGGGATTTTGGCAGTGATTGCTCTGAATTTGTAGATGAGTTTGGGGATTGTTGCTATTTTAGCATTACGAAGTTTCTAGGTTCCTGAATATGAGGTGTCTTTCTATTTATTTAGGTTTCCTTTATTTAATTTCAATAATATTCAGAGTATAAGTTTTGTACTTCTTTTGTTAAATTTGTTGCTAAGTATTTTATTTTTTTAATGCTATATTAGTGGCTTAAGGATTTTGATTTTATTTCAAAAGCAATGGCAATCATCAAAGAGTTCTCAACAGGAATGATCATGACCATGATTGAATTTTTGATGACCCTTTGGCTTCTATGTTGAGAATTCACTTTAGGAAGTAATAGTGGATTTTAAAAGACCAATTAGGAAGCTGCTGCAGTAGTCTGAGTGAGAGATGACCATAGCTAGGTAAGCATGGTGAGAGTTAGACATGATAGAAAGTAGACATACTCAAATATGCCTTTAGAAGAAACTCAATAGGATTTAGTGATGGACTGGATGGACTGGATTTAGGGGGTGGTGTGAGAGAGGGAAGTATCAAGGCCTGTATCTTGTGTAACAGGACGGATAGTGAGGCTATTCCTTGTGATAAGGAAAACTGGAAAAGAACTAATACATAATCTTTAAATACCACTTTACATTAGAGATAATTCAATCTAACCCACATATTATCTCAGGTGATTTTTCTAAGACTTTTATGAGGTAGGTAGGATAAGCGTTAATGTTTCCATGTGGTGGGTGATAAAACAGTGAGTGCAGGAAAAAAATTACAACCCAGAAAGCGTGGGATTGTGCCCATGCTACGCTAAGAATTGCTGTTCCCTTGGTCCTATCTGTTACCTTCTCTAGCAGTCAGCTGCTTTATCTATTAAAGGTGGGACTTGGTGAAGTTATCCCTAAAACTCCCCTGGTCTGCCTTCTCTCACTATTACCATTCACTGAAAAATGCATGTGGGGTTGAGATCCATGTGCAAAGACACAAGTGATGATGGGGTCTGTTTGCAAACCCTGAGCTCCTAATTTCCAGTTTGCTGTTGGCTATACCCTGTAGCCTCCCATTTATTTCTTCCCGCTCAAACTTTCTGAGAAAATGGATGTCTCCACCTTGCTCACAGATATTGTCTAGCTGGACCTACACTTGGGCAGTATGTATCCTTGCAAATTTTGGCAAAAGGGACACAGGAATTGAAAACCCCTCAGGTTTGTGATTGTGTTTATGACTGAATATCTTTAATATGTTTTAAATACTTGTGTTTCATGCATTCCTACTTGTACCCTGAAGCTCTTACCAAATTTAGAAATGTACTTTTGTCTTCTGTGGTGGCTACTCAGAAACTCTCTCAATCAAATATGACTCATGAGGCGCTGCCCACAGACCAGACTTTATGTATTCAATCTCAAGTGTACCAGGAGTAGTGCTTAATCTCTTAGGAAACGTGGTCTATGGGGGCAAAAGTCCATCTGTGGGGTGAGAAAAGTAAATACCAAAAAAGGGCCGTTTTACTCATAAGTTCTCCCAGAAGATGAAGAGTGAGATTATTACCCCAAAGCACTGGCAAGCCAGGTGCTCACCACCAAGCAGGGGCTCCTGACTCCAAGAGGGTAAGGAGATCAGGCTTTGCTCTAGGCTTAGCTGGTCCAGGGCACGGGCTTCCTCCTCAGTGCCCTTGTAACCTGAATAAGGAAGGGGGAGGAGGGCTTCGCTTCAAGATCGGCCTTTGAATCCACCGCCTGAATGAAGGATCAGGACACACCTGATCTGGTTAGTCCCCGGCAGTTTCTTTCAAACAACAAACACACTCAAAGTTTACACTGTGTATATAAATTTCCATCACAATAGCTGTCCTGCTTTTATGGAACCGAGAACAATTTGATAGTTCAGATAAAGGGGGGACCCTTTGAAAGACGAAACCCTTCTGTCAAAGGGGCACGTTTCCTCCACACATGATCCCTTTGGATGAGTGTCACATCACAGAGAAATAGGAGAGCGACTCCAAATGGTCATTTCTGCACATTTGGATAATGAATTTGAAAGAGAGGACTCGCCCATGGGCTGGCCAGCAAGCCCCAGGCTTGGCTGTCAACAGCACAGAGCAGTGGAGGCCTGCTGATGTCAACACCCAGCTCCCTCTGGAGGGTAAACACAGGCTTCCAGAGAGTCTGAGAATCCACGAGTTCTAGCAAAACGAGAGCCAATTTCTGAATTGGGAAGAGAAGCTAATTATATTCTCCAGAGGACTGAGTCCCAAATTTGACTAATATATTGGTATTGTCAGGCACGTGTGCGAGAATGTAAATTCTTAGGTACCATTCTGGACTCATAGAATCAGAACTGCCCTCATTTCCGTTCTCCTACATGGGTTCAGAACAGCTCGTACTCCAAGCATTCTGATGATCTGACCATGGCAGCTCCCCTTTGTGAGCCGTCCATCTACAGGGCTGCCTCGAAACCCAGCTCTTGCCACGGTCAGGAAGAGGCACTAATCAGCATTTGTCTGCTCCGTGGTTTGTACTTGCTGTGAGGTAAAAATGTTCACAGTACAGTAGAAAGGCACTATTTCAGGTGAATGGAGCAGGCCATGTAAATGAGAGGATCCTGAATAATAACCTGAGTAGAGAACGGCCTCATTCTGCAGTCATTTTAACTTGAACTGCTTACCAGCTCTCTCTAAGGGAGCAATGCTAAGCCAGGCACAAGTGAGTCACTAATATTCGGGGGCCTAACTTCCTACTGGAGAAGTGATGAGACTTAAAAGTGGACACTAGAACAAACAAGGAGAGTTCTACTTTGTCCTTGTGGGGATTCTGCCACCTTGGCATCTATGGCTTCTGACACTCTGGATAGGGCAGCAGAGCCAAAAGGAGAAAGTAGATCCGTGAAACCAGGGGATAATGAGATTTGGATACCAGGGGAAGAGAGAGACACAGGGCAAGGGGGACAGAAGGACAAAGAGACACTTTAGAAGAGATGAGTTCACCATGAGGGGAAAAGAGCTGGTGGCTTACTCTGTTCCGAAGGTGGTTTTCAGAGGGCTGAGAGTAGAGCTTAGACATGGACGGGATGCACGCTGGCCCCGTTCCTGCCTCCCAGCCCTTCAGATTTTATAGTAGGTGACAGGCACCAGAGACTATGACTCAGGGTTTGCTTCCACTGGGTCTGTGAGGAAACTGACAGGAAGTTCTGCTTTCAGTGAGGTCTCCCACACCAGCCAGAGCTCCTGCCTCTGCTCTAAATATACATTCCTACTGCACCTTAGGAGATTTTGCCTTTAGACTTGGAAATTTCCACTTCCCTTAGTAGATCAGGTAGTTAGGATGATAATATTTCATCTTTTTAAAGCTGACTGAAACGAGCTGCACTCTAGCCTGAGGGGCCTCTGTGATCTACGCTAATCCCTGCATTTACTCATCTGCCCCAGCCCCTCCACCCTTGCCTTGCATGTTTGGGCTCTTTCTGCCATTGGAGTGTAAGCTTCTGGAAGGCAGGGAGTCAGTCTTACCCATCTTTGGATCCCAGCACCTGGGACAGTGCTTCACACTCATTTGGGGCCTGGGGGGTGGGGTGGGGAGGGCAGTGATTTGTGCTGAGCCAAAAACTGAAATTAAGTGAATCTGATACAACCCTCTAGGGAAAAATAACACATTTCAGTTGTCGTCAGCCGACAACTGAAAGATCTAGGTCAAGATTCTGTTCTGCAGACATTAAGGATGTATTTGAAATCATTTAGGAAAAATATACAGGATTAAGTGCAAGTTTGGAGACCAGTGCCATAAATAATGTATAAGGCACTAGCATTCCCCTCAGACTGTCTGGCCCTCTAGCCTTGAGGTTGGAGGCAGAGCCGGGGTGTTAAGTCATACCCCCTGCGGTGGGTGTGGAGACGGAGCTGCAAAGTTCTGGAGCCGGGCTGTGCCACGGGGGAGCCCCCGGCTGGAGCCTCTCCAGGCTGCAGCAGGACCCACTTTGTGCTGCCTTTTAACCCACAGCTCAGGCTCCTGCCTCAGCCTCTACTGATTCAAAGGTTCTATGCCTCATCTGGAATTATTTCCCCCAGTCCCTGGGTCTATAGGGTGCTTCATCCTTTCATTTAGTCAGCCAACATTTACCGAACACATTACCTCCCCACACTTCCTGACAGTTCCTGAAGAGACTGGCTCATGGCCATTTGCATGGATATGGGACACCCTCCTTCTGAGACAGACATCTTGAGCCTGGGTGGCTCAGATGGCTGAGACAGACATCTTGCTGGTTTTTCTTCTCTGACTGAGAAGGCAGCTGTCCCATGGCTGGGTGTCATTACTCCTTTATCTGCAGCTTTCCCTGGAGTTGAGAGAAGCTCAGCCTTCCTTTCACGTTGTAGTTTCCAAAATGTTAACAAATAAAAATGCCACAGCAAGCCAGCAAAATTGTGGCATATTTGTATATTTATGTTTAAGAAAATGGTGCTTTTAATAAGAGATGGCAGTTTGTTGATTTTCGTACAGAACAACAACAACAAAAAAAACCTGATTAAAAAATACCTGACTGATGTGAGATATCAAAAATTTTATGGCAACATAATGTAACTTTAAACATTGATAATCAGGACTATTATAAGAATATCATTACTATTACAATTCAAATGATGGCTTCATTCTATTCATATCTCTTCATAATCTATTGATAAAATTCTGAAAATAAATCAAATATGTCCCATCACAGAAGGAAGTGTCCCACAGTATGAATGTGCTAATTACAAGACAGGAACATAGAAATTAATTGATTTATAGTGCATTCAGAACAGTCTGGATCTGTGAATTTAAAACTGAATGATGACATCTTTCCATTCCCTCATTTTATCTCTGCTATCAGCACAAGCTTAAAATTGAGGTTCTTTGTAGCCATGGGGAATTGGTAGAAACAGATTTTTCCCCTTTCCCTGCGGCAGCATTGGAACAGACCCTGCCAGTGCCCAGCCCAGAGCGTTATGGTGCTGTAGCCAAGGCCCAACAGGGCCGCCACCAGAGGCAGAAGACCCACAGCTTTGCAACTATGTCCCCAACAAGGGTATGTCTCCGCAGAGAGGCATGGACTCCACACCATTCCTGGATCGCTTTACCATTTGCAAGCACTGGCTCTCAGTCTGCTTTCTTACCAGCGGCCAGCCCCTCTATCTTTGTTCTCCTTCAGATTACTGGACCAATGCGCCAGCAGAGCAGAAGGATACCTGGGAGTTTACCTCCCCCTGGGGGCTGCCCTTAGCAGGAAACTGACTGGGTCAGGCGTATACTCTGCTCTCTCATCTCTGACCAGACAGACTCTAATACTGTCTTTAGAGCTCACTTTCAAGACCTTCCTGACATTGCTCCTTTCGTTGGCCTACTTCCCTTCCCTTCTTGGTCCCACTTTGCCAGCTCCTTACCACTTTTCCTGGGAACTTCTCTTAATGAAGCGCTTTCACAAGCATCTTTGTCTTGCTGCTCTTTGGGATCTCCACTTATGACTGGAAGGTAGACTCCTATTTGAACCTATTTCTTTATATGCAAAATTGAGGTAGACACACCAACTTCCAAGGGCCACTGGAAGCATTCGAGATCATGTACATAAAATATCTGGCAGAGTCGGTTGCAGTCAAGTCAGTTGTGATGAGCTATTTCCCCAAGGCCATAGTCTTACCCACCCCTACCGGTGGCAAGCTTCTCTCTGGCAAGCAGGGACTGTAAGAGCTGGGACAGAGAAACAAGTCCACTTACTTGTTGTGCTAGGATTGAGCTCATGGCCCCGTCAATGTAAATGGGTCTGAGTAATTGATCTTCGAGCTTTTCAAAATCCTTTGCCCAGAATCAGGATATAAGAACATAATTAGAGGCGTGGGCACTAGGAGAGGATTCGGGATTTGATCTTAATTACTCTCAGGGCTGTATCCTAACCATGGAAATTTTGAGGGTGTTTTGTCTTGTTTTGTTTTGTTTTAATGGGGTTCACTCTGACAATCTGACAAGAGAGACCCTGCCTCATTCAGGTCCATTGCTATGTTCTGAAGTCTACTTGAGGCTTGGGAGTCAGTGGCAAGCTCTCGAGGCCAGGATTCCCATGAGGGAAGCTGGGCCAGAATGAGAATCAAATCACCTGCAGGAAACAACCAGAATTTTTCACGTTATGTGCACTATCCGGTAGTGATTCGTTTCCTCCTTCTCACGCTAAAGTGATAGGGATTTGATGCTGTAAGACTCGGCCTCCTGCTTCTGTCCCCAGCCATGGCATTTTCTGACTCCTTCATTTCCCTCATTTCATTCTTCTTACACAGAGAACATAATTCTCTTAGGTCAACTGCCCAAAGCATCTATTCTCGGAGGTCTTAACCACCTGCTTTAGGGTTCTACCTCAACTGCCAAAGAATTCCCCTTCGCTGTTAATTGTCAATGCAGATGGTATGGTTACTAAGTTAAAAATGAGCTGGAGGTGGCCTGCTCAAGTCACAGGCATTGGGCAGACACGATGGTGCTCAGGTCGTAGGAGAGGGTTGTGTGGGTATGAGGAATGAGGGTGGCCAGGCGGCATGCCTGAGAGCAGGGAGCAGTCTCGGCTTCCTTCTAGTAGCACAGTTTGCAGAACGCACCACACAGCATGTTGCCTTGAATATAAAGGTTAAGAACAACAGCCCTTGCTGGCAAGGCAGCAGGAAGAAGAAAAAGTATAGGGACTCGTCTGACCCTAAGGCGATTGCCACGAACAAGCACTCATGGCCAGGTCACGGTCCTCTTTCTAGAACATAGCTCTGTGTTTTAGCAGCAGAAGCCTCCTGGCAGGAAATCCCTTAAGTAAACAGGAGTTGGGATGGACGGGTACATTGGGCTCTTCCATCAGGAATTCTCCTTTCAGAGAGAGCTGAGGGGTTGTAACCTCCATACTGAGAGCCCTCAAATTCCCCTTGCCTAGAGAGGTGGCGCTGCTATCCTCTGAGGGAGGGTGTGCCACATAATCCCTCATGACAGAGGGCAGGTGCCCTTTCCTCAGAGCATGGGTTTAGAGCTTCCTTCCCGAGGCAAAGCAGGTGGTGTCCGAGAGCATGCACACAGCACTGGGAGCCTCAGCCCCCCACATTCTGCACTGGCTTGAGCCCTAGACAGAGGTTACAGACCTACAGCGTGACTTCTTCTTCATCGTTCTTCAAGGATGAGGCAGTTAAGTTTCAGGTCACAGCTGTGAAATAGCACCTGCGACATGCACCACCTTGCCAGGACTGACGCAGGGCAAAGGGTTCACGAGAACAGTCAAAACCAGGAGAAGGTTTGTATTTCCTCCAAGGACATTCATAAAGGGAGCACCATTGCCAAAGGACAGAACGACGAATGCCGGTCAGGCCTAGAAGGACATCTCACGTTACTAACCCTGGGGCAGGAGGGAAGCCACCGTCTCCCTCTCTGCCGTTGTGTATACACAACACTGACTGCACCTGTCAATCCCCTTGTTTGCCCAAAACAGGAATTGGCCCTTCCTGGGTTCCTCCTAATCACCACTAATCCTCAGTATTGCAGATGGATTTTCAGGCCCCACCCTACTTTATTTCTTGAGGCACCTATCTGTTGTTAGGAAATCGTGTTTTCTTCATGGAAACGTGACATGCGGGGGAGCAGGGAACAATCTGCTGCCCGAACTTTCAGGCACCCACTCCAACAGCATTGGTTCTGCTCTGAATCTTCTTTTTCTTCCTCATGTGAAGTTGCCAGTTTGGTTAAGAGCGTGTCTAGGCAAACAATTCCTATCCATTAACTAAGCATTTATAGATAAACCCTGTGTTGTCCTCACACTGAGGGGCTGGTTTCTTTTAGGAGGGGTGTATGACTGTCAAACAACAGGATGCTATTAAAAGAGGCCCAATTGTTTACTTTATGCCCAGGTCCACAGTGAGCAGGAAGTTGGCCCAGTACTGTTGTGCGGAATCAGCGTCTCCGTGATTCCACACAATGGGGAGGAGGCCGCTCATGGGTGGGGTTTCTTGTTGGGGCATCCTCTGGGGAAGGCCCAGGATCTCTCCAACACTTACTGGAATGTGGAGCTCAGGGTAGAAAATGGACTTCTTTGCTCCAGACTGGCCTCCATGAGCACCATCCTCCAGCTGCTGGTCAAAAGCCAATGCTATTTTATGGATTACTTGGGGGAAATAATTAGAGATTTACTGATATGAATTCTGAGACATCAGAGTGAGCTCAGTTCAGAGCAAACACAATCTCAGAACTGCGTGGCCTCCTGTGTCCGTAGCAGACTTTTCTGGTGATACTGGGTCTTGACATCGATATGGAATTGACTGGCTATGTGAAATTTTTCCACCTCTTTTCTGCTGACTGCTGACTATCATTGTGGGATAGGTTTGAGGAATTCGTCCAGGGCCTTGTGTGGCCCTTCCTTGGCCACTTTGTGACAGTCCTACTCTCGGTTTACAGAAACCAAACAGGGGCAAATAGAGGAAGCTGCTGTGTGAAGATGTGGGGCCAGGACTCTGTGGCCGTAGCCACTGTTTCCTGGGAACTTACTCTGTGGAATTTCAGCTCTGGCAGTGATGTCAATGAGGCAGGGCTCGAGGGTGCCTGTAGTATCTTGTCAAGCCCACACTAAAGCCTTTGGACAGTGTCATTTTATTGAGCAGGAAAATGGGTAGGAAACAAATACAGTGTGTGCTTTATATCTAGAAGTAGTATCATAAAACACCCTATTATCAGATGATCAAATAGAAATTAATTTCTCCATAGGAACAGTTTTATATTGAGAGTTATGTCCCTAGATAAAAACTTGGATGAAACACAACTCTCATGACTTGTCTTTCAAGCCTCTTTGAAACTGGCACTCATGGACTCTTAGTGCCATTTTCCTACTTTCTCTGCTGCACTGGACATCATTAACTGACCTGCTCCCCCCCCCCCATTTTCTTTATTTTATGGATTCTGGTGACTCATGACTTTGGTTTACTCTAGTGTCTCTTTCAGATGGTTCTTACTACCTTGGGACTTATGTTTTTGCTTCCTCCATGTTTCTTCACATAGTTATTTACCTTCTACTACCAACACCCCCAACCCTGTCTGTCTCTGTCTCTTGAGTCCAGATGCTCCCAGAGAGAGAACTGTATTGGAACAGTTAACCATCATTATTCCTCTTGGCCATCCCGAGTTTACAGACTGTTAGCCAATTTAAGGTTTGCTGTTAGCTGTTCTCAGATCAGGCACTTGTTCCAGATTTAACAACTACTAGTCAAAACAGTAGGGTTCACTTGGACTGGTTTTACTGAAGTAACCCTTTGGAAGGGTTTTATGGACATGCCAGGCTTTCTGAAGGTTTGGTGTCACCCATATACTAATTCTTCTCTTCCAAAGCCTGACTTGAAGCCCTATTTACATAATTTTTGCAAAGTACACACTTCACTGTAAATTGATACAATCAAATCACCCTTAGCAAGTACTGTTATAGGACACAATGGCTAAGACAGGCACAGTTTCCTAGGGCATGAATAAACAATAGAACTGAGGATGTGAACCATGGCAAACTAGCAGAAGGTAGGTAGTTAAATCCTATTTGTAACTCAAGTGTTCTAGCTCTCTATTATTACCTAACAAATCATCCCAAAAGTGAGGAGCAACAACCATCTTATGATACGCACAGATTCTATGGGGCAGGAAGTCGGATACAACACAATGGGCATGGCTTGTGTCTACTCTACAATATCTGGGATTTCATCTGGGACTGACTACAACAGCTGGCATCACGTGGAGATTTCTTCATGCAAAAATGACTGATTCCTTGGGCTGGGGTGACTGTGAGGGTGAGACGAGCTGGGAATGTTAACTAGAGCACCTACACATGGCCTCTCTGCATGGCTCAGAATTCCAAGAGTAAGCCAGTAAGCAAGGCAGAGCTCCCATGATCTTGCATGACCTAATCTTCAAAGTCATAGATCACTTTCACCACACTCCATTGGTCAAAGCAACTCAAGCACACTGTGATTGATTCATGGGAAGGAGACATAAACCCCATTTCTCAATAGGAGGAACATCAAGACATTGGTGGCCTTGTCTTAAAAAGGTCACACCAAGGATCAATTTTCTCTTTCCCTTAAAGATAGCTTTCCTCTGGTATACTTGGGAAAGGGAGGTTAGATCAACTCAAATTGTCCCCCAACAGCTACTTTCATCTCAATAAGTGTGTTTTTTCTAGCTTCACTGAGGGTCATTACTCCCCTTGTTAAAGATCTTGGGTTTGGATAATGGATTGGTGTTTCAATGTTGTAATTCTGCTAACTCCACAGGGTCTCCATGGAGAGAGTGGGGAATACAGAGTAGGCTCCATTTTTTACTCCCTTAACAAAAGCATGATCCACATTTGTGTGGATTCACCCAATTCTGTGAAAGACTGGGAACAGGAGGAAATAAAAATATGTGAAGAAATGCATTTAAGACTACATTATGGGCATGATTCTGTCCAGATTCCAAATGAAGAGTCTCCAAGGAGTTAACAAGGAATAGATAACTTAGGTCTACCCTGGGCCCATCTCTTAGAGAACCTCCATGATAAAATCTGCTTGTTAATCTTCATTCACTTTTTGGAAAATCTTTCTTGAAGTGTGTATTTCCTTAACTTTGTGTTATTCAATCCATACTGAGGCTTGAGGGGTATTTAAGCTGCATAGTGTCTGATGGGCTTGGGCACTCCGGATTCCTTACATCTTTCCAGAGGGAAGCTTTGTGTTTTAAGTCTCATAGACTCATTCAGAAATCACTCATCTGGGCTACATGGAGGTATCCCCACCAATGTAAGCAAGATCCATAGCTTTCTGATTTCCTATATAGCTACTGATGGTTTTAACACACACAAACAGGCCTTTCAAGATTGTACATTCATTCTTAAATGCAGTAGAGGTTAAAAGAGGCTAAAAGAGGAAGTATTTTCCTAACTGCCTAGAATTTGCATGACCTCTTCTCTGCAAGTAGGAATTAGATTTCATTCCCTATTCTCTCCTTATTCTTTTTTCCAAGTTATGTTCTTCAAACCTGAAGGAAATAGAAATTGATCTGTTGCTGACCATGCGCAGTTTAATAATACAAGACCTCACTGAAACTTTGAAATGAGCCTTTGAAAGCCTCAAACTCTTAGAAAAGGGCAATCTTCTCCCTTGGTCTGTGTCAGGAAGTTGGGGGTGTCATGGGTTAGAGATGGGGGTGGCTTCACTCCTTAAGTTTGCTGTCCAGGCCTACAGTGTGAACCAGCTGGTGGCAACAGATTTCTGCCCAGATTTACAGCCTGTCCTTGGAAAAGTCAGTTCTGCTCTATGTGAGGCCATCAGGCTGAGTAGATTCAGAAATATTGACTTTACGCAGCACCAAAACAAGAGCACAGCTCCACCAAGACTACTGTTTAGGATGGTCGTTTGAGTCCTCCTAACCCTATACTTTGGTCCCTCAGGTGCCACTGACCCCAAGCTCCCAAATGAAAACCCCTCCTCTTTCTCAGTGTCTGCCCAGAGACAGTCACTGGCCAAAGCAATATGGTGTCTTCCTTCTTCATTACTGCCTCCTTCCAGGTCCCCTCTCCCTTCTCTGTCCCCTCCCCTTTCCTTATCTATTCCCTTCACAATCTTGTCAAACTCTGTTCTCATTTCCCACTGGTCTCCTTCACTTCCATTTTCTAAAATATAACTTCTGTATTTTCAGGTTGCAATTCCATTCTTCTAATATTTAAGCCAATACTTTTCCAATTCTCCAAACTTCTCCCCTTCCATCCATACTTTCAGACTCATGTGTTCTTTAGGTTTTAGTATACTTACCACATAATGATCAATAAGTTATTATTCATTTATTAAGAGTGTAAAGTTTCTATTTTGCTATTAAACAAACATGCTATTAAAAGCATGAACACAAGCAGGCAAAAATAACTACATAATTATTGAGATGCCCATAGTAGCCCAAGTAAGAATTCCTAACTTGTTAGGTTTTAAGACCAATACTGACTTTGAAGGCCTTAACACTAGGTTCAAGGCAAACCTCCTGATACTGACTTATTTTCATTTCATGCTTAAAGTATAAATAAGGTCTTAGAGAACCACATCTTTATAGGTGGCACCTTTAAAATGAAATAGTTTTCATCTTCAGGGAGTCAGACATCCATCTGAGTTAAAAATGTGATCTTTTCATAAAATTTTTTAAATGATTTTTTTTTTTAATTTGAGAGAGGGAGAGAATAAGCACGAGCAGGGGGAGGTATAGAGGGAGCAGGGGAAGCAGACTCACCACTGAGCAGGGAGCCCAGGTTGGGCTTAATCCCAGGACCCTGGGATCATGACCTAAGCCAAAGGCAGACACTTAACCAGCTGGGCCTAAAATTTTTGACAGGGTAAAAAAAAAAAAAATTATATTTTTATTTTTTTATTTTTTAACATAACAGTCTCATTTTTATCATTAGGTATAGTAAAAATAAACATCCCCCAAATAAGTTGGAATAAATATTCTTCAGTGAATCTCTTTCAAAGTCTGAATTATGCTGAGGTATTGGTTGGTTCTAGGTTCCGAAAGAGTGTATTCCTCTCTGGAGATTGCTCTTCCCTTCCCCCTTTGCCTGATCAGGTCCTGATGATCTCCCAGGATTCAGCATATATCTGATATATTGGATTTTGACTCACCCCTGCTCCTCTCCGCAGGCTTGATTTTAGAATACTAATTATGATTGTAATTTAATATGAGGGCAGGGACTAGGCCTGCTTCTGTTCATCACTGTATCCCCAGTGCCTATACCAGTACCCGAAAAAACCAGCAAAAAATATTTGAGTGACTGAGTTGGCTGATTAAATGAATGAGTTGATATTTGAATGAATGAGTGCATACAGTTATAAGAAACATCATGGTTTAAATGCGGTCTCACTGAAAACATGTCAATCTTCTTTGCTTCACATAATCATTAAAATAAACATCACTTGGTTTTTTTTTTTTTTAAAGCACATTTGGTTTATAACTTATATAACTTTTTTTTTAATTAACTTTTTATTTTTTATAAACATATATTTTTATCCCCAGGGGTACAGGTCTGTGAATCACCAGGTTTATAACTTTTAACTTGTAGCACTGTGTCTTCATCTTTAGACTAAACAGCAGTTAGTGTCCCATACAATACAGAATTAAGACCAAACTTCCCCACTGGCCTTTGAAAACCCAGATTGCTACTTGTATTTCTACCTATGTGGATACAAACCTCTGTCCTCTATGTGGGGGATAAAAAGGTCCTGGGTGAAGCTCTAGGCCTTGGTGTCTGGAGCTGATTTAATGGCTGCTCTTTCCCAGGTCAGTGGTGTTTCTGCTAATGGATTTCTGCTGGCCTAACATCCACTCCCAGGCCCTTCCCCAACAACTGCCTCATTCTAACAAAGGGAAAAGCTAAATACTTGCTTTTTCAGCTGCCCTCAAAGCTAGGCTTTGCCATGAGGCCGAGCTGGAGAGAATGGGATACAAGCAGAAGACCTTCTGTTCAGTTGTTGGCACTCCTGATAAAAGAGACAGATGGTGCTAATGTCAACATCTCCTATTTTTCAGGCCGGAGTGTGGATGTGATGGGTTGGAGACGTGGAGCCATCTTACAATAGTGAAGCAATCATCTGATGCCCCAAGAATGGCAGAGCAGATGGTAAAAAGAGCCCGTGTTCTCATTAACATAGCAACCAGCTCTGGACATGGCCTATGTTAGAAATCCCTATTATGTGGGTAAAGTAGACCCTTACTTGTTAAAGCCTGCAATATCTGGGCTTGCTTTTTGTTGCAGCCCAAAGCATTCCTACCTGATAGAACTAAATAAGCTATTTTTAACCTGCTTCTTAATCTAAATCTAATTATCTCCTTAATCTAAATCTAATTAGACACTAAATAAATTTTCAATCTAAATAGGAATCTAACCTTCATCTAAATATGAACACTTTAAGAAGGGGGCCCAAAAACTTAAGGAGAAACAGTCTTTCCTGTTTGCATATGTTTGTTTATCTGATGAGACCACAAATAGCCATTTATGAGGATGCTAATTCAGATATTTATAAGTCTAAGAGTAACTTGGTCTTCCATCATACTTCATGGCAAAAAAATAAACCTCATGTAGTGCTTCTCAGATTTTATCACATAAAAAGCTCTCAAGAACGTGACTCATTTTTCAGAGAAGTAGAAATATCCTTTTTTCCGAACTTCTAGTTGGTCTGAGACATATACATTATCCTCAAGTTAATGTCAAAGCAATTTCTGAATTAACTAATTAATAACATACTATATCAGCAAACACTGTTTAACATTCAGGCTACACTGTGATTATATATCTATAACAAATGAGAAGGGCAGAACAATAGGCTTTTGGCTCATCATCCAACTTCAAATGAAATTGTTTAGACTATGGATATTAAATGCTAAATGAAAATGCAGAAGTACATCCAAATTCACTTTAAGCAAAACCTCTGAAATGCTTAGCTCTTTTCATCTCTAGGAATTAGAGGAACCTAAAGATTTGACTAAAACCACGAATTGAGCCTTCTACTCTGTCTCTCCTCCTTTCTCCTTGCCTTTTTCCTCCAAACCCAATGTTAATAGGTTTCACATGCTGCTAACTGAACCTCCATCCTCCCCAAAGTCAGCACTGCCAAGACGTCCTGACTTTCAGCGTGTCTCACCAGTTCCTGGCTTTGGTTTCATGAGTTCTGAAGCACTCTCACATGAAACCAGGAAGATCTGCAGTGCAGCACTGTGGAAAATGTGAAACATCAGGCATATGATGTCTTTTTCAAATCTGGACTCTGTAACCGAAACTTGGCTTGTTTGCCGTCTGGCTGATAAGGGTGGATGAGAGATGAAGACTCTGCTTTGCTATCTCCCCAGCCGAATCTGAGTGCTGATCTTAAAAGGGGCATTTAAGAGGAAAGCAGCAATTAAGCTGGTCAGTCTTTTGTTTTCTACCTACTGGTCATCACTGCGAATAGTGGAGCTTCCTGGACATTTGGACAGACCTGGAGCTACAGATGGGGAGGAGGCAAAAGTGCTGAGTGACCTGATCCCAGCCTCTGAATGGTCACGGCCTTGGGGGAAGGACTGGCTGCATTCTATCTGTGACAGAGAAATGTGCCTGTTCTGGGGGCTGTCTCCTTAGACAGGGAAGGGGGTGCTCCAGTTGAAAAATGGCCTCATCTGTCTGGAGCAAGCCTACTGTTTTGAGGCACTCACAGCTGGTTTTTTGTAGGGGGAAAAAATCTCTCTTTTGACCTTTCAAGACGGGTAGGATTGCTCAGGGTATTTTCATTAGTTCATGGTGTGTCTGCTTTGCCTCTGCAGAGGCAAGATGTCATATCTGTCATGTCTGTTCAGGGTTTTACAGTCTCTTATTAATTACTCTTTACAGACCCCAGGAGAGAACCAGGATCTAGAAGCATGAACTGGCAAGTGCACGCTTATTTAGCTCACCTGAGTGCATTGGGGTTTCTTTGCTCTTGACATTCTTTCTTTTGCTTTGTGTGGAGGTAGCTGTTCTCCCAAAATATGTTTGGTGGGCCACTCACTTTTAAAGATATTATGGAAATCACGAATCTTGACCATGATCCTCAAAAAGAATAATATTTATGTTACAACCTAGCACATCTTCTAAACTTTTTTATGTGCCATGTTCTTCTGATCATTTCTACTTTGTTTTATTAAAAGAAAATGTTGGTCACGACAACTAAATTCATTTCATGACTTACTAAGGAGTTACAATCCACAGTTTAATAAATATGGGGTTGTTGCTACTGAGTTCAAAAAACAAGTAGTACTTTTGAATTAGAAAATGTTCCTACCTACTAAAAGTCATGGTGTCAATCTACGTTTGTTGGTGTTTAAAATTATCCATGGGATTTGTGGCAGACAGACTTCTTGGAACGCCCCCTTATGATTCCTGCCTCTTGGTTTTCACACCCTTGACTACGTCCTTCTTCTTAAATACAGACAAGGCCTGTTGACTTGCTACTAATGAATAAAATACAATAAAAATGATTGGATGCCATTTTTGTTACTGGTTTACAAAAGACTGTGACTAGCATCTTGCTTACACTATCTTGCTAACGCTCTTTTTTTTGGATTTCTCACAAGTTTTCTCTAATCAGTTAAGCCGGAGAGGCCCATGAGTCAAGGAGCTGAGGTGGCTTTTAACCAATTTTACATCATTCTCCTTCAGACCACTGTTCTAACCAATACCTTGATTATAGTTTGTGGGAGACCCTGAGTCAGAGAATCTAGCTGAACCATGCTTAGATTTCTGACCTATAAGAACTATGAGGAAATGAACAGTTGTTTTAAGCAACTAAGTTCTGGGGACAATTTGTTATGCAGCAATAGACAATTAATACACTATCTCCTACTGAAACACAAAATTGGCATTTGCAATCCTGGCTTTGGGCAGTGCCCCTTGCCTTCATATACACAACAGAAAATATGTTTGGATGTGTGTCTTTGTTTGGCTATGTGGCATTAGCCTAGTCACTGCCAAAGAAGCTTTTGGAAATTGCTTCTGAAAGTCAGTGACTAAAGACTCCTTCAGCACAAAGGAGATGGAAGACCTCAGAGTTATCTACAATTTTAGTGTTAAGCACTATTTCATTTGAGGAGCACTTCAGATGAGAATATGTGAAGAAAGACAATGTTAGATTACTTGATTTGAAAAATGTGGTTTTCTGAACCATACAGATTTGAGACATTTATGAATAGCACAACTGTCCAGAGTGGCATCTTTCTATACTTGCCAATGCACAGGGGGCAGCCCTTGAATGGCTCTTTTCCACCACATTCACTACCTGAGTTCTCAGTCAGACTCATGGGTCTAAATATCATCCAAATGCTGAGTAAAACCTAAAACTATGAGTCAAATCTGGACTTTTCCCTTGAATTCCAGATTTGTCTCTCCAACTACCTACTCAACATTTCCATTTGGATGTCTAATAAGCATCTCAAGCCTAACACATCAATCTTCAAATCCTCACCACCCCCCACTCTCTTATCTTAAAAAATGACAATTCCATCCTTTTGTGCTCAAGCCAAAAAATCTTGGGGTTATTCTTGACTCCTGTCTTTCTTTCACACTCCTACATCTAATCCATTAGCAAGTCTCATGAATTCTTCCTTCAATGATTCAGGATCTGGCTGCTTCTCAGACCTTTGGTCCAAACTTTGATCATCCTTCTTTGGTCTCCTTGCTTCTGCCATTGTCCCCATTCAGCCCATTCCCAACACAGCATCTTGGGATCTTATTTAAAATCCAAAGTCAAATCCTGTCATCTCTACTTACAATATGGCAATGGCTCTATCTCACTCAGAATAAAAGCCTGAGTCCTTACAAATGGTCCATGATGCCCAATTTATACCATCCCTCTCTCCTCCCTGACCTTAAATGCTGTGACTCTGACTTCTCCATTCCTCTGGATGTGCTGGCCTCTTCTTTGGGGTTTCTATGGCAGCGATGGATGCTTTTTCCCTTTAGATATCCACATGGATCATTCATTGCATTCTTTCAGGTCTTTGCTCAGATACTAGTGGGGTTCCCTTGGCCATCTTGTTATAAATTGTAGTCACCTGTCTTCTGCTCCCAGAACTTTCTATCCCTCTTCTTCATTGTATTTTTCTCCTCTATCTCTTCTACTTGCCATAGCATACACTTTACAACAAAACACCATACACATACATTTATCATCGGTTTCCCAACACTACAATGAGCTCAAAAAAGGCAAGTATTTTTGTATGTATCCTCAGTACCTAGAATAGTACTTGGTCCAGACTAGACATTGCTAACTATTTGCTGACTGCATGGATGATTCTCTTTTCTCATCAGGCTTACTTGGCTTTTCCATTCCATTTCATATGGTAGTCCCTGGTTACCCAAAACTCAAGAAAATCCAGCAGAGACTGGTCATGAAACATAGTTACATATGTTGTGTTTAATTGCAAATCACAATTATGTAAAGTCTGATTTCCTTTAGTCATGTCCTTACTTCCTTCAGCTTCTTCCTTATATGGTGATAATTTAAGCAACTGCAGGAAAGAATAATGTCTGGGGTCTCAGTGTTCTGAAAAAATTAGAAGAATATGGAACTCAATGGAGATCTAGCTTATGATTAACAAGAGCAGTATTTCTGCACGCAGGAGGCATGAGTATGCATGTTAGGAGTTAGTCAAAATAAGTAATAATAAACCCTTGAGAACCAGGTTTCAGAA
Source organism: Mustela erminea (assembly GCF_009829155.1). Lineage (NCBI taxonomy): Eukaryota > Metazoa > Chordata > Mammalia > Carnivora > Mustelidae > Mustela > Mustela erminea. The sequence continues at coordinate 64,667,979 of NC_045616.1, forward strand.
TCTTTTTTAGACCTGATTCATCTTTAGACTTTGAAAAACCTCAAAACACTCTGTTGTTAGCATGTAGTGACTGTCTCAAAATATATATGCGCCTTTTCCCCTAGACAGGACTGTTTATGAATACTACTAAATTGATTAATATCAAAAGACTTCCCGAATAATGGAAAGGAATGCTACAGAGAGAAGCCAAAAGCCATGGACACTGAAGCTCACATTCTTTTCTGAAGGCATCATGCTTTAGGGAAGGAACAAAGGCCCGCTCACTGAATTAGAGATGGGGTGGCAATCAGAACTTTGAATTTCTTGGCATTTGTGAGTTTGAGGCTTAACCTTCTGAATACTTGAATGTAATTACATGTGGTTTCTTAAAAGAGCCTCAAACAAAGCTAATCATTTAAGGAATGTCCTAAAAGACATATCATTTAGAGAAAATATGCTTTTAGTCTCTCCAGACCTGAATATACCTTTAAACAGATTTTCTCATGAACTGCTGGAATTTTCAATAGTGCAAAGGAGAGTAAGTCTGTGAACTCAAATTTCTCCTGACTCCTGGTATCCAAACTACCCAAAATGTTCCTTACTAACAATCCTCTTAAATGCATAATTTCAAGGCAAAAATCAGCTTTGAAAACATGTAACCAGACCTCTTTTACCACGGAACCTGAGAGAAAGCAAGGGGTGGGTGGAAGCAGTGGGCACTGGGATGGTGAGCCCATTTTAGGAAAGATGTTTTAATGAAAGGAGATACATAATAGAAGAGTACTGACTTTCATTATGTAATCACTTGCAAAGAGGTGAGTTTGGGTGTTTTAAAATGTACAGATTTTCTTTTCTGACCTGTGCCTTCTGAAAATAGTATTAATATCTAGTAACCATTGAGCATTTCCTAGACCATTCCATTCCATTGGTGCTAGACCAAGTTTTTTACATGGCTTCCTTCACTAATTCTCATACCAGCTCTACCAGATAGAGACATTATCACACTTATTTCACATCAAGAAAATAGGGGTAGTAAGATTAAGTAATTTGCCTGGGTAGGTCCACTTTGTACACTGTGGAGCTAGCCTCAATCTGGTCTATATGATTTGAGTTCCAACAAGCCCCATTCAGCCCACCACCCTCCCTAGGCATCTGAGATAATTGCATGGAGCTACTAATGGCATTTCTGCTGCTCCCTACCTCCCAGGAGGCTGTGGATGTAGCCAATTCTATGAGGTCCCACTGTCTGGAGATGGTTTGTGGCCCAACTCCAAGTGCATTTGTTTGCTTATGCCTTTAACCTAATGACCCAGAATACACAGACTGGAGTTGTTCCTCCCTAAATGACCAGCAGATGACTTTAATAAGTAGAGATGGATTCCACACTTGTCAGAGACCTATATGGTTTTCGAATAATGTTTTCAAGGATGAGATTAGATCCTTAAGGATTTATTTTAATACTTTTCATTCCCAAAGCACAGGCTTGTGGTTTGATATCCCTTTCTACTTCCCCAGAGCCCATTTCGTTTCCCACTCTTATTCTGACCCACAAGGGTTATTGGTTGGCTCTAAGGCTTAGAATAGTAGTGGAAGACCACATTGATGGGGGCTGGCCTGGTAAAATGTCCCAAGGCAGTCGCTATGGCCCCATTAATGGCCCATCCTCACCCACAGAGGAGAGATCAGCGCTGGCAGGCCTATATCAGTGTGTATAGGTGGGCATGTGCATGTTTTTGTGTGTGTGTGGTGGGGGTAGTGTTGATATGCATCTTAGTTGTAAAAGCTGCATTATTTTTAAGGGAGAAAGAGTTCATAAAGTGTAGGCATGCACACCAATGTTACCGTAAGCAGTAAGTTGATTAAATATTAAGTACCTGCTGCACGTTAGACATGGGGTAAAATGGAGGGGACGAAATTGTCAGCAGAGACAGACACAGGTCCAGGATTCCTTAGGTGAACCAGTCTACTGAAAGAAAGACAGAGTAAAGGAAAGCTGTAACTGTTGCTTGGGCTCTTGAAAGAGAGGCCCCTCTTGCAATGACAATTATGGGGAGCTGAGCCTGGTCAGGCCAGGTTTTGTTTGTTTTTTTGTTTTGTTTTTTTTAAATTTTATTTATTTATTTGAAAGAGAGAAAGAGGGCGCCTGGGTGGCTCAGTGGGTTAAGCCGCTGCCTTCGGCTCAGGTCATGATCTCAGGGTCCTGGGATCGAGTCCCGCATCGGGCTCTCTGCTCAGCAGGGAGCCTGCTTCCTCCTCTCTCTCTCTCTGCCTGCCTCTCTGCCTACTTGTGATGTCTCTCTGTCAAATAAATGAGAGAGAGAAAGAGAGAGTATGTGTGAGAGAGTAAGAGCAAGTCGGGGGAAGGAGAGAGACAAGCACTGAACCTGGAGCCCAGTCTCAGGACCCTGAGATCATGACCTGAAATGAAATTGAAAGTCCAACATTTAACCCAAGACTGCACCACCCAGGCACCCCCAGGAGAAGGTTTCTTGAGAGCTTCAGGCTTGAGCTGAGGTATGAGGGAGGAGAAGTGAAACAGACAAAGGGAATAGGCAATCTGTCTAGGCCAGACTCCAAAGCCTTTCAGGGCTATGTGGCTGGACTGAGTGGGGCATGAATCTAACTAACAGGAAGCAGGAGTACAGAGTGGCTTTCTGCTTCGGGTGGCACCCCCTAGGCCCACACCCTTTCCAGAGCTGTCATTTACATGTGGGTTTTTTTGTTTGTTTTTGGTTTTTTTTTTCTCCTCTCTGAAGTTGTGGCCTGAGTGTAGGGAAGAGCTGCCAACAGGAGCCCAACAATTTAGCAAAGCCAATTCTATCTCCTCCAGAAAATTAGCTCCTGGCAGTTTCAAAACTGCACCCCCACTCTTCTATAGCTTCTGATTACTCCCAAATGTCTCTTCCAACCAGCTTTAAGAAATGCATTGACTTTCAAGTCATGATTCCTGGAGAGAAACCCTTTTGCTTTTGCAAAAGCAGCAGCCAGGCCCCGGTTTTCTCTTGAGAGCTCATTCTAGCCTTTAGCCCCACTTCAGACAGGATGGAGGTCAGTAGCACTCCCTGGGAGAATTGCAGGGCCCTGGTGTGGGGCCTGGTGGGTCAGCCTCTCTCCCTGTGATGCGGAGAGTTGCGAGGAGGGCCTCATGCAATTCTTTGTGATGACTCCATGCGAGGTAGACAGCCTTGACATGGCAGATGGAAAAAACACTTCTCACTCAAATTTTCTATTCAGATAAGTTAGAAGGAAGTACCCCCCCAGAAACAAAAGGTATGTGAGAAAACACAACTCCTTTCCCCAATCAACCTTGGGTGGGTTACTACCACACTCCAGGTGCCAACATTCCCACATGTAAAGCAAGGATGGAAGGACACCCTCTCTCTTCATTCACAAGGCTGGAGAGGCCCCAGGGTTAAAGAGAACTGATTCATAAAGGCAGTGGGATTAGGTGCTTCCTCAGGAATCCTTTGAGCACTCAACAGCCTATCTCCCAATGATGGGGCTTAAATGCAACTCAGAAGTAAAGGCTGCAATCCACAGACTTCCATACATGGCTCCTTTCACATTTGAGACATGAACTGATTTTGTGTACACTGAGATCCCACATCGGGAGGAAGGGCATCTCGGAGGTAAGGCTCAGACCACACACCTAAGAGCCAAGCCAGCTTCAGACCATCTCTTGTTAAGCTAGAAGAACTACCTTTCAAGGAGAATCAGGTCCTGCAGACACTGAAATGTGGGGAACAGAAGCCCAGTTGGCTGGGGCAGCCCCAGAAGGCGTAAAGGATGTGACAGATAGGCCTGAACTCCTCAACCTCCAGAAGAGAAAAACCACTTGCAACTGATGTCATAAAAGAAACATACTCCAACCCATCAACGTCAAAGGTGACATTACGTCCTTCTATGTATTCTCAAGAGAAGAGAGGAGACTTCTATTACAGTACCTGTGAGCTCTGCAACCTGTCCCCTCAGTCAGTGGGGCGCTGGGACATGATGGAAAGTATGTGGAGCTCCACAAAGCTCCTCTCCTCTCAGACTCCCAGAGAGGATGACACAAACTCTTGCCTCTACACGTATGACTGACTTTAGACTCAAGTTCTCCAACGTCCACTTCTCCTTTCCTCCTTTTTAGCAGAAACTCTTGGGCCTCTCTCTTCTTGCTTAACAAGTTCCACACTCCCCTTTCACCCCAGTCCCTGCCCTTCAACTGAAGGCAGCCTGTGCAGATTTTTTGAGTGTTGTGGTTCCACAACAGACTAAAGGACCCTGTCTGGGCAGCCTCAGTGTCCCTCAGCAGGGCCAGGTCCCTTTATGGCTGGAAGCTTCTCCCCTGTGAGGGCAGCTGGCGGGTGGTTAAGAGGAAGGGGGCTGCACTCAAGGGCAGAGACACAATCTTTCTGGGTTTCTACTTCATTGCCTTGGGTGAAGAAGCGTGTTACTGGTTTTCAACCCAGACGGAGCATTAGAGTTACCTGGGGAGTGTTTAAGAGCTACTCTGGCCCGAGCCCTAGCCCAGCTCAGCCCAGCCCTTTTAAATCAGAGTATCTGGAGCTGCAAGGGGAAAGTCATTTTTTTTTTAAAAAACGCTCTCCAGGTGATTCTAATGTGCAGCCAGCATTGAGAACCAATGATTTACCCTCCCCTAGTCCACACCCTCTGCCCTAAATCTGTTAGGACACAGGGGTCAAACTTACTCATCCGCTCTCTGGCTTCAGATGATAAAATAAGTAATAAATTTACCAAGGTGAATCCCAGCCAGGAGAGACAGAAAGGTGGGAGGGGCGACAGAATTATGCTCCAACAGCTTCACCCTCCCCTGGGCAGACCTACTTATCTAAGAGATACTGCTCCTGTAAGCATTTTTTTTTTTATCCTGGAAATATCCAGCATTGCTAGGATGCCTTCCAACCTTGGTTCTCCCTGCAAAACCTTTGGGGGGGGAAAAAAAATCAAGCTTCTTTTAAAAAAAGTAATCCCACTTAGACTAGCTTTTTTTTTTTTTTTTGACAATCTTCTTAGCCTATGATCCATCTAGACAGGCAGGTGCTTATGAATTCAAGGGTCTGGGATATTCTATAAGATGTCAACAGGCTCTTCCAACACCAATCACATGTATCCCTTTGGTCACAGACTGCTTGGACCAAACAGGCTCTCCCAGGAGACATCCAGTCCAGCCAAAGGGAGGGATCAGCCACAGTCCCTGGAGGTCCGTGACATCTCCCAAGTGTCTCCAACCTAGCTAACATAAGGTAGCAACGAATCCTTGTTTTATTTTATTTTTTTAAGATTTTATTTATTTATTTGACAGACAGAGATCACAAGTAGGCAGAGAGACAGGCAGAGAGAGAGGGAGGAATAGGCTCCCTGCGGAACAGAGAGCCCGATGCGGGGCTCGATCCCAGGACCCTGGGATCATGACCTGAGCCGAAGGCAGAGGCTTTAACCCACTGAGCCATCCAGGCACCCCTGAATCCTTGTTTTAAATAGCATAAGAGGCACAGTGAGAAACTGGTTCCATTTAGATAATGGAAAGAATCAAATTGGTTGAAACTCAGATCAAAGCTCATTTAACTTGCTCTGATTCTTAGACAACCACAAAGAACATCAAAGAAATGTTGCTTTTTTTTTTTTTTTTTCCTTCTTGCCCATCCTCCCCTATCCCTGAGACAATTGTTCACATAAGATCATATTCTTTTTGGGATGGAGAAATTAGATGCTGGTTGCATTTTAAAAGTCCCTCCAGATCTCTTGAATGGTCCCAGTTAATCTGGCCTTGTGGTTTCAGGATGAGTTCAGGTGACATCACAGCAAATTTCATTTTGAATTCCGTGATCTGCTCATTCTGTGGGGCATCCGCTTCCAATAAAGCTCACCATTTTCCTCCCCAGTGATGCTGGTGCCAGATCACAGCAATTATGGGCAAATGTCAGTTTCCAAGTCTGCCACTGGTGGTTAAATTGTACATGGTCTAAAATAACAGTGAGGCGTCGGCTCTGTCCCTTGGGCTGGGGACCCACATGCGGAGGCATCGGCAGCTGCCAAGAAGGAGGTACGGCCTGATGGGGTCTGACTCTGGAAATGCCCACCAGTGAAAATGTCACAAGAGCCATGGGCCAATACACCCAACCACTTGTGGCAAGTGCTCTCACTCAAACGTTTTTCTGAAAGAACGATTTCACGAATTTAAGAAGGGACAGTGTGTTAGTCTGTAAGGGCTGCCAGAACAAAGGATCACAGACTGGGTAGCCTTCACGACAGACATGTAATGTTTCTGGAGCTCGGGAGACCAGAAGTCCAAGACTGCTGGCAGGATTGTTTCTTTCCCAGGGCCATGAGTGAAGGATCTGCTCCAGGCCTCTCTCCTTGGCTTATAGATGGCTGTCTTCTCCCTCTGTCTCTTCACTTTGTCCCTCCTCTATGAGTGTCTGTCTCCCCCTTTTCTAAGGAACCAGTCATATTGGATTAGGGATCACCCTTGTAATGTCTTTTGGACTTGATGACCTCTGTAAAGATTCCATCAGATTCTATCACATTCTGATGTGCTGGGATTAATGCTACAACCTATCTTTTTGCAGGGGGAGCACAATACAACCCATAATAGCTGACAACCAAAATGACACTTAATAATAAAAGTCAGCCCTCTTTTAGCATTTCTGCTCTGAATTTGGCATTACTGTGAGTGCTTTACATGGATTAATTTAATACAACCCTATGAAGACAATATCGTTATTATCCAAATTTTAGAAATGAAGAAATTGGGTCATGGTGAGGTTAAATCACTTGCCTGAAGTCACACTGTGGGTAAGAGCAGAGCCCGAACTCAAAAGCAGGCAGCCTGAATCCAGAGTGGATTCTGTCCACTACTATTCTACATAGCCTGCGATAGTCAATGTTTGTGGCAGTCAGGGGAATGGGCCTCACAGACCTTCAGCTATGGGGAAATTAAGTGAGGACAGGCCCAGCTGCTACAGTCTGAAATGTATCACCTTGTCTGCATTAAGGGCACACTTCCTTCCCACAGGCAACTCTGGCCAATGCCTGAGAAAAGGCAGGTGGTTCCTAGGAGTCCTGGGGCTCCTCTGGTAGCCAGTGTTTGGCTTGTGGACCCCTGAAAGTTGTGCCCAACCTTCCTTGCCTTGCAGGGCAGTCTAAGATGTTTCCACCCTCCCTTCTTGCCCTGCCTGTCCAGCCCGATCTCCTGCCCTCAGGGTCAGACCTGTATCACAGTCTGATGGCAGGTGTCCAGCCTTCTCTAGTTTCCTCGTTTTCTTGCATTTCTTCTACTAAATCCTCGCATGTTTAATCACATCCCAATGTCTACATCTTGGAGGTCCTAAACGAATATTCTATTTCATACAAAAGTTTCAAGAACCATGTAATTTCATTTCAATTCAAATTCATTTAGTTCATTAATGTTTTAAAAACTGCAACACCAAATAACTGCGTTTTCAGGAGGTATGGGTGAGTGACTTTTTTTTTAGTGTCCAGGAAATTGAGGTAGTTTATGCCAGCTTTAAGGCTGTTTCATTTTGTTCTTGCTCAACTCTGCTGAGTTGCCAAAGCCCAGCATATAACCAGCCCTCACCAATGATGATTAAAGGGCTGGAAGACCATCTTTTCCTGTGATATTCTCTAAAATAAGCTTGTCTGGAGGAGAGAGGCAGTTTCTTGTGAGGGTGGAAGGAAAGAGGAAAAGCAAGACCAGGTTGATGATGAGGTCCTAGTTAAGAGTATTAACCTGGACACATGCCCGCTTCATAAAGACTGAGAGTGCTATCTCAGTGTGTCTGGTTCTGCATTTGGAGAGATGGGAGAGGTTCTCAGATTCAGAAAGAGATCAGTCATGTCTTAGAGGCAAGAACACTGGTCTCTGGTAACTTTTAGGCTAGGTGGTTTTATATTGTTAAAACAAACCACTAATTACACCCCTTTCCTCTTTTCTTTTACCACTTGAACCTTCACCCTGGTGGTGATGCTTTCATACTTAGACAGGCCCTTTGGTCCAAAGCTCAGCTCTTGCTAGTTAGCTATCCAGAGGCAACTAACTTATTTAGGCCTCAGACTGCCCTTTCATAGTTCAGCTGAATTCCAAAATGAGGGGTTGAGATGATTGATCTCTGAGGTCCTTCTCTGTGCTAATATTCTCTGAAATGTCCAAGAGGATGGCACCGATACTTATCAGCCCATATAAATTCACGGGGTATCAGGATAGGATAGAGAATGTCTTTTAGCAGTATTCCATTTCTGCTATGTTCTATCTACTGTGGAAAAGCCACATGGTGATCCTTCTCTCTCTCTGGAGTATTCCCATCACCCGTGGAAGGTTTGATCAAGAGAAGAAAAGGAATATCCACTTTTTTACAAGTTCTGCAGCTTTCATTTTTTGGGTCAGTTGTATTAATCCAACTACTTACCAGAAATCATATTTTTATTATTTTTCAAAAATTTCAGTAGAAACGGTTTGACCAGAGGTGTATCTGAATCTCTAAAATAACATGCTCTGTTATCATGGTGTCCTTCTGATCTTCCCTCATGTTTAAAAATAAGGCTCAGTTCACAAGACCATCTCAGAAATGTTTAAAGCAGGGCACAAAGCTGATGGAAACTGGCTCCCCCAAGCAGCATGAACACATGTGGGGCAGCTTTGATGTGACTGATGGGATAGTGTTTGCTGATAGGGCCTGCTAATAATCCAGCGAGATGATGTCATTCTTGGCAGGGCTCAGAAAGAGCAGCAAGAGGCCAACAACCCTCCTTGGCTGATATAGCCCTTTAGCAGGCTTCTCGACTTTACTGTTGCTAAGCAGATGAGATTGGAAAGTTCTGTGAGCCCAGCTGAGCCATCTTGCCTCCTGGGGATGGAGGCTTTGCCAAGAAACTTTGGGTCACTAGCTGGTTTACATAAATCCCTTAGGAAGGTTTACACTGCCTTTGAAACTACTCCCTGGAATGGAGATTTATAATAAACCAGGGGAGAATTAACTCCTGGGAAGAGAATCCTTTGCACTGGACTTGCCTCACCCCACAGGGCTGAGTTTGAAGCACTTCTCATCCCCTGAGTCTGTTCTGACTTCAGATGGCCAAGGAAGAGGTAGGAACAGGACTCAGGGACAAGAGCAGGACAACTCATGGTACTTTTGACTCTAGGATTAGAAAATACTCTATGCTCTCTAATAAAATGCATCTTTTAAAACATTTCTTGGCTTTTGCTTAAGGACACAGGGTGTCCTCCTATTTCCAAGTGGAGACATTAACTGGCAGTAATTTCCCAACACATTCTGGTCCTGGCAGTTTGTGTCATGGAGTCAGCAGACCTCTCCCCAGCTGGTCTGTCACCCACTCTGTGCCTGCATCTCTGACTGTGACCCCTTAGGGCAGATGCTTGTTCTGATGAAGAACCCTATAGAGCCCTCTCTGTGCTAGCTTGGGAAATCCAGAAGACTAACTCATTTCCTTAATGAAAAGCACTCACTATAGAAATGTAGGAGCTATCCTGCAAGGAACTTTGTGAAAGCTGGGATACTTAACCATGATATTGCAAGCTGTTGGACTTTCTTCAAGGAGGTAGTTATTTTTACATTGGCTCCAAAAAGTGCATTATTTACCAAATCACCTGGGAATGCAGGCCATTTGTATAATGACAATTTTTTTTTTTTTTTTTAAGAATCGTTGCCGAATAAGGGAGTTTTATGTGGCTCGAGATAGTCTTTGTGATTATTCTACGAAAATTTCACAAAGAGATCTATTTCTTGATTTATGGAATAGATGCTGTCTAGCAGGCTTGGAAATAGAGCAAATGTTGGTAGAGCAGATGATATTTTCCAGTTGACTTTTATGATAATAAGAGCTCTGTTGCCATGGAAAAAATCCATCAGTATGCTGAGTTGAAAACATTTGGGAAGAAGGCTGATGGTTCTTTCCAATTCTAGAGAGAGCAACATTCATCCATTCCATAGATACTCATGGAAAGGCAACTATGTGCCCCACAGTGTATTCTAAACAACATGGCTCTTTATTTTGCACTTTGTTTATTTGTTGCATAACTCTGAGGGGACAGATAGGGTGGCTTTCCCTGTCTGGTGGAGGCAGAAGGTTGTGGGCATCCTGAACAGAGAGCAAGAAAGAGGATCCTGGAGCACAGCCAGTACTGGTAGAGCACAATTGTGGCAGTTAAAGAAAGTGCCTGGGAGGAGGAGGATGACAGGAACAACCTGCTATTTTTCCTGTGGTCAAAAAGTTGCCACTTACTTCTTTCCTGAATGCTATAATTTACAAATATTTGGATGAATCCTACTAGATGATGGGATAAAATCTGGATACAAATCAGGCATTTTGGGAGAGGCATAAGTGATTTCTGGTTACTGGGCACTGAGTGCTTGATACCATTCAGGCAGGAGCCAGCAGGAGAGATGAGCAGGGAGAAATGTTGCAGAAACTCCTATTCTTGGAGCAGCCCAGGTGTGGGAAAGAAGTTATGCAATCTGATCTTTAACTGCAGATGGGTAGGTGAGGGGACTAGGTAGGACTTCAGCAGCAGGAGGTTTGAAGTTGGGGAGGGAGGAAGTGGGGGAAGCAGTGGGGGGAAATTGGCTTCAGCCTGCCACATCCAACTCCTACCCTCTGAAACCAGTAACTCACCTACAGTTGTCTTGAATAGTCCTATGGGAGGCCACAGAGTCTGAAGAGTTGAGTTCTAAACCTAACTTTGATATTCTCTAACTCTGCAGGCTCTCTTCCCCTCTTGCCTTCCATTTTGCAAAAGAAAGTTGCCTAACAAAAGGTTGCTAAGATCTTTCAGCTGAACACTCTACGATACCATGGCATTCTTCCCTAGGGTCACCAGAATTAGTTTGCTGAAATGAAGTTGGAGGAAAAGGAATCAGAAAGGGTGGGTAATTTTGCAAAAGCTGGGGTGGGAGGCCAAGGAGTGAGACTTCATATAACTTCAGCCTCTCTGTCACAGCAGATGTTTGATTAGATCATTTCTTTGACATCTCTTTCTTTAGCTCTAGTTCTATTTGGGAAAGAACTCAGGAAGGGGATCCAAGCCATGCTGGGAAATGAAGTCCTCTTCCGTTCTTGCCTCTAATTAAAACCTACATCCAGGTAACATTTGGCTCTACTTGCACAGCTGACTCAGACCTCGAACCCACATATCCTCGCCCAGCCTAGTTTTGGAATGTGTCACCCCCATTTTAAAGATCAATGATCCAAGTCCTCAGAAAGTTGAAATTATCTTGCCCATGTTTACAAATAGCACCCACTATTTTACCCAGAAACCACAATCAAACAAAAACAATCCAGAATGATAGAAAGGCAAACATACTAGAAAAAGTAATGGCACCCTCCTTAAACAGCCTTTTTGAAAACTCTTCAGCTTGTAAATAGTGACTAATTTAACTCCACAAAAATAAATTGGCTCTGGGTCAGATCATTTGTATCTGCTTGCAGGAAGATGAATTGCATAATAGATCCAGCCAAATACTGTAGCCTAAATATTGGCCCTATTCAAACTGTTGAGCTGAATTTTTCAGAACAAAATTCATAACATTCCTCCCCCCTGCGTTTTTCACTACATGTAAAGTACCTTTCTTCCCCCTCTGTTTTTAAACTCCGAAAGAGAACCCCCCAGAGCAATCTAACCCTCCTTGACATAGGCAGTTCTCTGATTTATGGCGATCATGAAAGATGACTATACTCCATCTGAATGAAGGTCGTCACTGTGAAAACCTCACAGAGACCATAAACATGGACACTTGGCTGCAGGCGAGCCTTCCAGCTTTTGAAAAGAGACATTCAGCCAGCACACAGGCAGCAGAGTGGGCATACCTTGAACGGGGCGAGCTTGTTTTTGCTAGGAAACTTTTATGGATTAGGGAACTTTTCTGGATTCTGTGTAAAGGTTCACTGTAAACATTTGCTTAGCCTCTGTATGATACACATTTACAAGGTCTCAGAGTTGAGCATGGGGAACTGAGCAGAGAAAGTCCAGGAGAGGAAGCAACAGGAGGCTATTAGGAGTGCAGTCCCAGTCACTGCTGTGACTTTAACAGCTCAGCTGGAGTTGTCTGGGCTCTCAGTGGCTTGTTCACACAAGAGACACCAGAGCCAGAACTGGTCCACACCCCAGTTGGACCATGGCTGGAGTCATGGCAAATAAAGGTTTGGACAGAGACCAAACAAGTGTGTATAGACATGAGGTGTGTTTCCTTGGATGAAATGTTTGGTTCTCACTGGTGACTTCTGCCTTGTGGAGAGAGATGGAGGAGAAGAGTTTTCTCCCCAGCCTTCCTTTGTTGTCTCGCCCTCGCTCTGCTGAGCCTGGAGAATGGAGGGAAAGTAAGAAAGCAGTATGGGGAAGTGGTTCAGAGCTCACACTGTGAGTCTGGCAAGGCCTACACTTTATTCTACGTCCACCATAGCTTAATGAGCTTTCGTGGTCACGGGCAATGAACACTCTTAGCCTTCCTGGGCTAGAGCCTAGACTCAAGTGGAACAAGAGAATTTACTTATTTTTCTTACTAAACTAACAGAACTTTGGCTTTTCCAGACAGTCCAAGACAGGTGACAATGTAAAGTAGAGAAGAAAGTTCTCAGGAGAGAGAAGATTTACATACAGAAGATAAGCTTAAAATTAGGATGATTCACTTGAGGTTTTGGTAAATGTTTGACTCTTCTTTCTCTTGGACTTTTTTCTGCATTGTAATTCTCTTCTTCACATTTAGAACTCTCCAGGATACCTTACTGAGTGGTGTCTTGAGGGATAAAGAAGAGTAGCAGGGTCCAGAGTTGGGAGAAGTGGTAGCAAGCTAGGAGAGCAGACATAGGAACTAAGAATGGTGTCTGGGAACAGGAGACAGCAGGCCATGGTATGAACTATTCCAGGACTTAATAGGATAGCAGTCCCCTTCTAGAAAGAATACTAGAGAAAAGAAGGAAGGAAGTGTGGGGTGGATGGATTTGGGCTGCCCATACTATATTACATGAACAAAGATCAAGCCATTATATTTGAACTGGGACGTTATTCAGAAGGCAGACATGAACTATTAGCATATAACCTGATGATTAGGCATCCTTAGGGCTTTTCTCCTCAGATGTCGTGCAAAGGGTATGGAATTTCCTTAAATCTCCTAAGTGCCTTTTTGGGTAAGGACAAGGGCCTCTGACATATATGTAAAACCCTGTCAGATCCTCAGGGACACTTACGATGTCAGAAACCATGGTGAGCTACCACCAGCCACCTCCTCCTCACTTTTCCCACAGCAACTCAACCACCGTCTCTTTTCCTTAAGCCACTGTGGCTAAACAGGATTCCATAATACACAAAATGGAGCCAACCCTAAGTCAATGTCAGCAGGACATGTTGCAGCCAACAGAATTACCATTTCTATACCTCAGTCCAACTCCCAAATCGTCCATAGCATTTTGAACCTCTAACCATTTCCTACTCCATGACTGTACTTCCTAAGACAAAGCATGAAATGGATCAAGGGAAAGGTGTATGAAGCCAAAAAAAAAATAAGCTCCCTTAGGGAGATTTCACTTCTGCAACTCTACCTGTGTTATCCTGACCTCTTCACTTGGGGATGGGAGAAATATCCAGCACCTGAGATGGGTCTAGGGGACCTCTGGATGTCCCTCAGGTTGTATTCATGGTTCTCCTTGGGAGGTAAGGATGGTTAGAAACTGCCAAGGTGATGGGCCATCTGCTCCCTGTCCTGTGGTCTGCAGCAGCGAAGGTCAGCCGTGGTGAGGAGAAGCTAGGTGGTCCCCAGGAGCTATCTGCTTCACTCTACACTCCCACGGCCTAGATCTGCTCCCAGAAAATATGGTAATCACCCAGAGAGAAGGGGCCCTGCAATGACCCAGAGGGAAAATGAAGGCCAGCTGGAACAACCAACAATAGTCTAGTCTGAATGATTATTATACAGGATCTACCTCCAAGGAGCTCCAGGGTACTTGCTGGAGTTAGAATGGACAACAAGACTATAAGCTGCAGACTCATTTAAGACGTAGACAAGAACTGGCAGAGGTCTTCACCTCATCTTCCTTCTGTATTTGTTATTTTTAACATCAAAAAGTAGTGCCATTCTCTGGAAAAACAAGAGTAGCTTATCCATAGTGTTTAGCTTGCCTGGTTGACACCCAGGTTGGCAATTTTGTAAATTTACTTGAAAAATTGCTTTCTCTTTCTTAACTTTTTATTAAGAATAGTGTTACAACAGGACTGTTCAATGTAGAGTCACTCTTTGAAATGGCTCAAAAAAGAAACCCCCCTTTTGTGCTTTTTTATAATTACTTGATGGAAACTTAAAAGGGACACATCTTCTAGGAAAGCTCCAGAACAATCTGTGATGACAGACTGACAGCAGCAGTGCCCTGTAGCATCACACTCTGGGCTCCAGTTTCCCTGCTGATGTACAAAATGTGTGCAAAATAGCACATAAAATGGGCTGTCAGCCTGGGTGTGACAAGCTTTGTGTTGTAGGCAATACATTTTATTTGCTAAGTTTGTAAGCATAACCAGGGTTCCCCAGAACATGAAATCATCTCAAATTCCCTCACACTCAACCATTTATCCATCAGCAGACTCTAGTCTTTGCCTTCAGAACAGCCCCAGTCAGTATCATCATTACTCTGACTCCTGCAAAAGCCTTCTTGCCTCTACTCTTGTCCCAGCTCCCCTGCCACTGCCTTCAGATTACCCAGTAGGAGCCAGAGTAAACTTTGAAAATAGAAATCAAACCATTTACTTCTTCTGTTCAAAACCTGCCACTATCCTTCCATCTCACCCAGAATAAAAGCCAAAGTTCTTAGCTGGGCCCACAAGGCCCAGTGAACTCTCTGACCTTATCACTTACTACTCTCCCATTCTTTTCTCTGTTCTGGCCTCACTGGCTTCCTTACTAGTCCTTAAATATAAATAAATTAGTACCCTAGAACCTTTGCATTGGCCATGCTTGCTCATCAGAATGCTCTCTTCTCACAACTCGCTTCCTTAATTCCTTACAGTCTCTGATAAAATACTATTTGGTCATTGAGGCCCTTGATACCCCCCCATCACTCCTTATCCATGCTCCCCCACTTTAGTTTCCTTTATATTATTATTTATCATCACGTGACAGATTGCATATAAAGTTGTTCATTGTTTATTTTCAGTCTTTTTGGGTAAGCAGGGACTTTCTTTTGCTCACTACAATATCCCCAGTGCTTAAAACAATGCCTGATACAGAGCTGGAGCTCGCTAAATATTCACAGGATTGCTGAACGAATTACCGAATCCTAATGCTTTGTACCATCAGCTGGCAACAATGCCAGATAAGGCTGTGAGTGATGAAGCGTTTGCTAACAAAAAGAAATTATCAAGATAGGGGTTTTTAGAGAATAAGCAAATGTAGGAGAAACATTTAAAAATTAAGGGGAATAAAAAAGTAAGCAGAAAGTGATCCTGGTTCTCGTTCACCCATTCACTGAACCAAAGCCAGGCAAGATTTGTTCTCTTCAGTTGCTGAAATCTGGTTCTTGTCACAAACCAACCTAGACATCTATTTTGATACACATATTATATGTCTCTTGGCATGCAGAGGACGCATATCACTTACCAGATTTATTGAAATTATGAAAAGCGGTGTGAAATGCCTCCTGCCATCTGGGAAAGAGGTGAAAAACGCTGACATTTGGCCCTGATCCAGTTTCACAAAAGTTTAGAGTTTCAGAGTGTTTTCTCCTCCTGGGTGTGGTGGCTTTTTCTTATCACCCTTCTATTCTTTGAGTAGCCCTAAAGGCATCTCTGGGTATCTGGTGGTATTTTAATACTCAAAAACACCATCTTCTGACATGTATCAAAATGGACATTTTGGCCCAGCTGTTCCAAGAAGAATGGAAAAGGCTTTCTTTGCCCTGTTAATTGTCTATCTTTCCTATCTCACTTTCTTTAGCTTACTTTATCTTTTTATTAGTTGTGGGGCTCTCTGTTCCTGCATCTGGGGATGGAGACCCAGCAGTGCCTCATGCATGGGGCTGCATTAGATTAGAAGATTAGATGAGATGGTCCATTTAGGCCCTTGAGTGCGGTGCTAGCGTGGAACTTCTTCAAGTTTTCCCAGGGATTAGCATTACCTGTTGTGAGGACTATAGCTCACGCTCCAGGAGGCCCCTTATATTGGGAGTTAACAGATCTCTTCCCCCTAGATGCACTGCTTTTCTAGATCCTACTTTTGATGAAACTGAGTCACTTTGTCTAGGGAAGTAGGAATTGTGAATTGCCATGTTATGGACGTTTGGAGGTGGAGCTTATACCTAACACTGGCTGGCAGGATGCTGTGTGAACTCTTCCCAGTGTAATATTGTACAATTGCCCTGTTATCCATAAACACAGCTTTTGTTGGTACTGGCTCTAAAACACCTTTATCCCCAAACTGTCTTACAAATACTGTCAGAAGGTCAGATCCATGGAAATAAACAACTGCTCCTCAAACCTGCATGTCACCTCAGTCCCCAAACGCAGCTCAGATGTCCTGTAGGAGGCATGATCTCAATCCCCAGGAGTGTGAGTGTGCACGCGTGCACGCAGGGCTGAGGAAAAGGACTTGGTGAATGAATTCTTGCGGTCCTCTTTCAAGGGGACCTTCATTTCAGTTGTGCTAACCTGCCATTAGACCTTCATCCCAAACTCACCGACTAGTATTTCCATGGGGCCATGCAAAGTTTTAGGTAGTTTCTTCAGAAATGGCCACTCTTGATCCATCCAATATGAAAAAGCTCACAGAACTGGTCTGCCTGAGACTCCAACTCTTACCCGCACCCTTCCAAATGAACTGGGAAAGAAATTCACCTTTATCTAGTCTTCCCTCTATTTATTGAGGACCTACGATATACTAAGGACACGCGTGTTTGCTGCCACCCTGGGAGCATGGACATGAGTACAACTTTCACTCCCAAAAGGGACCCTCAGTCCATTCCTGACAGGCTTTCCAGGTGGTAACTGCACACAGGGTTTCTATTCCTTTGCCTCGCTCCCCCTCAGGTAGAGGTGTACATTTGTTTACTCCTTGGCAGAGACTTCCAGCATTCTTCTCTTTGGTAACTGAGGAGTAACTGTGCTCAGAAGGAAAATGCCGTTGTCACAAGCAAAGAGCAAAGGCCTGCAATTTTTCCAGAAAAGACTTCTGTTAATCTTCAAAGTTATATGTAACTAGGACCACATACTCATCGCTCAACTGAAATGACTACAGTTTGCCAAAGATAATCATTTATCAAGAATGAAGCAGAGAGGGGCGCCTGGGTGGCTCAGTGGGTTAAAGCCTCTGCCTTCAGCTCAGGTCATGATCTCAGAGTCCTAGGGTTCTGGGATCGAGCCCCACATGGGGCTCTCTGCTCAGCGGGGAGCCTGCTTCCTCCTCTCTCTCTCTGCCTGCCTCTCTGCCTACTTGTGATCTCTCTCTGTGTTAAATAAATAAATAAAATCTTTAAAAAAAAAAAGAATGAAGCAGAGAAAGAAAGAAAGAAAGAAAGAAAGAAAGAAAGAAAGAACAGATGACATCAATGAGTGATAAAGTTTCCGATTTAGATGTGATGTTAGGTTGTCCTGAGAACAAAATATTCAAGTCCAAAATGCTCCTCTTGACTATATTTTTGTAAAATAATTTCATAGATGTATTTCATATTACTTGCTACTTTAAATCTGGTGACTGAATGCATTTCAACCTCTCCTTGATGACTCAGAGTCATCGCCAGGAGCGTGCAGGGCCTTTTGAGTTATGAGCTGTGGTAGAAAATTCCCTAGGTAAATGTCTCAGGGTCTTAGATTTATTGAACTCTGACAATTTTTCTAATTCTTCCCTGGATGTCAGACTTCTACTTGTTACTTTCTTGCTGTATTGTTCTCTAGAAATCTTCCACCCCACCCCCCACACACCCCATCCTTTCATTCAAGGACTGACTTTGGGTATTCCCAATGCACCAGAGAGTACAGCACAATCAGGACCAGGGGTGAGGGCCTGCCTGTGCACAGCAGGCCTAATGGGAGAGGTGAATGAACAATAACCAAGGTCACAATTAAACAAGTAAATTCTAATTTTCTTTGATCTAGGAGAGTGAATACTCACACTTGAGAGTTATACATAAATAAGGACAAATAGGATTTCAGAAGCTTGCATGATCAGACTCCATTTCTGTTTACTTATGAATAATTCCCCAGCAATGAGACTGTTGGCTTCACAGCACTCTGAAAATGTGCAGCCTCTGTATTACCATGGACTATAGAGCATACTACTGAAAATGGCTTGATATCATCCAATCTGGGTTTCTTATATTCTGCTAAATGGCCCTGTACCTACAACTTAAAATTGAGAACAACATGGCACCTGAGAGTCTAGAGATTCCAAATTCACATCTTTTTTTTTTTTTAAAGATTTTATTTATTTATTTGACAGACAGAGATCACAAGTAGGCAGAGAGGCAGGCAGAGAGAGAGAGGAGGAAGCAGGCTCCCCACTGAGCAGAGAGCCCGATGTGGGGCTCGATCCCAGGACCCTGGGATCATGACCCAAGCCGAAGGCAGCGGCTTAACCACTGAGCCACCCAGGCACCCCCCAAATTCACATCTTTTAGGCCTCATTTCCCTTCACCTCCATATCTGTGCATCTAACTGCCAAGTCCCCCTCTCCAGCTGAATATCTTGTGGCATTGGAAGTTTTTTTTTTTAGATTTATTTATTTATTTGAGAGAGCTCATGAGTGGTGGAGGCACAGAGGGAGCAAGAGAATCCCAAGCAGACTTCCCTGAGCGTGGAGCCCAACACAGGGCTCCATCCCAAAACCCAGAGATCATGACCAGAGCTGAAATCGAGAGTCCGACTTAACCAACTGAGCCACCCAGGTGCCCCTGAAGTTTAACTTCTGATTCCACCCCTCACCATGGCCTTCACCCTATGTTACCTTCCTCAGCATTTCCTGTCTTGGCAAATGGTGCTATAATCTTCCCCAAAGGAATTTTTCTCAAGTTTTCTCCTTCCCTCATCCCTCACTCTCTCTAGCCTTATCCCAAATCCAATTCATTGGCCAAGCCCGAGGATTTCGATCTCAAACACAGATCCCAAATCTGAATCAGATCATGATTCCTCCCTGCCTGAGATCTACCCAGGGCCCTGCTTTGCTCCTGAAGAAAAATCCAAGCTCCCAGTAGTGGCTTCAATGTGCTACAGGATTAGTCTCCAGGTAATAGATTCCACTGCTTATCTCACCCTGTGGTCCTCTCCTGTCAAGTTCCAACCATTGAGACCTCCCTATTTTTCCCCACGTATGTCCTAGGCCCACACTATATTTCCTGTGATTTGTCCTTCCCCTAACCAGCCAAATGTCTGGCTCTTTCTTGTTATCACTGAGGGCTTAATCTTAATGCCAGATCTTATCCTTACAGAGAGGACTTCTAAGCCAGTACCTCTTACTACTCTGTAGTGCACATGCCAATCACTGGGAAGCAGATTCTGATGCAGCAGGGCTGGGCTGGGGCCTGAAATACTCCAACTCCAACAAGTTCCCAGGTGAGGCCCATGCTGCTGGTCTGTGGACCATACTGAATCCTAGTAGGCAGCCAATAAATATTTTTTTGGTGAGTATGTTTTTTACTCTTCCCAGCCCTCAGGGGTATGAAATAGCCAAGTCTCTAGCTTTACGTAAGAGCAAGTCAACTAGTATGCGGAGGTATTACTGATTCAAACATTGAGGTTTGAGGAGATTTCATCCTTTATCACGATGCCAAACAATGATAATAAAGTTTATCTGCAAGGACTGATTACAAAATCAGTTACTGGTTTCAAGTGCAGTTTTATTTGTTTTTAAAATTTTTCTGATTGGGAGTTCACATCATTCCCTGAAGTAAAACTTCTCAAATACAGCACTGGATGGAATTGAGAGGTACAAGGGCTTCCCAACTAACTCTTTATTTATGGAAGATACCTTCCCCATAAATGCAAGCAGCAACACACTGAGAATATGTCAGCGAGAGTTCAGACACTGCAAATGTGCGATGGTTTTTCAGCTCCCTGGTTTGTAAATTGGAGTGAACAACTAAACACAGATCACAACCCATGACACAGCTCTCTTTAGGAATGAAACAGAGACCTTACCTTCAATTTAGGAAGTGCCTTCACACCATTCTCACCATCAACCAACTGACCAACGAATCCTTGATGTGTGCCTACTATATACCAAATATTCTGTACAAAGATTTTAAGACCTGGTCCCAGCCTTTTGAAGTTATTAAAATCTTGGTGAAAGATACAGATACCCATAGAAATGTGATCAGGCAAAGCAACATAAAATGAATAACTTATGCTTCTGGAGGCAAGGACCAAGAGCATCGGAATTCCTGAGGATCTTTCCCAGTCCATGATCTGCCACTCCGTATTCAGCACTAAATAAATGGTAAATATCAGTGCATATCTGACCTTAAGGTGAAAAGAATGCCCTTGCTAAATATAAAGTCAGATTCAGTGGGCCTGGTGGGAGCCCTAGAACTTGTACTTCTAACAGGCTCCCAGGTGATGACAGTGCTGGTGGTGTGAAGGCCACACTTTTTGTTGTAAGCAGAGAAAACACTGTTATTCAGTGTGGTCACCAAAGTCCCAGGCACATCCCCAGACCTAATGAATCTGAATTCATAGGGTTGGGGCTCGAGAATGTGCTCTCACTCCTCAGATAATTTGTACATATTCTAAAGATTCAGAAGCACCGACATTAGTCGCTAGGGGCCAGCTGTGTTGAATTCAGGACACATGTCCTTCCCCCAGCAATTAGCCACTAGATCGATATCAGGCTTCCGAATGAATTTTCAGGGATGTCAATTCAGTACTGAGTGGCCTGGTTCACTTTACCAACATAAGCAGGTATAAGGCTGCCCAGGACCCTCAATGAGAGACTGACACACCCAAAACGTTTGTTTGGCACAGACTGGATCAGACCAGAGAATGGTGGCCAGGAAGGAACTCTGATTTAGCCAGATAGGTGGTTATTCTTTTTGTAATACTCATGAGGAACAGAGACTATAATGGCTTTAGCAGATGTGGACATCCTAATGCCAAGAGGCGCTCTGCCTAAAAGGTATCTATAATCATCCAATACATTACCCCATCCTCTGGCCTGAGATTGAGTTGTCACAGGCTCCCAGACACTGCTCCAGGCACCCCAGATGGTACTGGCTGTCATACTTCGAGCATGTCATTATGCACACATGCAAACCACATGAGGGCAACTAGCTTCTGGAGACTAAATGCAGAACACTACCCCTTCCCCCAAGGTCCCCAGACACTGCTGGGAGGAAGAGAGATAAATGGGACCTCAGGTGCTAGGAGGTCTTAGGAAAATGAGGACCCATGGGAAATCCTTTGGGCAAAGGTGCTATGCAGACACAAAGAAATTCCATGATAACAATGAGTTCATGTGAGAGCAAAATATAGTGATGTTTTGGCATTTTCCTCTCTTCTGATTTCATCAGGGTCTTACTGTTTGGTTTAGGAAGTATTATTTTGGACTCAGGGTAGAAGTGTTAACTTTTCATTCTAGCAGAGAACTAAAACAATGATTTTTTTAAAAGTTTATTTAGCCATTTAGCAATGATGATTCCGTCCAGCTAGTAAAAATAAAACAAAGGTTAAATACTAACTTGAAATCAATAAAGTCTTTAGATAATTATCTTCTATCTAATTGATTTCAGAAATTTAAGAATCCCACTGATGAGGACTCATCACTGACCCTGACTTTAGAAAAAGAGCCCCCCCAAAATCTGCTTCTGTAAGATTCCCAATAAGCATGTCCACACCAGGCTAGAATTATCCTGACTCATTGGACTGAAGAACGGGATCTACTGTCCCCAAACTCTCAACACACAGAGAAGAGTCAGGCTTACAGATTCCACTCTTGGAACTTCTGTATGATGCTTTGAATTCCAGTAAGATTCAACTAGCCCTAGAAGGGGTAATACCTTTAAATGTCCCCCAAAGTGGAGCATTTTGCCAGAAAGAAGTGAGAAATCACAAGGGCCCGAGGGAGGCCATACAGCAGGCAGCAAGACAGAAGAATCTCAGAAGTCTTGAGATAAACCTAGTTTTTTTGTTTTGTTTTGTTTTTGTTTTTACTTTTCAGACTGTTGCTTAGGAAGGTGTATGCTTAAGAAATTTATTTAATGCCCTGTAGGAATGAAGTTTCTCCTATAACTGATCTCCTGTGACTTACCATATGTCTTACCCTCCTCTCAAGACCACTGAGAAAATAGAAATAATAGATTTGAAAGTATTCTGAAAAGCTGCAACTTTTAAAAATATGAGCTATTATTTTCCAAGGTAATGTCCTTGCAACTCCCTGAAATCCTGGAAGAAGACACTTACCTCCAGGTCGGCTACTCCCTCTGAGAAACCACCTGCTATCGAATGGGGCTTAATACAAGGCCAATGTGGCAAAGGCTGGCTTGGTAGATGACTTTGAGAAGAAGTTTAATGCCCTGAAGTTTCCTGTGCCAGAGGATAAATATACTGTTCAGGTGGATGCTGAAGAAAAAGAAGATGTGAACAGTTGTGCTGAGTTTTTGTCTCTCTTCAAGGCCAGGGTTGAAGAATGTGAAAAAGAGTTGGAGAAGATGAGGAACATCATTCCATTTGATCAGATGACCATTGAGGACCTGAATGAAGTCTTCCCAGAAACCAAATTAGTCAAGAAGAAGCAGATCTGACTTTCTTTTTTTTTTTTTTTTTTTTTTTAAAGATTTTATTTATTTATTTGACAGAGAGAAATCACAAGTAGATGGAGAGGCAGGCAGAGAGAGAGAGAGGGAAGCAGGCTCTCCGCTGAGCAGAAAGCCCGATGCGGGACTCGATCCCAGGACTCTGAGATCATGACCTGAGCCGAAGGCAGCGGCTTAACCCACTGAGCCACCCAGGCGCCCCCAGATCTGACTTTCTGAGGAAGATCAAGTCCCAACCAGTTAATTGGAAGGGAAGGCAAGTGATGATTTTAAAAGGAAGTGTATTTCCTATAAACAGTGTAGGCATTCTTATCTCCTTTGAGATACAACAAGACATAGTAGTTAAACTTCATGATAGTAATCAAGGAAGCTGCAGGGCTCTGTGTTTGCAGAAGAGAGGTGCTTAAGGTAGAAAACACTCTATGGTACAATCACAGCAGCCTGAACCAAACCACTGATAGCCCTGAGTTATTTTGGTTTGTTTGGACCTTGGATTTCATGTGATCTTAACTGGCTTCCTTTCCAGGACTTCACTGTAGCAATTGAAAGCAAAAAAGGTTTTGCTTTCGATTGTTTATTGAATTATGTCTCGTGTCAGAATTAGAGAGAGGCAGCACTGGAAATGATAAAGATTAGAAAGAAAAGTCACTGAAAGTGTTGGCCATCGATCCCCAGAGTTTGTGAAGATGAATTTATTAGACTCCAAACTCCCCCAGTCAGGCCATGGATTATCTGGAAAACTGGAGGACTGTGGGTGAATAGTACAAATGCATGTCTAACAGAAAGATGTTTCCACCTGGAAGAATGGCTCAGTTCCAGCCCGATTCCTTGTGGATTTGTTAATTGGATTTGTTCTTGCAGTTAAGGCAAATCAGCATACATGCTAGTTAGTGGTTTCAGGCCCTGCACAATTGGAATTCTGCTCAAGGAAAGGTTGGCCAAGAAATAAAAGCACTTTCTCAAGAGGTTTACTCCTACTGGACTCAAAGAAAATGTACATGTTAAGCAGAACCAGAAAGCAAAGTCAAAGTTCTGTATGTCTAAGTTTCACTACTTAGGATGAAAGATTCAGATGTGATATTGTTAAGCCTTCCCATACATGAAAAAGGCATTGGGTTAGGGAGCATTTTGGAAAAAATACATGCATTCAAAGTTGTGTGGCCACGAACCCAGAATCTAATGTCCCATTGAACACTAAGTCATATAATAACTTCATAGATGAATAACAGTGCTGTCCTCCTTACAAGAAGGGGCCACTGGCACTGCCATCAGTAAGCACAGGTGTGCCTAAAAGACGTCTGTAACAAAGAGTTCTTTCTACAGGGGATGGGTGGAGCTTGTTCAATTCACAGATGCAGCCAGTCACTGTCCAGGCAGGGCTGCAGGTACAATTAAAATGTGTCTGGGGTTGCTGTACTTGGAAGGAGTCCCCTGGCCCCAGAGGGTCTGAAAGAACTTTAGGAAGAGCCAAAGAAAGGATGCATGCAGAGGATGGCTGAGGTCTGCTGTGCTAGACAAGGGATGATAAGCTCCAAAGGCTAAAGAGCTAAAAGCAATGTGGAATCCCAGATTGGATCCTGGAACAATAAAAGGACATTAGTGGATGAAATGGTGAAATCTGAATAAATCCCTCAGTCCAATCAGCAGTCATACACCGATGTCAACATCTTGATTTTGATGAATGCACCACAGTGTTGGAAGATGTTACACCAGGGGAGCTGAGTGAAGAGTTTATGGAAAATCTCTGAGTGATCATTGCAATTTCTCTATAAATCCCAAATTACTGTAAAATTTAAAAAATCAATTTGTTAAAGAAGTTTATGGGGCTTGCATGTAACATAGAGGAATTAAATGAGCCAGGCTAGGGCAATTGCCAAATGGTAGCCCTTGCCCTGTCTACAGAATACCCACTTCTCACTGATGGCCAGCTATTGCCATGTGGAAACGCAAGCTTCCATTTACAGATTTTCTGAGTTTTCAAGAGAATGAGAAACTACTTATGTGTGTATCTTGTTGTTGCTTTTTTTGGTTGTTGTTAAGATTTGTATTTTATTTATTTGACAGAGAGAGAGAATGTGAGAGAGGGAACACAAGCAGGGGTAGTGGGAGAGAGAGAGAGGCAGGCTCTCAACTGAGCAGAGAACCCCATACGGGACTTGATCCCGAGACCCCAGGATCATGACCCGAGCTGAAGGCAGACACTTAACAACTGAGCCACCCAGGTGCCCTGTTATCCTGGTTTTAAAACAATGGCTCAAAATGTACAAAAACATATTATGGACACAGATAATACAGCTGCTCTGTGAGGACAAGTGGCTCAAATATGTGACTTCTCTTGTGGACACCAGAGCACTAAGTGTGCAAAGATGATCCCAGAAGCTTTAACAATGTAGATTCCTTGGTCCCAGCATGAGAGGTTCTGATTAGGTAGATTTAGGTCCAAACCTCAGATCCCACAATTTTATTGATGATACGTATCCCACATGCTTTTGACACAGGAAGTTCATAAAAACACTGAGAAACATTGCTTTCAGGAATGAGATCCCATTTTCCTTAGCTTCTTCACATCCTTTAATTCAACTTCTTATTCTTTCTCTAACTGTCACTGACACAACTTCAAGGCCAGTATTAAAATACAGGTCCAGAAGTGTTCAGTCCAGTAAGCAATTAAAATCTGGGGTTCTAAGTGGAAAACACACAGAGGATTTTAAGGACTTATTACAAATTCTAAAAAGTAAAGTAACTTATTAATAAGTGCTTACTATTGATAAATGTTGAAATGGTAATATTTTAGATATACTGGGTAAAATAAAATATATTAAAATGAATTTCACCTGTTACTAGGAAACTTAATGCCTCATATGTAATGAGGCTTACATTTGTAACTCACATTATATTCCTTTGGATGGTGCTGGTCTAGGAATCTAAGGTAAAGAGGGTTGTCTGCTCTTCAGCCTTGGTGTATAGAAGACAGGCTTAGTGTTCATATGTCTATGGTTCTGCCCAAATAACCAGGATTTCACATTTGGGGACAAAGCTCTTAGGCAAACAAAGTTCGTGTCTTAGCATCCCTCCCTAGAGAGACAACAGTAAGAAACTGGCTGAGACTTGGGGCCCTTGGGTCCTGGCCATCTCTGCCATCAGAGGCATGACTAAAACCCATTCACATAATTAATATATCACAGAAGAATGGGACAAGTACACTTCATTGTTGGTACCATTTCCAGGAGATAAAAAGGAAAGCTACAGATTCTGCTAGGTATTAAATGGGTGCAGATTAAGACAATACCCCGATCTGATCTCAGATTAAGAAATAATTTTTTTCAGGGGTGCCTGGCTGGCTAAGTTGGTAGAGCATCCAGCTCTTGATCTCAGGGTTATGAGTTCAAGCCCCACATTGGTTGTAGAGATGATAGATAGATAGATAGACAATTTTTAAAAAAGAAAAAATAATATTTTCAGAAGACACCTATGAAGAGCTTTTTGGAAACTGTACAGGCTGATGTTAGAAACATTTGGTGAAGAAAAGTTAACAAAACATAGACATAGGAGGGATAAAAATCTTACCATGAAAATGAGCAAACAGACATACAATATTCCATTAGTGGTTTGGGTTGAACAGAACATCTCAAGTTCTATTTACTATCTCATTCATTCAATAGATATGCAAATGCATATTCATCACTTTCAATTCTTAATTCTTTAAGATAAATTAAAGATAAATTTTATCCATGTGTTTCTGATCCACTTATATTTAACTAATCCAAATCCCATTTTGTAAGAACTATTTGATGTTCTAAAATACTTTTTTTGAGAGAGAGAGAGAGAGAGAGAGCGAGCAAGGGGGGGTGTGAGAGAGAGAGGGAGAGAGAGAATCTTTTTTTAAAAATTAAATTTATTTATTTATTTTTTAAATAAACATATAATGTATTTTTATCCCCAGGGGTTGAGAGAGAGAGAATCTTAAGCAGGCTCCATGCCCTGTGAAGAGCCTGACACAGGGCTTGATCTCATGACCTGAGCCAAAATCAAGAGTTGTCCAGACACTTAACTGACTGAACTACTCAGACACCCCTGATACCTTGGTCTCCATTAATAATCCTGTTTTCTTTCAACATAAGGGTCTTCTTGTGTCTCTACACAAACCTGGATTCAGGTCTAAAGTCAGAACCCACACAGTCCACGCACATCAGAGACCTCAGCTAAAGGGAGTTGCCAAATGTGAGCACCAAGTGAAGCTCTATGCCTCAAAACAGTCAGATGAAAAGGAGAGATGCTGAGTTTTATAATTTTCAGTATCTGATCAAGGAAGTTCAGGAGTTCTTTTGTAGGGACTGGTTTTCTCCGGACAGTAAATTCTTGGAGCTTTCTGTTGGATTGATTTTTATATAAATGACAATATAGACTAAAAGTGGCTTACAGAAGATGTAGAAATGATTTTCTTATAGCCACTTCTTACACTGACCTGCAATAAACACTGAGGGCAGCCTGTTTATTAAATCATAACTCAGTGAAGATATTTCTTTGGGGAGTTTAGCTAATGTGCTCCAGACCCATAACTTTCTAGAGATTTATCTTGACATACAGATGGCCTAGAGGAATGGATGGTTAGTATGATTCAAAGACACTCACTCTCAAGAACTCATTGTTTTTTGTTGATCCTTAGGCAGAACCTGGAGACTGGTCCACATGTTAGAAAGTAAAGCCAGCCATATACTCTGATGCACGGGTGTCAGTGCTGAAGTTTGATCAGAAGATAATCATTTCTTCAACTTCAAGGTGGGACTAGCCTGACTTTCCCTGGTTTTAGGCTAAGATTCCCACCTACTTATATAGTCTGGGCCCAACTTACTTGGTCAAACAATTATTTGACTAAGAATCCCACTGAAGCTTGAAATTTCTCACATAAAATAAGGTTGGGACAAATTTGGCTTGTAAACTTTTAAAGGCAGGTATCTTTTCCAATCATAAAATAACCTTCCTATGTTCTTCTTCTGACAGACTACAGTGTACTGTCATTTATTTATGTGTCTTTTGCATGGAGACCTCATGGGCTCCAGAAATGATAGAGAAAAACCAGTCTGCATGGTTCACTGATGGGAAATTACACAAAATAATGTCTTTCCTTTGAAATCATGGCCCAGAAGAAAGGGTAAACTTTAAGGAGAGTTTTGTAGTTATGGTTTTAGGTCATAAAGATTCTGATCCCTGGGTAGTGAGCCTGATACAGGGTATTGGTCATTGGCAACCCTGTGCAGACTCCCCTTCTTGTGCATGGATGTGTTGGCTAAGTTGACGACAGCCCACCAGCAGGCTGCACCCTAGAAGACATCATCCAACAATGGCAACTATCACCAGGTTCAGAAGAGAGGTGGCCCTGTCATGTCAGCATGCCACTGTAGAATCTTGAAGATGGTTCCCTCTCTACCAGGGCCCAGCTTGATAACCAAGCTGACGGGAGGTAGGCTGGGATCCCATGACTACAGCAGACAGGGAGTGACAAAATGTAAATGGACTCCGAATTCCCTGCAGTTGAGAACTTTGAGATCCGCATGATTTTTAAAAAGATAGAGAGAGATAGAAGACAAGAGGACCACATCAGTGAGTGAAATCTGTGCACAGCTCAGGTTAGAGAGAGGAATATTTTTACACAGTTGTAAATTACGCTTTAAACTAGTTATCATAAACTAGTTGCATTTGAAGATTGCAAAGACAAAAATTGAAAGTTGCCTGTGTCCCTGAGTCCCTCCTTGGAAGAGAACTGTCCACCAATTAAGAATACTTGGTTTAAAATTTATCTGATCAAGAGAGAAATTCTCATGAGTAGTCACTATTAGTTGGGGGTTTATCTATTATAGCAAGTTATCATATCCCTACATCGACTTCTTCTCTGGTCATCTGCTTGGTTTCTCCAAGTCCCTGAGGACAAGCAACCTGCACTGCTCTTATTAGTGATCTTCTCCTCCTTCCCTTCCCTGATCCCCATCTGAGAGACCTGTGCCCTGACATCTCCTGTCTCCATGCTAAGCCCCCATCTGGCCTGTGGAGGATGTCTTGCTTTTGGATTTCCTCATCACTAGACTGAGCTGCCCTGGCACACGAGAGACCTCAGTGCTTCTCTGCCTTCTAAGCAGACTTCCTGTCCCACCTCACTACCTATAAACCTGACCTCTCCCATCAGTTTGTGTCCCTTCACTCTCTTGGTCTATCTATATCCTGGCTCTGACTCCTCCCAGTCTGCTTCCTTTGACCACTGATAGATTCCTCCTGCCCAAGCTCTAGGTCGGTGGCTCTCAAAGTGTGGCTGCTGGACCCATAGCATCAGAATCACTTTGGAACTTGGTGGAAATTCAAATCCTGAGGCCCCAACCTCTCTCCACATTTACCAGTTCTCTTGTCTAAGCCATCCTCAAAGGGTGGAGAAACTGTTGTCTCTGTTTGGGCCATAATGATCCCTGACAACTACTGATCTCTTTACTGTCTCCATAGTTTTGCCTTTTCCACAATGACCTAAAGTTGGAATGATACTCTATGTAGACTTTTCAGAAGGCCTTCTCTCGCTTAGTAATATGCATTTAATATGCATTTCTTTTTATAGATTGATAGTTCATCTCCTTTTAGCAGTAATAATCCATTTTCTGATGGTATGTACAGCAGCTCGTTTGTCCATTTACTTACTAAAGGACATCTTGATTGCTTTTAAGTTTTAGCAATTATGAATGACACTGCTATAAATGGTTTTGTGGCCTTCATAAATGATTCTTAATTATTTTTGATGCAATACACATAGAAGTTTGCATTCATAATGGGCTATGAGCCGGGGCATAAAGTTCCACTATAAGAAAGGAACCCCAGAGTAACAATGGCTTCTGAGGAAGAATATCCCTCCATCATGACCTAGAGCTCTACATCTAATTCTAAAGTTCAGGGCTAGAATAAAGTACCACGGCCATCACTAATCCAGAGTCAATCTCTCGTTACCCTCTCCCATTCTGAAGTGTGTTTTCTACTCTAAGGTCAGCTCATGATAAGGTGGAGAACCAACCACTGCATCCATAGTGTAGACAACAGGAAGAAGGAATCCAAAGTAAGACACAAGGGTTCCTTCCCAGTTAAGTCAGCTCCCTTTAAGTAAATTTTCTAGAAGTCCTAGACAGTATTTCCCTTCTATTTCATTAGCCAGAAGTTAGCCACAAGGCCATACTTAGCTGGAAAAAAAGGCTGGGCATACTGCTACCCCAAATAAAACAGAAGTTTTGCCTGAAAGAGAGAGGAGATTGGAGGAGGGCAGCTAGGTCTGTTTCAGTGAGGCTTATATTGGCATACCTGATTTTAATGCATTTTGCTTAACTGTACTTTGTAGATATTGTATTTTTATAAATTGAAGGTTTGTGGCAACCCTGCCTTGAGCAAATCTATTGGTACCATTTTTACACTAGCATCTGCTCATTTCATGTCTCAGTATCCCATTTTGGTAATTCCCTCAATATTTCAAACTTTTTTTTATTACTATTACTGTGATACTTGTTATGGTGATCTGTGATTTTACTATTGTAATTGTATTGAGGTAACACGAGTCCCATCAATAAAAGATGGTGAACTTAATAAGTGTTGTGTGTGTTCTGAGTGCTCTACCAACTGGCCATTTCCCCATCTCTTTCCATCCGTTTGGGCCTCCCTATTCCCTAAGACACAACAATATTGAAATTGGGCCAGTTGATAACCCTACAATGGCCCCTAAGTGTTCAAGTGAAAGGAAGAGTCACACATCTCTCACATTAAATCAAAAGCTAGAGATGATTAGACTTAATGAGGAAAGCATGTCAAAAGCCAAGACAAGCTGAAAGCCAGCCTCTGGCATCAAACAGTCAAGCTGTGAATGCAAAGGAAGAGCTCTTGAAGGAAATGAAAATTGTTCCTCCAATGAACACAGAAATCTTAAAGTATAACAGCCTTATTGCTGATTAGGAGAAAGTTTTAATGGTTTGGATAGAAAATCCATTCCCTTAATCCAATTAATCCAGAGCAAGGGCCCCACTCTCTTCAATTCTGTAAAGGCTGAGAAAGGTGAGGAAACTGCAGAAGAGAAGACTGAAGCTAGCAGAAGATGGTTCATGAGGTTTAAGGAAAGATACCAACTCCATAACATACAAGTACAAGGTGAAGCAGCAAATGCTGATGTAGAAGCTACAGCAAGTTCTCCAGAAAATCGAGCTCAGATCATTCATGACAGTGGCTACATTAGACAACAGATTTTCAAATTTTCCATTTTCAACAGCTTTCTATTGGAAAATGTCATCTTCTATTTCAAAGCTTAGAGAGGAGAAGTCAAAGCCTAGCTTTAGTGATTCAAAGGACTTCTGTTAGGGGCTAATGCAGGTAGTGACTTTAAGTTGATGTCAATGAAAATCCTGGGGCCCTTAAGAATTATGTTAAATTTACTCCACCTATGCTTTACAAATGAGACAGCAAGCCTAGATGATAGCACATCTGTTTATAACATGGTTTACTGAATATTTTAAGCCCACTCCTGAGACCTACTATTCAAGCAAAGATTCCTTTCAAAATATGCCTGCTTGTTCACAATGCACCTGGTCACCCGAGAGTTTTCATGGAGATGTACATCAAAATGCATGTTGTTTTCATGACTACTAACACCACATCCATTCTGTAGCCCACAGATCAAATTTAAACTTTTCAGTCTTATTTTTTAACAACGACATCTCATAAGGCTACAGCTGCCATAGAAAGTGATTCCTCTAATGGATCTGGGCAGTCAATTGACAATCTTCTGGAATGGATTCACCCTTCTAGATGCCATTCAGAACATTTGCAATTAATGGGAAGAGGTCAAAATAGCAACATGCACAGGAGTTTGGAAGAAGTTGATTCCAGCCCTCATGGAGAACTTTCAAAGGTTCAAGACTTCAGTGGAGGAAATAACTGCAGATGTGGTTGAAATGACAAGAGAACTAGAATTTGAAGTGGAGCCTGAAGATGGGACTGAACTGCAATTTCATGGTCAAATATGAATGGAAAAGGAGGTGGTTCTTTTGGATGAGCAAAGAAATGGTTTCTTGAGATGAAAACTACTTTTGTTGACAATGCTGTGAAGATGTTGAAATGACAACAAGGGATTTAGAATATTACATAAACTTAGTTGATAAAGCAAGGGCAGGAGGCTTTGAGAGGACTGACTACATTTTTTAAAGAATTTCTACTTTGGGTATAATACTATCAAACAGCATCACATACTATAGAGAAACCATTCATGCAAGGAAGAGTCTGTTGATATAGCAAACTTATTTGTCTTATTTAAGAAATTGCCACAGTCACTCCAGCCTTTAGCAACCACCACTCTAATTAGTCAGCCGCCATCAACATGGAGGCCAGACCTCCCCACCAGCAAAAAGAATACAAGTTGCAGGGGCACCTAGGTGGCTCAGTGGGTTAAAGCCTCTGCCTTCCACTCAGGTCATAATCCTAGGAATCTGGGATCAAGGCCCACTTCCCCCCTCTCTCACTGGGCTCTCTGCTCAGCAGGGAGCCTGCTCCACTTCTTCTCTCTGCCTGCCTCTCTACTTGTGATCTCTGTGTGTCAAATAAATAAATAAAAATCTTTTTTTAAAAAAAGTACAAGTTGCTGAAAGTTCAGGTGATGATTAGTAATTTTTAGCAATAACATATTTCTTTACAAGAAATATGTGCTCTAACCCATGAGCTATAGGGCCTCGTAACATATTTCTTTAAATATACACATTGGGGTGTTTTAGCCATAATGCCATTGTACCCTTCACAGATGACAGTAAGTACAAACATAACTTTCATATGAACTGAGAAACCAACAAATTCACTTGACTCACTTTATTGTAATATTTGCTTTATTAAAGTGGTCCAGAACCAAGCCCACAGTATCTCCCAGGTATGCTTATATATATATATATATATAATACCAGAGTACCAATGCCAACTCTTTTTTTTTTCTTTTCTCTTCCCCTCAGATAAGTAGACAAATCTGAGAGGGACATTACTACAGGGCCAAACTTGACTCTGCCTTAGCTGACAGTTTAAAAATAAACCAGATGCGAAGTTGAGGGCTTTGTACTATTTTGTGGATGTACCTCAAAACTCACTGAACTTTACCAAGGTATTGTGACATTAAGACTGAGAACACTGCCTAATATAAAGTAGGTGGCTGTGTCTTTGAAAAGACTGGGATGTGAGAAAAAACTGACAGGCTCCATTTTATGGCCAGATATGTATCTTTTATTAAAAAAAAAAGAAATGATAAGTAAAAAAATAATTTAGAGGCTTCTTCTAGGAATGTCAGCACTATGGTTGTGGTGGTTGTAATGGAGAATTCCTAGCTAAATACACTTGGTTTTGGAGGCTCTCCCAGGTATGGAATGGCACCAGCCATGGCCATCAGTTACTTCAGGAACCCACAGCAGACCATACCTCCTGGAATTGATGCCTTTGAGTCATCCCTTCCCTTGATTCTGGGCTGCCCTGTGACCACTTTAACCAGAAGTGAAACTGTGCCAGTGCCCTAATTTTAAAAGGCCTGAAAGTTTCTATTTTTGCTTCTTGAATATCCTCAACTGCCAAGTAAGCTGTCTGGCTACACTGCTGGATTAACCATGTGGGGAGATTCAAGGTAGAAGCCACACAGAGAAGGAAAAGACCTGTGCTACACAAAGAGGGACAGTGAGTCCAGGAGTCCCAGCTTTCAGCTAAGTCCAGACTCTGACCTCCCTGCCAGCTGAATGCAACCGCATCATGACCACTAGCAAACCCATATCAAAAAATTATGAGGAATGAAATAATTATTGTTTTAAGCCACTACATTTTGGGGCTGTTTGTCCATAGAAGTGAGCAAACATCATCATTTTCCCAAACACTCTACGGACTTGAGCTGGAACCCTGACCAATATGGCTACCCCAGCTTGTGCCCAACTGTCATGGCTGCCGAAATAGCCCTCGCTGGCCTCGGCTACCCCAGCCAAGGGAGTCAGTGTCCTCTAGACTCCTCCAACCGCCCATCAGGATGACCCCCTAACTCCATAGCCCTGAAATCCTCCCTCTTCCAGGTCCCTCCTCCTGACTCAGGCCAACTGGAAGAATTTCTGACAGGAGCATCCCTTCCCTTCCTCCTCATCTGGTCTCCCAGCAGGAATTCATGCCACTTCATCTTTGGAACTTCATCAGAAGAGCTCATGCAGTGTGTGGTGTGCATGCGTGTATCGGGGGAGCCTTAACTGCAAATGGATCAAGTCTTATTCTAGAACTGTGGCCAGAAAAATGAGTTCCTGGCATCTCCTAACGGAATCTGGAACAGATTTTCCCATAAAAAGCAATATTATAGGTGATTTTAGGTTCTGTGGTACTATTAGAACTATAGTTCTGCTACACTGCTGGTTAAATGGATGTTTAGGAGCTGCTCTGGGAACATAATTACCTTTTATAACATTGTCCTAATGAGAAACAAGATCCAAATAACTGCCTTAAGAATGAACCTTTGGAAGGAACCTGACTGTAAGTTGGAAACTATCTTTCTCTATTGAGCACCATTTATATAGTAGATGCTGTGGGGTAAGTAGAAGGAAAAAATAATATTATGACCTCTTCCCCAAATGTTGCAGTTTCTTTGGGAGGCCTAACTATGAGAAAAAACATCAAGCAAAGTGGCCTATAAGCAATTCTAAACTTGTGTGAGACGGACCAGTCAATGACTCTCAAGCCTGCTACAGTTATCTTAGTGGTTGTTTACTTACATCCGCTTCCAGATGCCTGTTTCAAGAGGGCTTGTGGACACCTACTGTTCAAAAGAGCACAGGAGCTGTTCCCTGTTAACAGGAAAGGAGTACATAGGAGGCACCTGTATTCAGGTGGCTATTTAGTAATGACAATAGGAGGGTTCTGGAGCTTGGGAATCAACTCTAGGAGTGCCACAGCCTGATGCCTGGACAGAAACCCAGGGGGGTCCTTACCACTGGCCTCATAAAGGGCCACCAAAGAGGCCCACCACTATGCTTCTCAACATGCGGTCTGGGAATACCTTTATTAGGATCACATAGTGGGGCCACTTCCTAAAAATGCTGAATCTTTGACCACAACCCAGATCTCAGAGTGAGGCTTGGGAAGCTACACTATTGATAAATTCCCCAGATGACTGTTATATGATGCCAGTTTGAAATCACTATTTTAAATAAAGCCACCCTAGAGATGCAAGAGCCCCACCAAGATCCTCAGGAGTATTTTCCCCTGGAAAACTAGGCAGGGGGGTCTAGATGTAGGTCTTAGTCCCTTACATGCTCCACTGTGGTAACCTTGCTGATGCCAGCCAAGTTCCTAGAGGAAAACAAACATGTTCCAATTGCTGGGCATGGAATGGGGGCTTTTGCACACTCTCCCAGCACTTTTTGGCTCTCCTTCCATTCCTGGCAAAGTACTGTGCATACACTGCAAACACTTCTAAGGCATCTGGACTGAAACCCAGCATCTGTTGTAAGAAAAATGAGATCTTCAAGCAGGACCTCTTTGGAAGTAAGGTGCCAAGTGAGATAGGGCCTCCCAGGTAGACTCCATCACATTTCCCTGGGACTAGAGAATGTGCTTTGAATAATACTCTTTGGCTCCTACAAGAATATGTTGTACTCCTTGCTTGGGTCTCTTGCCATCAAGACCATCCTGCTTCCCTGCAGGACATTTGGGCTCCTTACCATCAATCTGCAAATTACTCAAATGCAAATACTGTAGCATACTGGGCATTGCACTGGTTTTTCATTATTCAGGGTGAAATAATTTTAGGATTGATTTTGAGAGGGGTACCTGGTTGGCTCAGTTGATTGGGTGTTTGCCCTGGGCTTGGGTCATGATCCCGGGGTCCTGGGATCGAGTCCCACATCAGGCTCCCTGCTTGGAGGGAAACCTGCTTCTCCCTCTCCCTCTCCCTCTGCTTCTCTTCCTTGCTTGTGCTTTCTCTCACTCTATCTAAATAAAATCTTATATCCACCTCTGCACCCACACATTTTGTGTCTTTTGCCTCTGGGAAGGGACACTGCTGCCCAAGCAGGGACAACAAAAGTGCCAAACTCTTGGCTTCTCCCTTTCAGAAACTGATGCCCAAGGCATAAACAGAGGATTTGGTCAATATGGAATTCAAGTTACTTCCCATTCCTTCTGGCACCACTCCTTACCCCCATGCTAGGAAAAGTTGTCCAGACTGAAACAAGAAAGATCCAGTGTACCTGGACCACTGCAAGGGTCCCTTCCCCACCACTGGTCAAATCCCAACTGAGTTTGAGAATCTTAGTGAACATGGGCATGGTGAGGCCCAGGGAACACAAAGCAAATAATGAAGGGCCTTGAGTAGCCCCACCATCTTCTTAGGTCTCCAAATATTGTGGGAGAACAGTCAAATATGTCCAGGGGCTGGAAAGGGTTAAGAAGCAAACTGTTTGGAATGGGTCTCAGGGGTTTGCACGGGACAGCACATATCGCAGAGAATGTCAACCTGAAAAGATGACAGACTCACTTCTCCTTCCCTCAGCACCATAGAACTGTGACCACCTGGGATTTGGACACAACCCTGGGAAGGGGAACAGGAAACCTGAACAGACTGAAATTTGGGTTTTGTCACTCACTGTAATGAGGGCTCAAAATAGAAATGAAGCTAAGGTAGGTAGGTTCAAAAAGGTTGAACAACTTTCTCCCCTGTCTACCTTTCTGTGCATTATGACAGCTTTAGAAAGTTTCCGAAAGCCCACAGGTGATGGTGACAAGTAATTAAAGCCAAAGTACTGAGGGCCTGAGGTCCTCAAGGGCCCCTAAGGGGCAGAGCCCTAAGCGGCCCATTCAGTTGTTAGAAAAGGAGCCAGGGCTGTGCCCTTCAGACTTTGGAGGATTTGACGTATCGTGGCACAGCGGATTTGCTGAACAACTCTGGATGAAGTAAATAACTCTTTTAAACCTTCTCCCCATCAGAAAGGGACTCACAGAACCTGGCTAATGTGAATATGGAATGGCCTTGTCCTACACAAAGTGTGTTTTCATCATGGACTGCAAAATGGCATGAAAGGACTTTGGAAGTAGAAAACAGTAGGAATATGCTGTCAAGTGACTTACTGGAGCCTGAATAGGATTTCAAAGCGATTCACCAATTAAAGCCTAGGGTTTGCTATTTACTATTAAAATCCAATTGAAATTCACCTACTTCTGACCTCCTTTACCTGGGTCACTCCTTCCAGCATCCTGAACCTCCCTCTTCACACCCACCCTCATGCCCCACAATACAGATACCTAAGATCTCCCCTTTGCCCAAGTCTATCCTATCCCTCCCCTGTAGAGGATATGACTGTCAGGCACAACATTCTCCTACCGCTATCTATCTAGGGAACATGCTCAAAAGCCCCTTTCAAGCCATTCATTGGGCCAGTGACCTTCCTTTCTTCCCACCCTGGGGCAATTCAGAGCCCATTTTTGCTTCCAACGATCAGAATTTTTCCACAGTGGCATTCTGATGTTTCTTCCCTCTTCTGTGTATAACTCTGTGTATGTGTGTGTGGTTGAGTGCACTGGTTTCAAATTTTTCTGAAAGATTTCTTTGGAAAAAAACCAAAAAACAAAAAACCACGTTTATCCTGGCTAAGTCTATCAAAACTGATCGGCCTCAGCGGGCCCTTTGTACTATTTCCCCCTGATCCTTTCACTCTCCTGCTCTCTGAGATGGCACACAACTCCACCATCCTTCCTCTCGGTTGACGAGCTTGCTTCCTAAGTGACCAAGCACAGGGAAACAAGCAGAACAGAACTCCGGTGACTCTTACCACCACATCCATCCACCTCCTTCTGTCCTTCCGGCTCACATAACCCTCCCTCCCACTGGTCACTCTGGAGGACACCTGCATGCTCTGGGTAAGCTGACCCTTTACTGGGCACTTTATCTCATTTTCCCAACCTCCTCAAGAGACACTGCTCCTCCAAACTCTATCTCCTGCCTCTGTGCCGGATTGGTTCCAACACCATAAAAATACAGTATTACAGCTTCCTGGCTTAAAAAGAAAAAAAAAAAAAAAAGCCATTAACCTCCCTCTCCCCCCTAGATAGTGTCTGCTTTTTTCCTTTGAAGGGAAACTCCTCCTGAGACCTAATTTTGCCATCGTTCCACCCTCACCCCCCTTAACACCGTACAGTCACCCAGTCAGGCTTGTTTCTACCCACAGTTCCATCAAAACTACTTCACCCGCAGACAAGACAAATGACCTCATGTGGTTCAGCCTACTGGACAGCATTCAGGAGCACGGACACCACAGGCTACTCTCTTCTGCACACAACACATTACTAGCTTGGTTTCCAACATGCCGCAGGCTCTGGTGTTCCTCCTCCTTTCTGGTTGGTTGTGATCAGACTTCTCCTATCTCCGTAACTGCTAAACCACTGTTTTTCAATATTTAGCAGGCAAAAGAATCACCTGGGAGGCTTGTTAAAAAAACAGAAAACAGGGGCCCCTGGGTGGCTCAGTCTTTAAGCATCTGCCTTCAGCTCAGGTCATGATCCCAGCATCTGGGCTCCCAGCTCAGTGGGAAGCCTGCTTGTCCCTCTCCCACTCCCCCGTGGTTGTGTTCCCTCTTTCTCTATCCCTCTCTCCATCATAAATAAATAAAATTTAAAAAGCAAAAAAACAAAAAACCTCACTATGAAGGACTCCCCCCACCCCAGCCCCAAGTTTCTGATTCAGTAGGTATGGGCTGACCCAAGAATCTGTAGATCTATTAAGTTCTCAGGTGATGTTGATGTTGATCTGTGGGTCACATTTTGAGGGGCAGTGCCTGAATTTTTCAATTATTATTCACTTCAGTGATGATGTTATGCACTTTCAGTTTCAATATTTTTATATGTTAAAAACTACTAAGTTTATATCTCCAGGCAGGTCCTCTGCCCTGACACCAGAGTCACATACCCAGCTGCCTAATTTACCTCCTGAATGGGATGGCTAATAAGCAACTCAGCGTGAATGCATTCAACTTAAGCTCCTCTGAGTCCCTCCCAGACCCAGCCCCTTCCATGGTTCTCTCCTTAGTCAGTAGTACTTTTAGCCCTCTCATTGCTGAAATAAAAGACCTGGGAATCATTCAGGATTTCTCTTTACTTTTATACTCCACCTCAATCGTTCAAATAACCATATTGACTCTAAAGCAAAAACATATCTGGAGTTCCTTCAGTTCAGTAAGCATGATTTCTTTATTGGGTTATTATAATAATTTCCTTTTTTTCTTACAAACATTATTCATTAATCTGAAAACCACCACATGGGGGGGCGGTGCTGGAGGGGCAGAGAGAGGGAGAGAGCATCTTAAGCAGGCTCCATGCTCAGCTTGGAGCCTGACATGGGGCTCAATCTGAGGACCCTGAGATCATGACCTGAGCTGAGATGAAGAGTCAGATGCTTAACCAACTGAGCCACCGAGGCGCCCCTACAATCTGTTCTTAATAAAGCAATTAGAATGATCTGGCTGGCCCTGAACACTTTGTCTCCAGTAAAGCATCCAGTGGTGCTTCTGGGGTAAGGGGAGATGCTTTCTGGTGCCACCACTGCAGGAAACATTTCTGTGGCCTGGCTTAAGCTTTTGAAACTTCATTTGCATATAATGGGTTTTGGTTTGGTGTTTTTTTTTTGTTTGTTTGTTTGTTTTTTTGCTGTTTTCTTAAATATATAACAAATGACTGTCAGATGAATAATGTATTGGGTATAAATAACAAATTCTGTTGTGAAAGGAGAAGCAAAGCCTAGTTCCTATCTCATAGCGGTTGTGCTTAGAAATACTTTAGGTTTTTCTTTAAGTGAAACCTGTTTACTATCATAGAATTTAAACTTGGGCCTAGTAGTTAAGAATGTGTGCTCTAAAGACAGACTGGAGGGTTCATATCTTTGCTCTCTGTAGAGAGCAAAATGGACTTTCTCATGTCAAGCAAGGTCCTATGTCAAGCAATGATCCAAGCAGTTAAGGTATTGCCACTAGGAGATCTCGCCGGGACCAAGCTGACCCCCCCAGAACTGATATTGAGCCGAACCAAAGGAGGTCTGCTGAGGCTGAAAACTGATGAAATCCCTTTAAAAGGGAAGGATTTGTGCAGCAAATTGTCAAACTTGTCAAATCCTTTTTTAAATGGCCCGACATCAAGGGTTTGGGCCATTTAAAAAAGGCAACTGCCGCTGAAGGTTGTGCCCGATGGCTCTCCAAACAGAACCAAGAGCCTTCCCTGCTTGAACGTCAGAAGCAGTAAGTGCTGAGAGCTGACCAGACCAGACCCAGGACTTGTCTCAACTGTGCGCCCACATACTGACTTCACGTTTGGTTCCTTCCCTTACTGAGCCCTTCTGTTATCTTGTGTGTTGTGTGACTTGTCTTCTGTCCTGCTCTGTGTGTAGTGTAAGAAGCCAAATTTAATCACAAGGCGAAATGTCATGAGTTCAGAATCCTGGACCGCTTTATAATTGTGATTTAACTTGGCTGTATGATTGAATAAAGCTGACACAACTCCTGTGTGTGCCCTCGGAGCTGAGCTCATGACACTCTCCCGTTACCTTGGTCGAGTGACTCTAAGCTAGTTTCCTCATCTGGTTGTAAGGTTGTGAAGTTATATAAAGGACATAAAGCAGTACCTGGCCCATAACTGGCCATACTCAGTTACAGTTATGATACTGTTTAGCCCATGATACTAAGACAGGGAAACTAAAGGGACCTCATGAAAAATTGCTTTTGCTCCTTTTCCTGCATCGTTTCTTCTGAGGACCTGCACCCTCACCTTACACACACCTTATAGAACAGATATTGTCTGCCCACCTAATGAAGGTCAAGGAGTTAATGATTTCTTTGGAGTCTCCCAATGCAATTGATAACATCTAAGGAATGATGATGGGGGGAGTCATCATGAAAATTTTCCAGGACTACTGACTCATCAAGACCCCTGGTTCCTGGGCATAAGTCACCTATGGAGAAGACCTAAACACTCTTTGATCCTGGCTGCCTGAGAGGACACTCAGATTGAACCACAATCCTCATTAAAAACACCAGACCCTAAACAAGGATAAGGCTCACTCTTCTTTCCTTTCTGAGTTTTTCAGATGCTCTGTCTGGATCTGTACTCTCTTTAGGTCTTCAGTCAACTCTGCTCTCACTTCCTCTCAGCTTGTGTTTGATTTCTATCCTGCATGGAGCCAAGAGCCCTCTTGGCTGGTCCTGTGGGACCCACTCTGGTCCTCAGACCCAGCCACTCTGCATCAACACTGCAGAATGACTTGTGCACCATTTTACTCTCACCGATTTGCAGACCAGATTTTTTTGGCCTCCCTTAGTCATAAGGGAGCATTGTAGTTGAATTTAGCTATGGAAATGTTAACTCTCTAAAAAGAGGGAGATTGCAGGCCAAAAAATTATTTTTAAATGAATTACTGGGTAGGAAAACAACAGGCTTCCCTCTCATTTGATACTTTCCTATGCATTTTCAAAGGGAGATGCTTGGTGTTTCACACATTTTCTTCTCTAACAGTTCCTTTTATGGCAGTCTAATTTCTCAGTGTGGAAGACCATCCCTCTGTCTGAGTGATAGCCTTCACTTTATATCCTAGGCCAAATGTTCAAGGAGCCTATGCAAACATACCCAGCAGACTCATCACAATCTGTGTGAATCTGTATGCACAGAAAGGAAGGACTGGCTTTCACAATGGGTGCTACTGCTTAAGTGACGCATGTGAGAGCATGAGAACTCAGGGCCAGAAAAAGCCTGACTCCTTCAAGGAACCCGGCCTTCAGAGTCTGGGGGCTTTGATGATGCATGGCTAGCACCTCACCTGGGCTCACTTTGTTTCCAGCAAAAGTCTGATTGACACTTAGTGCCAATATGGTTACCAAAGCATGTGTCTGTTAGACATTCTAGACATTCTACAGTAGTTCAAACTTACTTTGGCCAGCAATGCCAAATGATGCTGCAGATACAAACAGGAAGACACCAAAAAGACTTTGCTCAGTCTCATGATTACTAGATCTTTATCTCATCACTGTTTTCTCAAGTGTGAGCAGAGGTTGCACTGAACTGCACTGAATTGAGCTGAACTGAATGTTCCATTTTTCGACTTGGTGATATCCAGGTGCAGCATATAAAATTCGAGCTCCACATGCAGATTAAGGAAGATGTTGAGACCCTCTCTGGAGATCTGTTGATGGAGGCAGGAAGCTTGTTACTTGTGCTGCTTGCTTTCCACACCCTTCATTGGAAAAGCATGGGGGAGAAGGAAGGAGAGGAGGCAAGAAGAAAGACTGGCTCCATCTGTGCCATCTAAGCACAAGGAGAATTTGCTTTTGGAGAGATTCTGTGAAACGGGACCAAAGCTAAGTTAATGGGTAGTGCTGCCTTCCCTCAGAAAAGATAAATTCAGCATGCTTTGAGCTTCTGTTTACTAAGCATTTAACAAAATGTAACATTGATAATCAAATCTCTTAGCAAACTAAGAATAGGAGGAAACTGCTTCAATCCAAAAAAGCATTACAAAAAAAATAAAATAAAATAACTAGAGTTAACATTATATTTAAGAATGACATTGAATGCTTCCCTTGAAGATCCAGACCAAAGCAAAAATGTTCATCTTCATGAATTCTATTCAAAATCGTACTTCAGATCCCCTCAACACACAAAAAATATAAGACACATGGGTCAGAAAGGAAAATGTAAAACTCCCTTTCTTTGCAGATCACATCATTGTGTATATAGAAAATCCCAGGTTATCTATGAAACACCCACTAGAAACTAATTAGGGAATTTAGCAGATTGCAAAAGATCGAAATGCAAAAATCAATTGTATTTCTATATCATAGTAAGAAACAAAATAAAAATTCATTTCAATCACATCAAAAAATTAAATACTTACATAAAATTTAGCAAAAGACACGCAATATCTTTATGCTGAAAACTATGAAATATTGCTACAGAAATTAAAGAAGGCCTAAAGAAGTAGAGAGGTTTAATATTTTCATGGATTGAAGGACTCAGAATGATTTGAGAACAACTGTCCTCATATTATTCTGTAGATTCAATGCAATTCAAATCAAAATCCCACAAGACTTTTTATAAAAATGGAAACGTCTTTTTAAAATCTATATGTAAGTACAAAAGACCTAGAATAGCCAAAGAAATCTTAAAGTAGAAAAACCAGATTGAAAGACCTGCACTGCATGATTTCTAGACTTGCAATAAGTCTACAATAATCAAGATAGTCTGGTGCTGGCCTCAGGGTAGCCCGACAGATTAACAGAACAGAATAAAAAATTTAGAATTAAGTCTGCATGGGTATATACGATTTTTACAAAGTTGCCAAAGCAAGTGTATGGGGAGGCTATGTTTGCAATGATGGAAAGCCCTCAGCAGACATGTCCTGGGAACATGGAGCTCAAACTTGCAGCACTGAGTAGAATATGTGGAATTGTGATCTTCAACCATGGCCTTTCTCCCGTGTTCCTCTTTGCTGGTTGTCCCCAGGGGTCTGGATCTGCATGTCAAATGCTCACCAAATCTTCTGTTTCTTTGACTGCTCACATTACCCCTGCCCCAGTCAAGCAGAGCAGTTTTGGTGCCTCCTTTTTCCAGCCCCAGGTACAGGTAGTCCCCAGGTCACCCCTTTCTCCTTCACAAATACCTCTGCCCTCTGTCTAATTGGACACAAGGAAAAAGCTCTGAAAACTGAGCTGTCTTTTCATTCAAGTGTTATCACTGTCTTGCAGCATTTCCTCTCTTCAGTGAAAATCCCTTATCAACCCTTCAGCAGTATTTCCCTGTTATATGTACTTATGTACTGAAAGGGCACAAATGTGGGAGGTACGAGGTGAAGAATGGAAAAGTATTTAAACTGACCCTTTCAATTGAAGCTTCATGTTTACTGATGGTTCCAGGGTTCAAATGTGGAAGCAAAGCTTGTCCCATCTCACCCTGCTCAGTGTGCTGCTGTAAAGTAGCTGAGCCATCAGCCTCCTCATTCTCAAAAGCTCAGACACAGTGGGTGGGAGGCCCCTTTCCTGCCCTTCCATGTAGGGTAGGCCCAGATAAAAGTCACTGCCCTACTACATTATGGGTATTTATCATTGACAGCTTAGTTGTATTTGCAGAAAAGTACTAGATCCTTTCTCTTCCAAAGCCCCTGTAGAAAGTCGCATATCTTGTACTAACAAGATGGCTTATGAATTCAAAAGCTACCCAGGGGTTTTCTGCATCCCTCCTGACCAAAGCAGTGAATGCCTCTCAGCAATTTAGTTGCTGAGGGGAAAAAATAGTTTCCCCAATCCCTTCAACTCCCCTCCCCTTACCATAATTAAAACCTCAAATTCTCAGATTGTAGGATTAAACTGCCTATTTTCTGGGCAACTGAAGTAATCATTTTTAATTACTCACAGGTAAATGGTTAAGAGAAATAGAATGTCATATCTGGTTTCAAAAATATTTTCAAGGAGTTTTGGTTTTTGCCTCTGTCCCTGAGAGTGTGTGAGCTTCACTACTTTTGACTTTTTAGATGTTTGCTCTCTTCTGAGTCCTTAGATTGCTTTTTTAGCTCCTGTCTGAAATCAACAGTATCTCCTTGAAAACAACAACCATCAGTCAAGTTTCTTCCACGGGTGTGGGATTGCCCAGGGGGCCCAAAAACCAGAGAGTAGTTCTCTCAAAAATAAAGCACATCCAGAGTTTCCTGGTTGGAATCCTTCTATGGAAATTCTGGCTCCACTCTCTCTACACGTGTTGGAGGACAATTTATGGCAGTCAGTAAAGCAGCCAGAGAAAGATTCAGGTTTTCTCTCTCCCGTTCACATAGCATGATCACTTGGAGTAATTGAAGACTATTTTTTTTTCCATTTGGCCAAACTTGAACACATGGAAAAACCAAACAAATCTGGGGGGCCGGAGGAACAGTGACCAAGTCAGCAAAGAAAAACAGCCTTCAGGTGGAAGGTTGGCAGGTGGCCCTGTGCCGGGCGCCAAATCTGGAGGCACTGACCAGGTGGCAGCTGCTGGGCTGTTTCTTAAACTGGGACGAGCCAGAGTAAGGTTTTGTCTTAGACTGTGATTTTTCTTGTCTCAGCTGTAGTGCAGGTATCGCTGGGGTGGGGCTGGAAGGTGGCTTTTGGTTTGTTAATGTGTGTACATTAGGATTC
Source organism: Mustela erminea (assembly GCF_009829155.1). Classification (NCBI taxonomy): domain Eukaryota; kingdom Metazoa; phylum Chordata; class Mammalia; order Carnivora; family Mustelidae; genus Mustela; species Mustela erminea. The sequence continues at coordinate 64,712,891 of NC_045616.1, forward strand.
CATTTGAGAATCAATGCTCAGTACCAAAACCACTCAGAACACACCAGCAGAACCAGTTGCAGTACGTCCTACAAGCTCTTTTGAATCTTGAGCAAAACTTCATAGGACCCTTTATATAATGTATCACTGTCCTTTTCCACCAGGCAAGAGAGGGAAATGGTTCTCTCAGAAAGTCTATTTATCTGAATCAAATAAAATGGCATTTATCCAGAGACTATTGTCTCATAAGTCAAACCATCTGGCCCACTGGTGAGAAACCAGAAGTGAAAGTTTTCACTACCTAAAAGTTCATATTGCACAGTCCATGCACTGAACTGCATAAGGTGAGTCATGGACTAGACCTTCACATCTTTGTTCAGGGCTTGCTTGCTGATGCTGTAAACATACGTCTATTTAGTTATAAGTTTTATTGGCTTGGAAGATGAGAAGAGGACAAGGAGATGAGAGAAAACTAGAGAAGACAAGCAGGCATTACCTGCCCAAAGACAAGCTCCAGAAGGGAGAGAGGTGGACTCTTTTATTCATTGTTGAAGTCCCAGGACCTAGAATTGTTGTAGGTGTAGAGTAGGTGCTTATAAATACTTGCCAAGTTAGTTAATGGAAGCAATGGAAAGCACTGGTTTTTAGGACAGTCTGCTAGGGAATAGGAATAAGAACAAGAAGAGAAGGAGAGGAAGAGGAAGAAGAAGGAGGAGGAGGAGGAGCGGAGGAGGAGGGAGAGGACGAGTAGGGGAGGGGGAGAAGAGGAGGAGGAAGTGGGGACGAAGGAGAAGAAGGGGAGGAGGTGGTGGAGGAGGAGAGGGGAGGAGGAAGAATGGGAAGAGGAAGAAGAAGATGATAATGATGATGATGGGAGAGAAGACAGGGAGACCTCATAAAGCTACTAGCTGGGGACAGTTTAAACACTCTCAAAAATTTCTGCATACTTTGAAAGTTCTTGAGAACATCATCGCCTTATAGCCTAGATGATGAAGATGATGTTGATGATGATGGTGGTATCATGGATATTTATTATAACCCTAAATCATCAAGATGTCAAAATAAATAGAAAGGAAAATGTCTTCATTATCCCCTTTTCAAGGCAGAGAAAAACACAAAATATTGAAAAAATATTTTCCAAAAATATGCTTGTATATAATTTGAAATTATATTAATATTAATATTAATTAATATTAATTTTAAATTTCTAAAATTTGAAATTTTCAATTTTAAACTTCTATACTCACAAATGTAGAATACAAGTTACCACTACGACAATATAGAAACAAAACTGATAGAGAAGTTACTGTATTACCAGAAGCACACAGAGTCTCTGTCACTCTGTTGTCATCCTGCTTGCATATAATGAAAAGGATCCCATTCTCTTGCATTCACACACCCCTGGCATTCTGTAGTTGTAAAGGTCAACATAATTTGGCTGACTTCTCTAAGAGAAGCTAGCACCACTGGGACCCACTATAACATGTAGGACTGAAAGTTTCTCTGAGCTTTGCATATAGAGAGCAACTTTCCAAACATTTTTTAAACCAGTATGAGAAATCATGTGGTTTCAAAGGCCAGAGCCTTAAAAATGGGGGAATCTACCCAAAGTTAAGCCACAGGTTTGGCTGGTTTTATGATTACTCTGGGCTTTGCTTTCTCTGAGAAATGCAGAGGTAGTTGAAAGGAATTTCAAGAAAAAAAAAAGAATGTTAAAAAAAGAAAATCTAGGGATGATTTTCAATCTCTGGAAAGAGTAAGCAGAAATCCTAAAAAAAAAAAAAAAAAAAAACCAAAACAGGATCCTTCTAGCACAGGGAGGGGCAAATACCCTAATGAGTACATTGTTCTTGGCTTACCAACAGGTTTCTCTTCTGACTTTCCAAGAGTTTGGTGTCTCTTAGAAAGGGTCATGGGGCAGAGTGAAGTTGAAAAGCAATATAAAACACTAATTTCCTAACCAGCAACTTTATATGAATTTACCTTATGGACATTTATTTTTAACCTAAAAATATCCTTTGAAAAAAATCTTAGGAATCAAGTGCTTACCGAATTGTCTGAAATGGAACTTGAAGAATAAGAGGGCCCCTGTGGGCTTTGGTACTGACATAATAGAGAGGCAGAGAGTGAGTGGGAATCATCTATGTAGGAACCTGGAAGGCTAAAACAGAAGGACAAAAGTGATTCTAGGGGCCTTAGAAGTGAGATCCTGTCACCTGACTCTGAAAGCTGGGAGGGAAGAAGCAGGTGCTTGGTACCAGGAGAACCACAAGAAGGGTCGGATATATTGTAGGTCTCTTTTGCTTTGGTCTGCCAGCACCTTCCTTCCTGGCTAAGAGTGTCTGTCACATTCCACATGGTCCAGGACGGGCTCTTCATGGGTTCTTTCTGTCTTAGTTAGAGCTACCTAGAAGCAGACCCTGAGACAAGAATTCGAGTTTAAGCAGCTTATTTTGCAAGGCAATACCAGCAGACAATGGTAAGAAAATAAGAATCTGAGGCAGGAGAAGAAAGGAATTCAATAAAGGCCATGTCTTCAAGCTAATGGCCACTGCAGGACTGGAGCTTACACTTGCTGGGGAACTCTGGGGGAGCAGCAAAGAGCACGAGCCTCAAAGTTAGCCCACGCGAAGGGCAAGAGCACTGGGGTCTATATACACCTGAGAGCAGATCCCATGCACTTCTTGATGACCTTGCATAAAAGCCAGGCAAGCCTTCAGGCCAAGAGAAACAGGGACTGATGCTTGGATGTGTGGCAAAGGCAATAAGGATGGGTTACTGACAGCTGCCATTCTATCCTCCCTCTTCCCTTGCTGTAAGTCAAGTCCCTCAGAGCACATGGGATTTGTCTGCCTGGGGTGCAGTGCCAAGGCAAGTCCTTCTCTCATTTCTGTGCATGGAAAGACAGATGCTCCCTTTCCACTGGAGTTGCACAGTGAGACTGAATCGGCCTAGAGTTGCCATTTAGGCACCTTTCTTGGCACCATAGGAAAGCTCATCTACAGGAGGAAATAATGAGGCCAACAGACTGAAGGAAGAGATAGAAAATGAGAAACAGAGAGAAATCACTAACATCATTTTCATGTGAACCCTTGGATCCAGCTTGATCTGAAGCCAGCTTCATTTCTAGACATCTTAAATAGGAACCAATGCATTCCCTTTGTTTTCTTGCTTAAGTCAGTTATGGTTTGTAATCATAGAGTTTTGTCTCATATAAGAAAAAATAAATGTCTTTTGCCTTTTTTTTTTTTTGGCCTTTTTCTTTCCCTATAATACACACACAGGGTGTATATCACTGAATTATATATCTGCTAAAAAGCTGAGCTTGTTAACAACGTTAAAGAGAGTTAAAGGTCTTTCATGTCATTTGGGAGTGGCTAAGCAGTGTACCCAAATTGAAAAAAGGGGGTTGGGGGATGGGGGGCAGCACCATGACAATGAGTATCCCAAACAAGGTAAAGGATGCCTTGGAAGAAAACCCAGAGAATGGAAGATTCCATCGTGTTTCTCCTTACAGAGCGTAACACTTAAGAGCCAAAGGAGAAAAAGACCATTACTTCCAATTCTGTAATTGTTGAGAGGACAGACCTATGATGCAAGAGGAGGTGAGCTTTTTGAGTTAGGCAGCAGAGGTGGGACAAGGCGGGCCTGGCAGTGGGGGAGATTGGTGTGTTTGCAGTACAGATGCACATTTGTAGGCTGGGGAGATTCAGGGAAGAGTCAGGCACCTACACCAATGGAGCAACTGAGAGGGCCCCACCCACAAGGTACAGAGTTTAGTCCCTGCAAGTTGTCTCTGTGCTTATAGGTGGAGGCCACCCAAGGACCAGCAGTGGTGGAGAACACTGATGGCGTGCGCAGTATGGGCAGGGGCTGCACACAAGCTGCAAGTAAGAGTGAGTGCCGAGGTGAAGGGTCAGAGAACACTGCTATACTGAAATCCGTTCTTTTTTTTATTATTATTATTTTAAGATTTTGTTTATTTATTAACAGAGACAGAGAGAGAGAGAGAGAGAGAGAGAGCACAGAGGGAGAGGGAGAAGCAGACTCTCTGCTGAGCAAAGAGCCCAATGAGGGGCTCAATCCCAAGACCCTGAGATCATGACCTGAGCTGAAGGCAGAGGCTCAATGACTGAGCCAACCAGTTCTTACCAGCTCCCAGAGGCTAACTGCAACATTTCCAGAAATTGTGAGACAACCATTCAATGTAGCAGTTATTACAATTAAAGGATTACTTGATGAGTTTATTACAAGCAAAGGTAAAAAATATATTCTCAAAACTCATTTCCTAATTGCCTTGCTATCTTCTACGATAGCTATGTTCTTGAGGTTACTCCATGCTTTTGTATTTGTGTGGTGGAAATACGAACCATGGTGTGCCACTGAACATCTTTGAACCCTTGTGTTAAGGGGCATCCATGTTGCTAGCTTCCAGTCTGCCAGGACAAGAGCAGAAACTGCAAAGGCTACAGATCAAACCTTAACTTGCTTCTTTGTTAATTGCTTAAACAATTAACATGAAAAGTGTTAATCATGTAAATTAAATTTAAAAGTGCACTATATCTGTAGCTATTACATTGTGAATAGCCACATAACACTGAAGGGATATAGCCCCTATGCTGGAAAGCCATGACTCAGCAAAGAAGGCTCTCACACCGCTGAGCAGAGTGAAGTTCAATGAGTCTTTCTGGTTTCACTTTCATCAGAGTCCACAGGAATGAAGATAACTGTCAAAAATTCTGTGGAAACTATTATATATTAATTGCAAGCAATTGAAAATTGGTTACAGCTAGAGGTTCACAGATATGAAACTTCAGCAAAAAACAAAAAGCACCTTTTTTGTGTGGGCGCCCCGGGTGGCTCAGGGTGGCTCAGTCAATTAAGAATATGACTCTAGATTTCGGCTCAGGTCACAGTCTGTGGATGGTGAAATCAAGTCCTACTTCTGGCTTTGCACCAAGCATAGAGCCTGCTTAAGATTCTCTCACTTCCCCTCTCTCTCTGCCCCTCCCTCCCACACTTGTACCCTCTCTGACTCTCTCTCGTCCTCTCTCTCTCTAAAAAAAAAAGTAAGATAAAAAAAATAAAATAAATACAAACCAAAAAGCATTCTGTGAGAATCAATTGACTCAATGGAATTTAGGAAACCAGGATATTACACATTTACTCTTCTTCTTAAATGATATTCTACATATCTTTCATATCAGTCAAATTTAGAATAAATTTACCTATGTTTTTACACACACATACATTTTTTTCCAGAGAGCCAATTGCTAACCATTTACCAGCACGCCAGTGGGGCTGGGACACCATATTCTTCCCTATCTGGCCCTCCCAGAAAGCCAACAAAAGCAAAGGAGGTTGCTTGAAAAGGGAGCTCCAGGGGCACCTGGGTGGCTCAGTGGGTTAAAGCCTCTGCTTTTGGCTCAGGTCATGATTCCAGGGTCCTGGGATGGAGCCCCACATCGGGCTCTCTGCTCAGCGGGAAGCCTGCTTCCCTCTCTCTCTCTCTCTGCCTCCCTCTGCCTGCTTGTGATCTCTCTCTGTCAAATAAATAAATAAAATCTTAAAAAAAAAAAAAAAAAGAAAGAAAGAAAGGAAGAAAAGGGAGCTCCATTTCTGCCCAGCATGTAGTATATATCTCCGTGGAAGACTCAGACTCTTTAAAACACATTTATGAAGACCATGATAGGTGAGAGACCCCTGCCAATGCAGGATTAATTGCGGTAAAGACTGGTCCCCCCACCCTTACCCCATATTTGCACATACTCTATCCCCTGGTTCTTTCCTTTGTGCTTTAATTCAAGTCACATGTGTAACTTGAGAACCTATAAATTACAAAGAGCCTTTCAAACAAGGTTAGTATGTAAATATAAAATATAACATTAAATTCCCATCATTAATATTGAAGAGTAAGTCAATATTTGATAAAAATCACCTCAGGGGAGTGTGCCTTTCTGCCCGGTTTTATGCCTTGCAGACTTAATCAATTATTATTTAATTACCCGGTTAAATGTCATGGCTTACAAAGCAGGGATTATATTGTGAGGATAATAATGTGAGGTTTGTTTTAAGCCAACCCCATACATTAGATAGAGCTGATTTTGTTTTACCATCTCACAGAGCACAGAATTGACATTATTCTTCTGCACCTGGTTTTGAATGAATTGCTTCTATTTAAGCTTCCCCCCCTTTTAAAAAAATCATCCTCCTATATTTGTCATATTTTTCCAGTCTCTCAGCTATTCTCCACCACACCTCTTCTTCCCCACTGTGGGAGTCCTAATTCTATCTTAAATCAAATGCCTAAACAAAGGATTGTGCCTGAAACACAGTAACACAAAATAGACGCTGGGTCACAGAGAACAATCTAGTTTCAAAGGAAGGTGGTGTGCCACGCAGAGCAGTTTCCGAGCCAACACCTCCTGACTGAATGGTTTGCTGTTTAATTGTCTCTATAAAGTTGCTATAGCAACCGTTCTATCAGAAGGATTTGTTGGCACCTAGATGGACTTTATTTCTCTGACATTCAAAGAGGAGGGCGAGGACAAAGTCTAATGAGAGGACTGAAGGACAATAAATCTCTCCCCTTTCAGCTTGACCATACTGGACCAACACTTGGGGTGTTTTCAGCATGGCCCTTTGTCCATGAGAGTGGTAAAGGCACTCTCTGGAGGGGAGTAGAGAGCAGGGAAGGCACAGACCCAGGAGGCTTGGGGAGAAGGCTAGAGGGACAGCTGAAACGTGGTGGGCCATGCAGACCTTTTGTTCTCTGCCATCTGTGTGCTGTGGTTTTGGGAGTGGAGCCAAAGGAACGTTACCTGTATTGTGCCTCTCGGAGCTGGGGTGTGGCCACCAGTCCTGCTTCAGACACAAGGGCCTCACATACAATGACAGGGCCATAATAGCCTGGCAAATAAACTATTGGAACATTTGGCTTTATGAATATTGAGTAAAATTAAATAAATTAGGAAAATGAATCTAAGTGGAGAGACATCTGAATCCCATTGCAAGCCTAGGGGCACTGATTTGTAATGCTAAGTATATTAATAGTTGTATAAATGAGGAATACTTTGCAAAAATAACCGGTGAGCTTGAAAAATTGGTGCACTAAAGGGAGTCCTAATTGTGACTGCTCTTAAGGAACACCAGTGCCTATGATGTCAAGCCACCAGAGCTGAATGGAACATATGTAAAACACATGTACAGGTAGTGCCTTCTCAGATACTGAAAATAAAAATTAGATTACGCAGTCTTGAAAAATTATAATTTACGAAGTATCATATAGCCTTAAAGGAAGTCAGTTTGACGGTAGATACCAAATCCTTAAAATTTCGAGTAACTTTAGACTGAGTCGTTCCACCTCTAATAATCTGTCCTAAAGTAACAACTGCAGGTATATCTGAAGTCATAGCAATAAGAAAGCCAGCTATAGTGGGCTTAATCACTTACTCTCAATGTATAACCATAGGAAACTGGTTAACATACATTATGGTATATCCATGTAACAGAGTACTTTGTAGCTATTCCAAATGAGGATGAAGGATATTTGGTAAAATGTAAACAGTAACAATAATATATTACTAAAGGAAAAAAAAAATAGGTTACAATGGAATATATATGGCTGCTTTCATTTTTAAGAGCATCTATACATTACAAAATTATTGGGATACAATACAACATTGATGACTGTTCATGAAGTAAAATTATGGGTGATTTTATGGTTTTTATTATGCTTACTTATGTTTTCTGGTGTTTCAACAATAAATATGTTTTCCTACTGTACTAAAACAAAGAAAATGTACTCTTTTTACATTGCTGTCCATTAATCACTTAGGTAATTCTTATTCAAGTTATTTTAAGAGAAGGAAAATCCTGGCCAGACATTCCAGCCTCATGTATCCTGATAAGCTCAGGACATCCACTCTGGGAATTAATGGGACACAGATGTCCAGGTTCTCCCAAATACAGTCTTCTATACTGCTAAGTCCTGGTTCTGAGATCTGTTGTTCAGGGGCTCCCCTGTGTTCTGGAAGAACTAAGTTGCTAGAAGCAGTGACCCAGAAAGGCAGGGGCAAGGAAAGATGGAAGTATTTTTGCAGGGCAGAAAGTGTTATAAATGTAGTGCGGTTATGAAATAAGAAGACTGGTTTTATTGCTGGCTTATAGAAAACAGCATCTCTATTCTATAGTCAAACCTAAGACAATGCAGAAAGAGCCCACTGAAACCCACCAGGGCCTCACCTTAGGACAGGACGACCTGAGGACAATCTTGCTTCCCCTCTTTCTGGGCATCCCCAGGAATCAGGAGTATGACAAAGAGTGCCTGTCATCTTCTCTCAACTCCCTCTCACCCCAGTGTAGGCAAGCATCAGCAACCAAACAATCAATCAGTCATTTGAAGTTTGCATTTGAGCTGGGACCCTTATGCCATTCCTGGCCACAACAAATTTTCTTGAGTATCATTACAAAGGACCATACTATCAACTTGCCAGTCTTGCTCTCCACTGTGACAACTACAATACATAGAATTGGGAACACCATTACAAATCAGATATTTTTACACCCAATAAAGGCAATGCATTCATTGTATTTTTTGTTCTTGCAATAAAAAGTCATGTAAGATGTTTATTCTAAGGTCCGACAACCCCTGAATCAGGAAATAATATGTATCAAGTATTTTTAATGGTTGCTAGTTTGTTACATTTGCTTATATTAACCTTGGCAGCACTTGCATAAACTTATTACATTAATAGGGTTACATAAATTTGATTTTAGAAAAAATGATCTATCCTTGGAAAGGGAATGTCATCACCTTCATGTAAATAGTGTTCCTCTGCAAACAATGCCCTTTATTTTGGCAACGTGTCTTTCCTGCCATCTGCCTCCCAATGCAGTTGCCAGAGTTGCAATAATAATTGAGTTACAGAGGGAATTAAGTGTAATGGAGGGGAAGGAAATTGATTGCTTAATTTTTATTAACAGAAAGGGAGAAAATTATGGCGCCCTGCTATGAACAGAAATGAAACAAAGAGGAAAGATGCAGAGAGATGACTCCAGGTGGAAGGAATGTTCCTGCACAAACATTAGCAATCCTGTGGGGAGGCTGAGAAGAGGCCAGTGCTGATGACTGAGCAGAGAAACCTGAAAGGAAGTGAGAGGGAACTAGTAGCTGGGGGGCTGAAGTGATCCAGCTCTCTACACCAAAAAAAAGGGATGCAGACGCCTGAGATACCACCGGCTTCTGCTGGAAAAGTAGTTTAACTCTTACTGCTCTCTGTCTGTCCACATGTCAAGGGTACATATCATGGCCAGGTTGAGGCTAAACCCTGGGGTGTGTGGAGGCATATGTGAAGAATGAGAGACTTCCAACTCATGCCCTCCCCCGAGGAGACTACAACACGTAAACCACTGGATAGATGCACTGAGACTTGCCTACATCCTCTGAACGATGTGTTGTGGGCAGCAAATTAGCATGATTTGAGGCTGCCTGAATGGAGTTGTGCCCCCTTCCCATCTTAGACAGAGACTCATTCCACCTTCCTGGGAAGTGAGTTTCTTTTCTCTGTCAGGGGCAGGTGCAGGGTCACTAACCTGCCTGTGACTCCCTGGAACCACTTCAAATCTGGGCGTCAGTTTCAAATGTTGGGTCCATGGGTGGTAGGAAGGAAGTGGATCTTTTGGGTGTTGGGTGAGAGAAGCTTAAATGAGAATATGATAGTGTCATTGTCAGTAATGCATTACTCCATTCATTCTATGCCATGCTGTCAACAGGATGAGGCAGCATTTGGTGTCTCCTGGGAGAGATGCTCAGGCTTGAGAGGGGCAGGATCACTGAGGTATTGCATCCGGTCCCTCAGAATACCAAACTCTGACCCCCTCATGGCTGACATCTTGATTCTGAGTAGCAAGTTCATGGGCTTTTTAACTGAGAACTCTAGTAGATGGCTTCTCAGCACGTTTGAGAGCAGACATGTTTGCTAAAGAAAAAGCCACGGATCACAATTCTGACTCCTTCAGAGAAAACAGGAAAGAAGGCATACAGCTATACTAACTAATGGGAGTAATTTTCTTATGTTTAAGTTATAAAGTAGAACACAGAGTGCAGAAAGGTAAGTAATACTGTCACCCAAAATATGGGGTTGGGAAGAAGTTAAATAAATTTGACACATCCACATGATAGACATAGATGCTGCTTTTCAAGTCTAATTAAATAGTATGTGAATATATTCACATATAAAAGCAAATTTTTAAAGGGGAATTAAACTGCTATCATCCAGGATGAACTCAGTTATAGAGGAGAACCAAGACTATGGTGGTAAGTATACCAAAATGTTAACAGAAGCTAACTGTGAATCACAGGATAATGGGTGCTTTTTTATTTTATTCTTTATATACCCAATTTTGCTAAAATGATCATATGTTAAGAGTGAGAAAACAAATATTTAAAGCCATTAGACATTTTTTAAATGCCATTAGAAATCTTGTATCCCTTATGAGGAAGTGGTGATGCAACATGGGGGCTTAAGTGGGTAGGAGAAGAATCAATGAAACAAGATGGGATTGGGAGGGAGACAAACCATAAGTGACTCTTAATCTCACAAAACAAACTGAGGGTTGCTGGGGGGAGGGGGGTTGGAAGAAGGGGGGTGGGGTTATGGACATTGGGGAGGGTATGTGCTTTGGTGAGTGCTGTGAAGTATGTAAACCTGGCGATTCACAGACCTGTACCCCTGGGGATAAAAATATTTGTTTATAAAAAATAAAAAATTTAAAAAAAATCAGATGATTGGCACCAGATTCCATGTACTGATTATGGGGGGGAGGGGAATTACGAGGTTTCGTGGGTCCACAGGCCAGCAGCTCCCTGGCACAGACCTTAGAGTCCAGGTGCTTGTGGGACCCGAGGTGTGTTTAAGTATTTATTAAAAAAAAAAAAATCATGTCTACATTTGTACTTAAGCACTATTGTCTTTTGCACAGCCGAATATTTGCAATTATGTTTCATGTCGGGCATTCTGCTGCAAAACCATAAAAAAACGGGACACAGAAAAAAAAAAAGCAATCTTGCATCCCTTTATCACTTTTGTGAAAACACATGGAGATCAGGGAAGAAAAGTTAATTTATGAAACCTCAGTAATTTAAAATATGTATTTCTGTTTCAGATAGTTGTGTCCATTATTGAGAGTGTTATCAGGCATCCTAGAGCCTTATATCCCCATCATCTGCTATTATTAGATTCTCTAGCTCTGTTGTTCTTTTTTGCCTTTTTTCCTTTTTTGCTCTGCTTTTCCAAACACAGCCAGGTTATGTAACTGGATATTTCCCAAAGACAAATGACATTTAGAACACACTTTATTTCTGTAGTTCTTACTTACAAGCTATGTCACACCATAAAATATGTACTTTAAAATGCTGGGCATTCAAGGTTGCGTACCACTAAGCCTTCCCTGAAATGTTCACTGCAAAGAACACTGAATTTGTGGTCACAGAATCTTTTTTTTTTTTTTAGAAAAAAAATTTTTTTTAAGATTTTATTTATTTGACAGAGAGAGAGAAATCACAAGTAGGCAGAGAGGCAGGCAGAGAGAGAGGGGAGGAAGCAGGCTCCCTGCGGAGCAGAGAGCCCGCTGTGGAGCTCGATCCCAGGGATCATCCCCTGGGATCATGACCTAAGCCGAAGGCAGAGGCTTTAACCCACTGAGCCACCCAGGCGCCTCTGTGGTCACAGAATCTTACCTCAAAATGTAATCTATGGATCCCAAGATCCCCATCTTCCAACTGTGTCATGAAATTTGAGTGATCCAGACCATTAATTATAATGTTCCTAATTGTCTCAAAGACTTTTGGTTGTAATGCAGTCTTCCCAATGGGGCAGAGACCAGCAGGACTCTTGGCCACCAGAAGACACTGGGTTCCCCCAATATTTTTGGTTGCATGTCAGGGCATAAGCTGGCCCATATTCCTTCCAATCCAGGACTCTTAATGCAGTAGCTCTCTGAAATAAAGTAGCCCTATAGGCTTCCCAGTACTCACTGACTTCACCTGCTAACCCAGGTATGCTAGGAAGTTTTGTTATTTATTTATAAAGATTTTAATTATTCATTTGAGCAAGAAAGCAAGCATGAGCTGGGGAAAGACAAGGAGAGAAGTAGACTCCCTGCTCAGCAGGGAGTGGGGCTCATCCCAGGACTCCTAGAAATCATGACCTGAGCTGAAGGCAGACGCTTAACTGACTGAGCCACCCAGGCACCCCACCTGGAAGTTCTAAATCAAAGGACTTTCCCAGGGTAGAAAGGCATGGATCAGGTGAACCCACAGTCTCTGCAGGAAAGCTTCACTGACCAACGTGAGGCTGAGCGCTCACGCGGCAAGAGGGGCAGGTCTAAGCCCAGCAGCCAGCTCTGCTTTGTGAGAAGAACTGAGATCAGAGGTGATCATTCTGAAATCCTAATTACTTAGCACTTAGGGCGAGACCTAATAAAATACTTTTTTAAAACTTAAGGCATATAACTACTCACAGTAGCCCCCAAACGGAAAGCCCAACATACATCAACTGAAGAACGGGGTAAAAAAAATTGCTGTGAACAAACACAGCAGGGCATACCCACAGGTGCTACATAAAGAGAGCAACTGTAGAACAAGATTTTGTGTGGCCTTTCTGGGCTGTGGCCGGGGGAGGGGGATTGTTCTGAAGGGTAGGTATCAGCCCTCACCATAAGGAGCTTCCCTCCTGGTTTTTGAACTAGACTCAGCCTAATTTAAATTCCAGTTTTGCCACTTAAGACCTTTGTGGTCTTCAGAAAGGCAATTCTTTCCATCTCTAGTTCTCTCATCTCTAAGACGGTAATTGTCATAGGCATGACTGACCCATAAGATGCTCAGTCTGAGAGATGCTCAAACAATAGTATGCTTACTACTATTACTATCTGCATTCCCCTTTCCCATCAGAAACTGATAGCTCCCATCCAAACAGCCAAGTATTTGGCCCCACAGGATTGTGGGCTATCGAGAGACCAGCATCTTCCTTTGGAGAGGCCATGAGGGATGTAAAATCTCTGTGAAATGACCTAGAGACTTCTCCCTCAGAAACTCAGAGCCCAGGGAAAGCAGCATCTGGGACAATAGCCCTAGACTTGCAAATCACTTTCTGGAGCTTCTCCCTTTTGGATGTGTTTAAGAGAAACAATGGCACATTACGAGTGGCTCCAAGAGACAACCATAAGCATTGTCAGGGTGCTTGCATCTGTGCTGAGAAGGGTGGAAGCAAGCCCCTAGCATTTTTGGAGAACAGTTGGGTAATTATGCTATAGTTAGATGCTACCTACACAGCTGCACATTTGCCTGAGAGGAGAATGGAGAGAGAGACCTTTGCTGAAAAGAACTCTTGGGGCTGAATGCTAGGCCAGGCAGCCATGGCATGAGCTCACTCTCTTTGGCAACCGTCAGACACCATGCTCCAAGAGCAACAGCTGCCAGGAAGCTCTGCAGGAAGCAGCACCACCCACAGCATCTGGATGAAGCCAAGAGGTTCAGGATGGACCCAGGACAGGATGCTCAACCTTGGGGCATTCGAGATGCTCTCTGATTGCTTGCCTTTCATTTCCTTTGGCTCTAAAGATGCCCAGAGTGGCACTCTACTGTCACTTGCTGATGGGTCAAAACTCACATGATGTTATATAATTATGAAGAACATTCTAAAATTAAAATCTCTTCTAATTTAGTAAGATTTAGGGTCACCAAAAAGGGCTGTCTCTTCTCTCCTAAAGCATTAACCATGGAGTGTTTGCACTGGAAGGGAACGCTGAGATGGTTCCAATCTGATCCTGCATTGGAGCAATGTGGGAATGAGGGCTGGAAAGGAATGAAGAGGAATGAAAGCTGGATGCTTTGTACCCAGTCACCTAACAGTGAGGGCAGGGAAGGGACTTAAAGCCTAAGTTGATACTGGTCCAGTTTATATTCTATTATCCCCCACTGCTTCTTTCTCACTTAGCAAATAAAACGCCCACAATTAAACCTCAGTTTTAAGGAGGAAAATGTCTTTGTACAAATGAAACCTTGGAGTAGGGTGGGTCACAAGAGAAACAGAGCTGACTCAGCCACCCACTTTCAGTCCCGGTTGGGGCACGTTATTTCACCTCTTGGTGCCTTGACTGGAAAGCCAATATGCCCTTGAACCGTAGAGGAATAACTCGAGGATTAATAAGCTAAGGCGGAGGGCGATGAACGCTGCTGCGTGGTGTGTGGCTTTGTAAGTGAGCTAAATGGACCTCAGCAGGCACCACAACCGCGGAACATGAACCCTGATGAGATAATTTCCTTCTTCACGGAGAAGGCCCTCCAACCTAATGAAAAGCTATATATCCCTCCTGGAGACAGCACAGTCCACAAAAATGCCACAGCACTTATAAAATTTGTAGTGACTATGTACACATTTACTAAGAACGTTCCTTGCCTACCCCCACTCCCTTTTTCAGAAGAGGAGGTCATATTTATTAAGTGCTATTATGCGTCACGCAGCACCCTAAGGGAATCACAAGCATTATCTCATCTAATCCTCCCAACAGCACTGTGATGGAAGTAGTCTTTTTATAGCCATTGTAAAAATAATAAGATGGAGGGTCAGGAAGAGTAAGCAATGTCTCAAGGTCATTGAGCTGATAAGTGGTGACCTGAATGTGAGCCCAGGTGAAGGCTGAGTTCCCAACCATGACTTTGCATTGCTTGCTGTTCTGTTCCCTTCCAAAACCTGTAGTTAATTAAATAGAAGCCCCATCGCATTACAGTCCTCATCCAGAGTAATGACCACCCGGCAGAAAGGCTGAGACCCCAAATCCAATAGGAAGAGTTTGCAAATGACCGTAAGGCTTTTATGTTTTAAAGAAAAGCTGAATGGGAGATCAAGAGGGAAGATCAGCTAAATAAAATAATGACAAGACAAAAGGACATGGAAGGACAATGCTAAGGGACAGCTCAGGAGTTTTGAAATTCATATCCTGTCTAAAATCAATGTACTACAAGCATTTTTCATGGTATTAAAGCTATAGAACATAAAGTTCAATCACTCTTACAGACAACTGAATGAAATGAATAAAAACACAGCATATTCCCTGAACAAACATTCCCCACATGGTGTGGTTCCTGAGGAAACAATAAAAATAATCCAATTTAGTTATTCAGGGTTCACCTTCCCCTGCCTGTAATTAGTGCTGCTTCAGTGGGGGAAGTGGAGAATTGCCAACACAGAATTACTAGTCCCGATGAGGACCAATGATCTCTCTTATCTACAATTTTCAAATCCCTTCTCTTATTATAGATATTTATCCTCCCTACCAAGATCCCTCACAATTAACTCTGTGATTCCTTTTCTTTTCTTTCTATCATCTAGTGCATGAAATAATACATGCTTAAAGTATATTTGCTAATTGATCTGACCTGTTTTTCTTTCTTTGTTAATTCATAAGAGGACTCTGTCCGGGAATTATGGCTGAGGCCTAAAGCTGAAAAGAAGAGGTTCGGAGGATGCCTACATTCTAGTGAGAGCTTCTCATATGGGTAGGCACCTTCCTGCAGGTTTTACGATTAAGAGCTAGCAGAGTGAGCCCCGCTACCACCATCAAGAATCCCTCCACTAGGGGTGCCTGGGTGGCTCAGTGGGTTAAAGCTTCTGCCTTTGGCTCAGGTCATGATCCCAGTGTCCTGGGATCGAGCCCCGCATGGGGCTCTCTGCTCAGCAAGGAGACTGCTTCCTCCTCTCTCTGCCTACTTGTGATCTCTGTCTGTCAAATAAATAAATAAATAGTATCTTAAAAAAAAAAAGAATCCCTCCACTAACCGCATAAAGAGACCAGAAGAGAGAGTTGCCAGAAAACTAAATTTAGGGGGGCATGAGTGTTTGAAAGGGGTATTATTTCCCTTCCTTAATCAAAGTGGGGGGATAGGGCAGCCCCAAGAGAATTATTTGTAAAGTCTTTGAAGTATCGATAAGAAGAGTGATTGGCATTTCATGTCCCAGGTTAGACATCAGCTTGGTCAATGGGCTGAATGCCCTGCCCTGTGTCATCATGAGAGGTACAGAAAATTGGGAGGAAAGGCTGTTGGCAGAGTTCTCTCCATTCCCACATGTGTCCTGGGGGTGTCAGGGACACAGAGGGAGGGACCTAGACTTGATCTGCATTGTCCATTTCCCACCTCTGAGGACTAGCTTCTCTCCAGGGTATTCCAGCAGCAAAAGGCTAATGGGCAGGCTGCTGGTGTAGACAGTCTGAGGATATGGAAGTGCCCAAGCTGGAGCTACATCTTCCATGTCATAGAAAGGCCTCACAGGGGGCACCTGGGTGGCTCAGTGGGTTAAAGCCTCTGCCTTTGGCTCGGGTCATGATCCCAGGACCTTGGGATCGAGCCCTGCATCGGGCTCTCTTCTCAGCAGGGAGCCTGCTTTCTCCTCTCTCTCTCTGCCTGCCTCTCTGCCTACTTGTGATCTCTGTCTGTCAAATAAATAAATAAAATCTTAAAAAAAAAAAAAAAAGAAAAGAAAAAGAAAGGCCTCACAGGCTTCTGTTGAACTAAGCGCAAAGCTCCATGGCAGAACCAGCCACTGGATACCGGCCATGGAGCTTGGTGCCAAAGCAGTTGTTCTCTTTCCACCCCACTGGGGGTGTACTGCTATCCAGTTTGGACACCAACCACCCAGAGTTAGCATCAGACTTCACAGGTGTAAGGAGATGGTCCTCAACTAGATTGTCCTTGCTTCACATACCTGCTGCATATGGGATCCCCAGGCCACTTATAATTTTGACTGACTGGCAGCCAATTCAGGAGTTGCCATAATGCCCTCAGGTTGAATGAGTCACTGGAAAGGCTTACAGAACTCAAGAAGGCACTGTAGTTACAACTGCAGTTTTATTACAAAGGATCCACTTAGAGTAAGGTTTGGGAGGGACTGGAGAGCCTCCATGGGATCAGGATCCTGCATGCTATCAGGTTATAGCACCCTGCCAGCTTCTGCGTAGAAGTAGGACACATCACCCTACCAGCTCATCAATGTGTTCACTGATCAGGAAACTCCAGTGAGCATTGTATGTAGGGTTTTTACTGGGCTTCCTTACCAAGCTATGACTGATTGACTTATTTGCCACAATCCAGCTCCAGCTCCTCTTTCCTCCCCAGAGGTCCGGCTGACCAAAAGTTCCAACCCTCTAATGTGACTGGTCTTTGAGGTGACCAGCCTCCATTCCGAAGCTATTTAGGAGCCCACCAGATAATGAAGTAGCATAGCAAGATATTCCTATCACTTAGAAAATTGCAAGGATTTTGAAGTTTGCTGTGCCAGGATCTAGACATAAAGATCAGATAAATTCTCCATTACATCTCACCAGGGATAGGCAGAGAAGAAGCCACAACCACCAGGAGATGATTATGTGCTCACAGAACTAGTTAGCAAGCCATTTAAAAACTGCGCCCCTCTTCCCTGCCCCCAAACCAGAACCAGAACCTCCAAAAGGGAGGAGAGGGTACTCTGCAAAGACGACCATGGGCCTCTCCACTCTATGCCTCTGAAGCCATAGGACTTGTCTGGCCTGGAGGAGGAGAAGAGGTCTGAAGCAGAGAGAAACCTGAAATTTTAACCTGAACCAAACAAAATGTTAATAACCAAAAAGAACCTTAAAGATACGGGATTTTCCCTAGATACCATTAAAGTGATGGAAAAGTGGGATTTGGCAGCATAGTTGAAATCAGGGCTAGAAAAAAATTGTTTCATGATTTAAACCTCACAGACCTTAAATACTCATTGATAGCCATTTATAGCCAGTAGGAAGGCTAATATGAAAAAGATGGAAAATACCAAGTGTTGGCAAGGAAGTGGAGCCATCAGAACTCTCATATACTTTTGAGGAGTGTAAATTGCTCAACTGCTTAGGAAAAATATTTGGCAGCATCTCTTAAAGCTAAATGTAAGCATACCATATGACATCACCATTCTACCCAGAAGGACTTACTCAACAGAAACTCATTCACATGTTTATCAGAAGACATGTACTGCAATGTTACTAGTAGTACTATCCATGATAACCTGAAACTGAAGATTCCCCAAATGTCCATCAATAGATTTAGAAAATACATATTTAAAAAACAGATTAGAAGAATAGATAAAAAAGTTGTGGAATGTTCAGAAATGGAATACTATGTAGCAAGAAGAATAAATAATCCCAAACTATATGCAACACTGCGGATGAATCTCACAAACATAATAACAGTACAGAAATCAGTCTTGGAAGATAGAGAAAAATGTCTCTCTTTGGAGCAAAGGGCAGATTTGCTTGCAGTCCACTGTAATGATCCAGGCTCCTTCAGCTCAAGATTCCTCCCTTGCAATACAAACCACTAAATGTGCCAGTGTTCCCTGACCTTCCCCATGTAACCCCAGTAGGACGTAGACTCAGGGAACTAACAAGGAAATGATGATACTCTAGCCATAGCAATTGCTGTTAAGTAGTCAAGCATCTTTTGTCTCTGATCCAGGAGTCTCCATATCCTTTACCAGGATGCCTGAAACTGACAGGCTAATTTGATAGCTCATAAATAGGGTAAAATCTCAGACTCCTCACAGTTCTTGACACATCATCATGCTTCCATGTGGATGCATTTGAAAAATAATGCTTCTCAGGGTGTGTCTATTGATTCTATCTATAGATAATACTGGAGTTCCTATGGAGTTGCCAAAACCCCACTTAACAGCCTTTTTTCCTTTGGCTTAGGAGTATTTCATGTATTTTCAATTCTTTCCATGCATCAGTATCTTAAATGTTTTGTAGTGTCAGTTGCTTTCACCAGATCACCCCCAGGTGAGGTCTGCACAGCCAAGCTACAATTCACCCTGCTGTGTCTTCCACCCGCACCTGCCAGGGCAGGCAACAGTGT
This sequence comes from Mustela erminea, assembly GCF_009829155.1. NCBI lineage: Eukaryota > Metazoa > Chordata > Mammalia > Carnivora > Mustelidae > Mustela > Mustela erminea. The sequence goes on from NC_045616.1 coordinate 64,731,795, forward strand.
TGGTATGTTGTTACTGCTCACCATACTTTCACACTTTCCTCAGAGCCCCACCCACTGTGGCTCTGCTATTTAATTATTTTCTTCTTCATTAACTTTTTCCAGTTTGTCTCTTTGCCCCCTCAATGCGTTGGTTTCCCTCTCCTCTAATATCTCATACTTAAGCTGCATTTAACCTTTCACTGTACAAGTCCCTCTCTTTCCAGCTGTCCGCAGAGAGGCACACTGCCTTCTTCTCTTGCTGTTTCATGGGCTTTGTAGGCTTCCACTGAATTCTCCCCTCCAGGTGACACCACAACCCTGGTGTCACCCTGATTAGCTTTAATCTTCAGCCATGTGCTCCCACTTCTTTATGAGGCTGTCACAAGACCAAAGAGTCATCATCACATTTCACATGACAGCTTAGTGTGAAATTGTACCGATGGAAAATAGGTGATGTCTTCCCTAAATCCTGGGCCCCTATTTTGTTGACGATTTTTTTTTGTTGTTGTACATTATTTCCCAAGAGCAATGTTTCAGATTATTTTTAAGTGCCTTGCTGGTTACTGGAGTTCTTTTCCATATAACTTTTTTTTCTGCCCCAACTACAATTCTACTCTTGAATTTCCCAACCTACAAGAAAAGTAAAAATATCAGAATGGTGAATTATGCTTCTCTCAATAAAAGTGACTATTTAATCTAATTACATTTCATATGAGCCAGCCTAATGCTTCTGAAATAGCTTGGGGTTGAACATTTTCTTAGGCTGAGTCAGATAAACATACTCTCCTTTAACAGATTTCTCCAATAAAAGATAAAAATTTGATAGAATTTCTGTGTTCTAGTTATGAGTTGTGTTATTGTATTTAAGAAATGTGTGTTTATCAAATTTTAAATTATAGCAGACTTTAGAAAAGATACAACCCTTCCTTTTGCCTACCATCTCAGTAGCATTTCACTTACATCTATTACAAGACCCCCATACATTTGAAATTCTCCCTTCAGGAAGTGAGATTAATTAGCTGGTGGGCTTAAGGGACCTGGCTACGGTGCATGGTGGGGTTCAGGCAAGCTGAGTCTGAGCTGAGCTCCAGAGTCCTGCAGTCAGTGTGCTGGACTAATTTATACTCAAGGGTAAAAATTAGGTCTCGTTCTTGGTAGCTGGCCAGACTGCTGCACAGGGTTAAAGCTGGGGATACAGCTTGCAAAACTGAAATATGCTTATTATGCTCTTCCCCTTCATGCTGTGTGGTATGGAAATTGTTTCCGGGGCCTCTCACTGGCACACTTGTCTCAACTGCACTTATGTGACTTTTCAGCAAAAGGTACATTCATTAAAACAAGTATAAGTGACTATTGAGTTGGGAGTCCAAATTAATAGAAGCTTATTTCTTCCCTAAGTTACAGGTTTCAATACTATTCTGTTATCCCATTTCTCTGTAAGGCCCATCTTTAACCAAAATTGCTAGTAATTACTTTTCACTATAACTTAACAGTACCTCAGATCCCATGAAAACAAACTGCATCTCAAAGTAACCAAGCATCTATCCTGAGAGAAGGGTGGAAGAATTTTCTTTTCTCAAGCTTCTTTGAACCTTTCTTGTGTCTGGGTTTTGGCATCCAACATCTCCTATAAATGTTTCTTCCTCTCTCCATTTACACTTGAGTTATAGGAAAGCCCTGTGGGATGTCTTTGCTGGAAAGTTCTATGGATGCACAAAGAACCTCACTGAAGCCAGGCTTTGTAGATGTGAATTGCAAGGACACAGAGTCACATGCAGCAGCATGATGCCGTAATATCCCATCATGCAGGGATGCCATGACATTAGCACTGTGCTTCCTTAGCTCCCTCTTCAGCTGGTAGTTTAATTGGTTAGAGTCTCTTGTCATTTATAGATCATACATCCTTCTACAGCTCTGGACAACCCTGGTGACTGCTGAGGTAGATTGGGAGAGCTGACATGAAAACATCATCCCTGGGATATGCCCAGGCCACACACCACAAACAAAGGAATTATCTTATTTCTCCATGACAGGACAAGATATCCAACAAAAGTATTCTTAATAAATGGATCTAACTCATTTGAAAGAAAAATAAAAGGTCATTCAGTTGGTGATTTAGTTGCTATCCTTGATATGTTCTTCTGAAGTGTTTTCAGGAATAGAAAAAAAATTAATGAGTAGTGTTATTAGATTATGCTATGTTAAGTATGAAGAATCTTAACTAGTCATGAGAAAGGATGTCATTTTGTGAAAGTTCATACACTAACAAGGATTTCAGAGTAAGAATTTCATTTTCCATCACTAGAAATATTGAGAAATAGGGGTGCCTGGGTGGCTCAGCGGGTTAAAGCCTCTGCCTTCAGCCCAGGTCATGATCCCAGGGTCCTAGGATCAAGCCCCGCATCGGGCTCTCTTCTCAGCAGGGAGCCTGCTTCCTCCTCTCCCTCTCTGCCTGCCCCTCTGCCTACTTGTGATCCCTGTCTGTCAATAAAAATAAATAAAATCTTTAAAAAAAAATAATAAATATTGAGAAATAGTTGAGTAAGGAATGTAAATGTCATAGCTTGGGAATATATCTGGCCTAGAGTATACAGTCAACAAATATTTGTTGAATAAATCTAGAATGGGGGAAGTAAACAGATGTCATCAATTATGACAGCAAGTCACAACTACTGATCTTGTTAAGGACTAATTTCCACACAAAAGTTTTGGCCCTGTCCCTAGGATTTTCATTGAGAAAGGACACCAAGGACTTCCCCTCAAGCACTGAGTTTTGCAAAATGAAGAGAAGAGGCCATTCCAAAGAATTTTGTGAGAAACAATAGTGGTAAGTTTTGAACATAAGAAAGATCAAGAAGAAGCTCAAGTAGAGCAGATGGCTGTATTCTCACATGGTGGTCTTGACAGTGAGTCTTGCCTCTATCAGTTTTAGTCAGAGAGAAAGAAGTTTGTAACCACACACTGACTTGCGTCATGCCAGAAAGGTGAATCTTGGCAAACTCTGGGCATTTTGTTTTTAGCTCTAATTTCTACTAAAACCACATATCAATTTGACCCAAGTACCATAGGTCAAAACCCCATGGTTGTGGCATTCTTCCCTTATGTGGACTGATTCTAGCATGTAATTAGTGGCTGTCTTATGAGTTGTAACTGGACATATTTCATAGCCTTCACCATTTTACACAAATCAATGTTAGAAAGTATAAATAAGCTAACCAGACCAAAGACAATACCTTTCTGCTTGCAACTGTGTTTTCAAATTATTTATTCAAGATGATGATGGGTTTGCATCATTATACAGGTTCACTTTCTAACCTCTTCTTTCCTTATGATAAGCAGTTAGTTGGCTTAGCTTAATGGTATTTTCTGTGATGATAATATGTAAATGGTCCATGTCACACTTGATCTCATTATCTGCTCCTCCTGAGGATAATGTTTGACCCAACCAAAAACTTGGGCCAAAAGAAGCAGTTGAACCTTGTCTCTACCAAAGATTCCAGGTAATAATTAGGTAGACCAGTGAAATACATAGCTCCCAATTCTCAGTGGCTGAGGTAGAACCTGGAGAATAACTGTCATAGTTAATTCCATAATTCAATTTTAGTTTCAAGGGCTATCTTTTTAATCCATTGGATCAAGAGTTAAGGTACTGGCCAGTGTTGTGGCTCCCTGTGGTTCTCCTGCCCTTTGGATGAAGCATCTATGAACAACAAACAGAAAGATCAGGAATGGAGTAATGATAAAGCAGAAAACTTGCTTTTGAAAATTATTCAAACTTTGAATAAACCAATGTTGATTTTTCATTTGAAGCACCTGCAGCAGAAACACTCCACATCTTTCTTTGAAAGTGTATCATTTGTAAGGGCTGCTGCATTCCACTTCTGCCCTTCAGCAGGATCATGCATTCAGAGCCCAGATTGACAAAACATGGGACTGGCTGAGGTGGCTGAGGGAGGGCTGTGGCAAACTGCAGAACTCACTTGCCAAAGAGGCAGCCTGGCTTCCCCTCCCGCCAGTGGCTGTCATGCCACAACTGGGAAGACTGTAGCCAGATTTTCTACTCAACAAGAGAAACCAGAAATCTTAAGTTGTTGTTGTTGTTTTTAGATTGATTTATTTACTTAAGAAAGAGAGAGAGCCTGTGAGCAGGAGGGCAGAAGGAGAGAGAGAATCCTCAAGCCGACTTCCCTGCTCAGCAGGGAGCTCCACCTGTGGCTTGATCCCACAACCCTGAAATCATAACCTGAGCTGAAATCAAGAGTCAGCGCTCAAATGACTGAGCTGCCCAGTTACCCTGTAGAAATCTTAAACTTTTGATTACATCAATTGATTGTGAAATTCTGGCAAATAACTCAAAAATATTTTGAAGGCTCTCTGGGCCAAATAAAACACGAGTACAGAAGATTCAGTGATAGGGCCACAAGCTTGCTAACTCTACTTTTAACATGTCCTTGAATCTTTTTTTCACACCATACGATTTAATTCAAAATGCATCATAGACCTAAATGTAAGCGTTAAAACCAAAACTCTTAAAGGAAAACAGGAGTAAGCCCTCATGACATTGGGTCAGGAAATAATTTCTTAAATATAACACCAAAAATGTCCTTGAATTTTTGCTGACACCCATGTTTCACATTCCTTATTTTTTAGAATTGCTATAATGTTGCTATTTAGGGTAAAGAAAACAAAACCTATTGTTATGATGGTAGCCTCAGCATTTTCAATGAGTACAGATTATTTGTATTTAAACATTATTAGCTAATATGGAATTCGATGAGTTCAAAACAGATCAAATTACTACTTTTTCAGGAAAAGCAAGCTATTCTGTTTTAATCCTATCCAGCATAGAATCAGTCTTAGAAACATTTTTGATTCAATAAAGTCAGAAATCCTATCTCTAAGCATTACCCCTTTAATTTTAAAACCTGTGTACTTCTAAAGGAAATGCAATATATCCATTCTGGTTCATTTACATTAAATCATTAAAATGTTTCTTATATCCCTTTTGATGTCTAAGATGCTTTTGGAAGTCATTCAAAAAATGTTCTAATCCTTTTCTCCCTGTAGTCACATTTTTTACCAAAATAAACAAGTTCAAACACCAGGCGATTCTACTTCTAGGCTAGAACCCAAAAGAAAAATGAATGATTTTTTTTCCTAATTAGCACCATCTCCATTTATTCCATCCCCTAGAAACAATGAAATAAACTCCTCAAGCAAAGAATTCCCATTTCACAATTGCAAGATACAGAATCTAACAGTTTTAAGTATGACTCTGAGCTGAAGTCAAACCCTTAGATTCTTAAAATAACATGAACTTGATCATGCAGCTCAAAGCTACTGCTTGCTATTCATCTGAATACACACATAACAAGGGCTGAAAAGATATGCCATATGGGAAAGGGATATATATTTATGAGATGATTCTTTATGCAGAGAGGACATACTTCGCTTTATATTCACATTCAAGCAGACAGAATAGATCTTCTGTGAGAAATGGAACTATCCCCACATTATCAAGAGCTGTCACTTTAAATACAATTTTGATTAATATCATTTTCAAATTGAATACTGACTTGGTTCCTTTCCTTCCAACAGGAAATGCAATTCTATAGGGATAGAGGCAGAGAACATATGTAACCTCTGGGGGATGGACAATGATGAAATGACCCAAAACATGATTATTCCTTGCTACTTCCTGAAATCTGTTCCTCAAATCCCCAAACTAACAGTTCTCTGAATTTATGGTTCACAAAAGTGTTCGAGGGTTTTCAGACTACTCACCCAGTTCCACAAAAAGTGCAGAAGGGAGGGAATTCAAAGATGTGCACAAACGGGTCAGCCAAGGTTCATTCCTTGAGATCTTCCAGATATTTATTAGGGTTCATGGGAGGGGATGTTCATTTCTGTAGACACAGGATGGATTTTCTGAAACATAAAGTGCAGGTACTTTTAAGTCTGTGGCTAGACTGAGATAAGCTTGTCTGCTGATGATGGGACTGTTCAAATGTAGCATGTCCAGATTACTCAGGGGCCACCAAGCAAAGCAGGGGGGAACGTGGGAGGTATGCCAGGAAGTTTTAAAATACAAGGGACTTTCCCAGGCTGGAGAGGCAACAATCAGGTGAACCCACAGTCTCTGTAGCAAAGCTGAGCTGATCAATGTGAGGCTGAGCGAACCTTAGAGAGGGGTAGCTCTAAGCCCAGCAGCCAGTTCTGCAGGGTGGGCAGAAGTCCAATCCCAGGAATCTTGTGAAATAAACATGTGCAATTTCATGCAACCATATTGGCTTCCTTTAGCTTTAATGGGGCCCAGTCTCCTTTTTAAGGCTCAGTCACAAAATTAGCAAATATTTACATGCTATTATCCATGCAAAACATTATACTGAGCACCAAGGCAGCCTGACTAGTGTTTTCTTTCTTCTCCTTCCGCTAATTGTCCTGGTGCATATGTGTCTCTCCACACGTAACCCCATACCTCCCCCACCAAAGAAGCAAATATGTGTCCTCTTCTTTTCCAGATTCCCTTGTTGGTGGCCCTTCCCCAAGGCAATCAGAAGTATACACATTTCTTGGAGAAGAATTAAAATCATTATAAGGAAAGAAAGGAGAGAATTATCTGATGTTTATCTTTTAAATTTCCCAAATACGGTCTTTTTCTTTTCTTATTAAGTTGAGGTATAACATGTCAACAATAAATGCACTCATCTCAAGTACATGAATGAATTCTTACAAATGTATATATACAACTAACCACCACCACATCAAGCCATAAACATTCTCACAAACTCCAGAAGCCTCTTTGGGTCCCTTTCCAGACCATGACCACTCTCTCTCAAGAGGTAACTTCTGTACTAATTTCTATTACCATGACTTGTTTGCCTGTTCCTGAACTTCACATAAATATTGTCTTTTTGTTGGTTTCTTTCACTCAGCATAATGTCTCTAAGATTTTTCTATGTGGTTCACATTTATATACACAAAATCAATTTCGGTTCACTTACATTAAATCATTAAAATGTTCTACATAATCATTTGATGTCTTGTGATTTTATTTATATATACACATACATATATGTACATATATAATTTATTTATTCATTCTGTTGTTGATGATATTTGTTATTTCCAGTTTCTGATTGTTATGAGCAAAGCTTCTGTGCACATTCTTGTGAAAATTTTTGAGGGACGTAAACACATTTCTTTTGGTCATATATCTAGGAAAACAATGTATACTTAGATTGTCAAGTACTTTCCAAAGCGATTGTACCATTTTATATTCCCAGCAGGAATGTATAAGCTCTGCATGGTGGGGAGTACTCACATGTTTACCAACAGGTGGTTTTGTTCATCTTTTAAAAATTTTAGTATTCCAGAAGTTGTACAATGATATTTCAATGTGATTTCAATTTGTATTATCCTGATGACTAAAAGTGTTGAACACTTTCCATGTAGTTACTGGCCCTTTTTATATTCTCTTTTATGTAGTGCCTGCTCAAGTTGCTATATGTATTTTTAAATTCAGTTATTTTCTTTTCATTGTTGATTCACAGGAATTCCTTATATATTATGGATGCCAACCTTTTGTCAGACATATATATTGTGCAAATCTTCTTCTAGCCTGTGGCTTTCATTTTCACCCTCCTACTGGTGCCTTTTAAAGGACATAAGTTCTTAACTTTAAGTAAGTTCAATTTTTTAGCTTTTTCTTTTGTAATTAGTCCTTTTTGTGTCCTGATTTTTAAAAACTGTTGCCTGTACCAAGGTCATGAAGAGGCTCTCCTATGTTTTCTTTTAGAATATTTATTAATCTAAAAGAAAATCGTTCACACTTAAGACAATCGTTCATCCTGACTTAGTACTTTAGTGTGAGGCAGGGGGTCAAGGTTAATTTTTTCATATAGATAACTAATTGTTCCAATACAACTTTTGGTAAAGTTCAGGTCATTCCTCATTGAATTGTGACTCTGTCATAAATCAAGTGACTATATATGTGTGTCTGTTTCTGGAAATAATTTTAAAGAACAATATTTGATGTGCAGTTTCTGACTTCCAAAGTAAGCTCTTGCAGTCCATATCAGAAATAACAGTTTTGAAAGCCAACATTTTTTATTTGTTAGACTCAGGTTTGGTCCAAAGAGGAAAAGCTCTCGAGAAGTTAAAGGAAATTGGGCATTGTGTTAGCTTGAAATTGGAAAAAAGAGAGGGACCCTGGCTAATGGCCGCTATCCCTACATGCTTCCATTAGACTGGGATGGGAGGAAGGCAGAGAGTGGTATGGGACACAGGCACCTAAGATGAGGGGAATGGTCCAAAGCACCTAAGGAGGAAAGAGTCAATCTGAAAAGAGATCAGTATGAATTGCATGAGGATCAAGGGCTTGTTTCCTGATGGCCATTCCAGAGACTATGACCATGTGAGCAGTACAGTATGAGAGCTTCCCTCTGACTGCTACTTGCAAATCACCCACATATGTATCATCTACTACAAGCAAAAACATCCCAAATGCCAAGATCTTCTGAGACTCAGATGGGCATCCACTTTCATGTGGGCTACACTGTCTAAAAGCAGTATCTCATATAGTATCTGTAGGTCCCCTAAACAGTATCTGTATGTCATTAAGATAGTGACAAAGGAAGAACATTCAGCTCTTTTACTTTGATGGGACTAAACAATGGTGACACCTATCTCCATTAAACAATATTTAGTCTCCTAGACCTGAGGAAGAGAATCATCTCCATCATTAGACACTTTATAGCTGAATGGGAGGAGAACGATATCGTATTTATTGAGACTTAGCAATGTCCTTGCCCTCTAAGCTTATTCTCTGTATCACAGAGTTAGAAGGCTAGAAACTACATTTCCCAGACTCCTTTGCCAGCACAGTTCTGGTTCCAGATATAGTCAGTGAAAGACACTGCTATGAGGTTTCAATGGCAGAAGAGAATTAGTCATTACTCTCCCTCTGCAAGCTGTAGGTAAACATGTGGAAAGACAGGAGTAAGGTTTGCAGTGGCTTCCAGGTGAATTCCTATTGTTTGCCTATTGTAGAACTGCCAGAAACACTCCATGATTTCCTAAAAGTAGCAGAGGGTCTCTGTAACTTTCACCCCCTTACCCCTTATAATAGTTTTATAGGTATGTGGTTCCTTGCATTAAGTCCCTTCTTGCTAAAATATTTAGAATGATTTTCTGATTTTCTGACCAAACCCTGACTGATTTAGGAGATCGCCTTCTTAAGAAACTTTCTTGAAATAGGAAGTTGATTCAATCTATTATTCAACTTTATAATAATTAAATGTTATACATATGAGGAATATAACTCTTGAATAAATGATCATAAATCAGTTTGTCTGCTTGAATCTTTCCATTGGTGGCCATTTCTATATTTCATTCAATTTTATTTCACCTGTTCCAATACCAACTCAATATCAACAAACACTGACTGAACTGATCAATAAAAACTGAGACAGTCTGATAGAGCAGAAAAGTATGAAATTTAGAATCAAAAGGCCTTAAATTTAAGTTTTGATTCTGTACTTACAAACTCTGTGATCTTAGACAAGTTATTAAGATTCTCTGAGCTTCCTCTATTAGGTCTAACAAAAACTTTTGCTTTTGTCTATTTCACAGGATTTAGTGAAATAGTGAAGTCACTCCCTTAAAATTATAAAGTGTTTTAAAAATATTAACTACTGTTAATAAACACCTGTCTTAGAAATGACAGAATGTTAACTGTGGTATGGATCGCTGCTGTGATATGTTTTTAATAATACCTTTTTAGTGATAAAAATTCTAAGAGGTAGCATTTATTTTAGGTCATGCACTATTCTAAGTTCTTTACAGAAATCAATTCATTTAATTCCCATAATAATCCTATGAGATAAGTACTCTTATTATTCCCTTTTACTAAACAAGAAAATTGAGGCACAGAGAGGTTAATTTGTCCAATTTTACACAGCTTGTAAAATAGTGGAGATAGGATTTGAAACCAAACAGCCCAGCTACAGGGCTTTCAGCCACTAAGAAATTTGGAAGATGGAAGAATAATATAAATATAAAAAGAAAAGTAAGGGTGGAAGTTCAGCTGCCTCTGAATATGCTCCATTCAACAAGAAAACAGAGACGGTCAGTGTCAGCTATCAGTCCACATTCTTCCTCTTGACAATGGTGTGGAAAGAGACCATGGAAAAGGGCTGTGAGCAGCAGGAGCTGTGGCTTTCCACTTGGGTGTAAATGGGTAGGAAAAGCAAAGCATGGCCAGAGGAAGACCAGAAAGCACAGAATGTGCTCGAACTTCAACAGAATGTTCAGGGCCAGCCAGATAGAATACCAGGCCAAAGCTGGTCCAAAAGCAAAACCCCAAGACAAACACTGCAGCAGCTGTGCATGATGACATCATCTGCATTCTCAGGGCCCATTTGCAAGTGCCCACACCTGGTAGAGACTCTGCTTCACATCCAGGAGAAGGGTCACACCCAATGTGGACCAATGGCTTTATACTGGTGACAGCATTCTGGAATGCCATCTGGCACTGGAATCCTTGCCCACTCACCATTAGCCAACAGACATGGCCGCTTCCTTCCTTCATACTTCCTCTTGCAGCCGCCATGTTTATCTGTTTATAGCACAGCTTTGTTCCTTCCCTCAGAAGGCAATAAGAGAAGTGGAAACACTTCCACTGCAGTGCTAGGGGAAAAAAACCCCAACATTTAAAAAAAAAAACCTCCAGTCCTCTGAAAAACATGTAAAGCCTCCTGGTCCTTTGAAAAGTTTTCATACAGTAACAAAAATTACAAAATAGAATGACTGAAGTGCACAAACCTGGAAACAGACCTAGTTTGGGAACAAAGAATGAATGAATCTAGTTTGACCTTGTATTTCTGATGAAAGAGGAAAGGACCGCTAGGTGTGGCTCTGGAGAGATACATACCCAGGGATGAACAGAGATCGGGGGTGAAGATAGGAATCAAAGCATCGTTTTTATAGAGGTGATAGTTGAAATCATGAGAGAAGGTACAGTCTGGAAGGCAACCCATAGCTGGGAAAAACCAAAGACACAAAGGCAAGGTCCAGTAACTTTTCCCAGCTTTCTTTGGGGGAGGTGAGAAGGGGCAGAAAAGGCGCTCAAGGACTTGAACCAAAAATGTTCTAGTCTCTCACTAATTATTTTTCCAGATCTCTTGGAATGTTCTCTAAATAAAGAGTTGGGAAATTTGAGTAAACTTGAAATTAAGAACCTTTAGAAAAACACAGAGACCTATTATATTATTGTATTGACATATTCTATTATTCACTCTCTGGGCTTTGGAATTATTTGTACTAAACAGTAATCTCATGTGCAAGTGCTTGTCATTCCTCATAGGTTTTAGTTTAAAAAAATTAACATTACCTCCATGGACAATATGCACCTTAAGTTTTCAAAATATTATCCCAACACACTTCTGTTTTTTCTATTAGTGCTCCTCCTAGGTTAGAAATTTATTAAGTAGACAAACCTTGGAAGTACATGACCTCATCGATGTAGACTAATTGAAGAAAATGCAAAAAAGAATTCTTACAGAACAAGGGTCTTGGCTAGGTAAAATGTGGGATTACTAAATATATATTTGATTGTGGGATGGGCGTGATACCACCTTACACTTTTTTGTCCACATCCCACCCCTTCTACCCCCCAATCTATCTGTAGCTATGGAAATAACATGGCAGGAGGAGGGGGGTGAATGGCTGTCTGAATGATATCTTCTATGGGGTCCAAACGTGTGTAGACATATTTGGAGTAGTGAGGTAGTGGGGGATGTGGAGACAGGGGTACACAGAGCAGGTTTCTCAAGGGAGAAGTCACTATATGGAATAAAAAGATAAATAGGGCCCAGGGTCTGCCTGTGATTCAGAGTGGAACAGATGTTCCTGGAATACACAGCAAAGTTTGTGGAACATGGGATCCCCCCATCCTACTGTCCTGGTGGCATCTGTCTGGTTTTGTTTTGTTTTGTTTTAAATTGGATCGAGGTATGTAAACTGACAGGTGTGGCAATAAAACTAGCAATAATCTGAGGCCCAAGGAACCCTACTGTGTGACACACCCACCACCACCCTCCATCCTCCCCAATCTGAAGGTGACATAGAGGGAAGGAGTGTTTTCCTTTCTAACTTACAGGAGGCTGAGAAGCTGTCATGGGCCCGTGGTGACTGATAGCACTGGTGGCAGCCAGGGTGAATTAGGTGAATGTTGGCCAGGCGGAGGTCTGGAGGAAAGGGGTCCAGGTCAAAGGCAGGAATGTGGCTCTGGGAGGCAGCTGCAGCTGCAAATGGTGCAGGCCAGTGCGGGATGGCTAAGGTCAGAGCAGTGGGTGGCAGGGGTCCTTGGAAGCTGACCATGAACAACAGAGGCAGTGAGAGGCAATGTCCCTAAGCCGATTCATGGATGAACAGAAGACTCTGTTTGGGAAGTCATGTCAATAGGTGGGACCACGGAATGTACTAGATGAACAACTAGGAGTGAGAAGGTCAAAGACATTGGCAGCAGCAGTCATGGCATTCATTCAAACCCCCAGGCTGGGATGCTGAGGGGGTTGGATAGAAATGAAACCTGTGGCTCATAGAACAGGTAAAAAGCAGCAGCTTCCTTCATAAGCGTCATACATAAATATATAGAGGTCAAGAAAGAATGGCCTTGGAGATAGGTATGATAAATTTTTAGATTCATTAATTTTAAATTACTTAAGGATTAATGGATGATTTTAAGATGCTTGCATACAGTTAATCCTTGGGTATTTTAACTTTTCAACCCATTCCTTGTTTTCCTCTAATCTTATTTACACTGGTAATTTGCTTAGCAAATATTCTCTAGCTAATGTCATGTCTATAAGTGCCCCTGACTTATGTAACTGTGGGGACTCAAGCTTTGCTCCAGGGTAAACACCAGACACCTGGAGACCAGGGGAATAAGGCCATCTGGCCCCATGGAGTTTGTTGTTTCTTGGAAGAGACATCTGACAGACACTGACAAGGCACTTGGTTAAATAAGGATACAGCCCTGGTGGGAAGGAATGTGACCATCTTGAGCATCCAAGAGCCTTTAGTCTGAAGTTGTCCTGACTGTACATCAGAACCACTGGGAAGCATTCATATGTCTGGTCCTGTTTCAGAACGTCTACAAAGTTAGAATATCTCCTTCCCCTGTGGACATGCAGTCTTGGAATCCTGCCAACAGGAGCACATGGTACTGTGTGCTTGGACTGTTCTGTGGCTGCGAGATCATTTAAGTACAGTGAGAGAAGGTGAAGGAACGAAATCAGCATGCATTCTTCACTCTTTACATCTTGTGCATCCACACAAGAATTCTGGCATGCTGGCCATGGTAATCTTTCTGTTCATAAAAAACATCAGCCTGCCTCTCAGTGCCAAATGGGAAGGGAGGCGCTGCAACTGGGTGTCATCTCAGCCAGCCATCTTCGTTATTGATAATGGAGGCTGGTCACCTTGCAGAGAGGAAAACTGTGTTTAGACTGTGTCCACAGAGCACAGCCTTGAAGGACCTGTTTCTCTGAGAACCCACTTGGGAGGGAGGATTATCCAGATCTGCGGTGACCTTTGAAATTATTCAAACAAAGTATCTTATCAGGGGAACACTGGGCAATTTTAGCTCATGGTGTCTTAAGTGGGAATGTGATCTAAGAGAATTTGAAACTCTCTTCTACCTGATACCTGTTTCTTGGAATTCTGAATCTCTGCACTGCTACCTAATAAGAATCTGTTAATTCGGGGTCTGGCAAGGACCAGGGAGTATCCCCAGGTCTTAAGCCAAGAGTTCCTTTAAAACAGGTCCTTCCCTATTCCAGGAAGACTAGAGTAATTCACAGTCCTAAGCTATGAAAATGGTATTAAAAAACCAACAAAGGGTCATGCTGTGTTTCAGATTTGAAACTGTCTGAAGCACTTACTTTGTATTAAATACTGTGTTAGTGTGTCACCTGCATATCTAATTGAATCCCCCAACACTCTCATTTTACCAGCTCAGAAACTGAGAGTAGTTTGCAAACTGCCTGAAACCAACAACTGTAAGGGGTTTAGATGGGAGTCCAACCTAGAAGGCTGGGACCCCTCCCAAGGCCAGGCATGTCACCGCTCCTTAATCACCTCACCCTCCTCCCATCACCTGCTACGCGTTGTGACACTGCCCTGTTTCAAACACTGTGCTGGTGCATTCCAAAAAGAATTGACCTTTTCATTCTTAGAGAAATCCTCCGCAGGGGTTCCATGTACCATTTTAAGGGTTGGAAAAGGGAAGCAAAGCCGGCCTTTAAATGCAGGTCTTTGTGACTCCAGCATCTGCAGTTAAGATCTCTGCTCAAAGTCAGGGCCCAGAAGACACACATGACACCTGACGGTCCTGTTGTCCTCTCCATCTGTATTATACCATGTGCTTGGCTCAAAATGACATAACTGCAGAGGAAACTTCAGGGAAGTTTAAGTCAGCAGGAGTAACTCTTCCTAGAGACCCTCACAGGAGCCTCAGAATCTTCTTGTAGGTGTAAACTGATGGGACAGGACAAAAATCATCACTACTATCAACATACAAATATTTATATCTATCCATCCACTTCTGTGATAGTTAATTCTATGTGTCAACTTGACTGGGCCACAGGGCAGCCAGGTATTTGGTCAAACATTATTCTGCCTGCATCTGTGAGGGTATTTCTGGATGAGATTTACATGTGAATCGGTAGACTTAGTAAAAGAGATTGCCCTTCCTAATGTGGGTGGGCCTTGCTTAATCAGTTGAAGACCTGACAGGAACAAAAAGATTCAGTGAGAGGGAACTCCTTCTGCCTGACTGCTAAGACACTGATCTTTTCCTGCTTTTGGACTAAAACTGAAAAACTGGCTCTTTTTTGGGTCCTTGAGTCTATGGCTTTAGGACTGGATTTCTATCTCAGTTCTCAAGCCGTTAGATTCAGGGCTGGAACTTAGACCATTTGCTCTACTAGGTCTCCAGCTTGCAGAATGCAGATTTGGGGACATCTCAGGCTCCATAATCATGTGAACCAATTCCAAATATCTTATTAATTCTATTTTTCTGGAGCATCCTGACTAATACCATATGGATATGGATATGTACATCCATATCTATATCTATACCCTCTCTTCTCTCTTTTCAAGAGAATTCTGATTCTGTTCATAGAGATTATTATCTCAGTGTCCTTCAAAGAAATTTTTTTTTTCTCTGTAAGGCTGGATCTTTTGGCCTTTTATGGCACAGAATTAAGAGTTAACTGGGGAGGAATTCAAAAAGGCTGGAAAGTTGAGGCTAGTGGATGACTGAGGTGCATTTGCATCAAAAAGAAGGGAACTGGTCTATATGAGAAAATGAATAAAGCAAAAGTTTTGCTTGTTTTCTTTGTTCTAAAATATTGTTGGATTCTGTTATTTCTCCCATTGTGAAGAAATTCATGTACAGAACTTGAGGACCTTTTGGTGGCTGGACTGTGCTTTATTGGCTGCAACTCTGTGTTAAGTCTGGTCCACTGAGGCCTAGCTTTATGAGAAGCTCCTCTGAATGTCCTCCAACTAAATAATCCAGGCATTCTATAGATTTCTATGTTTTTCCAATCAGGTATTTATTTAGCCCTCAAGGAGAGCTAAACTACAATGCAAGCAATTATTTCAGATCCCTTTTTCCATGGAAGGAGAAAGAAGAAAAGGAGGGAGCAAGAAAGAGAGAGAGGAAGAGACAGAGAAATCAAACCATGCAATGGTGACTTCCAATAATTCTTGAAATAAGACAGTAACACAACCAGCAGGAAATCAGGGTTCTGGGAAAAAATTAAGTTTGAATTCCCTAAAGCATCCACTATACATAATCAATCAACTTATTCCTATGCATATGATTTAGTACAAATTACACACCATCCTTGGGAAAGTTGAGAAAAAAGTCACTCAGAACTTTTTCTGTGTTCTGCAGTTCAGATGAGAAAAGTGGTTGAGAAAGGCTAGATCAGTCTCTCAACAGGGGCACTATTAACAACTCAGGCCAGGTCATTCTTTGTTGTGGGTGCTGCTCTGCACATTGTAGGATGAAGGGCAGTGTCCCACCCATCTGTTAGATCCCAGTAGCACTCCTGCCCACCACCCCTGTTTCAAAAGCTACTATAGCTAAACCACCAAAAATGTCTCTAGACATTGCCAAATCTCCAGGTGACAAAACCACCCCTGGTTGAGAACCACCAGTTTAAATCCTTCTTCTTCAATGCATAGTAATATGAGTGCCACCCAGAAGCTCGTTCAAATTGTAGGATCTCAAGGCTCATCTACACCTCATGAATGTTTGCATCTCTGTGTTTTAAGAAGATCCCTATGTGATCTGTCTGTGCACCAAGGTCTGAGAGCTACTTCCATCTTGCTGAGGTCAGCTTAGGCAAAACACTACTAGTCATCTACCAATAGCAAGATGGTGTACCTTGCCCTGGAATAAACTGATAAATGAAATAACATAATCCCAGTCTCACTGACTACCTAGTTCTTACTGTTTAGCTAAGCTAAGTGTATTATACCATTATTCTCATACACATCTATAAAATCAAATACATAGCCAAGAATTATGATGTGGATCTACATTTATTTACATGGATTGATGTTTATAATGTATCTTGTTAAGTAAAAAAGCAAACTGCAAAATAGTATAGGCTGTGCAGTCTGTTTTGTGAACACAAATTAATTTAAATTACATGCACATAAGAAATCCATCAGAGTATATAAACAAGAAAAATTTTAGCATCTCAGAAAAAAAGATGATGGACATTTTTTATCTTCTTACTTAAAATATTTCAGGATTCTTCTGAATCTAATGAGCACATATTATAATTAGCTAAGAGAAAAATCCTTTTTTTAGTTGTGCAAAAGATGACCTTAATAGCTACATCCGCTCAGCCTCATAGACTGTCCCCACACAAGGAAGTCCAAGATCCATCAAATATGTCCACTTTATGCCTCTTCTGGCTGAAATTCATCCTTTCGTTCTCCCAGCGACCATAGTTGGTACAGATTGGACATGACTCTAACAAGCCACATGCCAGAGGGAAGTAGGGAAGAGGTGCTTTAGAATGAAGTGTTAGGCAAGGCAGAGACCAGCTCCTGGTTCACTGGTCCATTTCCTCTTACCCCTTTGCTTCTTCAGATTAAAGGAATGTGAGCAGAAGGGAGATGTGATGTTCTGGGCCTGGCCTCAGACCCATGCCAGCTGTGAGTTGCTGAACCTTTCCTCCTGAAGCTGGATAGGTATATAGGGGACAGGTGAGACAGATGGCAGAATCAGCTTGCATCCTAGCATCACATATTGAAGCAGAACAGGCTACCAACTAGAAGCATTTTTTGGACTACTTTGTATAAGCAAGAAATAATAAACCTTTATCCCATTTGAACTGCTATATACTTTGGGATTTCCTGCTACAGAGTTTTTATAGTAGGTTTTGAATGAGGTACTACTCGTGTACAGAGGAAAGAAAAGCAATAAGGAATTAAAATGGGAGTAGTAGCCCTCCAAAGGAGGACTAGTTTGAATAAACTGGATCACTGTTGAGTTGAGTCTCACATCTAGGCTTACTAGGGAAGCACTTACCAGCACAGATGATATAAATGGAAGAACCCAGATAGTTGGGCCTTGCCTGATAAGTAAATGATGAAGAGTGAGTTAAAAAGCACTATGTCTTCTTTAGAAAGATGGTCTAAGGCAGGAATCTGAGTTTACTGGTCACAAAGCAGAGCTACACTGTCATTATATGAGCAAGCTGTAGGTGAAGGACTATCGAGCAATTCCATTAGAAGCCTGAGCCTTCTTGCTTCCTTGAACATAACAGCTCCTCCATTAAAAATTGCATTAAGTTAAAATCTGACACCAGGCTTGTCAGCCCAGATGTGAAATTTTATTGTCAAACACACAGCCCAAAAATGTTAAAAAAGAGATCCCAGGTTGTTGTGGTTTACTGGGAAATTGAGACAAGAGTTAGAAATTTCTATTCAAAATGTAAAATTTTGCAAAGAGCTACTGCTTTAAAAAAATATTTCATTATGTTCACTTGCCAGAGCCTTTGGAATAGCAGCCAATAACAAAAGAAAACAAATCACTGATTAATAAACTGTTTGGGTGGCCATGTGTACGTTCTTTTTCCCATCCCTCTACTAAAATGAAAACTTGATTCTGAATAACAAACCTTGACCTACAGATAACTTTATTTTTCATGGTTTCCTTTCTTGGTCTTTTACTAGGCAGGAAAGTAGCACTGTCTGGATGATATATTGACAACTAACACCTGCTTTTAGAGGAGAAAAACAACTGTTATTAAAGGAGGACGTAACCTCTGAACACTGCCCCACCTAGTCACAGAGCTCAAATTCGGCATCACAGGGTATTGTGTTAAGCCAAAGCCAGGAAGAACCAGAGAAGCTGCCCTTTTAGAGTAAAGGGCTACTTTGTCAGAAGGAGGGGGCACTCAGGCCACCTAACACCTTCAATAACTTAGCATTGTAGAAAAGATGCACGGGGTAGACATGGAAAATGTCACAAGAAGAAATAAGAATAGTACCAAAGCATGGCAAACTGCCAGAAGAAGGAGTCTAATTAAATTACAAATCTCTTCTGGAACATAATCAGAGACAATGTTCTTGATTAAACGTGACTACTCCACACCAATCCCTACGTAGACCCCTGGAAGTCTACACAGACCACCAGGGAGGCCTGGACCACCCCTGGAGGACCACTGAGCTGGTGGGTAACTCTGGGAACACAGAGACAACACTCTCTGTGGCCATGGCTCCTTTTACTGCCTGAAAGGTACAACGATACTTACAACCCATGCTGGGAGTCTGTAGGGCTTAATAAGTTCATATGCATAGGCACTGAGAAGCTTGGAGAAAAGACTGAAATTATATTATTCCTGGCTGGAATGTTCCCTTTAAAATTCCTTGTAATTACAGTGCCACCCTTGTAGACACAGACCACTGTGAGGTCTCGAGCTATATCATAAACTTATTCCCACCTAATAAACCTCCCCTTTTGGCATTTACCTCTGAAATGTTTGCTTTTACCCCAAAGCCTTCTCTGCCCTAGCCTACCAGCTTCAGTGGGAATATGAGGAGGCTAAAACTGGATGAGGACAAATAGAGCCTCAAGTATAATCACACTGTGTTACTGAGAAACTGAGAGACTGACTGAGAAGGAACCCTCATGGAGTTTGAGTGCTGAAAATACTCACCAAGTCACCTGAATGACTCTCAGACTCAGCTATCTCCTAGAGCTTTCCAACCCGGCTGTTCCAAGG
Organism: Mustela erminea; assembly: GCF_009829155.1. Lineage (NCBI taxonomy): Eukaryota > Metazoa > Chordata > Mammalia > Carnivora > Mustelidae > Mustela > Mustela erminea. The sequence continues at coordinate 64,751,093 of NC_045616.1, forward strand.
GCTGGGCCTGCCATACACGGACAGTCCACAGCAACTCAATTTCTTTCTGTCTCTTTCTCCCTCCCAACCTCCTTGCCTCTTTCCCTCTCTGTCTCTCTCCTGCATGCACATGCGTATACATACACAGAGTTAATGAGTTGAATTTCCTTTCCTGTGAGAAGTCTGTGTGTGCTCGCACATATGTGCTTAAATTCTAGTGTCTACAAATCCTTGCTGGGGTGAGAATCCAATATGTTTATCACTTAGCAAAATCACAGTACTCGGTTATTCTAATAGATCAATGACTCCCAGGTTTCCACAAAGAACACTGTGTCTTCCTAGTACTCTGCCATCAGAGCATGAGCAAGGGTGTCTGTGCTCCAGGCCTGCTCTGCCTGGGTGTGGACTTACAGGGAGTGAATATCCAGCTGGATGTGAAGCAGAGATGTTTTGAGACTCAGGACTGTAAGTGCTACTTTTGGGTCAGGTTCCATAATAACAGTGGCTATGGGGCCATTCTCCTGATCTCCTCACAGAAACCAGCTTAGTATGGGGCCCCTCAGGGCTGAAAACTGGGAGAATAGAGTCATTGTCTTCATTGTCCTAAAAGGCACCAGTAACAGCAGCAACAGTTGGGGGAGCCCCCAACAACTGCTCGTATGTTAGAAGTTGACAAAAACAAAGCTCTGGCAGATGATAAAAGTCACCCAGGGTGGCTTTGGACCCACTAGCAGAAGGGTTCAAGATCTATAGAAGCTAGTCTTTGAGAAATTCAAGAAGTGTTTGTGCAGGTGTGGTGGATGTAGAGTTAAGCAGAGTGGTGGCTGGCTTGTTTTAAGAAAAGAGATGCATAAGAGGCTGTAGACTCGGACAAAAATAGGGGCTTTGGGTCATGGCTGTTAACTACAGCTCATTGGTAGTCCCTGGCTGGGTTGGCGAAGCCAGGAACATGCAAGTAGCGCAGAGTTAACACTTTCATCTGGGATCATAGCCTCTGGTTAGTGTAGAATAGTATCCCAAGGACTGAAAGTGTTAGGTACAGTTCATCCCTACAGGCCCAGCTTATAGAAAAGAGTGACCTGAGCTCCAAGACACTTTTAGTCAACTGATGTATGCAAAAGCAGTATTTTGAAATAATTAGAAAAACTGGGTTTGAACTCTAGCTTCTCTTACTGTATGATTTAGGCCAAATTACACATGGTGAATATTCTACCCTCTGATCCTCAATTTACATTACAATTTTAAATGGGCATAATAATATCAACTCACAGGATTTATGGCTGGATAATTTGTTTACTTCATCAAAAAATATTTACTGGGACGAGCTATGAGTCAGATAATAGAGACAGAATGATGAATAAGTGGGGCACGTATATGGCTCAGTTGGTAAGTGTCTACCTTCGATTCAAGTCATGATCTCAGGGTCCTGGGATTGAGCCCTGCATTGGGCTCCCTGCTCAGTGGAGAGCCTGCTTCTCCCTCTCCTTCTACCCCTCCCCCTGCTTATGTTCCCTCTTATTGTCTCACTCTCTATTAAATTATTAAATAAATAAATAAATAAGCAAATAAAATCATAAAAAAAATCACACACACAAAAAAAGGAATGATGAATAAGAAACACAGTCCTAGAAGAAGAAGGGGGAGTGGGGGGAGAGAGAGGAAGAAGAAGAAGTGGGGGGAGGAGGAAGAGGAGGAGGAGGAGAAACAGCTTCATCATCTGGTAGAATGTGAGAAATAATGTATCAAAAAATGTATCAAAACCACATTAACCCAGTAGAATCAAAGTCACAGAACAGACACTTTTATCACTAGTTTCCATTGCTAGTCTTTCCCCAGGGCTTTCCTGCCTACAGACAGAAGGCCCAAAATAGTAAGGAATTTTATTTATTTTGTGCATTGCTACATAGCACATAGTAGGCAACCAGGAAACATTTGCTAAGCAAGCAAGTCCAAATATTTCTCATAGCTTTTAACAAACCTTTGTACTTCTTGTAGAAGTAAACATGTTTTGGAAACAAATTCACATATTCCCCCACATGCTGCACAGGGCTGATTTGTTAAAATTATACTTGTGTCTTAAGTTTCTTCCTTAAAAGGTGTATACAAGGGGCGCCTGGGTGGCTCAGTGGGTTAAGCCGCTGCCTTCGGCTCAGGTCATGATCTCAGGGTCCTGGGATCGAGTCCCACATCGGGCTCTCTGCTCGGCAGGGAGCCTGCTTCCCTCTCTCTCTCTCTGCCTGCCTCTCCATCTACTTGTGATTTCTCTCTGTCAAATAAATAAATAAAATCTTTAAAAAAAAAAAATTAAAAAAAAAAAAAAGGTGTATACACACATAAACTTATTTACATAGCCACACTTAACACCAGCTTGGCAATTGTTACTATGTATTTTCCCTAAGTTCTGAGAACAAGCTTAGGCTGCACATCTAAGCAGAACCCTCCAGGCAGACTCCTGGGTCCTCTCAGCCGGCATATGTGCTCTCCCCTACACTCCTGAATTGAGGGTGTCATGTAATAGGTGCCATTTGGTCCACTGCGATCTCTCTTTCAGCCATTTCAGCCATTCAGCCATTCTGGGGGATCCCATATGGCTGCCCGAAGACATACAAGTGCTAGAGCCAAGAGCTGCTAAGTGAAGGCAAAGAGTACTGCACCTGATGGTAAAATTCAAGTTCTATGGAAGTCCAGGGTGCCTTCAAAGCAATGGTGCCAAGAAGTGGAGAGGAAATCAGAAGGCTGTCAGAGCCTGGGACAAATTCTTAGACAATTACAAGAGAGCTATCATAGCAGTTGGGAGGTCTGACCTGGTATCTTCGGCCACCCTGGCCAGAGTCATGCTATGCCTTCAAGAGATCTGAGGCACAGAAGAACTATTACTAATGATGAGAAAATAATCTCTCCATAGAGAAGATAGTCTGATGGGCACTACTGTGTGGATCCCCGGTTGCCCCCACTCCTGGAATGTAACCCCTGCGGCTGCGCAGAGAGTTGAGAAAGGACTCAAACTGACTTAAACCAATAAATAACATATGCCACAAAGTTTCCAAAAACTGAAGGGTAAGCGAGCAGCAGACCTCAAAATAAAGGAGATTCTGAGGTAAAAACCATAAGGAATCTGATTCTTCTATCTTTCCTCATGGTGATGCACTTTCTTTTCTTTCTTTACCCTGGCTTTCTCTGCTTCTGCAGACAGCACCATTGAAAAACATAACTAATAATGGTGTCTATTAAAAGACTGACTTTCTCCACTTCATTCCATATTCCTAAGAAGTAGTATTTCTATTGGCCCAAGCTGGGTGTGGTATCCACCCCTGGAACTTTGGCCAGGGGCTGAGTCATATTGTATGAACATAGCCACCAAGAGCCATGGTGGTGGGCATGTGGGGAGGAGCAGTTCCCAAAAAGAGCTGGAGGTGGAAAAGGGGTGACTTGCTATGCACACAATCCAATAGGTTTCCACCAAACTCCTGACTCAGAACATATAAATGTGCCAACATGTAGTTTAAAATCAGGTCATAGGTTTTTAGTTGGATGCAGGATGATATAGACTGAAGTTGGCCTCATGGTTGGAAACCTGGTTTCTTCATTTTGCTTTGTGGTCTAAGGCAAAGTCCCTCCTCTGGACAGTAGTTTCTTCTTATAAAAAATAAAGAAACTTCCTTAGGCCAGTGCTATATAAATAGCTATATCAAAAATACATATTTTTTAATTCTAACGTTTATCACCCATTGACAATAAGGCTGCTTAGGTTAAACTGAATTAGAGCAAGCTTTACCTTTTATTGAAGTTATGGCAACTGATTTCTCTGATGAGAAGTCCTAATGGGGTGAAATTAGTATGTCTGAAAATTAAAAAGCAGGGAGAGGGAATTCATTACTAATTCATAAATGCATTTTCTTTGGCTAACCCCTTCAAAATAGAATCCATCTGAAATGAATAACAAAGATGGCTATCATTTTCCTGGCTTTCTGTTTGTCAGACTGTGCTAAGATTTCTTTGGATATTATTATAATATTATTATATGTTATATATAATATGCTATATAATATATATCAATATTACTTATTATTATATTATTATACTGATATTATATTATTATGATATTATTAGCTAAGTACTATTTTTAGTCCTTATTCTACACATAAACTGAGCTCTGGCTTAAAAAGGTGTTCCAGGAAGAATATGTCAAAATCAGGTTTCAAAGCCAAAAGATTCACAACTATTGCATTAGCTGATCTTTGTCCCTAAAGGTAAAATTAAAGGCAGTAGAATTAATACATTATATAATAGGAATGTGTGTGTATTCTACATATGTCATAGATGGGCCTTTCATCTCTGATATTCCACACTTCTATGCATGTGTCAGAAAGGTGTAGGTGCATATGAACGTTTAAATAGAACCTATTCCCTTGTCTGAAAGTCCTGACAGCATTTCAATCACAGAGCCAGGCACGTGGGGGTTACTTCCCAAGCACAAGCTCAACTATGAGAGGGCGCAAAGTTGAGTTTTTATTGGCCTGGGTAGGGTGATTCAAGCCTTGATGTTTTACTGCTTGGGCCATATGGTTTGGAAGGTGCTGTTGTAGGGTGTGTGTGTCTGTGAGTGCTCATGTGTGCACACGTGTGTGTGCATGGTTGGGTGTTTTCCAGAGTGGAACAAGAAGGATTAACTTTCAGCATTTGGCTTATCCTAACCTAGAGCAGATGGGCACTGGCTTGAACTTCTCATAAAGTTAACCCCAGGAGACTTGTTAAATAATTTATCCTCAACTTTTGAAGAGCAAAGGAATAAGGTGATTACGAAAAATGAAAAGCCACATGAAAATGTGCCATTGATGGAGTGGGCTTGTCTTTCACCGTGGTAGATGGTGGGTGTAGTCGTGACTGGATTTGAAGGGGTTGGGGAAGGAGAGTGTTAGGTCTGGTTCAGGGGAGCCCTTGCAGCAGACAGCTCCTGACTTTATCCCAGCAGCTGTGGCAGAGAAAGTGAGAAAAGCCTACATTTTCTACTCAGGGAAGGGCCTCAACTCTAAAACATACTGAACTATGCTAATTTTAAGGCCTCCCAATATAACCATTTTATTTCATCCAGCTGTGGGGCTAACTGACTTTGGCTAGAAAGGAGAGCCAGAGAAAGAGGGAGGGCAGAGCTGGAAAAATAAATCTACAGGATGCCTGTCAGTACCTGCTTTTAACTTACGGGTGTGAGAGCTGTAGCAGAAGTCACACGGGTGATTTAACATAGACCACCACCCCCTGCTGACTATAAATGACCTCCTTTCCTGTCCCCACTGCCAGCAGCTGGAGAAGCCTCAGTCCTGCAAGCCTCAGTCACGAAGCTTTCACATTCATGCTCCTTTTTTTTTTTTTAAAGATATTATTTATTTATTTGACAGACAGAGATCTCAAGTAGGTGGAGAGGCAGGCAGAGAGAGAGAGAGAGGAGGAAGCAGGCTTCCCACTGAGCAGAGAGCCCGATGTGGGGCTCGATCCCAGGACCCTGAGATCATGACCTGAGCCGAAGGCAGAGGTTTAATCCATTGAGCCACCCAGGTGTCCCTTTATGCTCCTTTTTAATAAGATGCCATGAGCATAGCTCACTGCAAATACTCACACTCCCCCTCCCCCCCATTGAGACAACTTTAAGGAGACAGGGTTGGTCAGGATCTGTGGTTGCAAACAACAGAAACTATTCCTAGCTAGCTGAAGCAGAAAAGAAATTTTTTGGAAGGAGATTGGATAACTTGCAAAATCGATGAGTGGGGCCCATGTAGAACTAGTCTTAGATGTAGATGGTATACAGGTGCCAAGGGAAGCCAGGTTCTGGAAGCACAACCAAGGCCATTGCCAGAAGGGTCTGGATGTCACAGCAGCTCCCTAGGAGGTCTCCAGCACTTAGCAGCTCCTAACGTTGCTGGGACTTCCAGAACTCACCTGTAAGTACCCCCATATTTCTCTGTATCACTCACTAGAGATTCAAAAGCCAGAGCAGTTGCATCCAACCCCACATGCCAGGGGCTGAAAGAACGACTAACTGAAACACTTCTGGTCTGACATCAGTGGCAAGCCCTGCCTCCAACATAGCTAGGAGGATCCAGAGGCTAGGAAGAAAATTTCCAGATACTTACAACAGAGCTTTCTCTAAAATCGGGAATACCCTCATCCCAGAGACGGATCAAGAATGAGTCCCCAGTATCACAAGGGACACAAAGACTGGAAAAGGTGGTTCACGTTTTAACTTTCTAGGCAGTTTAGATTTCTCTGACCTTGGTTCAAAGAAGAATTGGTTTTGAGGCTGTATGTCCAGGAAAGTTAACATGAAGGTCTTTGGGAACCTAGAGGTATAGGCCCTGTTGCTATGACATCCTTTGAAGCAGAGAAAGGAGCAAGACCTAGAGAAGTTACCTGCCTATAAAACGATGGTCCCCTTTTTATAAGTTGCCTGAGTGATCTGATCCTCCAAAGAAAGTGTTCGTTTCTTTAAGCTCCTCACCAGACACAGCATGTGTTAGGCTGGAGATTTAAGGACTAAGCCCAGGGTGCAGGCTCTACTCAGCAACTATTTCTACTGAATCCACAGCAAACAAGACAGACCCCCTAACTACTGCTTCCACTACTTTGTCTAGGAGGTGGAGGGCATGGGGGATATTTCCCAGATGTTCATCTGCTTTGTCTGTTACCATCTTATGGGAAGCACTGAGGATAAGGGGGAAAACTGCTCTAGGAAAGGGAGATCCTGCCTCAAGTGAGCAGCGTGATCCCAGCACATCACCAGACCTTTTTGGACCTTGGTTAGAGAGCAAGGAGGAGAAATAATACTTCCAGTCTTAAAATTAATCAAAGGACTATGAATTTAAAATACCAAATAGGTTCTCAGTGACTGAAGAACTGGCAGCTCTAAAGGAATAAGGAAAAAATGTACTCTAAGAGCACTGCCCTTTTGAGCTCTGAAGTTTCCCGTCTCTAGGATAAACTTGAATCCGGTCTCCCTTGGGGAAGTTTGTCTGACATGGCAAGTGCCCCCAGTGACAATCAGCCGAGGTCGATGATGAATTCGGTGGAGGCACTTCTTCTCCTCCAGCTGCGGCTGCTCAATCATAAGCATGTTGAGCGTGGCCCGGATTGAATCACAAGGATGACAATGTGGGAAGGAAGAGGAAGAGTTCAGCGAGATAAGTGAGCTTCACTTATGACTGTGTGCAAGACAAAGTAAGCATAGCTCAGGTGTCAGCCAGAAGGGCAGCAAACAGTGAATAAGAACAGGCCTCCTTCCTAACTGTCCACTCCTCTACCGAAGTGCTACTGCCACTGCCACCAGTCCTCTCCAAGTCAGTCCATCTGCTTGTTCAGAAATGCACCTAGCACTGACCGATTGGAATGGATCAACCAAGAACACTCATGGCTTACCTTATGTTTAGCAATGTAACCAAATAAGCTGGATATTTGACTTAAGTGTTCAATTCTCATGTCCTGTGGCTAAGTCAACTTCAAGTTCTTTCCTGACCTGTTATAAGAAAAGAGAGAGGCAGAAAAACTTAGCATTTGAACATATAATGTGTTCTTTCAGAACCTGTCCTTGGAGGTACTCAAGGCCATGGCAGAGATCTTCTCCTGGATAAGAGGCTGGGATTCTTGTCTGGGCCTCCTCTACGCTCTGGGAAGATGGGATGACTGGGAGTAACTCGGGCAGGCTGTGGAAGCACTGGTGGATCATGCTCCAGCTGATCTCTAGAGACACGTTCTCCTCAGCCCTGAGTCAGGATGAGCCCTGCCGGCAGTGCTGCCTGTCTCACCACTGTTCTTGGACCTCTTGGACCAGTTCTGATTTTTCATGCTCTATTCCTTGAACTTTAAAGAAACTTATAATTACACATCCTGACTTCTGATTTAAGGAGTAGGGCCACTGATCCATTCAGGTGGCAGACTCTTTCTTCTTTTCCTCCTCTCCTGTTAGTTGTTAACCAGATATTACTTATGAAAAAATATTGGTGGGGTTCTCTTCCTGCCGGTGTAGCAGACTATATATTCTGAAAACCCCACCTACTGCCAAACACCTAGAAATGCTAGGAAATGATAACAAACAGGAAAGTATAGGAAACCCTGGGGGTGCCAAAAATGAAGGAGGGAGGCCACAATCCAGAGTGGAAAGTAAATGTTAAGGCAGGTGGTGATGAGGAGGTTGGACAAATTTGGTGCCCTTGGGTTTTAACAATGACAGAGGGGACCAGTTCTGTGCCAGATGGGGAGTTAGAACTAGACTCCTGTCAAAATCTGGGACTTGTAAAGTCAAAGTATAGATTAAGGGGGAGAAATGGTGTACCGGCAAAAGGAGATGACAAGGAAATATGCATGTCTTGATCTGGGTTCTGAGCTGTGAAAAAAAGATTTCCTAGAGAATTCGCAGCCTCATTCGTACTTGTCGTTCTGTGGGTGTGCGGTTTGAATTTACACCACCTGCATGGTTGAGAACACCCTAAGTAGAAAAGTTAGCTTAAAAGTTTTCCCAGTAAATTATCGGGGCCATCTGGTTGAAACCCATGCAAGTCCTCTTTGGAGAATGGAATCTCCTAGGTCTTAGAAGAGTCTCACAAAAATAAAAACTAGAATTAATGCTAATGAAAACAGGGGACACAGAGTATCATTTGGTCTGGCCTATGCAGCACCCCACCCTCCCATACACTACACATCTTCCCTGGGGGGGCCATTGATATTCAGGAAACAATCATTCCTTATAATTCTTTGAGAAAATCGACTACTGACATTTTACAGGTAGCAAGAGTCAGACAAGGACCCGTTGTCTTTAGTTAAGACTTCCTTTCTAAGGAAGTTCAAGTTAGTTCTAGTGGCTATTTAACATGTTTATAGTCCAGTTTAGAGCTGGGCTCCAAAGTCAGATAGATCTCACTTGACTTCAACTCACCATATGTCACACGACACTCTTAGCCTCAGAGAAGGAAGGGTCATAAAAATATCTACTTCATATGATTGCACAGAATTTTTTAAAAGGTAATGCATGCCAAGTGTTTAACATAATTTCCCGACACATAATAAATAGTCACAATGGGAAAGTCTTATTATTATTTCATAATTGTTTATTATTGTAATTTTATTCAATTTCATTCTGAGGCTACAGAGCTAGTTTTATGGAAGTCTACACCACAAATACAGCAATTGCTTTACACAGAATGGCCAGAATCTTACTTTTATTTGCTGAAGCTTCACCTGGATAATAATATTTTATATGTGACCAGCACTGTATAGTCTAGAAAACCATTTTGCATGCATTTTCTTATTTTTCCCCATTATTTCATTAGTAGAATGGGATAGATTGAATCCATTTTGTGATTAAAAACAAACAGGTTTAGAGAGACTGAGCACCCAGTCCTGTTAATTGCTAGAACAGAAGTTCCACATGTGTTTTAAGTCTTAGTCCAGTGACCTTTCCAATATGGCAAACCCCTTTGTTCCTAGACAAGCAACCTTAGATTTCTTTCTAGGAGGCAGGGCTATAGGCTGAGGATGCTGAGTTGCTCTGGATACAGTCAGCACCTACATGGGGGGAATACCTCACTCAGAAATGTGAAAATCCGAAAAGACTTCCCAAGACCCAGGGGTCTCACACTGACCTCCAGCGATGACAAGCCATGATAGCTCCTCCAGATCTCTCTCCCAAAGCACCACAGCCTAAAACTGACCCCTTCGCTTCCCCTACATGATGTCACCCCTACTGTTGTTAACTCAGGAACAGGAATTCTGGTGTTCTGATTTAAGTAAATCACAAAGGCCAGTAATTCCCCCATTATTGGGTGTTTGCCTGAGCAGGGATGAGTTGTTGCTTGAATTTCCAAAAGCTGAAATAAAGGATAGACCGGGGTGGGGGAGGAGAGAATATGGGCACAGCTACGCCCAACTCCTCCCTCTCTCGTGCCCATATTAGACTCTCCAGGTGACACAAGAAACTGTGGATACCATGTGATGTCATCTCCAATGGGAGAAGAAAATGTTGAAGATCTTTCTTTCTTTCTTTCTTTCTTTTTTAACAGAATTGTATTTGTTTATTTGACGTAGAAAGACACAGTGAGAGAGGGAGCACAAGCAGGGAGAGAGGGAGAGGGAGAAGCAGGCTTCCTGCTGAACAGGGAGCCCAATGTGGGACTCCCTCCCAGGACCCTGAGATCATGACCTGAGCCAAAGGCAGATGCTTAACGACTGAGCCACCCAGGCACCCTGAAGATCTTTCCAAAGAAATTAAGTTTGTGTTGAATGCCTTCTTTCTTCCTCTCTGAATCCTGTCTTATCTCCCAGCCTCCCACTCCACCCACCCAGTGGAGATATTTCATGGGCAAAGAGAAATAAATTAGGGCCAACGTGGAAAATAGGGAGGAGGGGATAGGGGTAGTTAAAAGAGGAAGAGGTGCCCATTCCTTTTCCTACCCCACCCATCCGGCCATCCCCAGCAAACCCCAGAACCATTCCAGCTTCTCCAGACCTTCAGTTCCTCCAAGAGCTTACTGCCAAGAGAACTAGGTAAGTATCCACAAATGTTAATGGTTTACTTTGCAATTTGGAGCTGTAAAATGACACATACTGCAGTTTCATTGAGGTGTAATTTTTGAGTAAATATTTTTAATAGAACTATTTAAATCTATTTCAGTGTTTGGGTTTAAATCATCTCTTAAAACTAAATATACATAATAAATTATAGTCACAATTCCCCCAATTTTCCATAAGCTTAATGTTTCTAGTTATAAGGTTTTAAGTTACGGGACATTTCAGCACTGCTTGAAGTTGGAATGCGATTTCATTTTACAGCTTGAGAAACATTTCATATAGTAAATACACTTCAAATAAATCTATGGAATGAATGGATATTGGAAAAGCAAGGAGAGTTTTAAAAAGCAGGTGCAGTGGGGCAGGAGAAGAGGGAGGTAAAGACTAAATGGGACGCAGACATTTCAGGGGACATGTGAAAACAAAACGAAACCTGGTGGGACAGACAGTCTTAGTCTATTTGGGCTACTATAACAGAACATCATAGACAGGGTGATTTCTACAACAGCTTCAGAGTCTGGGAAGTCCAAGATCAAGGTGGTGGCAGATTCTGTGTCTGGTGAGAGCCCTGCTTCTAGTTTGCAGGTGGCCAACTCTCCGTTGTATAATCACACAGCAAAGAGTAGAGATAGCGATCTTAAAAGGGCACTAATCCCATTCATGGGGGCTCTAATCTCATGAGCTAATCACCTCAAAAGGTCCCCACCTTCAATGATACCACACTGGGAATTAGGATTTCAACATATGAATTGAGGTACGGGAAGAAGATACACACATTCAGTCCACAGCACAGACCCTAGGAGGCTAAATTTCCTGAGAGAGAAGCTTTGAGGACAGAAGCCAGCTACAACCAGTGAGACCTAAAGGAAAGCCTCAACCATGCACAGTGAGACCGTCACCTATTTCTGCTCCTGGTGCAGCACTTTTGTACTCCATATGGGACTCAGTGGAGAGCAGCATGGGTAGGAAATAAGAGGAAACCTTCCTCTAAAACTCTGGAAAATATATAATAGGGAGGGGGGCAGTCCTGCTATGAGAATGCTCCAACTGAGTGTGATAGAGAATGGAAAGTAAGAGAAAACATGGCGTGCCACTGTTCTGTGTATGTGGTGCCCAGGGGAGAGGCCTGGTACAGGAAGAAGGTGGTACCCAGTGGAAAATGGCAGAGAAGTAGCTATACCTATTGACACAAATCAAAATATTGGAGGGGCATTCAATAGGAACTGGACCCCTCATGGACAAGTGCGATCAAGAGGTGGCAGGCCTGACGGCATTTTGTTAATCTGCCCTCAGGCTGGGGAGACTTGTGTTACACAGGTAACTGCTAACCGAAACTCCAAACCCCTGTGTCTAATGCTTACTCCCATTCTGCTTTAGCCCGTGTCCAACAGCTATCACTCAAATTGACTTTATTTACCAGAATCACACACAGACAAAGCTTATTAATATGCAGGTCATAAGTGTACTCAAACCAAGAGCTCTCTGAAGTTAAAGATTGTATATTAACAAAGCCCTGAAGAATGGGGACAGATCACCACAGCATAGAGCTTTGCAATAATTTTAAACACTCTGGGGCGCCTAGGTGGCTCAGTGGGTTAAGCCGCTGCCTTCAGCTCAGGTCATGATCTCAGGGTCCTGGGATCGAGTCCCGCATCGGGTTCTCTGCTCCGCGGGGAGCCTGCTTCCTCCTCTCTCTCTCTCTGCCTGCCTCTCTGCCTAGTTGTGATCTCTCTGTGTCAAATGAATAAATAAAATCTTTAAAAAAATAATAATAATAATTTTAAACACTCTGTTACACACATTTCATTTGGTCCACATGATTAGCCAGCAAGGGAACAACGTGCCAGAGAGCTTGATGCAAAACCAAATTGTACAGCTGTGTAGCTGAAACTCGGTGTACAGAGATCTCAGGCTCTCGCTATCTACCAACTACTTAGCAAAGCAAGGCCTCCATACTCCTGTGAGCCAGGCTGATGGGGTTGTTGAGATCTTACTAGTCCTGGAAGGGGAAGAAATGAAATTCACATGATCTTCTGGAAAAGATCAGGTACTTTGTCTTCTACTTGGGGATTTGATTCTTCTCGACAAGGGGATGGGCTTCATGAGCTAATGTAAGGAACTGGTTCTTAGAAACTTGGTTTGTTTTGAATTGTATTTGTGAGGTTTGTTTTAAGATGTGTCTACCTGTCACAGTGATATACACCAGTGTACATGTGCTGAAGCAGCTCTTTTAAGAACACTACACCACAAAAAGAGGCCTGAAAACTTTGTAGTTAATCTCTGCTCTTACAGATGAAGACCTTCTACTCTGTGTGCCTCTAGTCACACCACCAACTGTCATAGTCCTGACGTTTTAATAGGTATGGCAGAAGCTCCAAAGGACAGGATCCTTTAACCCTCAGAAGACTCTTGAAACCCATGGGCCTCAACCTTCCACTTCTGAAGCAAAAGGGAGTGAATTCCATGATTTCTAATGTCCCTTCCTCACATTAATTCTGTCATCCAATGGAGCTGGGTCTTTACCAGATATCTAAGGAAAAGTCCCTTTGGGCAAAGGAGATGCTGAAAATCTCGGGAAGCCCAGAGATTCATTCCTCTTTTTATTATAGCCACATTTAGTGAATGTCTTTGTGTGTCAATGGGCTATGACTATGGACCCATTTTGTGATTTGGGGGCTCTATTTGTGACTTCAGTTCACAGGTTTGGCTGCATCTCTTACTCATTCATTCACATACTCATGCATTCACTCAGTAAATATTTTTTCATGTAACTGTATTCCATGTACTAACTACTACTACCTGGATGCTAATATGTAAGATGTGTAGTTAAATGGCAGCTACAATGTTAAGCAACATGCACATTTCACCTCATACTCTTCCCAACAAGTCATAAGGCAGTTATTATTAATATCCCCTTTTTATAGTTGAGAAATGGAGGCTGAAGTTAAAAGACACACTAGAGCAGCTATCCCACATTAGACAGGCTGACTCCAAAGACCAAGATGTTTACCGTAGTAGCATGATACTGCCTCTGGAAAATTCAAAGGTGAGTCAGGCATGGCCCATACCTTCACAGTTCAGAAGAAGAGGCAGAACTGTAAAATAAGCACAGTGAAACTAAATGTTATAACTAAAGGAATGTGCTTTTTTAATAGCACGAGAGGAAGGAGCATCTTAGCCTCCCTGTTGGAGAGTATGGGAATCAGGGAGATCACCATTGTATCACAAGAAAATGAGCATTCAAGCTGGGATACAGATTTCAATTATTCAAACATTCTTTAATATAAAGATAATACATGGCTGAAATCATTGTCAACAGGCTTGTATCTCTTATGGAATAGGTCAGCCCTCATTGGCAAGAGAGATATGAGATGCTTCCTGATAAAGTATAAATGAGGGAAACTTAGCCCTCAGAGAGTTAAAGTATCAGCTATACAAATCTGAATAGTGTCTCACTCCGCTTGTACTTTTATGACAAAATGTTATGGAGTGACTTATAAACAATAAAAATTTGGTTCTAATCATTCTGGAGCCTGGGAAGTCAAGATCTAGTCACAGGCACATTGGGTATCTGGTGAAGGCCCACTTCCTGGTTCATAGATGGCCATCTTTTTGCTATAACTTGACATGTCAGAAGGAGTGACGGAGCTCTCCAGAGTCTCCTTTCTGAGGGCTCTAATCCCATTCATGACACCTCTACCCTCATGGCCTAATCAGTTGCCAAAGGCCCCACCTCCTAATACCATCACTTCAGGGGTAGGATATCAAAATGAATTTGGATGGAGCGCACAGATATTCAGTGTATAATAAATAAAAATATACAATGTCCATGAGGCTCTAGCTCCCTTGCAGAGTAAACCTATCTGAAAGTGTTAATATAGGTAAATAAAAAACACTCCTAGGGCACCTTGGTGGCTTAGTCAGTTAAGTGTCTGCCTTTGGCTCAGGTCATGATGATACTGGGATCAAGTCCCATGTCAGGCTCCCTGTCCAGAAGGGAGTCTGCTTCTCTCTCCCTGCCTGCCCCTCTACCTGGCTCATGCTCTCTGTCTCACTCACTCTCTTTTAAATAAATAAATAAATAAACAAACAAACAAATAAAAAAAAAAAAAGACACACTCCCATCAGAAAGAATGATCAGCCATGTTTGGTGGTCTTCAACAAAGACAGATTCAAAACTACGGACTTGTGCTGCCCCTCTTGGCACTGTTTAGGAGAGAGTATGCCCTTTTTAAAGATTTTTATTTATTTATTTATTTGACAGAGAGAGATTACAAGTAGACAGAGAGGCAGGCAGAGAGAGAGAGAGAGAGAGAGAGAAGCAGGCTGTCTGCCGAGCAGGAGCCCGATGCGGGACTCGATCCCAGGACCCTGAGATCATGACCTGAGCTGAAGGCAGCGGCTTAACCCACTGAGCCACCCAGGTGCCCCGAGAGTATGCCCTTTTAAGCCAAAGCTAGCAACCCAGTGAGTCCACCCACATCTGGATGTCAATTCCTGATGACCACACTAAACATCCCCATGGTAGAATAAACTCCCCTATTTCTGATCCTATAAATTTGCTTCCCCAGGATCTTGTCTATATAGAGAAAATACTTTGGTCATCCAATTTTTACATCTTCTTGGGCTTGATAATAACATTTCTCAATATAAAATAATAAATAAGCATCCTAGCTTTTGTATAAAATAATAAATTAGCCCCTCAGCTAGGTGAGAAAATTGAGACAGAGAGTTACCACAAATTCAAGAATTCTCTCTGTAACTCTTCTTAAATTATTATCATCAAAGTAAGACAACACCACAGGCAGGGTACTCACCAGACTGCATGAAGACCTTATCTACTAAACAATTTGATTAAAAAATAGATTACAATATTCATGGGCTCCTGTGAGGTACAGTGATTTAGCAATGGAGATTTGAAATAACAGGTAGAAGGGGCGCCTGGGTGGCTCAGTGGGTTAAAGCCTCTGCCTTTGGCTCAGGTCATGATCCCAGGGTCCTGGGATTGAGCCCCGCATCGGGCTCTCTGCTCAGCGGGGAGCCTGCTTCCTCCTCTCTCTCTCTGCCTGCCTCTCTGCCTACTTGTGATCCCTGTCTGTCAAATAAATAAATAAAATCTTTAAAAAAAATATGCATTTGTTTATTGTTCAGTCAGAGCATATGAAGATTCTTCCAAGTGTCTAAGCACCACGAAGAGCTAACATCTACTTTCTTTTTGTATTCTTTATTATCAAATGCACTGTTTCTGCCAAATTTCATATCTGTCACCACAAGAAAAATGTAGTTATGTCGGTATTACTGATGATGCCTTGACTCTTCAGAACCTGTTTCTACTGAAACAATTTAGATGTTTGCCTTTGCCATTCCTCATACTGCTAATTTAATGCTGGTGAAATCTTCATTCATGACCCTGCCTCATTTATCTATTTCTGAATATTGCCTTCCAATGACACTCTCAAATAGTTATTGGGGTTCACTGATGATGACCACAAATGCAAGTCTTACTAAAAGTATGTAGGAATGTATCAGCAATAATTCATTTTCTGGTTGTGGTGAATTTATCATTGGAAATTTTACAGCATCAACATAAAAGAGCATATCTTCCAAGTATGTCTTCTTTTGACCTCCTTAGGCTACAACAGTGTCTTTATAGATTGTGATCTCTTTCCATATTGACTGTACTCCTGCCTTCTACACACCTCCATTAACAGGGGATGTGGTTGAGGGGCCTGGGCAGCTAGAATATTGGTCTCATTCACACATAGAATGTTCACTATTTATCTCACAGGTATTCAGACCCACCCAGGATAGCATGAGGTCATTAACTGAAAAAGTCTGTTAGCATTGGGGTATCTGGGTGGCTCAGTGGGTTAAGCCTCTGCCTTCAGCTCAGGTCATGATCCCAGGGTCCTGGGATCGAGCCCCGCATTGGGCTCTCTGTTTGGAGAGAAGCCTGCTTTCCCCTCTCTCTCTGCCTGCCTCTCTGCCTACTTGTGATCTCTCTCTCTCTGTCAAATACATAAATAAAATCTTAAAAAAAAAAAGAAAAAAAGTCTGTTAGCATCATGGAACCAAAGCTTTAAAAGCCCTATAGACACAGGTGTGGCCATTGTGGAGAACTACCTGACATGTGGCATGGAGGCTTTGGAGTGTTGGGGTGACTGTCCAGTGTACCAGTAGGAAGCCAGATTGCACCCTTTGGATGTTGCAGCCCAGAGGCAGCCTCATGATCAGAACACAGATGGGTCAGAGCAGAAGCATGAGCCCACCATGCAGCTAGAGGCCAAGAGTTGATGGTGGAGCTCTGTCAGTCCAGAGCCCTGAATTCAATCTGTGTCAAACATGAATAAGCACCACCCAAATTCAGTATGTCAGCCCCATCCTAGAGGCTCAGTGCCAAGAAAGGAATCACATGCTGGCCAAAGGGAATACTCCACATACTGGGGCACCTTGGTAGGCATTAGTATTAGGGACAAACTATGAATTTGTGTCTCCAAATTCACAAGTTGAAATCCTAACTCTCAATGCGGTGGTATTGGGAATTGGGCCTTTGAGAGGTGATTAGGTCATGAGGATACAGCCCTCACAACTGGAATTAGTGCCCTTGTAAGAAGAAACACCGGTGTTTATTCTCAGTCTCTGTCCTCCACCATGTGAGGAAACAAGAAGATGGTCATCTATGAAACAGGAAGTGTGGTCAAACTGGGCATTAGATCTGCTGATGCGTTGGTCCTGGAACTTCTAGCTTCCAGAACTCTGAGATATAATTTCTAACATTTAAACCACCCTGTCTATGGTAGTTTGTTATAGCAATCTGGGTGACTAAGCCAGGTATGTTATATAAATACAAACCTTGAAGATCTTAAAATTTCATTCTTAAATCAACTGCCTCTGGTCTAAGAGTTAGGAGGCCTGATTTTTTTCTTTAAAGATTTTATTGATTTATTTTTCAGAGAGAGAGAGAGAGTACATGCACGTGCATGAGTGGGGTGAGGGACAGAGGAAGAAGCAGGCTCCGTGCTGAGTAAAAAGCCCAATGTAGGACTTGATCCCAGGATCCTGGGATCATAACATGAGCTGAAGGCAGATGCTTAGCCTACTGAATTACCCAGGCATTCCTGATTTTTTCTCATGTTACTCTTTCTTTTGATACCATTTTAAATTTATAGAGAAGTTACAAAACTAGTACATAGAACACTATAAATCCTTTATATAGATTTTGCTAGAAGTTTGCATTTTGTGTCATTAGCTTTATCATTTCATCTATAAAATATAATATATACATGTATGTATATGTAGATAAATATTCATAAATACATTCATTTTTATATATACACTCTATTTTTCCCTTAAACCATTTGAGAATGATAGAGACTCTAAATGTTTGCCCCTAAATATATTACAGTGTATTTTTTCCTAAAAAAAAAAAGACATTTTCTTACACACAGTATAATTACCAAATTTTTAAAAATTAATATTGAAAGAATATAATTATCTAAGACACAGTCTATTTAAAGTTTTGTCAATTATCTCAACAACTGATGAAATCCTTAGACTCTATAGCTTGTTTCTCATCAAGACTTCTCACTAACTTCAGCATCTATTTGCAATTTTTTAGATCAATCAGTTCTTCTGTATTTATTATCATTCTAGTTAAAAAAGAACTTTCCTTTCTTCCCCAGTTTATTTATTTACATCAGTATAGAATTAGAATTTTTATTCCTCTCGATGGATTATAATGTTCTACACTTATCTTAATGTTCAAATTGTCCCAGGTTTAAGAGCATGGGTTTTAATTCCTCTTTTGACCCTAAGAAGCTAAGAAGCTATGTGAACTGGGGCAAGTCACTTTGCCTTTTGAGTTCCAGTTTCCATTTGGCATGACAAGGGAGCCACGCTAGAAAATCACTACCTTTTCTTTAAAAGGTAATAATACCTCAACCAAGATACCTCATTTTCCTTCTCTTCCTTTCCAGAGGCTTTTTATTGTTGTTGTTTCTGTTTTGAGAGTATTTTTTAGTCCACTTACATTTTAAAAATCATCTAAATAACCATAATAGTAGATCATCAGCCGAAAGCAACACATTAGCTAGTTCATTTATTTCTTAGCATGAGGGGAAGGAGGAGTAGAGTATGGCCTTTTGTATCAAAAGGATGGAATAAATTGAAGACCTCTGACCCTCAGCAGGAAATATTTGCAGCTTCCTCTGACAATGGCAGCTCTTCTCAGATGCGGCATTGTTATTGGAACTAATGGCCAGAGAAGAAGCAATTCTCACCCACCTCTTCATCTTCCCTCACTTCCCCACCATTTCCCCACCTGCTGAGATGCTGAACACCCTAAGCTCTACGGTTCTATCTTTCCCTTACATGCTTTATGACCAGGGTGGGTTTGGCTTTTTGGCTTTATTAATGAGAACTGGCAGGGTAATTTGGAGAGGAAGTGACCTGTGAGGTCCCTTTTGTGCTCTCCAATGACTCTATTACAGGCAAACAGGAGTAAGGTTTCTGTTCACAACTGCATGTTTAGGCCGTCATGTATGTTTTGTGTGTGTGTGTGCACATGCACATGCATGTGCATGTAAAAATGTCCATACACATATTCTGCAAGAAACACCAATTAATACCTAATTTTTCATTTCTGCTTTAAAAAAAAAAAAACAGATATTGTGAGATGTACATGGTTATTTAACTGAGTTATAATTTTATTCTTTATTAAAATGCTGATGAAACTAATTAGGACCATTTTTCATTAAAATGAAGGCCAAAGATATTTGAGAGGCAACGTGGAGGGTTTGGAGGGTAAGGAAGAAAAAAATGAAATAAGGTGGGATCAGCAGGGAGAAAAACCATAAGAGACTTAATCTCACAAAACAAACTGAGGGTTGCTGGGGGAAGGGGATAGGGAGAGGGTGGTGGGATTATGGACATTGGGGATGGTATGTGCTATGATGAGTGCTGTGAAGTGTGTAAACCTAGCGATTCACAGACCTGTACCCCTGGGGCTAATAATACATTATATGTTAATAAAAAATTAAAAATTAAAAAGAAAAGAATTAAGGCCAAAGGAAAAAAGTTTAACCAAAAAAAAAAAAAGAATGAGGAGCATATATATGATAAAATATTTCCTTTGGTCATTAACTACCTGGGGTTTCTGGCAGTTTTGCTTTCTCATTCTTCTAGCTTACATCCAGGTCAATAATGGAGCAGACTAAAGAGAAAGAGTTTGCTCTTTGCTTCTTTGTTTTAAATATTCCTATCAGCTTCCTAGTGTACTGTTGATCTCACTATGAAAACAGTTCTTACCTCACCTTTCCAAAGACTATGATTTGGGGAGAAGATGGAGAAATTATTTATAGACATTTAAATTTTGTTTGCAGGCAAAATTAAGCCCTGAAAATAAGTTCCCTATGACCAGATTCCCTGTCATTTGAAAATACAGACTTTTTTTTTTTTTTGATTGCTAACATCCCTAGATGTTCCTTTTTTTTTTTTTTTTTTTTGAGGAAATACATGCAGAAACCTATGTTAGTCTAAATACCGATTATACACGAGTTTAGGTGAGCTTCACTACAAATCAGAAACCAAACAATGTCTTGAAAAAGGCTAAGAATATGGCGAACACAGCTTTTATTCCATCCGCTCAACATGTTAGTTAACAGACCTTTTGACTCTGCCAGAAATCTGCAGAAACCTTTCTGAATGGAGGAGCTTCTAGAATCTAATGACTCTGAGAAAATGAGTTATTCTTGTTATCAATTGGGGACAGTTGCCATTCATGCTAACAGAAGAAAGCAGATCTATTGCAGGGCATGAAATTAAATTTTCCAGGTAGCCGCAAGTAATTGATACCGTGGGGTGACCTTTGCCCACGGCAGCCAATTTCAATCTGCAGAGAACAGCAATAGGGCCAACTACCCTGTCTGACCCCGACAAGCTGAGCTTGAAAAACAAGACATTCGAGTAACTTCAATTTCTCTCTCATAAATGCTCCCCATTTTTGTTACCTTTGTTCTCTGAACTTTTGTTCTAATTTGTATTTCCAGATGGTCTTATACATTTGCCATGAAATTATTAACTCAACCACCTAAGACACTAAGTGAGAATCAGATTTATCAACTTACTCTGTGGTTCAGAGTTTTAGGGGTTTTGTTTGTTTCTTTCCTTGCTTTTGGGTTTTTGTGGAGTTTTTTGGGGGGTGTTTTTGTTTGTTTGTTTGTTTTGCAACATAACAATTTTTCCAGGTCTTCAGATCCTATCTTTAAAAATTTATCATCAGAAAGTTTTTTGGAAAATAGAAAAATGGAAACCTAGGTAAACACATCACATCTTTTTTCCTATGGAACACTCACTTACATATTCAAAGTTAATTGGTTTCTTTTGCATTGTAACAGAGAATCTATCACTGAAAATGAGTTTTGGGGTGAGTACTAAATTTATTTGAAGATGAAGTCTGAAGAGAAAAAGCAACCAACAGAAAAGAAAGTATGTGCTTGTCTTTGGGAATTGTTTTAAAACTAAATTGGAAATTCATTCTATAACCTATTGCTAATCTTGAAATTTTTAACATGGAGTAATCCAATAGCTAACAAATTAGGATTATTTGGTTCAAAGCTCCAGACCATTTTAAAACCCTTAGGTTAGGAAAATGGACTGAAAGCCCTAATGTAGCAATTTAGGGCATAAATTATGTAAGTGCAAAAAGCAAACCAGAAGATCACAGCAACTTGAGCCAATTTAGATTTTAATCAGATTTTTCATTCCAACCTTAATTAAAGTGTTTGACTTAGAAAAATGGCTATTAGAAAAACTGACTGCCAGGAAAGCAAAAGAGAAAAATTAATTGGAAAAAAATGTGCCCTGACTGCTCTGAAGATTCATAGCATATATTAGAAAGGGTGCAGAAGAATGCTTTAATGAACTATTCTAATGTACAGTAGTATTTCTCTCTAGACATACAGAAAAATGTGTGTTGTTTTTCTCCTTCCATGCTGACATAAGTAAAAATAATAGAAAATTCCTTTTTAAAAAATTTACACTCTAATGATACCCCCAAACTAATAGGTTAAAGCTTATCATTAACTTCCTCTGCCTGGTTTGGTCAGGCTACATTCTGTAGCAATGGATCAATCAACTAATATTTGTTGGGTCTTTACTGGCCCAGGTTCTAGGAGGATTCTTAAAGAAGTACTAAACATGGTTCCTGCTTTTGGAAATCTTGCAGTCTTACTGAAGAAAGAGATGGGGAAAGCTTAGCACACTCAGATCTCAAGCCTGAAAAACTGGATGGCACATTTCTGATGCTTATAAAAGCTGAGATATGTGGGAATCTGTCTAGTTACAGCAACTCCACTCCACTGGTACCTGTGAAGGTGGGAAGGAAGGATGGACAGAATCTGGGTAGGTACAGAGATGTTCCAAGTTACTCTAACGCAGGGAGCAGTTATTTTTTGTTTTTCGTTTTTTGAGGGGACCATGGAGAAAGCACATATGCAAGCAGGGGATGGGCAGAAGGAGAGAGAATGTTAAGCAGGCCTCGTGCTCACCACAGAGCCTGACCCAGGCTCCATTTCACTACCCTGAGATAATGACCTGAGCTGAAACCAAGAGTCTAAACTGACGGAGCCACCCAGGTGCCTATTTATTTATTTATTTTCAGAATGGAGAGTTTGTATAGCAGAATGGAGGTACAGGAGTTCAGCTGACTTGGACCCTGAATACCAGACAAAGGCATGTATATCAGATAGGATATATCTCACATTCATTAGGTGCCATTACTGTCTGTCTAGGCTTTGAGCATTTATATTATTTCTATTATAATATCCCTTTTCTATAGGTGCTAGAGATCTAGGGAGAAGAGGATGCAACTTCTAGGAAGAACAGTCTGGTGGTTTATGAAGACTGAATTGTCAGGAGATTGGCCACAGGGAAGCTAAGAGGTCACTGTCCTGCCCAGGGAAGAGGTGGGCCTACCTGGGCTGAGACGGATAAAAAAATGATGAATGCGAAAAGGAGAATGTGAACCACCGTCACTCAGCAAAATTTTTTTAACACTTTCTATGGGCCATCCTGGAGGTAAAAAATCAGTAACAGTTGGTGGGGGAGGGGGAAGCTCGTGGTCATGTTGGGTCCAACCAGCAAGACCACACTGCCAGTACTCTAGGAAGCACAGTTGCAGGCTCTATTACACCTGGCTGGAGATGGCAGAGAGTGGCATGGCAGGTGTGTGTAGAAGTGTCAAGAAAGGCTTAACCTGGAAGATGACGTTTAGGTGGGCTGGGAAGGAAAAGCCAGATTTTGCCAGGTAGAGAAGAAAGAAAATACAAAAGCAGAGGATCAAAATTAATTGGGAAGATAGCAAGCATTAAAGACAGAAATTTTATTTTATTTTATTTTAAAGTTTTCACTAATTTATTTGACAGAGAGAGGGGGAACACTAGCAGGGGGAGAAGGAAAGGGAGAAGCAGGCTTCCTGCTAAGCATAGAGCCCGAAGTGGGGCTCAATCCCAGGATCCTGGGATCATGACCTGAGCTGAAGGCAGACGCTTAATGACTCAGCCACTCAGGCGCCCCCAGAAATTTTTAAAATTGAATAAAAGAGGTGCCACCATCTTCTTTAGTCTTATGCATCCTGTCCCTGGGACTCTCTGAACTAAAAAATTTTAAAAATTAAAAAAAAATAAATAAAGGAGGAAGAAGGGATCCCATACTCTGGCAAACCCCCACACACTTAGAAATAAAGAGGCCAACTACTTCAACCTGTGGGGCAAGGCTTCAGTGTTCATGCCCCATTGTGAAGGAAGAACAATTACGGGAAGCAAGGCAAGAATGGCAGCCAAGGCGAAGGCATGCATTTCTGCAAAGATTGCTGTATCACAATAAGCCACGAAGTGACAAGGCCAGCGGCTGGATGGGGGCAGGATGTCTCCAGACAAGCTGTATGAAAAACTATATCTCAGAACAATACATCAGAGGGAGAAATAAGAGAGAAAGTCCCCTTCCTGCCCCCCTCCTGCCTCCTCTTTCCTGTTTATCAAACACATGGGAGTTCTCTTCCTATATTTCTGGGTTGGGTCATCTGGCCTCTTTTGGCAACAGACCTCTTTTAAGGAAGCAGATCTGGTAACCTATGGTATGGCATTTTATGGGATTAGAAGTGGAGGAAAAGCTGAAGACCACATGGAAGCAGGCATGAGATCCAACATGAAGTCTTTTGTTTCGACTGCCAGTCCAGGGGCCAAGGGTCCAGGGGACAGGTGAGGCCAGGAGAATCTGACGAGGCCAGGAGGATGTGTGCTATACGAGACACCTTATTACCACACATATATCTCATAGTTATTGTGATCAGTCCTTCCCTTGTGCCAAGAAATTTCCACTGCTTTTTTGATTTCTCCTTTCTGTCTCCTCGATGTGCCCAATTATTTAGCTCTTTTACAAGGGCAACTTGAAACAAGGAAAAGCAAAACCCATGTCAGTTAATGCTGTCATTTGGAAGCTCACTGACAAAACTGGTTAAGCAAGATAAAGATGAATAAGGACAAATAGCATTAAATAAAAGGATGGGAGAGAAGTAGGTTCCAGATCATATTTTCTTAAGCTTAGTTTTCAGCAAAATCTTATCTCATTTTTAAATGTGGGGCAGTGGAGGACTGTGTCCATTTCTTTGAAACTTGATCCTCTTCTCAGGAGAAAAGCAAGGACAGGGGGTGAACCTGACCAGGAAGGAGAGGCACACAGGTACTCTGACATGCAAACATTTGCAGTCAATGCTACTGAGAAACACGGATAAGGCTGCCATGAGACATGCAGAGCTGGAATATTAACAACTACTTCCTTCACAGCTTGGTCTGACATATTCATAAACTTGTTAACTATTTTAGGACAAACCCTTTAAAACAAAAAAATTGGACAACAAAAAAACAATGCTTTGAGTCCATAGACATCAATGGTTTATCTGGCAACCAGCCCATGGCAACGATCACAAGCCTTCTCTGGAAGGTTGCTCTTAAACTTGAAAATGATGACATTACCACCAATTGAGTGGAAGCCTCATGTCCATCTGAACTGTGGCTCTGCTGGTTCCCTCCTAATTAACCTCTGTCCCGCTGACTCTCTAATTCAGCAGAGGCCTGCGGACGCTCCTCTTTTAAGTTGACTCAAGCTGTCTGCTCATTCAAGCTAAATCCTTACAGTGCTTTGCAAAGAATGAAAAGGAAAAGATTAGCTGTACCTGAAGCTACAAATGGGAAGGCTAAGTGGATGGAAGAAGAGGAGCCATTATTTTTCCCTTTTGTTTGTGTGAGCCCCCTGTTTTTGAAGCTGTCCAATACAACTAATTAGAAGAGAGAATTCTGAATACACCATCTTGCCACAGAGTTAAACAACCCATATAATTACTCTTTTTGTCTAAAATTTGGTATCATGTGAAATTTTACCTGAAATTTTAAAAAGATGTGTTACATCCTTTTTTCAAAATTCAGTCATTTTCATACCACCTTAACAATTTTTGCTTTATCTCCAAAACCACTTTTAAATTTACTTACTTGGAAGAAAGTATATAGCTCTTCAGCCTTATCTGAGCAGTAATATGGTAAAATTTCAATTTTGATATGCTCTGTATGTATGTGCATTTGTGCCTGTATCCTTTTTAAAATGTGTAATCTCATCTCATCCAAATTTTCTAGGGCCTTGCAGAATAACAAAGTATGGAGTGGCACTCTTTAATTAAAGCACTGAAACAACAAAATGGAACAGAAAAACAGAATCAGGAAACCTCTCCATTCCTAGAACCGCGTGGGAGTCTGAACTGATGCGCTTGTTTGTGAAAGGGAAACACAGCAGTATCTGCTACCTGACCTGAATCTTTAATCTATCTGTACACTAAGAAATACTCTCTCTAAAAAATCTATATCTATATTTCTACATCTTGTTCATCTTTCTAGTTTTTTTCTAGTAAATCTATAAATAACCAACTAAAAAATGTTAGTCGTATACTATATAAAATCATCCCATGTTCGACAATTCGTTAAAAAATGGCTTGTGAATTCAGTTGGTTAATTGGGGAGGTTGTGGGGAGCTCTTTGACATGTGGGTTGCTATCATGGAGTCTCCAGCCTTATGACTTCTTGATTCCTGGAAATGCAGTCACTGAACATGGCACACTAGGCAGATCAGTTATGTCAATCCATCAGAATCATCTGATGGACCCATTGCAGAGCCTGCCCTCAGACCTCCTGTCACTTTTTTTCTACAAGGAATCTGGCCCCAGGTCACCCTCCTTAGAGAGAGTCATAGAGAAAAGCCGATGTAGACAGACTCTTCAATTCCAGCGCCTTCATGAAAATAAAGTATGGTTTAGATTGAAAGCAGGAAAACAGAAGGAGTTCCACTTTCAGAAGAGTGGTATGAGAAGCTCCACTAAATCATTCCCCAGCAACCGTAACTAGTGAAAACTATTTTTAAAAGCAATCATGTAGTCTCTGGAAATCATCCTAAGGGCAAACATCAATTAAAAAACATTAATTCAAAAAACTCTACTAAATCTTAGAACAGTAATATTCTGTGGCCCTTAAGGTATGGCCACAAGCCATGCTCTCTCTCCTCCTCCTTTCTAGCAGCTCAGAGAGCTGGAAGCTCCACTCTGCACAAGTGTGGCCAAGAAGAAGAGGGTCCCTCTTCCCTTTTCTCCCAGTCGAGAGATACAGTATCTCATTGAGAGAGAATGGCCAGCAGCATCTCTCAATGACTTGCAGAGAATAAGTTCCTGGCAAGTGAGGACAAGATGTTGCCTCTTCCTTCCCCCAAACCTCTATTCATAAAGGAGAGGTTCTCCATCAGGCACATCAGTGCAAGAATAGTGAAGCTCTGATCACCCTTGCTGATCTCAGCTTGCTCTTATGCTGGGAGAAACACACTGAGACAGACCAAAGGCCCCTGTCTAGCACCTGCTCATAAGGCATGGCTGTCACCCTTGTCCCACCTCTGGAGCAGTGGCTCAGAGATTTCGCCAAGAAGTAAGGTGGGTCCCAAGAACAGAGAGCTCTGAAGCTCATGCCAAAGGAACTGACTTTATTTGAAACAGTGCTGGCAAGTTCAAGACTAAGGATTCTCTCAAAAACATCAGAGATATTGGTGGCAAACAATGAAGAGGCAGCTGGTAGCTCTCTGAGAACAAAAAACCAAAACTATAGGGCAGGTAGTTTATGAGAGACAACAAAGGAAAGAGGTAAGGAAAGCCCTTTCTGGGGTCGGAACACCCCTCAAAGACTGCTCCTGCAAAAGGTGCTGGATTGAATAGGATCAGACTGAGAAGCCATTCATACACCAGGCACTGTCAAAAACAGTACTGCATTCAGCCAGCAGTTAGGGGAAACTATCAGTTTGGTGGGATACCAAGTGAGACAGACACCTTAACAGAAAAACCAAGAATAAAAGCAGTCAAAGGGGGCTGAAACCACTGTCATCCCAGGGTAATGGCATGGGCGTGACCAAAGGCTCCACCTTCTGAGAAGCAGTACCATAAGATCATACTACCAGAGAAACAGATTTCACCAAAATGAGCCAGCCCAATCAACAAGTAAATCCCATCAAAAACAATCCACAGACCAGGGAAGGAGATCAGTATCCCAAGTTGCACAATATATTATCTAAAAATGTCCAGTTTTCAACAAAAAACCATGAGACATGAAGCAAATAAGAAAGTATGACTAATACACAAAGAGCAAGGCAAGAAACAGGAGCTGTCAGGGGACACACATACTGGATTTAACAAAGACTTCAAAATAAAAAAGGAAACTGTTCTTTAAATCATAAAGGAAGGTATGAGGACAATGTTTCATCAACAGACAGTGTTAATAAATATTTTTGAATTAATTTGCAACTGAACTTTCTCATTTTTCTCCATTTATTTATTTACTCATTTACATCAGTGAGAACTCAGATTTTTATTTCGTAACTTGGGTTATAATCCAATACTCCTTCACTTTGTTGCTTCACTTTTTCCAGTTTTGTCCACTGGGAGCTCTCTGGGTTGGCTCCTTTGCTATACCCCACAAAAGCAGGATTTGGTGGGTTTTGGTGTTTTGTTTTAGCACTTCTCTACTTTCTGGCACTAAGCAATGCTCCAGAATCTTCAGATATTTCCTGTCCAGTCCTTGAATTTTCCCAAGGAATTCTGATTCTTTTTATAGGAAAATGGTGCCATAAACCATGACCTGAAATCTAGGTTTCTTCTCTGAGTAATGAAGATGTTCTAAATTTAACTGTGGTGATGGTTACATAACTTTGTGAATATACTAAAGAACACTGAACTGTACTCTTTAAATGGGTGAATTGTATGATATGCAAATCTCAATAAAGTTCTCATTAAAGGGAAGAAGAAGCAAAATTAGTCGGGGGGGGCTACTCTATTTTACAGAGCAAAGAAAAACCATATAGACAAAAACGGTAAATAATAAATCCCTTGCAACTAGAATCAAGTGTGTGGCCTAAGGGTGACAGTCACGAAGGAATACATTTGGAATATCAACTACACATCAGGAATTACTGCCTGCAAGTAAGAAAGTCTCAAAAATTTCCGAGCACTTTTTAAAAAAAGTTCGACCATCCCAAATCACTTGTATTACCCTTTCTTAGGACCTCGGGGAGTATTACAAGCGGTATTGTCTAATTAGAGCTCCAAAACAACAGGATACAAAGAATAAGATAAAAAACTCCTATATTCCTGGAAATACTTGGGAGTGTAACTAGTTTGTCTTTAATGGAAAACACTGCAGCAGTTTCAAGGTGCATTCATGAACCTTGAATGCACGCTGCCTGGTAAGGGGCTCCCCCCACCATACTCAACCTGGGGCCATCCTGTGCCTCTAAAGCTGTCAGGGAACAGCTGGTGTGAGTGCTGCTTGTTTCCTGAACGCACTCAGGAGCCCAAGTCTCCCTTAGTCTGTGTGAGGGAGACTATTTGGTGATATAGAAAAGGGTGGGAGAAAGAAAAGGAGATGAGAATTCAGATCCAAGCATTTGTTCAGCCGCCTCTGGTGTTTATTATTACAGCTCCCAGAGAGATGCTCTGTTGACCTCCTTTCCTGTCCTCACTTTATAACTTGTTCAAGAGCCAATGCATACTTTTTACTGTAAGCACATATGTGTAGACAAAAGCACAAATACATGTAAAGAGTTGGAAGAGGACATACACATGCACATATGTGGTGAGAGACTGTGATGAAATGGGTGAGTGCCTCTCTAGAGTGAGACTTAGTGGGTCCAAATTCTGGCTCTGCCATGTACCAGCCTAGGACCATCAGTATGGTCCCTCTCTCTGTGCCTTAGTTTCCTCATCTATAAAGTGGGGGAGAAAATAATAGCTACTACTGAGATCATTATAACTATTAGATGAGATACTGAGTAGAGTGTTTGGCATGTAGCAAGAAACATAATGTTAGCTACTAATATTATAAAGACAAGTATACACAAAAGTATTATTCCTTGCAATTTGGGTTCTATTTCTCCATTTAAAATTTTAAATACAAATAAAAACTCCACGTAGTCATACAGAATGACAGAATTCATGTAACTAACGTTCTGTTTCTTTGACTTTACAACCACTATGCTTCTGTTGTTTGTTTCAAATCTACAAGCATGTGTGGTGCACAGGGATAGGTTGGAGATAAAAATTGTGCTCTGAAGGCTGTTGAAAGATTTTGAAACATAAGGGGCTTGTTCTCGAAACACATGTAGCTGAGTGTGATTGTGTAGGAGAATGACTATATAACTGGGAAAATTGGACTTTAGTTCCATGTAAAATGCAATGATTAGTAAAGGATAGATAATAAAACTCTCCATGTGCTAAAGCTTACATGTATATTGTTAAAAATCAAGAGTAACGGCTCAATAATTGTTCAGTGGCTAGACCAACAAAAAGATATTTTGGGGGGACAAGTATTTTATAACTAATGTTGTTTAAAATTGTTAGTATATGTTAATAATAAAAAGCAAATTGACTTATAGTCAGTTTTGCTATTGCTACTAAATTACTTCAGACAATGCCCCCACCCCCTTATTGCTTGCACTCAGGATGACCACTCTGTCCCCCATCCTTGGTTCACCACTGCCACCAAGAAATTAGAAAAGTTCTAGTTCCATATCCTTATAAACATTTGGTATCATCAATCTTTTTCTTTTTTTAAAGATTTTGTTTATTTGACAGACTGAGATCATAGGTAGGCAGAGAGGCAGGTGGGGGAGGTGGGTGGGGGGTGGAAGCAAGCTCCCCGCTGAGCCGAGAGCCCAATGCAGGGCTCCTGGGGATCATGACCTGAGCCACCAGGGGCCCCTGGTATCATCAATCTTTAAAAATTTTAGACAGTCTAGGGCGCCTGGGTGGCTCAGTCGGTTAAGTGTCTGCCTTCAGCTCAGGTCATGGTCTCAGGGTCCTGGGACTGACCTCTGCATCAGGCTCCCTGCTCAGGGGAGAGTCCGCTTCTCCCTCTCCCTCTGCTCCTCTGTGTGTCTCAAATAAATAAATAAAATCTTACTTAAAAAATAAAAATTTTAGGCAATCTAGTGGGTATGCAGTAACTAATCTGTGGCTTTAATTTTAATTTCCCTGGGATTAATGACACTGAACACTTTTTCATGTACTTTTGGCCATGCATGTTTATTCCTTTGAGAATTGTGTTGAGTTTTTATTGGAGCTCTTTAGCTTTTCATTCTTGGCTTGTAAGAGTTCTTTATATACCCTGAGTTCAAGTCCTTTGTCATATATATATTTTACAAATATTGTTTCCCAGATTGTGGCTTCCCTATTCACTTTCTTAATGTTATCTCTAAACAGTAAGTGTTATCTAGTAATTTCCCCTCTTTCAGGAACCTCTTACACTGTTAGTGGGAATGCAAGCTGGTATAGCCACTCTGGAAAGCAGTATGGAGAGTCCTCAAGAAGTTAAAAATAGAGCTACTCTACGATCCAGCAATTGTACTGCTAGAGATTTACCCCAAAGATACAGATGTAGTAATCTTAAGGGGCATGTGCACCCCAATGTTTATAGGAGCAACAGCCAAACTACGGAAAGAGCTGAGATGTCCATCGACAGAGGAATGGATAAAGAAGTGAGGTACACACCCACACATACACACACACACACCATGGAATATCACTTGGCCATCAGAAAAGATGAATACTTACCATTTACCTTAGTGTGGATGGAAGTGGAAAGTATCATGCAGAGCAAAATAACTCAGTCAGAAAAAAACAATTATCATATCATTTCACTCACATGTGGAATACCAGAAACAGCACAGAGCATCATAAGAGAAGGGAGGGGAAACTGAACAGAAAATAATCAGAGAAGGAGACAAACAATGAGAGATTCTTAACTCCAGGAAACAAAATGAGGGTTGCTGGAGGGGAGGTGGGGAAGATGAAATAATTAGATGATAGGCATTAAGGAGGGCACACGAGGGCACTCAATGTGATGAGCACTCGGTGTTACCTGCAACTGATGAATTATTGACCTCTACATCTGAAATTAATGATAGACTTTATGTTGGCTAATTGAATTTAAATTAAAAAAATTTCTCCCCTTTTATCTGTATTTGGGATCTACTTAATTCTTTTTTTGTCATTCCTTCTAGAGTCTGTCAATATTAGGAATACTCTTAAAGAAACAACTGAGCTTGGTCAACCTCTATTTCTCATTTGTGAGTGTAAGAGTATACATTTTCTTTTACTAGTGCTAGTATTTTATTCATTCCTGTATCTTTATTTTCTCCTTCCTTGAGTGTTCTATTACCATTTTTGCCACTTGTAGTTAAACCCTTAGCTAAGTTTTTCTTTCAACCATTCTTATTTTCTGATAAATATACTTAAAGCTATATATACCTAAGACCTGCTTTATGTGTGTCTCCTTAAACTCTTAGAAAGAAGCAGCGTGATTAGAAGGCAGTTTTTTAAATATGGAAATTCACCAGATTGGGGGATTTGAAAAGTGAGGGAGAGAAGAATAAATGTCCTTTCATTACCTGCTCTTCCTAGTCAGGTTTTTGCTACCCTTATATTATTGGGAGAGTGGTGGCCTGAGTGATGGGCTTATTTCTATGGTCCTGGGGCAGGTAGAGAATTATCCTGAGACCACGTAGGAAAGCAACACTTAGTTTCATCAACCTATCCTCTCCCAACTGCCCCCTGAATGCCCTGTGTCTTGCCTGTAGCCAACACAAGCCACCCCCACAATGCTCCATTCCCAACACACACACACACACACACACAGTTCAGTCTCCCAAGGGTTTCTCACTTTTTTCCTTTTAGTTCAAGAAATCCCTATTTTCTTCTTACTCTAGTAGTTTCTTTATGGTCAATGCTACAGAGTAAAACCAGCAGGCTGTGCTAACCTACCACCTTGGCAGGAGTCAGAAATGCTCTTCATCCTCAACATTTTCTTAGCTATTCTTCACTCTTTAAGCCTGTAGATTACCTTAAAAATAACTTTTTCAGTTTCTTCCTGAAAACCTCTCTGGGATTTTAATCATAATTCTCTTACAACTGTAAGTGAGTTTGTGAAGAACTAACATGCTTATATTAGGCAATATTGCTATTCAGTCATCTAGTGTGTGACTTGGGATATTCAAATATTGTTTTATGTCTCTCAAAAAATTTTATTTTATTCATATAGGTTCACACCTTTCTTGTTAAAGTTTTCTAACCATTTTAGGTCTTTTACTATTAGTGTGAGTGGGATTATTTTTCCATCTTACTTTGTAACTTGCTATTGCTGACCTACAGAAAAGTATACTGATATTTGTAGACATATTAGCAATTTGATGACTCTACTGTTTTTCCTAAAAAATTCTAATAATTAGGAAGAAATTAGTTTTAAAATATTACCTCAAAAATAAAAATTATCACACTTTCTTTTCATAGTAAGGAGAATGAAAGCTCATATTTTTATTTATTTGGGGGTTTATAGTTTCTCTGAGAATACATAGATCATTTATATTTAATATTTTTCTCATAATAAAAGTAACATATGGTAGAAACTCTAGAGGAAAGTTTAAAAGTTTAATTGGATCAAAAGGCAGCAGAGTATTCAGCAATATCCCATGTTTATATAAAAATATAAACACACACATACACACACACCCCTCCATATACTGGCCTATGTCTAGATAGTGTTCATAATTAAATTTCAGACGTGACTAGACATGTCCAGTAGCCTAGTAAACAGCAGGCAACCAAAACAAATGAGTGCTTTTACAGTCATTTGTGAACACACACAGAACAGAGAAAAATCTGAGTCACCCGACAAAGATGATCCCACCTGAGGTCAGTTGAGACAACACCGCACCTTCTTACTTCAGCTCATGCAGTGATGACCAGAGAATGGAGAAGTAAGGGACAGTACAGTATAGTGCAGAAAGCATAGGCCCTGGGGTCAGTTGAGCAGGCTTTAAAATCCCAACTCTGGTTACTTAGTGGAGTGGCTCAGGCAAGTCACTTAAATACTTCTGAATTTCTTTTTCTCTTCTATATAATCAGGAAAATAGAATCTACCAGAGGAGGGAGCTGTTTTCAGAATTTAAGATTATAATCTACTTGGAGTGTGTGGGGTGGGTGTGGGTATGGGTGTATGTTTATTTTCCTTAGGAGCAATGGTTCAGTATTTGCTAACTAAGTTCACTGAAAACTTTAAAGACAATGTAACTACTGAGAATAAAAAGAATCAACTATCTTTAAATGTTATATTGTTTTATTTGCTTGATTTGGGCTTTAGAAAAATGGCATCATATTGTATGGAATCCTATAAAACCTGGATTTTTTTCCTTTTTCACTAAATATGATTTGTGAGCGTCTGCATTAGATATATACTAGTTCTAATTCATTTATTCTCACTGCTGTATAATACTCCACTATTTTTTATATTTTATACTTTTAAAAAAATTTAATGTGTGTGTGTGTGTGTGTGTTCCAAAATTCATTGTTTATGCACCACACCAAGTGCTTCATGCAATACGTGTCCTCCTTAATACCCACCACCAGGCTCACCCAACCCCCCACACCTCTCTTCTCCAAAGCCCTCAGTTTGTTTCTCAGAGTCCGCAGTCTCCTATGGTTTGTCTCCCACTCTGATTTCCCCCAACTCACTTCTCCTCTTCTTCTCCCAATGTCCTCCATGTTATTCCTTATGTTCCACAAGTAAGTGAAACCATATGATACTTGACTTTCTCTGCTTGACTTAATTCACTCAGCATAATCTCTTCCAGTCCCATCCATGTTGCTATAAAAGTTGGGTATTCATCCTTTCTGAGGGAGGCATAATACTCCATTGTATATATGGATCACATCATCTTTATCCATTCATAACGCTGAAGGGCATCTTGGTTCTTTCCACAGTTTGGTGACTGTGGGTATTGCTGCTATGAACATTGGAGTACAGAAGGCCCTTATTTTCACTATATCTGTATTTTGGGGGTAAATTTTCACTATCTATTCTTAAAGTTACCTATTGATGACCTTTGTTTGGATAATTTTTTTCTTAGTGTGCATCTTGTAGATGCACCAGAAATTACTGAGGGGCTATGTCCAGGAATAGAATTACTAGATGAGTCAATAAAATCAGATTATCTTCCAGTGTTGTGGTACCAATCCACACACACTCCAGAGTGTATAAGCAATCTTATCCTCTACACTTATATCAGCACTTGAGACTCTGAGATTTCTCAACTGTTCACTAATCTGGTGTTATAAATTAGGTTCTCATTTGGGTTTAATTTCCATTTCCTTCCTACTAGTGAAATCAAGCATTTTGTCCCATGTATATCTATCATTTGTCTTTTCTTTACCATAGAATATTTATTTCTGTCACTTACCTAATTTTTCTATTGGGTTGCATTTCTATTGGGTTGGTTTGTTGATTTTATACCTTTATTAATTCTTTATTCTCAATACTAAACATTTATTGGTTTATCTCTCTGCAAGTTTGAATCTTATCTTTTTGCTTTCTTTATGGTCTCATTTGATAACCAGAAATTTTTAATTTTAGTTTCATTATTTTTTATTTCTATGGTCCCAGCAATTTATCCCATTGTGCTTTTTGCAGGTAATTACAACACAGAAATGGCAACATAGACCAATATTTCCACCTCTATGGTGTTCCCCAGGAGCAAACTTGAAGATAGCTCTCCAGTGAGAAGACCACCAGATTCTCACTGGTTACAGGGAAGAAAAACATACTTGGCTCCAACTTAACCAAAGCAACAGAAAAAATATGTTTTACTGCAAAAAATTTAAAGTCAGACTAGCAAAGGTAGTCAAGGTAGGTCATGCCTACCTTTCATGACCCCCAAGCCATCTTGCCTGAGTCACCTAATTCAGAGTCCCCTGCCTGGTTTTCTCATTCAGATTGCCCCCTGCCACTGCCCACTACCATAAATCTTTTTCTTTAGGGCTTTACTGATGAGGAATAAATGTGGTAAATCTGGCTCTTTTCACTTTGTAAAGTTCTTTATCATTGTCATACCCATAAGCATATCACCATTGTTTCCCAGTTTTGAGAAAAAAGATCAACATTCTTTTTCACACTTACGTAAATCTAATTTCCAGTTATTCCTCACATGTGTGTGTTAAAAGAGGAAATCAGATTATTTTTCCATCGACTTGGCTTAAGGGTTTCCTAGAAGTTATGAGTAAGCTGCCCTAAAAGAGAATAAAAGGGAGCTGAGAAGGTAGGCAGAAAAGCAGGAACGATTCCCTCCCCCCCCAAAAAAAGAAAAAGAAAAGAAAGCACCTGACTTTTTATGATCCACCTCTTCCCTTCTCAGTGCAGCAAAGGGAACTGTGGAGCCTGGTTTAAGACTATTTCCTGTACGTTATCTCTATCACAAGCCGGGTGGGCAAGTCAGCCTTAGAAAGTCCCTTAGTATTCCTGGACTTTCAGTGCTTTTGTACATAGTAACAAGGATGCTGAGAAAGGGAAAAAAAAAAAAAAAAAATGAAAACCCTTCCCTTTCTGGAAGAAAACATGCCATCTGAGAGGGTGCTCCTTTCTAGTTCGTCTGTGAGCTTATGTTTTTAGAGGCACAGCCCTTGTTTTCCACAAGAAGAGACCATGCCCAGTTCCCTACAATCCTCTCTCTTTGCAATTCTTACTTATGGTCTGAAGTGTTGAAACAATAAACACAGGAGCATGCCTGGGAGTCTGAGGGTCAGGTGGGGGGTGGAGGCTGGGAAAGGGGTTTCCCAGCTTTGTGTGAGAAGTGAAAATGAGGTGGCAGCTTTAGCAGACAATTCTGGGCCCTTTTCTTCCTACCGAAGTACAAGTGCCAGCTGAGGCCCCATACCTCGTTTCATTGTGTGAAGACAGGCAAGAGATCTCTCAATTATCTTCAAATTAACTGCCTCTTGCCATTATCTGTTCCCTGAGGACCAATCAGAGATAGTGTTTGAAAAAGCGGGGAGTCAGCCTACCACTTCACCCACTCTCTGGGATCCCTTCCCTCCTACCCCTCCCACACACACGCCCAGCCAAAATCATCTGTGGCTGCCATTTCTCATGACAAACTTTAATGCTTTAATTAGGAAGCATCTGTGTGTCCACTCTCCACAAACACCATATGGTGCTCAGTACAAAATATGTTTCATTTTCATGAAGGCAAAGCCTTAGGAAAGGGCAGTATTTTGAATATCAATTGTTGTTTTCACATTAGGTGAAGAATAAATTTGCTGTGCTTCAAAGAGATGGCAGTGTTTGAAGGAAGCATTTTGTCTACCTGGTGTAGGGAAGAAAAAAATGTTCCCGTCTTACTTTCTAGGCTCTTTGGCTAATCTAATAATAGCTGTAAGAGAGATAAACAGGAGAAAAATATATTTAATTACATACCTATAGGAGCACTGTAAAGATATGAAAACCCCAAAGGCAGCCAGGTATTTGAGTCTTATATAACATCCTCAGCTAAGAAACTGGGCAGAGGTCTGGAACTCAAAGTGGGAGAAAAGCTACTCACAGGAAGGCAGAGGAAATGTTTGGAAACAAACGTTGTCCTGTTATGCAGATATGCTTCTTAGGTAAAAAGTATCTCCAGTAATAGCTGTGTTTCTGGTACAGGCCCTCTTTCCATTGTAAATTTAGGCAGCCGAGGGGGAGGTAAAAAGCTTTTCCTGAATCTGCCCAGTTTTGATTGCCTTTAGCTCAAAATAATCTTTATGCCAAAGAGACATATTTTGGGGTAGCAAATCTGCTCCCTTTTGCTGGCAAAACTTGGAGGAAAAGATGTCTTATATTAGAACAAAAAGCAGAATTCTACTTTCCAGGCTCAGAAACTGAAAGCCCTTTAGAAGTATATTCCACGAATCCTCTAAACAGTCTAAAGATTTAGGATAGAAGGTGTCTTGTCCTAACAATTCAACTTTTAAACAGAACGGTAAAATAGCCATCTCTTACATGTTCCATATAGATAATATGGAACCCAGTCTTAGAATGTTGAAGAGGTACCTACTTACCAAAGCAGTCTACCTATTCTGCCCAGGAGAACGCTTTTTTCTAAGGGCATACTGCATGGAGAAAATCAACTACTTTGTTTCTTTGACAGCTATAAACTGACTTGGGAAATATGGCCTTATGGAATATGGTCTTTGGATTTGTTTTCCTTTCAAATATTGTGTCCTTAAAATAACAAATCTAAGCTTTCCAAAGTTCACATTTCTCTAAAATTAAAGAGCTTACACCAGGCCAAGTTTCGAGATCTTTTCTCCAATGAGGAATAGGAGGAGATACAGGCCAAATTCCAACATGGGACTTTTCCTGCTTTTATGCAAATCACTCAACATGCAAATGATTAAATAATTAAACCATGATGGTGTTTAAATAAGCCATGTCTATTTTCTTCACTGCCCAGGTCAGCTACCATTCTTTGTTGGAGGCAATAAGAAAGGGTTAGGGAAAGTCTCTCTGGAGGGTAAGGGATTGGACTGGGAAGGGCTGTAATTACTCATTTTCGTTTTAAAATAAATAAAGGAGTGGATGCTGTGGAGTGAACACCATACCCCTGTTCCCAAATGAGGGAACTGGTTTCTTTCTGCCTGGTCACCAGGGCCCTTGTTTCTTACTCCAGTCCATGTGTCAGTCACCTCAGGTCCCTCTCAGACTCGACTACATAATTATGAGCTACCACATGTGGCTTCTGAGACACAACTTTAATTATCCAAACTCAGAGCACACAACAGAGTCTGAATTGACTGAACAAAAGCCTATTAGAAGGTGATCCCCTGTGGTCACATTGCAATTATTATCAAGGGCCATGGCGGCTATGGAATTATCTCTGCAATATCTCACTAACCTTCAATGCTAGAGTCATGTGAACGATGATTTGTGCCATAATCTCATTTCCTGTAATGGTGTGACAGCAAAAATAAAGGGGGGGGGGGTTGTTGCCTGGCTCTGGCCTGAAACTCAATTCAGAAGGCCACCACAGATGTGCAAACACAGCACATCCAGCAATTATTGCTGATAGCTTCTATCTTTACACCCAGCAAGCTTGGAGCTGGGAACGGAGGGGTTTTACCACTCTCAGAGTTTGCCGGAGAGGCACCCAGCAAGTGCAGCAGAAGGCCCTGTAAATGCAAATAAACAGGAACCACTCAGCAGAGTGACCCAATGTGTCTTTTTCCAAAGAAGATTTTCATCTAAGCATAAGGAGTTATTCTACTGCAGTCGTAAGTGTTGAAATATAGGGTATATCAGTGGGATGCTCATGGGCCTTTTCTTTGCTATAACTAGGAATACTTGGCCCACATGAGATGTTCATTTTCATCCTTTGGACTCCTTGAGTGATAAATAATGCAAATCAGCACAGATCTTTTTCACTTCTTAACAATGTGAGGTTGACTATTCAGCTTCTGTTTGGAAACCTCAGGTCAGCTTGATCACATAACTTTTAATGTAACATAAAGAAAAAGTATAACATTCTAAAACCACTACTATTTTAACTGCTTATTTAACAAAACTGCCTTAATGGCTTTCTTCGTATTTTTACTGGCTAGACAGATATCATGATTTAATCACATCACAGATTCCTATATTATAAGCATAAGAATATCCTGATTTGTCAAAGAACCTGAAGACAAGTCATATCATATTATCACAAACCCCTTTTCTTCCCTATAATTCCAATCTTTTCCTTAGACGCATTATGTTTTGGGAGATGTGTTAAAACAAACCTATTTTATGGCCCCTGTACCAAGCCAGCTTTTCCTCATGATTTATCTGTGTTATCACTTCCAAATTAGCAAACCCAGGCACTCAAGGATCCGTATAACATAGACTTAGTGTATGAATCTCATTTATTTTCCCTTACTTACCTACACATGACATGTAAGCTATCCAAACCAAATTCTTCAAATATTCATGATCTCCCACCTTGCTGTGTTTGTTTACTCTGTTCTCTCAGGCTAGAATGTCCTCACTTATTTCCTGTCCCACCCCTGACTATGACAGCCAATCCATCCTCCTGGATAATTTCAATTACTACTTACTCTTAGCTTATTTTCTCAGGAGGTACCATGCTCACCCAAACATCAACAGTGTTGTTTTTAAAATTTTATTTTAAGCAGGCTCACCTCTAATGGTATTTACCTCATTCCAGCATGTATTAAAATAATTTATGTGCTTCTCTATGCTTTTTTTCCAGTGTGTAATCTCTTCAAGGTCAATGATTAGGAATTACTCCTCTAGGAACTCATATATTCATTCACTCAACTACCTATTCATTTACAGTTATTTGTCCATTATTGATTCAATAACACTATCAAGCATCTACTAAATATTGGAGAATGTTTCAGGCATCGAGTGTCTAAGGACAAGAGAGATAAAATAAGACACCGTTCTCTGAGTCCCTACCATCAAGGAACTTAGTGTCTCACAGAAAGAAAGAAGTAGTCCATGAATAACTGCTCACAGGAGTGGCCTTCAAAGCATGCCTAAAACAGTGACAAATGTATGGCAGTTGCTCAAGTTGTGTTTGTTGAATTTAAAGTCAGGAGAGAGGAAAAACTAAAGGAGAAGAAATCATAGAGGAAGACAAACCATGAGAGACTCTGGACTCTGGAAAACAAAACAGGGTTTCAGAAGAGAGGGCGGTGAGGGGGATGGGGTAGCCAAGGGATGGCTATTAAGGAAGGCATGGTTGGGATGAGCACTGGGTGTTATATGCAATGAATGAATCATTGAACACTACATCAAAAACTAATGATGTACTATGTTAGCTAATGCAACATAATAAAAAAATAAAGTGAAATAAAAAAATTAAGCCAGTAGTAAAACGAGTAGACCCAGTTCCCCTTGAATTCATTTTAGAGTAAGAATAATTTTACCTTTACCTAAATGTGCTAAGATGTGTAATCTATAATGATTCCTAAGTATACATTTTTGGAGATACATATCTCCGTTCCAGCGATTCAAAAGGTAAAGGACCCAAAGCAAATTCTTCATCCATGAAACTCTCAGAGATGTTTTCTGAAAGTCCATTAGCTAACAGAGAGTGGTGGGTGGCAAGAAATGAGGTAAGGGAAGCTGTAATCATGCACCTTGAACACTCGTGCCCCTTTCCTTCTTTTAGCTAGAATGTGAGTATCTGTTGGTACCAGGAAATGCAACACATAAAGTGTTAGAGAAGTTTGTTCTCCAGAGTGAATACTAACTACTGGCGTGAGGTTGGGGAAGTCTTCATAAAGAAATACACTTTGAACTGGCTTGAATGATAAAAGCTCATCCGAGTGTCCATCCTGAGATGATGTCATCACTTTGCCTCTTGCATCCTTTATTCCTATCCTTCCTCTCTCCAAGATGTGAGTTATCTTCTGTTTTTAAATTACGTTCGAGAAGAGTTTTACTATTTTGCTTTTTACACAATCTTCTTGAATTTTTTTTAACTCAATGAAAAATCTAGGGTTTTGTTAATAATAATGTACCAGTGTTAATTTCCTAGTTTTGGCAAATGTACCATGTTTATATAAGGGGGAAATCTAACATGGGTACATAAGAATTCTTGGTACTATCTTTGCAACTTTTCTGCAAATCTAAAATTATCCCAAAATTAAAATATATTTGAACAATAAACAAACAAACACACCTCTAAAGTAGTGAATGATAAACAGGACTATCATTTGGGAGCAGAAACAAATATGCCTCACCCTTGCCCATATCAATCTCTATTTATGCTCTCCTGTATCCTTTTCTCAAGCTGACATGATGGTGCAAAGCTTGGATCCACTCACCCCCATCTATAACCTCTTGAGCTCTTGAACTCTGAATACAATTATAGGTCAACATTTTCTTGACTGGATTGGATGAAGTGGCCCAAGTGACATTTTGCCTTCAGGCTTTAATGGTGACATAGGCTATCCCTAGGGTTCTGACCACAGCTCTGTCATTAGCCAGCTAAGATTGTTTTGTTAATCTAATGAATGGTTCCATAGGAAATAACAGAGTAAAGGCTTATTAAAGATGAAGGCTTCATCCATTAAAATGCCCTTTGTCCTTAATGAAGGTCAGTAGAAGACTGATTATAGCAGGAAATCTTGCTTTATGCTCAGCCATATGTCTTAATTAATCATCACGTCAAGCAAGTCGTCAGACTAGATTTGTGTTTGCCTTTATTCTTTGAAAATTTCTGGAGCGGGGATTACTGAAACAACCTTAGTATGTTCTGCCTTCAGAGAACTGTGTGTGACATACAGTATTACCCAAATTATTTGAGTTTCTTTTCTGAGATGAAATATTTTCAAGTATGTATTTTTTTAATCTCTAATCTCAATAAAACTTTGAGATTTGCAATGTACAGTACAGTAACCACTAGTCACATGTGGTTACTGAGTACTTAAAACCTAGCTAGTATGAATAGAGATGTACTCTAAGTATAGAATGCACAACACCGGGGGGCAAAAACCTACACTGCAAAAACAAATGTAAAATATCTCTTTGATAACTTTTATATTGATTATATGTTAAAATGATATTTCTAAGGTGTTGAGTTATATAAAATGCAGTGTAAATTTTATTTTACCTGCTTCTTTTTCCTTTTCTTAATGTGGCCACCAGAAAATCTGAAATTACATATGTGGCTCAAATTACAATCCTATCAGACAGTACTACTTTAAGGTTTCCAGAAAAATATGTTCAG
Source organism: Mustela erminea (assembly GCF_009829155.1). Taxonomy (NCBI): domain Eukaryota; kingdom Metazoa; phylum Chordata; class Mammalia; order Carnivora; family Mustelidae; genus Mustela; species Mustela erminea. The sequence goes on from NC_045616.1 coordinate 64,792,790, forward strand.
TGACTGCCTGAGCATATTGTTTCCTTAAGCGTAGTTTAGATCTGTCTTTCAGGCAGTGAGGACATGATGAAAAATGTTACTTTCTTTTACCCTCCTTGATATAATGAACTAATCAATTTAGGTCTAGCTGCTCCACTTGGCTCAAAATTTTTTAAAAAAATACAATTATTAAACTTGGTGCCACTAAACCCTTATCAAGAACAAGAGCTAGAGAGCTACTTGCCTCAGGCACTGGGATATACACATGAGACACCCTGTTGGCAATCTCTTCCTATTCCTGCTTGATGCTTTCTTCCTCTGTGATGTCTGTTTACAAGTCTCACCTCCACAGTTAGTCGCCATCTAATTTGACAGCTTCCTCCTAAGTCTTTCCAAATTATCCTTAACTTAGAGCTGCTGGCTTTTAACTTATTAACAGCCCCATTGTGTGCCATCGATATTTATCAAATGAGTAATAACAAGAATAAAGCATATTGAACACTAATAATATGCCTGATGGTTTTTCTAAATGCTTTTCCTATCATCTCTCATGAAACCCTCTTTAGAAATCCTCCAAGGTAAATACCAAAATTACCTACATTTTACAGATAAGGAAACCAAGATACAGAGGGCCTATGAAACAAGACACACAGGTGGTAAGTGATGGAGCTAAACTGAAATGAAGGCAAGATGTACAGTCAGAGAGAGGTGGCATCTAGCAGTTTGAAAACAGACTTGGAAAGCTTGGAGACGCCATGTTGAGCCTGAAGTGAAAGTGAAAAGAGAATGAGACAGGCTGTGGTGTCTCCTTCTAACAAGAGCCCTGGTCCCTAAAACAAGGCCATGTCCCAGCCTTTCCATCTGCTCCTCTGATTGTGGGGAGAGGATCAGATGAACACTACATAATTTTAGTTTCGGTAACTATCTGTCCCCTACAACCAGATATTGCTGGCACATTGTGGTGGAGCCCCTTAACGTGGTAGCCCCATGTTCTGTGATAAGGACAGGCAGAGGCCTGCAGCCATTCTTTTGTCCAAAGTGCTGGTTGGCCAGGTCAGTCAGGGAGCTCAAATCCTCCTCAGTTCTCCTGAAAGGGGAGCATCATGCCACTGTTTTTCAGGGAGCATGACAACTTGAGCCTTTCCTTAAAGCTATAGGTTGATGCTTCCACTATCTATCTGACACTTTGGAAGAACATTTGGGAAAGGTCAATGAGAATAGATACAGGGCACTGAAGAAACATTCCCTCTTTTTTTTAATGTTAAAGAATTATAGGGGCACCTGAGTGGTGCAGCCAGTTAAGCCTCCAACTCTTTGTTTCAGCTCAGGTGGCAGTCTCAAGGTCCTGAGACTGAGCCTAGTGTCCAGCTCAGTGCAGAATCTGCTTAAGACTCTCTCTCTCCCCCTCTCCCTCTGCTCCTCCCTGCCCTGCTCTCTCTTTCTCTCTCTCAAATGAATATTTTTTTTTTTTTTGAAAAAAGAATTATAGTGCATCTGAGTGGCTCAGTTGGTTAAGCATCTACCTTTGGCTCAGGTCATGATCCTAGGGCCCTGGGAACAAGTCCCATATCAGGTTCCTTGCTCAGTGGGGAGCCTGCTTCTCCCTCTGCCTCTGCCTCTGCCTGCTGTTCCCCCTGCTTGTGCTCTCTTTCTCTGTCAAATAAATATATAAAATCAAAAAAAAAAAAAAAAAAGAATTACAGGTAAGATGTGGGTAATAGTGGAGGCTAGAAGATATTGAAGGAATGTCTGATAAGAGGCAGACAAGGAGCATCAAGAGGAAATGGTGAAACACCTGCTGGTGTCACAGGTTACTGTGATTCATTTTCTGACTCTGATATTAACTAGAGAACATTAACTCTTTTATGACCTCAAGCAATTCACCTTACCTCAAGTACTCAGTTTATTTATCATCAAATAAATGAAAAGGTTTGGCTCCTAGAGTTCATCAAACAAAACAGTGGCATTTTAAAATGGTGTAAACATGCTTCCATTTTTTAAAAATGGGAAGTTCGTAAATTGGATTTAGCTCTGCCAAACCCCTCCCTATAAATGGTATAGGGAGGAAGTTAGTGCCAGGGAAACTCAATAGAGGTTTAGACCAAGTAGTGTATACATGTTTATACTTCAAGCAACCATCCTAAGACACTAACACAATAGCTGGTTCAAGCTTATAAACTATGGAAATGGTTTCTTCATTGCTCTTGAGTGAAAGTGTGAAACAGTCTCCTAAAATGGCTCTAGACTTCTAAGAGCTAGGCTTGTCACTCACAATACAAGCTTTTGAAAATTTTTTCCTCTAGTTAGCAATTAAATTTCATACTGTGAATCTTTTATGGGATATTTTCTTTTCATTGCTGATCATAAAACACAAAAGACTCTGTCATTAGATAGGAAATAAAAATAGAAGGCAGTTGTCCCAAATTTTATAAAAATTGCTTGTAAGTGGCATATACACAGTATTTTTTCCTGTCTACATAAACCTTCAATATATATTTTTTGTAGAATGTACGTTTCTAGGCCTTCTGAGAGTGAAGATGAGTTTGGGGAACATATAATAGGAAGCACTACATCTGACTTGTCTGGGATATGCAGAGTTCTTTCACAAAACATTGCTATTTATAGATGTTTGCATCTATCTAATTTTAGGCTTGTCTGTCTAATTTTATACACTAAACCCTTTAGGCAACAACCGTGACTAATTGTATGTTTTGAAGGGGACTTAGCGCATGGTTGGTGCTCAATAAATGTTAAATAATTGAAAATGTTAACAATAATCATATTTGTAAGCACATTGAGCAAGACTGTTCCTAAATATGTTTTAGCGGAGAGCTCAATGCATTGTTGGCAGGCAAACAACATGGAATGATAATAACACCAAATGGCCCTCTTGTTTTTTTCCAGAAAAGAAGGAAAATTCAGTGACAACTGACTTTAGGGTCTGCAATAGGCAGAATAGCCCATTAAAATGTCTGTGTCTTAGTCTCCTGGAGCCTGTGGCAAAGGGAAACTTGGGTTGCTAATCTGCTGACCTTTATTTGGAGAGAGTACCCTAGATATCCAGGTGAGTCCAAATAAAATCACAAGCTCCCTTATAAATGCAGTGGGTAGAGGGTAGTAACAGGAGAATCACAAAGAGGTGTAAAAATACATCACTGCTGGCTTTGAAGATGAAGTGGTATTTGGTGGGGGCAGTGGTGGGGGAGGCCAAGGCATGAGTCAAGGAATACAGGCAGTCTCTAGAAGCTGAAAAAGAAGGCTGGTCTTCCCCTAGAACCTCCAGAAGGAATGCAATCCTGCCAACCTCTGATTTTAGGACATCTGACCTCCAGAATCCTATGATAATAAATATGTGTTGTTCTGATCCAACCCTCATGATAATAAATGTGTGTTGTTCTCATCCACGGATTTTTTTAAAAAGATTTTATTTATTTATTTGACAGAGAGAGAGGGAGAGAGATCACAAGTAGGCAGAAAGGGAGGCAGAGGGGGAAGCAGGTCTCCTGCTGAGCAGAGCTCGATCCCAGGACCCTGAGATCATGACCTGAGAGGAAGGCAGAGGCTTAACCCACAGAGCCACCCAGGTGCCCCAATCCATAGATTTTGTGATAATTTGTTACAGAAGGAATTCAAGCTAATAAAGTGTTTTAACAGAGAAATGTGGGCCAACCACTGGTGATAAATGGCTCATACATGCTTTGGGTACTACCCTCAATGTTATCCAACATTATTTGAAGAAAAAACAAACACAGAAAAAACAAAAAGCAGAACACAAATCTCTGGATTGACCAAGACCACCATCATAAAAGCATGTATATAGTATATGCAGAACTGAAAACCATAAGGGAAGGTTGATAATTGTTTTATATAAGGCCAGTAAAACAATGATTTCTTTTTGAAATTCACTTTAATGCTACCCTAGTAACTTTAATAATATTTTTAAAAGTAAGTCTATGCCCAATGTGGGGCTCAAACTTATGACCTTGGGATTAAGAGTTGCATATTCCACCAACGGAGTAATCTAGGCACGCTTTTAATAATTTTTTTAAAGAAAGAAAGGAGAATCCCTGTTTTATAAACAAGCATGTATACTAGTGATTTTCAGACAGAAACACACACTTTCCAAGGGCTGTGTGATCACATGTAGTTCTAAGGGATTTTTTTCCCCCAGATCCTCAACTTCTGCCTCTATTTTTTCCTAAAATTAATCTAGTCTGAGAATGAGAATGTGCCTATGTTTCCAAAAGCTCCATGGTCTATGTGAAAGAAAGACAACCTCTCATGCATCTCAAATCTAACTCTGATATCTTACCACAGGACTCTCCAAGACATCAAAGGGGACACATCCTCTGAGCCCCAGAAACTGATAGAGCTGTAGTCTTTCCCAGTCCCAGGGGCATTCTAGCCAGGTCTGGGTGTTCTGACCTCCAATCCATGGTGGAACGGGTTGGTGGAACAATGGCTGCTTTTGTCAATTCTCTCCTTACATCCACTAAGGATTGTCAGAATACCTCCCTCTTGAAGAAGAATTCCAAGGAACCAAACCAAGGAGAGCAGAAAAACATGAATCCCTGAAAACAGTTTTTCCCTTACATATTTAAATAAAAGTTATAATGTTTGGCTATTCTCCAAGTCTTCTCTGGAACATATTACTATTTGGAAAGAAATAAATAGTCAAATAGTATAGACTTCTAATGATGATTCTTTGAAATAGAAATGGAGTATTTTCCGGGATTAATGCATCTTTAAAGATCCGTTAGAAGAAATCTTTTGGATAAATTTTTGTAATGATTTCTTTCAAATTTGGTATATATTATTAGATATCTAAAATCTATTTTTTTCAAATTATATAATGAGCTATACTTCCCAACTCTGGTCAATTCTTAACTAATTTCATTTAATAAAATGTTTAATATTTGCTACCACCAATTTTCAAAAATTTTATTATATTCTAACTGCCAAATAATTAGCATTTATAAACATAAACCTTTCACTTTCAGTAATTACAAGGGGAAAGGTCTAACGAAATTAATATCTAATTAAATTAAGGGACTTTTTATTTCTACATATGATCGCACCTTAATCATCTAAAACAAGACACCAGAGTTTTATACACACACATGCATATAAGGTTAATAAAAAATTACCATGCCAATTACTAATTACCAAAAAATTTGTCTAACTCCTTGCTTTATATATAACTTATCTTATATCACCTTGCATTAGTTACAAATTAGAGAAAAGAGCTTATTCATTTATCATTCTGCACTTGCAACATTATAAAAATAACCTAATTATATTTGTCATCACTTTAGTCCTGACCTGATCTACCTTACAAAATGCATTCCATAATTTATTTCTCTCTGGATCTTGCAATATTTCTCAAAACTTATCAACATACTAATTTCATTTGTAAATTAAAGTCACAGTTTTCCTATCACGGAGTAACTGTAATTTGACTAATTTGTTTGAAAATTAAGCTAGGCTTCTCTGCTTTGGGTTTAAAGCCATTATTTTTCAGGTAAATAAGTTAAAATCTTCAGCTTCTGGAAAAATATAATTTATAATATATAATAAGAAAAAAGCATTTAGCACAATATATTTTATTGGCAAGGTATGGTAAAATTAGCAATATTTTTAATCTATTTTGAGTATATCAGGTTAGATACAGTGCTTTTGGTGTAAGAGTAAAAAGTATAATTGATAATAACTTCATAAGTCTTGATATGTTTTTTGTATACTTCTCAGAAATTGAGAAAGTAGATGACTGTAATGCAAAATTATTTTACAAGTCAATTGGTTTCTAATCCTTTGATTCAAACAGAAACAAAGAACTGTGTAATTAGGTTATGAGCTGAAAGATTCTTAAATATAAATTTAAATGGCAGATCATTATCTGATTTTTGGCTCATAAACTCCTAAGTTCAAAGAAATGAGCAACAATGCTATCATAAAACTTCCCATTTTCATCTAGTTATTTGTGTGAAGAAAATTTCTCAATGCTTCCATCTACAAAATTTAACCATTTGTGACAGAACTGACACTTCAGTTCACCCAGTTCATTCTAGCAATAAGTCGCAGAACACAAAAACTATTAAAAAAAAAAAAAGCCACTCCTTTCATTTGACTAAGACACATATACTTAAATGTTTCCTCTTGTTTAATTATTTATAAAAATGTTATACATTTAAGTTGTTTTAATCAAATGAGTATTTATAATAAGTATAATGACAAATGAATTAGGAAAAAACTTTTAACTTTCAGGTCAGCTCTGTCCAATGGAACCTTCTATGACAAGAGAAGTATTCTCTAAGTGCACTACTAATATGGGAGCCACAAATTAGCCACTTGTGGCTATTGAGTACTTGTGGCTGAGATAATGTGGGAACTGAAATTTTAATTTCATTTAGTTTTAATTAATTTAAACTTAAATAGCTACTAGGGACTATCATATTGGATAGTACAGACTTAAAGTCTATGAATACAGGGAATAAAATAAATTTTCAGTTTTTAGGTATATTTTTCTTGTGGAATAGTATTCTGGTAGGATAATCAATAAAAGACTTTTGCATATTTTTATAAAGGAATACATTAACATGTGGATAAAATTCTGTATAGGTAATAGAATGGAAATATAGAATCAAGGGGTTTGGGGGGGTAGATATAGAATTTCCATATGTTAAAAAAGATCTTGCTCATCTACATTTTTAACAGGACCATCGTAGATAGCAAATTCTTATAGTGCTTAGATTCTTTGGATACATTTAAAAGAGGAATGTAACAGTTTTATTTTTAAAGGTTAATATTTATAATATGTTGCAAAAGGTATTATATCCTTGGTAATGGCCCCATTTCAATGTGAGTGAAATTCACATTGGATTCCAAAGTGAATTAGAATTTACATTCTAAGAATGTGAAGAATATTACTTTCTAAGAGATACATTTTTCCACATTTTTAACATCTCTGAAATTGGGATGCATCTTACAATGATGGTGGGTCATAGTTTGATAGCATTTTTTCTTTCTTAGCTATACATAATCTAATATAAGTAAGTATGAAGCATAATACCTTGAAATCAATGATTTTTTAGATTCTATGATACATGTTATTTAAACTGAAGATAAAAATTTTAGATGTCCACTTGAAAATGTATGGGGATACATAGTTTTTGACAATTCTGCAGCTATGTGATCAAAAAAACATTTGTAGACCACTGATGGTCTTTCCTGCTGAAGGTCAGTTTCAATCACAGCTTCTTTATATGCGCAGAACAGAGAGGATTGCTTAAGCTAGTCAAGGAAGGAATTGGGAATTGGAGACTGTTAGTGCAAGAATCTGGAGCTCTCAGGGATTCAAGCACAGAGTTCTTCAGGCTGGTCTCAGGAACTGGAAAAGTCATTTTCCCAAGCCTCCCACCATTTCTTTTTTCCTCTCATATCTGCCCCACTTTCCTATTTCTCTTAGCAGAAAATCTTTCTCTATCCACCCATCAGGGCTTGGATAATATCTCAGATCTCTATCTATACAAATTTTAGCTCAACAACCCACAGTTTATTGACTCAAATTCTCAGTATTCCCAAACCAAGGAATGAGTTCTGATTTATCCAGCTCAGAGAAGATGTCTATACCTTATCCAAACAACTATGACTTGGATGGATGATCCATTTGTATAATACAAAATAATACAAAAGTCACTAGGGGAGAAGAGGTAGTGGGTGAAGGCAATTCCCAAAAATGTGGTCTATGAGCAGGCAGCCACAAATGCACCATTGAGAGTCTGCAACAATCAGAGCTAACACAAAGTTCTTATAATTGCCAGGTACCATACTAACTGCTTCAAATACATTAATGAATCCTCATTTAAGTTAATCCTCATTTAATCCCCAAGGCAATGCTAGATATTGATAACCACATTTTACAGAGGAAACTGAGGCAGGGAGAGCTTAAGTAAACTGCCCAAGCTTACACATGTGCTAACTGGCAGAGCTTGGATTCAAACCCACTGGAGTTAACTGCCTCAGCACTTTCATCTCTGTATCTGGACTTGCTTATGGCAGCACTAGGCACAGAATTTTCTGTGTCAGAAAGTAGTAACTAATAGAAAAATGGTGACGACTGATATTATAACATGAGCAAAAACCACAAGATATTTTCAGACTTAGAAGAGACAAAGAGAGAGGTACTATAGCATTTTTAAAACTACTTCATTCTAGGGGTGCTGGGTGGCTCAGTCGGTTAAGTGTCTGCGTTCAGCTCAGACCATTATCCCAGGGTCCTGGGATCAAACCCCATAACAAACTACTTCTCTTTCTCTCTCTCTCTCCCTTTGCTTTTGCCCCTGCTTGTTTTCTCTCTCTCTCTCTCTCTCTTTGCCAAATAAATAAAACCTTTTTAAAAAAGAAAAAAAAACCTACTTGATTCCAGGCACTTTGCATACACTGTTATTATATATGCACCATAATTTTTTAAAAAGTAAGTATTAAAATCCCATTTTACTGTTGGAGAAACTCAAGTTCTAAAGCACGAGTATGTTGCTCAAGGTTTTACCACTACTAGGTAACAAAGCCAGCATCCTCTCCCAGGCCTGACACCTGCAGCCTTTCCTTTACATCCCTCTCCCAGGTTAGTGTTGAAACAATGAAGGTGATGTGCAAGGTAGAGGGTAATTCAGTCAATCATGAAACAACCCAAATTAAAGTCAACTTCCTCAAATCAAAGTCATTTTTAAAAATTCACTTACAAATATATGTTTGATTAATCCAATTAAACATAATTACTCCCTATTTCCTTTTGCCTGTATAAGCATTAATGTAGCTGTCCCCGACTGTCTGTTGCAGTTGTTGAAGTTTCTGCCGAAACAAGGAAAATCCCTGGCCAGTGCTTTGCCTAAGATACAATTGCATGATGGCTTATTTTTCCTTGCTCTTCCTTGTAACTAATTCTTTGTTTGTTGACTTAAAGTGAATTTTCAGGGGCTCATAGTATAAAAGGAATTTTAACTCTTCAAAGGCAAACCCCCAAGGCAAGGACAAATCTCCATAAAGTATACTGGAGAACATTTTGGTATGCTGTGAGAGGCTGACAATGTCAAGGAGGTCCAATGACAAATGCCCTCTTCAGCACTAAGAAACCATCTTGTTATATTCAGCCTATTAGTAACAACAAAAATAACACATCATCCTTGAATGGAATGGCACAAGCCATCTGAGCTCAGGGTCCCCTGAAAGCATTTTAGCTTTACTTCCATGTTGTTTTTGTTTGTGTCACCTCTCATTCACCCACTTCACAGTACCTCTGTTCAACTGCCACTGAGGAGATAGGTCACCAATAAAAGCAGGATGGGGATTCAGACACTGGGCTTAAATGTAAAATCAGAAAGTGACTGGGCATATTTGTGGGAAGAAGCCAGGGTAGAGACGGCTTCTGATCAGCTAGGCTCTATCTGAACCAACAGCCTGGAACTGCCTTCAAGGGGGAAGAGAGCTGATGTGTACGAGACTAACTGCATGCCAAATGCCACACCGGGGTCTTTACCTGTATCATCTCATTGAATGTCCCCTGGAGGAAGGCCTTATTAGGTCACATGCTTCTGATTAGGATGCTGAGGCTAAGGGAAGCTCAGTAAACTGCCTGAGGGGTCACACAGCTGGAAGAGGACTCGCTACAAGTTAAAATCAGTCCTGAACAATTCCAAAGGCCACACTCCCCACTTTACCGTGAGACTTCCTACCAGTACAACCCTAATAGACTGCACAGAGTAACAAGCTACTATGAATTATTAATTAGGGCTTCCTAGAAGAACCTCCCTGTGATTTGTCAAACTGCATTTCACAGCTAAGCTGCATCTCATTTCTGGTCTCCCTCCTTCCAGGCTTACATTCACAAACCCATCTTCTTCATAGTTACCAGAGTATTCCTCCCCAAAGGCGTTGTTGCTGTGCTACTGCCCTAATAAGACTCAATCACCTAGAAGATAGTGTCCTAGAGACTTCCCCTGCATAGGAGAGGAAGGAGATTAAGAAGGCTTGATGGAGAATCATTGAGGGTACAAGGCTCTGTGGGAAGTTAAGAAAGGTCAAACTAAAGGTTAATTTTCACAGGAGTGAAATCAACCTGAGAAAGGAGAGGGGAACTTCTTTCTGAGATACGAAGGAAAGATGAGAATACAAATTTAAAGCTAGACTCTTAGAGGTGGAGTGTTCTTAGAAGGGAATCTCATAGGAGAGATAAAAATATGTGAAAACCTCCCTCACATGAGATCTTTGGGCATCTGCCAAGAGTCATAAAAGAAAATCTGGCTCAAGAGAGGAAAGTAACATCCTGTGATCATGAAAATACTCCCGATGCTGGGCTTCCATGCTGCCAAAACTCTGATTCTACAGTAATGTTCATATGGCAAACACAGTGATACACCACTTAGATTGCCCTGAGATAAAGGACCTGTTGTCCCAGCTTCTGAGGGTCTGTCAGTGGACAGCTTTCAGCAGTCAGCCCCATCAGGGAATGCATCTCAGCTGCAATGAGCCTTCTCACCCAAAGCCTCTTACCAAGCAGCCCATTTCTAGAGGTTGAGTCATTGTGGAATATGAAGATCTGACTATCTGCCTCAACTCAGGACAACCTGAATGGCTGCTCAAATGCTCTCCCTGGGGCTCGCCAAGGTTCCTGCTGGCCCTCAATCACATCTCCACTTCTTCTATCCAGCCCTCTCTCTTCCACCAGTGTGGGTCCCAAGGACACTCCTTAATAAATGTCCTGCATATGTCCCACATAAATACAATCTCAGAGCTTGCTCTGCAACAACCCAATGCACAATGGGACTTTTATGAGCAATGAGCCAAGAACAACACAGAAAACTGGTTGTCATACCCTAACTCCATTGAGACTATCACAAAACAATACAAAATTTCTCATCTTGAGGCACGGATAACTGCTCAAGCAGCTCTGTTGGTTAGCAGAATTATTACCAAAATAGTGTCCCATTCTATAATCTTAATTTCAAAGAACTCACAATAATTTATTATTATTCATAAAGCTTAATGAGGTTAGGTAGTTTTATCTTTGCCATGTACATATTCACTCAAATGAGGACTTGTTAAACACCTGTCCAGGCACTACAGTAGGAACAAATTTGCAAAGATGAAAAGAAAAGTCCCAGCTGTTACAGGTGAATAGAGGGCACCAGCTCTGAAACAATGTGAAGAGAGCTACAGTAGAGGCACAGACACAATCTTTTTCCAGTCCAGATGAGGGTGTGATTGGACCAAAATGGCACAAAGGTGAGTGGCCAGAAAAACACATGGAAACTGTAGACTTTATCACAATCAACCATAACAGTGGGGAACGCAGACCTGAGTCAGACCAAGTGAGTCTGAATCTTGCATTCATCACATTCGAGTTCTTACTAGGTAAATTACCTAATCTCTCTTGATCTCAAGGTTCTCCACTACATAGCAATGGCTGGATTAGCTAGCCTGAGCTACCATAACAAAATGTCACAGATTTGCAGGCTTAAAGAACAGGGATTACTTCTCACAGTTCTGGAGGTTGGGAAATCCAAGATCAACATGGTGGCTAAACTGGTTCTCTGCTGAGGACTCTTTCCCTGGCTTGCAGAGGCCACCTATTTGCTGTGCCCTCACATGCAAGAGAGAAAGGGGAAGTAAGCTCTCTGGTGCCTCTTTCCATAAGGGCACTAATCCCATCATGAGGACCCCACCCAAATTACATCATTTAAATCTAACTACTTTGAAATTTCGACTTCCATAAACTATCACATTGAGGGTTAGAGTTTCAACATATGAATTTGGGGGAAAAGCAATTCAGTCCGTAGCAGTGGTACAAAGAGTGATTTCCCCATAGAATTGATGTAAAGATGAAATGAGCCAATATATGAAGTGTGCCTAGACCAGTGGCTGCCCCATCTTAATTAAGCTCTATTTGTAAGTGGTAGCTGTTATAATTAAAGTCACAGAGGTAAGTCAAAAAGAGGGAAGTGTACATCAAGACTTTCCTTGTGGAGCTCTGTTTCTTTGGGCATATTATCTCTCAAAGAGAGAAAATGAACTTCTTGAGAATTAAGAATGGGGCTCTTTTCATGTAAATATTGGCATGGAGAGTCCCTTCACCGTAAACTACTACTAAGGTGGAAATTTCTACCTATTTTCCTTACTCCCATACCGTTCTCTCCTTTCTCTTACGATCAAATGGCCAACACTATCGGAAACATGTCCACTTAAGGGATTACTCTTGTTAAAGAGTATTTAGCTTTTAATCCCACAGGGCACAAGCAGGTTGAAATATAAGACATCATAGAAAAAGAAGAATTTAGCAGGGTTAATCTAGAGGTGAGAGGTGAAAAGGGGTGAAATGGAATCCGAAGCAACCCCGGCTCAATGAAAATACCAGTCAGCTCTATGAGAGGCCAGCAATGGTTCGTTTCTCAACCTGAATACCAGTAGCTCTGGGACTGTGTTCAAAAAATAATACTTTTTATTTGGCTTTCATACTTTATCTCCATAGGGCTTCAGTATATTTTCTATTGACAGCTGTTGGATTCAGTTCTGCATGAAAGAGATGTGGCATTAATGGCCTTAGTTAAGTAAACAAGTGGAGATTTCAAAACCGTTTAGGCTGAGTGAGATAGGTCCCTCATCCTTTTTGGAATTCTTAAGTCTCATTCCTATGTGGTTGTTGAATTCACCGGCAATTGTTGACAACTTGATTATTTTGATTGTTGCCATCTTGGTCATCTCCATTGTTGTTAGACTATAAAGTTGACAGCCCAAATCCTTAGATCCTGCCTGGCCCTTCAGATCTTTCTTTTTATTTCTTGATTCTTCCTCCTCTTTTAGGAAGAATGGAGCAGGACTGTTATAATTAGAATGAATAGTGTGAGCAGACACTGTCAAGAGGATGGGGAAAACAGGCACCCTCTTACATTCTTTTAAATGGTAGCTTTATTGAGGTATAATTTACACATTATAAAATTCATCCTTTTTAAAGTGTACCATCCAGTGAGTTTTAGTACATTCATAGTTTTGCAATCATCACCATTACCTAAGTTTAGAATATTTTCATCACCCCCAAAAGAAACCTTGTACCTATTAGCAGTCACTCCCTAATCTCCCCTGTCCCCAGCCCCTGGCAACCACTATCTACTTTCTATCCCTATAGATTTGCCTATTCTGAATACTCCATTATGAGTGGAATTATAGATATGAGGCCTCTTGGTAACCTGCCTCTTTCACTTAACATAATATTTTCAAGGTTTCATACATTCTTGATAAGGTGTAAATTGGCTCAATGTCTAGAGGATAATGTGTCCATATCAAGGAAAATTTAAAACGCATGTACTCTCAGAAATTTTACGTCTGAGAATTAATCCCTCAGAAATATTTCCACATACATAAAGACAATTGCAAATACATTCACTGAAGCACTGACAAGAGTTGGAAAAAAATCTAAAGTCTATCCTTTAGGGGCCTGGTTGAATACATCACAGTTTCATGCAGTCTTTCACAGAGTCAGTCAGTCCTGTGTGGAGTGGTGTGGAGTGACCTCTGGAAACTACTGACAAGAAAACACAGGAACACAGTGAGATGGAGAATAGTGTATTATTTGACTTCCACCTGTGTGAAAAGAAGGGTGTACAAGGGGGTGAGGGAGAAGATGGAGGAGAAAGAGGAGAAGACGACAAAGGAGGAGGAGATCTATCTCTGGTAGGATATTTAAAAATGGCTAATGGTGACTGTCTCCAGGGAGGGGAAATGGGAAAGGGGATCTAGGGCACAGGAAAGGGAAGAGAAAGAGAGACTGATTCTTCCTTGTATACCTTTACCAAAAGGCATAAATTGTTTGAATTTTATTGTCTCTCTCTCTCTCTCTCTCTCTACATACACACACAAACACACACACACACAAAACCTCAAAAAGTAAAATGGAGATGATGGTGATAAATTTTATTAAGTTGCTGCATTGGCATATGAGAATCTTGGGATGACATAACCACAGCCCCTGCCTTTAGGGCTTTGTGGTCAGTTGCAGCTGGGACTGACACCCAAGTAGAGAGGACAGGTTTCAGTGAAGCATAAAGATCAATGATGTGAAGCTCAACAATTTCGGTTCTTATCTTCCCAGAGGCTTGCTGTCACCTGCACAGCACTTTTACCTGCCAATTAAGGCAGACACATGCTTTGATGTCAATGACTGACTAGAAGAGTAACATGAGACCTGTTCAATGAACCCCTCACCTCACCCTCCACGTTGTCTCTCTCCCAAGGGCTCCTGACCTCACTGTGCCTTTTGGGAAGTTTTGAGTCCAAGTTTTGAGTCCATATTTACACAACTGAACTTCGGGCTGTCAGCATGGGGTCTGGGATGCAGTTCATTATCTTAATCTTCCCTTGACCTTTGGTGGAAGCAGTGCCATTTCCTGTCCTGTTTCTGCAGCTTCTCTCTCATCTACCAAAACACTGACTCCAAGTAGAAGACACAGTTAAGTTCTTCTCCTCGACACAGTGGCTCTCTGAAAAATCAAAGTCACTTTCAAGTTTGATTCCAACTAGAGCTCATTTCCCCCCAAACTAGTGGTGGAAGGAAAGTTAAAGATGAAGTGAAAGACATATTGTACAGCTTTTATTTTTAAAGGGAGTGTTTAATTATGGAAGGCATGATTAATATTTCAATACTGTTTATAATGGCTTCACTTATTTTTTTCAGCCAACAAGAAGTGAGAAATCCTGTGTCCACAGCCAAAATCTGATATAATCTCTCCTCAGCTATACAAAAGTCTCTCTGTAGTTATCTAGAATAAAAATGTCAATGTATTAAAATTAACCTGTATTTACTTGACACCTTTTAAGATCTGTCTCCAAATTGCCTCAGTAACCTCTAGCATCAAAAGCCTGGTGAGAATATGTGGAATTTTACTTCCTGTTTGAGTAAGACCCATTAAGGGTAGTAATTAAAAGCAAATCATAATTTTTAAACCTTAAGGGAAACTATTGTCATGTTGCTGGCAACATTCAGATACTAGAATGTTAGCTAACACCTATATATACTGCAATTAGTAACGAACAGCAAATTCCAGCAAGTTTTAAAACAAAACCTCTCCTAAAAAAAAAATATCATCATGGAAGTAAGAGTCCCATTCACACATGTATATACAATGTCATCCTTTCTCGGCACATTGCAACTCCCTGCTTGGCCAGCACTACCGAGTGCTAACTGCTCACAGGCAGGGTATTAAGAAGATGGGCAATTTGTTCGTGGAGCCTGCTGTACTCCAGGTGTGTGGAGAATGATGCAGTCTCCAATCCCACAATGCTAGCTGCAGCAGAGAGAAATCAATTGAGACCACTTTCCAGTGTCCCTGCATTCCCCAGCAATAACCTTGACCTGAAAGCGACATAGGATGAAAGGGAACCCACTAAAGCCAGCTACATGGTTGTCTTAGTTTTAATAACATTTTCTGGGATCTCACCCATGAAACATAAAATCTTCCTCTTCTTTCAAATGCCACTGCCCTAGAAAGTGTTGGTCCTATCTCTGGCTGCACATTTTCATCACCTGGTATGGGATGGCAGAAGTTAAAATACACCAGTGTCAAGGACCCATGCCAGAGACTTTAAATGAATTAGTCTGTCTCATGCCATCATGGAATAGTAATTTTTTTTAAAGATTTTATTTATTTATTTGACAGAGATCACAAGTAGGCAGAGAGGCAGGCAGAGAGAGAGAGAGGAGGAAGCAGGCTCCCTGCAGAGCAGAGAGCCCAATGTAGGGCTCGATCCTAGGACCCTGGGATCATGATCTGAGCCGAAGGCAGAGGCTTTAACCCACTGAGCCACCCAGGTGCCCCGGAATAGTAATTTTTAATATCTCCCTAGGCAATTCTGAAGTACAATCATTGTTGGAGACCACTAGAGTCCAGCATAAGCCTTTCCCACTTCTTACCTGGATTATGGCAAAGGCTTGCCAAATGCCCTTGCCTTAGTCTTTTGCACCTGAACTAATCATCTTAATGGGTTACAATAACCAATTCATTTCTCCTAGTCATCTCTATCTGATGAAAAACAATAAGAATAAAAGATGGGCAGAATGAGAAAATACCAGCTACAATCAGAAATAACATTTAATATTTTGCTTTCTCCCACATTTTATCTTCTGTATATGTACATAAAATATGTGTTTATAAAACTGAGATCCCGCTATGATAGTTTTGCATCATCTTCTATTCCCCTTTAAAAATATATCATTGGTAGGGCACCTGTCTGGCTCTGTCGGGAGAGCGGGTGACTCAATCTCTGGGTGCTGAGTTCAAGCCCACATTAGATATGGAGCCTACTTAAAATAAAATTAAATAAATATACATAGCATGGGCAAATTTCCACATCAATAAATAGTTACAGAATCTTAGTCATACAGAATCTGAGGGTGTGGTTGGGTCATTGTGTTTTTAATCAACCCTTTATTTTAGGGTGGGACATTTACACTGTTTCCTTATAGGGTGCGTTCTGTTTTTGTTTGTTTTAGTTTTATTTTGTTTTTATAAACAACATTGGAATAAACCATTCGGAACAAAGATTGTTATGAATGGACCCATTTCCTCAGGATATATTTCTAAAAATAAATCTGGTGAGTCAGTGTATCTACTCATTCTGATACATATTACAAATTGCTCTTCCAAACCACTCTTAGACCACTAGTGCTTTCAAGTGTTACTCTAGGCCCTCACTAACACCCATTACCAGTAAAAAAAAAAAAGAAAGAAAGAAAAAAAAATCTTCGTTCAATCTGATAAATAAAAAATAGTATCTACCAGTTTTAATATGTTTAAGTTACTAGTACATTTGAACATTTTCATCTTTTCTTCAATATCTGAATATCTTCTTTTGCCCATTTTCTATGAGGTGTTCCTTTTCTTATTATTTGTAAGAGCCATTTATATAAGAAGACTATTAAATTTTCCCCATTTTTAAAGATTTGATTTATTTATTTGACAGAGATCACAAGCAGGCAGAGAGGCAGGCAGAGAGAAAGAGGAGAAAGCAGGCTTCCTGCTGAGAAGAGAGCCCAATGCAGGGCTCCATCCCAGGACCCTGGGATCATGACCTGAACTGAAGGCAGAAGCTTTAACCAGCTCACTGAGCTACCCAGGCATCCCCCACACCCCACCCCAGTTTGTTCTTTTTAACTTTTTTTTTAAAAGTTCTCTTATTTTTGACTTTTATCCTTTTAATTTTTAATAGTGATTGGGTGGTATACAACTTTTACATCTTTACTTAGTCAAATCTTTTTCTGTATAGTTTTAACTTTTTTATATCACACATTAAAAGCTTTTCCTCAAGTTACCATTATATAAATATTAATGTATATTTTTTTCCCTAGTACTTTTATGGCTTTATTTTTTATATAATTACATATTTGTGGCTAATTAACTTTGAAAGCACAAATCAGATCATGCCACTCCCCTCCTTAAATCCTTCCCTGCCCCTCCAATGCCTCTAGGATTAAGTTCAAGTTCCTTCATGCCCCTCACATTATCTAGTCACCCTTTAGCTCTATGCTGCTTTCATCTTTGCTAAGCTTTTTTTTTTTTTTTCCCCTCCTTCAAATATACTCTAGAAGTCTCCTTCTTCGTCTGTAGATAGCCTATTGCTTCAAATTCTGTGCAAACAGTGACCAGGACTGTTTTAATCATGCCAGCACCAAATACCATGTCTGGAAGAAAATAGATATTCATTAACTATTTGCTGAAAGAAGTAACAAAACAAATACTACCTTCCTTGGGAAGCCTCTTCCCATGCCTCTGAGCAGAATCTGCTCTTCTATTGTGTTTCTAAAACAGGTCATTCTGATCACTGTTTTGTACTATCATACTGTGTCATTACATTGTGTTGTAAGTCTCTGGACCCACAGCTATTTATCTATCAGGTCCAACTTCCATCTTATCCCTTGCTCCTCAACAAGGGTGGGACATGCTGTAGGTCCTCAACACATGCTGTTGATTCAGATAAATGAATTCTGATGAGATATCCCTGGCTTGCAGTTCTACCTTCCACGTACCCAAATGTGTCCCTGTATTTAGAAGTAGAGACCCCGACAGTCTTTTAAAAAAGACAACTAAATGATTAGGTGACAGTGTACCCTCCCAGATACAAGCTGTGATCATGGATACAGGACCAAACAGGCTACCTGAAGACAGTGTCTCAGAGGAACAGAGACGGTATGGTAGTAATGCCTTCTTGGCACCCCCCCCCCCCCCCGGGCACTATCTAGCCTTGTCACTAAGGATCAGAGAACATTACTGATCACCCCTGGGTGAATTAAAAAAACAAAACAAAACAAATTTTAAAACTCTGGAATGGGTGAGAAATAATCATAAGCTCATCATCTATTCTCTAAAAATGTATCTGAAAAATTAAATATATTTAACAGATAATGAAATTGAATTACTCATATTGCTCCCCTTGGCTGCCTTTAACTTAGCAGTTTGATATGGTTATTCCCTATCCTTCCACATATTTTCTTTCTTTTTTAGTATTTTAAGCTTTATTACATGCTACTACTCATTATAAGCCACTGTAAATCCCTTTAGACAATTAGTGGAGTACCCATTATAAAAAATAAAAAAAATTTTTTCATACTCTTTCTTGTACTTCAATTCCTTCTGCCCAGAGGGCTTCATGCATGAACTATATATATTGAGGCTTCTACCAGGAAATAGCATTGAAGACCTTTAAGAAATCTATATTACTAATTGGTTTCACTTAATAGCTTAGACAGAATTAGAATTTTCTTTGGATGGCATCCATGATTATAATCTCTGACATTACACTGACCTTGGGCATGGTGTTCTACCACTTTAAGGTTCAGTTTTCTTATCTGCAAAGCAATAATACAGGTGGGTCTATATGATTTCTAAGGTCCCTTCCTACTCCAGAACTATATCTAATCATCT
This sequence comes from Mustela erminea, assembly GCF_009829155.1. Taxonomy (NCBI): domain Eukaryota; kingdom Metazoa; phylum Chordata; class Mammalia; order Carnivora; family Mustelidae; genus Mustela; species Mustela erminea. Next base: position 64,811,734 of record NC_045616.1, read on the forward strand.
TTTTTAGGAAGATAGGAAAAAGGGACCACCCAGGCAGAGAAGAGAGAGCTCTCTCACCTCAGGTCTGACTCTGTAACCCTATCTTCTGTCAGTCACCCCTCTACAGATAAGGAGAAGGGGAGTAAATTCCCAGCCCAGGCACACAAACACAGCAGGACTGCTAAGGTCACCTGTGTTGTGCCATCCACACCAGCTTCCCCTGACAAAGGAGCCAGACTATGAGCCAGCTAAGGGTCAGCTAACTGGATAGACAGTGTGATGGACTGCTTGTTAATGACATTGTATTTTCATTTATATACCCAAGAGGCTACTAGCAATGGGTTAATTTGGTGGTCCAATTTAGGAAAGCCTTTTCTTTTCAAACTGTAACTGGAGTTTCAATTGTCAGATATGAGGCTTTAAAGCAGAAGTGTTTTGGGGCTGGGAGTCTGTTTACCCTGCCCTTACCCAAGGGAAAACCCAGGCTAGATCCCACTAAAGACATTTTTCTATTCCCAAGAACACTGCATGCCCTCCAGGCTTCACAAGTGCCTGGTTACCTTAAGTCCACCAAAGAGACAAAAAAGAATTTGTTAACAGGACTGGAACCATAACTCTCCTGGCTTTCCCTAAGGAATCCAAGGCCTGGCCTGAGGAGTGGTTGCTGGAGTGGAGGGAAGGGGCATGGGGCAGGCTTCTCTTCCCACCAGACAAGGCAACACAAGAAACCTGAGCAAGGGAAGAATGGAAGTGAGCATCCCAGTGGTTATTTAGCTCTCTTTCCCCCTTCCAGGTAAGTTGTGACACACACTGTATGGCTCACATCCTATATGCTAAGGTTTTCATAGAGCTCCAGGAACAAGCTTACCCTGCCTGGCTGTACTTGGGGCAAAGGACATAGCTCAGCAAGCGCTGAAGCAGACATAAGGTACAAATAGACAAGTAGTTAGCCTCATGGCTAAGAGCCCAGGCTGTGGCTCTAGACTGCATATGAGCTTGGGTAAATTGCTTCAACTCTTCCTGCACCAGTTTTCTCATTAAAGAAATAGGGCTGCGGTGACAATGAGTAAATGCAGAGAACACTGCCCTAGCACAGAATATGCACTCTAAAGTGACTGACATTATATACAGCAAATAAGCCTGTACCACTACCTTTGTCCCCCTAGATGAAACTAATAGAATAATTGGTACTTATGTCTATGTTCAATTCTTTCAATTTTTATTCTCCTTTCAAGACTTCCTTTGGTGGTGTTCATTTTGGTGGTATCTACTAGAATAATAATGCTGGCAGCAGGTGGGGTTAGGAGGGCAGATAGTGAGGGCAGGAGAGATAAGAGCCATTGGGTCCCTTAGATATATCTTTGAAAGAACATATGAATATTGAACAATGATTAGAGTTTACTAACACACAGATTTTTTGTATTAATTTTTAATTTTTTATAAACATATATTTTTATCCCCAGGGGTACAGGTCTGTGAATCGCCAGGTTTACACACTTCACAGCACTCACCATAGCACATACCCTCCCCAATGTCCATAACCCCACCCCCCTTCTCCCAACTCCCCTCCCCCCAGCAACCCTCAGTCTGTTTTGTGAGATTAAGAGTCACTTATGGTCTCCCTCCCAATCCCATCTTGTTTCATTTATTCTTCTCCTACCTCCTTAACCCCCCATGTTGCATCTCCACTTCCTCATATCAGGGAGATCATATGATAGTTGTCTTTCTCTGCTTGACTTATTTCGCTAAGCATGATACCCTCTAGTTCCATCCACATTGTCGCAAATGGCAAGATTTCATTTCTTTTGATGGCTGCATAGTAACATACGGATTTTTAAACACACAATATTGCTTCATACCATTTTTGCCTCAAGGCAAGGTAAGCTTAGTCATCAGGCTTAAAAGTAAAATCATTATAGAAAAATCAGGCTACTAAATTTTGGGGCTTTTGTGTGATTGCTTATTTTCACATGTATCTGACCCAACTCGTGTTATTTCAAATGATAGGAAATTTGCATATGCTTGTAAATTGAATAACAATATGCAAAACTAATGTGTTTTTTCCTAGCAGGAACCATTATCTACCAGTGCAGATCTGTTGCTAGTCCTGTCTCTTTCTTTCTTTCTTTCTTTCTTTTTTTTTTTAATTGAGAATTTTTGATAAACTTGGTGATTGGGAAGGGGTGGCTTAACTAGGTCTTGAACCATGAATACATGAACTTTAATTTGCAACCCCCTCTCTCCATAGCTAACCATGTTTAGGGATGTTATGGAAGTTGAGTGAAGTCCCACACTAATAAGGAAGAAAGGCTTTTACATGAGGATGCTACTTAGTAAATTAACTATTGTGGAGTTCTTCCTCGCATTCAGTTTGGGCAGATTAATGTCTATTCACAAAGCTACCTGCTGCTTTCTATACCCTAGAGCCACCCTGTTCAAGAGACACATGGAAACACAAAGCACTAGAAATGAAGGGGCGCCTGGGGACTCAGTTGGTTAGGTGTCTTCCTTCAGCTCAGGTCATGGCCCTGGGGTCCTGGGATTGAGCCCCACTTTAGGCTCCCTGCTCAGCGGGGAGTCTGCTTCTCCATCTCCCTCTGCTGCTCCCCCCTGCCCCCACCACTTATAATCTCTTGCTCTCTCTCAAGTAAATAAATAAAATCTTTAAATAAATAAAAGAAAAGAAATGTAGCTAGTGCCCCTGAGGGTCTGAACTCTCAATCTGGTTTAATTGTAATTAGTTTAAATTAATATAACACATGTGACTAATGGCTACCATATTATATAATGTAGATATAAGAACACTTCCACTCAAATCTCCATGACAATATAAAAGGATGGAGCTAATCCTGGAGGATGTAATAGTCAAAAGTTCCAAATAACTATAGTTCAACACTCCTGCCATTAATCTTTATCAGATTTCCTTGTCTTTTTTCAATAGGCGGCAAGCTTATCACCCAAGAAACTCTAGTCTTCAACCGCTCCTTCAAGGCCATAAACACGTTGAGGAAAGTGATAAGTTCAGGAGAGAATTTTTCCTTTATTTTCAAGTACTACAATTTTCTGATATTAGACTGACTCCTCCATAAACTGGCTTTTAGATCAGAAGTGTCCAAAACTGAACATGCAAAATACATTGTCAGTGACTTCAACTCAAGAAGAAGGTGCAGCAGAATCTGAATGACATGGAAGAATACTTTGCACATAGGCCATTCCATATCTCACCCTTTTATGCTGTAAGAGCTGTGAATCCCCTGAACAATATGTGAGTGACTCACAGTTCTGAACAGTTTGCTGCTGAACTACTTTGAAGGGCGTAAGATGGGTCTGTGGCAAGAATGGACTGCAGTTGGGAGGAATAGCTAATATATGCCTTGTTTGCAACCTTTCCTTTCAGTAGTTTAAAAAGCAATTAAGGAAAGGAATGAGGGTCCTGACTAGGTAGAATTCAATTCTCCCCTTCTAATGGATTTGGAGTGTGAGGAGCATAAGGGTAATCCATCATTGCATTACTGCCAACAACAGAGTTGTCAGTGTTTCAGAAAGTGTTCATTTCCTTCCCTGGGAGGACACAGACCTCTGTGTGCTGATTTGGATGTCAAGAAATACAAAAAAGATGAAAGAAGGGAATTGGAAACAACAACACTCAGATCAGCACTGGAAAATGTCTGCTCTGTGTTCCATGGCTCTCTGCTTCTTGTGAGTGCAGACACCTGTCCCTGGGCTAGGAGGCTGTGGGTGGCCCTATCCATAGGATTTCCACACTTATCTGACACCAGATAAACCTTGGTACTTTTTAAGGGTCAGTTTAGGTGCTGAACTGAATGGTAAGAAAAATTATTTTCTAAATAATTAAGTCAGAGTCCTTTGATGTTATAAAAGTATGGATGGAGTTTATTGAGGCTCTATCATGAGGAACTCTCTATCATCAATGCGATGTGGCAAACCATTCTTAAACTGCTTACAAAGAGTCAAACCGTCAATAAGATGGATTTTTAGCTGAGGTTATAAGTCATTAATCTGGATGCCAGGTAGAGGCCAGTGCTGAGCCCTCGAAGACACAGATAAAAAGAACATATTTATCAATATGGACTTTAGGATAATTCTACAAAATAATAGCAACCATTTATTGAACACTCAGTGTGCTTTCCACACATTACCTCTAGTCCATGCCTGAACAACTTTTGATGGGTTCCTCCATTATTTTCCTTCTTTTCCAGATGAAGGAATTAAATAAAGCCCAGAAAGAAAAACACCTCAGCCAAGGTGACATAGCTAGAAAGTGACCAAGCCAAAACTGGAATTCAGACTATGCTGCCCCCAGTGCAGCAGTTCTTCTGTTTCTCTAAGACAGATCACACACAGAGTGCAACATACTTCAGATGTTTGGGTCCAAGGGCAAGAGGAAGAACTTTAAGGATATGTCTAGCTTCCTTGCCTTGAAGCCCTCATGGAAAGGAAAGAAAGTGAAAGCCAAAACTATGAGCGCCGGAGGCATCTGCTGCTGTGAGTGGCCATGGGGCCAATCTGGTACTTACTCAAACCACAGATGGAAATCAGCTGGGGTCCTGATGAGCTGAGTGTGACCTTGGCAAACCAACTCTTAAACCACAGTACAAGAAAGTGCTCTGTGTCTCATTTTGGTCTCATCAAAATTTCAGGTGTTAGCCACAAAAAAATATAAGCACATCTACATTTTTTCTTAGCAATTCTCCTTTCAGCAGTTTAACCTACATAGATAGACTTGTATATGTGCTAAAGAATGAATGTACAAGATTCCTCCTTACAGCAATTCATAATAATGAAAAGTAGAACAAACCAAATTTTCATCAGTAGGGCACTAAGTCAGTAAATTACAGGACATCCATCTAATGGATGTCTAAATTCTAAACAACTGTAAAAAAGGAGGAGAAAGCTCCCTATAACTTGATATGGAAAGATCTCTATCATGTAGAGCTAAAAGGAAAGTATCCAATGATATTTATATATGGTAACGTTTGTGCAAAAGCTGGAAGAAGAAAAGAATCTCATATTTCCTCAAAGAACATGTAGACCAAGGGTCACATGCTCTTTCGACTGAGTCAGGCAGGCACCCCGGGGGTTGTGTTTTTTTCTCTAATAAAAAAGAACACCCGACTCTCGGGCAAATGGCCAGAGTACCAATGTTGATTTTCCCAATTCTTAACTGGATTAAGTTTTCTGAACCTCAATTTTCTCTTTTAAAATAAAAAAGGAAGGAAATAACAATATCACCATCTTGAGGGTTGGCCAGGACAATGTGCAAAGTTAACTCCAAAAGAGTCTCAATGCATCATACTTGTTGCCTTTCCAGGCAAGGGCCTAGGGCCTTGCTAAATATCACAGACCTGAGCTCCAGAATACCCTCTTTCTCCCTCTTTTGGCTTTCAATTTCACCTTAGGTAAGAAGTCTTGCCAGAATGGACTTGAGACACTTAGAAGTGCTTCTCCTAGACCTCCCATCCTAGTGATGCAGCCAGACTTACTGTTTCACCTCCAGAGGAAGCCATCTCTACTCCTGGCCATTGCTTTTACTTTGTCATGTGAGTGATCTTGGTAGTAAAGCAAATGGGTGTCAGATTCTAAGTCCCAGGAAACCAGATTTTTGCTTACACACTGGTACCTCAAACTTCTGCTATAAATGGTATTGACAAAAAGGTGGCTTTTTCGTTAACACCATTTGATGAAAAAGCCAGTGGTGGCTGTTGATGAAATGGACATAATACAAAGGCAGGTCTCCATCTCCTGACCTTGAGACATTACATGGAAGAGAGGTTTCTCAACACTGCATGTGGATTTACGAAGCTGAAATTCCCAGGCTCACCTGCCTGTTCCATCACTTCCTGCACTCACTGCCACCTAGGACTCGTGGCACCACTCCTTTGGAGGGCTGTTCTCCTGAAACATGGCCCCCTTAGCAATGGCTTTTCTCCTATAGCAACACACAACAGAAGGGAATAGTGCCTGCCTTTCAACACAGATGAACAGCTAGTACTTAAGCTTCAATCAGAATGCTCTCTCTGTCCGACATCCTAAATCTAGATAATTCTTTTCTCACTCACGCTATGCAAGAAGGGTCACGACTTTGTGATAGCTAAAGCTCCCTTCCTCTCCTCTTTCTTCCTTGAGCTTTCCCTCTTCCTTCCCAATGTTGAGAGGCGTTTCTCTCTGCCTTGGAGATTTGAACACAATAACACTTCAGGTCTGGCGACCCCCCAACAACTGAACCTCAGGGTCCAACCTACCTCCTATATCTCAAGAAATGAGCAAGAACTGAACTATTTCTGCTTCCAAGTCACTGCTGTTTCGCCTTTCCTCCTCTTTTGTCCCTCTTGCCCCTTTACAGCCCTCGGATCTGAAACCTCAGACGACTGAGACTCCACCCGCTCCTAAGCTGTAGATTGGGCCTGGCATTCCCTCATTGTGCTTATGTGTCTTCGAACCTTGCCCTGACCACTTCCTGACACCTCTCATATTTGCTTTTTTTAGGTACTCAAGCACAGCCATTAAAACAAAAAAGTCTTAGAGATGATTGTGGAAGTGTTTATTTTTGTTTTGATGACAAATCTGCAAGTAACTCAATTCTAAACAATAAAGTCTCCAGTTCACAGACCTGATTTAGACCCCCAAAATGTGATTATTTTCAATCCCTAATAGTTGTTCATATTTATCGAATGAGTACTCAGTGCCAAGAGTCTTTTTATTTTTTTTTTAAGATTTTATTTATTTATCTGACAGAGATCACAAGTATGCAGAGAGGCAGGCAGAGAGAGGAAAGGAAGCAGGCTCTGTGCTGAGCAGAGAGCCCGATTCAGGGCTCAATCCCAGAACCTTGGGACCATGACCTGAGCCGAAGGCAGAGGCTTTAACCCACTGAGCCATCCAGGCACTGCCACCAAGAGTCTTTAAAGTACTGGTCTCAGGTCAAGCTTCCCAGCAAAGTCTGAGATGGGGATTGCTGTACAAGCCAAAGAGTACTTATACTGAGGAGAAACCAGTAAAGGACTGAGAGGAGCAGGGCAAGGAAAGAAGATAGGCAAAGCATGCTTTCTAGAGAAGTCTAGCCCTAGCATGATTCTACCAGAGCTCTGGGCAGTGAATTATATCCCAGCACTGATCCCTTCCAGAAGCAATGATGCCAGCCCTTATATCCCTGAACCAGTTAGTAATTGGCTATGGGCCACCTCTGGTGGGGTAAGGTGGGGAAAACACAAAACAAGGTCACCAACAAGACAGGTCTGAGTTATTAGCACCCCAAACCTGCAGCAGAGGGGACAGGTGTGGGTGCCTATGAAAGGATGTGCTTAGAGGAGGAAAGGGATCTATTACAGCACTTCAGGAAGATTATTTATTCTCCACACTCTTTGAGATAGGGCACTATTATTACTATCCCTATTTTATGGAAGAGGAATCTTAAGACACAGAGAGCAACGGAAGATTGCAGAGAATCACAACTTAAACCAAGATAGTCCCACTCTAACTGCCCAGCCAGCCTCTATATGAAGTTACTCTTCACATGGGAAGATTTGCAGCAGTCCAAGTAGGCACATTCTTGTCCTTACATACTCATCATGTCACTTACATTAGCTGTTACATCCACTCATGCAAAATGACTAATTTCATGAAGAATCAGTAAATATTTTTCATTACTGCAACATGAAGATTGACCAATACTTCCGAAAAGGGGATAAAGATTTGTTAGCAATACTATTGCACCAAAAGCATGTATCTCCCATACAAGAATCTATATTTCTTACTCCATTTTTTAAAGATTTATTTATTTATATTTGAGAGTGAGAGACAGAGACAAGAGAGAGCAAGCGGGGGTAGGACCAGAGAGAGAGGGAAAGACTCTCAAGCAGACTCCCTGCAGAGCACAGAGCCCAATGCTAGGTTCCATCCCAGGACCCGAGATCATGACCTGAACCAAAACCAAGAGTCGACCACTTAACAGATGAGCCACCCCAGCAGCCCTTCTTACTCCATTTTTAATTCTAAAGCACGGCTCACTCTATTTTACTAAATCTGTATTTCTCACAATTTTAATCAGTAGATTAGTTGTAAAGCCTAAAACAAAAATTAAAAACAGTAGGAAATAAACTTTTCGTACATGTTTTATAACAATGGTCTTTAAATGTCTTGGAGCAGAAGTTCATGTCCCACTTGCTACATTTCTAATCACGTTTTCCTTCTCCTTTAGTTGTGTAAATGGTATGGAACACAACTTGATGTTCAAAAAAATGTTTTAAGAACACAGATTAATGTACATATATGAAGGGTGAAGAACATGTTTCTGTCACTGATATTAATGATGTGCCCCTAAAAAGCTCAGCATGTGGAGCAAGGCCAAGGTGAGTCAGCCACTCCTTCCAGGCAAACAAAAGGGAAAAATGCCTTTGGTAATACTGTTTCACCAAACAGCTCCTTGCTTTTCTCACAATTAATAATGCTATAATACTACCTGAAAATAGTAGAAACAGATATATTTCACCTATTTCTCATGCTTAGTTAGAAAGCTCCCAACATTTTTTTTTTTAGGAAAAAAAAGAAAGTTTTAAAAATAAGACTCTTAAGCCTCCTACTACAGACAACTTTGTACTCTGTTTTCCATTATTCTTTGAGATCTAGACAATCTCTCCGGGAACCCCAGCCCATGTGTTTCCTGCAGTGTCTTGGCTGAGCTCAGCAAAGCCTTGGATTTCACTAGGTGTTAGGTAGCAAGATCTACTGTGACAGTGTAGACTTCCCCTCTGGGGATCTATTAGTAGATCAGAATACCTAGCAAACCTTCCTAAAAATGGCCCCAGAGGACCCAAGAAGGCTAACCCACAATCAGTGTGGCTATGAGGGACCAGCTGAAATAAATCAGCTGAAAGCTCCCTGGGGACTCTTAGCTTAGATAAGCAAAAGTTAGGAATGGAGCAGAGAAATGAGGTCTATTTTCTGACTCTCAGAAGGGAGAGAGGAAGTTGGCTAATTAAATTTGGAACCCAGGTGAGAGAAAAGACTCCATGATTTGGTTAACCCAGGAAGGAAATATATTTGTTGGAAAATTAGAGGAATGAAAACTCTAACTTTTGGTCCTTTTTGAATGCTTGAAAGTGGAGAGATTGGTTTTGAAATAAAGCAGACACCTCTGTTTTTGAGATTCTCTAGGCTGCATGGGTGCCGCCATTTCCTTTGCTTCAGTAAAAGGAGAGTCTTGCTTGGATCATATCCAAGGCAGTCTGGTTGCCACAACACCCAGAAGACTTTGTTATGAAGTGGTCCTTTGTCCCAGAGCTTTCCATCCCATCCTCTCATCTCCTCCCCGATCCTGCTGTATCAATCATCTCCTCTCATCTTTTCTCTTTAATCCTTCCCTTTCCACTGTCTGCTTCCCCTTGGCCTGTACACTCTGGTCCTCCAGATCCTAAGACAATGACAAAACCCTCCCATGGACTTGTTTCCCTCTCAAGTTACTGTCCCATTTTCTTCCTTTCACCACTCAACACCTGCTGCCTCTACTTCCTCGCTCCTATTTATTCCTTGACTCTGCGACTGAAAACTGTTCCACTTTGGGAACAATATGAATCACTCCTTTCCTAAAACCTTCTTCATCAGTTTTCAGTGCTATCACTGGCAGCATTCAGCTGCCTCGCCAGTGACTCCCAGAACGCAATTTCTGAATCTTCTTTGCTGGCTCTTTTTCAACCAACCACCTCATGTAGACATTCCCCGAAGTTCTGTTGCTTACATCCTTGTCTCCTCATTATCTGTGTTCTACCTTGTTGAAATCATCTACTCTCCTATTGTCCTCAAACTTCCATATATGCCATACAGATATATATGCTCAGATCCAACTTCTCTTCTGAACCAGCTTGCAGTGCAAAATAGTAGATAACGTGGGTACCTCAAATTCAACAGGTACAGAACCAAAGTCCTTATCTTCCTTGTTCAATCTTTATTCTTTCTAAAGCCTGTAACTCTATAGTCATTGATACTGAGGCTCTATTCCTTGGGGCTATCTTTGACTTGTTCCTCTCCCTCATCTGCCACATGCAATTTATATATGTATGTATAAATGTATGTATTTACTTATTTATTTAAAATTCAAATTAGTTAACATATAGTATAGTATTGGTTTCAAGAGAATTTAGTGATTTGTCACTTACATATAACACCCAGTGCTCATCACAAGTGCCCTCCTTAAACCCATCACCCATTTAGCCCACCCCCCAACCACCTCTCTTCCAGCAACCTTCAGTTTGTTCTCTATAGTTAAGAGTCTCTTCTGATTTGCCCCCCACCCCATTTTTATTTATTTTATTTTTCCTTCTCATTCCCTGTTTTCATGCTTTGTTCCTTAAATTCCACATATGAGAGAAATTATGATATTTGTCTTTTTCTGACTGATCCATTTCATTCAGCATACCCTCTACTTCCATCCACATCACAGTAAATGGCAGGTTTCATTCATTTTTGATGGCTGTGTAATATTCCAGCACACATATATATCACATCCTGTTTATCCATTCATCAATTGATGGACACTTGGGCTCTTTGCATAACTTGGCTATCATTGATAGTGCTACTATAAACATTGAGGTGCATGTTACCACATGCAATTTAATTTTAAAATCTTTAGGATAATCCCTCCACTTTATCTTTCATATTCAAATCCTTCTTTCCATTTCCACTGTCCTAGTTTAGACTTCCAGACCACCTCCTCATCAACTAAAGAATAAAAATACCCACCAGGCAACTGGTCTTCCCTTTTCTTATCACTTCCTCTAATCTGCCTCACACACAAATAGAAAGCACCAGATCATTGAATTGATGACATTTTCCCATCCTCAGAAACACTGGTTGCCCCCAGTTTTGTACAGAGTAAGTCCAACTTTCTCAGCTTGAACAGCCAGGTCTTTTAGAAACCAAAGTGCAACATTCCTACCTATCAGCCTCCCTTCCTCAATGCATATACATTCATTCTTAAGCTCGCTAAATGTACTTGACATTTTTTTCTGACTTTTTACTATTTTGTCTATGTGAAAATGCACCCTCTAGTTGCAGCTGCTGAAGTCCTGCCCATACTTCTAGGCTTTTCTCCCATCCAAGTACTAACCAGGCCCAATCTTGCTTAGCTTCTGAGATCAGATGAGATCGGGCGCATTCAGGGTGGTATGGCCATAAACTAGGCTTTTCTTAAATACTATTTCATAGTCATTCCAGAGAGCATCTTCCCCAACAATACCCCCTCAAATTAATTCATTATTCTCTCCCTCCTCTATACCTAACACCATAACTTTTGATTTCTATTTCAGTATCAGCATTTCCATGTTAGAAATGTAAATTCATGGGCCTGATCCCTGACCTACTGAATCAGAATCAGTGGGGGTAGAGTCTAAGATGAGTGTTTTAACAAGTTTGCCAGATGATTGTGATATTGGCTAGTTCAAGCACAACTGCCTTAGAGTCCCCACCCTAGTGCCAATATCACACGTTTGAACATGCCTCCCCACCTAGACTCTGAAGCTCCTAAGGCAGAGTTCATCATATTGCTTGGCCATCTTGTTATCACAGGAGCTTAATGAAAGCTTGTTGAGTAGCCCCTGGTTATACCTTGGTGTGGCCTGGAGTACTGCTTAAGTATGATTCTGTGAAGAATGTGCTGCACATCAGGAAGAGAATCAGCCCCCTAGTTGCAGTTTATTCATATTATTACTCTGTTTGCTGGATTTGATATCAATGATAGGAAAAGAGAGAGATGTGACATTTAATGTAAATGTTCAGAAAGAACTTCTTGATCAATCATGGGCTTCAATTTCACTTCCTTGTGTGTTGAGACAGCTAGTGAATGCTACTTGACATGTATCAACTGCAAGGCTCTATCTCACAACAACGTAGGTGGTACATGCTACAGTTATTTCCAGTTTAATAAGGAGTAAAAGAAGGCTGGGGGGAGGGGAGATGATCATGTAGCTAGAAGAGGCTCAGCTAGAAGGTTTGAGGCTATAGGTCCCACTCTGAGCCATCACAATAAATATCCTCTATGCTTCGTGCCTGCTAACTAGGTCTGGGCTTTTCATGGAAGCCAGAAGATTCTCTGCTGAGTCTCATGAGATCATTTAAGGTCCCAACCCAGTTGTGAAACCAGGTTTTACTGTATCTCCATGTGCCCTGGTTTTGCTTCTGCTCTCCTCAACACTGAAAACCCCAAGGCTACAATAGCATTTTTCTTGCCCAGTTTTAGTAGACTCAAGGTCAAGGCAATTATCACTTGGGCAGAGACTGCTTCCCATCTTCAGACAGGAGGGAGGAGAGATGCTTCTGAAACCTATTAAAACTTGCCTGGGAGCACTCTGAATCACAAGCCCTGTGAATCATGGAGCCCTTTAAGTTGGAGTAGGTAAGAGAGCTGTTGGTTTTTATGGCAACGTATTCAGTACTCTAGAGTATTGTTAATTAGCCTTTAAAGACCTAGAAATCTCCACTTTTTGGCATAGAAGTGGTTATTCACAATTGTCCCCCAGATGGAGGGAGACTGATTTTGGACAAAGCTTGTGGTCTGGAAAGCTCTGCCTGCTGGACCGCACGCCTAAAACACCAAGGGCACAACCCTGTCTAGAGCTGTGGGTCTGGTTTTGTAGCCTTGGACTTGAAATCCGGATAAAAAGAAAGGTCAGACTCACAGTCCTCTCAAAGACTTTTCTTGAACACAGCATTACCAGAGAAACAGGGAATCCACATGCCTTTGGAACCTCGGACCCAGCAAGCTGGCTTGGACCCTGCACTGACTCCCAGATTACCTTTTATGGTGAGAGAAAGGGACAGGGGGAATTTTTTTCCTTTGGCAAATACTCCCACTTCAGTATCTGGAAAGAAAAACCCCACTTTTCTTGTGGAAAAACTTGTGAGCACCATTACCACAGTGTTTAAAGGCAAAGTTAAAAACAAACAACAACAAAACAACTGTCTTCACTTTTCATTCATTCATTCATTCATTCACTCAGCAACCATCCATTCAGCACCTACTGAGCAGCAGGTGTTGTAAATCCGCCGGTTCAGTCACATCCTTATTCTGAAACTGTCCCCTACAAGTACTTTAGGAACCACAGAAACAAAAGAATCCCACCCACCCTCCCCTTACATCATCTCCCAACTGTGGGAAAACTAGAGTGCGAGGAACAAGAAGGAATGGTGATGAGCGCCAGACCAAGGGAAAATGGTGGCTTCGGGTGAATGAAAGCTTCCCGGCAAAGCCTCCAAGAGTGGGTTCTTCACTTCACTTATGGCACCCTCTGTGCAAAGAAACAAGTCAGTAAGGAGAGTGTCAGAAAGAGGAGGACCTGTGAGCTGGGACAGAAGGAGATAGGAAGGTGAGTGTGTGGTGAGGGTGCCCCCGCTGGCCTCCTCCAGCATCGCAGGGACCCTCCTGTTCCTTAATATGGAGACCTAGTGTGAGCTGCCTCTAGCCCACATCTGTGTGGACACACAACTGCAGTGCTGTTTCTGTTCCCCTTCAAGGTGAGAGCGAGGTTTCAGGCTAAGGAGGAGACCAGGGAACCCCACATGTTATGCCCCATGGGGTAATTAGCCATACACGGGGGCAGAGAGCTAAACTGTAAGCTAAGTCCAGATAGGCAAGCTCAGATTTGCATGTTAGGAAAAAGAATCCCCTAGAAACATCTGAGGTGACATTGAGAGGTGGCAGGAAAAGAAGTGGGTGCTGAAAGCTGTGGGGCCCCAGAAGCAATTATGATTTCAATAGAAACAAGAATAATTAATTACTTCTCAAAGGTGAGAGGGAAGGATAGGAAGAGGGGGGATCAGATTTCCTGCATGTTTCTGCTTCTCTTTCCTAGAAAATACTAGATGGATACATACAAGTCACTTCTGCTATCTGTCCTTCCTTTCAAGCTACTTACAACCTGCTCAGAGTTTGATAAGTGTTTCACTTCAAATAAGTACAGCAGAACTAATTTTAATGACAGCACCTTATAACAGTTACAGATAACATCCAATTATTTCCTCCTCTTATAGTAAAATCTAGTTCATTGTTCTGGTTTATCTGTTTAATCTTCCCTCCCTAGTTCCACCTCCACCTTATCCCCAAAATCTAAGCTTAAGTCTGGGGGACAATCTTGATGCCTCACATCACTGATCAGGGGGCCATTGCCACTGGCTTCCAGGTGGTGGTTCAGTGGGAAGCATAAGGACAGACTAGAGGGCAGAAGGAAAGAGAACAAAGCATTTCTTCCTGGGTTCCTGTTTTCTTCCACACCATCATTCTGGCAGTGCCCATATCCCAGAAGGAACTAGAGCTCCTTCTGACCAGCCCCGCTTCTGGGCTCCAGTGCTCAACGGAATTGAGGACCATGGTTTCCTACTTTTACTAAGACCTAGAAAATGAGAGGTCTCTGGCTACCTCAACTTCCCTTATAGTTCCCCTTATTCTGTACCCACGTCTATAAATAGTCCTTACCTTAAATAATCTTCAGAATCTCAGCAGAGTGTGCCTCCTGGTTCTTTCCAGAATCCTCTCTGATACACCCATGTTCTATGCTGATGACCTTCTGCTCCAACAACAGTGCCATTCAATGGTTAATCCAGTTTTTTGTTAAGTATTTGCTAGAGGAGCTTACATTTGTGGACAAGGATAATCTGACTAGATCATAGTGTGGTGTTTTTATTGGCTATTGAGAAAAGAAGCTAGAAAATATGATGTAAGGGAGCCAAAAGGTCTTCTATGTAAAAATAATAATACCTTAAAATTTTTTAAAAAATGTTTTTCCATGAAGGCTTCCTGTGCTAGGTCCTGGATGCAGAGATGCCTAAAACACAAGTTCTCTCAAGAGGTGCATAGTTTAGTGGAGGAGAAAGAAGCTTGAAGAGATAATAATTTTAGAGTGTGCTGATGACTGTCCCCAAGCCATGCAGGTTTGAGACAAATTCAGAAGAAACTGCCTAACCAGAGAATGAAGGAAGGTCACAGAGGAGATGATCCCAAATCTGAGCCTTCTGGGTGCGTGGGAATTTGCTAGAAGAGAGATACATGGAAGGAGGTTTTGAAACAAGGACACACCAGGCTGAGCTATATGGATGACTACGTGTGTTCACACTAATCCTCAACATAGGATGCAGAATCTACCCCAGGACTGCAATTACACAGTTAGAATCATGTTGGGGAGCTTTTAAATTTATTGATACCTGGGCACCCCATATTCACTCTGAAGCAGTAAAGTTAACCTTCAAGATCATTCCCTTGCACGGAGCCTATAGAGATCTTGCAATGCGAGGGACCATGCAGTGTGTTATAGGGTCACACATTCATAAAACTTGCAAAAGACACTGCTTTGTTCTCATTAATGAGGACCACCAAACTGCATGCTATTCAGGACCATAAACAAGGATCCATCCCTTTACATAGGCCCCACTCAACCCAGTTCAATCAGAATCTCCAGGGATATGACCTGGCCATCAATGTGCTTTAAGAGCTGCATGAGCAAGTTTAATGTTTGACCAGAGTTGAACACATCATGTCTTTTAATAGCTGGAAGAGATCTCAGAGTTCCTGGTCAAATCCTCTTACTTTACAGCTGGAGTAACCATAATCCAGAGAAGAGCTGAAGGTCCCGCAGCTCATCACTGAAGAGCAGGGTTCGAGTATAATTCCCTTCGCTCCAAATTCATGCTGTCCTGCTTAGATAACTGTCAATTTCTGGTAACAAGTACCAGATATCAAAACACATGTGCTTGCCTTCCCTTCCTTCAAAATCTGGGCCTCAGAGCCCTGGGGTGATTAGCACCTCATGTAAGCTTGCTGATTCAAGTAGGCCCAGCCTGTCTGCAGTGGTGGAAGCAGAGGGGGCAGGGAAAGCAAGACAGGGAGTGAGGGAGATGAGGCAGTGATGATGAACTCTCTCTAACACTGGCAACCACAGGGAACACCTTTGGATAATGCATTCATAGCCCCCGGGGTCAGAGAGAAGAGGCACAGAATTGCGACTTCTAGCCAGAACACCCTGTGAGAGGCTTTCTGGAGCCAGTTTTTACCACACTCACTGTCTATGCAATTATCATCTGGGCAGAACCTCCCCTTTTCAGACAACCCTGCATTGTGAGAAGCCCATGAAAGCCAGTGAAATATGCCCAGAGGCCCCACTGAGCCATGCCAAACGTTTTCCCTAGGCCTATACGACCATTCATTTCATAACACTGTACTTCCTAATGCACCCATAATTAGTCTTTAAGGTAGCCCTCAAAATACCTCTTTTAAAGTGCTGTTGTATTTTTTTAAAAATCACCAGAGGAATGGAAACCATGAGACCATTCTGGAAAACTAGGATAACTGTATTTTGCTGGGAAGTATGGTAGTCCTGGGCATTTTCAGACAGGGGACAAGAGGAGAGATGTAAGTCCAGATCTGTGTGGTAGAGGAGCTGGCAACCAAGTCTTTGAGTTCACAAGAAAGCTGTGTTTAAAAAGCCTGTTTACTGATTTCAGAGGTAGAGAGAGTATCTTTGAGCGCCTACAAATGAGGAAGGCAATCACATGAGGAAGAATGAGGAACAGAAATGCACCTGCCAACACACACACACTGACAAGCATTTCCCTCCATTCTTCAACATACAGACATCAGGAAAACTGAAGGATGTTGGATAATGCCTCTTAGATCCTAATATACTCTTTGAAAGATTGAATTGGGTAACGCTTGAGTGGCTCAGTCCATCAAGCATTCAACACTTGATTTTGGCTCAAGTTATGATCTTAGGGTCATGAGATCAAGCCCTCTTCGGGCTCTGCACTGGGTGTGGAGCCTGTTAAAGATTCTCTTGCTCCCTCTCCCTCCATCCCCTACCCTAAAAATAAATAAATAAATAAATAAATAAATAAATAAAGATTTAATTGGTATTGTTACTACAGTGCTAATGAGACATGGATATCTAGTAATGGTGCTTTTAAATTCCCACTTCCTTCCATTTCCTTTCACAGTTGCTGATCCCTAAAAAACATCTTGCAAACACCATCTCAGTGTCTGCTCCTGGAGAACCCAACCCGTGGCAATGCCATTCTCCCTCCCCAACACTTTGTATATATAAATGCACACATACTCGAAAGTCTAAATACATATATACATAACATCCTTTTTCTCAGGCTGTAACCCCCTCACAGAACCTCAGACAAGCTTTGAATTCAATGCCTCTGACTGCTTAGGAGAGGCTGCACAGCTTAATGGTCAAGACCATTAACTTGGGGATTAAACTTGGCTTGAAATCACAGGCCTTTCCTCATTTATGAGGGCCAAATGTGATAATGTACACAAAGATCTTACACAGTGCCTGGCCCACAGTAAATCTCCAGTAAATGACAGCTATTATTTTTGCCATCCAAAGTTTCCAAGACTTGAATCTAAGCCAAACACACACTAGAGAACTGTTCTTCCCTCTAACAGGGGGACAGCTCTACTTCCAGCTTCCTTCTTAATCTCTGCTATTCTACAAGGGAGAAGTCAACATTTCCTCACAAAACAAACAAAAAACCAAACAACAATGACAACAAAAACCCTTAGTTCAAACTTTCACAATCTTTTGAATTGTTGTAATAGGTTCCAAACTGGTTTCTGACCTCTTAGGCTCAATTCCCAACTTCAATCCATTCTTCACTTTGCCTGTAGTTATATTCCTAAAGTGCAGGGGCACCTGGGTGGCTCAGTCATTAAGAGTCTGTCTTCAGCTCAAGTCTTGATCTCAGGGTCCTAGGATCGAGCCTCATGTTGGACTCCCTGCTTGTGTTCCCTCTCTTGCTGTCTCTCTTGTGTGTCAAATAAATAAATAAAATCTTTTTAAAAAGATAAAATGCGGGTACGTTCTCTGCTTGAAATCCTTGACTTCCATTTTCTGCACAGAAAAAAATTATGTAAACTATGTAAGCCACTGCTGTTTGAAGAACAAATGGATGGATGGATGGATATGGGTAGATGCTCCATAAACATTTTCAAGTACTCCATGATTTTATTATATGAACATAATTGAAATTGGAGAAAGAACTCTTTAAATTCATTTAAAATGTAAGTGACAAAGAAAAATCAACTTGAACTTTATATTAAAAATGAAATGAAAATTATCAAAATGTTCTTTCATAGTTAAAAATTTAGATTATATGCTTAAGTAGGGACTGTTTTTTAGAAATAATACTGTGGGGTAAAAATTATCAAAAACTTCTCTGACAGCATCCCTAAAACACTGTAATTTCAGGTTACTGCTGTGCAATAAGTAAAAGAAATACTTTTATTTCAAAAATGCAAGATCTTGGGAGTCTGGGTGGCTCAGTCAGTTAAAGATCGCCTTTGGCTCAGGTCATGATCCCAGGGTCCTGGGATGGAGCCCCTAGTCAGGTTCCCTACTCAGCAGGGAGTCTGCTCCTCCCTCTCCCTCTGCCCCTCCCCACCCTCTGCTTGTGCTCTAGTTGGCTCTCTCCCTCACTCTCAAATGAATAAATACATCAAAAAAATTCAAGACCTTGTCATTTTTCATGAGAGCCTTTCTTATATTTTGTTATGTAATCATCACATTTAAGTACGCATCTTGTTCATTTTCCTTCTTTAGTTGATAACTGACCATACTCTCTTTTAGCTTTATTTGCCAATGGCTGTATCTGTGTTATAGATACTAATACAACATCACTTGTATTAACATCATAAAATGTCACATCATCTACAAAATATAGAATTTTACTCTTTTATTTACACTGAATTTTTATTTTCTCTAGGTGTATTCAACAGTAGGCAGTAAGTGGTCTAGTAAAGACATTGATTCAAGGGGCATGAATCAATCCAACAATTTGCTGATAAATCTTTAACAACTAGTCCCCCACCCCTCCAAAAAAGAGCTCTGATTTATAGTGTTTTCCAAATGCCTAGTGTAAATACTCCACTATGGCCAAACCTAAGTGACCGATGTAATGTCACTGAACATGGACGTGGGAAGAGGTGTGTACACTGCACCTGACAGCCTTTCATGATGAATGAGCTCTAGCATGTCACTGGATAGACACTAGTGCTAAGCTGAATGTGATGTTTGAATGGTCACTAATTTTTAAATTGGTTAGTTTTTAGTGGATATTTCTGCACTATGATGACTCTTCTTTTCCTAGTAAACCTTATAATCTACAGTACTCAATAATAAAGAATTCCACATACAGCATTTAAAACTGCCTGTAGTTCCCCCCAAGTAAATAAAGTCTTAGTAATATTTCATATTGTCTCTAGAGCAGACCCTGAATTCATGTCATTCTTTGTGTCTAATACTCCTTCCAAACCCACCACCACTTCCACAACCTGGCATTGAAATACCAAGCTCCTCACACTTTCATAGTAATGTTCTTCCTGGAAACATCATGAGACCAGAAACTAAGTCTAACTTCTTCTGTATTTTCTCTACCTTCCCAAAATCAGGACTGCCTTTTCAAACTGTTATGGACTGAATCTTGCCCCATCTTCAAAATTCATACGTTAAAGCCCTAATCCCCAATGCAACTGTATTTAGAGATAGGGTCATTAAAGATGTAATTAAGGCTGGATGAGGTTGCAAGTACAAGGTCATAATCCAATATGACTGATGTCCTTATAAGAAAAGAAAGAGACACGGGGAGGCACCCATACAGAGGAAAGGCCATGTGAGGATGCAGAAAAAAGGAGGCTGTGTGTAAGCCAGCGAGAGAGATCTCACCAGAAACCAACCCTCCTAGCACCTTGACCTTAAACTTCCAGCCCCCAGAACTATAAGAAAATAAATGTCTATGGTATTTTATTATGGCAGCCTTAACAGTCTAATATCCAAATGAATTGCTAGGATAGCCTTGAACAGCTCCCAGTTGTTTGTGGTAAATGCATAAACTAATAATACTGTGGGATATGTGTGAAAGTGTTTGTATGCATAAATTCATGTATTACTCTGATTTTTAATTTAGTACACAGGTTACTTAAAGATTGTTGAGAAGGTTGATATTGGACCATCTGCAGATTATTACAACTTGATCTGCCAGATGGAATATAATTGCCAGCTTCATTCAAAAACCTTTATTCATCTTGGGAATTGCCATAATTAAAATAAAGTGTTCTTGCATATACTTGTATTAGACTCAGTATATTCAAAGACATACAGGTTATTTAAAAGAACTTTCAAAGTTTGTTGAAGTAAACCTGTAGTTTCAGATAACCCTGTCTCTATTTACCTTTGATTCAGCTGCTTCTGAAGCAGGATGATGGGAAAAATCAAATAAATTATAAAGATTGGGTGTTTTGTTTTGTTTTGTTTTGTTTTTTAAATGAAATAGGCCAAAGGCAAATGAAGCTTTACTGTGAATAGGGAGCATTAGTTTGCCCAAGTAGACATTACAGAACAGGGTCTGACTAACCTCAGACCTGACCAAAACAGCTCTATTTGCCAAAAAACCCCAGTCATTTCCACTAGGTTGCCAATAAATCCTGATTGCTGGCTACTGCCTACAAACACACACAAGGCAGCTCACTGTTGGAAATGTGCACAGAGTTGAGTATTTGTAAATTTAATTATACCTAGTAACAAAGATCTAGTTAGTTTATGTTCTGGGTTAGGTAATAGGTTCTCTCTGGCTTCCAGAGCCCCTTGGCTTAGCTTCTCCAACCTCCTCCACCCCTCTGGTTACTCCACAGCCTCTGCGTACACAGCAGGTCTCTGCAATAAGAATCTGAAGTGTTGGGCTGGTCTCTCTGCCCTTGGTGCTGACTCAGACCCTGCAAGTGCTCTGTGAAACTAAGGAAAATAAGACAAAGACCATGAATAGTAGAGCCCACCAAAGAGGAAATACAAATCGCTGAAGATACAAAGAGGTTGAGTTTCAGTGACAATTAAAAGTATGACATGGGACCACATAATATTTGTCACTTATCAAACTGATACTGTTTTAATGAAAGAATGGGCATCGAAGACACGTGAACTTGGTTCAACTGCTCTACCCTTTAATGTCTGATGTTACTGGAGAGCAATTTGGCAATATGCCTGAAAACCTTTAAAATGTTAATGTGGGAGCACCCAGTGGCTCAGTCATTAAGCCTTTGCCTTTGGCCCAGGTCATGATCGCATGCATGGTCCTGGGATTAAGCACTGCACTGGGCTTCCTGCTCAATGGGAAGCCTGCTTCTCCGTCTCAGACTCCCTCTGGTTGGCTTTCTTCTCTCTCTGTCTCTGTCATAAGTAAATAAAATCTTTTTATAAATAAAGAAATAAAATGTTAATGTGCCTTCTGCTTCCAGCCCTGGTGGAATAAAAGGTACCAGATTTACTCTCCTGCCTGAAATTACCAAAAAGTATTAGGTTAAAAAAAAAATCAGGGGCACCTGGGTGGTTCAGTGGGTTAAAGCCTCTGCCTTCAGCTCAGGTCATGATCCCAGGGTACTGGGATCAACCCCCACATGGTCGGGCTCTCTGCTCGGCAGGGAGCCTGCTTCCTCCTCTCTCTCTCTCTCTCTCTCTCTCTCTGCCGCCTCTCTGCCTACTTGTGATCTCTGCCTGCCAAATAAATAAATAAAGTCTTTAAAAAAATCAGATAAAAGATATTAAACAATGGTTTTCAAGATACACCCTGAAAGACAGGAAACAAATGAGGTGAGCCTTACAAAATTGCTTCAGCTGACTGCTGGAGATTTCCCAGACCGTGATGTGAGGAGAGGATTCCCTGAATTGAGGAGAGCAGAGAGACTGCAAAGACCAAGGCAACTAGAGTTCTCAGAACAAAATACTGGGGAAAGAAGAGCTTTACCAAGAAATGTGCCGAGGGTTTCCCTAGCTGTTTAGTGATCAGCACACACACATGAGGAAACTACCTATGGCTGGGGAAAGACCAGTTGCCAGGATTAGGCTCTCGCACAGGGCTGGATAGAGGACCTGTTACCACAGATACCCTGGAAAACATCATAATATACTAGACAGAAACACAGAAGGATCTTAGCTCCATGGTGGGGAACAAGTCCTAGATGAAGCACAAACAAATCTTGCTTAACAAATCTTAAAAGCAAGACTAAAAATGATCAAACTATTTCTGACCAGTTTAACTGCATTCCAGAACAGAACTCATGAATACTGATAGGAATAAAAAAAATATCTAGTACCTAACAAGGTAAAGTTCATTATGTCTAGAATACAATAAAAAAATTAGCTGTCATGCAAAAAAGCAAAGAAAAATGACCTATAATGAGAAGGATTATCAATTAATCAAAACTGAAGGAGAACTGATACAATGTTAGAATTATCAGGCAAGGAGACAAAAACAAGTATTATAACTGTATTCCATATGTTCAAAAGTTAAGTAAAGAAACGAACATTTTTTCCTTTTTCTATTTCTTCAGCTTCATTGAAGTACTAGAAGATTTTTTAAAGACCTAAACCAAATTTCTAAAGACAAAATCTACAATATGTGAAATGAAAAATATACTTAGTGGTACAATGACAGATCAGACATTGCAGAAGAAAAAAATCAGTGAATCCAAAGATATAGCAATAGAAACAATCAAGAAAATAGTATTTTTTAAAAAGATGCACAAAGCATCAGTGAGCTCTGGGAGTTCAACTAAGCTGAGATATGTGTAATCAGAGTCCCCCCCAAAGTAAGGGGGGGTATAAAAAATGTTTTGAAGAAATAATGGCCCAAATTTTGCCAACAAATACCATTAACACCCAAATTCCAAGAAGCTTGACAAACCTCAAGCACAAGAATCAAACACAAATAATTAAAACCAGTGATGGGGGTACCAGGGTGGCTCATTCAGTTAGTATCTCCCTTCAGCTCAGGTCATGATCCCAGGGTCCTGGGATGGAATCTCATAACTTCCTGCTCAGCAGAGTCTGCTCCTCCCTCTTCCTCTGCCTCTCTCCTGGTTTGTGTTTGCGCGCGCTCTCTGTCTCTTTCTCTCTCAAATAAAGAAATAAAATCTTAAAAAAAAATAAAAATAAAAAATAAAACCAGTGATAGAAGGAAGTCTTCAAAGCAGCAAAAGAAAACGGACACTTTACAGAGCAAAAAATTAAGGATGACAGCAGTTCTCTCATGGGAAAACAAAATAGTGGCATAAAATCTTTTAAATACTGAAAGAAAAAAGCTGTCAGCCTAGAATTCTACATCCAGGAAAAAATTCTTTGAAAAGCTAGGTTAAGATAAGTGCTTTTTCAGACATACGAAAGCTGAAAGAATTCATTACCATCAAATCCCTACTATAAGAAATATTAAAGGGTGTCAATCAGGGAAAGAGAAAATGATGTCATATAGGGATCTACACAAAAGAAACAAGAGAACCAGAAATGGTAACTGCACTAGCAAATATATAAGATTATTTTCTTTTTATTTTTTTTTCAGTGTTCCAAAATTCATTGTTTATGCACCACACCCAGTGCTCCATGCAATACGTGCCCTCCATAATACCCACCACCAGGCTCACCCATTCCCCCACCCCAATCCCTCCAAAATCCTCAGTTTGTTTCTCAGAGTCCACAGTCTCTCATGGTTTGTTTCTCCCTCCATTTCCCCCAATTATTTTCTTATTAATAAAATATCTGCAAATAATAATTTACTGTTTAAACAAAAATAACAACAACAAAGTGTGGAATACAAGTGTAGATATACATATTGTATGACAATAATACCACAGAAGTTGAGAAAGAAGAAACAGAGTAGCCTATAGTAAGATTCTTATACTATATATGAAGTCATATAATATCACCTGAAGGTTGAGTGTGGTAAATTGAACATGTATACCATATGCCCCAAAGCAACCACTGAAATAACAAAAGGTTATAACTACTCAGCCAAAAGAGATAAGATAGAACAATTAAAAATATTCAATTAATCAAAAATAAACACATAAAAAAGAGGAAAAGACGAATCAAGAACAAATGGGACAAATACCAAACATTACCCCACAAAGCTCTAAATAAATGGAGATATATACCAGGTTCTAAAGTCATAAAATTCAATATTATTTAGCGCGTCAGTAGTCCCCAAATTAGTCTATAGATTCAATACAATCTATATAGAAGCAAATCAAAATACCAATCAAAATAAAGCAAAAAAAGAAAAAAATCAAGCACATTTTATAAAAATTAATAAACTGATTCTTAAATTCACATATAAAGGATATTTATATCCTTTTAGACCAGAATAGTCCAAACTACTTCGAAAAAAAGAATAAAGCTGGAAAACTAACACCACCTGATTTCAAGACTGATTATAATACTACTCTAATAATGACAATTTGAAATTGAAATAATATAGACAACCCATCAGGGAGCAGAATACAGTCCAGAAATAAACACCCACATAACACACAACCGATTTCTGACAGAGGTACAAAGACAATTCTGTAGAGAAAGGATAGTATTTCAATAAATGTGATGAAATAATTGGATATCCATATGCAAAACTGAACTGGGATCCATACCTCATACCACAACCAAAATTTTTTCAAAATATCCAAAAATTAACACAAAATAGATCACAGGGGGCAGGGGTGGTGCTAAAGTTAGTTGAGGCCTGGAGATCTTTAGCCATTACTTTGCATTGGAACTAGAGGGTTGGAGAAGCTCTTTTTAAGCACACTGACCTCCCAAAAAGAAATAAGAATGTAGAACCTACAAATGCATGGGGTGGGGAAGGAGGCATAGTACTTGCCTCTGGGCAGGCTATAGGGAAGCCAAGGAGGCCCAAGGAGGCTCCAGAGTGCAACACCATGACTCTTGCAGTCTCACGGTCCCAGGAGACAGTATTCTGGAGTAGGAAATAGGACTTCTCTTCTCTCTCAGAGGCTCCCTGATCCCTGATGGGATGACCACTTGTGTCCTTCAGGGCTCTGTGATCATGGGACATCACAGAGCAAAATAGGCGGTGAGTATGTGGTACCCCAAACTACCCCAGGTATCCCCAGACATGACTAGGTGAGAGACTGAGATAGCTCTGGAAATCCTGAAGTCTCCTTTTCAGCTGCCTGGAAGAGCCAGCAAAGGTACTAATTTTTAGGACACTTCATATGAACCCATAAATTGGTGAGGTAGGGGCTCGTTTGGGTGAAAAGGAAACCCCAGAAAAACTTTAGAAGAAAATAAATCTAAATATTATCAGTTATTATCTTTGGATGGTGAAGTTCTAGGTGATTTTTATTTTCTTCCTAATTTCTGCATTGTCTGAATGTTTTCCATGTATTATTCTTTAGAGTCAAAAAAGCAATAAGGCTATTTTTAACTTATTAAAAATCTCCAAAGCAAAATCAAAATTTAAAGGATAGTATAATCCTATTTAGTGAAATACAAACTGAATATAAATGTATAGAAAAGAAGAATGAGAAGCAATACACCAAAACATTAATAGCGATTTGAGTAGTAGAATTATTGTTGGTGGGTTTTTTTTTCTCATTTTGCTTTTCTGTGGTGTTTTTTTTTTTTCTCATTTCATTCCAATAAATGTTTGCCACTTTTGTAATTAGAAAGGTTATTAAATTATTATGATTATTTTTTAAATCTCATGAATAGAAAAGAAGGCTGGCCTCACAGGTAAATGTATACCCATCCGTTCAGCTTTCAGGGATCTCTCTCTTTTATCTTATAAAATGAGATTGGACTAGGTGAATTTTAAATCCCTCTTTACTATGAAATTTAATCTATTCTAAATTTTCAGAGATTACATGTGAACTTGGGTTCTCTTGTGTTTAAGCTTAAAAATAAAAAACTAATAAGAGAGGTTTTTAATTTTTCCAAAAGTTTTTCCCTTTCCTCAGATTGTCTGCTGAGCTGGGCATTCTACCCTAGATTTCCTTCCTTGAAACTTAGTCCTTTATTACCTCAAATGAGATTAATTCTGAAGTTGAAGATTGCTAGGCCTTCACATTTATTTATAAGCTCCTTATTGAGGCACATAACTTGTACTTGCTCAAAACCTGATGCAGCCTTTTCCATGCCATAGTGCCCATAAATTATCCAAAGACTAAGTTTCCAGATTGATTTTTTTTCCTTCCCTCCCCCATTAAATCATCATATTAATCACTCCAACATTTTCCTTCATTGAGGATGTTGATGAATGTGAAGTAAATTATCTGTCAATTGCATATTCACCAAAGTATGTAAGATTATTCCAGACTTCTTAAAAAGTAGCTATCCAAAACTGCCCCCTAGAAATACCAGGAGTCTGATTTCCATTGAGTTATGGCAGCAGATGTGCTGGACTCTCCCTGGAAAGGCTAACGCTCAAGTAATCACACTGGTGCACATGAATTTGATTTTATTAGTTGTCATTATTATTTATGGTTTGCTGAGGAGCAGTGATGCATAGCTCTTTGTGGGCTCATGCTTTAGCTCACTTACCATGGAAATACTGGGCCCAGGATATAGTTTTCCTCTTCTAGTGCCTTATCCTTACAGGCATCAGTACACAAACTCAAAACTGAAATGAAGATCTGGAGCAACTGTAGTATATGGTGTTTCCCTATCCCTCTTATAGCTGTTGACCTCCTTTGGTGGGGTGGGGGGCACACTTTTATTACCTTTCCAATGGGTACCCTAGAGTCCATTGGGACATACTGCTCATTATTGTGGGAAGCAGACGGCATCGTGATTTTTAAGTGTGAGCTTTAGAGTCACACAGATCTGGATTAAATCCCGGCTCTACCACTTATTAGCTATCATCTTCAGAAAGTTACTTAACCTCTTGGGACTTCTCTTTGCTCAACTGTAAAATGGAAGTAATAATAATACCTACCCCAACGGTTATTAATGAGGATTAAAAGAGATAAGACATTGTAGGCCCCTTAGGAGGGTTCTTAAAGCACAGATAATATCCAATAAATTTTAGCAAATATGATTAAAAAATAAAGACCATGACTTGCTATATAGGTTCATAGTGAACTACAATTTCAACTTGTTCCAGAGGCCGCCTGACTTCCCCAGGCAGCTAGTCTAGTATTTTGTGTCCACTGGGTTTCTTTTTCCCAGGCAGACCATTTTTGTTACTGTGTTTTCTGCAATTGTTTAGACAAAGATCTCACAGCTTCCTTTGTGTTCTCTTCTTACTGCTTGCTTAGTGTTTCTCTATGTTGATAACCTTTCTGGATACAAGTTGAGGGGGTGAGGGGAAGAACAGATGATGCCATTTGACAAGATGAGCCCTAAAGTTAACTCTTTCACTTTCAAACACTTTAAAACCATTTTTTAAAAGGATAGTAAAAGAGAGGGGGAAAAATAGTCTATTTAACTTGTGATAGTGATGGGGGAAAAGAATCTGAGCACCTTTGTGACTGAAAAGAAAACCAAAATGATGATAGTTTGAGTTTTCTTTGTCAAACTGTTTGCAAAAATTTTTTCACTTTATTTTTGGAGAAAACAAGAAGATGGACAGAGTATGTTACTTTAAACTGGTTTTGTTGACAACAATGTTAAGGCAAAAAGGAGGTTAAGCAATTTTTTTTTTTTTTTTTTTGGCTGCAGCCAGTCAGTAATTCCAAGACCAGTAATTCTTGGTGCCATGAATCACTTTCTCATTTAACGTCTTCCTCTCCTTTGGGGAGACCAAAGGCTTCCATATGAAGTTTACTGGAGCCACTCTAATTATCATCATCATCATCATCATCACAATGATAATAATAATAGCTAAGATTATGGAGCTCTTATTATATACCAGATGCTGTTCAGAATTTTTTACATGTGTTAAGTCATTTAATTTTTCAACAACTCTCTGAGATTAGTATGATAATTACTCCCATTACTAACAATGAGGAAAATGTGGTACTTATTGGAGAAAACACAACTGTATAGTATCATGGTCAAGAGCCTGGGATTGGCAGAGCAAACCTTGATGAGCAGCTCTCTAGACCCGTCACTTCTCATCTCACACATCTGTTTTTCCATCCCTGCTCCTCTGCCAGTGTGAGCTGTAAGCATGGCCCTCTTCCAAAGGTAGCCACGTCAAGGCCCACAGGTTGAATAATACTTCTTTAAATTCAATGAGAGAGATATGAAAGGAAAGTTTGGGACATTGGCTTAAACCAGTTTCCTTTTGCAAACTTCTATCATTTCTTATCCTTAGTCATGGGTGATAAAAAGAAAGAGGTAGACCATAACTCTATGATCAACCTGAACAATGAAATATTTGGGAGACTGTCTATGCAATCCCATGTAACTGCACCTTGAATACCATCACTAACAAGCCAGAATCTCAACACATCCACCCTTAGAATGTCCTTGGATGTTGTCATCAAATGGACATGTTGAATGTCTTAGAGCTACACAGAAATCATCCTAACTTTATGGTTGTCCCATCAATCAGAAGACGTCAGCTTACAACAAATTGGTGCCAAGTGAAAGCAGGAAGAGGAAATGGCTTTATTTCATTGATTGTCAGAGGTTGGAAGTGATTAAAAACATCAGTTATTACACAACTCCAAAGACTGACATATATTTGTGAAATGAAGCCCTTCTGAGAAGGGCTCCTGGAAACCTCCTGAGATAGAAAACATTATGTTCTGACTTGCAAAAATAAAACTGTACCTTTCCAGATACAAATCCTCAACCAAACGATGAACTCACAGCTTTATGGTGGAAGCAGGAGGAGAAAGACACTGGGCAGGGGTGGGGAGGGTGGCTCCTTCATTTTCAGACCTGCACTGGGATGAAGCATAAACTCAAATCTTTTTTTAAGCAGGAGAAAATATATATTGGTGAGAGAGGGTCCAAGTAGGTGAAAAGAATGTCACCATTAGGAAGCTGGCTGCCCACCCAGATTCTCTGGACCACAGAATCACAGAGAGTCTCCACATGAGCCTGCTGCTATATAAGCACAATGACACATCCCCAGAGTATGCATCATGGGGGATATAAAAGATGTGGAAAGAATAAAATGAGACAAAGAGGCTGCCTTCAAAGTTTGTTGAGGATTTGAGTTTCCTTGAGGAATTTATTCAAGCATGAGCTTCTGCTCTGTCAAACAGATGGGCTATTTATGCTGTTCCTCTCCCATTAGGATTCTAAATTCATGTAAAGACATGGCAAGAGAAGATAAAGAAGGAAAGTATTCTAATACCTAAATAAAGTTGTTGGGTGTTAGATGTACTCCACCTTTGCAGAAACATAAGTCATAAAGAGTCCTGCAGTTTCCTGCAGAAACATAAGGGTCCTGCAACCCCACACAGTCCAGAAGATCAGCCACTCTGAGAGATTGTGAGGGGCTCACAGGAGCAGATGGGTAGTTGGCACAAGGCAGAAGATGTCACAACTGTCCCAATGGCTGGGCAGAGGGAAGACCGGGGGCTATGCCTCCCATTTGCTGTTGTTCACACACCTTGCATATCCTATTGTCTGCCCACAGGTTTAACATTGTTCCTGTGTTCATGGATTATTAGGTTTTTCTCCTGCCACTTATTTATTCATTCCAAATGCACCAAGACCCTAATATACAAATGGAAAATACATAAAGGAAAAAACACAATTTAGAAAATGATGAAATGCCAACTATCTGAAACTCAATTTAAAAAATCACATGAAAAAAGCCTTTTTTACCTATCAGATTGGCAAAGAGTTTTAAATTGTAATATCTGGTCTGGTGAGAATGCTATAAAAGGAACCCTCTCTTGGTGATGATCATAATGATGATAGCTATGAGAGCCCTTATACTTACTCAGTGCTCAAAAAAATGTGGATGAATGAATTAATGAGAAGTTTAAGAAATGCTGCCTTCCAGTTCACCTTGGACTTGGCCAGGCCCACCCACACTTGCTACGGCTTTTCCCTGCAGAACATCAA
This sequence comes from Mustela erminea, assembly GCF_009829155.1. Classification (NCBI taxonomy): domain Eukaryota; kingdom Metazoa; phylum Chordata; class Mammalia; order Carnivora; family Mustelidae; genus Mustela; species Mustela erminea. The sequence continues at coordinate 64,841,523 of NC_045616.1, forward strand.
AGTCACTGCAAAGCCTCCAACAGACATCTATTTTATGAGGTCCTATCTGCTCTAGAATAGTTTCTTTATCATTCTGATAAACAGCCTCAGAGTAAATGGCTAAAAATGGAAAATTCTCCTTGGCCCTGGTTGAAAATATGATGAGTTTTGCAATGGACTTAAAGTTCAGAGTGTGATTCGTGTTCTTTGAGCATAATCTGTCAAGAGAGCATTCAACAGTATAAACTATTTTCTCTGGGAAGGCGTGGCTAGTGATGTTTTGGTTTAATGCAAACCCATTTGGTTCCGTAAATACATAGGTGAGCCACAGTAGTGGTAGTGGGCTGCCACCATTTTTCATCTTGCTTGGGGGGAATCTAGGGAGTTGATTCTCCCTAAAAGGAATTCTCAGAACACATTTTGGGTCAGAAAGAGATAAATGTGAAGAAGTAGTCACACAGCACAGAATTCCAGAACCATTAGGACAGACTTGCTCTTATTGCAAGTGAGAAAATTGAGGCTCAGAGAGGTTAGGTAAGTGCCCAACATTAAATAGCCAGTACGGGAATCCTGAGAAACTGGCACTCAGTCATGGTCTTCTTCCACTTGAACTGTGTGGGTCATAGAATATTCATGGACCACCAATTCTAAAAGATTTCCCAGGAGAAGGCAGAAGGGAGAAGGTGAGAGAAGTTTTTGGAGTGGTATAGACTTTCTTCACCCAAAACCAATCTCAACAAAGTGGTAAAAATTACTACAGGGCCAAAGAAAGAACCTCAGAAATAAATCAATAACCTCCCCTAGGAAACCTCCTGATCTGAAACACTGGCAAGGACTAACAGTGTTCCCTCTATTCTTATTCCTAAATCCTGACTTCTTCAGAAATTGGACCATTATTTGTCCATCTGAAATCTAAGTTTTATCAGCATTGTCATAATGTCATTTCCAAAGCTCCTGATGAGCTTTTGCTTGGCCTGGGTAGAGTAGTAGATGTAATGTGTATCCCACAATCACTGCCCAGAAAAATGACCCTTCTTACTAAATTGCTACTTGATAATTTTTACAAAAGCTTCTTTTTTAAATAGTCAGAACAAGTGTTTTATATTTTCTGCATTATGGACATTTCCCTTAGCTTTAAAATATAATTAACTAGGGACGCCTGGGTGGCTCAGTGGGTTAAGCCGCTGCCTTCGGCTCAGGTCATGATCTCAGGGTCCTGGGATCGAGTCCCGCATCAGGCTCTCTGCTCAGCAGGGAGCCTGCTTCCCTCTCTCTCTCTCTCTGTCTGCCTCTCCGTCTACTTGTGATTTCTCTCTGTCAAATAAATAAATAAAATCTTTAAAAAAAAAAAAATATATAATTAACTAACTGTTCAAGGTCACTTCGTGGAAATTAACTATCTTAGGAAAGAAGCTGAAATCCCCAAAAGGTATCTTCCAATAGCTGAGGATCAGAGGACTTTGTCTAGGTAACCTGTTTCAGAGTTTAGAACGTACTGGATGAAATACAGGCCTCTCCTAGACATTCTCCCTCAATTCTTTAAGATTCTAAAAAGAATTTTGGCTCTCTTTGTTTTATTAAGAAGCACTGGATCGGGTATGGCTCATTCATTCTTTTCAGTATAATCACTTCAACTCTGGAAAGTCCCCTGTTGGGTCCTCATCAAACTAGCCTTGAGATTCTCAAAGTCCCTTCCTGCCTCTGCTGTTTTCAACTCTCCCCAGGGAGCCTGCTTCTCCTTCTGGCTCTGCCTTCCACTCTGCCTGTGCTCCCTCTCGCTCGCTCTCTCTCTGACAAATAAATAAATAAAATCTTTAAAAAAAAAAAAAAAAGAGTTGTGAAAGAGATACTCAGAACTGAGCATGACCATAAATGAGCAAATGAGTTTCTTTAAGGATCTCTGGCCTGCTTCAGAGAACTGCACCCAGGGCATGGATTATACACCTGCAAACAGTGATGGGATGGGCAGCTGGGGGGGAGCACAGCTTGCACATGTGGAAGAGCTCAGTGATTCCTCTCAGGGGACCAGAACAAAAGAAGCTGAGCCAAAAGCTTAGCTTAGAGAGGTAAGAAAGTAGAGAGGAGGCAGAGGCAGACGGAAGAAATAACTTCCATCCCAAGCACATTATTCAAAAGTGGTACTCTCTCCTAAATATTTTAAGATAAGGTACAAATATACAGTTAGATGTGAACTTTGTGAAATATGTGATTACATGACCACTGGCTAGACCTTGGGATATAAAAACTGAAAAATGTCTCCCCTACCAGCCATAGGCACAAAGATCCTCACACTCCAGCAGGCTCAGACAGGTGTCTCAGAAAATTCTATAAAGTCTCTGTGTAAAAAAGCCTGTAGGGTCTTTACTTTGTTGCTTGAACACTCAGAATGGAAACGTTGTCTCTTCTGACTGAAATGGGTAAGTAAAGTAGCAGGAAGTTCTCTGCTCCTAAAGCTTTCAGATCCATTTCTGATGGAGACTCTATGGGACCCAGACATAATTTGTGAGCAAATCTAGACAATTTTGCTTTCTACTCTGGGCATCTGAGAAGCAAGAGAAAATTTGATCGAGCTGAAAAGGAAGAGGGATCAAAAGATTTATGAAGAAAGATTAAAGCACTTAAAGGTCAGATGCCTGACCAAGGCATGACAAAGATTCAGGGGGAGGGTGGTTAAAAGTTCATAAATATTTGCATTATGAAAAATTTTCTGTTGCGTGCGCACGCACGTGCACACACACACACACACACACACACACACACACACACACACACTTCAACACCCCACAGATGGGATTGAATGCCTTTCCTTTAAGGAGTTTAAAATAGACTGGCAGGAGAATTACTGCATACCTGAAAGAGTCTAGTGGTTCCTCTAAGGGATACAGAACCCAAAGGTTAGTTTGGGAGAGATAGAGGGGAATTAGCAGGAAAAATGGGAGTGATTTCTATCCCAATATATTCTCCAAAGTGATGTTCTCTTTTATGGGCAGATATGATGGTTAAAAAGCCAGTATAGGTCAACTTTGGGGTTTATAATCATCTCTCCCTACTGTAATTTGGTGCTTTTTGTGCAATAAGAGAGGGGTGAAGAGATAATTTGAGATAATAATCTATTGTCTTTGTTGTGTGCCTTGAGATAATGACCTCTTGGCTGCTATTGCTGCTTGCCATTATGAAGCCAGAAGACTTGATACAAACTTCATTGCTTCATTTGAGATTTTCAAAACAGTCCCAAAAGGGCCTCTGATAACTTTATTGTATGCCTACCTTAGAGTACAGTTACTGGCTGCTATTCTTGCTCAGAGGTTTATACTCCTCAGAAAATCATGTAGCATTCCTAGTCATTCTCCCAAGGTACATGAACTCTCCTAAGAGAGGTAGAGTTTTAATAAGAAAAAATGGCACCTACAAGGTTGTTAAAATATAAGACAAGTTCTTCTTGGGTGTGTCCTAAGATACTAGAAGAAACACTGACTGGCAGGATACAATGAGAGGACATCCACAAAACCAATAGATTGGAGCTGCAATGCAGAGCTACAGTCAAATCCTTGTTTTATCACCCATTCTTCTGAGGAACCACACATTAAATAGTAAGATATTTATTTCATAAGTAATACACATTCACAGTGGGGGAGATTAGAACACACATCTAAGTTGTGGCAGACGGCATCACAGTTACCAAACTTTCCCACTGCCTGTATTCATGCCATTTGCATGACTCTGCAGATCCTTGCACTAGAAACAGCTATCTATTTTCCTCCCCCACTGATTTAGGCTTGGGCGTGTGGGCAGAGTAGACTACGTGCCATCTCCAAACCAAAGCCTGAAGAGCTAGCATTTGTTTCCCTTTCTCCTTTGTACTTCTGCCATTGTCATGAGAAGAACATGCCCTAGGGTACCTGGGTGGTGCAGTTGGTTGACTGATTCTTGGTCTCTGCTCAGGTCATGGTCTCAGGGTCATGAGACTGAGCTCTGGGTTGGGTTCTGCACTCAGCAAGGAGTCTGCTTCTCTCGCTTTGCCTCTACCCGCCCTCCGCCCCACTCACTCTCTCCATCTAAAATAAAATAAGTCTTTGAGGGGGAAATACAAAAAACAAAAAACAAACAAACAAACAAAAAACCCCGAATGCCCTGGTTAACTCACCGGCCCAAGGAAGATGAAATACAGAGTTGACCTAAACCCAATCTGTGCCAAGTTAAGCCCAACCAAGAATGCCTAGATAGACACATGGCTGTGTGTGAGAAAAAGTACTGTTGTCTCAAGTTACTGAGTTTTGGGGTGCTGTTACACAGCAGTGCTGTGGAAAAAGCTATGATCTGTAAGTATAAAGAGAAAATAAACACTCATAATCCTACCATCCAGAGATAACCACTATTTGGTGTGTGCTTTTTTCCTAGTATTTGTTTATATATCTGTATGCATGTGTGTATGCTGTATATATATTAACTTTTATAAAGCAATATATACAGTGCATCGGGCTTTGAGACTTTTTTTCACTAATTTGGAAATTTTTTCCAACCAATAAATATATTTTAAAACTTTTTTTTAATATATTTATTTTTTTTTAATTTTTTTTTTTTATAAACATGTATTTTTATCCCCAGGGGTACAGGTCTGTGAATCGCCAGGTTTACACACTTCACAGCACTCACCAAAGCACATAGCCTCCCCAATGTCCATAACCCCACCCCCCCTTCTCCCAACCCCCCTCCCCCCAGCAACCCTCAGTTTATTTTGTAAGTTTAAGAGTCACTTATGGTTTGTCTCCCTCCCAATCCCATCTTGTTTCATTGATTCTTCTCCTACACACTTAAGCCCCCTGTTGCATCACCACTTCCTCATATCAGGGAGATCATATGATAGTTGTCTTTCTCTGCTTGACTTATTTCGCTAAGCATGATACGCTCTAGTTCCATCCATGTTGTCACAAATGGCAAGATTTCATTTCTTTTGATGGCTGCATAGTATTCCATTGTGTATATATACCACATCTTCTTGATCCATTCATCTGTTGATGGACATCTAGGTTCTTTCCATAGTTTGGCTATTGTGGACATTGATGCTATAAACATTCGGGTGCACGTGCCCCTTTGGACCACTACGTTTGTATCTTTAGGGTAAATACCCAGTAGTGCAATTGCTGGGTCATAGGGCAGTTCTATTTTCAACATTTTGAGGAACCTCCATGCTGTTTTCCAGAGTGGCTGCACCAGCTTGCATTCCCACCAACAGTGTAGGAGGGTTCCCCTTTCTCCCCATCCTCGCCAGCATCTGTCATTTCCTGACTTGTTGATTTTAGCCATTCTGACTGGTGTGAGGTGATATCTCATTGTGGTTTTGATTTGTATTTCCCTGATGCCGAGTGATATGGAGCACTTTTTCATGTGTCTGTTGGCCATCTGGATGTCTTCTTTGCAGAAATGTCTGTTCATGTCCTCTGCCCATTTCTTGATTGGATTATTTGTTCTTTGGGTGTTGAGTTTGCTAAGTTCTTTATAGATTTTGGACACTAGTCCTTTATCTGATATGTCGTTTGCAAATATCTTCTCCCATTCTGTCAGTTGTCTTTTGATTTTGTTAACTGTTTCCTTTGCTGTGCAAAAGCTTTTGATCTTGATAAAATCCCAATAGTTCATTTTTGCCCTTGCTTCCCTTGCCTTTGGCGATGTTCCTAGGAAGATGTTGCTGCGGCTGAGGTCGAAGAGGTTGCTGCCTGTGTTCTCCTCAAGGATTTTGATGGATTCCTTTCGCACATTGAGGTCCTTCATCCATTTTGAGTCTATTTTCGTGTGTGGTGTAAGGAAATGGTCCAATTTCATTTTTCTGCATGTGGCTGTCCAATTTTCCCAACACCATTTATTGAAGAGGCTGTCTTTTTTCCATTGGACATTCTTTCCTGCTTTGTCGAAGATTAGTTGACCATAGAGTTGAGGGTCTATTTCTGGGCTCTCTATTCTGTTCCATTGATCTATGTGTCTGTTTTTGTGCCAGTACCATGCTGTCTTGATGATGACAGCTTTGTAATTTAGCTTAAAGTCCAGAATTGTGATGCCACCAACTTTGGCTTTCTTTTTCAATATCCCTTTGGCTATTCGAGGTCTTTTCTGGTTCCATATAAATTTTAGAATTATTTGTTCCATTTCTTTGAAAAAGATGGATGGTACTTTGATAGGAATTGCATTAAATGTGTAGACTGCTTTAGGTAGCATAGACATTTTCACAATATTTATTCTTCCAATCCAGGAGCATGGAACATTTTTCCATTTCTTTGTGTCTTCCTCAGTTTCTTTCATGAGTACTTTATAGTTTCCTGAGTATAGATTCTGTGCCTCTTTGGTTAGGTTTATTCCTAGGTATCTTATGGTTTTGGGTGCAATTGTAAATGGGATGGACTCCTTAATTTCTCTTTCTTCTGTCTTGTTGGTGGTGTAGAGAAATGCAACTGATTTCTGTGCATTGGTTTTATATCCTGACACTTTACTGAATTCCTGTATAAGTTCTAGCAGTTTTGGAGTGGAGTCTTTTGGGTTTTCCACATATAGTATCATATCATCTGCGAAGAGTGATAATTTGACTTCTTCTTTGCTGATTTGGATGCCTTTAATTTCCTTTTGTTGTCTGATTGCTGAGGCTAGGACTTCTAGTACTATGTTGAATAGCAGTGGTGATAATGGACATCCCTGCCGTGTTCCAGACCTTAGCGGAAAAGCTTTCAGTTTTTCTCCATTGAGAATGATATTTGCGGTGGGTTTTTCATAGATGGCTTTGATGATATTGAGGTATGTCCCCTCTATCCCTACACTTTGAAGAGTTTTGATCAGGAAGGGATGCTGTACTTTGTCAAATGCTTTTTCAGCATCTATTGAGAGTATCATATGGTTCTTGTTCTTTCTTTTATTGATGTGTTGTATCACATTGACTGATTTGCGGATGTTGAACCAACCTTGCAGCCCTGGAATAAAACCCACTTGGTCGTGGTGAATAATCCTTTTAATGTACTGTTTAATCCTATTGGCTAGTATTTTGGTGAGAATTTTCGCATCTGTGTTCATCAAGGATATTGGTCTATAGCTCTCTTTTTTGATGGGATCCTTGTCTGGTTTTGGGATCAAGGTGATGCTGGCCTCATAAAATGAGTTTGGAAGTTTTCCTTCCATTTCTATTTTTTGGAACAGTTTCAGGAGAATAGGAATTAGTTCTTCTTTAAATGTTTGGTAGAATTCCCCCGGGAAGCCGTCTGGCCCTGGGCTTTTGTTTGTTTGGAGATTTTTAATGACTGTTTCAATCTCCTTACTGGTTATGGGTCTGTTCAGGCTTTCTACTTCTTCCTGGTTCAGTTGTGGTGGTTTATATGTTTCTAGGAATGCATCCATTTCTTCCAGATTGTCAAATTTGTTGGCATAGAGTTGCTCATAGTATGTTCTTATAATAGTTTGTATTTCTTTGGTGTTAATTGTGATCTCTCCTCTTTCATTCATGATTTTATTTATTTGGGTCCTTTCTCTTTTCTTTTTGATAAGTCTGGCCAGGGGTTTATCAATTTTATTAATTCTTTCAAAGAACCAGCTCCTAGTTTCGTTGATTTGCTCTATTGTCTTTTTGGTTTCTATTTCATTGATTTCTGCTCTGATCTTTATGATTTCTCTTCTCCTGCTGGGCTTAGGGTTTCTTTCTTGTTCTTTCTCCAGCTCCTTTAGGTGGAGGGTTAGGTTGTGTACCTGAGACCTTTCTTGTTTCTTGAGGAAGGCTTGTACCGCTATATATTTTCCTCTCAGGACTGCCTTTATTGTATCCCACAGATTTTGAACCGTTGTATTTTCATTATCATTTGTTTCCATGATTTTTTTCAATTCTTCTTTAATTTCCTGGTTGACCCATTCATTCTTTAGAAGGATGCTGTTTAGTCTCCATGTATTTGGGTTCTTTCCAAACTTCCTCTTGTGGTTGAGTTCTAGCTTCAGAGCATTGTGGTCTGAAAATATGCAGGGAATGATCCCAATCTTTTGATACTGGTTGAGTCCTGATTTAGGACCGAGGATGTGATCTATTCTGGAGAATGTTCCATGTGCACTAGAGAAGAATGTGTATTCTGTTGCTTTGGGATGAAATGTTCTGAATATATCTGTGATGTCCATCTGGTCCAGTGTGTCGTTTAAGGCCTTTATTTCCTTGCTGATCTTTTGCTTGGATGATCTGTCCATTTCAGTGAGGGGAGTGTTAAATTCCCCTACTATTATTGTATTATTGTTGATGTGTTTCTTTGATTTTGTTATTAATTGGTTTATATAGTTGGCTGCTCCCACGTTGGGGACATAGATATTTAAAATTGTTAGATCTTCTTGTTGGACAGACCCTTTGAGTATGATATGGTGTCCTTCCTCATCTCTTATTATAGTCTTTGGCTTAAAATCTAATTGATCTGATATAAGGATTGCCACTCCTGCTTTCTTCTGATGTCCATTAGCATGGTAAATTCTTTTCCACCCCCTCACTTTAAATCTGGAGGTGTCTTCGGGCTTAAAATGAGTTTCTTGTAGGCAACATATAGATGGGTTTTGTTTTTTTATCCATTCTGATACCCTGTGTCTTTTGATTGGGGCATTTAGCCCATTAACATTCAGGGTAACTATTGAGAGATATGAATTTAGTGCCATTGTATTGCCTGTAAGGTGACTGTTACTGTATATGGTCTCTGTTCCTTACTGATCTACCACTTGTAGGCTCTCTCTTTGCTTAGAGGACCCCTTTCAATATTTCCTGTAGAGCTGGTTTGGTGTTTGCAAATTCTTTCAGTTTTTGTTTGTCCTGGAAGCTTTTAATCTCTCCTTCTATTTTCAATGATAGCCTAGCTGGATATAGTATTCTTGGCTGCATGTTTTTCTCATTTAGTGCTCTGAAAATATCATGCCAGCTCTTTCTGGCCTGCCAGGTCTCTGTGGATAAGTCAGCTGCCAATCTAATATTTTTACCATTGTATGTTACAGACCTCTTTTCCCGGGCTGCTTTCAGGATTTTCTCTTTGTCACTAAGACTTGTAAATTTTACTATAAGGTGACGGGGTATGGGCCTATTCTTATTGATTTTGAGGGGCGTTCTCTTAACCTCCTGAGTTTTGATGCTCGTTCCCTTTGCCATATTGGGGAAATTCTCCCCAATAATTCTCTCCAGTATACCTTCTGCTCCCCTCTCTCTTTCTTCTTCTTCTGGAATCCCAATTATTCTAATGTTGTTTCGTCTTATGGTGTCACTTATCTCTCGAATTCTCCCCTCGTGGTCCAGTAGCTGTTTGTCCCTCTTTTGCTCAGCTTCTTTATTCTCTGTCATTTGGACTTCTATATCACTAATTCTTTCTTCTGCCTCATTTATCCTAGCAGTGAGAGCCTCCATTTTTGATTGCACCTCATTAATAGCTTTTTTGATTTCAACTTGGTTAGATTTTAGTTCTTTTATTTCTCCAGAAAGGGCTTTTATATCTCCCGAGAGGGTTTCTCTAATATCTTCCATGCCTTTTTCGAGCCCGGCTAGAACCTTGAGAATTGTCATTCTGAACTCCAGATCTGACATATTACCAATGTCTGTATTGATTATTTTAATACATTTTTAACACAATTTAATGAATAGTGTTCTGCAATATTGATGAGCATATATATTTTTAAATTTTAGCTGCTAAATTTGAATGGTAGCTGAATATATTTTCCTTGTAAATAATACAAAAATATGTAGACTAAAATGCAAGTCCTACTTTAACACTCACTCTCCCTGATATATATTTTTTCCACCCCCAGAGATGAGCACTATTAAAAGTTTGATTTATCTCCATTTGGGCCCTTTTACTATGCATTTATTGCAGGTACAAAAATACCTACATATGTGGAGGATTTTAAAAGTGACTCGTATTATAATCACTTGATAATCAGCCACTTTTTCACTAAACAGATTCTTTCAGAGATTATGCACGTCATCATGTAGGTTTACTCCATGATGTTAGATTGCTAAATAACACACCATAATGTGGACATGTCCCATTTTACTGAAGTACTCCATCATTAACAGACATGTGAGTTGTGTCTAAGTTTTTGGACAGTTTGGTGAACATCCTTCTTCATGCCTCTTTGAATATGTATGCAAGTGTTTCTTCAAGATCAGGAAAACAAGGGCAACTAACGATTATTATAGATACTGTCAAAGTGTACTCCAAAAGGCTGTAATACCTCCCCCTCACATGAGAGGACCCATGCACACCAACACCAACCAAATCTTCTGCATTTATTTCCAATTAATTTTGTAGCTTGCCCCAGAATTTCAGCTTCCTAATCTTGAAAATGGCCATGACAATTCTTACCTCATCATGTTATGAAAGGAAATCAATTAAAAACTCACCACTATTAGCTCTAGTAACATGGCTCTCATTTTCCTCCTCATTGCCTGTTCATTCTCCTCCATCCCAGCCCACTATGCTTCTCACACTCATACATTACACACAACTTCCTAGGTCTTCCCCTTCCTTCCTAATTCTCCAAACCCAAATTCTCAATGCAATTAACCTGCAAGGTTAATTGCAGGTCCCTCCATCATCATGTGGTTCACTGGCCATTCTTTTTGACTCTTATACATGTCCTTTTTAACTTAGAATTACCAGCCATTTAATAATAATGTTGTTAAAATGGATGTTCCTTATTGATTCTTAACTCTGTATGAGCCACTGTGCCCAAGGCTTCTGTAGATATTATCTTATTCATCATCACTACACTATTATTATTCTCATCTTACAAAGGAAAACTCCAGGGACTGCATGAGTTTAAAGGTCTGCTCAAGGCCACACATAAGTGCAGAGCAGAGATTCAAAGCTGCTTCTATCTCTATGTTGCAAAGCCTGTCATCAACCACTCTGCAATGGCTGCAACCACTCTGCTGACCCTTTCAGGAAACTGGAAGGCCCTGAAGACAGTCACTTTGCACTGACTTGGCAACATAACACAATGGCCTACACAGGGACACTCAATGATGGTGTTGATTGGTTGAGTCTCTGCCTTTCGAGGTCCACATTCCAGTTATGAATCATCAATCATTCCCACCATGGCACATGTCATCATCTAAGTCTTTGGGAAAGAGCAAAGACTTTATTGAGCAAACACTGTGTACTCACCCCTTCTGCAAGAGCTATTTGGGCTACCCAAGAAATAGATCATACAGCCCCTTGGCCTCAGGAACTTTGATTCCTATTTAAAGGATAAAATGTAGACAATTGGAATAATTGTTATGAATCAGAATGCCCCAAAACACCTACCTAGAGAAGAAGACCTAAATCAAATCATGAGTCAGAGAGCATACAATAAGTGTTTGGGAAGAGAAAATCTCCACGAAGCTGAGGTCATGTGAAATGGCCTTTGAAGAATGAGTGGAAGGGGGCAAGTGGGAGGGAAGACATTACCAAGGTGAGGAATAGCCAGAATGAGGTTATGGATCCAGATTTCCAAGTCCTCCTTCTTTCCCATGCTCTGGGCTTCCCTGCTCCTCCATTTCCCTCTATAAAAAGTGGAGATAATAATATAGTACATTGCTTGTACTTAAAAAAAATAGTAAAAATGATCTAATTAGGCCATCTCTGTAAAGCACTTTGAACTCCACTAGAGAAAGGAAGTGACTATAAAAAGGAAAGTTATTATTAGGGTGAATGTGAATAGCCTCCCCCCTTTTTTTAAACCAGAGCAATTCTCCTTTCATAATTAATTTCAGTCCTAGAAAGTAGTGGCCTTGCAGATTCCTGCATAGAAAATCTTCTCTATTTCTAAGTTTCAGATAAAGACATTAGACTGAGAATAACAGTTCCACCTGGAAAATGGAAATGGTCAAAAATGATGCAGTCCCACCGGTATCTGAATGGGTAAAAGATTCTGTATGTAGGAAGCAACTTAAATAAGCCAAATGATAAAGATGATTATGAACTAGCAATTCAGTTGGAAGCCTGAAACGTGGCCAATCTGGCCTTAGGCTGAAATGACCAAATCTCATACTTAAGCCCATTAGAACATGTTTGCACAAAACTGTTAAGCAATCCTGGTTGGATGCAGCCAAAAAATAGTCCACACAGTAAGTGCATTGTTCCCAGCATAATACTAAGGTCTTTCAAGATTGGAGCATTTCCCCCTGGAAAACAAATTGTGAAAAGGACAAAACCGCCAACTTCCTAAACTGCAGGTTTAGGAGCTATCGCTTTCTTATGGAAGAGGATGTGATTAGTACTCCATGTTGGAGTATAAAGATGGCAGGACTGTGAGCAATTTGTAGATGTGGTTAGAGGGAGGGAGATTTTAGATTAACCCAGAAAGGAATTTGTAATACTTAGAGCGAGTGCAGAGTGAGACAGGCTTCATCTTGAGATGATGTCCCAACACTGGAGGTATTCAAATGTCAAGAGAGAGATAAGGAAAGGGGTTCCTAAAACAGGGAAAGTGAACTAGATGACTTATAGTTGCCAATTTACGCCTATGATTAGTGTATTTCTTCATAATCAAAGGCGGCTCTAGTCAATATCAAAGGAACTTGGATCCAGGAATGGGATGGGGGCCAATTAAAAGTCCCCTTTGCAAAATGTTCTCCAGCTGCAAATTACTCAGCATCAACTGTGAATGCTGAAACAGCCCTGGCTTCACCATTTCCTGAATGAGAACTAGTAGAGTTTGGGATTTGGGGATTGATCGTTTGTCTCTTTCCAAAAAAACTTGGAAGATACAACTCTACTATGATCTGACAGGAAACGTAGTGTGCCCTGCTCTGAATTGCATCTTTTTCCAGGATCCTGTTAATCCAGTGTTGTGATAGCCCAACAAGCCCAAGGTATGCTTTCAGCAAAGACACTGAAGGACATAGTAGTAATTGTAATATCATGGCAACAACGACAACAAAGATAATAATAAAAATACAGCAGCTACCACTGAGAGTATGCCTACTGATTCTAATGCTATTCTAACTAGATAAACTCATTTAACCCCATTTTACAGATAAGTGAAGCCAAGCTTTGGAAGGAGTCCATTTGGATCCATGTTCAGGCATGTAACCATTATGCTACACTCTTGACATTTTAAATTTATTTTTCCTTATAAATATGTTTCTACATCATCTATTTTCTGTGCTGTGTTTCCAGCACCTTCTCTCTACCTTTCTTAGAATGCATGTTCTTGGAATCCATAGCAGTAGCCCTGGTACTGATCAAGCTCTGTCATGTCTCATCTGTGTTACTTACAAGGTATGTAAACTCCTCGGTCTCATCAAGCCTGCCCTCTATCTATAGACCAGGAGTAATAATATCTACCCCTTATACCTACTTTGAGGATGTAGAACGGCTGTGTCTCCCCTGCCCCTAGCATGATAGCTAGCACAGAGGTCACCCTCCATACATGAACTTTATCATGGAGGAACACCCTGAAACTCCTGTGTCATCTGTTTCCAAATGTGGAATTTTTCACAGGGCATCATGCTGATGGTGAAAGTGGCCATTCTGGCCTATGACTCTAAGCCATTTGCCAATATCTGGGCCTTTGAGACACCAGCCCAGGGCTGGGGAGGCAGAGTCCAGCAGAAACCTGTAGTTTGATTGATTCAACATCTGAGACGTGTCAGAGCAGAGACTAGTCTCCTTGGTGTTTACTGCAAAAGCTGCCAAACATGCTCAGTGAGCAGGAATGACTGTCTCCTTCTCTCCATGGCCAGATTCCAGAGCCCGTGGGAAGTCAGCAGCAAACAAGATTCCATGAAATCCAGTCAGGATGCTTGAAGGGGGTGGGGTGTTTCTAGAAGTTATACATTAATTGGAGTAAATTCAGATTTATCTCACATCACTTGTAAATTGGTGGGAATCGGAATCCTAGGACACTTCAAAGAGCCCTGGTAATCTTCAGGTGGTGGGAATTATTTAGTGAAAGGCAATGGGAAATAACAGGGCTCTCAGTAAGTCTTTTCTCAAATAAAAGGTCCACAGAATGTACCCACAAAGCCGACGGCTGCTTGCATCATTACGGATGATAGTTATGCCCGGCACCAAAGTGCAAAGCACAGGTAACTCAGGTCTTGAAAGCAAAGATGGGCATCTGCTTTGCAAGAATTCAACTGGAATGGGATTGTTTCCATGTAAGAGCCATGTGGTTGTAAAGTATACAAAGAGAAGTTTTGCAAACAGATCTGTGTCCACGGACAGAGAGCGTCATTTAAAAACTTTATTTCTGGGGCGCCTGGCTAGCTCAGTGGGTCAAAGCCTCTGCCTTCAGCTCAGGTCATGATCAAGCCCCGCATCAGGCTCTCTGTTCCATGAGGAGCTTGCTTCCTCCTCTCTCTCTCTGCCTGCCTCTCTGCCTACTTGTGATCTCTGTCAAGTGAATAAATAGAATCTTTAAAAAACAAAAACAAAAACAAAACAACCTTATTTTTACTTAACACTTGTGCTGTATTAGGGTGACCTACACAGCTCCAGGTGCCTGGGACTAGAGGTTTCTCGGGTCATGGGACTTTCGGTTGTAAAAATAGGAGAGTCCGTGGCAAAATGGGCTGAGTCGGTCACCTCTCAGTGCTTCCAATTCTTTAGATAATGGCACTTTCTCCCCCATGCTTTTCTTCTTCCTCCCCATCAACTTAATCAGTTGTTCTTCACAAGCACATTAGACCTCTCTGGGGAGTTTTGGAAACTTTCAATACCTAGGCACACATGAAGCTCTGGCTATAGGACCCAGGCACTGGGCATTAGAGTTTGGACTTCCTGTTGAAGCAGGCACCACATCAGGTGGGTGGGGGAATGTGGGGGCTAATGCCTACTCCTTTTAAAAAGAAACCCTCGGTAAACCCAAACTCCTCATGACAAGAATAATCTACAGCTAATTGGTTTGATAAATTTGTATCTTTCTCTCTTCTAAAAATAAGGTCCAACAGGAGTTGCTTATGTACATGCACTCATCATCTCTAAGCATTTTAGAAAACAATTGACATTTATAGTTTTATAGTCAACTGTGGTTAAACAACAAGAAAATGAATTGCATTTGGATATCACTAAAAGACTTATCACTGAGAATGCTAGCAATCTTCACAACTTTGAAAATATTTTTAACCTGATTCCTGATTTGTGCTTCAGGGGATGGAAGACAAAAGAAGCCTGGGCACAAAAGGCAGACAGATGAGGGTTTGAATCTTTCCTCTGCCATTTACTCCCTATGTAAAGGTCACTGCACTTCTCCCTTGGTGAACCCCGAAGTGCTGACCTATAAAATGGGAGTGATAATGTCTTCTTCAGAGTTATGAGAAGGCAAAATAAGAGAATGAGTATATTGAGTTTTAACCAATGCCTGGTACTTAGTGGACACTCAACAAGTGGAAATGTCTTCACCCACCTAGAGGGAAATGAAGGAAGTATGTACCTACCTGATAAATGATTGCTGATTTGTGTGGGAAAATCAATATCTGGGAGGGGGGGGAATACTAGCTTTGAACTAAGGACTCCCCTTCTGAGCCAACACAGTCATTCATCCAGAACATCAAGCAGTTGAAATCCTTCCCCACCCATTTACACATAGCTACTCCCAGATCTCTAGAAGATACTGTATTAAGATTTCAGCCACAGGCTTTGGTCAGTGCCTCCCTGAGCTATCGCTTTTGATGTGGGCTTAAAAGTCCCAGGTCACTGGGAATAAAGCCCCTTTCACCAGAGAGACAAGAAGGAAAGGAACATGTGCTCTGGACAAGGAACCAGCTTGGAGTTTAACCCAGGCTGGTCAGGAGAGATGGAGAAGGGGAGGGCGGGGAGCATCTGGGCAGACTGAAGCTTCTCACCTGGTGAACTACCTACCCTTGGCATACCTACCCTGGTATACCTACCCTTGGCATACAGGGCAGCTGGAAAGAGGGAAAGCCTTACACAATCCATCCCCTTTAAGGTGGGGCCTCGGACCTAGTTATGCTCACCCTTGCTCCTCACTTTCCAGTTCCTCATGTTAGATGGGTACTGAAGGAATAATCCTTTCTGCTCAATATTCTGATTTTACAGAATGTGAGACCTTTACCCCAAGGCTTCCCTCCCATTCGTGGGTAAACAAATTGGGTTTCTACTGTCTGGCATCCTCTTATTAAAGAAGAAGGATTTTTCTCCAGTCTCCAGATGTTGTAACTTCGTGGAACAGTATGTGCACATGGCTAGCTCATTTCATTCTCATCTTCACTCCTGGGAAGATTGAGGGGGGCAGATGTTCTACGGGAAGGTATTGTTTAGCTAATCACTGTTTACAGGCCCAATCTCCATTTTGTTCCTTGGAGAAACAGTGATTCTGATGTAGTGGCTCCTTAATCTGTACGATTATCAACCAGAGAGCTTGATAAAAATCTGAATTTTGGGGCTGCACTCAGATCTACTAACTCTGAATCTCAGGGGTATATGAGGGAGGAATCTCCAGATGGAGAGTGTCAGAACTGAACTGAATTATAGGATGCCCAGCTGGTGTCTTAGAAAATTGCTTGTAGGGGAAGAGGGGAACACATACATTTGATAACCAGGAGTCATCTAGTTCTTATACTAGAGTACTCTCTGTGAACAGTAAAGAGACACATACACCAGTGAGTTTATCCTTTATAGTTGTACGTAGTTGAAAACCAGGGATAATCATTTTCATTTTTTTCCCTGGATAAGTCTCTAGAGTAAGGTGCAAGGCCACAGGCTCAGGCTACCAATAGTCTCCTTCAGACTTCTCTCTAACCATCAGCTGACTCACTTTTTTGCTTTTCTTTCTGACCCCTGCAAAAACTGGCTTTTTTGCAGAAGACCAAGTCATCTTGGGCTTCTTTTTGCTGAAATGCTTTTTCCAAGCCTATGAAATCAATAGATTTCTTCAGAATATGTCTAAATGTTTCTTTTGAATTCAGCTTTTGAAATTAGCTTTCAACTATATATCATGTTGAGAACATTTTGGGAGTCGACATTAATCAGAAACTAATCATTTTCAGCTCTGGAAGAAGTAATGAACAAACTGTGATTCTTGGTTAGTCAGATAAGGTCTTTTCATCATGATATCATGGTCTTGAAAGTACAACTGACCTTCCCAACTAGTCCTAAATGACCCCAAAAGTCATTCAAAGTCCCTTCCACTGCCAGAGGTAGAAAGTATGGGCAACTTAAAAATAGCTTTTATGGACATACTTCTACAACAATATGCATTTCAATGACAATTTGGAGACACACAGGGGATAGAACATGAAGGGAATTAGTAACTCTGGAAGGATAAGAGGGGCAGGGACACCCATGAGATGAAATCACAAATCTGGACATAAAATCTGTCTTTACTGCCTTCTAATTATGGATTTGCTCATCTGATTTTTTTGGTTTTGTTGAATCTCTGTTTCCTCTGAATAATAGCAGTAGCAATAATGACAGTTGATATTTTTTGAGAGCTTATAGTGCCTAACACTGCTAAGACTTATACATATAAGTCTATAAGTTTCTAATTACCATAGAAATCTGTGGTGGTAAATTCTGTTATAACCCTTCCTCCTCATTTTATACATAAAAAAGTTGAGGCAAAAGACACTAAGTGAATTATCTGAGGCTACAGATAGCAAACCTACCACCAGATTCTGGGCGCCTCTCAGGCCACACTGTCTGTAACTTTCTCAAGCCTGTTGACAGATGTGTAGGAAAGGACCCCTTCCATCTTCACCTCATTCCCATGTAAGTGCATTTGTCAACTCTGTTGCCCCCAAGAGATGGCACAAGATTTGCCTTCTAAGGTCATCACCCCGATATTTGTAAAGCTCAGAATTATCTTTTCACACCACTCTGTTTCCAGAGCTAGATATAAACTGTGGGCAAAACATCTGGGATATGCCCCTTTCTGCCCAGACCCACCGCACGTGGGTCTCCTACATGATGGAATCCAAGGGTGGAACCCAAAGTAAAACTCTTCTAAACAATGACTGCACAAAAGTGGCCTTTTTTCCAGGTTATATCTTTATTTTAATAGTTATGATATAGCAGGAAGAGCATAAACAGCAGCAACAAGTACCATTAATGGCATTTTTATATGAGGCACACTGTGCTTACTGAATCACTGCCTTGTGTAATCAATTCAAATACCTTGCAAGGTTTATGTTACTCTCTCCATCTCAGAAATGAGAAAACAGACTTAGGGAGATTCTACCCAGAGCAATAGCTAAGTTCCTGAGCTGGGAATTGAACCAGGTGTATGTGATTCCAAACCCATTTTGTCAGCTTCTACCCTTTGAAACTAATCATGTGAAGTTGAAGAAGGCTTCAGAAGAAGGAGTTCCCACCCATTGCCAATCACTGGGTTGTGCATCTGTTTTCTCCATTATGCATTTAATATGTTCTGTTTATGAGGACTTTTTTTTATTTACTGTCTCATTTCTAAAAGCAAACTTACTGTCTAATTTCTAAAAGCAAACTGAGAAAAAATTGAAATGGCATTCTGGAATGACATCTGAGGCTCCGGGACTGAAGTGTTTTCTCACCCAAGGGGTCATAATAATATCTTGCAGATGGTGCTTACGACTCATCACCATCTCTCCCTCTCTGCTGGCAGCTCATCTCCTTTTTAATCTCTCTCTCCTACTCTCTGCCTCCGCACCGAGTAGCTGTTTATAAAAGAGAAGTGTTACAGCATCTATCCAGTGCTATCAAAAATATCTCACTTTGTCTTTGAAACAAGATGAACTGTATCTGAAAAAATGAAGAAACGATTCTGAGGGTACTTGAGTGCTCTACCCTGTGTGACAGCAGTGGCAGAAGCAGGACTGGAAAAGCCCTTAGACAGCAAGTCCCTTAGGCATGAAACCAAGTTAGCCCAGACTGATGGGGCCCCCTGCTGCCTGCCCGGGGTCTCCTCTCCCTGGGCAGAGATAACTAGGACCCACATCAGTCCCTTTTCCCCTCTTCCTTTGCTCCCCATTCAGACAACACTGTATTTGGAAACAGCCGACTTTGGGGCCTGAAAGACTGGCTTTGATTTAGTTGCACTTCTCACTGGCAACTTCTGAGCTTCAGTTTCATCTGCTGAGAGAGGGTAACAATAGCCCCCTGCAGTGTTCTGGAGGGTTCAGTGAGATCATGTGAGAAAGGACCATTACATGGGGCTGGATCATAGCAGGTGCTCATCCGTATGTGTATCTTCTATGGAAGTGCTTTCTCTCCTCCTGTATTTACAGTACCCACCTATTTAAGCAAATAAGAACTCACAGTTTCTTTCTCCTTTTATGCCATTTATGTTATCATTTGACTGTAATGCCACACACAGAAGTTGAGAGCTGAGTTGCCAGCAATATACTGGAGAAGTGGTACAGAACGGTTATTAAAGAGTGAGACATCTGGAGTCCAACTGTGTGGGTGGCTCTGCCACTGACCAGCTGGGTTGAGCAAACAACTTCTAAGTCTCAGTCTCCCTCTCTGTCAAAGGAGATCACAGTACCTGCCCGATAGCAACGATCCTGTCTCAGCACTTAGTGGGCTTCCTGGTATACGGCAAATACTCAATGCACTACAGCTACAGTTATTACTGTTTATGAAGACTAGTATTTATAAATAATTTAAATTTAAGAAATCAGTCCTGCTTCAAACTTAGCCCTATAATAATGTCACTTTTTCCTGCATTCTGAGAGGAAGCGAAAGGAGCACAGCCATGGGTACAAGCCAAGAAATGCTCAGAGTCCTAAGAATGCACAGGGAGTGTCAGGTATGTGAGCGGCCTGTGACGTCTGGTGTCCCAATTCAAATAACAGCTAACACATACAGAGTGTCCATGATATGTCATGCACCATTTTAAATGTTTTACACATAGTGATTCATTTTATCCTCACCAGCATGCCATAAAGTATTATTATGATCATCGCCATTTCATAAATAAGGAAGGAAAATTGGGCATAGAGAGGTTAAAAGACTTTGCCTAAGACTATGCAGTTAGTGTCAAAAGTCAAGATTTGAACCCAGGCAATCTGGCTACAAAGTCTACCCTCTATGTTACATTGCCTTTAAAAAATTGTAAAAAACTAAAAAACAAAAAACAAAAAAACCCCACTAATTTTAATACTGAGTTCTTGATTAAAGAACTTAAATTCCAACAACGAAATGCCTAATTGAGTTTCCAAGCACAACTGGTGTATAAAATGGGGATCCTTCACACTCTGCATTCCATCTGGAATTCCATTTGTATATTTATTTACTCTGATAAATCCTAACTGAAGTGTAAGTCCTTGGGTTCCAGTCCTCCCTGGAACCTAGGTCTTGGGGAAGAGCAAGAGCAGAAGAATCCCTTCCCAACCTGTGAGTGTAGGCAGAATTCTGAGGTGACCCCCAAAGAGTCAAACTCATGAACAATCCCATACACTTGAGTGCAGGCAGTAACCCTGAGTACGGTGAAGGAGATATAGGTCACCCTTATGATGATAGTAGAGGGCAGATCTCCTGTTGGCCTTGGAAAGGAAGTCACCATGTTGTGGGAAAGGGGCCAGGGCAAGGACCTGCGGAGCAGCCCCCAGCGGCAGCCAGTAGGAAAGCGGGGCCTCAGTCTCACAGCCGCTCCAAGCCCAAAGCAGCTCACAGACTGTGAGCTTGGAAGAGGGTCCCGAGATCTAGAAAGAAATGCAGCCCACTGACACCCTGATTCCAGCCTTGTGAGACCCTGAGCACAGGATACAGGTCAGCCAGGCCCAGACTCCTGACCCTGTGGTAAAGGAAACTTGTGGTAACAAATATGTGTTCTTTAAGCTGTTAAGTTTATGGTCATTTGTTAGGCAGCAACAGAAACTAAAATGCACTGCCTTTGTCATCATGTAGGTGGATAAATTGCACTTGACAAGACTAGATAATACTGGAGGGATTCAACACAAACCTTCTAAGTCTTCTAACTCCTGGACACAGGAGAGTCGCCTAGGCATTAAATTAAAAATATAAAAGAAGAAATACAAAAATAGTAGAACTTAAATATTCTCCCCAAGAAGAAAAAAAAAAGATGTAACTATGTGAGGTGATGGATATGTTCATTAACTAGATGAGAGGAACTTTTTCACAATGTACACATATATCAAGTCTCCACAATGTGTACTTTACATATCTTACCATTTTACACCCCAACTGTACCTCACTAAAGCTAAAGTGAAGAGGAAGGAGGAGGAAGAGAAAGAATACAGGCAGATTCCCTCACAGGGATTTTAAAAAAAAAAAAAAAAAAAAAAGTACCAACATGTTTTATCCCTTTGAGTTAATTTTTTTTCCCCAACTGAGCACTTCCCTTCTTTTGCAAGGCTGTAGGCAGAGAAGCAGAGCGCACCTCAGAAGTCTATCTCTTTCATTCCCTTGACTCCAGGAAAGGCCCCACCTAAATCAAATGTAATGAAAAGGTGTCTACCCTTAAGCTTCTCCCCTGACATTCCAATGACTTAAAACCTTCAACCTCAAAACATTCTTTCGATCCACTGGTTCTCCTTCCTAAGCCTGCTTTCCTCTGGCCCCTCTAGGAGTGGGGGAAAGCAGGCTGTCTGCATCGTATGCACAGCAACACTTCATATATTTGAAGACAGATAAATCCCTTTTAATGCTTGTCTTCCTGAGGCCCAAATCCCCTCGATCCCACCCCATCATCTCCAGTTCCCTGATGTCTCTTCCAATGGCTTCTTGTTACCTATGTCCCTCTCTTAATAGAGTGTATGAAAACCCAACCACAGGAGTCACAATTCTCTACCAGGATAGGAGATCAGAGACCTTATTTTACCACAGTAAAGCTAAGAGAGCCCCACAGATTATGGTGGCGGGGTGGGGGGTGTAGAAAGATTGGGAACAAGAAATGGGGAAGTATTAAGGAACCAGGAGCTGGTGAAAATTCCTATTAGAGAATTAAACAGGTGCTGGCCGATACAAGTGTGAATTATTTCAGAAAGAGACTTTATTGTGGGCATTTTAAAGAGAACTAGGAGTCAAAGAGTTGATCTAGTAGTTTGAATCCAGAGTTCTCAAAGTGTGATTCTAGGGCCAGCAACATCAGCATCTCTGACAATATTCATTTCCTAGGGCTGCCAAAGTGAAAAATCACAAAGGAGTGGCTTAAAACACCACAAATTTATTCTCTCGTAGTTCTGGAGGGAAAAAGTCTCAAATCAAGGTATAGGCAGGCCCATGGTCTCTCTGAAAACACTAAGGAAAGATCTGTTCCATGCCTTTCTCTTAATTTGTGATGATGCTGCCAGTTACTGATAGTCCTTGTCTTATAGACTCCTCACTCCAATCTCTGCCTATTGTCACTTGTCTCTGTATCTGGGTCTCTTCTTTTCTTACAAGAACACTAGTGAAATTGAGTTCCTGGTCCACCCTACTCCAGCACAACCTCATCTTAACTAATTACATCATTATTTCCAAAATAATGTTTTCTCAGGTTCAGGGAAGGATATGAATATTAAGAGGATACTATCCAACCCAGATACTACTTATAAATGCAAATTCTTGGGCCCCACCCAAGACCTACTCACCAGAAACTCTGGGGGAGGGGTCTAGCAAGACATTTTAACATGCCATCCAGGTGGTTCTAACACTTGGAAGTTTTGAAAACCACTGATTTTGATACAACTGAGACGCTTTCCAAAATACATCAAGGTGACCGTGACTCATATTTTAGAAATTCATAGAAACAGGAAAGTATCCTCAGCAACATGCAATGTCACCAGGAATAAATCTGGGCCGCTTCCTCTGAGATTGGGTGAGTTTATTTTGGTGGAGAAGTGTATTATTTTGTTGTGAATACATTTAGAGGGTGTCTTGCACTTACCGATCAGGAATCAATGTTTGACTGTTTTCTGTCATCATGCACTCAGAGCTAGTCTAAGAAAAGACCGGAATGGAAAAAGATTCTGATATCCAATCACAGTTAATAAAGGGCCTTTCATCCCTGCTGAAAGGACTCATCCTTGCCCATAACAGTACAAAGGATCCTGAGGGAAGTAAACTCCACAATCCAAACAGAGCCCCTGAAACTGGTCTGAGATCCAGAAGTGGCAAATCAGGGCTCACGGCAGTCCAGGAGGAAATAGCTCTTAGAGCACAGGAAGGAGAGAAGCCATTCCCAAAGGAAACATTTCTAGCTTCCCCTTTGCTGAATAAACACACCTGCCTGGGAGGCTAGATGAAGCTCCCGAATTTTAGTACCCTCAGCAGAACTTCCTGGCCGTCTGGGAAGCTTCAAGCTATATCCTTCAAACTTGCTGAGTTTTTATTGCAGAGTGTGGCCTGGAGACTTTGCCTGTCTCTCAGGATGCAGTAAACGAAGGAACATGAAAAGAAAGTTAGATAACATTCAAAAAAGTCCCTTGCACAGTGTGTAATGGAAAATAATCACACTGAAAATAAATGGCAACGTGTCCTTTGGGGACTCTGTGCTGCTGCCTGGTGCCTGGGTTTCTATTCTTCAGGAAGGAATTATGCAGTGATGGCAGCTTCTGCACAAGCTGCAGTCTCAAGTTTCCCAGACAATATCCTGACTTTGGATGTATGTCTCAGCAAGATATATGTCCATCGGCTTGGGACAGCACGATAGCTGCTTGGTGGCTTGTTAGAAGAGTGAATATATTAAGCAAGGCAGCCGTTTTTTATTTTTAAAATTCAGGCTCTTTCTGACTCAAACATGCCTGAAGGAATAATATCATATGCAGCCTTATTCCTCCCAAAAGCTTAAAAGCTTCCTGAGAGAGAAATCGGGCCACTTAGATCATCAAATATTACTCATATTCTGCATCTATTCTATAGCGTGTTTTGAGATTGGGGGACTTCACATGCCCCTTGGGTTCTGTATTTAGTGTTGATGTCACTGGTTAGCTGTCCCAGGTATGGGCACTTTTGGGGGGTGGGGGCTGAATGGGACCCCTCAGAGGTTAGGAAGATTTGATGAAACAAGACCTTGTCTAGACAATACCTACACTCTCTCCATATGCCATTCACCTTATTAGCTTCCTTCCACCCCACCACCCCTCCCTACCCAACCAATATGCCCTTCCCCCACATCTATTTACCGCCCCCTCCTTCCTCCTGCCCCTATCAACACCCAACCAATAGGCCAGGAGTCCTTTATACTTTCCCTGCTCCACAACCACAGCTCCTGGAGAGCACAGATAACAGAGTTCCAAGTTCCATTCCCAGTAGGCAGACACACAGAGGGGCAGAAAGAGAGGCACATCTCCTCAGTTCACCCACAACCCTCACTCCTCACAGGAGGAAAAGGCACTTAGTAATATTCCTAAAGCAGAAGAAATCAAGCCCAGTAGAGGCCTTTCCTGAAAAGTAAATGTACCCCTATGAGGCAAAGCTTGCTGTACTGCACCTGCGTGTTCTAAGTACTCACTCCTATCCTAGCTCGCTGTAGGGCAGAATCCCCAAGCAGCTGTGTATGAAAATACAGGAGGCACTTATCCTGTGAAAAATTCACTAAAGTCATGCATTCTGAAATGCCTGAAGGATCTAGTGAGAGATTAGCCATCAATAACCAATGTCAAAGCCAAGCAGACCTAGAAAATGAAAAAAGAAAAAAGAGCTCCCTAAGAAGGAGTCCAGCAGGCACACTTCCTGTTCACTTCAGCATCAGCAGAATATTCAGCCAAAGGTGAGGGGGTGGCTGGCAGGGTAGGAAGTGGTGAAGAGTCAGTCTGGAAATGGAACCCTGTTAGGTTGCGTATGTTTTTTAATCAGTTTTATTAATGAG
Source organism: Mustela erminea (assembly GCF_009829155.1). Taxonomy (NCBI): domain Eukaryota; kingdom Metazoa; phylum Chordata; class Mammalia; order Carnivora; family Mustelidae; genus Mustela; species Mustela erminea. The sequence continues at coordinate 64,866,222 of NC_045616.1, forward strand.
CAGATTTATTTAGATGCCACTAAATTATGGTATAGCATAATAAGTGTTATGCAAACAAAATATGCAGCACCTGAAATCTTTCTGGTGGTTTTGCCAAATTCTCTCACAAACACTGTCAACAAACAACATCAGGAACACTCCCATAAGGTATAATGTGAAAGATAAGAGGGTCCCCCCTCAGCTATTATGCACAGCTTGAGGAATCTTTTTAATTAGAAAATACAAAATGTAATGCATAATGTCCTAAACAAGATCCTGCCTGATGCAATATTATATATAGACATTTTTTTTAAAAAAGATGCTTTTTGAGTCTTATGCTGTTTTTGCTTCTTTTGCCAATAATTACTTAACATCTCTCTTTTGTTCCCAGTCTTTTCGCAAACTTCCTTTTTTTCCCCCCCTTAGTGCTCTTTTATGGGCTTGTCTCTCTTTCTCGCATTTCCTGTCATGGAGTAGGAGGATGCATTTTTATTTTGTAATAAGGTTGCTTAAATCGCTTCCTCAATCTCTCTCTAGAGAACAGGGTTTCAATAAAAACATTTCATGGACTCTGAGAATGTCTTTCCTTTGTTGCTCACTGCTAGGGAGATGGGGAGAAAATGGAAACTATTGTCATGGATCCGGGCCTGGCAATGAAAGAACATACATGTCTAGAGAGATTAAGTACAAATTGGAAGGTGGGGGGGGGGGGTGCTCTGCACTTTCAACAGCAGCCATCCGCCCACCTCCCTCTCTCCCTGGGGGCAAACAGGAAAGAAAAGTGTTAGGTTGCCTTCCCACACTCCCTTGCTGGCATCTTTTCTCCTTCTCGGGGCCATTTGTGTGCAGGCAGCTAGTGATAGAGTCACTCCTTTTATCCCCCTTGAAAATATTTATAGCAAAACATTGGAAATTGCCCTGGGAAGTAGCCCTATAAATTTCCTCCTGACCCCCACCTTCTCTTATCTTGAAACCCTAGATGAATCAATCCCAAACTGAAAAAAAGGGAGGAAGAACTTTTAATGGTGAAATTTGATAGCAATTTCTTATCTTATGGGCAACTCTGTGAGTCTACATGAACCACTTTGTTTGGCACGGGTGACTGACCACGGGCTGGGAAAACAGTTGCTGCAGGGAGCTTCCAAGCCTCCGCCAGAGCTGGCTTCAAAACACGGCCACCCTGTCTTGTAGAGAATGACACCTCATTTTGCAGACTGATAAGCATGCGTGCCTGACATGAAAGGAGATTACCCTCTCCAAAACACTCTGGCAAGAGGTGAGTCTCTGGAAACCAAATGGGCACACTGCGGCTTTGCTCAGATTCAGTGTAAGGCCCCCTCTGCCATGCATGTGAAGTTTGGGAGACTCCCTCTCAGCAGGCTTCTCCACCACTTAGGTCAAATGCAAGCAGTAATCCTCTCTTGTCTATTTCCACTCAGAAGTGACTATACCGCAAGAGGGACAAGAACTCAAATCAGTTGCCAGCTCAGTTGCCTTATATAAAGAGGGCCAATTGGCTCATCAAAATGAAGAAGTTAGGGAGATCAGTGATCAGGTGTGGTTCAAACAAGGTCCTGGGGCTACATTTTGTGGTTCTCTTGGCTATGGGTAGGTATGAGATCTCCACTGATAGTTTTTATTGTTAAGCTATTATCAAGAGAGCTACAAAAGTTCTGGACTTCTATCTACACATGACAACATCCATGCTAATGTTCCAGGCAAGAGCCTAGGTATTTGTCTTGATTGCATTGCTTCGATCATGTACCTTCCTCCTGAATAGATGACCATGATCAGAAAAATGGAGTGCGCTCATTTTCCTCTTTAACTGGGAATGACCGCTGGAGCATGAAATATTAGGTTCAACTATCTGAAACTGCAATAGTCAATAATCTCTTACTTGTAAAAATAGTAATTTCATACAGTTCAACCTAACACATGAGATGTGTACATAAAAGGAGGAAAGCCAAATGAAAATCCAGGTAGTTCAGAAAATGGGTCGGAAACCAACTGTCTAATGTGTGACCATTGCCTGGGCGGGAGTGGGGGGGGATTAGTTTCCCTGACTGGCTTTATTGTATAGTAGTTATGGGAAGTTTAGGTAAACTTTCCAACTTCTCTGTGCTTTGCTTTCCACATTTATGAAACGGAGATTACGATAGCATCTACCTTGAAGGTTGTTGTGAAGACTCAAGGAGTTAAACACAAGAATTTTAGAATAGTACCTAGCTCTCAGTAGATTATAAGCTGTTATTATTACTGTTATTGTCATTTCTGGACAAATGCAATGGCCTCCATTTGTACTCGCCATGGGGCTTCATGCATACTTGGGTAATGTGCCATCTTGTAACCAATAGTGATTGTTGCATTCCCAGGTGTTAATGGTTAATGTTCTGGGGTTATTAAAAATTGGAGCCATCATTCAATTACATTTCATCACACTGAGAAAAGGTTGTTTTCATTTGTCTCTTACCCACAGCGGTTCCGCAATCACCACACTCTCAAAACCAATTACAGTCCGTGAATTACCCAAAGACATAAAATTAATGAAATTTTCTGACATAATTGTTTTCTAGAAAGCACAGAGTGTCTACAGAGGCACAGACTCAAATAAGATGACTGGTTTCATGTGCTTCTCAGTCCCAAAGGAAACGCCAGCTTGCATATTCTTTCTCTCCCACCCTCCAAAAGGAGGTTGACTTTGTTGTTTGGCTGTTGGATTGTTTTTAAATCTTGGGCCTCGGTATTATCAGTAACATCCTAGGAAAATTATCTTGGTTTACCCTTCTACCTCTAGCGTGAATTTTTATCAAAATCATCCCAGGCTAGATGGGTAGTCACAGTACCCTGGGGGAACGGCTCAACTCCTGCAAGAGGCCGCTGTCTCCCATTTCCTCTGCTCTGCCCTCAGTGGGAACTGCAGCTGCATGACGGAGTAGAGGCAAGGGAAATGCCAGGTGGCCACAGTGGAAATGGAGGGTTTGGGCAGAGGAAGAACTGTTCGAAAAGACGTTTGACACAAGCCAACCACTCCCCAGGCTGCAGCTCCTGCCAGCAATCTCTGCTGTGAGTGTTGGAGCATGAGCAGAGGGGAGCAGATGTCTTCTTCCATAAAAATAAGGTGTTTAGACTTCATGGTGTTTAATCATGCTCAGCTATAAACTTTTAGAACTCAACGGTTTGGAGGCTCTGGTGACATCCCTCCCAATCAGTTCTAGTCTAAATTTCAAGGGGGCACCATCTGTTAACACATTTTATCCAGGGCCAGATGCAGTGCCAGGCTCCAAAAATAAAAACTGCATCAGGCCATAGTCCACTTTGTGCCCACCAGAGTCTCCAACAGGAGTGCCTTCACAAAACCATCAAGGTAACATGGGCCAAATGTGGTTTATACTGATCCACCTGATTAATAAGTCTATTGTGGAGGAACCACCTTTAATTCACACAGTGTTTTGCATAATGCTGAGTTGTCAAAGCCACCAAGATACCAGCCAGCCTTTGATGTGTGGGGATTCTGCACCAGACAACTAAGCTCTTTGCCTGCATTATCCCACTGCACCTTCATACAGTCCTCTGAGGAAAATGTACTAGCCGCTTACTGCATATGAGGACACTGAGGTTAGGTTCAAAAAGTTTAAGTAATTTGCCCAAAGTCATAAAGCCTAATACATGATGTAGCAGAGACAAGACTGGAGCTGGGCATCTGCTGCCTGCTTCCACAATAAATCTTCTTCAAGTGCCTGAGTTGCAGGCTCCTTCATGGGCACAGAAACAGATCACTTATATTTCTTTGGGTCCCCTCAATGCAACCAGCACAGATCAATACACCTACAGGAGCCTCACAAATCTCTTTTATTTGCCTTTCCTACCTATGAGGTTGAACTGAACCCCACTTCAGACTTCCAACAGCTGCCCTGTCCATTTCTGGCCTTCGCCCCATCTTATAATTCTTGTCATAATATCTTCCATGACTACTGTGCACCAAACAAAAGCAAGAACTATTAGTTTTGGAAACCATCACAGGTATGAAATGAATTCAGAAAATTTGGCTCTCTGCCTGCTGAAACTTGAGGAATCAAGCAAGCACATGTTGTTGGTCAAGTTTGGGGATTTTTCTGAAGACGTGTGGCTCCCTTAGCTTTCGTTCCACATTCTTTGGGTGCTTGACTAGATGTTCCGTGTACAACACTAAGTTTAATTTCCCATCCCCGATAGCATCCCAGAGTTGTTAAATGCACCAAGGTACTTGGTAATTTATCTTACTTGAAATGTTCACAGCTCAGTAAGCATGCATTCATTATCATAGAAATCACTTCAATGTTTAACAAACATATCTGGCATATTCTCAGCATTCATGTTTTCCATTTTCACCTAACCTGTCAAGAAACAAGCTACGTGTATACAAATAAACCATTCGTGCAGAGATGAGTTTTCACTGTGTCTAAGAAAAGACATTTCGTTTTCAGATTTTCTTAGGAGAAAGGTTTCTCATTCCTCAATAGGTCTGTGTTTTGACTTTGAGTAGCTATTCCGCCAGCATGGTGGGGCTGCCTTCCATTGAACACCCTGCTCAAGATTCACACCCTGCATGAAGTTCTCCCTCAGTCATAACCCATCTACTTCTCACTGTCTTGGGATGTATGTACGCAATTTGTGAGACACTCCCCATCCTGAGTTGATAGTCTGTGGTTGCTGTTCCTCATGAATTACTGGGTCCCATGAGTGTGGTCCCTTCCATTAGACTGCAGGGATTTACCACAGTCCTTCTGTTTCTTGTTGCTTTTCCCACACTCTCTTGTGCTTCTCACAGTGTTGTGCCCTCTGTTAACACTCCATAAATGCATGTCAATGTTGGGCACCAGGGTCTCATGTTTCTTTGAAAATATCCTGCAAAGACCCACCAGACAGCCACAGAGAAAGTATCTTATGGAATATGAAAAAACAGAGGCTGCCTCCTTCTTTCAGGTTGCCCATAAATGAGTTGAAGAGGTAATATTTTATTGATGAAATAATAACAAACTATAGAAGTTAGCGTGAGAGACTCTTGGTGTTCTCCAATGTGCATTTTTCATGAGCCTCCCCCATGATACGAGATACAAACTGGCAACCAGTCAAATTGTGCAGGCATACATGTAGAGTTTATCCTACACAATGCTGCCTCACAGAGTGTTTAAAAATTCATAAATCAGCTGCTAAGAAATTTGTAAAAATAGGACCTATCACAAATTTATTTCTAGCTTCTCTAAAAAAATGAAGTATGTTTCTCTTTCTGGAAAATGAAGACAATGCTGGATCCATATTTCCATTTCAAAGATCCCAATGGATCGAGTGTGAATGGTCCAATTTTCCATAGTACTCATCATTTCCTACATTTTCTCTAGCACTTACCTTGAGGTCACCTACCATTTATCACCTTTCTACTTAAAAAAACAAAAACAAAAACAAAAAACCTTAAAAAAATTATTTTTCAGAAAACAGGAAAGAAAACAGACTGAAAGGTCTATTTTGTTTCGTTATTTAAAGATGGGGGACAGTTCTTGTGGAAAGGAAGGCTATGACCATGTGTTTAACATGAAAAAGTGTGTCTGAGTGAAAGAATAGACTTTAATATTCCATTATGAAATAAAACATGATAAGAACTATGATCAGTGAACCCATCAGGAATACAACCAGCTGCAAGTAATAGAAGTGCAAAAAACATTGGCTTAAATAAGTAAGAAGGTTAGCAGCGCCATGAAGCTATCACAGCTGCAGATACCTTTCATCTTTCTGCTATACTGTCCATTAAATAGTTTTTATTTTTTTAAGGGTTTACTTATTTATTTGAGAGAGAAAGAGGGAGAGAAAGCTCATGGGGGGAGGGGCAGGGAAGAGAGTCTTTTTTTTTTTTTTTAAGATTGTATTTATTTATTTGACAGAGAGATCACAAGTAGGCAGAGAGGCAGGCGGTGGGGGGGGGGGGATTGGGGCGGGGGGGGGGGGAAGCAGGCTCCCCTCTGAGCAGAAAGCCTGATATGGGGCTCCATCTCAGGGCCCTGAGATCATGATCTGAGCCGAAGGCAGAGGCTTCACCCATTGAGCCACCCAGGTGCCCCTGTTGTATAGTTTTTATATTCTAGGTTGGAAAGCATTTTTCATATTTCAGGCATAAAGGAAAAAGGACAAAAGTTAAGCCTCCCAAAGACTTCTACCTGTGTTCCATTGGCCAGAACTGTCATGTGTCTACTCCTAGTTGCAAGGAAACTGGGAAATCAAAGGAGAAGGAGCTCTGAACCTGTGAATGAGCCCTTCAATGTCACTACCATAACTGGTAATGGAAAGCTATGTTTAGAGTAGGACAAGAATGGAAATGTCAATAGAGGGTATTCATGAATGTTAATCTAATCACTCAGTACCTGGTCCTTTAAGCATGTGAGGTTGCCATCCTTGGTCTGTGACCTATTGTATTTTGGAAAATGCAAATGTGAATCATTTTATGTGGGAGCCTGTCATGTGCAAGGAATCCTTTAGCTGAGTGTTGAATACCAGTGTAATCCTAAACATCTACCTTAAAACTGGGCTTCATTTCCCTCTGTCAAGGCCCATACAGTAATGGCGGTGAATTAATAAAAGTTTGTTTATTTTTAAGAAATAGCCCCCCAAAGAAAGTAAACCAGCTTTATAAGTAACATAAGTCCTATATGTAGAGTCACTAAAGTTCTAAAGGAACACTTAAATTTTTCTACCACATTTTATTGCACTGTGTGGGGAATACTATTATGTTATAATAATGTTTGCAATTTTGAGGATTTGCTAATGCTTTAGAATATATCTCTTGTGAATCCCAGTGGTCTACTATGTATAGTAAACTACTGTGTGGTAGGCATCTAAGTTACACCCTTAGGGAATTAAGGGGTGTGAAGGAATTAAAATGGACAGGACTGTTCAGGAAGAATTGTATCATTCGCTGCTAGAGTTGAAAGACACCTAGCAGACTAAGTTAAAGTGATAGACTGTTTGCCCAAGATTACAGCAACATTTCAATTACCTAGAATTCAGACATCTTGCAACCTCTCTTATCTAGAATATTTCAGGGAAACACCAAAAGAAGCACAAAAGACTACAACAATAGCCCAAAGAGATTTCACAAAGTCCATGTACTGAAATGTAAATGTTTTATTCCTAAGAAAGCCTTACTCAGATACTACTTACTCTTGCTTTACTTTAAAGTTCACTAAGATTAGTTATCTGGCCTCTTAATCCCATGTTGAGTAGGAGCAGCTGATTTAAGGAGAAACCAAGGAAGTAGGCCCACTGATAGAAGCAAGAAGTTGTACCAACAGAATGACCACAAGGAAGGATACAAGAAATATTCCAAAGATCAGAATTCCAAAGGCATTGCCATCCAGAGCCATGTCATGAAGGGGCCTCAATAAAACTTAGTCCAGTTTTTAAATTAGTACAATGACGGTGATGTTTAACACTCTGACTCATCAAGAAAAGTTTAACTTGTGCTGAGAATCACTGTTTAGGAAGTCAGAGAAATATGCTTTATATTTAAAAAAGATTTTCGTTTAAATTATTAAAATAAAAATGTTTTTATTTTTAAAAGGAGTAAGTTTCAGTTACCTAGAAAATTCTTACTGTGGAGGACTAATAATCTGGAGACAGTAACTGTGTTGTATTGATACATACGAAGTTATGTGTATATGTTCAATTTGTAAAAACATAAGAAAATAATCAATGTTCAGGAGATAACCATCCTTTTAAAATCACAATGCACTTTGAGTCAAGCTGTAAATATTGCCACACTTGAACGCAGAATGAAATAAACATGCTCAAGGATATTTATTGACCCACACTAACTCCTTAAGTCAATTTGATTCCAATACAAATTACCCCCAAAGTGCTCCCAGCCCCCTCCCTTTCACATACAACACAGGCAGGAATGGACATCACAAGACAGAAAGCAGAACAACCGAAGTATAACACTCACTAACCACAAGCATATGGAATGCTCCAGCATGTTTTAATGACTGTGGTCCCACTGAACCACAGCACTGAAATGTATCACTTCCAGTAAATGGAAACTAAATATTCTCCATTAAAGGAGGATTGAGTAACAGTCTCAAAATCTGGCCCTTCTAAATTACTCTTCGGTTCAATATCCCTGCTGCCTAAAAGAGTATGCATTATATACTGTTTGATACCCCAACAGGAAATAATATAGAGCTATTTGCAGTTGGTTTTTCTCCTATCACTTTGAAAGTCAGCAATTATGCTTTCGCTCCACCTCCAAGGAGAGGATAGCTTGGTCTTCCTCAAATGCCTTCTCTCAGGAATTCCTGGTCAGCACAAGCAGCACCATCTGCCCCAGGAGACAGATAGCAAGGGAAAGAACACAGCTCTAGAGGCCATGTGGGAAAGAAGAAAGGAGCATCTTGTCTGCCTCTATGAATCCAGGCCGAGGCCCAGTACCAGCAGGAAAACGAAGGTTTTTGAAAAAGCATCTGAAGATTGAAAGGTTAAATATAGATAAGTAAAGAAGGTTTCTGAGGTTGAAAACTAAAGTGTCGGGCGCCTGGGTGGCTCAGTGGGTTAAGCCGCTGCCTTCGGCTCAGGTCATGATCTCAGAGTCCTGGGATTGAGTCCCGCATCGGGCTCTCTGCTCGGCGGAGAGCCTGCTTCCCTCTCTCTCTCTCTGCCTGCCTCTCCAGCTACTTGTGATTTCTCTCTGTCAAATAAATAAATAAAATCTTTAAAAAAAAAAAAAAAAGAAAACTAAAGTGTCATTTTTTGCTACCAACCCTGACTCCCAAACTAGGAATCACCAGCAACATTCTTACCACCCTCCACACCATTTTTTCAATATTTTGCATGAATGAAACCCTATGCTAAGGGTTTACATAAGTACATGCTTATTTACTCCGGTGAGGTAGCTATCACTTTCCCATTTGTACTGCTAATGAAACAGAAGAACAGATAGACTTGTTTAAGTGACAGAAAGTGGTAGAAATGAGATTTATTTACTTATTTATTTATTTTTAAATATTTTATTTATTTATTTGACAGAAAGAGCCATCGAGAGAGGGAATACAAGCAGGGGGAGTGGGAGAGGGAGAAGCAGATTTCCCACTGAGCAGGGAGCCCGACACAGGTCTCTATCCCAGGACCCTGGGATCATGACTTGAGCCAAAGGCAGATGCTTAACAACTGAGCCACCCAGGCACCCCCAGAGATGAGATTTAAACCCAGGCATCTGACTCCAAAGCTCATTTCTTAAACCACTGATCAATGTTCTTAGGCTCACCAAAGTAACTACATCACTCTACAACCTCTCTCATAGAGTCAGACTCCGGGAAATTCCGTCAGTCCTGTTTGGAGGAAGTGTCCCAGCCCAAGAATGGTTATCAGTTTATAAATGGAGGGATTCTAACCCTCTGGTGCTCAGATTTTTGTCCTTGTTGCTCTCTGGAATCCTGCTGCAACCAACTAAAATTTCTAGCTCCTGTTATCCCCAAAGTGTCCTTTCACTGCCATGCCCCAGTTGTGTGACTACAACCCATCCATGCAGTTGTACTTGAGAGAAAGGAAGAATGATTCAACTAGGCAAGTAGCTTGCCTTAATATATCTGCCCTTAAACATGAATAAGATAAGTTGCCTAATCCTAGAGCTGCCAGGTATTAAAAAAGCCTGAGTTAATTCTACACATCACTTTGTGATTTCCTAGTAGCCTCCTCTCAATCATCCCAAATATATCTACTATGATCCTTTTCATTTTCCAATAAAGTTGATTGGTTTCCCTCTGCTGAAATCTTTCAGCATCACTCTCCTTTGGGTCCTTGAGAGAGAGAGAGAAAGAGAGCACAAGCAAAGGGAGTGATAGGCAGAGGGAGAGGGAGAAGCAGGCTCCCTACTGAACAGAGAGCCAGATGTGGGGCTTGATCCCAAGACCCTGGGATCATGACATAAGCCAAAGACAGACACTTAACCAATTAAGCTACCCAGGTACCACTACATTTTCTTTTTGATTAAAACTGTGGGACTCAGCTTTCTTCTCCTTCTATGTCTCTCCTTAATGACATCATCTGCTGGTTTCTTTTGCCTCGTTGGTAGTTTCTTCTGACAAATAAGCTTTTAAGTGACTGGTATACTTGGGTAGCCAACAGAGCCCAATTCCCATATCTTTTCTCCCTTTTTCCCCACCCACAACCCACCATATTTTCTTACTATAGTTGTCCTTTCCCTGAAACCATAGCTACCAGCTTCTGATGGCCTTTGTTAGAGATGCCTACTCTCCGAAGAACTCATTCATACTTGTGGGAACCAAACAGAGTTAGCTAACTTTCCTGTCTCCTCCAAACTTATCACTAACACCTTCAGAGTCTGTCCTTCCCCACCCACACACTGAGAAGTTGGATCAGCTGGAGTCTGGAACAGAAAAATGGCTGGCAATGAGAACTGGGAACTAAGGGAACATCAGGGTCAGCTCCAGGGTAAATAGCTGTCCAGGCAGGGCTGGGCCTGAGAGCAAGGGCCAGAAGCCCCAGAGGGCTGAATTGAGAGCAAATATACATAGGCCCAGAGTGAGGTGAGAGGTGGGAACCAGGAGAGGGGATGAGTCACACAGAGCAGCCTGATGCCCAGGTCCAATCCAAAGGAGGAGCTGGGTCAAAACAAGTCATGACAAGAGAAGCAAGAGTTTGAGGTGAATCCAAGGACAGGAATCGGAGGCAGGAACAGGGCACAGCTGAAGGCAAGCAGAAGGAATCAAGCATAAAGCAACAAGAGGATGGGGGAAAGGGGCTTGTTATGATATCCAAGGGCTGAGATTAAATTCCACCATTTAGACAATATCCCAACCATGTTGGTGTCTGTTCATTCCAGAAGCATATATAGATCCATGCATTGTAAAGCCACCAAAAGGGGTTTCTGATGGCTTATGACTACTTGATCTGAAGCATTATTTTCCAACAGATGCCAAGGACAACTGAGCCCAACTTCTGCTCCACAGACGATTCCTTCACCAATTAGTTAGTTGGCAGACCCAGACTCAAGTCCCAGTTTTGCTAGTTAAAATGAAACCAACCTATATTTGACTGTTTTTGACCTAAAAAATGATATTGTCATATGGCTCAACCTAATATCTCATGAGGTTGGATAGGTTACGTTAATTCTCCAAGCCTTTTCTTTTCCGTAAAATAGACACAGTAACACCTACTCTGCTGAAATGATTAGATGAAGTCACGGACTTTAAGGTCCTTGATACAATGTCTCACACCAAGTAAATCCTTGATATAGAACTGCTATTATTATCATCCCTAGTTTTCAGAAATAATAAACACTTTGGAATTAAATTTGATAATAAAACACTCAGAACACTCCCTGAGCAGGTAGTCATAGACAGACATGAGATATTCTTCATACCCTATAGTACAAGGCCCATCATGAGCTTCTTTTCTTTTCTTTTTTTTTTTTTTTACAAACTGTTTATTTTCCGTCAACCTTATTTCCATTTTGTTTGCCTTTGTGGAAGAGCAGCTTAAGACCACTCAGTGGTTGTTCCTACCCATTCAGTGGCCTGAGCAGTGGGAGCTGCAGACCAGTCTTCAGTGGCCGGCTGGGCGCTCCAGTCTTCAGTAGGGAACTGCTGAATAGGCACAGAGGGCACCTGCACGCCTTCAGACCAGTCTGCAACTTCAGGCTGAGTAGCCGTGAACTCAGGAGCTGGAGCCGTCCATTCACCCTGGAATTCTTCCTTGGTCACAGCCTTTTCAGCAGCAGCCTGCTCTTCCTTTTCAATCTCTTCAGGATCTCTGTAGAAGTAGAGATCAGGCATGACCTCCCACGGGTGTTCACGAGAAATGGTGCCACGCATGCGCAGAACTTCCCTGGCCAGCATCCACCACATCAGACCCACCGAGTGAGCCCCCTTGTTGTTGCAAGGGATGGCAATGTCCACATAGCGCAGAGGAGAGTCTGTGTTACACAGAGCAATGGTAGGCAGGTTAACGTAAGATGCCTCTGTAAGAGGCTGGTGGTCAGCCCTGGGATCAGTAACCACCAGAAGTCTTGGCTCTCGGAAGGCTGCCTGGATCTGGTTAGTGAATGTTCCAGGAGTGAAGCGGCCAGCAATGGGAGTGGCTCCAGTTGCAGCAGCAAATTTCAGCACAGCTCGCTGGCCAGTATTCCTGGACGATATGACACTAACATCAGCTGGGTTTTCAATGGCAACAATGGCACGAGCTGCCAGCAGAAGCTTCTCCCAGGTCCTCTTCAGATTTATGATGTAGATACCATCACTTTTCCTTTTGTAGATGTACTGTTCCATCTGGAAGTCAAGGTTGGTGCCACCTAAATGGGTTCCCGCTGCAAGGAATTTGAGGACATCCTCCTCCTTCATTTGCAGGACATCAAGGGCTCCGGACATTGTGGAAGTTTCCCTTTAAGTTACGATGGGAACGCGAAACAATGCCGTATGGACCCTTCCCCGGGTAGCGCGGAAAAAGCTTTTCTTTTTTTTTTTTTAAGGTTTTATTTATTTGACAGACAGAGATTACAAGTAGGTGGAGAGGCAGGCAGAGAGAGGGGAAGGGAAGCAGGCTCCCTGCTGAGCATAGATTTTTTTTTTTTCCCCATGCGGGGCTCGATCCCAGGACCCTGGGATCATGACCTGAGCCGAAAGCAGAGGTTTTAATCCACTGAGGCACCCAGGTGCCCCAATGAGCTTCTTTATCTACATCTAACTAACGTGGCAGTGGAGCATTTGCTGAAAACCGTCCCAGACTCTGGAGTCAGTAAGACAGCACTTGAATTAATCCTGGCTCCACCACTGAATGACCTTGAGCAAATCACTCAACCTCTCTGAGCCTCAGCCTATTTATCAGCAATCTGAGGATAACAGTACTTGCACAAATACTGCTCATGATACCTTAGCATACATGGCAATCATGAATGCTCAATGGGTTGGGAGTCCTTACATGCTGACCGGATCTCAGTTCTAACACATGCCTGGTCATTAATTTCAGCCCCCAGCAGGAAGCCACACTAAGTCTTGGATAGCAAGGAGCATTAATGTGAGGGACACCCTCGGATCCTTTGTCTATTTACCAATCTCTCACCCAGATTCCAGACTTGTCTTGTCTAGAGGTCCTGGATTTACTGTACTGTCTGCAGTTGGACAGATGGTTTGGTGAGATGGCTAGCTGTTGTTCCATCACAGGCAAATTCTAGAGCTTTGGCTTGGTCTTGGAACAACTCCTACTTTGCTTGTTTCAGGTTGGAGCAGAATTCTTGGTAGGTAGAGACTTTCTCACTCAGAAAAAAACAGCTTAATTTTTTTTAAAAAAAGATTCATTAGCTTTCTGGGACGTCAAGTGGCTCTTATGAAGGAGAATATTAATTGGTCACTGCAGAATGGTCATACAGAAGCAGAAAGAGAACATTTCCTTCTTCACACAGATGAATTTCAGAACTTGAAGCAGAGAGCCAAGCAAGGGCACACTGGGTGCAGCTGAGGCCGTAATGTCTTCAGGCATTTGGCTGAGCCTGGTCCGCCTGCCACTTTTCCCAGTGAGAACCTGAGCACACCAATAGCACTGCGGCCAGATCACATGTTGCTACTGGGAATCACATTATGTCATCTCGTAGAAAAATCTGCACAAACATGCCAACTTTCTTTGGTAAAAATCAAAGGCCCACTCCTCTCTTTCATCTTCCTGGCTCTACAACTCCCAGGCTCCCGAGATGCTGCTCTTGGCTCACTCTCCATGTTGGGATCAGCAGAGTTTATCAGTTCCAGCAGGGCGAGCAGCCCACACTGCATAAACAAACTTCAGGGATAATAGGGAAGCAGCTAAGTACACACCATCATAATGTGGGCACGGTGGACAGAAGTAAAAAGGGCTATGGGACAACTTCATTTTGGTTCAAGAGAATGAGATCTCTGGACCCTATAACAAAGGAATGATTGTGTTTGAGTTACTGGTTTAAGAAAAGGTACTGGGAGAAGAAAAAGAAAAGATATTAGATTCCATTAATGAGTCAATCAAGTTTTTGAGAGCAGATGACCTACAGATTTGAGGTGGTCTTCCTTATGGAGTCTGTGGGAACATGTGGAAGTCCAAGAGGAATTTTAGAGCTGGATCCAGTTTGCCTCTAATGTAGGTGATGAGATTTAGGGGATTCTATGTGTCATTCAGCAATATATCACACTGGGCCCAACAAACTGTACCTGAGAATCTACTGGGTCAGAAGGGAGAACCAACAGAAATTCCTATGGTACCTAATTATGAGACACCTAGAAGCCTCAACCCTTGGAAAATGGCTCCTTTCTCTACAAGCCTATTGTGGAATATGTTAATCTTGGCTCAGGGAAATGGATTGAAACTGAATTAGTCTTGGGCCTGTTGTGTGTCAATCTAACAGCCAGTGTCCCACCCCTCCCTGAATAATATACTAAGGCAGTAAAGTCAGATTTGTACTAATATTAGGCATCTTGCTGGAGGTAGCTTTTACCAAAGAAATGGCAAATACTACCCCCTTTCGCTCTGTGAGTTTCTGTGGTGGTTTCAGCAGAAGTTCCTGAGTGGGAAACTGAAAAGGTCAAAATTACCTCTCAAGTGATGACAACTTGAGACTTTCTTCATTCCCTCTTCCCTTTATCCTCCCTACTTGGGGGTGGTGAATTAGCCATCAGCACTTCCCAGATGAAGTCACCAAGTTCATGAACTCAACTCCCTGGTAAAAAGAGACGGACCACAGAAGACCAAAGAGCCAGCTAGCTGACGATGACCTAGGCACACACAAAATTTCCCCATCTTTGATAATCGTGCTATTACAAGAACCTCTTTTCTTCTCCACTGTGGAAAAGTGGCTGATACCTGTTCTCTTATCTATTGCTTGACGATGTTGTAAGAATTAATGAGGGGGGTCTACAATCTACTTCCATCTTCTCAGATAAAAGACCTCTGGATAAAAGTCATTTCAAGGGTGTGGTGGAGATGGTAAATACCATCATAGAAATGAAGTATCTGAAAGTAAGCTCTAATAATGGCTATTCATATAATCATGGAGGTTTACCGAGAGTTTTCTATGTACCCTCTAAAAGCTTCACATGTACATCAAAACAACCTTATAGGGGAGGCAATATTATTATCTCCAACTGACAAATGCAAAACTGAGACACAGAAAGGTTAAGCAAGAAGTCACTTAAGGTCATATAAGCAGTAAGCGGGAACCCTGGGCCTCACATCCAGATAGTATGACTCTAGAACGTAGGCTCATAATCACTACTCTTTCTGTGTTTTGCATTCGCCTTGAACTGAGGCCCTTGGTTCTACTGTACCCTATTTAAGCTATTTCTGTGAAGTAAAGAAAATTTCTTTCTGCAAGGCTGGGATTCTCTCTGGCACACCACATCCCATGAGCACCCACCTAACGAGTTTGGGATGAGTTCAACTTAAATCACTTCACTGCACCCACATATTTCGTTGGCACCTTCAGATTGCTCACTCTGGAGAAGTACTTGGAACTTCAATATAAATTCAGTTGAAGGTAGTGGAAGTAAGATATCTACCCCGGCAGCATGAGCCTCAACACTGTACATGAGCAGGGCCGGCAATGGAGTTCTGCTGACTGGAGTTCTGCCAGCCATTCCTAGATGCCAATTTGTAGCCTGCTGTTGCCCAGATGAGTCCATTAGTAGGCTTGTCACTGGCAGTAAGAATTCCACGGTCCCCCAAAGCCCTTTCTTCCCTGGCAGTCAGGGCTGGAGCAAAGGATGGGAGAGTTGTACTGCACAGTGGGCTGCACAGAGCCCAGCCAGCACGTAGAGCCTCTGGCAATTAGCACGGTTCCTACAGTTCCTTAAACAATGTTGAGGGTCCCTTGTCTTTCATTAAGCTGCCTTAAAGCCAGTCTCTCTTGATGGATCCCAGAGGGAAATTCAAGGAGGAAAGAATTTATTTCCAGACACAGTTGAACAGCAAGCAACTAAAGAAGCACCTAAAAAAATTATAATTAAATATTTCTCCAAGGAGCAAATTAAGATAAATGCCTTAAGAGTTACTCACAAAGATCCGTTTAGAAAATGCCCAATTAGGATAATACACACCACATTTCAAGGACTGAAGGGAATGCTCCACTTCACCCCCTTTTTGCCATTGTTGATACACCAGGTTTCCAAGGGAATGCATTTTTTTTTTCCATGGTCGGGAGAGCATATTCTCTCAAGGGAAGCACCAGGAGCCATATTTGGTGGCACAGTATCTTGTTCCCACCCTCACTACAAGACTCATAACAGAAGTTAACTTAGACCG
Source organism: Mustela erminea (assembly GCF_009829155.1). Classification (NCBI taxonomy): domain Eukaryota; kingdom Metazoa; phylum Chordata; class Mammalia; order Carnivora; family Mustelidae; genus Mustela; species Mustela erminea. Next base: position 64,882,497 of record NC_045616.1, read on the forward strand.
CTGAATGGCACCTGAATAAAAGGACAAACCCCATCGTTGACCAAATTTTGTGCCTACTGATGTGACTCTTGTCACATCAAGCCCTCATGCATTTTCATCTCCACATAACAAATGAAATGAGCCTCCACCTTTTCTGAAAGAGAACTCAGGTTTCCCTTGTCCTGTTCATTTTTACAAGGCTTCTGCCAAGGGCTTTGTCCACCTGACTTCCAGATAAACGTCACCTAGAGTGGTTTCATTCTGAAGGATTTAAACTTATCTTGCAGTTGATCCTCAAGTTAAGTCCTCTACAAGTCTCCTAATCTTCCATGAGAGGATTGACCATATTACGGACAGGGAAAACTGAAGCACTAGAGCTTTGGGGCAACCCAGAGGGGCCCGAGCTCTGCCTTCAGCCCCAGCTCCTGCCTGTTCACAGTCTTTGATTATATGGCACCTCCTAGCAAGACGAAGTAAGCAGGCTTCCCAAAACAGATGATATATTTCCAAATGAGGGTGGGTTGGATGAACTTTCTGACCTAAGCTTTTTGAACCTCCCACATTTGGCAGGTCAAGGCAGGATCAACCCACTTAAGAACCAATTTTTTGCTTGTCTGTCTGCAAGGCTGCTGTGTCCAAAGCACATTGGGAAATTTTAAAAAGCAACCATTAGTGTCTCTGACACATGAAATGCCTACCAGGGTCTTTTTCCTGTTTGTTATCAAGATTAATATGAAAATATGGTACAGCTAGCAAAGAGAAAGAGTATTTGAATGACTTTCAGTCCCAATGCAATGCAAATTCCTGCAGTTCAAATGCAAAAAGTGCCTCAATTCTTTTGCTTTTGGCCAGGAATAGATCATTTATTACCCCTCACTAGGAAGACTATGGCAGAGCCCTCATTATCTCATATCCATGCTTTCCAAATCAATCAGCTCCCTGCTACACTGCTGGGCTTTTTAATTTAAATGTCAGCTAAAGTTAGAATGTGTTTTATAAAAATGTCAGAGCCTCATTAACTTCAGTTTTGTGTTGGTCTTGTCTCTCACTTTTAGTTGACAATGTTAAGGAAATTATTTTTCTAAGAACACTTGCACTAAGGCTTCTCTGAATTGTCATAATACTCTCCTTAAAAATCTGAACTCTGATGAAAAATTAAGATGCTCCAAATTACCAGTATCTGTGCAAAGTCTGGAAGTTTTAAATGTCTTTCCACCTTGATATTCACATTGGGAATAAATAAAATACTCTAAATGCTGGAATTTGATCCGTGCTTCTCAATGGCCTTTTGGAATATGACTGTCCTACCCACTGCAAGATTTTCAACTTCCCTTCTCCTCTCCACTAAATGCCAGTAACTCTTCCCAGTTATTGTGACAACAACAACAAAACCCTCCACACTTTTCCAAACAGCTCCTAAGGCAAGCTGTTTTCTCTGCCCTGTTAAAATGAGATTAAGCCACAAATTTCAAAACCCTCACACTGGACAAAAAACAAACCAAAATACTCACTGGCCACAAAGTCTCTCCCCACACCTCCCTTCTCAGGAGCCTCTCCACTTATTTCAACTCCTAAAATTGCATGCTGGGGCTACTCATTTCATTTTGGGGTTTACTGCTTTGTGATGTTGACTGAACTATACTGTTCTCTTGCTGCTGATAGAGGTCTTTACTGGCTTAAATTGTGATCTGCTAAAAGGCATGTATCTTAGGATAGAGATCGTGTGTTCTACGTCAAGCAGGGTCCTAAGCATGGCAATGTTTATATTGGATGGATGGATAACAGGACCTAAATCCTAGACCAGTGGCCAATGGCTTAGTAAGAAATACAGAATATTCTGTCTCAATGCTTCTTATTTGTCTTCATAGCTTGTTAGGGTTCTGGGTCACATCTATAGCACAGTGGCAACTGGAATCTTCTGCCCTCATGTTAACACATGGAAAGACACAAGAGAAGGAATACTGTAAAATCTGTTGCAGGAGCAGCAAGTATATTGAAATGACCATAAATCATGTGTGTGTCTACAAACACAAAGAATACATGCTAACATTCAACAGGTATGAAATACTTTCCTCAAATTTGACACTTTAAGGGAAAAGTCAATTTTCCTCTTGAATTAACTTTCCCTATGCCTCTACTTTTATTATTTGTTTCAAGGTTTCCATTGCTGCTCTTTTACTAATGCACTTAACAGATGTCCTTCCAAAGGTGTTAAACCACTATTGCTCTTGTTATTTTCTTACTCCCCAATTTCTTTTTCAGTAAACAAATTATGAAAAAAAAATTTCCCACTTATCTGTATATGCTGGGGAGAAGAAAAAACATAAAAGAATTTTATTTTTAATGGTGATTTTCTTTTTTTTCCCAAGTTTTTATTTAAATTCTAGTAAGTTAATATCTGTAGTAAAACTACTTTCATGTGTAGAATACAGTGATTCATTACTTACATACAACACCCAGTGCTCATCATAGCAAGTGCCCTTCTTAATACCCATCACCATTCAGCCCATCCCCCACTCACATCCCTCCATCAATCCCCAGTTTGTTCTCTGTTGTGAAGAGTCTCTTACAGTTTGCCTCCCTCTCTCTCTCTCTCTTTTTTTCCCCTTCCCATATGGTCAACTGTTTTGTTTCTTAAAAGATGATTTTTCTTATCAATAGCCACAAAGAAACAAACTACAGTCGATTCAAAAAGCAAACACAAATCCTTTCTATTTCTGTAGCCTCAGTAAGCGCTTTCTTCTATGAGATAAATGGAGACAATCACTAGATCAGAGGAAAGGTGAAAAATATAACAAATTTCACAATCAAGTTTAAGGGTGAGTGAACTACAGGCCATAGCTGGAGAGGACAATGTAGAAGAGAAATTGCAAACTTGAGTTTTTCTCTAGAATAATGATAAATTCACACTGATCTAGTTTGTCCCTGTTTCCCTATCTCCATAGATTGCAGTACCCCACAAGAGTAAGATGTCTGACCTTTGCCAAGATGTACCAGGGCTGCCAGCAGCCTCCATCTCTTTAAAGGAAAGAAAGAAACCACCCCATTCAGAGACGGCACCAAGACAAAATCAGTGGCATGGCAATACTGGGCAAAAGTTAGGTCAGGTGACAGTTTTGTCTTTCTCTCTGTGTCTCTCCCTGCCACAGAGGCCATGCAGTTTCCCACTGTCTCATTCCATTCTGCCTTACCTCCATGGTCTGGGGGTATGAAGAGGTTGAGTTTGAAACACTAGGACACTGCCCCCCAGGAAACAAAGTACTTCTGTGATCCTTTCTGCTTCCCTATTTTCAGACAACACTGCTTCCACAGCTGGGAGACAAAAAAGAAAGAAAGAAAAGAAAAGAAAAAAAAGAAAAGAAAAGGAAAGAAAAATCAAGCTTTAAAAGCTACCAACACTGGTCAAACTGTTGCCAATCCAGCAGGAAAATTTTAGTGCAATTTTAAAGCATTATCTCCTTTCTGCAGAGCAGGAGGAGGCAACATGGGGACATGACTTACTGGGGATTCACTAAGCAGGATTCACATAGAACCTAATTTGCTGAACTTGAACCTAAACCTAATAGTAATATCTTTCAAGAGAAAAGAGAAATACAGTGTTTTAAAAATCAACAGATTTCAAGCTAAATCAAATATCCTCCAAATTGAACCTGAACTAGATTGATGTTTCATTAACTTTCTCATCTTGAAGGCATTCCCTTGGCAATTTCTCCATGGCACTGGCGGCCAGTCTCTTTATTGGCTGCCAGTTCACAGATGACAATACCCCTGATGGGTTGGACAACTAATACAGTTCCAGTCTGCAAACTTGGCTTCCCTGCTAGGTAACTTAAAAAACATTTATACAGTCCAGTTTGATTTTTGAGTGCGCAGACAGATGGGTTATTTGAACCCACTGTGCCACAGACCTGTTTTTATATATTCCTATGCCTCTTATAAATCAGATGCAAAAAGGAATAATGGATGGACTGCCTACCCATTTCGAGCAATTATTCTGTCCTGCATGGGTGGGGGAAAAGACAGAGTAGTGTCAGCAGAGTTATCAGCAGTTACTTTTTACTAGAAAAAATGTTACATGTCCAGTGCCAAGCACATCTATCTGTCTGACTGCTTTGTCTCTGATTGTCTCTATTTTTTTTTTCCTTCTCTCTCCCGTACACATGTAGTCTTCTTAATTACTAGCAGAAAACAGTGCATTCTGCACACTTCACAACATCTGTTCAGGCCTTAATTAATCCAACTCTCACATGGTCTCCATAGCAACAATGCTTAACAGGCTCAGTCTCCACATTCAAAAATCTTCCTCTAAGTGAATGACTCAAAGTATGGTCCTTACCAAAATAATGTTATGTTAATGCTGGTGTCAGATATAAAGAGAATTTTACATAGAGGGCATAGAGGGTGTTTACATGGTGAAAAGACCAAGTTCTGATATCACATTCAGTATCACTATAGTAAAATCAACCACCTCAAACCAGGAATACATGTTAAGAGTAATTTTTCCAAGGTATTGTCAAAAAAAAAAAAAAAATCCCTTTATGGCACAAGAAATTCCTGTGCTATGGAAGATTAATGACTACAGTTATCTTGATGGAGCATACAGTTATTGTTTGTAGGGCAGTTAGAAGAAGCAGAAGCGTTAAAAAGAAACTTACCAGGAGGTGTGCTTCCTGAGCTCCTGGCTTTACAGAGCTTAATTAAAAACCTACTGTCCTTCACTGGTACCTGCCAAATTCTTACCCAAAGTACAGCTTGCCAGCAGCACAGAGGTGGACTGAGGCTTTCCAAGGAGGCCATGAATGCTGCCAAGCGAAATGTCAAGCACATTTCTGAGAGTCTGTTTTAGCTCTGTGGCCTATACAGATGCTCTCCTTGATATTGACTCTATTTGTATTTCTATTTGAAGCTATTACGGGCAAGACTGTAAAAATAAGCCCTGACACTACCCAGAAAACCTGCTCAGATATTATACATGGTGTTGGGGGGGGGGGTGGAGTGTAAGTAAAGAAACCAGGGAAGACTAAAGACAGGTATTTATCCCCAAATGGCATATAAGTCCATACCCACTTCTGTCATTAAATGCTTGACTTGGGCACTAAAAAGAAGTAAACCATTTCTCAGAGTTCTAGCCCTTTCCCTTCATGGCTTCCTTTGAAGCCATGGTTTGGCAAGCAACCCAAAACCAGCAGAGAAAAGAACTTAGAAAAACTCTTATGTAGGCAGAAATGTACTTTCATAGGCAAATCAGATCTCTTCTGTGCTATAAAATGGATCAATCCTCTGAGCACCTGAACAAGGACAGGATCTTCCCAAACCTTCCCCAGTGACTGGAACTCTGTGGAACCTGGGTACATAGGCCCTGGGGAAAACTTATCTCCAGGCTGCCTAGGGATAGAGCCAAGGAGCTTGGGGTGGGTGGTGGAGGGACTCCAGTACCATGAATTTAAAAAGGAGGGGTCGGGGCGCCTGGGTGGCTCAGTGGGTTAAAGCCTCTGCCTTCGGCTCAGGTCATGATCCCAAGGTCCTGGGATCGAGCCCCGCATCGGGCCCTCTGCTCTGCAGGAAGCCTGCTTCCTCCTCTCTCTCTCTCTCTCTCTCTCTCTCTGCCTGCCTCTCTGCCTCCTTGTGATTTCTCTCTCTGTCAAATAAATAAAAATCTAAAAAAAAAAAAAAAAAAGGGGCGCCTGGGTGGCTCAGTGGGTTGAGCCGCTGCCTTCGGCTCGGGTCATGGTCTCGGGGTCCTGGGATCGAGCCCCGTATCGGGCTCTCTGCTCAGCGGGGAGCCTGCTTCCTCCTCACTCTCTCTGCCTGCCTCTCTACCTACTTGTAATCTCTGTCAAATAAATAAATAAAATCTTTAAAAAAAAAAAAAAAAAAAAAAAAAAAAAAAAAAAAAAAAAAAAAAGGAGGGGTCACTGGAGGATGTGGGGGTGGGAGCTCTTCTAGGAATAAGGACCAGTTCTCTAACGTAACTATAGTAACTACTGAGATGAACACAGAAAGTATCATCTTATTTTCTTACCAAAATTCATTCTTTGTCCTCATGTAATTGTCTGTATGAGACTCTTGGCTGCAGTATCCCAAACCTCTGACTTTTAGGCAGACAACTAGGATTCAATTAATGGCAATGTTGGCATTTCTCAGCCATGAAGCTTTTACAAAACTACCAAACCATGGTCCCCCTTCAAGTCACTTCACCCAAAACAATATTCAATCACCACCTCAAAATGACTGCTTTGAACTCACAAGCAAGAGGTCAAGAAATGGAATGGAAATGGGATCAGGGTTCTAGCTCAAGTTCTGTCACCTCTTTGAACTTAGATTTCCAAAGACTCTTGTTCATCTTCCCATCCCTTCTTCATTCAATAAACATCATGAAGCTCTTACTCTGAGTGTAGGCATCATAGCAGGCTTTGATCCTGGATACCTCTAACAGCAAAGGAAAATGGGCTGTGGAAAAGTGAAATCACAGTTCCCCAGCAATTTTAGCTCCTCAGCATGCCCACACTTACTGTCTTTGGACCCCTATCACCAGCATGTAACAACCACTATCACGTTTAGAGTGGTTATTCTGGGGCATTTGGTTCACTGGCCTTACTAATTCACTTAGTTCACACAACAGGACTGCAAGGCATGACTATTATTATCACCCCCATTTCACAGATAAGCAAACTGAGCTCAGAATCAAGGCCGCAGAACTGTACAACTCTAAGACATTTCACTCACATTGGATTCCACAAGCACGGATCTCTATGGTACTCCCAGGCATTGTGCAACCCTGTGGTCCCAGCATAGGAGAGGTGGTGGTGGTGTCAATAAGGAGAACCGAAACCTGACTGTTATATGCTTCTATGGCTTCTCTCACATTGGGCAGAGGGACATCCATGCTTGACAGGCAGTCAGGAAAGACCATGGTGAACTCATGATGTCATTCTGGAATATTCCTTTCATGAACCATGAACCCTCTGTACTTGATTTAATTTTTTTTTTTCTTTTTCCATTCTCCACAAAGCCCTAAGTGGTAGATTAAGGTGAGGTGAGGTGCGGCACCATGAGAGCTGATTAAAAAAAAAAAAAAAAAAATCAAACCAGAGGGGCTTCCAAGATGGCCACTAGGAAAACCCTGAACATACCTGTTCCCATGGACACGGGTCCACAGCCACGCAGGCACGATTCCTTCTGCCAAAAACCTGCAGACTCGCTGAGCAGCTGCTTCGTGCGGCAAACTAGGAAAGCGCCACACTGATCCAGTCAGGAGAGGCTGAGAGGCGGTCTCGCCAAAATCCCCAATCCGCACGTGGCAGCACGCAAGTGGGAAAAAACGAAGCCTGGACTGTCTCCCTGAGGAGGGAGGGGTTTGTACCCCACAACAGGCGCCCCAACTTTGGAGACCTGCACCGGAGAGAGGAGCCCCAAGAATGCCTGGCTTGAAAACCTACAGGGCTGGGTGCCCCTGAGAGAAAGGCTGCAGTTAGTCAGCGCCCGCTCCTAAAGGGCTGCATGCGCACGCGCACGCGCAGGCGCCTGGAAGGCACGAGAAGGAAGACTTTCCCTCTGAGATTCATTGGCTTATCTTCCAGCACCTGCGGGGTGGGACGGGGCGGGGTGCGGGTCTGGTGAGATCCTCTCTAGGCATGCGCGTGCTGGTGCTGGCAGCACTTTTGTTCGCGGCGCCATTTCGTCTTTCCTCAGAGCCTGCAGTCTTCTCCCCCAGTTGGCAGGAGCAAGGCCTGGGCACCCCCTCTCCTGCTCCACAGCATATGTATCTCCGCGAGGGGCGCTCTTGCACAAATCTGGTGCCCCCCAGGGTTTCACAACTGCCACCCAGGGCACACCCCCTTGATCACCCATCTCAGGAGGCGAGGGCACTTGCGTCCCTGGGTCCCACCAGAATGTAACATTCGGATACACTTCTTGACAGGCTGCCACCACCTCAAAGCACCGCACGTACCAAAGGCTGAAACCTAGCAGTCTTTCGGAGAAAGGGGCCTGTTGGCTTGCTCCTCGGGCCTAAGCGGCGGGCTACAGATGGGACCTGGAGTGAGGTGCCTATATAGGTGTTCTCACGGAATTTAGGCCAGGGGATGCCATCTTGGCAATTTCCCTCTGCCTCCCTGCAGCTTGCAGGTACTTCCCAAAAAGGAGCTGAGGCACTGGTCTCAAACCCTGATTTTCCCTACTATCACCTGGTCTAGTGGCCAACAGAAGTACTTTGTTCCACAGGATTATGAATATCTGACTACTTTAACAGCTGCTGTCTGAGGGTCTGGCCTCCAGTCAGCCTGAATCTAGGTGCTGAGATCCCCCTTTGGGGTGCTGAAAGGCCTGTGCACACCCTTACCTACCTTCCAGACTGGGAGAGATGGCTGTTTCATCTAATTCATAGAAATCAACTCAGAGAGCCCAGCAAAATGAGGAAACAGAGGAATATGTTCCAAATAAAAGAACAAGAAAAAACCTCGGGGGTGGGGGGGGGGGGCCTTAATGAAAGAGTTAAGAAAATACAGAAGAGCCATGTGAGTCTCCCCCTCCCCCCAACCCTTCCCTCTAGTTAACTCTGCTTTGACTCATGCACATCAGTTTGTCCCACAGAAGCACCCTGAGGCACCCTTCTGGACCCCTCTGTCTCAATAAACATCTTCAAGTGGTCCTATGGTCCCCTTTACTCCTGGTTTCTTGTGGCTTGGGATCTAGTAGGTAGACATCCACTTGGGCAAAACCCAATTGTTCCTGTGGTAGAGGTGAGAGTAGAAGGGTGAGCCAATGACAAGGAGGCACATCCTCCATAACCTGGCTTTCTGCGGAATCCCATCAGTTAGCAAGGTGAGAGAGAGAAACTTCCAGGTTTCCTCACAACTTTTATAAGAGTGTTTGAAAGAGGGGAAGACAGATGGATGTTCTCCCTTGGACTACTTAATCCGGAGGGGAGGAACTTTTTCTGCTGTACCTCCAAGCATGTGATCTGGTGTCTTTCTCGGCTTTTATCTCGTGTCTCTGGACTTTTGCTTGGGTTGCCCTCCTTGCTCACACTATCTGACCTCTCTGTGACCAGCTACCTATCATCCTTCAAGCCTCAGGCATCTTCTACTTTCGGACAACTCCACATATTCCTGGCCCCCAACATGCTTTTCTTATGAACTCCCATAGCAACCTGTACTTCTTCCTATCTGTTGAGTTTGTTTCTCCAATAACTTGCAGGTTAATTCTTTTTTGTTTTGATCCTAGCAGATTGTTTGGCCTTTAGCAGGCAGTCCACTGGCTACTGAGTAAATGCGCTGAATGAAGGTTTCGAGATGCAAGTGAGTCGAAAGCTGACCTTAGGAAACCTCAGTCCAGCCTTATAATTACCCACCTGCAGGCATTCAACTTCTCTCTTCACGGTTTCTGGCCGTGCAGGCATGATCCACCTGAGGACTGGCACCAAGCTTAGCAATTATTAAAAGATTATTTAATGATTTAATAATAGCTAGCATATATTGACAACTATGCCCCAGGCTCAGTTTTAAGCATGTTGCATAGATTAATCATTCACGTCTCACGGTTCAGTAAGGTAATCATCCCTCTTCAGTAGGTGAAGACACGGAGACGGAGAGAAGTGAAGTGACACAACAAAGACACACAGCAAGCGGGAGATCTAGCTCTGAACACCAAGTTCTCTGCTGCTGAGCCTCTCACTGAAAAAGGCAGAGAAAGCTGAACACTAAGAACCTCAGGTTGGTTCTGAGTTTGAAAAGTAGTCCGAAGTCACGGGTAGGAATACACACTCCTTTTTACTCCTTTATCTGTCATCGCAAGATTAAGTCACACTCACCTTTTCCACCTTACATAACTCTACACACCATCATAGCATACACACATGGCCATGACCATCTCAGCAGCCAGTGTTTTTGCCCTTCTCTGAATGAACAGGGCTCCAGTTGTCTGAAGAGAGGTGCAGTACCCCTGCAATGTAGCAGTCCTGATGGAGCTCAGGGTAGCCTGGGCCGGAAGGGAGGGGGCACAACAATCCTGAAGCCTGCAAAGGGCAGAGTAAAAGCGTTGCTGTTCTTTCCAGGACCCATCTCTGAAGGCAGGAGGAATGTTTCCCTGAAACTCTTCAGTTGGTGGGAAAAGTAGATCCTTTAGAGGAAACTTATTTATGATGTTGGAAAAATAGGGTGGTGTTCTCCTAGGATTGGTGAATTTCTGTTGGAGCCACAGAGTGAGAACCCTATTGAGATGTGAGCCCAGTGCACAGTGAGGACCAGGTGAAAAGGGAGAAGTTATCAAGAAAGCTTCAACTTAGCTTCAGGTAAAAAGCCATTATCTTAAATAAGACAGTTACCAAGAGAAACCTATGACTGTAGGTAAGTCACAAGATGTTAAGGCTTCCCCAGGGTAGCTTCACGAAGACCCAAGGTTTGCAGGCCTTGAAAATCAACTGAGCACAAGTATTTTTAAAGAACTGTGTGAGGATTCTGAATACCTATTCATATTTTCACATATGGATATTTCCATATCCAATGTCAGGGGGAAAGGGAGGATATTTACAGTTATGAGAATAAGGATTTAGACTGAAATATTAGTATGCTCTTATTGAAGGGATACAGGGTTCTGGACTAAGCTTTGTTGGAGCTTTTCTCTTTAGATGCCTTTAGGAATGGAAGACGCATCTCATAATTTAGGAGTTCAGCTTGGAGGTGAAGTGACTGACTAAAATTTTAATAAGCTATATTCATTCTCAAATATTAGTCTCTTAATCTGTTATTATGATTGTGACCAAAATGGCCAGAAGCAGCAGGACTCAGGAATACACCCAACAAAGGCTCTTTTAAAAACTACAATTCGACTTGCTCTGGGAAAATAGAAAGTGGGGATTCAACTGGCCAAACAATGGAATCTGGGTGAAATTTCTTCCCTTCCTATCACAGCCCCCTCCTGGTAAGTGTTGCAGTTCTGGGTGACCTTAGTACTCCTTGATCTTCGCGTTTAGTAACGGGAGATAGTGTTTGTGTGTAAAATGTCTATTTTACTAGGGTCTTACACAGTGTTCAAATTTCAAAGTAAAATAGTGAGGTGAAAGATTTTTGACACAGACCAAAACATATACAATTATTTCTGAAGAACAAACTGAAAGCATTTCCTGGTTTATTTTCTTACAAGAGACCCATATTACTCTGAAGTTATGCGAGCTTTCCCTTGGGAGAAAGCACATACAATCAGCAAGCTTCACCCAGAAAGTGGTTTTTGTCCTTAAAGAACTGCAGGGCAGAGGTCCTCCTAGCAAGCAGTAGTTGTTCTAGCTCCCTGCACCTGTGGAGACAGGGCCCCCTCTGAGAGACCAGGGCACTAATGAAGCCTCACTATTTACATCAAAATGGACTGATTGGGGCTCTGCCTCTGGGCTGTGGTGAAGGATGATGTTCAACTGTGGCTTAAAAACCAACCAGCATTAGGACCAAGAAATTGAGGCTGCAATGCACATGGCCCAGGTTCTAAGAGTCCAGATTGTGTCCGTAGCAGAGTGGTTGCCCAGTTGGAACAGGTGCCCAGACAGGACACATTGGTTGCATGGTGACAATAACAGATCACCCCCAGGGAGCGAGCCCTGTGACTTCCCAAAGAGAAGCTAGCATGTAAAAAACGAGCCAAGAAAAGGCCCTTCCTACATCCTCCTCTGCCTTTTGGGGTCCTGATGCCACTCTCCCTAATTACCTGCTGTGGTTGAGAAAGTTTGCCCATCAAGATTATCACTCTTTCCATCCAAACTGCTTCCTCTAGATCTTAAAAAATGCATTCCAAAACCAGATGATCCAGTAGAAAATGCAATATGGAATTTTACTCTAGAGTCCTAACAATTTCGAAACTATTTCTGCTTATTCAAGTGAATTTCTCCTCCAGAACTCTGAAATTAGGTGTGATAAGGTAAGGATTATACAAACAGAACTGTGTTCAATAATTTAATTGGACTCATGCCCCAAAAAAATGAACTTGCAGGAAATATTAAATATTACTCTTAAAGCAATTTGGACACAGTCACATGAACATCAGGAAAAGAAAAAAAAAAAAATCTCCACACAATGCCAGGGTTTGGTTTTGTCTGGAAAAATTATGACAACACAATTAGAGGTAAACAATATTTTCTTCAGCTCCATCTCCAGTTTCCCCATCTTGTCTGGTCAGTGTCTGTAGATTTAGCTTTGCTTCTGCCATAAACGTCTGCAGCTGAGAGCCAGGTGGATTGGAGTCATGGGGGGTTGGGAACTCAGTCTGAGAGTTGTCCAAATCTGCAAAAGACAGACAACTCAGGTCAGGAGAATCAGCTTGAGGCCTGCAAAGCCGGGGAAGCTAGGACTCAGAGCTTTCTCAAAACCTAGGAAATACAGGGCCCCTACAGTCAGCCACAGACATAACCATCGAGTCCAATGAGAAGGGAACAAAATGTAATTAAATCTAAGGATTGAATCAATATATCATTAAGATGTGATTGGCTCTATGTACAGATGTCTCCTATGGCTAAAAATAACCTTTACAAAATAATCCCAGTGAAGTGTCAAAAAGACATATCACCATTTGTGGGTAGGTAAAACATTGCTACTGCTGAAAAAGGGGCCCACTGACTTTTAAAAACAGGTTCAAAGTCTTAGGAATAGAGTATACACTCTAGCAATGGGCAGTGAACTAAAGGCATCTGCACAGCACCTTAACTCAGAATATCTCAAAGTCAAGGACTGACCTCAAGACTCATATGATAGAGCTGGGATTGTACTGATGTGGGCAAGGGGCAGGGAGAATAGAGTTGAAGTCTTCACCATTATGCAAATCTGTTGAGACTATACAAATCACTTAGCAAGAGTAGCCAGGTTCCTAGGGAAAACTGTTCCAATATCAACTATGGCTGGCTATTGCTGCTGCTGCTGCTGCTCCTGCTGCTGCTGCTTCTTCTCCCCCTCCTCCTCCTCCTCCTCCTTCTTCTTTCTCCTTCTTCTTCTTCTTCTTCTTCTTCTTCTTCTTCTTCTTCTTCTTCTTCTTCTTCTTCTTTTTTCTTACCTAGCAACAGCAGGGCATACTCTATTCTCCCTTTTTTCTGGTAATACCCTATAATATATGGTTTAAGGGACAATGAAAGAGTTTCCTATTTGAAGAAAAGAAAGGTTCTTGCTGCAAACTATTTTCTTTTCCCTCCTTCTGTTGACCACCCTTCCTGAGGCTCAGCTCTATGGCAAAATTACAAACAACTGGCTTCAGTCAGAGCAAAAATCCAGGGGAGAAAGATGTATATGGCTAGAGCCCACCTGCTCCTTGGTCAGTCATTAATCAGAAGTCATTACAATCATTGCCACATTTTATCGAAGGACTCTATTATTTAGGTGAATACACATAACTGGTAGCATTGTAATGACAAAAAAAAAAAAAATACTTGTAACTTCTGTATTTAACTATTACAGAAGGCAGGGATCAAGGCCTGGCAGGAATAAGGACTAAAATGCCCTCACATGGCTCCATCTTCAGGCATGTGATGCCCTTTGCTACATCTTCTTTCATCACTTCTCCCAGTAAGAGGCAGGGCCACTGGGAGAAGGACAGCCAGAGCACAGAAAGCAAACACGAGTAACCTGGCGGAGCTGACTTGTGCCTCTGAAGCGGACCAGGGCCCCAGGGGGAGGAGAGGGCAGAAGGAGGTAAGGCTGTACCCCACAGTTCTGCCCACAGCTCCAAATGCCAATGGGGCATAAAGAATAAAATTTATTCACCTTTGGGTGACTTGATTTTATTAACCCTGATTCCAAATCCTATACTTTAAGAGCTAGGAACTCACTAACTACTGAAAATATAACTACTTCACAAAGATGCCTCTAACTACACGCTTGTGCCCAGAAAATGAGCATTCTCTGCCTTTCTGGGCACAAGAACCTTCTGGGCCTTTTACTGTCCTCACTCTTTAAGCCTCAAAATGTTGTAACCCACATTTTACAGCTTGGGAAACTGAGGCCCAGGCTACTTCAGTTCTTTGCCCAACACCATGCAACTAAGATCTAATCTAGATTTGAACTCAGAGGTCACTGTCATTTGCTCAGCTAATCACAATTCTCACGATTCCCATTTCTCATGGTCATGAAAAGGGCTTGACCATCTTGGCTAAATTAAGAGACCTTGAATGTTTAATACTTTATGCTCCCTAAGTACTACATTTTGAAGAGTCACTTAGCAAAAACAAAATTAAGAAAGACATCCTAAGCTCCTAAAAACAGGCACAACAATTATTATAAAATTTGCAAGCCTCCTGTATTTAATAGGGTAAATATGAACCACCACCCCCAGCAATGGTTTCTCTCTCTGAGGGTAAGACAGATGAATCTAAAATGCCCTCTGTGCTATTTTATCATATTTGGAGACAAAGTATGCCTGTCTGTGGTCACAACAGACGTTCATGCTTTCAATTGCTTTCCCCAGCCATTGAATGAATAAAGCCATTTAACCTCTAACAACAAATATTCTGTTTCAGTACTTGTGTTTCGTATTACACAACCCAAAACACACACACTCACAGCTCAAAACTTCCATAGCAGAGGCTGGAAGATTGGAGCACAGTTCATGTAAGCCATTCCAGTGCTGCCTACTAGCCAACAGAAGGTCCAGCCAGGCTACAAAAAATACCACATGGAGAATGAACAACCATCCATTGAATGAGGTGGTTGAGAGGTGATTGGTGACAAATGCGGCCATGCCAGGCACAGTGGAAGCCCTTAATCCATGTACATTCCCTTCCTCTGGGGGTGTAAAAGATGTAGTAGAGAACCCAAAATAATAGTGAGTCTGGATCAGGCAAGTCATCTTAATGGTTTCAAGGGAAGGCATGCTCAAAAAGAGCCAAAGAACCGAGTGTATATCAGAATTATCTCTTTTTTTTTAAAGATTTTTTAAGATTTTATTTATTTGACACAGAAAGAGAGCACAAACAGGGGGAGCAGCAGACAGAGGGAGAAGGAGAAACAGGTTCCCTGCTAAGCAGACAGTCCAATGTGGGTCTTGATCCCAGGACCCTGAGATCATGACCTGTGCTGAAGGCAGACAGTTAACGAACTGAGCCACCCAGACGCCCCCAGAATTCTTATCATCTCAAGTTAAGCTGTAGGTTCTAGTTCAGGAAGATACAACAAAGAATAAATGGGGTGTGGGGGGGGGTTTAATCTCCTGTGCATAGGGGAGTACAGAGATTTAATGAAAACTTTTTCAGATAAGAATAAAAATACAGAAGAACATCTCTAGGTGAGAAACAGCTTTCTGGACCCTAAAGTGACAGACTCGTGTTGCTATCCCAGATGGATGAATGGTGGTTGTTGTGGCTGTTTATCACCTGAAGGAGAACTCAGTTTTCTTCTCTGTGTTCTTCCTTAGTTTCCATCTTAACTATTTAGGCAAGGCCAGACAATCTTCTTTGAAATTAGAAACTGTTCCATGACTTCTGATTTTATTATTCCATTTCAACCCTGAAAGAACTCCAGCACAGCAACTGTATACTTCTCAAGGTCAGCCACCTTTTTCCACACTTTTTACTCCAGGGAATATGATCATTATAGGGAACCCTAAACTGAAAAAACATTTGTTAAAATAAAACCTCACTAAGAAGACAGAATTCTTGAAGAATAAAAATCATCCAATTTTGTGATCAAAATCCCTATGAATTGCTGAACATAAAGAATACCTCATTTTTTTTAAATAAGCAAAGAAATAGTAACTTAACAGAAACATAACTTCGTCAGCCATAAAGCAAATGCTATTATAATGAAACAAAACTTCAAACTACAAGGAAACTTTCAATCTAGTGTCACAATACAAATTTCCCTCTTACTTGACCTAAATGATACAATTTGATCTTTGCCATTCTTCTGGAAACTAAACAGAAGGAACATTGCTACCCTTAAAATAAAGACAAATAAGCTGAAACACATAGAAAACCCCAAGACCTGGCTAACCCAAGGGAAGAAATAAAGTCTTGGTGCAGAGCTTCCTACCTTTTTTTCATACCCTACAAACTCCATCCTTAAGAAGAAATTTTCTTAGATCCACTGTGGGGTCTAAGTCAGTCTACTAATGAAGTTTTTAAAAAATCTAAGTCTCCACGTTTTGACTGGTACTATTCCTTTTCTCCTGTGAGGTGAGGTAAGAAGCACCCAGGCAATCAAGGGACATGCACAGCACCATGCAAGGAGAGACACAGGCCAGACTGTTGCCTGAATTTCCCTATTTTCAGCCCTCAGATGTAACCTGTTGATTGGCATTTGCATATATCATTTTCGCAATTTGCTCACCTGCTGTTGGAATTTTAGACTATCAAGAAAGAGAATCTGGGGTGTAGGATAACTTGCAAAAATAGAAATCAGCTCCTGAAAAGGTGACACTAGCAAGAAGCAAAACCAGCCTTCCTTCCATCGGCTCATCACCATTGTAATTATTCTGCACCAACTGAATAATTGGTTTAAGACCAGACTATAAACTCAAGGTGTACAGTGCAACTGTGTGCCATATTAAAAATGAATGAAAGGCCCCCTAAGCTGAGAGTTGAATGTACTCTGTAAACCACAAGGTAAAATATAACCTTGGGCAAGTCATTTCTCCTCTTTGGGCTTCCATTCATGAAGGATTTAACTGAAATCATTCTGACCTCTTGAACTCGTCTACTGAGAATTTATAGATCAGTGTTTTGGCTTAGTGATTCACCAAGTAATAATCTCAGGGAGCAACAAATGAATGTATTTTTTAACTGCTTTATACTCAAGAAATGCAAATTTATTACCTTAAGTTGCATCTAAGAAATGTTTTTAAGGTAATTTCCAGACATATGCCCCACCCTTCTTCCTTCATTCGTCATAACAACCTATCTGAGCCCACATAGAGTCCTCAAAGGACAGTATTGGAAAGCTACCTAATGAGAAGATAATGTCCACAGTCAAAACCTGCATGTGATCTTCCCTTCAATGAACAGCAAACTTAAAAGTAACTTGTCATGAAGAAAATGTTTGTGACAAGTCAACAAGGGTCTATCATTTAGATGTAATGTAATTAATGTAATATTTGCCTTTTCTGGATTTTCTGAATGGAAAGGCACTTTAAATCATGATAAATTTGAAGCTTTATTTAAATTTTAAAGCACCAGTGTAACTTTCATTGTAAGTATCAACTGTGGAGGTCTAGACTTTAACTCAACAGTATGGCCAATGGCCAGGCACCAGCCCCAGTGCTACAAAAAGCACATTGAACCTGCTGTTGAGATCATAGACGATGACTTGCTTGGCTCTCTGTGTCTCATCCCATCCCATTCTCCCAAACAAAACTCACAAAATAGAGCTTCATATCTTCTGAGTCTTGGCTCTGTTCTTGTTTATTTTAATGAAGTGTTCTGACTTGTGCTTCTTATTAGTATAACCTTTGTGCCTGTTCCTAAAATCAAAATTCACACTTTCCTAGAATAACTCCACCTCAAAAAATTTTTGATTCATGTTCCAAGTCTGCAAAATAAGTTGTATTCCCTACTTAATGACTGATTCATGCTTATACTGTGAAACATTTAAAAAATAGTTTCCTGATGGCATTACTGGCAATCACTATTTTTTCTCAGGATCCTTAATGCAAAGCATTTTTCTTCTAATGGAAAACACTTACTGTACAGAGATTGAGGTATCTTCAGAGCAAAGGAAAATTGGTCTATGTCACTAATTTTGCCAGACTCCACTTTCCATAATGAGCCACAAACGGGACGTGAGCCTCTGGCATGAAAACAAACCCTGAGTTGGTATCTGAGGCCAATGATCTCAATTATTGTCATGATTCCTTTACTACTCCTCATGTACCAATACTGCATCTGAACTCAAATAACAGTGCTCTGGGAGGACTGTGCATGTGTGGGGTGCAGGAAGAAATTTGTAACATATAAAACCAAACTGCTGTCTTTTAAATTGTGACTGTTACAGCTGGACTTTATTTTCTTATCAGTAATTAACATACTTGGAATCATCTGTGAGTTACATAGGTGGCACTGACAAGAAACAAAGCAACTGGAGCCATTGATACAATGAATATTAACACAAGACATGTTTCAATACACCAAGCCTGTTATCCGAACTTTGCCTTGCTCTCGCTCTCCTTTCTCCCCAGAAGGTGGCAACGGTAAGGACTCCTCTGACTTTCACATTAGCAAGCCTCCCAGGAGGAATGGGGCAAGTGCTACTACCTCCCCCTCTTTAGGAGGCATTTCAAAGTGTTTCTCTAAATAAGATACTAATAGGTATTAATGATGAAAGAATCCAGTGGTCAGGTAAGTCGATGCAACTCTGGGTAAATCGAGTTTATTTAGAGTTTTCTTAGAATGTTAACAGGCTCTGAGAGGGGAAAAGAGGAAGTGGCATCCCCCAAACCCAAGGAGACTTCTCGCACGGGGTGCTTGGCAGTGCTGTGTTCCATGTGACTAACTTGGGAAATGGTACAGTAGAGAGAGGTAAATATATTATAGCCCAAGAAAAAGACAATCAATGACCAAGATGCCAGAATAAATCAGGGGCAGGAAGGTGAAAATAAGTGAGGTTTTCCAAATTTGGAAACTCTTAACCCTGTATATTGTGTCCGACGGTGGACCCGGGCAATAATCGTCAATGGCTGCTAAAGTTAACAGGAGAAAGGCAGATGGGGAACCTTATAATGAATGGATCAAGGTGACAATATCTGAATCCACAGATTAATTTAATATCATAAAGAGAAACATATGGTAAGCCTCATGATAGGATGCAAGAGGAAATGTACATTATGTACAGTATAAGAAATCTACTATACTATTTTTATGTGTCAGAAAAGCCTCTATCTAGTCAAATATCAAATACCTATTCCCAACTATGCAGTTTACAGGAAATACAGGGGCAGAAGAATAGGTTAAGTGACACTACAGAAAAGCTATCAGCAAAATTCAGAAGGTAGGACATTAAAAAAATTTTTTTTCTGGAAAAAATGTCTTTTCAACAAATAAAACAACTTAGTCTTTTCAAAAATTGTAAGACTTTATTTTAAAAAGAGGCAGAGAAACTTTAGATTAAAAGAGATTTGAGGGGTACCTGGGTGGCTCAGAGGGTTAAAGCCTCTGCCTTCGGCTCAGGTCATGATCTCAGCGTCCTGAGATCGAGCCCCGCATCGGGCTCTCTGCTCTGTGGGGAGCCTGCTTCTCCCTCTCCCTCTGCCTGCCTCTCTGCCTACTTGTGATCTCTGTCTGTCAAATAAATAAATAAAATCTTTAAAAAAAAAAGAGAGAGAGATTTGAGGGATATACAACCAAATGCAGTGTGTGAAATTATTTGGATCCCAATTCAAACAAACCAAGGAGAAAAAACTGAGACAGGAGAAATTCAAGTACTGACACTATGATTTTGAGTCAAAACTGTTAGAATTTTTTAGGTGTAATTATGATATTGTGGTGATGTTTAAAAAAAACACTCCTTGTCTTTTAAAGAAAGAGACTAAAGTATTTTAAGATGAAATCATAGGATGTCTTGGATCTCTCATGATAACATGAGACAGAGAAAAGAGCACTGATGAACCAAGATCGGCTTGACTGTGTGTTGGTGATCATTAAAGCTGAGAATTCATTAGACAACTCGACTTTTGTGTACATTTGAAATGTCCCATGATACTTTTTTTTAAAAGAAGACTTTATTTATTTATTTATTTGACAGAGAGAGAGTGTGAGAGGGGGAGCACAAGCAGGGGGAGTGGGAGAGGGAGAAGCAGGCTTCCTGTTGAGCATGGAGTCCAATGCAGGACTTGATCCCAGGCCCCTGGGATCATGACCTGAGCTGAAGCAGACCCTCAACTGACTGAGCCACCCAGGAGCTCCCCATGACACATTTTTAAAAGTCCATAGCTTTACATATACATGGACTATAAAATTATAAAACGTTCTCTGTTATTCCAACAAGTGTAGCTTCTGTACATCTGATATAAATGGAACACTGTGGCAATAAATTAGAATCCTCCTCTGGATGTGGAGTGTGTTTTGATCAATTTTAATGCAACTGTATGACAAGTTATTGGCAAGTATGTGTATTTAGGTTTACAACTATTTAGAAAGATATACAATTTATATGAATCTATTCCATAAAATAGATGAGGTTCATTTGAGTTTATAGCTACTCATAAAAAGTGATACAGATTCAAGCATGGTCCTTTGCTTTTGCCTAGAAAATCTTACACTTCCTAAGTGAACTATAATTCAGAATATATCTTTTATACCCTGGATGTATTTGTGGATGGCAACAAATTGACCAGTTTCTCTTGGAATTTAGATTTCTATTCTTTAGCCTTTGAGTTTACCTAAAACTAAAAAGTACATTTAAGAAATAGAAAGTAGGGGTGCCTGGGTGGCTCAGTGGGTTAAAGCCTCTGCCTTTGGCTCAGGTCATGATCCCAGGGTTCTGGGATAGAGCCCTGCATTGGCTTTCTGCTCAGCAGAGAGCCTGCTTCCTCTTCTCTCTCTGCCTGCCTCTCTGCCTACCTGTGATCTGTCTGTCAAATAAGTAAATAAAATCTTTAAAAAAATTTAAAAAAAGAAATAGAAAGCAAATGCATCTAGTATATTAATATCAAAGTATTATATATATATAATGCACTATATATATTTTGACAATATATACTTATATATTGTCAAAGGAATTAGTTAATATATGATTCAAAAATTTTATCTACTTAGAGTCCTGAGAATCATCACTTTGGAATTCTTATGTGTAGAAAGTAGTTTAAAATTTCATTTAGTCTAGGGTGCCTGGGTGGCTCAGTTGGTTAAGCCTCTGCCTTCAGCTCAGGTCATGATCCCAGGGTCCAGGGATGGAGTCCCCTATCAGGCTCTTTGCTCAGCAGGGAGTGTTCTTCTCCCTCTCCTTCTGCCTCTCCCACCTGCTCATACTCTCTTTCTCTCAAATAAATAAAATCTTTAAAAAAAAATTTTCATTTAGTCTAATCCTTGTCTTCTGAGCAGAATCAAACCAAGTGTTTAGTCAAGGCAGAAGTGCATTATAGGGCTCCTCTTTTTCTGCCAACAATATTATTTGATCTTGAGCCAAAAACATTCAATTGTTATACCAATCCACAATGGTAGGTATATTATGGAATAGGAGAGGGAGAGCCTAATACAAATAAAGACACAACTCTAAACTGAAAACAGAACTCTAGAATATGGGACGGGGTGGGGGCAGTGCACCTGGGTGACAGTTAAGCACCCAACTCTTGTTTTCAGCTCAGGTCACGATCTCAAGGTTGTGAGATTGAGCCTTGTGTCGGGCTCCATGCTCAGAACAGAGTCTGCCTCACATTCTCTCTCCCTCTTCCCCTCCCACTCATTCTCTCTCTCTAAAATAAATAAATCTTAAGGGGTGAAAAAAAAAACCCTCATGTACCCAGAAGGCTGAAGAAAACTTCCAAAAACCATACTTATCTTCATAAAACTATTGAAAAGACATTCAACTACGAAACAAAAACACAACTCCATAAACTAACAACTATAAGAGAACAAATTTCTTGAAATTAAGAATATGCTGGCTGATTAAGGAAAAAAAAATCAAGAGCACCTGGGTGGCTCAGTCGATTGAGCCTCCAACTCTTGGTTTCAACTGGGGTCATGAGCTCAGGGTAATGGCATCAGGCCCCACATTATGCTCTGTTTGAAGTCTCTCCCTCTGTCCCTCTCCCTATTCACTCTCACACTCTCTAATAAATCCTTTAAAAAAAAATAATGGACTAGTAGGAGGTTAAGGACAAGAAAATCTCCCAGAAAGTAGAACAAAAACATGAAAAAATGGAAATAGAAAAAGCAAAAAATCAGAGGACCCACGAGGTCCCACTTATAACCAGAAATAGTTCTAGTAAGATAATAATGAGCGGAAGCAGATTTTAAGGAAAGTTTTCCAGAACTGAAGGAAATATCTCTAGATTGCAAGATCCTAATGAAAAACCAGTAAAAGTGGCTTTAACAAAAGACCATACTAAGACACATAATACAATTCATCCAAGAAGGGATAAAAAGAGAATTCTAAAGGTTTCCAAAATTAAGAACAGGTCACAAAAGATTAGAAATAAGACTTCTCAATCACAACAACCCAGAGAAGTAGAAGAATCCTTCAAAACTCTGAAAGAGAATAAATAATTTTCCACCTAGAATTCTAAGCTTAGATATCTTACAAAACCCAAGTACAAAAGTAACAAAAAAAAATGGGATAAAAAAGACCTTTCAAACTAGTTAATTGGGGAAAATGTGCTTTCAGGACAACTTCTCTTGGAAAGTTTGGAGGTCAGCTCCAGCAATTAAAGGAACAGGTCATAAAAGATAAAAAATGTGACTGAGAACATAGATCGATCACAGGAGGCATATGAACGGTGCTCCAGGTAACACCTGCATAGCAGTCCTGGACCAACAAGGACATATTGCAACAGGCAGACAGAGGATCCTAGAAGGGAAATTTCAACGAAATTTGAAATAAAGCTTATAGATACCGGATGTGTTGAGTATGTGTGTATAAACTAATATTGGTCAGTTACAGAGAGGTATCAGAAATTTGGAGGAAGACATAGTGGAAGGAGGGAAAAAATAAGCAGATGAAAAAGCCAGATGGTTGGGGCGCCTGGGTGGCTCAGTGGGTTAAGCCGCTGCCTTCGGCTCAGGTCATGATCTCAGGGTCCTGGGATCGAGTCCTGCATCGGGCTCTCTGCTCAGCAGGGAGCCTGCTTCCTCCTCTCTCTCTGCCTGCCTCTCTGCCTACTTGTGATCTCTCTCTGTCAAATAAATAAATAAAATCTTTAAAAAAAAAAAAAGCCAGATGGTTAAAGACTCAAAAAGATAGAACAGAATACTCAAAACCAATATTATTTTAAGTAGCTTCTACACTAGGTTGATTTTTCTCCATCTTGAAAGAGCTCAGCTCTCACAAATGTCCTCTTCCAATCTTAACGTATCCATATATAACTGTAAATATGATTTCTCAGAAAACTGTTTCTCAACGTACAAAACATACTGAACCCATTTGAAAAGAATAAATGTGCCTTATGTGCATAAATAAGACTAAACACTTGAAATTCCAAAATCTGCTGTGAGGAAAAACACCTTTATAGTCAATTCACCGAAGAGGAAACCCAAAAAGCAAATAAATACAAAAAGATAGTAAGGGGCGGCTGCGTGGCTCAGTGGATTAAACCTCTGTCTTAGGCTCAGGTCACAATCGCAGGGTCCTGGGATCGAGCCCCGCATGAGGCTCTCTACCAGCAGGGAGCCTGCTTCCCCTCTCTCTCTATGCCTGGCTCTCTGCCTACTTGTGATCTCTCTCTCTCTGTCAAATAAATAAATAAAATCTTAAAAAAGAAAAAGATGGTAAATTTCACTAGTAATTAGGGAAGTACAAATTGAAAAAATGTGAGTTACCATTTCATACCCATGATATTGGCAAAATTTAAAAGCCTAACAATATGAGTGTTGGGGAAGTTCTGGAAACCTGAAACTCACATATATTGCTGAGAATTATATAACTTTAGAGAGAAAACAGTGATACCCAGCAAAACCAAAGATATCCTGACCACTTTTAGGTGTTACCATGTAAATAAACTCTCATTGATTTGACAAAGAGAATGGATAAAAGGATGTTTACTGAGAGTCATTTGCAAGAGGAAAAAATTGAAACATCCTAACTGTTTATGAGTAGGGTAATGAACACACTGGTGTTTATTCCTGTAAGGGAATAGCATACAGCAGTTAAAATTACCTACCTGAGCTACATATATGAATATGCACATTTAGTGAAAAAAAAAAAAAGGTTGCAAAAAGGCATACACATTATGTATTTATATAGAAAAATAAAAACAAAAAATAGAAGTTATTTATGCACCCTGTATGTAGTAATAGCGTAAGAACATACTAAATCAAGAATATGCACCAATTATATGATATTGGTTAGCTCTAAATAGGAAAAAAAGGAAAACTAAGAAGCAACATTGTATCTAACATTCTAAAAAGCAGTTGAAGATATCTGAAGCAAAGATGGCAACAGGTTAACATTGGCTAAATGCATTTTTTCTATAAGTCTGAAATTTTTTAATAATTAAAACTTTTAATAAAAAATACATTAAAATACACAGCAACCAATTATAATATGTAGTTTTTATTTGGATTCTGAGTCAAAAAAAGAAACTAGGAAAAGTATACACACACACACACACACACACACACACACACACAGGAGAGAGAGAAAACAATTAGGAATTTAAATAGTGACCATATGTTGATACTATGGAAGTTTTGTTCATTTTTCCCTTGGTGTGATAATAGTTTTAAAAGGGAGCCTTGTCTTTTATGGATATATACTGAAATATTATGGATCAATAAACGTTGACCCATGATTTTTAGATACTGCTTCCAAATAATACTGGGTGTGCTGGGAGTTCAGCTGCTGGATGAAACACGACTGGCCATATGTACTTAAGTTTTTCAAGTTGGGTAACAGTCACTGTGTGGTTGTCATACTCCTGTTTAATTATGTACATGTTTGAAATTGTCCACAATACATTCAAACAGACAAAAAATGTCAAGCTCAATGTTTAAATCAAAATTAAGATATGCAAATTCCAGAGTCCCTATTAAGAAATAGGAACAACTGTTTAAGAGTGCACTGAATTAAATGACATGTAGGTCTCCAGCTCAGGGACACAGCACTATTTTCATGGCTCTGACGTCCTCTAAAAGATATAAAGACCATGGATTCCTACGTACCCCATGCCAATTAGACTGACTTTCTGGAAACTGTCTGCTTTATGACCCTACCCACACTGAAAGAGTTATGCCTCTCATTTTGCTGAGACAAGTGAATTCATTTTTCTGCCAGGTGAATAATGCAGGAACTAGACTTAGGAATTTTAATGCTGCATTTACTTCTTCCTGACTCCGTTGAGGGAAAGCATCTGTTAAAATTCTTGAGCATACAAGATCCAGTGTTTCTTATTAAAACAGAAGACAAGCAATTAAATACATCCAAGCTAACTAGCTTTAACTACTTCTTAATATTATTACTGGACCTCAAAAACACTGGTATCCAATTCTTTAAAGGTCTAAAAATGAGGTGTGTTTTTTTTTTTAACAACTACAGAATTATGCAATGTCAAACAACTTACATGCCTTTTCTGTTCTGAGAAATTGGTATTTACAGGTTTCATAAAAACATAAAATTTTTTCCTTTTAGAAATGAGAAACATTATTTTTGTAATTCTATTTGTTTAAAATAACTTTTGCCAACAAACCAACCTCCAAAATATATTTTCCAACTGCAACTTTGAGTTCATGCCATTCATAAAAGATAATTTTAAAACATATTGAATATATATAGAAAAAATATAGAAAGAGTAATATATATAGAAAAATATAATATAGAGAAATACATAGAGATAAAAATAATATATAGAAAAAAATGTTTTGTTCAATACAGATTTTCACACCCTTGGCATTCTTTTCACATTTGTTTGTTACCAGGGTAAAGATAACTATATTACATTACTAGAAATTAAACTTAAATATTTTTAGAAATTGTACAGTGAGAAAAGAAGGCAGTTTGCAGAACAGAGACAAAATAAGGATTTTACCAAAACAACAATAAAAAAAAAATATGTGTCAGAGGATTAACTGCTCTATTCATTGGAGCCATCTTCCTCCAAAGAAAATTAGTTTTTAATTGTCTTAGGAATACTAATGTCATATGAAGCTACTCTACCTGTTAATATTTGTGCTTGCTGGAGCCTAAAGAAAGCTAATTTCCCTAAGTGTGCATTATATCCTCCTCCTCTGGATAGAACTCTCTCTTTTCTAAACAACTCTTTGAAAGAAGGAGCCAAAGCATTACCATACAAGTTCTCGTTAGTGGAATCAGCCACCAAGAGCAAGGATCATGAAGAGTAGCCTCAGCTACTCCCTTAGTGACCAGCAGCCCTCATTCCTTCCAGACAACCAGGGCCACTAAGCACACCATCCTGACAAAGCCTGTTAGCACATAGTTGGAAGATACAGACACAGAGAACTATAATAAAGGCAAGATATCCTGCTCGGTGGCTGATGAATACAGCCCACAGCTGAACACCACTTCCCAGACCCACCAGAGAGTGAGCTTCCAGACTTGGTGGCCAGGACAACTTTGGAAAGGACACAATGTCTTCACTGAACCCTGAAGTCTGACCAGGATGTCAACAGAGAGCAATGGCCTCGCATGGAGGTATTCCAGGTGGAATTTGCAACACTTGCAAAGGGGAGAAAATGCTATCAAAAAGGACAGTTGTCAAGTTTGGCTGAACTCTGAGTCTATGCCGGTGAATCCAGGCAGGGGGAGGAGCTTGAAAGAGTAGCCTACAGAGGGCCTTGCCTGGAAGTGTCAGCAGTTCTTACTTGAGGAGTGAGCGTGGCAGCTACAGTGATCCGGACCTTTGTATGGTTGCCCATCAGTCTCCACACTTGGCTTTACCTGCACATACTGGGCCCCTGCAATGACACTGTATTGCCCTGGGTGTGCCTACCTGGACTGAAACCACATTTAAGTCAATCAAGTTTCCATTCCTCTGATGGACATTCATTGTTTGTCAATTAGTAGAAAGGGTGTTGGAATGAAAACTGGTTTGAGGGGCACCTGAGTGGCTCAGTCAGTTCAGTGTCTGCCTTCGGCTCATGTCATGATCTCAAGCTCCTGGGATTGAACCCTGCACTGGGCTTCCTACTCAGCAGGGAGTCTGCTTCTCTTTTTCCCCTCTACCTCTACCCCTCCCCACTGCTTGTGCTCTCTCTCTTAAATAAATAAATAAAATCTTAAAAAAAAAATGAATGAAAACTGGTTTGAACTTCTTATCCATTTTTTCTTCACTCAGCAAGTACTCAGTGCTTAGTGGGTTCTCTGCAATGGGCTGGCCATGAGGGAAACCAAGGTGACCAAGA
The DNA here is from genome assembly GCF_009829155.1 of Mustela erminea. NCBI lineage: Eukaryota > Metazoa > Chordata > Mammalia > Carnivora > Mustelidae > Mustela > Mustela erminea. The sequence goes on from NC_045616.1 coordinate 64,909,441, forward strand.
CCTTGACTCAGCACCCAGGAAGCCTATAGTATGTATAATCGCCATGAAAGCTTTCACTTTCTTAGAAGTTAAACAGGTATCTATTCTAGAAATAATTCTACTCCTAGGTATTTATACAACTGGAATGAGAACGTAATTCCCAAAAAGAAACTTTGTAGAGGAATGTTCACAGCAGCTTTATTCACAGTAGCCAAAAATGAGAAATAAGCCAGGCGTCCATCAACAGAAGACTAGGGAACTGTGGTAAATTCATCAATGCAAGATGGGTTGGTAGTAAAGGGGGACCAACTACAGATTCAAGCAATCCCATGGGTGTGTCTCAGAAACCTGTGAGTGAAAAAAGCCAAACACAAGTAAGGTTCATAGTGTCTGATTCCATTCCATTCTAGAATAAGCAAATTAATCTATGATGTGGAAAGTGGAGGAGTAATTGCTTCTGGGGGGTAGGGGTTGATTGGAAAGGAGTAGAAGGAAGCTTTCTGGAATGACAGAAATATTCTGTGCCTTGATATTCTTTTCACCAAGTAGACTGAAGGGAGTTAACATGTGACCATTTCACTGTATTATGAATTATAACTCAAACAAAACTTCCTAGAGTCTAAACATTGTAGAAAGGAACAAAAGGGTGTATTGGACACATAGGATTACACAAGAGAGATCCCTAACCCAGACAAAGGGCATCTGGAAAGGCATCTAGAAGTAAGTGACCCTGGAGCTCAGGCTTGAAAGATGAGTCAGAGTTAACCAGGATGTCATTTACAATGACGTGGATGGAACTAGAGGGTATTATGCTGAGCGAAATAAGTCAATCAGAGAAAGACAACTATCATATGATCTCCCTGATATGTGGAATTTGAGAAACCAAGGCAGAAGATCACAGGGGAAAGGAGGGAAAAATTGAAACAAGATGAAACCAGAGAGGGAAACAAATCACAAGAGACTCAATCTCAGGAAACAAACTGAGGGTTGCTGGGGGAGCAGGGGGCAAGGATAGCATGGCTGGGTTATGGACATTGGGGAGGGTATGCGCTATGGTGAGTGTTGTGAATTGTGTGAGAATGATGAGTCACAGACCTGTACCCCTGGGGCAAATAATACATTATATGTTAATAACAAAAAAAGAGGGGAAAAAAGTGTAAGTGGATAATAAACATATGAACACCACCAACAAAAAGGAGTTAACCAGGATGGAAGGAAAGGGAAGGAAAGAAGATATTCCTAACAAAGGAAGTAGATGTATAAAAGGGGTGGGGGTGGGTGCCAGGGTGTCACAGGGAAAACTTCCAACAGCTGGACCACACGGTGAGAAGGGCCCAGACCTGGCCTCCAGAACCAAACACAAAACCTCCTGTGCTTCGTCAGGGAGGACCCCCCTCAGCACATGGCACCTTTGAAAAGACCCAAGGAAGTGAACCCAGAACATCTCTAAGAAGACTGGACACACAAATCCTTATTCACAGGTCCAAATGCTGACCTGGGGGCTAAACAAAGCTCTATCTTAAATTCACATTGGATTTGGTTTTCAAAAGACAACCCAGCTGGTTAATCGTGTTGGGATCTGTCATGTGGATTTCAACCGTTCAGAAGGAGAAAAAAATGTGTTTGAAGGGTGTGCCACAGGCAATGAATGTATTTCAACATCCACTTATATCACGTGTTTGCTCCACTGTATTTAAAGGAACAGTAGCCCCACAAGACGCCGGGATGGACAGGAGGAGGATACTGTGGTTAAATACAAAAATTTGGGAAGGGTCACTTTCAGATACACATGAACACAACTCAAGCTGTGAAAAAGCTGGGTAACTGCAAACCCAGCATTTCCCAATATTGTTGTTGTGAGACCTGTCCATCATGGAACACCTAGTGGCAGCCGGTATAGTTGTGGAACATGTTCTGAGACGGGCCTTCTTAGGTATAACCCAAATGAAGTGCAAGACTTTCGGGCCACTGGAGCCAGCGCCCGGAAGCGGTCCAGCGGCTCAAGTCTTCAAATGCACTTCCGCGTGATTTATAGCTTTCTTAACACCAGGTCTAGTAACAAGTGATGATTCTGTCTATGGAGTATCTCCAAAGTTCCAACTATTTTAGTCTTTGTCTTATGTAATCATCTTACCACCTCCAAAGCGGATACTATCAGAAGTCCGATTTTATATGCAAGGAAGCAAATGCACCAAGTCATCTGAAATACGTGCTTAAAATTTCATAGGTAATAAATGAGAGAGCTGGAATATGAAATGAGGCATAATTTCCAACCGTTCTATCTTAAGCACCGTGCCAGCCAGTCATCTCCACTGTACAAGATTAACCCATCCTCTGTGCCTTCATCCGTTCATGTAGTCATACATTCAAATTCCTCACTTAACAATGAAGTGCTGATGAAGTCATGTCAAGGTCATTACACCGGAAAATATATTTTAGTCTATGTTGGCTGAAACTTGGTTTTGGAGATGAGAGAAGGTGGATTCTTTATCTTCTCACTTTTGAGTATCAGGAGAATACCCTGTCACCTACTTTTATCCTAGGAACGTATCTGGTATTGGCCATTCTGGCCAAAAATGGTATTGCCAAGCAGGTTTCAACCCTAGTAGCTTTTCTGCGTCAGGTTTGATTCAGTCATTGAATCAAGCCCTTCATTCTGGAATTTTCCTGAACCATAGATTCTCAAAGCTGGCTGATGGACTCTATATCTAAAAATAAACAAACAAACAAACAAAAAACCATACACATACACCAACCCTGAAATAATCGTCTCTAAAAACACTAAAAATCCTCACCAACAGCCATCACTAGAAATATTAATAAAGTTGTAGAAGTTCTTTAAGTTTAAGAAAACAAGTATTTTGCCTTGATTTATAAAAATAAGATTTAATTGTGTCCCTCTGTGGGTGGGTGGGTAGGTGTGAATCTATCTTAACTTGTAGGTAAGAGTTTGAATTTGACAAATGTATCTGCATTGGGATTATCAATTATCAAATATTTTAATTTACTAGCAGCTCCAATTGCAAAAAAATCCTTCCAGACTCTTACCAGGTCAAATGACAACTTCTTGGAGTGGGGTAATTTTAATGAGATTTCCCCCAATACTTCCTTTGTTCTCAGACTCACCCAGTTCAAATTTGGGCTTTGTCCCCCAAGTTCATTAAGGCATCTCAGAGCAGACGAAGCTCATAGAAGATGAATTTAGTATCTGACCTTTCACAATGCTTTACCCTCAGGCTACTTGATCAGCGTTAAATAACTAAAAGAAATATATTTTTTTTAATGTGTAAAGATAGTTCAGTGGAATACCCTAGAAGAAAGCTAACAGCCATTCCCCCAAGCCCCTTCTGTACTGCCACATTCTCCCTTCCAGGGGGATGTGATTCTAGTCTGCAGTCCCCAGAGAGACATCAGTGCACAACTGCACTTTTTCACACTGGAGCCGGAATGCAAAATGTGGCCTCATTACTACATGCCGACTAACAGACCATCACATTTTGGCTAAAATGTTTCTTACATTTTCTCCATCTGATCTATGTGCCAATGAAGAGGAGTTTGCATATGTAAGACCCTGTGAGCGTATTTCAGAGCTCATGCTGAACAGAAGCGTCAAGCATCTAAAAATATAGGATGAGCTCTACTTATGTATAATCAATCATGCCAATCTGGATAATTTAACAAATAATCAAAAATAGTACAGCTTTGGGAGGAATAAATTTGTCAGGAGTCAGAAGTTTAACCTACTCATGGGAAGTAATACAGTTCTGAAAACTTCAGTTTCTTAAGAGAGGGTTCACTTTTAATCAGCTGGGATATACATTAAGCTTCCATATTCTTGTTATAAGAACATCCTCAAAACATAACCATATGGAAGCAAGTAAAGACAACATAATATACATACATCCAAGAGTTTAGGCTTATATAATTTCAAGAATGTTTAATAGTTCCATATTTACTATACTAAAATAAGAAAAAAACCCAGCAGAGCTAAACAGTTAACTGCAAGGACACATCTGAAATGACAAGAATATAAGCTTAAGATCTTAACATACAGATTCCAGAAGCTTCTGGCAGAGTCAAGTATGTGAAGTCTCTGACTTGTAATATCACACCATCCCATCTTCTGCCATCTGCCTCTAGCAAATGTCAGTGTATTCCCAGGATGGAAACAAGCTTCCTTTCTGAATCATTCCTACAAAGACTTCAAAAATACGGCCTGCTGCAGTTGAGCATTATTGCCTTGAATTCAGGATAAAAAAATTAATCCACAGCCTCCTTCAGGAATTCAGAAAAATCAAGAATTCCCTCATTTAAATGACTAGTGTCTAAACTGAATAAGGCAAAGACTCCCATACTGACAGCCCAGTGAAGGGCCAAACCATCTTTGAGAAATGGGAACTAGAGAACTCACAAGCTCCAAGATGGTACTGAGGATTCCAAGGACATGTTAGAAAACAGAACATTAAAATCACCTCCCCATTTGGGGTTTTTCACGAAGAGGCCTTCAAACATGCAATTTCTGTTTTCTGTTGCTGGTGGATTTATGAGAAGCTCAGAGTGCAATGCCCTTATTGCAGTGTTACAACATTCTGTATGATTAATTGATTGCAAATCGCTGCAGAGGGTGCCAAGATCACTGGTAGGAAGCAGGTCATTAAATAAATAAAACTAGGCCAATGTTTTGCTTGTAAACATTACTTCCAAAGCCTTACAGCACAGCACCATTCCTTACAAAATGGCCTCACTTCACCAGAGAAGCAGAGTGTCCTATATTTTTGGCCGATGATGTAAATATTCTCTATTTAATCCAAACATCCAGCATGTTATGTATGAGGAAGAAAAAGCTGTAGTGTAATGAAATTTGCACAAAGAGAGCTATGGAAAAGAGTCATCGTGAAAATAATTAAATTTTGCACAGCCTTACTGTGAAATTGTTCTGTGAAAGGCCCACAGTCCTATCCTGCATAACTGGAAACTTTGCAAGATTACATTTTTCCTTAGGTAAATCTTCAAACTATGCATTGATGTTTCAAATTAAATTGAATTAATATGTCATCCAGAGAGAGAATGAAGACCCTGGCCCCTTAACCGAGGAAACTCAACAGTGATTTATCATGGCAAATTAACAGCTCCGTAGATCAAAACTTGGGCCCAGTGGTTGTTTTTATTATTATTATTATTATTATTATTATTATTATCATATGGCTCAAATCTGTGCAAAGCAACAGGACAGGACTTCTTCCCCTCAGCCAGCTGTGTTTGGGAACTGACCAGCTGAGAATATGTAGGTGCCTTCCAGTTAGTGTAGAGTAAAGCAGAGGGAAATACTTCTTAAGGTGCCACCAAACTTAATTTGAAGATTGCTAGCATCAATACGTGACCATTCAGGCAGTATTTTAAGTCCAACAAGTTAGAAAGTCCTGCTAGGGAAATTGGTTCACATTCTAGGTGTATATTTAACTAAACAAATAGTGTTTGTTTTGCCTGGGGGAAATACACTAGACTTAAATAGGATTTAGCAAAAGAAAAAGGGTTAAAGAAACCATTTCACTGAGATGGAGCTGACTGTCCATGTTTAATTCACTGGTGTTTGAGCTACTATATGGTTAAAAAAGAAATACTCCAGTGAACAAATAAATTGACTAAGTTATTAATAAAACAGTTAAATGCTAAGCTGCTTATAAGCTATCTTCCTAAAATGACAACGATAGGTTAATTTCTACTTGTTTAGAATAAATTAAAGCATTTTATGAAGAACACATTTTACCTTTTTAAGTTTTCATTTGCTATGCATGGTTACATGGGGCTACATATAACATTCTGGAAAAATTAATCACACAAAGAGATGCTCTCTAGAGTTGAACCAAGAGTACCTATAGCAATGTGTTAAACAGGACAATACATCAGCAAACAAATTTATTTCAATATTAATTACATAGGAAGAAAAGTTGATAACTATTAAAGTTGACTGCCTAGAATCTAGTTAGGGATTAAAGGCAAAAAATCTGACAGTTACTCTGACATTTTAAGAATGCCATTTAACATATGCCCATCTTACAGGTTTTGAAACTCAGTGGATCCAGTGAGCTAGTCCCCTCTAGCCTACCTGCGTTAACCACCATCAACACGCCATGTAACTCTGTCTTTTTTCAACCTCTTCCCATGCCTCAGTCCAGGCAAGCTGTATAACTCAAGCTTACAGTGCTGTCATTTCTGCTAAAGAGTAGGGACCCTGACTCCTTCATTTATGTCATAAATATTTATCCAATGTTCATTTTATGCCAAGCAGTGTACTTGGTACTTCTGTGAGAGCAATGAACAAAGGAGACACATGTAGCTTCCCTACCCCTGTGAAGCCTTTTCTGTTCTGGGGCAGGCAGACATTACATACATTATTACACAGGTAATTAATTCAAATTATGGGAAGTGCTAATAAGAGGTATGTCCTGGCAATTCTGTACTTTGATTTTTATCAGTCTATCCAGGACTAATAAGAACAAATTGATTCAGAGTAACCAAACTCAAAAGACCGAGGTCATAAACCAGAGCACAATTTTTAAATCTTAGAGTCAGGAATAATTCAAACCAAAATACCATTGGCCATTCTCAATTTTCTTTCTAGTTGAAAAACCTACTCAGGGAACTCAAGTACAACTACAAGATTTTCTGGGGATACACTGACATAATGGAACCATTTACATAATGTAAGCAGTAAGGGTTGGAAGTTCTATAGGTATGGGAGCTCTATATGCCAAACTGAGATGTTCAGTCTTGTTGCCAGAATACTTCTTACATTTGGTTCTGGAAACACTGATGACTGATGTAAACTGTTTCTCTATGGAGAGGAACAAAGGGAAGCTAAATGCTGTGCTGTTGAGACTGCCTCTCAGAACAGCTGTGGTAACACAACCAACACCCCCTCTCAGACCAATACAGAAAGGTAGTTGGGCTTTCTATTAGAATAGATTTCCATTTTGAGTTAAGAAAAAAAATCCCCAATTTAGTTTTTTTTCCTGAATCTAAATCCTATCAGCTATACTGACATTTAAGAGACACATCTTTATCCATATGCCACCCCTGAATCACAATCAGAATTAATTACTTCCAGAAGGTAGGAAGGAAGCAGATATTCCCCGGATCCCTGGACGTGGCAGGCATTCCCCTCCTCCCCCTTTAGCACTGTTAACATTTCCTTCCAGAAAATACGGATGGAGAATTAAGGCTTAGGAATCATGCAGCCTTAGGAGCCTGGGTTAGTGTTTAAAGTGAGGTTCTTGAACATCAAGCCCAGCCCTCCAGGTTGGCATTGCAGGGATAGAGGGCAGGCTGGCTGCTTTGGAATCACCTAAGGAGAATGTTAGATACACAGATTTACAGGCCCCAGCCATGTCCTACCAAATGAGAATCTCTGAACAGAGGAGTTCATACTTTTATTGCATTTTTCCAGAAATCCTGAGGCGTAGCCAGCCACAGTAACCACGGTTCCAGCACCAATCCCACCCATGACACCTTATGTCTCTTCAGCCTCCCGGTTAGACTGTAGCCCTCCATGACACAATCATAGGATTTTGAATCTGGAGTCAGGGCTGGGGGAGGGTCCCTCCAAGTTTTAAGCCACTGGCCTTAAAAAGTCCACCCATTCAACTCTATTTTTGTAAATTCATCTTTTCGCAGAGACTCAACAAAAAGAGAAAAGTTGTCTTATTTGAAAAACCCAGTGACAATCACTGTCATTTCACAAGATTGCTGTGTAGAATAAATGAGATGATGAATTCAAATGTGTTTTTAAATGGCATGAAGTACCATATACTATTTCATTATTAATTCAACCCAAAGGCAATTGGGATAAAATTTCCTAACCAGGAGGAATATAACTTTCTCTCTCATTTCAAGTGAATAAAAAAGCCCAAACAGCAAAAAAACAAAAACAAAAGAACAACAACAACAAAAACACACTTTTACAAATAGACTTTTACTATAACACAGCCCATCTCGTTCTTTACACATTGCCTATGGCTGCTTTTGAGGAAAAACAGCAGAGCTGACCATATGCGACCAACACCTGATAGCCTGGAAAGATGAAAACACTCACTGTGCAGTCCTTTAAGAAAAAATTTGCCACTCACTGGGCCAGACAGCCATATTCTTCTTAGGCAGACATAAATTAACTGTCCTCTGCTAACCAATTCACAATTTAAGCAAGCTCTACAAAATGGAACCTCCATTGCAGGATGGACATAGGGGTGAGAAAGGGTCCCAGATTCTGATCTGTGGAAGGGAAGATGCTTCCTTTCCTAGTTTTGAATCATTGTCTCATGAGTCAATGAGACTGATAGGAACATGCCTTGTCCTTCAAGCACGTTTGGTTCATAAACGGTTGTGAACTTCCCTTCCAAACCCAACCCATAATCACTTCAAGAATAAAGCCACACAAGGGGCCCCTGGGTGGCTCAGTCCATTAAGCAACTGCCTTCAGCTCAGGTCATGATCCCAGGATCCTGGCATCGAGCCCCACATCAGGATCCCTGCTCTGTGGGAAGCCTGCTTCCCCTTCTTCCCCACTTGTGCTCTCCAGCTCTCACTCTGTATCTCTCTAATAAATAAATAAAATCTTAAAAAAAAAAAAAGAATAAAGCCGCACCATATAGGAAAGGCCAAATGTGTAGTCCATAGACCACATATTACATATATATTTACATGAATGAATACATATACATATATATGTGTGTGTGGGTATATATATATATTTTTCATCACCCCCCCCACCTTGTTTTAAGTTAAGGATGACCCAAGCCCAGGCCAACCTCTGGAATCATTCATACCAAATGGACTCTCACTTCAGCAGCTTGTTGAAACCAAATTGGAACCCAGGGTGGGAATGAACAGGCAGCCACATGGCTGGCTGGCTGCCTCTGTATCCACCCACCCGCTGGTTTTCCTCTCCTGCTGTGTACTGGGCTCTGTGCACTAAGGCGGGCTGGCCCTGGCCCAGCTGGCTCCCACAGTCAACCTGCCCCCAGAGAACTATGCAATCAGGAAGCTGGCAGTCAGCACCGGGGACTCACCAGGCCCTACAAGCAAATGCCATGTTTCCCTTTCCTAGTACAAAATCTGCAAAAGGCAAAAGTCAATCATCTACATTTGTCAGTGAGAAAGATTAAAATTAAGCCTCTGAGCCCAATTCTTTATAGTCTTGCCATGACGTGGATTACCAAGAGCATGTAATATCATGATTTCCTTAAAAATGTTCCCAAAGTGATAGTCAAAATTCCATAAGAAGAGTTGCCCAGTAACTTCCCAATAGATGCATCTGGACAAAAAGCTGAGATCATAACGAATGTGTTCAACCATTCGCTTTTTAGTTCACTTAAGCAACTCAAAATAAAGCCATCTAATATCCCTCCATTCAGAGAGAGCTCAAAGTTCGTAGAGCTCTTTAGTTAGGGCCTACATTTGGAAATATGGTCTAATGAAACTATGGACTCAATATCGTCCACCCCACTCTCTATGTGTTGTGTTGACATATGCGATTGATAACATATCAATAAGCAGAGGTAGATCATTTATCACAATTTTACAAGTTCAACTCACTTGCCTAAACAAGTAAAAAAGACTCACAATGTAGTTGCCAGTCTACAACAGTCTACTACAGTTTAACTTTGGTACATTAAAAAAAAATTTTAAAATACTGCAATGAAAAAAATAATCATTTTATCCTGTGTTAAGGGCCAAACTTTTTCCCCTGCCAAATTCATATAATCAATTTCTACCCCCCCCATTACCTCAAAATGTATTTGGAGATAGAGCCTTCAAAGAGGTAATTAATTGAGGTAATTAGAGACCCTGCACCAATGTGAATGGTCTCCTTATAAGAGGAGGATGTTGAGACGCAGACAGGCGGGGGGTAAGAGGAGCCAATGCAAAGACACAAGGAGAAGACAATCATCCACAAACCAAGGAGAGAAGCCCTCAGCAAAACCAACACTGCTCACACCTTGATCTCAGACTTTCAGCTTCTTGAACTATGAGGAAATAAATTTCTGTTGTTTGAGCCTCCTAGTCTGTGGAGGAAAGCCCTAGGAAACTAACACATTCCCCCTTTCAAATACACCTTTGTCCTTGGAGTTTATGGTATCCAGTGCCAGTTGGACTTTTGTGAGAAATTGCCTGAAGGTCCTTGGCAAAGCTTCTTTCCACACAGTTTATACAAATAAGGTGCCCATTTCTGAATTACGGAATATTCTAAAAACATTAGAAATTATCATAGTCACTTCTTTAAAATTGTTACTTAAATACTAACTATAGTGTAGCCTTTTCTTTTTTTTTTTGGAAATTTTCTATTTCTTTCCATACATAAAAAACATGTCAGTGAAAGTTTAATACAGCTGTCTGCATTAAAAAAAAAAATTCCCAAGATGAAATATTCTGAATACAATGCTTTGAATTTTGACAATATTTTGATGGGCACCAAATCCTAATATGTACTGAAGAGAAACACTCAACACTCTTTTGGAATCCAAATTTAATAAAATTATTCTTCTGCCAATAGCTACATGACTAACACAAAAAACTTGGCTCTTGATTTAAATTTTATCATATGCATGGCAAAATCATAATGCTTTAACTACACTGAAGAGGAACTTTTTAGGCAATCTTCAAATACTGAGGTACAGATAAAAATATAACTGAAAAGAGAGACCAAGATTTCAGAGTAATTTCCATGCCATAAAGTGTTTTGTCCAGTGTTTAAGGAATAGGTCACATGTAGACTAATGGATGCACTGTATAATTAGTTCTAGAATTCCAAAGCTAAGAGGTGGGGGAAAAGTCACAAAAATATTTGTTTTGCCTTTAAGAAGAGTAATAAAACTGGACCCATTTCATGGGTCCAGTCACATAGAAATTGTCCTACAAGGACTATATTGTTTAAAGAAATTTAAATTTTCTGTGGTCTTATAGTCTTTTTGTAGTCTGTGTCCCTGAGAGGAGTGTAGATTAAGATCTTGAAACAAACCCCTCTTCCACTAAAAATAAAATCAAACACCAACTTGGATTTAATGCTCAAATACCCAAGATGTGTATTCATGAAACAACTTCTAAAAGTGGAAAGCAGAATTCTTTAAAGTGCTACCTTAAACAATATTTACAAGTAAGATGGGGTGATTATTAGGTGACATTAGAGAAACAAACCCTATTTAAGAAAATGGGCTTTATAGGAGAAAAGTGAAGCTAAATGATATTTAGGATATCTGAAGATGCTCAGAATCCATGTAAACAATGGCCACCACAGTTCCAAATACTTAGAAATATCTTCCAAATGGTAGTACCCAAAAAAGGGAGGAAGGGGAAGTAAACCACAAGAAAACAACAACAACAATAGTAACAACTGGCCCTTAACTGTGAACACCCTGCTGGGCATCATAGCAACATTTATTCCACTTCTACTGCAACTGCTACAAAAAGTACAATAAAACAGCTTTCTAGAAATCAGCCACATACAGTGTCCTGGCGAAGAGCAAGGGCTCCAGTGCAGGTCCTCCCGGGCTCCGTCTGGGGCTCTACCATTGAGTAGCTGTGGGACCTTGGACAAGTCACTGAACCTCTTCATACCTCAGTTTCCCACTGAGATGCAGAGAAGAACAGAGCTGTCCCCATAGACTGTTGGATTGAACGCATTTCTCCCTGGAGAACTGCAGTACAGGGCTGGAAATTCAGTGTCCTGTAATTGTTGGCAGTGACATTGGTGGTAGGGTAAAGGAAAACCCAGTTACAATCCGAGTTCAGTAAAATGGCTGGGGACATTGGACTGAACAAACCAATGAAAAGTCTACCGTCTGTTCTGTGACATCTAAACACATTCAAGAACCTAATTTACACCCCCCCCCCCCCAAAAATCTAATTTACACTCCATTTTTCCCATCAGGTGTACTGTTCTAGAGAGTCACGTGTCCACTGACCCCATGCCCACAGGACCAGATTGGGAAAAAGAACAAACCATCCTTCAAGGAGCTGTCTTCACACAGCTGACCTTGGGGCCTACAGATAAAACCTTCAGCACAGCACTCACCCACGGAGGCTAAAGGCACATTTCCCAAAAACACCAGCCAAGCACATCAGAGGCAAATTTTGTTGAGTCTGAATACTGTGAACCACGTGTTCTTAGGAGTGGCCGTTGAGTGACCACTAGCCCCAAGACGCAGTGGCAGAATGCGACAGCAAGCACGGACACCGCATCGTCCTGGACTCCAGCACCTGGACCATCACTCTCTCCACCTGCACACCCAGGCCACCTTCTGCCAGGAAGGCACCCTCCCCCCACCCCCACCACCAGCACCAGCACACATGGGGGGCCCGGGTGAAGTCCAGCAAAGACCACCATCAGCAGCTTATTTTATGCTACTGTCAACATTAAAAGCTGTGAACACACCAGTACAGTTTGAACAGTCGTATCTGGCCCTGGCCACCCTCCTAAGAACGTGTATCCAATTTTCATGCCACTTCTCTATCACCTCCTAATCTCCTTCTATTCTCTCCTCCAGAAACTGCTTAGCCTGTTTCGAGTAAACAAACATCAATAGTGTTTTCTGACCAGGTGCAAAACTCCAGTGCTGAACAGCACACACTGCATTCTGATCTAATCCCTACTTAGTACACACACCAGGATGTTCCCGATAGATTCAGGCCAGAGTTGATTTTCCTCTCCTCTGCCAATGTCCTTGGTGTCCTTGGCCTCTGCTGGACACACAAGAGCTGCAGCCTAAGTACATTTTCTCAGAATTTCCCTTGGCTATCTCTAATTCCTTACATGTGGCGAGACTGGTTTTGGATATAATCACTGTTTATTTCCTTAGTACACTTTCTATCTCCTGCGAGGGTGCTGCCAAATGTTTAAAAGCTTTATACTTTGAAGCCCAAGTCAACAGAAGAAGATGGGAGATACACAAAAAGGGAGAGATGCTTCTTTTAAACAAAAGCTGAATGTGGTTTAACTCAAATTGAGTTTTTGAATTCTACCAAATCAGGATGCAAAAGCTGCCCTGACAAAAACATAAAAAACACCGTGAATAGCAACTTAATGAATCCGCACAGCAAAGTAACATTTACCTAGAAAAAGTCTACTGCAGTGTGGTCTCCACGATACTAAAGCTGCAAGATAATAAATGGGTTGTGTCCTCTAAAATCTGCCTATTTAAAAAAAAATCCTGATGAACCATTCCATTTTATTTTTTTTTAATTTAAGATATATTTGAAATGATGCTTTGAGGAGTGATTTCATCCTCTCCCAGATGCTGACAAGAAATAAGAATGTTCCAGGAGTGACTAAGTCATGCAAAGAATTATCCACTACGAAGAATTCGCATCTTTTAGATTAGTAATATATCAACCCTCGGGCAGGGTCAGAATTATTACTCTCTGATTCAAAGTTGCTGAGTACCTTCAAAACTCTCTGTTGCTGAAAACTCCTCCCACAGACAAACTAAGAATATACGCGAAGCATGGCAACAAATCCGTGTCAAGTTCTGAAGATCTCTATACTACTGCTTGTTTTACGTTTCCGAACGATTTTGCTGTCAGTGATTTATTTCACATCCATGTGGCCGGCCATTTGTTTATTCTATTGCATGCCATCTGTTTTCTGGTAGAGAGGTTTCAAGTTCTTCTCATTCCCTACTTCGTATCCCACAGAAAACAATTTATAGTAGACATAGATTTAAATCACTCCGATTCATGTGGCGTTGGTAACTCAAGCTGCCTTTCATTTATATTTGGCAAATGCTTTAATGGGATTAGCAAATTGTGTTATTATGAGATATAACACCTTTTTTTTTTTAACAATGACAAATGATGTTAACAGGTTCATTTTGGGGGTGTTTAATAGTAGAAGAGATTTCACTAACATTAAAGGAAATTGCCTTTCCTTTAGAAAAGACCACAAGCCTTGTCTCTATGTTTTATTTCTGAGAGCCAGTGAGTATGCCTACTGGAATGTGGTAGAGTGTACAGTAAGGAATGACTCTCCCTTACAAGTCAACCAACTTGGTAGTTATCATCATTTAACCCACAGATCTGAAAACCCTGTCTGGTCCCTACATCTTGGTGCCATCCTCACAGCCCTCTAACCACGTTCCAACTTTTCTAGAAGATGGCCCCAGACTTCACCCAAGAGAAGTTTATGCCACAAACTCCAGCTCATCAGAACCAATTTATTCCCCTTCTAGGACTCACTTAGACTTGCTCTGAAGAAGAGCCAACCATTCAGAGAAACAGCTTCTTGTTGATACCACACAGATGACATTTAAAGTGTTAATTACCATTTTTACAAGAATCCTTGCTGCTTGGGTGGAGAGGGGGTTTCTGATGACAGGACCCAGCGGCTGTCCATAGTTCATGGTTGACATCCAAGGGCTGAGAAACGTCCAACTGGAGGTCTACTTGATTTTCACTAGTCCTTACCAAATCAGAATTAGCTATATTCTGGGGATAAGTGGCATCCTGATGGACACCTGATAGAGTCGATTGGTTGTAAGGGTTGAGTGACATTTGTACTAAGGCTTCATTAACGAAGAATGAATTTTCATGACACAAACTCTCGGATCGATTAAGTTCCATTACCTGTGCAAGAAAATACAGAAAAAAATACAATAATTTCTCTAGCAATTTGTGCAAGTTTTATAGAGCATTTATTTCTAATCGTTTTAGCAATCAAGATTTTTAATAAATCCTTATATCCATCCCCTTTTAATGAGCTAGCATCAAAACTTCAATTTGGTGTGTCTAGCCTATCTTTAAAAACAAAGCAAAAGCAAACAAACAAAAAACAAAAACAAAAACAAAAAACAAACAAAAAAACCCCCCAGCAGTGGTACCTTCTACTGAAGTGTTTCCACTTCAACAGAGAGCAGCATTTTCATTTTTGCTGACTAAAATGTTGAAAATATATGCATGAGGTAGTTGCAATATATGCATCTGGTGTTTGCAATAAACATAATTTACCCAACTTGAAAGGAAAATCAGATGCAATGCAGACCTTTCTTATCAAGCTTTGCCACTTTATGCATTATCAGTAAAAAGCATTCATGTGTTCAGAGCACAGCGAAGTAAACTCCTGGGGCAAATGGAACTGTCAAACATGAGGAGAAGGGGCACCAATAGAACACAATCCTCGGAAAGTTTTCAATATCCCACCCAGCCACTCATACTCAGTATACTCACATTAACTATTATTAGTTAACAGAAAAGTACTGTACTTGCTAAACTCAGGACCTATGGATTAGCTAACTGATCTGGTAAAAGGCCTATCTATACGAAACCTTGAAGACTAAATCATGCAAAGGGGTCCTTTAAGTCCAGGAAAGGTAGCGGGCTCCCAGCAAGCAGGGTGCCAGGACAAACTTTGCCTTCTTGGAGGACTCCCTTTTTGTGTTTCTTTCTTCAGGTAAGGGCGTCACAGAGTATACAGTGAGCCCCCCATCCAACAGGATGTAGGTCTTCCAAATTTCCCTGCGGTGAGTCAAGACATGTATGCACAGTCTTGGCAGGTTCCCAGTTTCTGCTCCCTACACATTAACTCTTAGGGGCTCTTATCACAGTGGGCAAAAAGACAGGCATCAGATCAGTATCCCTGGAGTGACCAGGACTACACCCGTCCTTGAGAAGCTGCCTCACACACCACTGCCGCAAGCAGGGAAGATCCGTACCTCTGTGCTTCCCGGAGAAAACGCTGCGGGAAGGCTACTCTGCCGCCCGTGTTTCCAACCACACAGCAGGCTCTGCTGGGCCCGCATCCTCTCCCTCTCCCTTTCCACCAGGCGCTGGCCCTCCCTCAGCCGCTCCAGGTTCTGTTGGTACTCCTGGAGCTGCTGGTCCAGCTCCCCGCGGGTCCTGAGCAACAGCTCCTCCTGTGACCGGCACTCCCTCTCGCGCTCCTGTAGCCGGCTGGCCTTGGCCTCCTGCTCCCGCTGCTGCTGGTCACACTGGCGGTGCCAGCGCCGCTGGTCCTGCTGGAACTGGGACTGCAGCTTGTGGATGTTGGCTAGCTCTTCCCGCTGCTTCTCCAGGTTGCGGTACTTCTCCTGGTCCTGGAAGGGGCTCCCTCTGAAGGACGGGCCAGGAGAGAGGCTCTCCTGCTGCTGGAGAAGCAGCCTGTGGACCTGGATGTGGCTGTCCTGGATGGTCAAGGCGGCCTGTGAGAGCAGGAGAAGGGCAAACAGTCAGGGCCTCCACGTGCTTATGCTTGGGGTTCTAATGACCTCCGAACACCAAAATCACAACCCCTTTCTTTCCTCTTAATATTCCTGTCCTTTCTAAGTTAGCTCCCCAGACTAACTTTGACATTCCGAAGAGGTTTATCACATTTTCTAGCAGGATGGCTTGAGAATTAATAAACCAACAAAAAAAGAAAAAAAAAAGGCACAAAAGCAAGTCATCTCCTCTTTCGGAAATGTGTTTTGTTGCTGGTTGTTGGTAATATTTAAGCAAGCCTTTTGAGTAAGAATTCAGTATATAAATTCACAAGACTGCATTCCTAGTCTATGTCTCATTCTCTGAGGTCTCTCCACTCAATAATTCACCAGAACTTAAGATTCTATATAAGCCTGATAGTATTCTTTATTTGAGTCCCAAACCAAAAATTACTTAAGCTATATTACATACATGAAAACATAAAAATAAAAGTCAACCACTTGGAAACTTTTGGTAAATAATCTTTTTATAATGTAATGCCCAAGGACAGCCGTTAATTTCATATTGAGGAGATACGTAAGTGGTAAAGCTATCTCGTTACTGTTATTTCTTCGTATTATTGCAGAAAGGTCATACATAAAGTCCTAAGCTGAAATTCATTTGTTTAATAGATTGCTAACAGGAGGCTGGAATGATTAAGGGAACATAGATACTCTAAAGCCCAGAGGACATTACCAACCAGATTAAAAAACCATTTGGAGTTACGGTATCTGCCTATGAAAAGTTTGGCAGCATCACAGGAAATAATTGCCAAGATTTGGAAGGATTCCACAAAACCAAAAAGAAAGGAAAAAAATCTCTGTGAATGCCCTGGGAAGCTTTTAATTTTGTAAGTTCCTGTTTAAAGCACAAAGAAACACAAAAGGGACAAATTGAAAATGGCCACATACTGGGTATGTATGTGTGTTTTGACTCGCTATTAAAAATTATTACTCTCCCAGGGATAAATTCACATTTTTCTTTCCTAAGAATTTTTAAAACTGTCCATGTAACAGATGCTGGGAATACAGGGATTTGACTAGTAGTTCTTTGTTAGATCAACAGTTCCCCCATACTTTTGAAGGTTAAAGAATGCAAAGAAATTTTAAATTAGTACTTGTCCTAGAATAAGATTCAAAAATGAATTTGCTGTAGCCTTTTGAAATAAAATTCACAGTTTTTACAATTGAAAACTTACTTTAAAAATTCCAAAACTCACATGAATATTTAAAGTCTTTTAGAAATTATTAAAAGGAGAACAATGATTATCATTGAAAATAGGTACTAATTATATTTAAATACAAAATAATTAGCATGTAAATAACCATTCAGGGCTCTGCTGACTTGGCTAGAGCAAACTGTAGAATGCACATTTATTAATTCTAATAAATTTCAAGGGCATCAATACAGCAAAACAAAAATCCAGCATTTTGTATATTGAAACTACCATGGGAGAAGACTACACTCATGAAAAGTTCACAGCACGCTAAGTAAGTGCACCAGGAAACTTTCTTCATGTCCAACATGTGAGATGAGACCACTCTCCTCTCTCACATGGAGGTGACCCTGAACTCTGGATATTCATTTTCACATTTACACTTGATACTTAGATCTAGGAAAGACACTAGCACTTGCTTTTCAAATTTAGGAAAATTCCCAGTTTGCTCTCTCAACTTTTGTCTTCTCCTTTCCACCTCCCCTCCATCTCTAACTCTGCTCCCCTAATATTGGGATCAAATTCCATTTGCATCTGATTTGAAAATGCCTATGTAAAAACTTCAATCATGCTTAAGAGATTCAGCTTCAAAGAGATGAATGCCCCACGAACAGACATCTTCCAGAGCCCACATCCTCAGACCCGCTCAAAAGTCGTGGTTAAGAGAATCCACTGTAGAATTTGCTATCTCCCTTCAATCTAATATTGTGCAAAAATTAGGTCATTTCGGTAAGCATTCCCAAACCCTGAATCCACAAAGCATGGCATGCCACACTGAAAAGGAGAGATGACCTGTGAATGTTTTCATCAGGCAACATAAGCTGAGGTACTCAATGTTTTCATCTCCCCAAAATTAGTGAACTATGCTCAAACTATAGCCATTTCTCAGTTAAAATGTAAAAGAAGGAATGTTTGTTTTCTATGATAAATCAGCTCTAAGATCTACCCCAGACCAACATGCTTAATGTCAGACACCAAAGGATTCCCATTAGATCTTGCACGAGACAAGGAAGCCTGCTATTGTCACACTTACTTACAACATTTCTAGAAGTAAGACAAAGTAAAAGCCAAGAAAATCAAATTGATGTCACCACTGAAGAATAACCATACTACTACTTTCAAATTTTAACATTCTATCTGAAACAGTCCAAAGAATAGAACTGCTAAACACAAACATCTTCTTCTAATCTAAAGTAAGAGATGACAAACAGCATGTTCTCCAACAAGGAGACTATTTACTTCAAAAGTGACAATTTTCTCCAATTTTGTTCATAAATAGGAAATTTTAATTTATCAGCCCTGGTATGAGGATACAAAACTTGTCAGAGTGATTCAAATCCCTTAGGAAAGAATATATAGGAAAGCATAGAAAAACAGTAAGAGACTATCACTGTCATATATTCAAATATAACCTAAAACTTTAATTACTAAGATAGGGGTACTAGAGCAATAGGCAGATGGTCAATAAAAGAAAGAAGTCTTGATGCAAAGCATAAATAAGAAAACATCAAATGCAGCATACTTTACATTGTTTTCTGGTGAAAACTTAAAGTCAGACTTACTTTTAATCTTCTTTTAATATTCAACAGGTCTAAGGTACGAAGTAGGAATGGCTAATAAACCAGGGGCAGGGGGGAGGAGTTTAGTTCCGATAGCAACCAAAGAAATGAAAAATAAGGTAATCAGATACCTTCATCTATTTTCTCAAATTGAGGAGGAGAGAGGGATGTTCATGGGTTTGATTATTTGGGGTAGTATCTATTAAAAAGCCTAAAAAAATAATTCTAGCCATTTATCCTAAGGAAACACTCAGCTGTGTTCAAAGAGCTTAGTGTGCAAGAATATCTAACAGACCTAATTAATACAGAATTGTAGCTACAAAGAACTGGATATATGCCATAGACTTGAATATTACACAGCCACCAAAAATTGTGCTACAGAGTAACAGCTGAATGAATAGAAAGGTACATGTTAAAGTAGAGTATATAGAAAATGATTCTAAAAAACTGGAGGGAGGAGCACCTGGGTGGCTCAGGAGGTTAGGCATCCAACTCTTGATTTAAGCTCAGGTCCTGATCTCAGGTCATGAGATCAAGTCCCATGTCTGGCTCTGCACTTGACATGGAACCTACCTGAGAATTTCTCTCCCCCTCTCCTTTCGCCCTTCCCCCCACTCAAGCTCTCTCTAAAATAAATAAACAAATAAAATCTTAGGGAAAAAAACTGGAGGGGTATATACAACATCACAATAGCAATTCTCTCTGTAGAATCACAAGCCACTTTATTTACTTACATCCTCAAATTTTTCTACCAATTTATACTTAACATTGGCATTGCTTTTGTCTCATTAAAATGCTTTTAATCCGTATAGTGAATGCTTGGATCTGGCCTCTCTTGTGCATGAACTAAGGGATCATCCCTGTAATCCTAAACGCAAGCACAGTTTTTATGTCTGTCTCTCTGTGAGAGACAGTGAGCCACCCGATGTGCCCCATCAGCCTTTGTGTGCCCAGCCCTTAGCACAGTGCCCAGCACAGAGAGAATGCCCAATAAATGTCAGGGGATGAACAAACAAAAGAATGAAGGAACTCCTGAATTATTTAACTGTTCTAAAGGCCCCAGTCCACAGGAGAAAGTGAAAAAAGTTTAGGTGCGAATTTAAGTTTTCCCCAGAAAATGTGAAGCCAGGCTACACTCACCTAAGAGTTTCACTGTAAACTTCAAGCCAGATCACAGTCATCCATATTTTTTAAAGATATGAACTGTTTTATGGTTTCAGAGAAGAACGGTCTAAAAAGCAGGAGTCTTGCCTCATGATTACAAAACCAGGTGAAATTCCAAGCAACTAGTAGAGCTACACTTTGGGAATTGGCATTCTTTTAAGATCATTCGCCACCTCTCAGACGTTCTAATTTTTAATGTCTGGGAATCATCTAGTAAAATGCATTGCATTAAGAGAAACGTTCCCAAGGTCAAAGATCAGAGGAACACAGTTACCTGAAGGCTATAGAGGAGACGGGTTAAGTTCTGTATCGCTTGTATAATCTGAAAGATAAGATCATAAGTGTCAAATTCCTGAAAAAGCACTCATTATCTGAAACTAAAGAGAGGATGACAATTTCATGTGTGTAGAGCTCACCTCTGACTGTGAAGAAACTGGGAAACTTCTATATTCCACCTAAAATACGTAAAAAATAAGAAAATGAATAATTGCTCTACTTTTGAAAAGCTGCACTTAGTGTTCCAAAATCTCTGACCTCAGGTAAATCACTTCACTCCCCCTAAACTCTTCTATAGTGACCCTCTTCTGGCCAGAAATCAAAGCCTACAGAATTAAACAACCCCTTGATGAGAGCCCCATCTGTGCAAACTCTGGATTTGAGATGCAGGGCAACTTTTCACCCAAACATCCCTTTAAAATAACAACAAGGGATGACAGTAAGGAAGCTCTGCACTCTCTCAGTAAGGGACAATATTTACCTTATGGAAACCACATGGTCAGCTGAGCTCTCCGTGCCCAGACTGAAGTTGGCCTTCGGGCCAGGCTGCCCCCCTGCATCCTGAGGCCAGATTTAGAAGCTGGAGGACATCCTGTCTGAATTCTAGCTCCCTGTCTCCAAGCTGAAGATTCACGAAGCCAAAGCAGCCAGCGGTTGGGAGAGGAAACCCAGACCCAGAGGTGGCCCAAGGGTCAGCACCTAGCTGGCCTGCTCGAGATCCTACTCTGAACTCAGTGGAAACATCTGTGATCGCCTTAGGAAAAGCACTATCAGCAGAGGCCATGAGTGGGGCTGGAGACCACCTGCTCCTGGGGGATGGGGGTCTATGTTTCATTCTTTGTCTCCCTAATGCATACAGTAGAGACACATGTGGACAGTGAGGATTTCTGGTTTCCAGGATTGAACTGAACATTTGTCTATTCATTTATTGCCTGTCTTCTTTCACTAGGACATAAGCCCATGAGTAGTAGGGCTTCTTACATGATTCAGTGCTGTTATCTACAAATGTAACAGTGATGTCTAACATGTAAGGACATTCACACTTCATTCCCTAAATAAATATCATGCATCCGTTGTATACTCCACTCCTTGTGCTATGGGAGATCACCAAATTCCCTGCCTTCCTAGAACCTACTGTCCCCTGTACATTGCTTGCTCTTATCTGAGCAGCTTTACACTGAAGCCATAAGAAACGGTCAGCTGTGGTAATGTTCTTGGGTAACTCTGGACTTGTAAATTCAATCAGTTCAGGCTGGTGAAGCTTTGAGGAGATAGCCAGATCCCTTCTTCCTGTCCCTCCCCCACACTCTTCCCCATATTGCCCATAAAAGATTTCTTTACTGACCAGAACCTCTAAGATAGGAAGGACAAAGGATGGAATAGAACATGAAGTTTAGAGTCATTAGGCCTGTGCCTGGAACCACCCCCCCTTCCCCACCCCCCACGATACTGGGCTAAGAACCCCCATTCTCTAGTGAGTTCTAGAGTTCTCTCTGCTCTTGTGGTTTGGTCCCTGCTTCACAGTCATTAACTTTGTAATAAGGAAATCATATGCTATAGAATTTTTATACTCTATACAAATTAGAAACATAGAAATGAGCTGAATTATGTTACATGTGGTTACTTATTTCCAAGAACAGTGAAGTTTGATACCAGAGATGTTGAAGGTCCTATTTTTCATGGAGCTGGTCTGCCACCTTGTGGTGTGTGTGCGCATAACCGCAGCTGGTGATTGACACACCAGGTATTTTTTTCGGTCTGCGGCACTTTTAAAATTCTTTCAGAAAAATATTTTTAAACCTTACCTGATAAAAGAAGCTAATTATAAAATATCCATCACACTTTGTTTTTAAACGTTTGATTTCAGGCGATACTGTTCTTTTTGTCAATTCATTTTCTCAAATGCCTTATTAAAATTCTTCCAGAGAGGTTCACCCCATGGTTCACTCCCCAAATGAGGGGGACCTACACACCTCATTTCACTTACCTGTGACTGAACCATAGAAGGAAAAAAGACCTTAGGGGTGGGAGCCACCACAATTTCCATTCAAGAAAAAACTATTACTAACTAACCAGCCTTCCTTCTCTCTCTCCCTTCCTCTAGGACAAAGGCAGTTGGAAGCAACAGACTGAAAAGTGAAATCCACACTGAAAAGGAGGAAAAAAGTTGGAATGTTTTAAGAAGAAATAAGTCAGAAAGCTTACAGTCAGAGTAAGCAGAATAAAATATTGCATTCCTGTTTTTATTTTGGCTTATGACTTTTTAAAAAAAAATACTAAGTCACAGTCATATCTCCTGTGGATTTTAAAAAATCTTTGGAGTGGTGTCTCAGTCATATATAATAAATGCAAAAATACATAACATAAATTATTACATAAATATATGACATATGTCATTTTTCCACATTAGCACATACTGGTATCTGGTAATGGGTCTAACGTGATTTTAGATAAAAACTGAAACTTTTGAGCCCCAGCCTACCCTGGGGAGGCCAACTAGCCACCTCCCAGAATCCTACTCTTATTCCCAATTTCTGACATCCCTACTCTTATTCCCAATTTCTGACATCCCAGATTCATTTGAAGTGAAGAGGAAGTTCCCTGCATTTAGTTTTTCAATGAGCATCACAACCTATGTGTAAACTATGTCCCCCCTACCCCCTCAAAGGCATTTGGAACCACTTTGCCCCCAAGCAAAATGTGGTCAGGTTGACTAAAAAGTCTCACAAAAAAGTAGGTGACCACGTGGGTAGAGAGGGGAAAACAATCTGAAAAGACAGGAAGGTAAAAGAAAGTGAAAGCAGCAACAGGAGTCCAAGTCCACATTATTTCCGCCACTTAGCACCACCTGGCTGCCTTAAGGACACCGCCGGCTGCCAGGACCGCCTCCGGGCCAAGGGCCACTAAGTGGCGGGTGACAAGCTAGAGCTTAGCAGGGAGAAAAGCAGAAGGGAGACCAGAAGTAAGAGTGCGCAGACACACAAACATTCGAGTTTTAAATCCTTTTAATAATGTTGAAATCGTTTCTTTGTTTACACCTACATGATAGAGGCAGAGCAAGAACATTTTGAGGAAATTTAAGTCAGAAAGGTTAAATAAAGAGTAGGGAAGTTGAGAACAATTGAGGAAAAACACTGGCATACCACTCACTGCCACCGACAGCCCAGGACCTGAGGTTACGTTACTACACAAAGTAACTGGTGCCATTTACTAACAAATCAGTTCACAATACCTTCTCCCCTGCATCAGAGACTGCCAAGTCGGTTCCCAAACCCTGGGTGCCAGGATCCACATCCCAACAGCCTCTTCCTCCTGTCCCTTCTGTGACTAGTGCTGGAGGCACACCAGTGAGACAGAAACAGAAAGGACATCATCAAACAGCAGCCAGCGCACAGGGTTCTTGTGTACACAGCTGACACATATTTCAAAGTAAGAAACACAAAAATCACACATAGTACATACTCTCATACAAGGGGCCAAAACAGTGCAAAGCACAGTGTCCCTGCCCTCGGGGAGCTTACATGCTAAGAGATACCAAACTGAAAAATGGCCTCAATTATCACCCATCTTTTACATTTTCTTTCTTGCAGAGAGGTGGCAATATGGAGAGGAGGATTCTACATTTCACTTTTGCTTACCAGGCAAAAGCCACTGGGGAGGAGGAAACTGGGAACAGGCACTGTACAGCAAAAGCAAGGGCTGGCTGACCCAGGTCTAAGCAGACAGCTGGGCTGATAGGCTCCTTGGTGGCTAGTGTCAGAGCAGCAGACCAGGAACAAGGTTTAGAAGGAGGAATCGACACAGGGAATGAGATATCTTTCTAAGTAGGGTCAGGTTGGCTAATACTTCATGAGCTCAACAGTCGTACAAATAGGAACCTGTCCCTGTCTCGAAGTAACTTTTTAAAAACAATTTCCAAGCATTTTTTTCTCATAATACTGCTTATATGCTACATTCACAACAACTGAAATACTGTATATTTAATGTATGAAACACAGAAATATTTCTAAATCCAGAACTATTTTTAAGAAACACAGATTTCACTCTGCCCATTAAATCTCTGCTGGTGGGATTTTCTTTGCCCATGGGAATTCCATTAAAACTTACACTATGCTCACCTTAGGCAGATTTAAACTAGACTTTCCAAAGCATTTCCACACACAGACTTACACTGGAACCATGTCCAGACGGGGCCCTGGTGAAATATTCACTGGGACACATGGTTCCATCTTGAAACTTTACTATTGATGGAGGAAATACTTTTTCTCCTTCTCTAAATGAAAGTCCTCTAGGACTCCAAAAGCCACTTCTATTACAAAGAATTTTTTGTTTAAGTAGAAACTGCTTCGAATTCTATCAGCTAAAAATTAAATTCGTTTTGCTCAGGCTGGTCAATGCTTTTCACTTATAGTGAGGGACATTTTATAGAAATTTATGTGTCACTCAAAAAATGGTTCCACTCCTGGGCATTATACTTACTTCTTAAGAGAGATATCCAAGACTTTACCAAAGAGCTACCCATTATCTCGCTCTCCCTCCTCCCACTGCCTGGCAATGAGGACCATCAGATGGGCAAAGAAGTTGATGGTGAGACAAGTGATCAGGTCCCTCTTTTCCTTATTCAGTTTCAGATCTCCAGCATTTAGGAAGGGGTAGATTATATTCACCATCTGATTAGGTATATTGAGGATGAAAATAGAAGGCCTTGCTTGGTCTATGACTTCAGATTGGCATGGGCTTGACTTAGAAGGACTCAGTCCTTAAAGTCCAACAAAGAACTGACCCAGTCAGTGAAAGGCCCTCATTTGGGAATCGTCTTTTGCCTCCACCAACCTTATAAAGAGAATCCAACTCTTATAGCACCAGGCTCCAATCCAGCCCGGAAACAAAGAGGTCTTCGGGGGTACGGGACCCTAGAAACATGCCCCTGTCCCTTCCGTACGTGAATCCTGGTATCAGGGCACTGTAAACAGCCTCTCAGCAGTTTTCACAGATGTCATGGGTGTCCCTGGGCCCTCTCCCCAGTCATGGGAGATGTGCGTACAGACTGGAAGAAACTTCACTGCCTGGTCTTGAGGGAGGGAAGAGGCAGCCAGGTGCTCTGAGCAGCTGTAGGGGCCGTGTGGAGCCTCCTCAGCTGTCCCTGGGGTGAGGCTGAGAGCAGCAGATCCCCCCATGTATTTTTAGATGGAACTCCCTCGATGGCATAATGAGTTTCTTCTTTTAAAAGGAAATCACCCAGGGCAGTACAACTCCCCTGATGAATTTGGGCTGTGTCAAAATGAAAAACATATGTGCACTTTCTGAAAATAGAAACGCAGGGCTGGATCAAGCAAAATTTGAGAGGACAAAATAATTATTAGTGTCGATCTCAAAAAAAGTCCAGAGTTTTAAAACTGTACTGCTTCCATGGATCCTAATTAACCAAGGGATGTTGTTAAAGAAATTCAGAGATAATTTAATCCTCTCATCTCTAGCTACGAAAGACATTTTGTCTTGTGCATAATGAGGCCTGGTGGAAATAAGGTTTTTATCACCCAAATACAATGAAAAATATGCTCTTTGTGCTTTTATCTCAGAAAACTGTAGGGAATGAAATCTTCAGCTCATACGTTTAACAACATCATTAGGTTCCAAGAAATCACCTAATTCTGTATATGACACTTTTCCGTATTTAAAATATTTTGAAACAGGGCCTTCAATAAATGAATTCTCACCTGAACTGAAGCGCATGGTGACAAAGATCGAGGATTTTTTGGCACTTCTGCCTTTCACCATGCCACCAAAACATGTGTCTGCGGGAATGTGCTGGAGTCTAGCTTTCTGGGTTATGTTTGCTCAGTTGATGCCTCTGAGATAAAGTCAGAGGACTTGTTCTTTCGTGAACAGCAGGGAGTCATTTTCAAAAAAACCCAAAGTTTAAAAGTTATTTCACAACCATATTCCAAACTGTCCTCCATAAGTCTTACCAAAACTGAGGCAGGGTGGGGTTTGGAGAAGGTAACAAAGCTTGCCTGGGTCAGAGAGCAGGATAACCCACCAACTACTCTTGAAATCCTTGTCCTTGGAACAGCAGTGTCATTATCATATGTAAATTAGGCTAGTAGACTGATTCCCAGGTTTTCTCTAACTTAAAAAGTACAGTAAGTCTCCTCCAAATAGGGACAGAGTCATGGCCTTCATTTCATATGACCACTGTATGTTCCAGAGGTTGTGCTCAGGCTCACCGCAGAAGCCTGAACTTTCACTTACAAGCTGGAGATGATCCTGGCTCTTCGGGGGTGCTCCGAGTATCCATCAAGGAAGATTCTCCAGAACCTTCCTCGGATGACTGACAGGCATCACCTGCTTGTGAGGCCTTCACTGCAACTTGGAGGCTCTCAGCTAAGAAGAAAGAACACAAAATTAAAAAACCAAATACACCGTTTAATCTGGATCAAGGGTTGGCAAACTCTCTTTGGCCTGTGTCTGGTTTTATATGGCCCAGGGGCTAAAAATGGCTTTTATATTTTAAAGAGTTGTTAAAATATACACACAGGAACCCATGCATGCACAAAGAAGAATGTGTCCCAGAAACTGCATGTGGCCTGTAAAGCCTGAAATATTTACTATCTGGCTCTTCACAAGAAAAAAATTTGCCAACCTGCAATCTAGACCAATACTTCACGTATAATTTTATAATAGAAAATTAATAAAAAGATGCACTGTATAAAAAAATCTCAATTTTAACTTTCAGTACACTAGTCTGCTGGAAAACTATCTGTAATTCAATTCATTTAAGATTTTAAAATGTGCTATTCAAAAATATGAGCTATTCTTTGAAAGAAAATTTCCTCAACTGTGCCTTAAAAAACAGAGATTCCCAATCCTTACCTATACCTACTAGATCACATTCTGCAAGGGAAAAGACAAGGAATTTGCATTTTATTTATTTATTTTTTTCTTAAGATTTTATTTGACAGATGGACATTACAAGTAGGCAGAGAAGCAGGCAGAGAGAGAAGAAGGGAAGCAGGTTCCCTGCAGAGTAGAGAGCCTGATGTGGGACTCGATGTGGGCTCGATGCGGGGCTCGATGCGGGGCTCAATCCCAGGACCCTGGGATCATGACCTGAGCTGAAGGCAGATCCCATGACCCTAGGATCATGATCTGAGCTGAAGGCAGAGGCTTTAACCCACTAAGCCACCCAGGCGCCCTGGAATTTGCATTTTAAACAAGCACCAAAGGCTACTCTTAGGATCTGGTAAGACTGGTAAACAACCCACCCAAAAAGCCATGTTTTTATTTATAATTAAATATTTTCAACAAGTATGCAAAATGGCATAGTTTCGAGGGCTCTACAAATATTTCTAAAACATTGCGTCCAATATTCGAATTTAGCAAATACTCTTTGAGTACCTACTCTATTCCTGGGGCCCCTGGGCATCTGTAACTAATTAGGGGAGTCTGCAGACTAGAGGAGGAAAACACAACATATTCGTTAACTATATACAAGTAGCACATGATCAGTGTTAAGTTCTATCATCCAGTTATGAGAGCATCATAAAATGCTCCACAGTGCCAAGGAGCAGGACAGTGACAGTCGCCAGCGGGATTAGGGAGAAGTTCTTTTTTTTTTTTTTTTTAAAGATTTTATTTATTTATTTGAGAGAGAGACAGTGAGAGAGAACATGAGCGAGGAGAAGGTCGAGGGAGAAGCAGACTTCCCATGGAGCTGGGAGCCTGATGTGGGAATGGATTCTGGGACTCCAGGATCATGACCTGAGCCGAAGGCAGTCGTCCAACCAACTGAGCCACCCAGGCACCCCTAGGGAAAAGTTCTTAAAGGAGATGAAAGGTGAAGAGAATCTTGAAGGATGAATGGGATTCAAGACACAGAGACCGGAGAGGAGAAAGGAGCAGAAAAGTAGTCTAGGAGAACAACGACCTAGGGAGACCATGCGTTACTGAACTATTTGGTTTTGTTTGTTTGTTTTCCCCCAAAGATAATGACCTCACTCTGATTAAGAATTCCTGCTAGATCTCTGAGTCCTGATCATAAATGACTCAGGGTAGATCAGGCAGCTCCTCAATTGCTCTGTGTTTTCCTGAGCAGCTTGGTCCCCCGCTGTTCCCCAGCACCTACATCACATGACGGGCGAGGGGAATTAAAGCAGGGGGACGCAAACCGGGCATCTATGACAGTTTTGATGGGGGGGAAGGGGAGAGCGAAAGCCACTGGCTAAAATGGAAAGGGGGTGACTTACTCGACAGAGGCGTTATCAAGGTCAATGAGAAGGTCACTGGTTCTCACCAACCCATTCAAAAGTACTTCCAGCTGTATTTCTAAAATATACTTTGGACCTGTCCACTTCCTGATACATCCATTGCCAACATTCCTGGGTCTAGACCAAAGTCCCAACACCCCCCATCAGCTTGTGTAACTGCCAACCAACCATCTCCAGGCAAACTGGTCTCCCTCCACTCTGCTCTCCTGCCAGCAGCCGGCTCTCTTCTGAAGACATACAATGGTGCCACTCTCATGATAAAAAGCACCAGTAACTTTCCATCAGTTTGGGAATAAAATATTTATTTTTTTTTAACCAGAGCCTGCAGAGATCTTTCTCTGCCCACCCACAAGACCTCCCCTCATACGCTTCCCTGACTGCTGTCACCCTGCCTTCCTTCTTCCCCTAGAACACACCAAGCTCATTCCACAGACAAGGGCATTGTACTCACTTTCTCCCTGCCCAGGAATGGTCCTCCCCTTGATCCCCAGTCAGCTGGCCTTCTTCTCATCTTTTAATTCTCATCTCAAAATATCATCTCCCTGGAGTAGTCTACCCTGACTTCACTAAAGCAAAGCCTTCACCTCAGCCCAACCTTATTTTGTTACTGTTGTGAAATTATTTTGTTTCCTTGTGTATTGTCTGTCTTCCTCCACTATGTTTTTATTTCCCTCTCTTTTTTTTTTTTTTCACTTAAGTGCAGTTGACACACAATGTTACATTAGTTTCAGGTATACAAGGTAGTGATACCCCAAGCTGAACACCTTACACTGTGCTCACCATGCACAGTAAGTCACCCCTGTAGCTACCATCTGTTCCCACACAATGTTATACAGTATCATTGACTATATTCCCTATGCTGTGCCTTTTATCCAGGTGACTTACTGATTCCATAACTGGCAGCCCATACCCCACTACAAAGTATAAAAGGTATTAACTCTTTCCTTAGAACCAAGAGTAAAGCACAGGGCAGATGCTCAATGAATGTCTGAAAATGAATGGATGAATGAATGATTCTGCCAGTAGACCCCACTTCAGACAACCTCTATGCCCTTCTTAAGATCCTGGTTTCCCTATCAAATAAAGATGACAGAATGCCATGATTTCTAAATTCTCCTCCAGAGCCGATGTTCTGAGATTCTGAGCCAGAGCTTGGCAAACCTGGGTCTTCAAAGGACCAGATCACAAACATTTTAGACTCTGTGGGTCACGGTTTCTGTCGCAGCTACTCATCTTCACCACTGTAGCAAGAAAGCAGCCACAAATCATAGGTAAATGAGTGTGCAGGGCTGTGTTGCAACAAAATGATAGTCACAAAAACAAGTGGTAGGATACATTTAGTCCATGGTCTGGAACCTTCCAAACCTTGTCTGCGTTCCTTGCCACTCTCCCAGGTGGTAGCTGTTTTCTCTCTCAAACTCACTGTCCCTACTGTCACTGCCAAACTATTATCCCGCCAACCCCCTTTTTTCCTTTAATTTTGTACCATCAGATTACAGCACTCACTACCCCTCCTTGTTGCCATTCATCTACAGATTCCTTGAACAGTGTAGCAGCCGGTGCGAGTTCTCTCCCTTCCCCCAACGCTAGTCCTGTCAAAATTCTCAGAAATAGCCGTTTTTGTGAACCTAGTCCTTCCAATACCTTAGCCTCATGTCTCCTTGACATCCTCATTTCCTTTACCCTACCTCAGCCACCAACTCCCAAGGTTGTACTCTAAACTTGAGTATTACCCATATTTGCACTTTGCCCCCTTATATAGTCCATTCTCCACACAGGAGTCAGAGGGCTCCTTTTAGAACACCCATGACGTCACCCTGCTACTCAAACCCTATAATGCTTCCTATAGTGTCTCTCAGAATGAAATCCAAGCTCCATACTTAACTCGGTCGGGTCCTGTAAAGTGAGTGGTAGTTAGCTCTGTCTCATCTGCCACCCCTCACCCCTCCCTTCACTCTCTACCTGCATGGTCGTCCCTCCTTGCTACTCCTCAGGCTTGCTATGCACCTGCCTCCAAGCCTTTGCATCTTTTGTTCTCTGTGTCTGAAACATTCTTTCCCCAGATGTCTACTCGGCTTTTTCACTTTCCCGTGTCTGCTTACACATCACCTTATCGAAGAGGCCTTTCCTTGTCACCTTAACTCAAAAACCACCTTCCCACTCCATCCCTCTCTTTATCCCCTATCCTGTTTATCATTCGTTTTTGTTCTCTAAAGATTTATTTTTTTGTTTTACAGACACAAAGAGAGAGAGAGCGTGCAGGCAGGCACGTGGTGGGGAGGGATGGAGGGAGAAGGAGAAGGAGAGAGAGAATCTCAAGCAGGCTCCCTGCTGAGCAGGGAGCTCAACTCGGGGCTCAATCTCAGGACCCTGAATCACCACCTGAGCCGAAATCAAGAGTCAGATGTTTAACTGACTGAGCCACTCAGGTGCCCCCATTTCTTTTTTTTAACTAGGGTTCAGATTTTATTAGAATCTATATTGAAGCAATTGCCCAAGCAGTTTTCCAAATAAAACTGTCTTTGTCTTTATTGTTTTTTTAATTGAAGTATAATTAATATAGTTATATTAGTTTCAGGTGTATAATACTGTAATTCAGTTCTAATTACTCAGTGCTCATCATGCTAAGTGTACTCTTAATCCCCATCGCCTATTTCAACCCATCGCCCCATCCACCTGCCGTCTGGCAACCACCAACTTACTCTCTGTACTTAAGAGTCTTTTTTTTTTTGGAGGGGAACCCTCCTACACTGTTGGTGGGAATGGAAGATGGTGCAGCCACCCTGGAAAACAGCATGGAGGTTCCTCAAAAAGTTCAAAATAGAGCTACCCTATGATCCAGCAATCGCACTACTGGGTATTTACCCCAAAGATAGAAATGTAGTGTCCTGAAGGGGAACGTGCACCCAAATGTTTACAGCAGCAATGTCCACAATAGCCAAATCACGGAAAGAGCCTAGATGTCCATCAACAGATGAATGGATAAAGAAGATGTGTATATAGTGTATAAAGAAGATATGCGTGTGTGTGTGTGTGTGTGTGTGTGTGTACACAATGGAATATGATGCAGCCATCAAAAAAGTGAAATCTTGCTATTTGCAACAACATGGATGGAATTAGAGGGTATTACGCTAAGTGAAATAAGTCAACCAGAGAAAGATAATTATCATATGATCTCACTGATAGGAGGAATTTGAGAAACAAGACAGAGGATCATAGGGGAAGGAAGGGAAAAATGAAACAAGACAAAACCAGCGAGAGAGACAAACCATAAGAGATTCTTAATCTTAGGAAACAAACTGAGGGTTGCTGGAGTGGAGTGGGGTGACAGGGATGGGGTGGCTGGGTGACGGACATTGGGGAGGGTATGTGCTATGGTGAGTGCTGTGAATTGTGTAAGACTGATGAGTCACAGACCTGTACCCCTAGGGCAAATAATACATTATATGTTAATAAAAAAAAAAGAATCTTTTTAAAATTTTTCTTTTTCAATTTGTTTTTTCCTAAATTCCATAGATGAGTGAATTTATTTGTCTTTCTCTGTCTGATTTATTTCACTTAGCATTACAGCCTCTAGGTCCATCCATGTTGCTGTGAATGGTCAGATCTCATTCCTTTTTATGGCTGAGTGAGATTCCACTGTAGAGGTACTCTACTTCCTCTTCATTCATTCATCTACTGAGAGACAATTTTTTGTGCTTGACACAACCTGACATATCTATTTCCTTTCATTTGGCAATTTTTAGAATATGAATTGTAGCACAACTGGAACCCTGTCTTATTTTGCTATATCCTGAGTATTAAAACCACAGTGCATGGCACACAGAAGGTTCTCAGGCATTTTCTGAACTTGTTAAGCCAAATAGTTTTGGAAGCAACTTACCCTCTTTCAGTGCTGCAGCTAGTAAGGAGGCTGCCTGCGGAGGCTCTCCTGGGTCAGGTTTAATGAGGAGGTGGGGCTCTAGATGGACATCCTCCAATCCACTCAATTCTCCAAGTTCAGCATAGATATGCAGCTTCTCCTCCAAACACGTGCAAATTTGTTGGTCTTGGTTACTGAGTATTTCTATGAAACAGTTATTTACCATAGAAGGTTATCAGATAAATACAGCAACTGTCTGAAAATCCAAGCTCTAAGATAAAAATGTTGCTTGTCAGCAAAGCAGTATGGTCTCACAAGTCGAGTGCAAGTTGTTGGGTGGGCCAGAACCAGGTTCAAATCCTAACTGTTCCACTTAGTGACTAGTCTCCAGCAAATGACTTAACAACTCTATCTTCCATTCTCTTTTCTGTACATTTACTGTACTCAGATGTTCATTTCCTTTTCCATGCCCCTAACTCCAGAAAAACTTGCACAACCATTCTTTGTTCAGGCTGTTTTCTATTCGTCTTAAACACGAAGCCCAGGAATGAAAATTGAGGTGGCACTGTTCATGATGACTGATACCCACAAGGAAAAACAATGCAGAAGCCCAAAGCTACTCAGGCTTCAGCCCATCTTGGTTAAAACCAAACCTACTGGCTTCTGTTTTTGTTTCTAAACATCCAATTTCTCTGACCATCTTTGCATGCATCATTTTCCTCTGATTCCAACATATCACATGATTCTCACGGTTTAAAGGGACGTCAACCAGCATCTAATCCAGGGGTTTTCAGTCTGCCTTAGTTTCACCAGGGTAGAATTTTAAATACTGACATCCACAACCACCTTCCATAGATTGTGAGTGAATTGGTTGAGCATAAGGGCCCAGGCATCAGAATTTTTACAAAACCCTCAAAGTAATTCTGATGTCCACCCAGAGATGAGACTCACTGAGCTGATCTAATTTCCTTAATTCACAGACTTGGAAACTGACAACCAGAGTTGATGGGTTCCCTGTCCAAAGTCACATCACCGTGACCCAACAGGGCCGGGACCTAAAATGACACCATTGGACAAGTACTTCAATGCACAGCTATACCATACTGTCCACAGTTCTTGTTGCATACATATTATGTGCCCATTTTTTGGGGGGGGGGAATTTGTCATCTATTTTAAATCACTAAGGAGGAAGGGGGATAGCCATTTTATTTGAACACTCCTAGTGCCAATACTTCTTGTTCTGAAGAGTGGTGGGTAGGCCTCAGGTACACAGAGTTAGATTAACCATTTAATCACAATCTCCCACTCCTGACACCTGGGTTTTCCCAGCATCCAAGGAGAATGCCACAGCCAGGGATCAGACATGTCTGCACGGTACCTTGACATTGCTGAATTTTGGCCACTCTTGCTTCAGCTTTCCGCCTCTCTTCATCAGATTCACTTGTCCTTCCCCCTTCTTCCTCTGGGCAACTTTAAGAGACAATAGTCAAGACAGACAACTGAAACCAAATCCAAGTATCTTCAGGTTCATTAGTAATACATGGGGATCTGGCAGTAACACTACTCAGAGAAGGAGAAATTCAGAAAAGGTTATGCCCTCTAGCCAAGATAACTGGTTTTCCTAAGTATATAAAGAAGCTTGCACAATATGACACAGCTCTCAAAGTGAGAAGTACAGGGTGACTCAAAAATTCCAACAAACAGATATACACAAACATACATTCGTATGAACGTGTACCACACCCTACACCCCATACTACCAACACTAGCATTAGGCCCAACTAAAATATTCATATTTTACTTTCTACTATGCTTGGGTACTTCTCAATGGGACAGAGGAGAGGGAGTTGGGAGGGGACAGAGGGTAGAGTGACAGGTTGGGTGTGGAGCAGTGGAGGTGGGAGAATTTTATAAAACATCATTCAAGATCAATCAAATCAAATTACCAGAAAGAAAGATCACCCTCACCCCATCTTGTTCATAAAAACTTACAAAAACACAAGTAATGAGGCATAAATTGACTTAGAACACATAGATCCACCAACTGAAAAATGTTTATTGAATGATTCTTCAGAATTCGCCACAAAGAGAAACAAAAGACACAGCCCCTGCCCTCGAGGAGCTTCCAATCTAATAAACACATAGACACAAAAAAAGCTAATAGCTACAAGGTGGTTTGTGACAAGCATGGAGTCAATGTTCTGGAGATCAGATGGTAAAGAATTTCAGGGAAGGAAGAGACCATCGGAACCGAAGAGGTCTTCACAAAGGAGGGAAGCCATGAGCTGCACCAAAGACGAGCAGGAGCCACATGGGTGGGGGGAGCGGAGGGCTTTACATGCAGGGAGGTGCGGAGAACGAGGCTGCAGATGAGGGGCTATCAGAGGTGGGGGGAGGGGGGAGGGAGCAGACCCCCCTGGCTGAGGCAAGGCATTCATGCAGAGGAAACATGGTTAGAATACTTTCCCAACTGAACAAGTCCATTCCCTTGAGTGTGGACAGAAGAAAAGGTTACCTTTCTACGGCCTGTTGGATTCGTCTCATCCAGTTATTTCGTTCCTCCTTGGAGTTGGTGTGAATTTCGTACATCTCAGGACCAGCGGAGGAGGCACTGATGAGAAACATGCCTCTTTCCTCATTCGCAACTTCTCTAGCAATAAGCTTCTGAAGGGAAATAACCGATGGCTTCTGGTCCTGCACAGAAGAGAAAGATGTGCCGCTAAAACAGCATCCTACCAAAAGCAAAGGTTCTCACCAAATGCATCAGCTAAGGAAAGCGAGAGTAGCAGGCAAATCATTTCACTGCAACCTTTCAAAAGTGCTGCACAAGTTGGTAAGCTCGCCAATGGAAAGGGCATGGTGAAGAGACGATGGAGAAAAAGGATACAGGAGAATGTTTGTCCTTAAGAATGAGTGGCTTAAAAGGACAACTTTTGAAAAAAGAACAATCAGAGCACGGAGAATCTCAAAATGCCATCATCTGGGGTTCAGGAGTTTTTCTAGAAGGGCACAGCATAGAAAATAGCATCTCAAATATCACAAGAAGACTGAGAGGGGTGGGAGACCTAAGAGTCCACAGGACTTAGCAGTATTTTGGGTGGACTGTGAGAATAAGAGAGAGGAGGGGGCATGACCTCAGAGTCCCCAAGCACAAGCAGTGTGTTCTGCTACCGTAGGACTGAGCACAGCAACTGAACTTCTGTGGCTCTGCCTGCAGGTGCCTCTTCTTCCCACCCACCACGTAAGCCTTCGGTGGGTGAGGGGGAAATGGGTCGGGTTCATCTTCGTACCCCTAGGACACTACCTTGCATAGAGTAGGCTTTTAAAAATGTCTGTAGAAATGGATTTAGCATAATTCCATCAGAGCAGAATAGGAAGGAAAGCTAATATTCGGTGTACAAGCCGTGACAAAATCCCCTCTTCTATGTGCATTTTTTGTGCTCTTTTGAGGTCCCATTCTAAGCACTGGGGGATTCGATGATCTCTTACCCAGAGAAGAAGCTGTAGTTGAAATAATAATTGAAAGAATGCCTCCAGGAGATAAACAGTCTGGGGGGCTAAGTATGAAGAATTTTCTTTGGTTCATGGCTTCTAACCCTGTTGAGAGTCAGTTGCAGTATGTGGTTTGGCTTCTCCTTCACAGACAGAGTGATGCCTTGACCCAGAACTTGCCACCACAACCCGCGCGGCTGACTCCTTAGTGCACATCTAAAGTTGTGTGAAAGGGTGTACCCAGAAGACCTCTCCAGCCCATTCTTCTCCCAGCAGCAAAAAACAAAAGCAAAGAATGACACCAACTTTTTTGAATACTGCCCTCTCTAACTAGGGGGAGCTCCTGAACACTAGTGATATCCTTCATTCAGTCACGGATCTAGTACCCAAGACCTTACTTGCTTTCCTTCTTCCAATGCACAGTTACGCTCCTCAGCTTACAAAGTAAATGGCCTCTGTATATAAAGTCAGAGTGGGTTTAAATTGCTTATGATATTAGCAAGGATGAAATAAACTGAACCAGTTGGTTAGGGCTGCAGAAGGAGGCAAGGTAGTAAGGTCAGATATTTTTTAAGTGAAAAACAGGTAAGCTGGTAGAAAGTAGCATTAATTAAATCACATCAGGGTATGTGCTATGGTGAGGAAAAAAATAATAAAATGAATAAAATAAAATAAATAAGAATAATAAAAATAAAATAAAATGAAAATTAAATTAAATTACCATCAGATGAGGAGACCGCAGGGTCATGCCCATCATTATTCACATTAATTACACTAGAACACTAGATATGATCAAGAATTCAAATTAAACCTCTAGGAATGGAAGTAATGGGTCTCCCTTAAAAACAGATGTTAAAAATTGGTCATGGCAAGGCCTAACCCAGCCTACAGATCTTGTGGCCAAGCTTTTGCCACAGTATTTTCAAAACAGATTTTTTTTTTTAAACAGTCACCAACATTTAAGAACTGGGGGATTCCCCCTTTTTTAAAAAAAACAGAGATGTGTGGGTTCTTGGAAAAAGCAGACTAGCAATCCTGGGCTCAGGTACCCATGTGAACACACAGGCTCTGAGTAATCCCTGCTGTCTGGGAGACAGGCCATGTTCTCACCAGGTTACTAAAGTATCATCACTCGCTATGGGATCCTCGATCCCAAGTCCACTCCCAGGTCTCTCCTGTTTCCCGCCAAGCCCTCAAGGCAGAGTGTGCCCCAGAGGAAGAGGAAAGGGAGCTGTTACCTTCAACTCTATTGTCACCCGTCTCCATTTGGGATTCCACAGAGTGGCTGTCTCTGTCAGTAATATCATTCGAAATCCCACTGGGACAACAAGACCTTCAGACTGTTTCCTGTTTTGAACTTGAACTTGTACATCTCCATGTTCCCTTGTCTTTTTTTACGGTTCATTTTGAAATTACCTTCTTTAATATTTAAGAGGTCCTCCTAGACTCAGAGGAATTTCCCAGTCATTTCTTAGATTTGGGTCCTACTCCCATTTCCAGGGGAGTCCTCTTTAAAAGCAAAATTATCTTATAGGGACTCCATTTTTTTCTGCTGTTTTCAGCTGCTCATGTTCTGGCCATGTCCAAATTCATCATGTCTTTTGTAACATGTAGCAAGATAAACATTTCCTAAAGTTCTTCTAACAGCACCTAGAGCAGAGAAACTTACCTGTGGGTATTAGCATGAAGATGACTTTCTCCAATGCCAAGGCGCAAATCAGGAAATCCAGACATCTGTATGACCCTGGCTAATACAGCAATTCCCTCAAGCACTTCCCTCAATACAGCATAAATAAGATATTTACGACTGGA
Source organism: Mustela erminea (assembly GCF_009829155.1). Classification (NCBI taxonomy): domain Eukaryota; kingdom Metazoa; phylum Chordata; class Mammalia; order Carnivora; family Mustelidae; genus Mustela; species Mustela erminea. The sequence continues at coordinate 64,947,289 of NC_045616.1, forward strand.
GGGCTGTGCTAACCTAAATGTCTTTGATGCCACTCAAAAGCATATGCTTGAACAGTGTAGTGCCCTTGAGTCCTTAAGGATAATGCTTTCTATTTTGCTCCCTGACATGGACAGGGGCTTGGCTGGCTTTTATGAAAGCTGCTACGTATCAGGCTAGCAACTCCATGAAACAGTATCAGCATCATCTTACTGTTGTCCAGAGACAAACACCTTCTACCGAGAGGAGGAAAGCTGTGATTACCTTCATCCTGGCATTTGGCAGATTGCCTTCCTAATGTCCAGCTTAATGTGGTCTAAGGCAAATGTGGTCTAAGGCAGGCACAGATAACTCTGAAAGAGGTCACATAAGTGGGACAGATCCGTATTTCAAGCAGTGACTATAAAGTGAGCATCACACCTTCACCACGATGCATACACTATGTTGAACTAGAATATAAGACAGTTGTCTGTATGCTGTGTCTAATCTTTGACCCGTCAGCAGGTCATCTTGGCCTGTCGTAACACCCAAGAAGGCACAGTTTGCTTCTCTTTCAGCTTTCTGGTTTTGACCAAACTTGGTTTTCTTTAAAAGTGTGGTATGAATTTGTTTTCTCTCCTGTCATGGTCCTCACCTCCCATAGGACAAACAAAATGGTCCCACCTTCCTACTTAGATCCCAGAGAAAAGCACACACAGGCTGCTTGACAAATCACTGGGTTGTCATGAAATATGCAATATAGACAGCTCGAATGGCTCAGAGCCATGGGGACTTGTCTAAGGCCTCTAGCTATCCTCTGGAGTAGCCCCGTGAAGCAATCTCTGAGCTTTATGCAACCTGGCATCAGCATCCTGATGAAAGCAACATGCTTAACAGGGTGAAGAAGCCTGCTGGGCCAACCTGACAAGCACAGATGAGCAGGGGGGCACTCTACCAACCTCTTCCTCCCCCAAATCCAACCCTGGGCAGGCATGCTTCTTTGTTTTCTCTGAATGGCAAAACAGAAACTTCATTAAGCTTTGACTTGCTAAAACCAGCTGGAATTGATGACATGTGCTAGTGGTTCCCAACTGTCCTATCTATCACTGTCCTATCTATCAATGGATGATAAATAAGAACCATTTTAGAGAGCCGCCATTATAATGCCCACATTGATACTACATCTTGGATTCTTTCCTTTAACAGGGCCTAATGCTCCATAAGGCTGACAAAGTTAATTGATGACATCTTCCTTCTTTAAGTGAGTCATTCTGGACTGCAAGATGCTGTGTAAAAGATGTTATAAAATACTCATTTTACATGCTTAGTGAAATAAGTCAAGCAGAGAAAGACAACTATCATATGATCTCCCTGATATGAGGAAGTGGTGATGCAACATGGGGGCTTAAGTGGGTAGGAGAAGAATAAATGAAACAAGATGGGATTGGGAGGGAGACAAACCATAAGTGACTCTTAATCTCACAAAACAAACTGAGGGTTGCTGGGGGGAGGGGCTTTGGGAGAAGGGGGTGGGATTATGGACATTGGGGAGGGTATGTGCTTTGGTGAGTGCTGTGAAGTGTGTAAACCTGGTGATTCACAGACCTGTACCCCTGGGGATAAAAATATATGTTTATAAAAAATAAAAAATTAAAAAAAAAATACTCGTTTTACTTCTAGCCTAACTCTGTGCCAGCCATGAGATTCATGTACCACACTATAAAGATAAATTTTACATGAGTAATCTTAGAAATTAGTAGCCATTATAGTAGAAACAAAATCTTCTTTAAACCTTAGATACCACAATGATGTTCTCTTGTTTGGCAGAAGGAACATCATGATAGTTATGAATGGAGCTAATAGTGGGTACACCAGGGATGGACCAAAGGAAGTAGGACAAGATTCTGGAAGAGACCTGCTGTTCCCAGCATTAACATCTGAGTGGCTGGGAAGGCACAGTCAGAAAAGGGGTGGGAGAGATCTGGAAGATATACCACAATGGCCAGACAACAGAGAGTCACTTGAGGGTTTGAGAGAGTGCTTGCCCACCAACCAGTCCCAAGGTACTTTAGTATTTTTACATTAACGATTAACAATTGAATTGGCAATCAGCAACTGAATGAGATGACCACCACTCCTGGCTATAAATCAACACATTTCATGCTTGTTAAACCAAATGAGAGGGAACACGGCAATCACCAATACTACTGGAAATACAAGGGGTAGGCTCTTGCCAACGGCTACTTAATTTCACAAGGACTTTAAGGCATTTCTCAAAAGATATGTGGTACCCAACCCTTCAAAATGTGTGTCACATGACCATATACTTACAACAGCTGCAAAGATGTATTTCTGGTCTTTTTCTTGTAAAAAGAGCAGCACATCAGTTAGAAGTAGAGCCAGGATATCTTCAAAGAAAAGATATTGCCAGTATTAATGAAGCAAACCACAGTTCAAATGCCCTTATCAAATATTTGGATTTCATGGTGGATACTTAAATCAATTTATTAAAAATAAGAAAACTTAAGATTTAGCCTAATTGTGGAACTTTTATAAAAATGCCCTTATTTATGACAGCCAGAGAGGAAACTACAAACAACTCCGATTAGCCATGTAAGCATGCATGTAACTATAGGTATTGCTAAATCTCCAGCAACATTTAATACTGGAGCTTTCAAAATGGAAAAGAACTATCCAATAAACAAAGGTCCTAATAGAACAGAGCAAATGCTTACCTTTAGAAAAAGAACCTTAATCCTAACTATTAGAAGGCAGCTTCTGCCTTAACTTATGTGTGCAAATCTGTTGAATCATTCCATCTAGACCTGAGCAGAGTTTGAGATCCTATATGCCCCCTACAAATTGTACACAGGAACCTACCTTCACTAGCTGACTAAACATCTAACACAGAATTAGCAAACTGCTGATGCGAAGAACTGAACCAAGAGCAAAGAACTTGTAGAGCTGGGGTCTACAGACTGGTTAATAATTTAGCTTGGTTAATGTTCTAACTGTGGCTCATGCTGAGTGGCAACATTGCTGATCCACAAATCCCATTTTAGTCATTAGCTGCAAACACTGTGAAAACTTCACAGTCCTCCAAAGGCTTACATCTGAGTTCCCTTGGAGTAACTAGTTCCCTTGGAGCAACTAACAATCTCTTCCTCTCACTTATCTGAGGATGTTACTAAGATACATTAAAAACAATGCGAGCAGATAGGTGCTTCTTAACCCTGATGCCACAGCAGACCCACGTGGGGACCTTTAAGCATCCCTAAGCTTGGGCTTCATCCCCAGACCAATAAAAGCAGAATCTCTGGGAGAAGACTTGAAGATTGGCAATTTTTTTTTTTTTTTTTTTTTTTAACTCCCAAGGTGATTCAAAGTGTGTGATCCGAGCTGAGAAAGCCTGGACCAGGCAGGAGGCTCCCTATAGAATCAGTCCCTTAGAACTGAATAAATGGTTTTAGACTCTTAACTAGATTAACACAGTCAGATTAATGCCAGTTAACACCAAGCAGTAGCACTGAGGAAGAGTTTGTACCACTGTGAGCAGGTGTATTTCTGCATCTTGTGACTCCGTAAGGAATATGACCTTCAGAGCGCAGTCCTCCCCTCACTGGTGTGACAGCCCCCTGCTGGCTTGGTACACAGACCCTAGGTGTATAGACCTACCGCCTCATTTTCAACACATTTGCCAGAGCAACATTTCCGGGCCAATAATTACCAGAATTCTCAGCTCCTTTCATTCTAATACCCCAAATTGCTAATTCATAAAACGTACAGGAAGGGCTTAGCTTGGGGCAGTGAACTCCCACCCAAGACACATAGCATTTGCTTACTAAAGTTCATGACTTGGTCCTTTCCCACTTCTCCGGGGTTTGTGTGGTGCCTGCCATCTCTGAACCACTCTCCTTTTGAAAATCTGTCCTGCGAAATGAGTGATAGATGTCAAAGGAGGAGAAAGGATACCTTTGAATCGACCGGTCGCAGTTTTCCAGTAAACAAGGCCATCATGTAAGAGAGTCCTTTCTTTACTTATCAATGCTTGCTTCCTAAACACATGGCCGTTTTTGAGCTTTGTGTACGTTTTGTTTTCGATCTTATTTAGGATCTCCAGCCATTTTTGGTTTTTCTCATACTCGCTGACTTTTAAATCCACTGCTGCAATCATGTCTTTAATTAAGCCCAGAGCTCTGCACAAGTCTTTATGTTCTTCACTTCTTTCTGCATGGGAAAAAGAACACTATAGAATAATCCAAAGTGCAGAGAAAGGTTTTTTTTTTTTTCAGTTTTAAATGCAGTTAAAATCATACAAAGAACAAAACATCACACAACAAAAATGTTGGATTAGGTTCACATACCTTATTATCACTCTTCACCCTTCCTCTCCAAAAGGAACTGTTAAAAGATTTAATTATAAAAGACCTATTTGTCAGATATGGTTCAGCAAAATACTATCAGTAAGATATCTAAGGTGTTTTTTTTTGTTTAAGATTTTATTTATGTATTCGACAGAGAGAGATCACAAGTAGGCAGAGAGAGAGGAGAAAGTAGGCTCCCTGCCAAGCAGACAGCCCGATACGGGACTCGATCCCAGGACTCTGAGATCATGACCTGAGCCGAAGGGAGAGGCTTAACCCACTACGCCACCCAGGCGCCCAGATGTCTAAGTTCTAAGGATTGGCCTGACCTACCCCAAGAGCAATGAGTATGTTATATACTAACCTAGGTTTTCTTTCCACCTTCCAAGACACAGGTAATCAAGTAATCCCTTCAATGAATTTCTTAGGACTTGGCCAACCTGGAGGCCCAAATGAGAATCCTCTCATGAAAGGGAGCTACAGGGGGACTTGAACAGGCCCCAGACTCATTTGCCTTCCTGAATCCCTCCCTCCTAAAAAAAAAATATTCAAGATGATATTTCAACATCTTTTCAGACTAAAAAAATGGGACAAAGGCACTGTGCCTTATGGGTCCGTCATACTCATGGCAACAGTAGGTAATCATGGATTCCAGTTATTACTCCTTAAAACATGGGCCATCTGCTCATATCTCCCAAGGGTCTCAAGAAAAAGCCCTGGAAGAGTTTCTGGAACAGCCTCCTAGAACTCCAGATGAAACGGAATTTAACTATTGTCTTATTGGATGATAAGGAGCACCTAGTTCATGTTTACTGAGGCAAACCAAAGGGAAAGTTTCAAGAGGTCAGAAGGTGCCAGAAGGAGAGGAGAGCAGAAAAATTGGGAGAGAAAACAAAAGCCTACAGCAGCAGAAATCAATACACAGAAACAGCAGTGAGAAGAGAACAAGTCCTCAAACAGTCTGACCATTTCCAGGTTCTCAATGTCTCCACGCATGAAGGTTATTCCAGAAAACCAAGGAACAAATCCTGACAGGGATCTTTCATAAGGAAAATACTCTCTTTCTCACTGTCTGTGAAAGTATCCTCTTTACTATACTTACCAACCCACAAAAGGTTCTCCTTTCCAAAGAGCGTACTCATAAATAGGAAAGGGGAGTAAAGAGAACCAAAGTTGAGTTACAAAGTAACTTGGGGTGAGACCAAGAAAAGGCTCAGTCTTTGACCTTCAGGGACAAATTATTGTCTTGTAATGGCAGGCTACCCTAAGTGACACAGCACCGACCTCACCTGGAAGTCTTGCTAGGTAGACTGGATTTGCTCCTCAGACCTCACTGAAGCAGAATCTGCATGTAAGCAAGTTCTGCAGGAGCAGATGATCCCTAAAGAAGTCTGAGAAGCATTGTTGTAAGCAAGTCACCTAAACCAATGTTCCCAGGAGAGAGAGAGCAAGAACCGACCAGCAGTTAAGGTTTGACCCAAGGAAGCTATGTCCATTCATTCACTCAGCCACCATGAAAGCTATACCCAGAAATCCCCAAGTCATGCTTATCATTTCTGACAGGCAGTAGGTCATGACTGTTCTTCAGTCTACCAGGAATTTGGTGTGGGATGATTCTTAGAGTAGCAGTAGCTGACCTAACACAATCTGGCAGATTTTAGTCTTTGGAGTATTGTACTTAACTCTACTTTATTTTTTAAATTTTATTTATTTATTTGAGAGAGAGAGAGAATGAGAGAGAGTGAGCATGAGAGGAGGAAGGTCCCAAGGAGACGACCCTCTTGCTGAGCAGGGAGCCTGACCCGGGACCAGATCCCAGGACTCCAGGATCATGACCCTAGCTGAAGGCAGTTGCTCTACCAACTGAGCCATCCAGGTGCCCTAAACTCCATTCTTAAGACAATATGAAGATCGTACAAACTGAAAGCCTTGTGAGCACCTGGGTGGCGCAGTTGGTTAAGCATCCGAGTCTTGATCTCAGGGCTGTGAGTTCAGGCTCTGTTTTGGACTTCGCATTGCATGTGGAGCCTACTTAAAAAATAAATAAATAAATAAAAATAAAAATAAAAAAGCCTTAATTTTGTTTTCATTATTTTTCTGTGAACAACACTTATGAGGCTTTTCTCTTCATATTGTGCTTCTATTTCATGTTGAGTTACAGGGAGCGCTAAAAATGGGATACAAGCAGCAGAGGCTACCACTTGTGCCTGAACTTAGTTCTTAATGTGACTGAAAAAAGGAAACACTAATTCATGCATTTCTACGCGCCTAGATCACTTCCCAAAAAGAGGATGTTAGAGGTTGACTTTTTTAGAGGGGGCATTTAAGATCTCATTACCCCTTTCATTGTCTCCAAGTCAACTGGTCATGACAAAGGTAATAAAAACAGCTCCCACTTAGTGAGTCCTTTGTTTACACCAGGCTCTGTCCTGGGCATTTTATGCAACAATCTCATTTAATCCTCACAACATCCCTGAGGATTATTAGTGTTGCTTACCGAAGCTACTTTAACGAACTTGCCCAACAAGTGAGCAGTAAAACCAAGCATATGCAATGGCAATCCCAGTTCACATGATTCCAAACCCAAGCCCTTGTTAACCTAACACGCCACCATCCAACAGACACTTTACTCAAGATCAATGAGCTAGCTGGAAGAACAGACATTTTTATTTTTTCGTTCATTGCACTGGGACGGTTTTATTTCTTGATAGCCTCTTCTGTTGTTATCAGTCACCATACTAGGCATTCAAGATCCAGTTGTGAACCAGACACAGGCCTTCTCCATCCTTCAAGGAGCTTACGGTGCAGCCATGTGATTGTTAGCTTCCTAAAAGATGCCTAGATGATACTCCAGGTCTTTGATGAATGACAGAGTTAAAAAGAGCTCCCTAATAAATCATTTCAACCTAATAATTCACTGCTTGGAAGATGTAACATCTGGTGATAGGATCCAGGGGCGTGTGTCATCACACTACTGAGTCGGTAACAGGAAGATGAGGAGGCAGAGGTATTAAAAAGATCTGGACATGGGGAAACTGAAGAGGGGATAGGCAGAGTCGAAGAAAGAAGAACACTGCTTGGCTTAGGCTGCCTGAAGCAATTCAGACTATGCCCAAAGCTACATTATAAAAGAGAGCTTGTCAAAAAGGATCCAAATCCAAAGGCTCTAACAAGTTTTCCCCTAATCAACAGCCTTCATGAGTCCCAGGCCATGAGCATTTTTATCTGTTGATGACACCTCGGCTATGTTTAAAATTAAGGCAAGTGGCCAAGAGGTAAAATGTTTACCCTAGAAATTACAACTCACCCTTCGTGTACTGCAAAATCCTTTCCACGAGGACTGGGTACTTTGTGATGCGTTGAGTGACTAGCAGAATGCATTCTGGGATTCCTCGGCGTCGAGCCAGAAGATTACTATTTCGAAGCTTAAAAATAGACATATACTTTTCATATATAGAAACAGTATTTTCTTTTGAGGTCTGAGTTTAATAATACAAAGAATCGGCCACTGTATTGTTCTATTCCGATACAAGATTAATAGGCATTATCATTAATTAAAACTTGATTCATGGTCATTAAATCACATGCTTTGCCATTAATGTCTCAGCAACATAACTCTCCAAGATTAAGAAGTTTTAAGTTACACTGATATATTTGCAGTTAATTCCAAAAGTGAGCAAGTTTCACCAAGTATTAAGATTTATAAAGAGCAAAAGTTCTGGAAAATAGTCACAAATCAAAGTTACACTTTGAGTGTGAGTTTGCGATTAACCTTTGGTTTTTCTAACCACTCTTCCTTTACATTTGTTATTACTCATCACAGCACTTACAGTTCCCTCTAATCAGGTCAACTTTCTTCCTAAAAATTTCATAGTATTCTTTAAGTTTTCAAGTTCTCAATAATCATGTATGTGCTGTGGGGGAGGAGGAGAATCTGCTAACATTCTCAAAATAAAAGAAAAAAATGTACAATTCACGGAACTCTAAAGGACAGATATCTTCAACAAATAAACTGGACACCAAAAAATAAAGGGATGGGGAACACCCAAAATTAAAAGAGATTTAAAAGATATATCTCTGATACACAATACATAAACTTTAGTTGGTTTCTGGCTTAAGTAATCCAATTAATCCAATTTCATTTCATTTTCTAGGGAAATCTGAATACTGAGGATATTAAAGAATAATTCTTTATATATATTTTTAAGATTTTATTTATTTATTTATTTGACAGACAGAGATCACAAGTAGGCAGAGAGGCAGGCAGAGAAAGAGGGGAAGCAGGCTCCCTGCTAAGCAGAGAGCCTGACGCGGAGGTCTATCGCAGGGCTCTGGGATCATGACTTGAGCCAAAGGCAGAGGCTTTAACCCACTGAGCCACCCAGGCACCCCTAAAGAATAATTCTTGGGGCACCTGGGTCGCTCAGTGGGTCATGATCTCAGGGTCCTGGGATCGAGCCCTGCATCGGGCTCTCTGCTCAGTGGGGAGCCTGCTTCCCCCTCTCTCTTTGCCTGCCTCTCTGACTACTTGTGATCTCTCTCTCTCCGTCAAATAAATAAAATCTTAAAAAAAAAAAAAAGAAGAATTCTTAATTGTGATAATGTCCTTGTAACTTTTAAAAGATGCATTGTTTAGAGATAAATATACATGCCAAATTATATAATGTTCAGGATTTGCTTCAAGTGAATCCAGGGGGCATGGGACTGATTCTCTATTTTTATAAGGTTCTTCTGATTTATTACATCTCAGGACATGAAATAACAACCCAGGATATTACAAAGGTGCTCAGAAGGTTGGATGATGCTTTACAAATATAAGATACAAAAAGGAAATGATTTGGGAGAAATACATCGCTAAGACAGAAAAAGAGACTTTCTGTCTTTGCCACGAGCCTATCCCTTTCTTCTCCTTCCCTGAAAATCAGCACCTAGATGTGAAACTTGTTTAAGGTCATGTTAACAAGAAAGCATGAACTATTCCCCATGCTGGTTTACCACTTTGCAATAGTTTAAAAATACTTGCCTTAATAAAATTCTGAAACTTTTTATTTTGTTGAAGTTCTTTAAAGAGGCTGACAGCTTCTTTGTGATGGCTACAGAATTCTCCATATATTTTCTTCATTTGATTTGCATTTTCTTCTGAAAACTGAGAATGACATTTCAATGATGATTTATGAATTTAATTAGTTCTAAACACTGAAAAGAACATGCAGTTTTCATATATTTCAATATATTCTTGGCAAATAAAGAATAAACATAAAATTTCTGAACACTATCCCTTCTTTTTCCCAGACACCTTTTAAATTAAACTAAGAAGCTGCCAAGAGGTAAGGGAAAGATGGTAATTGAACTAATTATACTGTATTGAACTAATTCAATGATCAGATACCAAATGCAAAACATTTGTTACCTTTTATCCTTTTTTAAGTGTTTATGTGACTTTATCATTTCAATTTATTAGTTTATTACTTTTTTAGACTAAAGGAAAGCTGTGTTGAAAATTTGGGGGCGCTCAAGAAGGTTTGACCTCTCATGGGTTGACATTTACATTTGGTGAACTGACCAAGTCTGTGGACTCAGTCCTCAATTTGGAATCTGATCTTTGTCGATACATCACAAAGGGATGAAGAGGCAGGTAAAAGGGAAAGATGAATACTCAGATTGCCACTTTATTAACTGATGGACCAAAGTAGAGAGATATGGGCTGGATATGTCAATAAGTTTGACTTGTGGAAACATCTCTGTCGAAAAATCTAGATGAGAAGCAAATCAGATTCATAGGGTGGTATAGAGGTAACAAACTGAATTACATGAATGCCAATGTTTTACCCTCTGCCACATACAATATTATCACAATAGAAACCAGAAAATATCCACCCAGCCCCTGGCAAGTACTTCAACTTTATATCACCCTCTCTGATCTTTTCATCTTGGCTTACAATTTTATCTATGCTCTAGGCTAATATGTCTCAAGAGCTGATTCTTAAATTACCTATGATTGCTAAAAAACAAAATAAAAACAAACAAACAAAAACTCAGATACTAATCTAAGAAAGTACACACAGGCCTTCTATGCTGATAACTATAAAATGCTGATAAAAAAAAAAACTAAAAACGTAAATCAATCATGGTTATAGATGGGAAGACACAACATAGTAAAGATGTCAATTCTCCCAAATTGTTCTACAGGTTTAATGCAGTCCTCATCAGAATCCCAGCAAGTTTTTTCTTAAAAATGCATACAGACAAGATTATTATACAATTTAGATGGAAAGATAAAAGAATAACTAAAAACAATTTTGAAAAAAAAAAAGTAGAAGGACTCAGTCTACCCAAGTTCAAGATGTATTATATAGCTATAATAATTAAGACTATGTGAAAGGATAGACACACAGATTAGCAGAACAGAGTCAGAGCCCAAAATGCCCAATGGACTTATTTCCAACAAATGGCATTGGTGCAATTAGACATCCATAGACCAAAAACAAAAAGTGAATCTTGACATGTGGCTCATGTCTTAAACAAAAATAAACTCAAAATGGATCACCCACTTAAGTGTAAAACACAAAACTATAAAACTTTTACAAAACTACATAGAAGAAAATCTTTTGAGATCTCAGCTAAACAAAAAGTTCTAAGACTTGAGACCAAAACCATGATCTTTAAAAGGAAAAAGTGAAAGAATGAACTTCATCAAACTTAGAGACTGAGAGAACAAGTTACAGACTTAAGAAAATGTTTACAAATCACATAGCTGACAAAGGACTAGGATCTAGAATATATAAATAAATTTGAATATTCAACAGTAGGAAAAATAATCCAGTTAGAAAATAAGCAAAAGTCATGAGCCAACCTTTTACCAGAGAGGATATACAGATGGCAAATAAGCACATGAAAGATGGTGAACATCATCAGCTATGCAGGAATTATTATTCAAACCACAATGAGTTATCCATCCATGTCTTTCAGAATAGCTAAAATAAAAAATAGTGACAACACCAAATGCTGGTGAGGATGAAGAGAAACTGAATTACTTGTACACTGTTGATGTACTTTGTGATTTGATGGGAATATAAAATAGCACAACCACTCCGGAAAACAATTGGCAATTTCTCATAAAATTAAGCATGCAACTACCATACAACCCAGAAATTATAACACCCAGATATTTATACCAGAGAAATGAAAATTTAAGTGTGCACAAAAATCTGTACATAAATGTTTAAAATCAGCTTTAGTTCTTTTTTTTTTTAAAAGTTTTTTCTTAATTAACTAAACTCTACACCCAGTGTGGGGCTCAAACTCACAACCTTAAGATCAAGAGCCTCACACTCTACCAACCAAGCCAGCCAGGCACCACAAAAGCAGCTTTACTTCTAATAGCCAAGAACAAGGAACAACAAGACGTCCTTCTACAAGTGAACTACAACAAACTATAGTACTTCCATACCCCAGACTACTACTCAACAATAAAAAGGAATGAACTATTACACACACGAACACCTGGATGATACTTGAGAGAATTATGCTGAGTGAAAGAAGCCAATCCAAGGGAAAGTACACATTATGTATATAACCTACATGTAAAACACACATGCCATTTATCTAACATTGCTGAAATGACAAAATTATAGAAATAGATTAGTTGTTACCAGCAGTTAAGGAGGAGGGGACAGGAGGGAAGTAGGTGTGGTTATAGAGTAGCCAGATAAGGAATCTTTGTGATAATGGAACTGATGATGGGAAATTTCTGTATCCTTTTTTTTTTTTTTAAGATTTTATTCATTCATTTGAGAGAAAAAGAGAGAGAGACAGAAAGAACATAATCAGCGGGGGGAGAGGCATAGAGAGAGGGAAAAGCAGACTCCCCACTGAGCTGGGAGCCTGACATGGGGTTTAATCCCAAGACCTGGAGATCATGACCTGAGATGAAGGCAGACACTTAACCATTTGAGCCACCCAGGCACCCCAAGGTTCTGTATTTTGACTGCATCACTGTCAGTATCCTGGTTATGATTCCTGGTATTAGAATTGTGCGAGAAGATGGCATTGGGGAAAAATAATTTCAGAAATTAAAAATTTTAAAATGCCAAATCCCAGGCTCCACCCCAATCCTATGGAAACAAAACCACTGGACCATTGGAACACAGCGGTCTTCATTTCTACAAGCATCAAGAGATTCTTAGGCACCTGAAGTTAGCAAACTACCGCTTTATTCCAACCATGTTCCTCATATTCACAATTTCTTTCCCATACCAATTATTTCCACGGACTAAATCAGCATTATATTCCAGGCTAGCCTCCTGAGTGAGGAATTTCCCTGAAGTCTTCTCTCCTACATCCCTTCCACAGCTAGTTCTTCCTTTTTTCCCACAGAGCATCATACCCACATGCATCATCTCGGGATTCTGCTCATTTGTTCCTCAGGAGACAACTTTTTATCGTAGTGGGAGGACAACCCTCCCCATACCCCAAATGCATGACCAACAACAGAAACACAAAAGCAGGCTTTAATCCTTTTCTCTGCATAACCAAAAACCTTTCCCCAAAGGAGCAATGCGTGCTTCATCCTAAAGCAGCACACCAAGCTTGTCCTGTCCAATAACCAACATCCCAAACCTTTTTCTCAATTTAAGTCCTCCTTTATGACCAGCAATGAAACAAAAACAGAACTGGTAGAGATGTAAAATATGTTAACTACGAAAGTCACTAACGAACAAAAGTGTTAGCGTTAAAACACAGTACTTCTATCAAGAAAAAGTAAATAATTTCTAATGATAAAAACATCTTGCACTTCACGTTTGGATGCACTCAGATTCAAGTTCAGACACATTCTGATATTTTTAGTCAAAACGTCTTACAAAGGATTTTAAAGTCTCCTAACTTGGCACTATATGTTTCCCATCAATTATGAGGACAGAACAGGTTTATGACTGTATAAATAAACTGCAAAGCAGATTACTCTTTGATTAAAAACTTGTTACTAGGGGCACCTAGGTGGCTCAGTTGATGAAGCAACTACCTTTGGCTGAAGTCATGATCCTAGGATCCTGGGATCCAGCCCCACATCAGGCTGCCTCCTCAGAGGGGAGTCTGCTTCACCTTCTCTCTCTGGCCCTGCTTGTGCTGTCTCTCTCACTCTCTCTCTCTCAAATAAATAAAATCTTAAAAAAACTTGTTACTAATGTGGATTTTTACATTGTTAGACATTAGAAATAGTTATTGAACAACTAAGTGGAGGGGGGTTTGTTTTGTGCACTAAAAATATCTGTTTAAGCATATTTACATCAATGAACTTAATTTCTCTATTTCTGGTAAATGAGCCAAGAGCTGAACTCTATTATTTTGTGCTACCCAGTGAAAGGGATTCAAAAACAGCCTTTTGGACAGGATGACATTTTGGTATTTATCGAGAGAAAGTCGAACTAACCTAACTAGGAATGCATCTTGATGCCTTTCCACAAATGCTACCAGGGACTGCAAAACATGGCATTCAAGCGAATTCCTGATGTTTTGTTCCTAAGGGACCCATTCATTCAATAAATATTTATGGTACCAAGCTCTGTTCTAGGTAAAATATGTTAGTAATGAAATCAACAAGAATCCCTGCTTTATTGGCACTTACAAACTAGCAATGATAAAAAGCTTCCTCAGATGTCATCAAAGGTCTCAAGAAATCATATGCCTAACTCACTGTTCAGAGAGCAGATTTCGATTCAAACCTCAGTTGTGCTATTTAGGAGATAAGTGAACTTGAGAAAATCATTACCTTCTCCATGCCCCGGTTTCTGTTTTTGTACGATGGGGAAAATAGTATCTACCTTGTACAGATAGTTGTGAAGGGAAAGGAGGTAATATACATGCAAGTACCCTGCTAAATGCTTGCCTCAGAGGGTCACTGAATACATATTTTTTAACTTCTCTATTAGCATCTTTATCATAGAAAACCCCTTGCAAAGAGGCCAGTATGAATGGTCAAAGTTTTGTTTTCCCTCATCTACAGCACAATCCGTTCTCATGATGCTTCAAATATCCCAAGTACCTAAAAAAAGTGCCTCCTTTTAGTGACATTTGCTGTGTTGTCCCCCAGGCAGGAACACTAAGGCTTTAATGACAGCAGATCTTTTCCCCTCTTCCTAAGATGAGCCAGCCTTTGTCTTGGAGATACGGGCAAGATGACCACAGGCCCACGGGGGACCCTGTTATCACAAAGCCACCGTATCAAGAAGGCTAAGCAGAATCTTCCTAAGAGATTTAGATATATGGTTGTGACTCCTGGTGGAGAGAGGGCTAGGGATCATCCCACCAGATCCTGAGACTCACAGACGTCAGTCACTGGCTGTCAGAGCTCTCAGCCACCAGGCACACATGGGGGTATCAAACAGAAGAAAACCACCCGGTCCCACCTGGCAGTAATGGTAACACCATTCCAGTTCTTCTTAGGCTTTTAACCTTGTAGAGATCTGCAAACCTCATTTTTGAGCTCAGGGTCTTCAAAGCTCTCTTACCTGCTGTACTAGAATATCTCCAATTCGATTGATGATGAAATTCCTGTCATCACCAGCACAGGACTCCTGCCTTCGCTCCTTCATGCTATAAAAAAAATGCCTATGGATTTCAAGTAACTCATCTAAGCAGGGGAAGATTTTATCCACGGTGCTGTGATCAAGCTGCAGCTCCTCCTTCATTCCTTTCCTGAAGATCTCAGACATGATGAGCAGGGTTTGGATATGATGCATCTCTGTTTGCATCAGTTCTGAAACACACGCGCACAAAAAAGCTTTAACAACCAAATACTCCAGTGACCTATGGTAGACACTAAACAGTGAATGCTGTACAAAAAAAAAAAAAAAAAGGAATGTTTATGAACGATGGTATTTCTTCACCATAGAAGTCAGACTGATTCCACTTTCTCTGGGAGAAAACAAAGTGTGACAATCAAGGGACATTGTGGATAAAGTGAAAAGACAGCCCATGGAATGGGAGAAAGTAAAATCCTTCTTCAAGGCCTCCAAGGCTTGCTGCTCCAGCAGCCTGGGATATCTTCTTCCCAAATCCACTAGCTCCTTATTAAAGTCGTCCAGGTCTCTTCGAATATTACTTGTCTCTTAGGTCTCCCCTGTATGCCCAAACATTCCATAGCTCTTGTCCCCCTGCTTGATATGGCCCACTACTCTAATTTTTTTTTCAGCACTTATCACTACCTACACCCTATTATGTATTTTACCTATATCCTGTACTACGCTGCAGGTTGTGAACTCCCCAAAGTGAGTTCATGAGAACAGAAAATCTGTACATTTTGCTTACTGTTATTTCCCTGGTCTCCAGAATTAAGGCCTGGCATACAGTAGGTACTAATATTTGTTGGACAGTAGACACTATTTTTCTTTATTTCTCAGAACCAAGATACGTAGATCTTCTTATCTGTACTTCGAGATGAATAAACTATGCCCAAAGGTTGTACCTAACTTGCTCTAAACCTTAAAGCAAGTAATGAGGCTTCTTTGAAAAAAGAAAAGGTGAGGGAAGGCGGTGGGCCAGCCTAGGGAGAGACATCAGACTCCTTATGTGGGTCGAGTCAATAGACAGAAACTAGGGGAGGGGCGCCTGGGTGGCTCAGTGGTTAAGCGGCTGCCTTCGGCTCAGGTCATGATCTCGGGGTCCTGGGATCGAGTCCCGCATCGGGCTCTCTGCTCAGCAGGGAGCCTGCTTCCTCCTCTCTCTCTCTCTGCCTGCCTCTCTGCCTACTTGTGATTTCTCTGTCAAATAAATAAATAAAAAATCTTTAAAAAAAAAAAAAAGAAACTAGGGGAGAGGAATTTCAGGTCTTAGCACAGATTACTAGATTGAAAATGCAATGTCTATGGAAAGAGAGTTTCTAGTAAATGGAGGTATTCAAGAAAAATATGTATGATCAGCTTGGTGAGTTATGGCAACAATGATTTAAATACTACAAGAACCATGGAATCAGAGGTTTTTCAATGACCTTGCTTGGTTTTCAAATAATAATTTTTAATAAAGTATGGCTGGCAATGATACTAATTACTAAGCTTCTATGGAAAAAGTAATGCTGGCATTTCCAGTAAAAGGACTGAAAAAAAATTTTTAATGCAAGAAAAATATCTCATAAGGAACTTGCATAAAACAAGTATAGAAATAAGTGTTACAACTCATCAGTGAAAAGACAAAATGAACCAAAAAGAAGAAAAAAGAAAAAACAAAACAAAACAAAACAAAACCCCAGTTCAATATGGGCAAAGGATCTGAACAGATGTTTCTCCAAAGAGATACACGAATGATCAAGGAGCACATGGACAGATACCTACCATCATTAGCCCCCCGGAAAATGCAAATCAAAACCAAAATGAGATACCACTTCACACACATGAGGTTAAGAGGAATAAAAAGGAGGGACAATAAGGAAGTGTTGGCAAGGATGTGGAGGAAACAAGATCCTCAGTACCCCACTGGTGGGCAGGGAAAACTGTGCAGCTGCTTTGGTAAATAGTCTGACAGTTCTTCCCATGGGTTAAACAGAACGTTATTGTGTGACCCCAAAAGTCACTGATAAAATGACCATTAAATGATAATTAAATAAAAGATAGGATAGGGGTGCCTGGGTGGCTCAGTTGGTTAAGCAGCTGCCTTCAGCTCAGGTCATGATCCCAGCGTCCTGGGATCGAGTCCCACATCGGGCTCCTTGCTTGGCAGGGAGCCTGCTTCTCCCTCTGCCTCTGCCTGCCATTCTGTCTGCCTGTGCTCACTCTCGCTCCTCTCTCTCTGACAAATAAATAAATAAAATCTTAAAAAAAAAAAAAAAGATAGGATAGGGGTGCCTGGGTGGCTCAGTTGTTAAGCATCTGCCTTCAGCTCGGGTCATGATCCCGGGGTCCTGGGATCGAGCCCCATATCTGGCTCCCTGCTTAGCGGGAAGCCTGCTTCTCCCTTTCTCTCTGTAGCTCCCCCTGTTTGTGTTCCCTCTCTCACTGTGTCTCTCTCTGTCAAATAAATAAAAATCTTAAAAAAAAAAATAGGATATTTACAGTAAAATAATAGATAGCCATAAAAAAGAAAGAAGTATTAATATACACTGGAAATGAACCTTGAAAACAATACGCTAAGCGTGAGAAGCCAGCCACATACTGTACAACTCCAATTATGCCAAATACCCAGACGAGGAAAATCTGCAGGGATGAGTGGATGAATGGCTGCGGGGCTAACGGGAGAGAACACAGGGAGTGAACATTAAGGGCTCTGGGTTTCTTTCTGGAGGAATGCAGATGCTCTGGAATTAGTAGCTGATGGTTGCACACCTTCATGAATATACTACAAACTACTGAATTATATACTATGATGGAGTGACTTTTATGATATACAAATTCTATCTCAATTATAAAAATGTATCATGAGAGGAAACAATTCATGATTTGTAGGAGCACCATAAGTACAATTCTAGATTAGTATTTCCAGACTCAGCTAGTAGGAAGACTCTAAAATATGAGCCATGGAGGGGAACAAATCTCAATGCAGCTTTATTATTTTATCATAAACAAAAATCTCTTTAGCCCACTAGCTTCTAGTTATTACTTCCTTCCAAGTTTTTCATACCTACTCTGTATTAAAGACACTTATCCATATCAATTTATTTAATCCTTTCATCTAATTATCCGTATGACCCAAAATATAGGAATGATTTTTCTCATCCTTTAAAGAAAGACAGTTAAGGGGTGCCTGGGTGGTTCAGTAGGTTAAGTGTTTGTCTTCAGTTCAGGTCATGATCTCAGGGTCCTGAAACAGAGCTCTTAGGGGGGCTCCCTGCTTAGCGGGGAGTCTGCTTCTGCCTCTCCCTCTGCCACTCCCCCTACTTGTGCTCACTCTAGCTGTCAAATAAATAAAATCTTAGAAAGAAACAATGAAGAATGAAGGATTTCCTCTGGAACACAAGCTGCTCTGACCCCAAACACCATGCTGTGAATGTGGTAATTCATCCCAAGTGGGTCAGATTATTTTTAATATATGAAATCAAGAAGTGACGACAAATTACAGTGTAACAGAAACTACATGAGAAATAAAAGGGACAGTATCTTCCCAGCTCTACAGCCCTGAACAGATTTCCCACCTGACCTGCACAATCATCCCACCTGACCTGCGCAACTACCAACTTGACGCACGTAAGAAGGAATCCTTGTCACCACCGACTCTGTGGTCCATACTTGCAGCCAAAGAACTGATAAAAACTAAAAGTGAGTCCCATCTTTCAAGTAGGCTAACTTCTTGGAAGCACTCTGAGGATCTACTTTGCATTTGAAAATTGTTTAAACTTCATTTTTTCTCTAACGAGCTGATAATTCAAGTTCCCCTAATTCAGACTGCCTCCACCCCCAAAAGGAGGAAATAGTAAAATCTCAGAGCTAAAAAGCGCATGAGGTCTGCAGAACACAGGCCCACATTGCTCTGACCCAGGTGCTGCCCGTCTTACTGCAGTCTATGGGAAGGTTACCCACTGCTGTGCGTGGGCAAGCTGCAGAGCTGTGTATCCAGCAGACCTGGGCGCATTAAAATATGTGAAAACTTTCTGGGATTCTTGGAATAGAAGGCAGGAAGTATTGGCCATGGGTAGGTAAATTTGAAAAGGATCCGAGAAATAAAATTTGCTTTGTATCACATACATACAACACCTCAATTAAGTGTGAATATCATTATCCCCCTTTTAACTAAGATCCAGGTGAATTAAACCATTTGTCTGAAATCAAGTAACTAGAAAGGAATAGAACGGAGATTTGAACCCACGTCTTATGATGGCAAATCCCATGCCCTTTCCCCTATACACCCTGCTTCAGCCCAAGAGCATATTTTAAATGCTTACCGAAAATGACATCCTGTCTTTTAATGACATCTTTCTCCTGCTTACTACAAAACGAGGGGTCCACCACCAGACTCCAAGACTCTGCTTCCAACTCCTGGGCGTCACTGCTGAGGTCACTCCACAGAGAAGAATCCACAACATCTGGTGTAGGTGCAGAACATAAAGTGAAGTGAAGTGACACGAAACAAAGACCTTTCCAAGGACCCACATCTATGGATTCATCACACGAAGTAAACCTGCTTTGAACACAGAAACAGCTAAGCCAATATAGTGTTGATGTGGGGCAGAAACATCTAGAAACCAAACTGTGGAAAGGGTCCAAATAGAAGGAGCTTGCAAGGAACCAAAGAATCATTAAAACAGTGATGGTGCGCATGCCCCCCTCCCCGCCAAAATAAATAAATAAATAAATTGAAGATTCTTTTGTTTGCTTTGGCATGCTCTATTTTAGTTCTTTTATTTTTGGTAACCTTCAGAGTCCATAACGGGCTTACAGAATCTTAAACACACCCTATCTTTTGCCCCAGGTTACTCTGCACTGTTTACTCCAATCTGAATTTTGTACTTGTCCACGTGATTTGCTCTTGACTTGGCTCACTGTCCTTAATATAAACAAGAAAGCAGGGTACATGGGTTCAAGCCACAGATGAGTACAGATTTTCTGACAGAATCTGATTATCTCACACCCATACTCCTTCCAGGAAAACTAAATCCTGTTTGTCCAAACAGCACTCCTGAGAGACAGTCCAGCTCAGAGGAGTCAGCAAGAGATGATAATGGATTGGAAGACTCAAGTTTAACATAAAAGCACTAGATTCCTGGGGCAGAGTCCACCTCTTTCTCTTCTCCCTGCTCTCCCTCCCTCAGGTCCTCCGTCACTTACTGATACAGCGTGGCTACAACACAGAGTTCACCAGATTAAATCCCATCTTACAAAATACGCTTTAAAAAATGCTTTTATTACCCACAAAGTAGGGGCAACAGATGGGGGATAAGTATCGCAGAAATCTAGGCAAGCCCAGTCTTAATTCAATGAAGTACGTATTTTTAACAATTGATCCTTATCCCAATTCATCACTATTTCTAAAACCTTGTAAGCAGTAACAAGCACACAATGTATCTCATTCTCTTTTCTTCACACTACGTGTCTATTTAATATATTATATATCCTTGGCCACTACCTGGGAGTATTTACTGGGGCTAAATTTTCACTTATCAAAAGAACCTATACCAAAAAGATACCACGAAAACAGAATTCTTTAAAACCACACACACACACACACACACACACACACACACAAAATATGTCTGATCCTTCAAAAATCTTCTCCTCACCTTCCATTAGGAAGGACTCCGTGGAGGGAGAAGAGCCCACGGACTGTAGCAGCTCATCAGAATGAGACCTGCTTCTCCAGGTGTTCCCGTCACTCTCAGACTCCAGGGAGGGCCCCGACCTTCTGAAGCTAGAGGGAAGGGGGGACACGAGTCAGTTCCAGCAGTGGCTCTGAGACGTGGAGGCCCAGGGCGGTTTGCCATCTTACCTTTCCAAGGTAGTGCCTGGAACACTTCTAGACAATGGATGGGCCTGTGCTGAAGCTTCTTTCCTCCTGGTGGGCAATCCGATAGGCATGGAGGAGGAAGGGTGCAAGGAGAGACCAGGTTGCGGGATGTCACGAAAAGAAGAGTCTAGAAATCAAAATGGGAGCTTCATGCAGTTTTCATAGAGAGCAGTAATTACAAGGAGTTCCTTACAAGCCAAGAAGCGAAACACTCAAGTGGCTGCTGTTAATGTGTCGCATATCCAGCCATGACACCAGTCTCCTTTCCAAATCCTGACACCTGGTTCAAATGTCCCTTCCATTTCACACCCTCCTGATACCCATGAAGCCGGCCTGCTTCAGCACAGTCACTTGGAGACTGGGTGGCTGGGCTTACACAAACAAGAAGATGGAATGGGGAAACGCTGGGAGAGCTCTCCCATAAACCACTGCTTGTACTCCTTCCAGCCAGCTTTAACGAGATGCAAGGTGTTATTAGCACTATTAGTAGAATGCATATTGTATGTACCAACAATCATACACACACACACACACACACACACACACACACACACACACACAGAGCAGGTCAGTGGATCGGAATGATGCTGGGGAGTCTGCTCCTTATGGGGTGAGAACTTCAGGCAAATGAAACCTGCAAGCCAGGCTGAGCTCTTCTCTCTTGCACACTGAAAACTACAGAGTGCTACAGTACCTTTCTGGTTTCTTCCAAATTCCTTCTCAACAATGTCTTCTCAATTGTTATAGGCATATGTGCTTTTACATTCGATGCATACTATACATGACCCTCAGGAAATGTTTGAGTCCTACTGTAGGGATATAGCACACACCTTCTCAAGCAGAAGAGGATCAATACTTGCATGGAACCCCAGGATATTATAGAGGGTTTTATACATGTATGATTTGGTTTGATTTTCATGACTCTCAGAGAAGGAATTTTATTGATTATAAGGCCCTTTTATTTTCATGCTGAACCTCATGAAACTGACCAGCACCTCACAACTACAATCAAAGGGACTTCTGTCCAAGCAGGGGTGTAAAGGAAGTCACATTCGTAACTCTCTGCACTAGCTTACCCTGTATAATATCACACCCAACTGCTGATCACCACGAATCTGAATAGTGTATTGTCCCCTGATTCAAGGAGTTTTGGAAACACTGGTCACACTGTGAGGGCATTCAAATGAAAACATAAAGATGCCCACTGTGAGGCAAGCAATCCCATATTGGAGGCAGAACAAACTGCAAAGTCTCTCACAACAAATGGAAAGATTTTCAAACTTAGGAGATGATGGCCTCTGGTTCCTACATACAATGTCAACTACTGTCAGAGGTTTCCAATTAGCGCCAAGAGGAATCATCTCACATGAAGCAATCTATAATTCGAGGAAAAATGGAAGCACCAAGTTTAACCATATGAGAGAAAAATGCCAGCATGCCTTCCAATTTCACTGTCATCCTAAAAGGGCTGATGAGATCAGAGCCTCAAGCCCAACTAATAAGCAGGGCCAGGTCACTATGATAATGGACACCAGGGACTGTAGACTCCAAACTTCAAGGTTTTCTCCCTACCTCTGATTCTGAAGAAGCATGTGATAGGTATTTTGTGTAGGTGAATATGCGTTAGTGCTAGGAAAACAGAGTTAATGTACACTTAATGCCATGTTGTTTTTTCCTCCAAAGGTTGTTGCCGAATTAATAGTGCATATTACACTAGATTGTGTCTTAGAATTGAGGCAATATCCTAACACGTTTCCGCCTTTAGCCCTCTCTAAGATAAAATATCATATAGTACATCTAGCGCAAAGGCTATTAGGCTGGCCTAGAAGTTTATACCATCCTTTACCTCCGTGAGTAACTAAATATTACACTAATCATGTTTTGAAAGAAGAAATATTTAGACAAAGGAGAAAAACAGGAGGAGCAGGTATTTCACATTGGAAAAAAGTATGGTATGTATGAAACTGGCATTTCCACGTCACTTACTTCCAAGTATGGTCTGCGGTTTGTTCTTGTTGTATTTCTCTTGGAATTTCTGGTAAAGAACATTAGAAACAGGTAAAATGAGATTAAATTCCACCTGACTACAAAAATGTCCACCCAGTTACAGGATTCTTATTTATATCATTTTTGTTATCTCATGTCAAACGAAGAAGAATTTAAAGCAAAAGATGTTAAATGCATCAAAGAGGAAGATGTTATGATAATGAACAAGATGTAGTGAAAAGAAGGGCCATCTGTACCCCAATGCTCACAGAAGCAATAGCCACAATCACTGAACTGTGGAAAGAGCCAAGATGCCCTTCAACGGATGGATGGATAAAGAAGATATGGTCCAGATATACAATGGAATATTATGCCTCCATCAGAAAGGATGAATACCCAACTTTTGCATCAACATGGATGGGACTAGAGGAGATTAAGCTGAGTGAAATAAGTCAAGCAGAGAGAGTCAATTATCATATGGTTTCACTTACTTGTAAAGCATAAGGAATAACATGGAGGACATGGAGATAGAGATGGAGAAGGGAAGATGAAGAAGGGAAGTGAGTCGGGGGAAATCGGAAGGGGAGACAAACCATAAGAGACTGTGGACTCTGAGAAACAAACTGAGGGTTTTGGAGGGGTAGGGGATGGGGGGGTTTGTGTGAGCCTGGTGGTGGGTATTAAAGAAGGCGCGTATTGCATGGAGCGCTGGGTGTGGTGCATAAACAATGACTCTTGGAATGAGATTGAAAAAAATAACATAAAAAAATGTTATGATAATGAGATGTGCAAGTTGTAAGGAAGGTGTTCCTCCAGTACAATCATCAGGAATATCCCAGCTCTGTGAAAAGCGTATGGGAACCAGAAACCTCCTCCTCATGGGTCCAGATCACTGAGAGAGGAGTTCCTATCAGCACTGCCTTTCTCCTACCAGTCACAACACCCTGGGGTATTGAAAAATCTCCCGTAACTATGTGAGCCCACACATGGTCTGTTTCAATTGGCACAGAGGCTAGAGACCTCCAAGGTTCCCTCTGAAGCATCACCACGCTCACTCATACATTTCGGCCATGATGTTAGAATGGGAAAGAAAGAAGAGATGCAACAGATGTGTCCATTTCCTCAAGCCCACTCCCAAACTCAGAAACCTTTCCTTTATTCCAGGGACCTCCCAGTGTGGCTCCAAGACAGCAGGACCACTGGGGAACTTGTTAGAAATACAAAGTCTTGGACCCCACCCAGATCCTACTGGATCAGAAAATAGGAGAACGGGGCCCAGAAACCTGGTTTTCACAGGTCCTCCAGGTGATGCTGCTATCTGCTGATGTTTGAGAATTACCGCTCAAGGCTTCACATACAAACCCTTGAGGTCCACACTGGTAAACCCAGGTATTCAACAGAAAGACTAACTCACTTACACCTTATAGCACAAATAGGGCCACACTGGAGCTTTCCTTAGTTCCAAAGGTAAATAGTTCAGGAAACAACTATGCACTCTGAACCTGTGTGTGTGTGTGTGTGTGTGTGTGTGTGTGTGTGTGTTTTAATCACTATAATGATCACTTTAGAAACAAATACAGACAGTAATAAAAGAATAAAAACCTAAACAGGTAACAGGAAGCAACAAAGCTACGTATGTGCAAGTAAAACAAATGACAGATTACCTTGGTACACGGAGGGGCAGCATCTTTACAGCCCTTGTGTATGTTTGCATTACAGTCTGAAAGACAAAAATGAGTAAGACAGCATGGTGCTTTACTGGTCATCATAAAAGTAGCACACAAAAATATTTAGAAAACAGAAGGAAAAATATCTAAGTCACATGTAGCCAGCCCCACCCTTGAGTACAACAAGCACATGGTTAATGTTTTCATTTCCTTGGAGATATTTTTCCCCTTCTGCACAGAGTCTCACCAATTATGAAACCTACGATTATTCACAATAGACACTTCTGCATCCGCCTGAGAACTCATGTATTACCATATGCCCTACATGGCCAGGGACTTCTGATATCCAGCTAGTGGCAGCTGCCCACTCCTGCACCAGACAGAACACCTTGCAAGATGGAAAGAAAGAGAACCAACTCACAACAATGCTGAAAAAAGTCCTATCAG
This sequence comes from Mustela erminea, assembly GCF_009829155.1. NCBI lineage: Eukaryota > Metazoa > Chordata > Mammalia > Carnivora > Mustelidae > Mustela > Mustela erminea. Next base: position 64,972,134 of record NC_045616.1, read on the forward strand.
GCTCCAGGAGGAATTCCTGCTAACTACAGGTAGCCACATTGAAAGAGACAAGTTTGCTGCTTGCTGTCTTCCTTTGCACCCCATGTGGCCTCAATTTCACCAAAAGTTTGCCTGCTCCTTTCTGCCCGCCCTGGTTCAGAGAAGAAGGCTGTCTTCACTGAAAGCCACCCCTGTGTGTGGGGACTGCTTTCTGCCAGGCTGTTGTCTTCCTGCCCTCCATACCCTGCAGCCTCTACCTTCCCTGCCATGACTCTCTTGTCCCACCCACCCCCACGCATATTCTGTAGAGTGGAGCCTGCGGCTTATCACAATCTTCATTACTAAGGATCCTTTCTCATAGGTAGAAGGTCCCATTTAGTTCCATCCCAGCCACACTGGAAAAGTGCTTATAAGTCACTGAGAAGTGAACCCAACTTCCTTCCACTGTAGGTGGAATACCTTAATGGCCAACAAGCAGCGGTCAGGACTATCCACGTGCTGGTCCTGTTGGCAAATGTGGAAAGCAGACTGCTCTCTCCTCATTGCAGAACAAGCAAATGAAAGGAAAAGGGGGAAAAGCGGACACTACAAGATACCACAAAGTTAGACAAGAAGCTCACAGAAAAAGTAAGCCACTGATGATTATTAACTCTTGAAACAGAGAAGAAAACCCTGGATATCTTTTCCCTCAGAGACATAAAATAGGACCAAAAGGTCATGAAGGGAGTAGAGGACCTTACATCAAGCCAGCACAATGAGAGGGAGATGGAGCTTTGGGGGACAATAAAGCAGAACTTGGACCCAATGGAGAAGAACCAATTTAACCAAAATATCAAAGCAGCACTGGGAAATTAAACTTGAAAGGTTCCATCCTGAATGTAGAGAAAAAGGAGGGTATAATTATAAAGTAGAAGATGTTCTACGAAAAAAGGTAACACAGATTACACTTCTCCAAGGAAGAAATCAGAAAAATGACATCAGAAGCAATTGTTAAAGCTACAACCAACAAAAACTTTTATCGAAGTGAAAAAGAACTACAAAAGGCAACTCAAAAGGTCTCCCTGTTTTCTAGGAATTAAACGACACTAGTCTGTAGACACATTCTGACAATATCTGTGTGACTGAAAAACTTAAAGTTCTCAAGCATCTAAGCAGACCAGGTTACCAACAAAGAAGTAAGGTCAGACAGGCCCCAAAACTTTTCTATTGTAATAGTCAATGCCCAAAATTCACGGATCAATGTTGACAGGATCTTTGAGGGAAAGATTTTGGCCTAGGAATTTATTTAGCCAGATGAATCTCTTTTTTGTGTGTGAAAGAAGGAAGCAAAGATATACCTCCTTAGATACACAAGATTTCAGAAAATATCACTCCAATAATGCTTTTGAAAAAAAAGATTTACCTGAAATCCTACTCAAGACTCTTAAGAGCAGAATCAAAATTAAAAGTACAAGAATCAATCAGCTTTATTTTAAAAAAGAAAAAAGAGAAGCAGCAAAACCAGCTAAACAAAGAATCATATCTAAAAAAAATTTATAGGCCGAGACAGAGAAATGAGTACAAATATCAAATCATTCTTGAAAAAGAACACTATTCTTCAAAGATTAAACATACAACATAAAAATAGTAATTTAGTAGTTTAGTATACCAATAGACTCCAGGGAAAAAGGTAAATATAAGAGGAATTAAAGAACATTCAAGTATAAGCCTTAAAATTTACCACAAGTAGATAGTACAAGAGCTTATCTTACCAAATCCGTGAGAACATAAAAACCAACAACACATGGTATAAATCGCTAAATCAGACATCAAGAAAAAGAGCAAAGAACTATAAAAGATAGTCGACAGCTGTAAAATTAAATGTAAATAAGGAAAAAAAAAGCCTTGTTATAGAATCGTATTTCTCAGTTACAGATTAACTACAGCTAAATTAAAGACACACACCCCAAACTGAAAACACAGAAAATAAAAAATAATAATAATAAAAACATATAAATAGGGAAAATACAAAGAAAAGGAAAACAAGAGGAACGTTAATTTTAGAGAAGGTAAAAATCAATGTCAACGGCAATGAAAGGCATTTTTAAAAGGGTAATTTTATATTTAAGAAAACTAAATCTGGGGCGCCTGGGTGGCTCAGTGGTTTAAAGCCTCTGTCTTCGGCTCAGGTCATGACCCCAGGGTCCTGGGATCGAGCCCCACATCAGGATTTCTGCTCAGCAGGGAGCCTGCTTCCTCCTCTCTCTCTCTGCCTGTCTCTCTGCCTACTTGTGATCTCTGTCTGTCAAATAAATAAATAAAATTTTAGGAAAACTAAATCTGCAATGAAGCTGTGATTCGTCAACTTCTGTGCACCAAGTACTGTAACATCTAAATATAAGCAGGGAAACCTATTTATAAACAAAAATAATTTTATAGAAATATATGTGTAAAAGAAAAAAAACCCTAGAAACTCAGATTTTAAATAAGAATACAAACACCGGAATTTTGAATACCCACATTATGTTTTGTTTAATATATCACATTTTTAAAATTAGAAATAGTGGGACGCCTGGGTGGCTCAGTAGGTTAAGCAGCTGCCTTCGGCTCAGGTCATGATCCCAGCGTCCTGGGATCGAGTCCCACATCGGGCTCCTTGCTCGGCAGGGAGCCTGCTTCTCCCTCTGCCTCTGCCTGCCATTCTGTCTGCCTGTGCTTGCTCTCTCCCCCACCCCTCTGATAAATAAATAAAATCTTTAAAAAAAAATAAAATTAGAAATAGTAACCTTCACAATTAAAAACAAAAACACACACATAAAATAGGATCTACCAGTAACAGCTGAGTTTATAAATGCCAAAATCTCTTGCCCTATGTAAAAAAACTTAATAACCAAAGTTTAAATCCCCAACACTCCTCTTCTTAAAGACTATGAATCTTCAACTTTTTTTTTTTTAAGATTTTTAAAATTTATTTGACAGACAGGGATCACAAGTAGGCAGAGAGGCAGGCAGAGAGAGAGAGAGGAGGAAGCAGGCTCCCCGCTGAGCAGAGAGCCCGATGCGGGACTCGATCCCAGGACCCTGAGATCATGACCTGAGCTGAAGGCAGCGGCTTAACCCACTGAGCCACCCAGGCACCTGAATCTTCAACCTTTTAAAAACTGTGTTAAAGAGGAAATATATCATATTCTCATACTGATGTTAGAATGTAAGACAATAGCCAAAAATGTGGACAGTGTTGGGGTGCCTGGGTACCTCAGCTGGTAAAGTGTCTGACTATTGGTTTCTGCTCAGGTCATGATCTCAGGGTCCTAGGATCGAGCCCCAAGTCAGGCTCCTTGGTCAGTGGGGCGCCTGCTTGAGACTCTCTTCCTCTCTCCCTTCCCCTCTCCTAGTTTGCAATCTCTCTTTCCCTCTTTCAAGTAAATAAATAAAAGTCATTAAGAAAAACAAAATGTGGACAGTGTTATATGCAAAGAAATGCCACTTACCACATCATTTGTTGGGAAAAAATTGGGAAAAACTTAAACATACCCTAAGTAAGGAGAAATTAAACACATTTCATATCAAATAAAACATCTGCATAAATGCCTAACTTTTAAAATAATTACCATGGACTCAATTAAAGTATGGATAGCCATCTTCTCTAGTTAGCAAGATTTGGGATAACTTTGAATTTTTCCTTAAGCCTTGTATCTTTTATGAGTCTGAATGCATTTAAAAAAATAATTTTTAAAAAAATAAATACATCCTCCATATTTTCAGTCATTTCCATTTTCCACTCAAACTTTTATGGCCATCCATTTGACCAACTTTTCTGTGAACCAACATGCTCTGAGCTACACTAGAGTCTACCTTTCAGTGAGCCCACCTCCCTCCCCACGACCCCCGTCCCAGTTTTCTGTCTGTCATTAACTACAGAGGAATGCCGAAGGGCTGGGCTTTGTGCGAGTGGCTGCAGGGGATACAGAAGGATCACAGGATCATTTTAGTCCCTGAAGTCTATTTTAGTAGTTAAAAAACAAGAGGCTGTCCGTAATCCAGTACGGAATGGAATAGGATAAATAGATCATACACGTGGTACACAGAAGTTCTGGACACAGTGGTCAGGAGAGACCTCCCAAGATGAGGTAAGAAATCAAGACAGATGCACAAGAGTTGGGAGAAACGAAGAGGAGGGAGATCATCAGAAGCGAAGGGTCAGAGGCAGGAGAACACACATGGTGGGAGGTAAGGACAACATGCCTGGCAAGGCTTCTGGCCATAAACCAAGCCTGAAGAGGGAACTAACTGTGGGATTATTAAGCACAAATGGAGCCAAATGCATCTATCTGCAAAGTGTGGGCTTAGTTCAGGAAACAAGAAGGGAGAGAAGTCCTTACGCGGATGTGAGTAGATAAAAAAGTGATGTGGTACAAGTACTCATTCAGAATAAAGGTAGTGAAGGAGTGAATGGTTTTGAGTATGGGGACAACAGGGAAAGGGACTCACCATGCCCAAGGAGTGAGCCTGTACCATTCACACAGAAGGAAGCCTTTTGATATGTGGGTTGTGAGATTGGTTTTTGTCCCATTGGTCTGGGAGACCAGAAGTCTCTGGGTGATGATGGCCACAGACAGGGTTGCTCTGAGTCCCTGGTGTGAGCCAAGTACAGGGTTGGTCAGGAGAGGGCTGACTGAGAACATGTTATCTGAACGGACCTGAAGGAGGTGAGGGAGCAACCAGTCCCTGAGGTTGATCTGAGGGAGAAGCACAGCAGGCAGAAGGAAGAGCCAGGAAAGGCCCTCTGGTGGTAGTATGCCCGCCAGGCTGAGGGAGCAGCAAAGATGCCAGAGTGACTGCAGCAGGGGGAGGAAGGGGGAGAGGACAACGGGAGAGATGACGGGGACTTGCACCCATTGTCAGGGCCTTTGCCTTTCTTGGGGGTTGACAGGAAGCCACTGGAGGATCTGGAACACGGGCATCTGTGCCTTCACAAGCTCACTCTGGTCGATATTTTGAGAACAGACGTTTTCAGAAGTGTGCAATTTGTGCTAAAAGTACAAGGAAACCAGTGAGAAAGCTACTGAAAGGGTGGCGTTAGACCGGGGTGGTACCAGCGACAGGGTGAAAGGAGGCTGGCTTTCGTACCTATTGGGAAGACTGAGCTGAGGGGATTGCTGAGGGCCCAGATGTGGGATGTGAGAAAGAGGCATACAGAAAGACCCCAAGATTTTTGCCATGAGCATCTGACTGGTGCACTAGGGCGGCCATTAATGGAGAGATCAGCCCAAACGCGGGCACAGGAGCGGGAAAGCAGAGCTCCACTTCCGACATGCAACTTCCCAGAAGCTGTTTAGATGCCCCAGTGGAGGCATCAAGTAGGCAGTGAGATATACAGGTCTGGGGTTCTGGGGGCTGTCACTTGTGGACAAAAAGCACTGACTCTAACCATCGGGGGTCACTGCTCGGTAGGTTGTTAAATCACACATGCAACGCTACCCTGAACAACGGCCCTCTCTCCAGGTGCCCAGACGGCACAGTCGCTGGAGATCTGACTCTCCGTTTTGGCTCAGGTCATAATTTCAGGGTCGTTAGATCAATCCCTGCATCAAGCTCCATGCTCAGCAGAGAGTCTGCTTAAGACTCTCTCTCCCTCTCCTTCTACCTCTACTAAAATAAATCATTAAATCTTTAAAAAGGCAAAAAACAATAGCCCTCTTCTATCGCTTACTGTCTGGGGACACAAAATGCAAAGACAGCACACACTGGGCCCAAGAACTTACTGGAACACTGGAATGACTCTTTCCCCAGGAGCGTTTTGTCACAAACCGAACACTGTAGAACCCCAGAGAATGTTCCAGGGACAAACTGATGTCGGCTCAGCTTCTCTTTGTCTTTGGCATCCTTGCTTTTTGTCTTCAGATTCAACAGCAACCGTCAGGTGGAGAGAAATGAGAGAAGACATGTGCTGAGAGCCATGTACTTACAGAAGCCATTCAAAGTCTCTACATTTTCTGTCTGCACGTAAGGACGGCATGCAGAAGAGTACAGTAATGCCAGAATGAATCGTGGCCAGCCTACCACTGTCCTGTACTTCCAACAACTTAGACAATATTCCGTAAGAAGTGAAGAGGTCTTCGAGAACATGTGTACGAAATCTCAGACAGGTGATTTTAAAGGTCAAGTGAAAACTATACTCACTGCCAAAAAATGGAACCAGCTACATTTTAAACACGATGGGCAGAGAACTTTAATTACCTTAGATTTATTCCGAGGGCTTGTCATCCTATTCATGAGGAAGCTGAAAGTTCGGCTCACTTTGTATTTTTCAGACTCTGACTTAGCAGGTATAATGTATTTATCCCATTCTTCTTCCTGAATTCTACAAAAAAGAATCTGTTACCATGGCTTATCAGGACTTAGAGAGGGAGTAAAAAACGACATATATATATATATATATACACACATAGGTGTGCATATACAATTTTTGCTTAGGTTTTAATGGTTATTCTAAACATAAAGATACAATCTACTAAAAATATAGCTTATAGATCGATAAACAGATGTATGATAAAGCAACTATTTCACAACGTTATCAGTTATAAATCTAAGTGGTAGAAATGGGTATTCAGCATATAATTCCCTCACCTTTCTGTATACTTCAAATTTTTCATAATACAATACTAGAGAAATAAAGGAAACCTTAGACTTACAATTTTACCCTGCAAACACTCATCTCCCTATTTACTATGCCAACAGAAATTTCTCAGGGCACAGAGAAGGCAAATAACCAGTAATAGGAAACTGCATTTTATTTATTTTTGGAACATAGAGATAGTACTCAGAAGATACACATTTCTTTTGCTAATACAGCTTGAGAAGCAGACTGCCTGCCCCTTGGTTCAGTCTCTCCCACTCAACCAGGCTATTTACAATCTGAGACTCCCTAGGCTGTAAAAGAGAGAAGGCTGTTGATAACTTCCCTACCATAAAAGGCAACCTAAAGATAATGGTATCCAATCTTTGAACACCCTGAAACATTTATTTTCCCCTGAGCCATAAGATCATGCCTTAGGGGACAAAAAAAGTCCCATCTATTAAAAGTTCTATTTCCTCTGAAACTTTCTGATAGCCTTTTATTTCTAACATTATTATGGACAGAGATGAAAGAAAGAGAGAGAGAGGGAGAATATATTAAAGATCAACCAAGTATGTAAAACCAGGTAACACTTCTGTGAAACATTCTGTACTCTCTCCTACCTCCCAAACTTCTCATTCATCCGCATTAGTGGATAACACATGCATCTTTGGGATATAGTTCTCAAAAACTATCATATTACTGATAGGCACCAAAATATATGATCACATTTTGTGACAATGAGTCCAGTGACAAATCTTAGGACTTTAGTATATTTCATCTGATTAATGACAGGCTTAGACTTAAAATTATTTCTAAGGCCCCTTCCCACACTTATGTACTTATCTAATACATTATTAAAGGAAACTTCTGGTTATTTATACTAGATATAGATTAAAATGTAATTATTTGCGTTTGATCATTGAGAGTTCAAACCTATGAATGCATCTAGAAAAGATGATAAATAGCTTCAGAAGTGCCTCTTGGTCAAAGCTAAAGGCACAGGCAGGACAGTGAATGTCCTACTAACTCTAATTCTGCACAGTAAGTGAAAGTGGGTTTGCTACTTAGAGAAAACAGCTCAAAAACTTAGAAAGGAAAGAGGGTGGATGGAACTGAAGGTACCCCATGACGACTCCAAGTGACAAAAAGAACTTAAGACTTTCTTATTTCCTTCCTATTTCCACAACCACCTCCTTAGATAGCTAACTGGCTAATGTATCTATAAATTTTCCTACCTCTTGTTTTTTGAGCATCCTAATTTGCACAGCTCATGACATATTATTCAACAGGCTCACTTTGGGAATGGAGGTGAAAAACAAATTTGAGGTCTTCGAAAGAATGATGTTCAGAACACCTTTTGTGACCTCACCAAATGCTTTCTAATGTCTATGATAAGAACAATCTGGTGAGGAGACCTCAGTCACAGAATTAAAGAATACTAAGGTCAATGTGGACTGTGAGGTCAAAAAGTCCTCCCCCCTACCTACCTCCCAGCAAAAACACAACACTACTGTCTTAAAGATCTTTTTTTTTTTTTTTTTTTAAGATTTATTTGTTTGAGAGAGAGTGCTAGTGAGCATGAGTGGGGAGAAGGGCAAGGGACAACATGTCAAGCAGACTCCCCACTAAACAGGAACCAATCGGGGAACTTAATCTCATGACCCTGAGGATCATGACCTGAGCCAAAACCAAGAATCGAAGCCTTAACCTACTAAGCCACCCAGGCGCCCCTCTACTCTCCTAAATCAAAGAAAATCTGTTTAACCAACTCTTTTCCCAATTCCCCATATTACAGAAGACCATATCAAAAACATTTCAGTTTTGATCTAAAACCTTTCAGTGGACCACAATTTTCATATATCCTGTATATTACTACAAAATGACATAAAATCATACCATTTACTCTTTACTTAAAATGTTGAGAAGACCTGAGACATAAGCAAGTAAACAAAAAAATACTGAAACACTTAATATTAAGAACTAACAATAGCCACCCCACACGGTAGAAATGTGAACATCAGAGACATGATCCACTGTCACATTACGAAAATGAATAACACACTATAACCTCTGGGCAAATGCTGAAGGCTGGTTAATTCCATGTTTCAAATCTAACAATGCTATATTCACCTATGTAACAATCAGTTACATTAGGTAAGAACTAAGAAGGGAAAAATCCCCAACTAATTTCCCAACAGATTTTAAAAAGCTTTTCACTTTATAAGAATCTGGAAAAAAAATTTAAACTCTCTTCCAATCCAAGAACAAGATGCCTAAATTCTATGATCAATTTGACAACCAATGAAATCATCCTCAAAGTTTTATAAACCGCATTTCTCAGAGATTCTCACAGCATTACCTCTTCAATAAAGATATTTTAAGTACCTTCAGACTAGAGGTCCTTCTCATCTTAACTTTTAAACCTATAATATCTATAGCTTATTTTTCGAAGAGATGAACAGCTAAGTATTAAAAGGAATCCCCAATATCCCAACAGAAAATAGACACAATGGGACTTTTCTGGACATTCAGATGCTCACATTAAAATATATATATATACATATCAAGTAATAAATTTAACACATTTAAGACAGAGGATATTAATAAAATAACAGTCATGACTTATAGTCATTAAGAAGTTGGTACACCCTGTAAAAAAATTTTTTTTAATTTAAAAAAAGAAGTTGGTACACCCTGAAACTAATATTACAATGTATGTTAACTAACTGGAATTTAAGTAAAAACTTAAAAAAAAAGAATTATATACTTATTTTGAATTTTAAAAACTTGACAGAGATGAAGTATCTTCTCCTAGAGAAAAGATCCTACAAAGTCTGGAGTGGGCCCCCTTTCATCCGTCTGCATACTTTCCCAGTAACCAAGTGATGAATATAAATATGAGAATTTCAAAGAAGCCAAGTTCCTCAAGTACAATATGACTGAAGCAACGCATTAATTAGCATTAGGATCTCTGGATCCTACTAGAGTATCCGATAAGGTATTGGGCAGAGACTAAGGGAAATGAAAGATGTACTCTACTAGATACACCAGGGGATGTGACTGAGAAAGTCAGATGCTTTGAGGATGTAGACCAACACAGACTAAGGAAGAGACAAAAACAAGTAACAAAATAAGAAATAAGAAAAGGATACTCCCTACACATCCAAGTTAAAATATTTTATAGATTAATATTTAACCAATTAGAACACTGTCTTTTTCTTAAGCCCCTGTCTTAATGGAGAATAAATATTTTTGATTAAAAAAATCTAAAAAAAATTTTTATATCAGTCCATTACTTCTCCGATAGTTAAAAAGATGACAGGGAGAAGACTGTTAACCAAAATAATAACAAGGATGATGATCAAATTCCACAACTGAGTCAACTGCCAACATGAGTACTCAGTGTACCCAATGTAAATGTAAAAACACCCAATGGGTCAGTTTTTGCTGCTTTTGCTATCATCACTGTCTCCATCATGGCCATGTCTTCTTCATCATCATCCTATCAGTAAAGGGTATCCTTAGTCTTCCTATTTGTATCATCTGAACATTTCTATTCTGGTCTCAAAAAAATAGGAATGAATAAATGGAGGCTTTTTCTCAGTGATACTTTTTTTTTTTTTTTAAAGAACTAAAGATTTATTTATTTATTTTTAGAGAAAGAGAGTCGGGGGTGGGGGAGCTGGAGAGAGAGAGGAAGAGAATCTTAAGCAGACTCCCTGCTGAGCACGGAGACTGATCCAGGGTTCGATCTCATGATGCTGAGATCATGACCTGAGACAAAATCAAAAGTGGGAGGCTTAACCAACTGAGCCACCTAGGTATCCCTTTTTCTCCCTAAAATTAAAAAAAAAAAAGTCATATATTTATTAAAAAGTCCCAAATTTTAGTATTATTGAGCCCAAATTAAAGCCATTTTCCTTTTTCACACGGTCTCCTCAAGCCAAACATTTATACCATTTCTGACACTGGATTTGCACATAACCCAAGGACTATTTCTCAGTGTGACTTATGAGCAGTTACTCAAGACCAGTAAAACTCAACAATCCTGCCTGCTTGCTGGTCAGCTTCCAAAGCCTGACTCCAGCAACAGTTTTGACTTTCTGGGGAAGAGAGAAGCTGAGGTTTAAAGCTTTCAGACCTATCAACCAGAAAACTGTTAATGCTTAAAATACTTTCTTGGGGCACCTGGGTGGTTCAGTGGGTTAAGCCTCTGCCTTCGACTCGGGTCATAATCCCAGGGTCCTGGGATCAAGCCCCGCACTGGGCTCTCTGCTTGGCAGGGAGCCTGCTTCCCCCCTTCCCCTCTGTCTTCCTCTCTGCCTATGGTGATCTCTCTCCGTCAAATAAATAAATAAAATCTTTTAAAAAATTTAAAAATAAAAACAAATAAATAAAATACTTTCTCTATCACTCACTCTTTCTTTCAAAGTTAACCAACCACTCCAAGCCGTATTCCAAAAGGACATACAGCAGAGGCGGCTATTTGCTTTCTTTGTCTGACCAGCCTGGGGCCTGTTCCCATAGCAAGTCTTCTTGTCACGGTAGACAGACCAGGCAAGAACCTAATACCTTTCTAAAGCAGGTGATCCTCACACAGCTGCTCCCTTTGGTCCAGGCCACTGGAGGTGTCTGTCTTTGAAAAAAGCCCAAAAGAGAACACTGTGTCCACAGTCCTGAGACCTGCAGCTCTGGGGACTCAAAGTAGCAAGTTTGGAGCAAAGTATTCTGGCAGCCTCATTGCACAGAAATCTCTCGTAAACTATGGAATGGATCTCAGAATTCATGTGCAAACATTTCCAAAGACAGCAAGCAGACCCTCAGGAAATCTGGAACAGTTAAAATACCTTTTTTCTCTTGGTGGCTCCGGTAGGCTGTAAGCTCTTTGCTCTACAAGACACAGAACAATAAAATGAAAACTGAGGCAGACAAGCTAGCAGTCATGTGTTAGTCTAAAATGTGCACACTCAACCATATTTTATCATTATTCACACCATCAGTTAGAGAGTATCAAGGAAATCAGTCATCTTACGTAAGTAGGGCATTGCTCTGGGTAGCTTTATCACTGTCCCTAGTTTGGAGAGAATGAGGGGTGGGCATCACATGGCGACATTCAATGACTCTGTGAATCTGGCATTAGCAGATGGCAGCGAGCAGTTTCAGCATGGAAGAAAATCAGTTCTGTCTTTTTGGATGTTTCTCATCAGAGCTTCATCCCTTACTTGTAATACTAATTCCCTAACATACAGAATCAATACGTATGTTGGCTGCCTTTTAGGGAAGCTCAAAAGAAAAGTCTTCAAGGCCAGCATAAGGAAGAGTCCCTTTTAATATGGCTGCAATGCCTTCATAAAATCCTAGCAGTGGCCAGTTCAGAGAGGTGTTTTGTGGTAGGAAAGGGAGGATCACTTTCCCTCCTGGACCTGGGGGCAAGGGAGATGGGAGACAGAAGGGAGGAAGCTGAGCACCATCTTGTTTCCAGAACTGAAGCGCTCCTTACAGGGACTGAGCAGAGACACCGATGTCGACAGTGAGAGAGACTGAAGCGGGGAGAGTACACTGTGGAGCACCCCATCTACAGAGCGAGGACATTTCCTTTACCACTACAGTCCAGAAGAGTGAAGAGGCAAAACCAGTTCACAAAGGAAAGTGCATCAGACACACAAGGAAAACCAATTAACACATATCCCCTGAAATGTGTAAATATCAATGTTCAATATAACACTACCTTGTATGTAATAAAAAATCTGCTTTGAAGAATCTGAAGGATTTTATTGCCACTATTAAACAGTCCTCAAATTAACTCATAAGCAGAAACCACCATGCTTATTGTGAACATTCTGAGATACCAAGAGATTAAGCCACATGTTCAAGACAATCAAGCTAATAAACTAACGGAACCAGCCTCAGGCAACTGCACAAAGTCTAATAGGGTTCCACTTAACAGTGCACAATGATTTTCAGAAGTACGTTCACTTCACTCCTCAAATTCTTAAAAGTAAAACACTTCGGTCCTTCTTGGTGAGGTTATAATGATGGAGAATGTTCTTGTCTATCTAAACACACAATGTACCAGAGGGAATTACAGGATAGGATTTTGTTTTGCATATACAAGCATTAAATGATGTTGCCACATCATTGTACCCTTGGCCTCCCCCCAAAACCATGAGAAATAATAAGTAACCTCTTAGAAGGGACAAAGATGAGAAAACAACACAAATAAGAATAAAGAAGGCCAAAGCGCTATTATTTCTTGTATACCTGTATTACAGCTCATGTATAGGAGCTTCCAACTGGGGTGAAAGGAGACTTGAATTCTGTTCAAATAGAGAAAACTTGTAGGACTATTCCAAACACATCAAGAAAGAATTTAAGGTCATGTAAATGTCAATTTACCTTTGATTACTCTAAATGAACTAAAAAATGAAACATCACATCTTTGAACTAGCCAGGCTTTCACTCCCATGCTTTGATCACACACACACAGAGTTAAAATTATTCCCTCTTCTCTAAAAGCTAATTTATTCCTCATATATGTATGGTTTACCCATTGAATCTTTGTACATTTATTATGTAGCTTCAACTTTCAATGCCCTATTTGTGATTCCTACCTTCTGGAGATGAAATTTCATTGAAATAGCCCTATTTTTAAATAACATGGTCTCAATGTAAGATTTTATTAACAGAAAAGTCAAAACATTTGATTTTTTTTAAAATTCTAACTCAATTTTTAATTCTAACTCAAATGCAAAGATTTAAGGATTGTATGTAAGGCAGACACCCTTCCTTATTCATTAAAGAATTTATAAATCAGGGTTCTTTTCCCTTATAAACAATCGATTACCTCTCAGTCATCTGGTCAACAGCTTCAAACTTCTGAACTGACTTACAAACTAGTCATGCTACAGATATAATGTCAAGGCTGCCATTTTGCCTACTACAAAAACTTAGAAGCATTTTCTAAATGGTTAAGGTATGAAGTTGGTTCCCCATCTAGGACCATCCGTGAAAAGATGCCAAGGTGCCACTGAAGGAATCCCAACCTAAATCAAGGTTAAGAGACCTGGAGATCCCAGAAAGACTCATGAAATTACACACACACACATACACACACAAATACACACACACGGTATTTTTTCTTCTTATATATATGTATATCTATAGGAGATAGATATATCTATCTTTTATATATATATATATATAATGTATCTTCTTATATATATATATCTATAGGAGATAGATTTTCTTCTTATATATATATATCTATAGGAGATGGATATAGCTATATCTATCTCCTATAGATAAGAAAAAACAGGGCAAGTTTAATCCATCTTCTTCCTGTCCTCTCAAGGTCATTGTATCTTTTCTTTCTCTTAGTCCTTTTCTCCATCTCCAAATTTTGAAATTTTAAACTGATGTTTATTACCAGTCTTGCTTTCTTTTTCCAGTAAGGATTTCCTTTTCCAGTAAGGATTCCCAGAAAGAAAAGGGAAAAAAAAACCCAAAAACAAAACCTGGCACCGGTTTTGCACTCTATGTGTCTTGTCTAGTATATTCATTCAACACGTAATTTTTGAACATCTCCATCTGTAAGTCATTGTTTTAGAATGGCAGTTCCAACCATAAAGATTCTGTTTTCAGTATTTCTTCAAATGGCATAAAAATGTCAACAACAACAATGAAATGAAGAATAAGTAAAAAGGAAGAGAAAGAAACTAGTGAAATAAATTCTATTTTAAATATTCTACATTAGGAAACTACGAATACTTGGATACATCTGGCTTTCTGGGTTTTTTAAGACTCTTAAGGATAATAGACAAATGAAGTATTAATATATTAATAAACATTTTATTATAATACTTTATATTACATATGGATATGAATAATACCAAATATGCTTTTAAATATAATTACTGCAAAATATATTATGTTCAGAAATACCCTTTGTTTCAAAATAAAGTAAAAAATGGGAATTATGGCTGAAAGTAGCTACAAAGGCAGCTCCAAGTTGCCCATAATTACCTGTTTACTAATCTGAATTCAGTTTTAAAAATCTGTCAAGCTGTACGCTTATGATGTGCACCCCTTTCTAAAGGTGGATCAATTAAACTTCTATTGTATCAAAGTTTTAGTTCTGTTTACATTGCCCCAAAGAATGCTGAGATACATTAACTCATGTTTCAACTGTTTTTTTTTTAATTTATTGAGATTTTCTTTTTCTTTTACTGCAACTCTCTCAAGTCCCTTGCTAAATACAGAAAGGGAACAAATCTATTTTGCTATGCTTTGTCTTTTACTTAGACTTCAGCAATTTACACATAGGGCAAAGTAATTTTTTAGGATTTCCTGAAAATCCTCTAATGCTCTCATAATAATATACCTAGAATAAATTCTCATTTCCACTGTCCTTCCATTGCCCTTTGTTCAAAGAATAAAGCAACAGAGAGGTGTGTACACATATGCATTTTCATCAAATTGAAATCTTTAACTTGACAAATATCCAGTGAGAAAAGGATTTTGCTAAGACTAGAAAAATCAATTATGAAAATGGAATTGAAAATTCTTGCCTGCTACTTTTGTTTATTTTATATATTTTGCTAACTGAAAATCTGCCCTGGAACAGCATGTTCCCAAGGCCAAACGGTAAAGAATGCTTACCTTCACTAGAACTGCACACTGTAAAATCACGCACCAACCGAGTTTTTCCTAAAGAAATTTTGGGTGATGAGCAGGAGTAAGAACGTGAGCGGACTCCAGAAAGCAAGGATTCCTGAAAGAAATCATACCAAAGTTGTTTTTTTTTTTTTTTAATTCTACAGAGGACTTGAAAGTATATGTTCACAAGAGATGTTACTAAAAGAGCATCTCTGTAAAAAGAGTCACTGTAAATCTTTCTGATGTAATCTCATTTTTTGTTTTTTTGCCTATCACAACTTTTAAAATTTTACAGTCTTTTCAATGCATTATAAACTTGAGCTTCCCACCCATATATACTTTAAAATGCAATTATGACATTCTAATTAAGTTGGTTGAAAGTGAAAAATTACTGTTTTTCCCCCTCTGTTATTGGAAACATTTTTTCTATTTTACACTGCAGTATCTGAGCAAAATTCCATATTAATTGGTATCTTTTTATTTCACAATTATTAGAAGTTAGAGGAACTGCCACTCACAAAAGTTTTTTTAACTTCCAGACAACTACTTAAATTTATGTTAGCTGCAGCCTCTGAGGAAGAACGCATCAAATCTGTGCCCATCTTTCAAAAAGCTTTCCATTGGGTGCCTGGGTGGCTCAGTGGGTTAAGCCGCTGCCTTCAGCTCAGGTCATGATCTCAGGGTCCTGGGATCGAGTCCTGCATCGGGCTGTCTGCTCAGCAGGGAGTCTGCTTCCTCCTCTCTCTCTCTGCCTGCCTCTCTGCTTACTTGTGATCTCTCTCTGTCAAATAAATAAATAAAATCTTTAAAAAAAAAAAAAAAAAGCTTTCCATTTAGCACTTCCTGAGATGGTATCTGGATTTCACTGATTTATGTATCTTTGATTTTCTTTTAAGAGACCTACTATTTTTGCTAGTTTTCACAATTAGATATTATTTCTATTATTATATTTGCAACATATGTGACAACGTAAGATGGCAAGATAATTAAAACATTGTTATCTTATATGTTCTGGAAATTTTAAATGAATAGGCAACAGAACACCAATAAAGCTATTTATGGTACCAGACTCTCATCCAATAGGGACCAAGTGGTTTATAAGATACCACTTAGAAATAAAATAAAGTAATGCAAAACTTGTTACTAAAATTAAGCCATTAGTAACTATCCTTCACAAGCACTGGTAGCTTCTATTCTCCCTAAGTGAAAATATACTGTTCGTCTAAGTCCACTGGTTTAGTTAACAGGCCTGGAGGAAAGCTGAAATGGAAGCCTGCCATTGTTGCAAAGAGCCCTGGGCCTTGGCTCCTGAATGCCTTATTAGGGAGGACCCACTGGTTCTAGACAGACAGCTGCAGATGTCCTATACCCTTACCACTGACTAGCTACAGAGGGCCAGAGCCTAATGTCACCCTCTGCATTTAAGTCATATCTAATAATTATTTCTCATAATTGTGGAACTTTGAAAATTAGCCAGAACTCTTTGGCAAAAAATTACACATGGCAATTACAGAGGCAAGGCAAGATATATTTTATAGGATAGAGTCTTCCTAAAAGTGAACAGCATGAATTGATCCATGAAGACTGAATTACTTTTCCTTCCAAGTAATGAGAACTGTTTCAGAATTCCATTCAAAATGCAAACAAGTATCTATATTAACAACCTTACCCATTTCTTATCATCCAGAAATATCACATGACATTTAAGTTCAAAAGATCAAGACTGCTCTCCAGGCCTCAGAGCTGAGGGGAAGGATTCGGGCACCGCAGTCAGAAGGCCTCGATCGAGTACTAAATCTACCACCAAGCAGGGTCAACATGGACAAAACAGCTCATGTCTCCAAAACCTCATTTTCTCAGAAATTAAAAGTAATATTTACATTCCAGCTAGCTAAGAGAAAATTAGGTATTTCATACATGCATAGCTCATGTTTTGTATACTGCAGAGTACACTACAAAAATAAAGCATTATCTTAACCAACAGTAAGAGAAGTTTTGGGCACAGTACACATTGTTTAACAGTAGCAAACTCAATTTAAAAAGAAAACAAATGGACAACAGAAATTGAAAAGGAAGAAAACACATGTGTAAACACAAAAAGGCTTCATCTGCAAGGTTGGAAGAGTTCATTACTTAAAAAACAAAAATTAATAAAAATAAATTCAGACAGCCAGGGGTGCCTGGTGGCTCAGTTGGTTAAGAATCTTTTCTCAGGTCATGATCCCGAGGTCCTGGGATGGAGCCCAGCATCGAGCTCCCTGCTCAGTGGAGAGTCTGCTTCTCCCTCTCCTGACACCCCTCCTCCTTCTTGTGCTCTCTCTTGCTGTCTCTTTCAAATAAATAAATAAAACCTTAAAAAAATAAATAAATTCAGATGGTCAAAAAATTAAAAATTTAAATTTAAAAAATTTTTAAAAGAAATAAATAAAAAACAACCATTAACAAAGTTCCAATGTGAAAATGTGTATGAGAGAAAAGTCCTCTCTTATGGAAAAACTGACAGAGTTTATGGAGTTCCACATTAATTAGAGCAGCCAGAAATGCTCAACAGTATTACCTTCGACTGTAATATTATCTCCCTCATCATCTGAGCCAAGCAAAAATGTATGTGAGCAAACAAGTTTTCTTCCTTTGCTTAAGGGATGCTGGCAGAGATCATTATATAAAACAGTAAAATTTTCCAATATGTGAAAGATTATATGTACCGATGTTGAATTAATGAAACATAAAACAGGCATTTTCAGGACTATACAAATTCAACAGAGTGGGAGAGATTAAAAAGACAGGCTCAACCAGACAGCTCATGAGTCTTAAAAAAAAAAAAAAAAGAAAAACAAAAAACAAAGTTCACACCCGTGAATGAATAAAATAATTTGCCCTTTGGATAGAGGCAGACTGCTTTAGATAACACAGCTTCCAAGTTTACAGTTAAACCAAATTAATGCCAGGAAGAATACCTTCAACGGCAGGTTACTTGATAAAGAAAGCGACTCTGTCCTGGAGATACTGAAATCTGGTTCCGTGGTGGTCTCAAAAGAGTCCAGCTCATCCCCACTAGGAATTCCAGTTCTGGAGGAGGAGCTCTGAGACACTGGAGTGTAGCAAATGCGTGCTGGCTCAGAGCGCCCTTCCCCTTCACTGTCGGCGTCCAGGGCATCGAGGCTAGAACTAAAGCGTGGAGGAAGTCAGTAAAGAATCCGGAAGCCAACAGACTGACCGACGGACTCACCGGTTTCTATTTCTCTCCAATCATATTCTCTCCTTGGCAGAAGGGGCAACAGATACTCAATTAAAACTTTTCAAACAGGGGTGCCTGGGTGGCTCAGTGGGTTAAGCTGCTGCCTTCGGCTCAGGTCATGTTCTCAGGGTCCTAGGATTGAGTCCCACATTGGGCTCTCTGCTCAGCTGGGAGACTGTTTCTCTCTCTCTCTCTCTCTGCCTGCCTCTCCATCTACTTGTGATCGTGATCTCTCTCTATCAAATAAATAAATAAATAAAATCTTAAAAAAAAAGTTCCTAGCGAAATTTCTACCTAAGAGGTGTTCTATTTTTTCCCTCTCCTCCTCCAATCTCCTCTTTTTAAATAAAAGGTTATGTTTTCCCAAACGAATATTTCTACCATAGCTAAAGCCATGGCGAGTACACTAAGAAACAAAACCTGGTCCAAGTTAGTACTATCCTATTTGTTTTGTAAATGTAATTATTATAGGCCCTACAGAGTTGTCCTTCAAATATTAAAACTGCACAAGAAATAGAACCCCAGCGTTGTTCAGGAGGCCTCTGGGGGATGGCACATGAAACCATGCGGGGGGAGGGGGGGCAGGTTACTGGATAGCTTGGGCACTGAGACACGTTCAAGGACAGACTACTAGGGTCTCACCGCCGAGTTGATGGCAAGACCCGCATTGACGGGAGTCAATGGGGCTCTCAAATGTGTCCTGTTAGAGGATAAAGGATAACTTTTTAAAGATTTTAGGTGAGCATTCCACCTCAGAAACAGGTAGTGCTTCTGCTCAACAACCACTTTTCTTTGCTAATTTAACTTTAATAACCAGGAAATTAAAAGGAAAGAATGTGACCCTCCACATTCCTGGCTCATTCCGTAACATTTACAGAATTAAATTTACATTTAAACCACTCCAACTCTGAGGCCAGGAGCGTCCACAGGCATGTGAATGCTGGATGCATTTTTAAGTGTATTTTTCTTTCATTGCTGCAGTTCTGGAGTCAAAATTTTAATAACGCCACAATGAGACTGTCTTGATTATGAAATATGAAGCAGAAAGTGAAACTCTGTACTCCACTGTGTACATCCACTGTGGCTATTTTTCTTGAAAATCCATAAGCTATTTAGTGCCCACCGAATATCCGTGTGATAAATTATGACACTTGTCAAAGAGACTATACTACACGTCTCTAACCCCAACACTTGGGTTACTCTCGAATCCTGAACTATCACATGGGTCCCCTGGGGCACCAGCAAACCCAGAAGTAAAGGCCACAGCTGGCATCACTGAGGATTTCCAAAGTGGGGTCCTTCTCCTTTCAGAACTCTTTGAGGGACTTCCCCTCAGTATTGAGCAGAGGACAAACTAGAGGTGGACTTCACCCTTTAATTCAACACACAAATGTTGAAGTCCATAAACGTATTTCTCATGAAAAACCAAAACGTATTTCTCATGAAAAACCAAAGCTTAGTGTGAAGAAATGCCTTCTGGCAAATGCTGGTGCTCTGAATGTTACAGCGAAGTAATTAGAGACATACTAAGTTGCTATGTAGTTTCCTGAATTCAGTGATCGTCTGAGAGCAGAGAGAGACCTTAAGAGTCGGGGGAGGGGGTGTTAAAGGTTTGGTGATGCCTTGCACCTCTGTTTTTTTCTTTCAACTTGGGATCTTGTGATGTGTCTTTCAACTTTATTAATGCAAATAAACATTAGTTCAAATGGCTGGCCGCCAGCCATCATATTCTAACTTAAAAGAAGTCTTTCCAATTATACAAGCATTTCTCCAACACTGTGAGTCCATGCTAGAAGTATAAGGGATTACTTTATTTGGCACGCTATACATTAAAACACTTTTTAAGGAGTGCCTGGATGGCTCAGTGGGTTAAAGCCTCTGCCTTCGGGGCAGAGGGTCCTGGGTCCTTCAGGGTCCTGGGATCAGGCTCCGCATCAGGCTCTCTGCTCAGCGGGGAGCCTGTTTCCCCCTCTCTCTCTGTCTGCCTCTCTGCCTACTTGTGATCTCTGTCTGTCAAATAAATAAATAAAATCTTAAAAAAAATAAAATAAAATAGTGTAGAATTCAGAATTCATCCTACATGGTATTTCATAAAACATTATTTAAATTTTTTGTGTATTTATGTGGCAGGGTTGGTAAGACAAAATAGGTTTTCAAAATAGACGTTTTAGAGTGAAACAGACCCTTCCAACACCTCATTTTCTTCTTATTGCTGTGCAGTTTAAAATAAATGTTGCAGGGGCACCTGGGTGGCTCAGTGGGTTAAGCCTCTGCCTTTGGCTCAGGTCATGATCCCAGGGTCCTGGGATCGAGCCCCACATCGGGCTCTCTGCGCTGCGGGGAGCCTGCTTCCTCCTCTCTCTCTGCCTGCCTCTCTGCCTGCTTGTGATCTCTGTCAGATAAATAAAGAAAAAATCTTTAAAAATAAATAAATAAATAAATAAATGTTGCATTGCTCATATTCTCCTTGCAGCCTCTCAAAACAGCAAAGTGTCCGTGACATATGGTTATATATTGTGCATCTTTTGCTTTCACCAAAGTGTTTAAAACCTTAGAAAATTTAGGTTTTAGGTCTCCGTGTTAACCTCAGTTTTTATTGTGTGCCCCCAGATTTCTCCTTCAGGACGAGTTCTCAGCCTCTCAGCCAGCCCCTCAGCCTCTTCCCTTTTCAGTGAGCTAGGTACATTGCACTTTGAGCTCCTTATCAATTGTGTTACATGCTCCCAGTCTGACACCCACTGAAGGAAGAGTCCCACTGCCATCCCAGGGCCAAAATGGTGCTATCTTGGTGATCACAAGTCCCTTTGTCCTCACTCCTACATTTTTCAGAAGAGACAGAACATCTTTATTAGATAATGCTCAATTATTTTCCAAAGTTATTACCTAATCTTCACTGCCATCAACCATATATTGGTGTTTCCATTGTATACATCTGCACCAAAACATAGTAACTTTAAAATATTTGCCTACATAGTAAGGGTAGAATGTTTTCTCATCATGGTTTTCCTCAATTATGTTTTTGTCAGTTTTCCTAAATGTCTTACTTTCAAGTCAAGGAATGTAGGAATCTAAAAGGGGGCAATAATTTGATGTAGAGATCAAAGCAGTGGGGACAATAAGATGTAATAAAATACAATTTCCCAAGTCCAGCTACAAGGTTCTTTGATCTTCTACACTTCTCCTCTACAAAAGAGAACCTTACCTTCTTTTCTTCAGATGACTTTGTTCCTTTTCAAATCCACGATGACCAAAGGAAAGATTATACTTGGAAGCATATGAACTAGATGGTGATGGGGACTGCTGAGCTTCAGTATTTGAGGTCACTTCCTTGTTCTCATTTAGTGGGCATTTTCCATGGCTGTTTTCAGCATCAAGGATATGCTTGCAGTTCTGAGGCCCCAGAGTAGAACCCATGGATTCAGGGCACACGTCTGTCATGATTCCTTCTATATTAACATAGTTAATATCCAAATCACCAACCTGGTAGTTGAAAGAAAAATGGTTGCTGAGCAAAAGCAGGGAAGACTGGCTGAACTGGGAATAAAATTTTCCCAACTGAACAACCTTCCACCTTATTTACCCTGTTTTTTTGTTCTCATTTTGTTTTATGTGAGCAGAGAATTCTTTCATGATGTTTTTTTCACTTGGCTGCTAGCCTATCATTCACAAAAGGAAGACCAACTGAGTGTTTTATGAAGTTGTTCTTTACTATGAAACCAAAAACGGACTATGCTTTTTAAGATTTCGTGAGCCACTGAGTCAAAAAGAGGATACATTTTAAATACCTGAGCAAAAACTAAAGAATAGGCAGGTTTATTCAGAAAGTAGTTTATGGGAATCCAGATGACCGAGGTAGTGGTGGTCACATTAATCTGACTCTCAAAAAAACAAAAAAACAGTAACAGGACAAAACAAACTACAAACTAAAATAAGAATAAAACTACCTAAGATGCATGGACTTAACTAGAAGACACAACATCCCCCAAACTTCAAATTATCTGTAAATAATAAAATTAACACCAAATGTCAGCAAGCAACCTGTTATACTGCTGCCATAAGCCTATGGACAGAATCAAAGTGGTCTGGAAACTTCCGCATGGCAGAGAAAACAAGGAGCTAATGGAGGGTCTGGGACCAACCTAAAATCATCACTAGAAAGAGAAAGCGCAGCCTATACCTGTGAAAAACACTCCTTGATTTAATGAAGGGACTATAGTTTTAGAGTTCTGTGCCAGGTTGAGGCAGAAGAAGGAAATCAGACAAGATTCTTCTCAGATAACGATAGCAATTATTTTAAATATGCAGCATTTGGACTCCTTTTACCATCCTTGCTATTCAAATGGACATAGAAACAGTAAAAGAAATCCTATAACTATACGATACAGACAGAGTGAACGTTGTGATTTGTATCCATACTTTTAGTTTTATTTCTGTTTTCATAGCACAAATTCAGCAATCCCCTGCTATATTTCAGTTTATCAATTAGGCTGTTTGAGCTCCCTTGAAATGCATGCTTCATGTTCTTAAAGCGATACTTATCTCAAGATATTCTGAAACAGAAACTATATTCTAACCTCATCTTTGGTTTGGGAAGTTTTAACGTAACTTAGAGCACAGTTGTCCTCCATGTAATGCTGAAGCATATACAATTTTAGCTATTTGAGGTAAGTGAAATATTTGCAGTATTTACTGAGTCTCAGAGCAAAGAGATAAGGACTCCAGAAGTAGTTCACTTAAACACTGAGAAAATAAATGAGGCACCTGGGTGGCTCAGTGGGTTAAAGCCTCTGCCTTCGGCTCCGGTCATGATCTCAGGGTCCTGGGATCAAGCCCTGCTTCAGGCTCTCTGCTCATCAGGGAGCCTGCTTCCCTTCCTCTCTCTCTGCCTGCCTCTCTGCCTACTTGTGATCTCTGTCTGTCAAATCAATAATAAAATCTTAAAAAAACAAACAAACAAACAAACAAACACTGAGAAAATACAGCAACCATTAGAATCAGAATGTGGCTAGAGCACACCAATCCCAACTGCCCTATACTGCCAAAGAATGTCCCCCAAATATTCCCTATTTGTCCTAACCTCTGTTTCATCCTATATTTCTATACATAGGGCTGATGTTCAGCTGCTTTATGCCAAAAAAACTACACTAGTTATTTACAGTTATTTACAGCTGCTGTCCACTCTGATTGGCCCCTCTGTCATTCTAAGTATCAGCACAATCTATACCTTTTATACTATGCATTTGTTGTAACACTGTTTGGAACAGAAAAAGGAAAAACAAGATATTTGACTCAAGGGGTGACATTAAGATCTTTGAGACAAATTCATATCACAGAAAACATCTCTAATAGGGTACAATATATGCATACTAACAACAACAAAAAGGGTAAATCTCTTTACTGCTCAGTAAGCATATATATCTCGTCTCTCTACCTACGTTATCATCGTGGTTGTGTAGTACACAGGTTAATAAGCTTGATTTAAATTCTTGATTTAGCTGTGTTATTTGCACTGTTTCAGTTGTATCATGTGCAATCTCTTGACCAAGCCTACTTTTAAACTCTGTAGAGTATCATTTTATACATAGTCTCCGCTACAGAATTTGTATTGCTTATCTCAGCAAGAGATTGTGTGCACAGAAAGATTAAAAGCACTGATTAGCTTTCTAATATTTTGCACTTTTTGAAATGTTTGTTTTTTACATGATTCTATTTAAAAGTTTATGAAATACTGAAATAAAACCATATTGACCAGTAAAAAAAATATATATAAATATATATATATGCATATATATATATATATATATGGTGCATCTTATATGGGGTTTAGGTTTGGAAGTCTGTGGATAAGGCAAAAATTACGTTTTGTCAAAATTACCCTTGAAAATCCCAAAAATCATCCATAAAATTGTGTGTACCGAAATCGTCAAACCTAAAACTATGTTTTAATTTTTATAAATATTAAAGTTTGAGAATCACTGAGCTAGGGAAATTAAGGGATAAATCTGTAAATCGATGCACAGGCAAACCACAGGACTCTGTGAGATCTAACAAATGTCAGAGACTGGTGCGGGGGCGGGGGGGGGGCATTCTAAAGGACTGCAACTTCCCTGTAGTATAACAATAGTCTCTTTTAATATTAAAGCTCTATAACCTTAGTATATGTTAATGGATGTATTAGAAGGATCAAATAAGTAATGTATATGACAGCATCATATGAGGCTAGCCTCAAGCTCTTGCTCATAACCGTTTGTTGCATTTGAATACAAATATTACTTAATCAGGGCATATACACACTGGCTTTTGTTGTTGCTAGTGTTTGTTTTTTTGAAAAGCCCAGTTGTCACTTCCTATTCTGCCTCCACGCAAGAGCTTTCACACTCTTCTTGTTTGACATTGACCCCTCCCTACAGAGGGCAGAGGGAGAGGGGGAGACAGACTTTTGGTGGGGTAATATGTGCTGTGCAGAAAAGGAAACCCTAAGTTAAGTGCTCATATGATGATCACGAGGGCCACTCTTGGGCTGAAATCATTAGAGCAACACAACAATGCTAACTATATTTCTCATATACTCAGGTTTTGGAAAGAGAGTAAAATCCCTCTGGTAACATCAGTCAAGCCTTACCTGATCTATCACCATACAATTAGCATAAACTTCATCGCCACCATTCAGCACCTCAGAGAGCCGGCCTGCCCCAAAGAATGTTGGGGGATGCTTGGATTTTTTGAAGACATCAGAAGAGTGATCTAGAGGAAAAAAATGACAAGAGGACAGAAAAAAGTAGATGGGATTTATTTTAAAGTCAAACTTTACCTTCTTCTTCTTTTTTTTTTTTTTTAGATTTTATTTATTTATTGGAGAGAGAGAAACAGAGAAAGAGAAAGAACAAGCAGGAGAAGGGGCAGAGCGAGAAGCAGATTTGCTGCTGAGCAGGGAGGGAGCCTGATATGGGGCACATCCCAGAACCCTGGGATCATGTCCTGAGCCAAAGGCAGATGCTTAACCAACTGAGCCACCCAGGTACCCCAAAATCATTAGATTTCTGCTTTCAATTTCTAATAAGTAAAACTAAAATTCACTTCACTTTATCAATAACTTGGAAGCATTCATGATTGTCTTAGAAGCCTCAGGGCCACTGCAGTGTTCAGGCTCCATACCCTTTATTAATGGACCAAAGACAGTACACCATCTAGGAGTTCTGAATGAATATGCATGCTCTTAGAGAGTTGCTTCTTTTTTAATTATCAAAACGGTTTTGCTTGCATTCATGTTCTCGGCTTTGTTACAAATAGACAACGTCGCTCAAAGTTGAGTCCCAAAGAGTTGTGGAACTACTGGACTTGTAGGGAACATAAAGTTGAAGGCAACAAAACACAGTGGAGCCAGAATGCCTCATTCCAGTGATTCTGGCCCAATATTCTTGACAGAGTTTCCTCATCTATAAAAGTAATTTTCATCATGCTTTCCCTGTCATGGAGTATGAGGGTTAAATGAGCTCAAACATCCAAAGCACTAAATACATGCCTAGGATTTAGCAAGAGCTCAGTAAATATTAACTATCACTATTACTACATTTTGTTATTAGCAGTTATTTCAAGCATGTTCAATGTGAGGCTACTGATAGTAACCGAAACCATATCAGTATCTGTGAATGACTTTAATGGGGGGATTCAAAGTTGTACTTGTAGCAAATGCCATCCTCCCTGACATTCTGGCAGGTGTTCTCAAGGACACAAAAGGAATAGTGTTGCCTCTGTTCTATCAGAAATGGCCCTAATCTCACCACCCATCCTGTGTCATAGCATAAAAGCCAGGTAAGTCCATGGGAGTGAATCAGAAAATGAAAAAAAGATTAGTAACTGTTGGGTTGATGTACTTCTGCTGGAAGACATTAAAAACTTACAAAAATATATCAACTGTATGAACCAAATGGCATTAGCTTCAGATTATCTTAACCTATCTATTAACCACAGAACACCAAAATGAGATTTCATCAAGCTTCTCAAGTAAATATACAGTGGAAATGGAAACTATTTTCTTATATCCATAATATCCTCTTTTATCAATTTATATAGCTAGCACTATGACATACAAGTCCACAAATACTTCACAAGTGCGACCTTTATGATCAATTACTATACATTTTGATTGTAATTACAAAAAGTAAAAGCATATTCCGAAGATTATAAATCAAGAATGTGATAAAGCACTTTCAAAGTGTACTGAAGAAAATATGTGCTTAAATGTCATTTTATAGAATGTTTAAAAAACAGTCATGGATAACTCAGCATGTCCCTCTGAAACATAATTAATCCAGTTTAACTGCTCTACAATGGGATTTTTTTTTTTAAGATTTTATTTATTTGAGAGAGTGTGAAGCAAAAGAGAGAGAGAAAGAGAATGCAGGCAAGTAGGGGGAAAGCAGAGAGGGAGAAGCAGGTTCCTGGCTGAGCAAGGAGTCTGATGTGGGACTCGATCCCAGGGCACTGAGATCATGACCTAAGCGGAAGGCAGATGCTTAATCGACTGAGTCACCCAGGCGCCCAAACTGCTCTACAATGTTTTAAGTTTACACACTGTAACACACCAGGCATTTCTGCCATTATAATTGGTAACTTCGGCCAAATTGTTTTTGTTAATTAGTTTTCTGTGTAATTTGATCAGCGTTTTAGAAAACATGTAATTTGTTAAAAAAGATGGGTCCTTAATCCCTTATCTCCAATTCTGAAATCTAGAAAGCTCTGAAAATCAAAACTTTTCTTCATAAATTATGGCTCCCAAATATATTTGGTGCAAAATCTGACCTGAACCACAAAAGGCCATAGCTAGTTTTTATTAACTTCAGCTGGTGTGAATATTCATACATTTTGCTTTAGAAATCTTACCACACTGGATGATGGCATTGATAGTCACATCATATGTACTATAAGCACTACGCCAAAAAGATCTGAAAACTCTAAATTCCAAGACAAACCTAGTCCCAATACTTTCAAACAAGAGGCTGGATCTCTATGTTATTTCAGAGGATATTAGACCAATATTTCACAAGATTTTATCATTCCTCTGCCAAATTCACAATTTTGCCATATCTACTATACTACCTGTGCTATATTTTCTCTTGTGCTTGTTTTTAGATTGACCCACCCTTTTTTCTTTAAGTAAAATGAATTTTAAAAGAAATACTTTATCCTCACTATAAACAGAAAAACAATATTCCCTGCTAAAACTGGAAGAGAACTATATAGAACAAACCAACAAAACTACCTTCTGACTGAATATAGTTGCCAATCAAAGCTGAGGGCCTACAAGGGCTGCTTGCTCATTGTCATGAAGGGAGATTTGGAAAGACTGGAGAGATGTTTAAAATGCAGGGTTGTAAAAAGAACTTCCTCCTTGAATCAGCAGAAAGACCAAAAAGAAAAAGAAAAGGAAATACCTGCCTTACTGTACGATTCAATGTCAACTAGTTTTAGGTCGGGATACCAACTTCCAGATCAACAGCGCCCAGTAAAGTTTACTCTACACTTTGGGAAAATGGCCTAGATCTTGTCGTCATCCTGTCCCTTAGGGTATGACTCCACTGAGACAATGGATCTTGTTGGCAGGGGAAATATTACTGTACAAAAGCTCAAGGCAGTAGTGACAATGGAAAAATCTGTGTCTTCTCTCTAGATTTCTCACCCATAATCTGCCCCGTAGATTTTCTGGCTCACTCAGAGCAACAGTTTATAAGATTGGTCCAAATAGTCCTTTTCATAGAACTCTAGAGCATCCATAGCCTCCTCTTGCCAAATGACACCAAAGGGTAATCAGATGTGCAAATGAACACAGATGGACAAACCAGAAGATGACAAACTTTTTTTTTTTAAGATTCTATTTATTTATTTCACAGACAGAGATTATAAGCAGGCAGAGAGGCAGGCAGAGAGAGAGAGACAGAGGAGGAGGAAGCAGGCTCCCTGCTGAGCAGACAGCCCAATGATGCGATGTGGGGCTCGATCCCAGGACCCTGGGAACATGACCTGAGCCGAAGGCAGAGGCTTTAACCCACTGAGCCACTCAGGTGCTCCAAATCATGCTGTTTTTAAAGCATTTATTCTTAGCAAAAAGTTAACTTTATTTTTTTAAAAAGTTAACTTTAGGGGCGCCTGGGTGGCTCAGTGGGTTAAAGATTCTGCCTTCGGCTCGGGTCATGATCCCAGGGTCCTGGGATTGAGCCCCGCATCGCATCGGGCTCTGTGCTTGGCAGGGGGCCTGCTTCCTCCTCACTCTCTCTGCCTGCCTCTCTGCCTACTTGTGATCTCTGTCTGTCAAATAAATAAACAAAATCTTTAAAAAAATTTAAAAAAAGTTAACTTTACAGGTCTGTTGATAACATTTATTTTTAATATGTGGCAGACCATATTTCAAAGGCAGTATAAGAAGAACCAAAACTCATCTGCATCCAAATGGCTGAAAATTTTAAATCAGTAAAGAACAATGCACTGCAGTCCATATGAGCAAGAGCCCTGGGCTGCTTGAACTCGAAGACCTACTCTACCATCTATTTGCTGTGTGACCTTGGGCAAGTTACTCAACCTCTCTACACCTCCACTTCCTGATCCATAAAATAGGGATGAGAACATATCCCATAGGACTATCACAAGGATTAAGCGATTTAATATTTTGAGTGGACATCATGTAATAAAAAGTAAGCCCAATAACACACTTGCTGTTATACTAGTAAATGAGGCTGTCTAGTTTTGATAGTTTACCATATTTTTGCTTCTTTTATCAAATGATTTCTATCCTGGTTGGAACTTCACATGTTTCAAACCAACCCTAGGAAAGTGGAATGCATAAAACATTCCATGTGCTACACGAGGCACTTTTAAGATGTAACTCTCTTATTTCAGACCTAGCTCATGTTAGGACATTTTGTAAAATCCATCTCGGAAATGGTAACCAAAAAACAAAGTCAAACTGCCTGTAAGATTTACCTCCAGTGACTTGAGGATGAGACCTCACGAAATGGGAGATTATAACAGAAGCAGCAAAGAATAAAGTCAGACAATCAGAGACAGTGTTTTCCAAGAACAAAGGGAGGATTTGAGAAACTAGGATGTCCCAACATGATCAGATGGCCTCTGGCCAGGTTCTCACTGCAGAGGGAGTGCCTAGAGGATAAACAGCAACTCCAGGGGATCCCCAGCTCTCCTCCTTCCCATTATGCACTTTGCTCTATAATGTGATCTACACAACCCTACAATGTCTCCCCAAAGCCAAAATCGGCATTGGAGCGTCTCTGCTATACTAGACTCTTCGGTCAGGTGGCAGGAGAGACAACAGAGAGTAAATGTATTTCACCCATAGAAAGAAGGAGAATTAATAAGGGGGAGAGGGAAAAGCAGCTGCAAATGCCTCCCTTTTTTCCAACATCCACAACTTACCCCCCCACCACCACCAAAATGGGCAGGAAACAGTTAATAGCACAGACCAGCCTAGAGCCTGGGCAACCTGGGTTCTGCTGAAATCCAACCCTCCCTCCCAAAGCTAAGGGCCTTGCAGCTTAAGGAAAATGTGGCCTATTTGCCTGGTTATGTAAGAGACCCACGCCCAAACATAAACCAACACAGCGAAGGCAGTCTTTTGCAAACCTGCTGCTGACCTGGTTTGGCCCACTCTGGGTGCCAAGCTCTTGCCTGCCAAAGTCAGGGAGGGCCTCTCAGTCCACGTATCTCTTTACAATGGTGGGCAGATTGGTTTGTTTCTTTCATTCATTCATTCAGTTGTGCTTTAAACCCAGCAGACTGTGAACCCAGAAGAAGGATCTATGGAGAATGACTAACCACCATGAGCTGGGTAGAGCATATTCTGGAGTTCAGTTCCCGGCGCTCTGCAGAAACTGTGCCCATCATGACCTAGGGATCGGTTCTCCCTGCTAACCTTAGGTGACCTAGGGCGGCACTGATCACTGCTGATGGCTTCCTTTTCCCCTTGGTTTCCAGGACACCTGTCTCTCTCTGCCTGGCCTATACTTCTCAGTTTCTATCATCCTCTCAATTTTAACACAGATCCAGTGCCCCAAGATCCATTCCCAAACGTCCCTCTTCCTCTCTCCCTTCCTCCCCATACATTCCCCAGATCAACTAACAGCCCAGCATCATATACACTGGTATGATGATGACCCATGTAGTCCCAGAGTTTTATATCCACTCCAGACCTCTCCCCTGAATCACAACCATCTCCTTAACATCTCCACAAAGCTATCTGGCAGCAGTGAGCGCCAAACTGAGCTCCTGATTTTCTCCTTTCTGCAACCCCTCCTCCCAGTCAAGGGCAGTCCCTGGACTGACCTCGACTGTTCTCTTTTACAACCAAATGAATCTATGTTTTGACTTTTTCTTATACATCCACCCACTGCCATGATGGGGCAAGCCACCACCATCTCCCACTCACACGACTGCAAGACCACGGTCCCCTAACTGTTCTTGTTGTTACCACTTCGCCCTTGTTAACCCGTCCTCCACGGTTAGGGGAGACACCTTTATCACACTCATCCCCTAGGACCTTCCAAGGGTTTTAGGGAACCCTATACCACAACATACACAGCAATCATGTTACAAAGAAGATTAAGTCACATCTTGCCTCTGCAAAACTCTCCAATGGCTGCTCCTCTCATTTTGAGTAAAAGCCAAACTTTACCACAAACTACACTGCTTTACTAAAATGGCTCCGGGATGCACTTTTAACATGGATAGTGTGTATTTGAGGAAGGTGTTTCCTCACACATCCAAGCAATTCTGACATCAACTGGGTGTCTGACAGACAATTCAACTCAATTCTGACACTTTCTACCTGGAGATAACATCAGATTCCACAGATTAAGGGTTCAGTCCTATAAGACTGCCCACCCCCACGTTCAGATGCCAGCCACAAGTCTAGGTCATTACCTATATTTCTGACCAACTGACTATAAATCAGACATTACCATGACGCCCTCTCCTTAGGTTTGATTCATTTGCTTGAGAGTTTCAGAGACTCAGAGTAACATTTTACCAATCAAATGGTTCATCTGAAGAGGCTGTAACTCAGTAACAGCTAGATGGAAGCAATGCAGAGGGCAAGATATGAGGAGAGTCCATGCTCTCTCAGAGTATAAAGCTTTCCTGATACCCCCTCCTCATCTAGAAGCTCTCTGAATCCTGTCATCTTGGTTTCATTATACACATGTGATTGATGAAATCTTCAGTCATGGGTAATGGACTCAATCTTCAGCCCATCTCCCCTCCCCAGAAGTGAGGGTGGGTAGTACTGAAAGTTCCATCCCTCTAATCAAACGGCTAGTTCTCCTGGCAACCAGCCCCTAATTCTGAGGTTCAGAGGTCACCTCATTAACATAGGAGACACCTTTATCACACTCATCCCCTAGGACCTTCCAAGGGTTTTAGGGAACCCTATACCAGAAACAGGAGAAAGACCAAATATGTATTTCTCTTCATAAATCACAACGTCATACTTACATAACCTGTCCCACATCCGCCCTCACCCAACCTCTCTGGAGCCTGCCAACTACTCTACTCCAGCTACACCGGTCTTGCTGTTCTATGCCTCAGGCCACTTGCACTTGGGAGTTTTCTCTACCAGGACTGCTCTTCCTCCCATATCCTGATACTTTGCTTCCTGACTTTCTTCACTTCTCTACTCAAATGTTATCTTATCAATGACCCTCTCCCAGGCCATTAGGTATATAAAATAGCACCTCACATCCAAGACCTGCTTTATTATCCCTTATGCCACAGATCATCACCTAGCATCTTATGTCTTCACTGTATATTGTGTTACCTTCCACTAAAATGTAAAGTCCATCAGAACTGTGACTTTGCATACTTTGTTCACTATATCCCCAGGGCCTAGAACCATGTCAGGTACATAAAAGATTCTCAGTAAATACAATCTGAAGGAGTAAATACTTTCTCATCAAGAACAGAAACCTTGTACAGGGTACAACTGAGTCTATCCCCTTCTGGTCTGACAAATTTCCTCAGATTCTGGAAGTTTTCTTGTGAGTGGCCCAAATGTTCTTGCTCTATTCCTGGTTGGGAAGGAAATGCTTTCTTATTTCTCTCATTCATTCATCCATTCACTCATTCTCTTTTCCAACATTTACTGTGTGACTACTGACTAGCAGCCACCATGCTACATGCTGGGCCCTGCCCAGGTTCCTCAGTCTCCATCTAGGACTCTTAAAAACATCCTTAGGCACAGTGCTCAAAGACCACTTCCCCAGGAGGTCCCCTGACAGGTCTCTAAACAGTCAGTAGGCTGTCCCCCTTTTCTGAGCCCTTCCTGCCTGTTACCTCCATGTGTAGTCCTGTGTGATCTAACACACTCCAGAGATAAAATTTTACTTTGTTCCTCCTGGTAGGACAAGTAACTTCCTGGTTGGGGTCTGAGCTAAAAATAGCTTCTCCTGCTATGCAGAACAATGGCAGGTGACACCACTCGAAATGCCCCCTGGCAGAAGGAGCCCAAGAATGCCTCTTTCATCTCCTTATTTAAAAAACCATGGGATCACTCTTTTAGTAAAGGAATAATGGGATGACTAGGCAGATTTGCAAGGTAAAGTTACTAGGAAGATGAGGAAAAAAAAAAAAAAAAAAGACGTAAACAAAAACAAACTCATAAAAACAGAGAGAAAAAACTCTAGGTACTCCAAGAGTCATTATCTAACACCTTCTCAGTGTGAGTTCATCAGGCAAGCCAACACCACTGTTAGAGCCGATGACCACACAGTGCCTACTCTGAACCCAGCACTACCTGACTTCCATGTATTAGCTCATCTGATCCTCAGAACAATCTTCTAAGGCAGTACTATTTAGTATTTCCATTGTACAAAGTAGGAAACTGTGGTCCTATTGAAGTAACTTCCCCAAGGTCCCATCACTTAGTCAATGGCAGCTCTACCTAGGCGCTCCGCTAGCCGGTCCAAAGTACTTTATTTTAACAATTGGGCTTACTGAGTATCCCATCTGAACTCAAGAAAATGGCATCTGAGCAATGTCTGGTATTTTCCCATGAGGAAGCTGCATTGTGTGACTTGTGCCTACGGTCTTTGCTCACTTCCTGGGCCCATGCTCTCTGCCTCTGGAGATCTGCGGCCGGAACACGACAGTGTGTCTGGCTGTGAAAACATTCATACGACAGTGAATACACAATTTCATTTTATTTAGCCACATGCCACACGAGATAACAGAGAAAAACTGGAACCGTACACTGAGATGTTAGCTGCTTCCTTCCAGGGGCTGGCATGCACGTTGTATTTAATGGCAACTCTTTCTATTTTTCCTCGAGTTCTAACCACCACCATTTTTACATGTAAGACAAAAGAAGAGACAGGTCATGTCTTCAGAACGTGCCTCCTCTGTCAAAGAACAGCTGTGGAATCTCGGGCAAAATACCAGGTGACCAAGTAAATCAACCAAATCCAATAATACCTGCATAAACATATTAGCTGGAAATGTTTTATGCAAGAGGACACAGTATTGTTTCTGCCCATCTGCCAGCCCTACTCTCCGTAACCACAGGAGGCACTATCATGGTCGTCTTGTACACAAGAACGCGGGGGCCCAGTGAGAGTGACTAACCCACGGATGTTATTAAGTGTTAGAACCAGAACATAGTGCTGACAGAGACAGCCTTTGTCACTGCAGTACACCGTCCTCAAATTCCAAAATCGAAGTGAACCTTTGCCAAATTCTGAAACGTACAGAGAGTCCTTTCTGCCAATGGTCTTGGTGTGCTCCAGGAGAAATGAAAAAAACTCACACTCACAAGCGAAAAGGAATGTTTTCAGGGGTAAACTGTCATTTATCTCCTTGCTTATTCTTCCTCTAAGTTTCTCTTAGGATTTTCCTGATATTAGTCTTGGCCTGGAACATCTCTCGGCCTCATTCTTCTGAGTTGGACTGGAGGTTATAGAGAGGATCCATCCAAATTCCAAAATTATCCCCAGCCGAGGAATTTCCTGTGGGTCATGTGTAAACTGAAGTTACTCTGAAGATTTAAGTGTACAGCAAGACACCTCTGTGAGAATCCAGGGAACCTGTGTCTCCCAAAATAGACTGGTTCTAACATGGATCCAAATGCCTAATTCACTCTCAGAACTTGCCTCACCCTCCTAGGATCCTGTACAAGGAAAGTGAGCCCTGGGGTGAGATCAGGCCTCTCAACGAGTTCTGTGAACAGTTAACAGCTAAGGACAGAAGCGAAGGGATTCCAGAGGCTGATGTGAAGGCTGTTTTTCTAGCCCTCTCGCTCAGAACTGCAGCTTAAAATCCCTTCTAAATAACAAGTTACAACTTGGTACTCTAAAATCAGATCCTAAAAGAAGCCCTATTCTGCTGTTTTAAAAGCCCTAATTATCAATATTATCCAAGAAGAAAACAAGCCTTTTCGCTCATAATACACCAGAGGCACGGGGGTGGGGGGTGGGGAAGGGAGAAGAGAGCAAGAAAACATAGTCCTTGGAGAACAACAATTTTCTCCCACATCTTTCCAAGTTGTCATTCCTAATTACAGTAGCACAAAGTAGCCTTCGAGATGACACGGGTTTATGTGTGCAAAAGGACTCTCAAATATGTAAGCAACTTCTTCCCTCCTCTGTTTCCCCCAAGCTATCAAGGAGATGTTCAGTCATGTGTTGTATATAGACTGGTAGTGATTAGACTTAATCAGCAATTTCTTTCCTTCTTTTCTTTTTTAAAAATTTTGTTAAAGATTTTATTTATTTATTTGAGAGAGAGAAAGAAAGACAGAGACTAAGAGAACGTGTGGGAGGAGGGGCGGGGGGAGAAGCAGACTCCCCACTGAGCAGGGAGCCTGACATGGGGCTCCATCCCAGGAGCATGACCTCAGTTGAAGGCAGACACTTAACCAACTGAACCACCTAGGTACCCTTCTTCTTTCCTTTTTAATTTCTTTTTCATTATTATTTTTTAATCTCTATGCCCAACATGGGGCTCAAACTCACGACCCTGAGATCAAGAGTTGCTCACTCCTCTGGCTGTGCCAGCCAGGTGCCTCAGCAATCCCTCTCCTTCTTGATGCAGCTCTCTAAGGCCTCTATCAAGTTACTCTACAGAGGGGAACAATGAGCAAGCTGAAGGGGAAAAAACTGGCACATTCTACAAACACCAAGATATAAGTGAAAGACCTCAAAGAAACTGTTGAGACTTTGACAAGACCATTTCTGGTGACTGTAGGAAACAACAACAACAGCAACAACACACACACACACACACGCACAGGCACACACACACACGCACATACACACATACATACTAACTGGTGAGGAAGATGTTCCTGGAGGTTGTCATCACAAAGAATCCTATGAATAATAATCATATCCTGCAGAATCTTCTAGGAACACACGGGCACATAAAAATGATCGAATCCAGTTCAAAAGTCCCAAGGAGCTCCAATTCTGTAGCACCCATTCCCAGAGCTACGTGTTTTTACCCCCACCCCTTAATATCCTAAAGAGCAACTCAGTTGTACTATTGACAAGGAACTATGCGAAAGGTTGTACTTTGTTTTGAGGGATAATTGACATTAGTTTCAGGTGAGCAACAATGATTTGAGATTTGTATATACTGCAAAATGATCATTGTAAGTCTAGTTAACATCCCTCAACCTTGTGAGGAGAACTTTTAAGATCTACTCTTTCACCAACTTTCAAATAACTCTCACTTATTTTTTGTTTCCTCAACAAGAACATGTGGAAGGAAGGAAGAAAGGAAGGAAGGAAAGATGGATAAAAGCCAAGCAATGCCTGATGTTCCTTCAGATCATTCTCAGTTTCTCCTGGTTGGGAAACTCTCCTGCATCCTGTTACATTCTCCTGAGCAATTCTGGGCACCTGTGGGTGGGTTAGTATGAATGAGAGCTGGATAGGATACTGGTTATGATTCTTAGGAGTTTTCACTGGCAGGGACAACAGAGATCAAAGAAATGAGATGTGTAGTTTCCCTGCTGGGGGTGGGGCATACAGGACAGTGTGATAGGCCAGAGCTCCTCTGAAGGTAGGTGGGCTTTTTGTGATTTCACACGGGGCTTGAAGGAGACCACCTTGCAGGCTGCCCCACAGAATCATGGGGAAAACCAAAGCAGGGAACACTAAGTGGGAGAGTAAATTCAGGCAACAGGGCCAGCAAGGGCCAGCTTCCCAGGGCTGCTCCCAGTTGCCTGAATGGTGAGAATGGATCCCTAAGATCCCACAGGCTTGTGAGAGGTATAATAATGGCAGACTATGGGGTGCCTGGGTGGCTCAGTCATTAAGTGTCTGCCTTCAGCTCAGGTCATAATTCCAGGGTCCTGGGATTGAGCCCTGCATCAGGCTCCCTGTTCAGCGGGAAGCCTGCTTCCCCCTCTCCCGCTCCCCCTGCTTGTGTTCCTTCTCTCGCTGTGGCTCTCTCTTCAAATAAATAAATAAAATCTTTAAAACATAATAATAATAATGGTGGAGGACTTGTGGCCTACCATGAAGCCTGCCATGGTCCCAAGGGAAGGACCCTGTAGCAGATATTTTTAGAAAACTGTCTGAGCCAGAAGTCTGGGAAATAGGTTCCAAGTTTTCTATAGTATAACAAGGGTGAAGCCAAGTCAGTGAAGGAGAAATTGCCAGGAGAAATTCAGATGAATACCAGGGAGAGGATCCAATTGACGGATGTGGGTCACAAGTCATAATACCCCAAAACAAAATACTCATGTCTCAGGGAAGAGCCCAGGCCTACAGATCTGCAGCAGACACCTGGAGGCCCCACAGGATACTCAAAGATGAGGCCTCTTCCTATCCACCACCAACTGCCCCCTACCCTCACCAGAAAATCACATTCTGTAACCGGTAGGCCAGAAAGAGGAGGAACAAGAAGACATGGGACAAACTGGATATTTTACTTAAAGAGACTGAACAGTTACCAAAAATAATGGTTTTGACTACTGCATCAGACCAAGTTTAATGCATTAGACTAAAATACACCCTTTCTTCTCCCCACTGCTTGGAGTATAGGACTTTGTAAGAAAGAGCAGATCTATTATGAACAAAAATTTTTAAAAAAAGACAAAAATCAGTAAATATGTGAGTGTACTATGAGTAAACTTGGACCACAATACACTTACAATATTTACTGCTTGCCTTCTGCGATCCAGCCAATAGAGGTGTGAAAATAGGTTACCTAGGCTCTGTCTTCAAAGAATTCAGGGTCTTAGGGTGAGACACTAAATATTTGCTGTGATGCACTAATGAGACAGTGATTATAAAAAGATGCAAAAGCCAGAGAGGCACCAAGAATAGAATGATGAACTCAGGTGCACACGTCTATTTCCCGCAGCATTATTTACAAGAGCTCAAGGATGGAAGCAGCCCAAGTGTCTACTGGCTGATGAGTGGATAAAAAGATGTGGTATATTTATACAAGGGAGTATTGACTGAAATCTTGACATTTGAAACAATATGGATGGAGCTAGAGAGTAAAATCCTCAGCAAAATAAGTTGGTCAGAGCAAGACAAAGACCATATGATCTTAGTCATATGTGAAACTCAAAAGACAAAACAAATGAGCAAAGGAACAAAAAAGAGAGAGAGACAACTAAAGAAACCAACTCCCAACTATAAAGAACAAACTGATGGTTAGCACAGGGGAGGTGTGGAGGGCATGGGAGAAATAAGGGATGGGGATTAAGGAGTAATACTTATCATGATAAAGAAAAATAAGTTTAAAAATTTTTTAAGAAAGAGAATGATGAACTCAGGGCATGAAGGGAAGTCTTGCAGAAAACAAAACAAAACAAAAAACACCTTCAAGCTGCACCTTATAGGATGAGTGAAGATTTCTTGTCAGAAATGAGAGCAATAGGCACCTGAATTTGCTAAAATAAAAATAAAAGGGGGAGAGAGAAGACTTACTGAAAGCGTGTGAGGACATGTCACAGAAGCACAGGAATTTAACACCCAAGCCTTGAGAGTGAGTCACCTGGACAGCAACAGGACCTCAGGAACAGAACAAGGGCCGGGGCTTTCGCAGGACCCTACCCTACAAGTACTTCTCTCTTCATATGTTTGTAGCTTTTCCTCCTACCACAGACTGCTCTCTCCCAGTGAATGGCTTCCACTCCTGCCTTTCAGCACCACCATTCATGAAGGGAGACATGTCCTCCCAAACTCCAATCTCAAAAATCCCAAGGCCAGACTCTGACTGGCCAAGGAGGGATGCTATGATTGGCCCCAACCTGAGAGAGACGCCCAACCCATGGCACCCAAGCAGGCAAGGTCACGTGAGAAGGTGGCAGCATCACTGGGACCCATGGCCAGAGCAGTACAGGGCACCCTCTCTAAATAATCTGAATGCTGTTCAGCAAAGGGCAGGAGGCTAGTAGGCACACAACAATAATCATCTAGGTCAATGCAGTATTTGGTACCTCTCTAGATTTCCACAACCCCGTAAGTCAAGAGTGTATGAGCCCGGGCTATTTTCCATCATTTTAATACATTCTATGTATTCCTAACTCTGCCCCATTTGCTTGGAGGGACCACCTGCCTATTAAAACCCCACCAGTTCACCACAGGCTATTAAAATGGCATCCCTTTCAAGCTGACATTCTTTGCTTCACCTTGAACCTCAACAGCAATTCTTCCTGACTTCTCCTATGGGATTCATTACTTTCTGGCTTAATATATCTGAATAAACAACTATTGGTTCTTGCCCCAGACTGAAGTGGTAGGGAAGAGGCCCTGAACACGGGATACGTGGAATAGTGCC
Source organism: Mustela erminea (assembly GCF_009829155.1). Taxonomy (NCBI): domain Eukaryota; kingdom Metazoa; phylum Chordata; class Mammalia; order Carnivora; family Mustelidae; genus Mustela; species Mustela erminea. The sequence goes on from NC_045616.1 coordinate 65,011,403, forward strand.
TTCCTTCCATTATAGCGGTTAATGCAGAAATACATCTTGTCCAGGAATTTAAGCTAGCCAAGAAAAAAAAAAATCAGTTTCACGGATCTGGCTAAGCATTTGTTGAACTAAAGGGAGCCCTGAGGAGTATACAGCTATGTTGTTTGGCAAGGGGCTTGTCATCCACTTCCTTTCCCCTGCTGACCAAAGTAGGTTTCCAGGCAGAGTCAGAGATGAAACTGCCCTATTCTCAAGGTAAACACTGTCTTCATTGTGAGCCAACAAAATCTTGGCAGGTTATGTCACCTTTAAGAAAACGTTTCTCTTCCTCAATAAGGATTTCTGTAGTGGCTTATTACCCCTGCGGTGTTCAGGCATCCTTTGGGGGAATTCTGGAACTGAACACACACATGCACATGAAACTCTACCTGTGGGTCCAGTGAAACTTCATGAAAGAAAGAAGGGAAAACACAGCAGAGAACAAGTAAGGCCATGAAATAAAAGTAATTCACCTTTGAAAATTATTATTCAACCTTCTGAAATGTCATCATACTTTAAATATGCACTGTGTCCGGGAATTATTTTTTAGACTATGTACCTGCCCTCCTAAATGAGCATCCAGAAAAGGCCAACACAGTGGTCTGATGATTCTCATCTCCGTCCCCAGCAAGCTCAAGTCCTCTAACTTGATCTTTCTGTGACAAAACTGTGAACCTTCCAAAACATACTGAAAGCTCTCTCATGCCATCCTTTTCTCAATTCATCCTGCCTCTTCCTCTTCTCGGTCAACGACCCAGCGCTGCACACATCTGTCCATCTCTTCCTACCCAAGGGATGATGTGAAGCAGGGCTATATACCTAGGCATATGAGTCTATCAAGACAGAGGAATCTACCACTTTCCTCCTCCAGAGTTTTCACCGCCACCTCTTTTCCTAGTCATAGACTCAGAAGAGAGGGAGAAGCTAGAATGGTGAGACAAAGTGGCACCCTTCAAACATAAGTAGCTACCCAGTGAAGTTCATTATCCCTTCCCTCTACTAAGAGGTGGTACAACATACTGGGAAGAACGAAAGTCAATGCCTGGTTATAGGACTGGCTCTTCATTTATTGGCCTTTATCTTGGATCACTCAACCTCCCTACTCTTGGGCCTCAGAGCTCTCAACTAACAAATGAAACTGACAACCACATCCCTCTAACATACACACCTTTTATGACCTAACTCATATGAAAAACACTTTAGTTGGATGTCACTCATTTATTCATTTTCCTTCCTTATTGCACCATGGTAACTGGTCCTTGATTTCCTGGCATGGTCATAGGAATCACTTTAAAACTCGCTGAATTTCACTTGCCTCGCTTATGAGACAGGGGAATTATCTATCTTACAGAGATATTTTAAGAACCATACACCCTCAATTTAAAGAGCCTACCACAGCTTGGTAATCAGTGGCTATGATGGCTAATAAAGCACCACAAAAATCTTACTTTGACTATGGACAAGATGTGGTACTTCCTAAGCCCTCCAAGGTTATAAAGCTTTCTGTGAAGCCCAGCCTCCTTCATCAACTGCAGACTGGTTTTGCACCAGCACATGACGGGGAAAGGCCCTCTTCCACGCTTTATGTCATAAGAGAGGCACAGGATGCAAGCTGGAGTAGGCAAGAGGGACAGCAGTTGCCTAAGTGTATGAAAGGCACTAGGTCCTAATGATTAATATTAAAGAATGCATTTTATAGATCGAAGACTAATTATGGCTAACTTAGGTAAGGTCCAATCCCTGCACTTTTTAATCCTTGATTTATAAACATTAATTTTCTTGGTTCAATCTCCTACTGAAACCAACAAAACAAAAGTCCAGGCATTCCTGGAGTCTCTGAAGCAGAACGGTCATGGATACTAGCCCACTCCAATCATTAACCACAAGGTTTCCAGTACAGCCTGTCCTGAGGAATGACAAGGGGCAACTTTCGAGAATCCCAAGATATTTCTGAAGGAGCCTGGTTTAAAACACTTTCACCCTCTGCTTATATCACATTCCCTTCTAGACATGGTCACTTCCAAAGGCACGGTTTCTAAGTTAATGATTTTCTCTTCCATTCTGATGGGAGGAGGATGAGAAAACACTAGATTCACCTTTTAGTTGATGTCAGTATTGGTGGGTTTCTGCTAATCTAGTTTCCCCTTTTTACCCAACTCCCTCTATTTTCACATCTCTTTAAACAAGCCAGGAGTGAGTCTGTGTATGTATGTCTATCAAAGAGCAGCAATAACAAGAACAGGATGGAGTATTAAAAGAGAATACTAACAAGGGGGATCAGGAAAGAGAAAGCATATTGTGAATAAAAGAGAATGTTTCCAACAAAATATGAGAGGTTTAGCTAATAAGGCAGAAAATCCAAGGCTTCAAAACCTCCTTCCTGATTTCCCGAGTGACCAGAACTTACCTTGTAAGAATGACATCGGTGCTAACTAGAAGAATGAGCATGATATACAAACCACCTAGGTTTTAAAGACTGACAAAAATCAACAGATCTTCTTATAAGAGAATGGAGACCACAGTTCCAGCACACACAGGCCACTGGGCTGAAAAATCCAGTTTCTTGGTGCTTCTTCCACTATACAGAGGCAGCATGTCTGAATCCTATGAGATGTGGGATCCATTCTTAGTGCTAACATCCCTATAAGCAGGGACAGTATCTGTCTGGTTCACCACTTCACCCCACCCTCTAGGACAACGCTTGCCATTCTGGAAATGCCTGTTGAACACATGAACACTTCCCCATCACTTCACCTCTTCAGACTCATCACACTCCTCTAGAACGTGAGGCAGGTAGCCCAGGTCATCCCTGAGGTCCACAGTTCTGGGACCCTGCCTAGCCAAGAGGGCAGCACCACCAAACCCACTCTTCACAACTAGGCCATCATCATCTAGCAAAAAAGGAAATGGGGGACTCAGACAATTCCCAATTCTCTCCTACCAACGTTATTTCCACTTATCGTTTGTTTATTAGCTGCAATAGTTAATTATTTTCAAATCCCAAGTACCTGCTTTCACTTGAATTGAGTTTATGTTATGACTTCTTGCTGTAGCTCAAACTGGCTGTGCTCCCAGTTCAGATTTCAAAGGAGAGCATGACTAACGCACTCCCTACAAAACCACTGGACTCCCGAGCTCCTCCAATGCTCTCCTAATCATTAACCCCACCTCTCCCCAAGTTGTTAGATGAGGCAGGCCCCCAATGACATAGACATCCAGTCAGTCTGCCAGGGACAAAACATACGAAGATCATTTCCCAAACTGAAACGAGTGAGAATGAGCATGAAGACTTCAGACTTACGGAGCAGCAACCTGCCTTCCAGCTGTTCCCACTGTACCAGAATATTTGGCCCCAATAATTAACGACGTAGTGTATCCCCCCCACTTTCAGAATTTAGAAGTTTTTAAAAAACATTATTTGGAAATAATTTCAAACCTCCAGAAAAAATAGAAGAAGGGCATAAAGAACACCAAGGTATCACCTTTCCCCAGATTTACCTATTGTTAACATTTGACTCCATTTTCTGTATGTGTCTGAGCTTGCTTTTACATGCATATGCTCATGTTCTCTGTTCCATAAAGTTTTTCCTCCTGAACCATTTAATGGTAAGCTGCATTTATCATGGCCCCTTCACCCGAAGAAGAAACTAGGTTTTAAAACACAAGAACAGAAGGACGCCTGGAGTGGGGGGGGGAGCTCGGTTAGTTAAGTGTCTGCCTTTGGCTCAGGTCATGATCTCAGGGTCCTGGAATCAAGCCCCGTGTCAGGATCCCGGCTCAGGGGAAGTCTGCTTCTTTCTCTCCTCCTGGCTCATGCTCACTCTTTGCTATCTCTCTCTCTCTCTCTCTCAAAAATAAATAAATAAATAAAATCTGTAAAAAAGGAAAAAACCCACAACAGAAAAGTGGAATGTTGGGCAACATTTTTAAGTCCCCAGTAATAGAATTTCAAGGATGATAGCAGAGCAGCATAGGGAATTTGTTCAGGTTGAGGATTTCTATGACCCCTGGATGTGTAACCAATCTTATTCCTGGGGATTACCTTGATTCTAGCCAAAGAGCAAACACGCAAACACAGCACACACACACACAGACACACACACACACACACACACACCCCTCTATTTAATTTTAGAAGGGAAAAAAAAAGACCCTTGAGGCAAACCAGGTACGTTGACAACTGCCAGCCTCCATTTTTCTCATCAAAAAGCTGGGAGTAATTCAATAGGTCATGCTGTTCTGGTGAATAGAGAATTCTGCTCCATAAGGATAAAGCTAGAGACAGCCCACTTCCAGAAACATCCCCCTTCTGCCTTCAAGTTCATGAAAATGTTCCTTCTTCCTTGAATTAAAAACAACCGCATAACTCCCTACACATGATAATGAACAGATGGGTCCCTGACTTTCTTGTTTTTGTGAACTTCAGAAGGCAAGAGGATGGGGAAGCGGAGACCGAGGGCACCAGCTCGCTCCTTGATTTCTAAGGCCTGGATGGCAAGAATGAATTTGTAAGGGGGGAATGAGTGGCATCCACACACTGTATTATTAAACAGGCCACAAATAAATGACTTTTTCCTTTGGCAGTAAAGCCTTTTGCGTACTTGGTAATTACTAATAAACTTTTTAATATAAGACTAAATCCCCTGGAGATACACGGGTTTTTTTGTTGAAATTACTTTCTTAAAATCCCTTCCTTGGAGCAACTATAAAATCAATAGTCTAAAATGGAACAATCTGCTTGGGTAAAGAATTTTTTTTTAAAAAAATTAACACCCGCTCCAAAACACAAAAGCAGCAGAGACAGGGGTGGGGGGTGGGGGGGTGTATCGAATATGTACATAGATCTCAGAGTCAACAGGACTCTCCATTGCCAAGGTAACTCCCCACAAAGTGAATCTGCAACATTTCCCTTGTACTGAACCCCCCTCCTTTTTTAAAGAGAACTGCACGTGTACAATACAGCACAAAGGCAGACTCAAAGTGAAAGGAACCGGAGAACAAGCAGGTTTACCTCCGGAGCCTCTCCGCAAAGAATTTTTAGAGTCTGAGAGTTTTATACAATACATGTGTAAACTTGCACTTCATCAGAAAACAGTCTGGCAAAGCGACAAGGAAAAGAAAGGTAAGAAGACAAAGCTCCCTGGGCTTGGCTCAGAGGGAAACAAAATAAAAGATCCCGGGATCTACCTTGCTTGGATGCCCTCCGCCGAATCTTCATTTTCGGGAAGGAAGGCCATGAGTAGTTAAAAGGGGAGTCGGAGTCAGAATCCATCTTTTTGTTTTGCTTCAATCGATAGATTCAACAGTGGAGACTCAGGAAGAACTCGGGGGCGTCCCCAGCCAGGAGGCGAGTCTCCCGAGTCTCCCGTGTGATGTCAAAGGAAGGAATGGGGCTGGGTGAAAAGCTCCCGCACACGGGGAGGGAGAGGCAATAAATGTTTTGCTTCCTTCAGGCGTCCAGGCATGTAGACGGAGAAGGAGGCTGTAAATATTAAAGCCAAACTAGGGAAGTAAAAAGAGAGAGAGAGAGGCAGCTGAGAGTCGCACTGGTACATCACAGTCCTGTTATTCAAAAGGTCACTGGGAGCACATGAATCATTAACTCCCCTCTTCTCCTGGCTGGAAATGGAAACGAAGAAGGAAGGTAACTGTGAATTCAAAGAGAGCTGCCTGGCCTTCAAGAAAAGCCTCCAAATGCAGGCACATGCTTTGTTCTGGAGCTAGAGAATGGTCTCCGAAAAGCCATCCTGCACAGGGACATCAAGGCTGAGGGTTCCAAGTGGGGACAGCCAGAAACCTCAGGACACTGACAAGTAAAAGCCAGCGTATTCAGGGTGGGGAGTTTTCCAGTGAAATCACTTCTTTTACAGGACTGACAGTACAGGCAACTTTTCAGATGCTAGGGTCGAAACAGCTTGTATAATTCCTTCCACAGTCTAGTCTCTCCATCCCTTTAAAGCTCAAGTAGTTGGAAGCTTTAAGTATTTCAGAGAATTATGCTCATTAAATACACAAGAAGTCATCTACTCCTTTTCAGCACAACTGGGGCATTTTGCTTCAATCGTCACCAAATCTGGCTGTCAATCGTAAGGATTTGGGTACCCGAGGAGCTTGGCTCTAAACCCGCAGTCCTTCTCAACAGAGCTAGTGACTAAATTACCACAAACCAAGAGTTCTTACTTGGACCCCAGTCCACATGAAGAACCCTCTGGTAATCAGCAGTCAGGAGAAGCCCATGGCCACCGCCCCCTGGACTGGGCCACTCTTACTTCCCTGCTCTCCACAGGCACACGCAGAAGCTCAAGCACAGCAGCCAAGATCTCTGGCAGAAAAAAAGCACACCCCAGGTCTCAGAGCGGAGTCTCTCCTTAAGCATTTACTTAGTACTCTTGATAGCCGGAAACAGCGTGTCTTCTTTTGTGAGCTCACAGGACACCCAAATAAACTGAGACGGTGGAAACGATATGAGGGTCTGTATGACTCTGCAGATCCAAAGCCCAGCACTATGTGCCTTCATGAACATTCCTCTCTACTCCAGGGGTGCCTGGGGGCTCAGTTGATTAATCAAATGCCTTTGGCTCAGCCTGTGATCTCCAGGTCCTGGAATCTTCTGGCTCCCTGCTCAGTGGGAAGTCTGCTTCTCCTTCTCCCTGTCCCTCCTCCAGCTCATGTGCACACACACACACACACACACACAAACACTCTCTCTCTCTCTCTCTCTCTCTCTCAAATAGTTTTTAAAAGATTTTGTTTATTTATTTGACACAGAGAGAGAGAGAGAGAGAGCACAAGCAGGGGGTGCGACAAAGGGAGATGGAAAAGCAGGTTTCCCGCTTAGCAAGAAGCTTGATATGGGGCTCGATCCCAGAACTCTGGGATCATGACCTGAGCCAAAGGCAGATGCTTAACTGACTGAGCCACCCAGGTGCACCTCAAATAAATAAAATCTTTTAAAAAAATTCTTCTTGGGGCGCCTGGGTGGCTCAGTGGGTTAAAGCCTCTGCCTTCGGCTCAGGTCATGATCCCAGGGTCCTGGGATCGAGCCCCGCATCGGGCTGTCCGCTCCGCGGAGAGCCTGCTTCCTCCTCTCTCTCTCTCTGCCTGCCTTTCTGCCTACTTGTGATCTCTGTCTGTCAAATAAATAAAATCTTTAAAAAAAAAAAATTCTTCTTTACTGTTGACTTTATCCTGCCATGCTGTGTCAGAAAAGAGATGCATAATCTGCTCCCTGATAGTTAACCCTGCCTGGTTGGGTGGAGAGGGAGAGGTCCAGTGGAGCAGGGGAAAAACTACTTCATTTCAAATTCATCAAAATCAGAATGACATGAACCACTCCTGTGTTTTTATATGGTTTGCTACATAAATATAACATACAAATAACAAAACCCAACTACGAGACCGTTGTAAGCATGACAGCTAAGTCAAAATAAACATTAACATACGTTCTCCTTTGTGGCCTTTTATTTGAAAAATAATTACATATTTTTCTTAATTAGTTAAATACATTTTTAAGAATAAATTATTGTCAATCCTTTCATCAGGTCAGAGAGTTGTAGTGCATGTGGATCTTTATAGGAAAATAAAGTCTTGAAGATGAGTGTTTCCATTCATTCTCAGCTTTACAGCTTAGGAAAGTACCAGGGGCACTGCATGCATGAAATGAATGAATGAACGATTTACACTTAAAAGTCTTAATCTATGGATGGAAGAGCTTTACAGGTCATCTGTAAATGTTATTTAATATCCTGACTGAAAATATGTATTTAAAAAAATTTTTTTAACTCAAGTATAGGTGACACACAATGTTATATTAGGTTCAGGGGTACAGAGTGATTCCACAACTCTGCCCGCCGTGCTCAGGAGAGCCACCGCCTATCACCATACAATGCTATTACAGTCCCAGTGACAAGAGTCCCTACGCTACAGAAAACATGTAGCTTCCCAAGAGTTCCTCCTGCAGCTTTGCGTCAAGTGTTCAAAAATATATTTGTATTTTATTCATCACAATAGTAACTTAATATGAAAAGATAGAAGAGCCAGACTCGTGAGTCAACAAAGCCCACTGTCCTCCAAGGTTCCAGGCAATACTGGGGCTATAGATAGATTCATGGACCCTCAGCTGCCTCAGAGAGGTCTGTAGACCAAAGAAAGTGAACCTCCTCCACCTGTTTAGACAATCACCAAATTAAAATTTAAGTGTTGGATCAGGAGATAATATTATCTTTCTCGTTTTTCATGTATGTTTAAGTTTTAGAGCCACTTAACCAGGATCAATCCCAGGTCAACAAACGATTAGGACTGCTCCTCTCTTGACCACGAGTGATAGATCAGAAGAAAGTCAGGACAAACCCAACAGAAACATGAAAAAAATCTTTGTAAAACACATTTTCTAGCAGTTGGGCTGCTAAGTACGTTCTTCTTTATCTAGTTCTCCCCCAAAGCACAGACCTTGTTGACCAATTATCTATCAATTGACCTTTGATATGGAAGTTACTCTGACAACAAAGAAGAACAATCAAAAATACATCTGAGAAGCTGGAGAAGATTCTCTATTCTTATTTAACTTATTTACCAATATTTTTAAAGAATAAATGATTGCCACTGACAGCAAGGTTAGCATTCAGTTAACGCGTAATTCGGACAGCTCATTTTCTTGCTCACCAAAGACTCTCCCAAATGTGGGTCATTTATCCTCCTTGTTTTCTAGAGGAATTCACTTTTCTCCCCATTATACCAATATGATTGCACTTAAATTAATTCAAGATGTTATTCACATCTCATTCATATCCAATGGATTAATTTCTTTGCTTTTCCTGGCTGATTCCAACTGCAGTTGGCAGAATTCAAGGATATATTCCCAAGGCCACTTTCTCATCAGGATGTCCTACAACTACTACAATGCAAGAGTGTGAATGATTTCATCAGCCTTACTGTACCTCCTTTAATTAGGAAATCCTTAGAAAATTACCTCCATAAGACTACAATCACCCAGGGCAGATGCTGTTGCCTTGACGTTTCAGCTGTCAGGAACACCCACATGGACGAGAAGCTTCCCTTGATTCTCCTCCTGTCATGACAACAGATCACCTAGCTTCCAACCTTGGTGAAATTAATCTTCCTTAGAAGGGTATTTATATTTTGATTTGAATTAAAGTATTTGTACAGTTTTTTTATCCTCCAGTGAGACCCAAAATGCCTTGAGTGCAAGAGCTGTGTCATACTCCTATTTTTACAGAGCCACAAGCTAAAAAGGAAAATTGTAGGGTTTTGGAGTCATATATATCTGGGCTTGGAGATCGGCTCTGTCACTTATTTACTTAGTGTCACTCATACTTTCTGATCCTCCACAGTCTCCTAGAAAATGGGGTCATAACATCCATACTATAAAGAGTTGTAAGGATCAAAAGAGGTTATAAAGGTAAAGAAGTTAATGGCCAAGTTTTCATTAAGTTTCAGCTTAAATATTAAATAAAGATAAAGTTTTCTTTTCACTGTATTCTCTTGTGTATTATAGACACTGAAGTATCCCTATGTCAACCTCAAGAGTAATGGCTTCATTTTCTGAACTGAGACATGCAAGTGTGCAAAGAAGTTCCAAGGCAATCATACCAAGACTGAAACAGGAGAAGGCTTTGTTTTCCTTCTGCGCTCCATTGTTTAACAACCACGCGTTTTAACACTGCCAGACACCATTCTTGGAAAAAGTCATTAAAACACACAGGCAAGAGGAGATAAGACCCCTAAATGCCAGGAAAAGCCTATCCTGGTTCACTTCAGCCAGCGCAGTGGCACCGTGGTGTAGCCTTGGGTAAAAATCAGAGATGGTCAGACTCTTCCTCAAAATCCTTTAGGAGGCACCATGTCATCTCCTGAAGTTCAATACAAGCAGTTCTTTGTTGGAGAACATTGTGACTTTGGTTGTGAACCAAGTGAAATGCTTGGCTCTGACCGACAGGCCACACTTCATAGAAAATACGGATTTTTAAAAGCATAGCTCATATCCATGTGCTAGATGCACTCATTCTGAGAAGCACCGAGGGGACAGCATATTCGCATCTCCAATGACACACCCACTCAAGGACATGGCATCACGCATACAGCCATCCCAAGGTTTAAATGATTATTTTTCTCCCTACCTCCCTATTCTCTCTTTTTTTAAAACAGAGCCCAAGAAGTTGCTTTCATATAAAATGGACATGAATTGGGAACATGGGGCAAGCACTGTTGTCATACATTGGGATTTTAGGATGCCACCATTTCCTAATGCCATCTTACTTTAACCATAAGAATACTTTTTATTGGGATGCCTGGGTGGCTCAGTTGGTTAAGCGACTGCCTTCGGCTTGGGTCATGATCCTGGAGTCCTGGGATCGAGTCCCGCATCGGGATCCCTGCTCAGCAGGGAGTCTGCTTCTCCCTCTGACCCTCCCACTTCCCATGCTCTTTCTCTCTTTCCTTCTCTCTCTCTCAAATAAATAAAATCTTAAAAAAAAGAATACTTTTTATTTCTTATCTATCTGTATTACCTTGGTTTACTTTAATAAAAAACTTGCATGTACTTTCAGAGGTTTTTACATCACCCTACTACCTAAGGGGGAAAACTGGATGTACCCTAGATATCCATCAAGATGACATTACTTACATTACGACATACCCATATATAGTGTAAGAATATCCAAAACCCTAAGGACAGGAAAGTTGATTTTTTTTTTTTTGAAGATTTTATTTATTTGACAGAGAGGAGAGATCACAAACAGGCAGAGAAGCGGGCAGAGAGAAAGGGGAAACAGGCTTCCCACTAAGCAGAGAGCCTGATGCGGGGCTCGATCCCAGGAACTGGGATCATGACCTGGGATCATAAACTGAGCTGAAGGCAGAGGCCCAACCCACTGAGCCACCCAGGTGCCCCAGGAAAGTCGACTTCTGAACAAAGCAACATATTTAAGAATTACATTGGCAAGGTTTCTGCCAGCTGTCAGAACAGCTACAAGTATCAGTTTCTATTCAGATGATACTTTTAAGGAAAAAAAAAAAAGACTCTTGGTGTCTCTCTTTTTGTTTCAAACTTTGAAATCCTTGGCATAACCACAAAGTAAAGAAGCAGGACAAACAGGCTAAATGTTTCTGAACAATGAATTAGGAGAAATTTTGACTCTATCATGGAGGCAGCTTGAATCGTGGGTGTGAGGGGTCTAGAAGTAGAAGAAAGGAGATGAGCAATAAGGCTGCAAAGAGCAGGGGCAGAGGGACAGTCACGTGTCTTGTCATAGCCTCAGGAGAAAGAGATTCCTTAGGATGAGAAGTACCACGGCAACTGGGGAGACCAACATCTACATTTTAGGGGTTTTTTTTCTGCAAATGTTCCCATTCCCATTTTCCCAAACCTTCCCCAAAAGTATCTTACATGCCACAAACTTATTTTTGAACTTAATTTTTTAATCCATTTGAAAAATCACAGTTCAGCTTACTGTTTTTTTGTTTTTTTGTTTTTTTTAACATATAATGTATTATTGGCTTCAGGGGGCCAGGTCTGTGAATCACCAGTCTTACACAATTCACAGCACTCACCATGGGCTTGTATATGGTCATTCACATGCATAAAAGTGAACCAGGAGATATAAAAGGAGCAAAAAACTTAGTCTTAACGCGAACTCAAATCTATCAATTCCAAAGTTTGGAGGCTAAAATTCCCACAAAATGTAATAGATAATCTCAATTTGAAATTAAGAGTGGCTGATCTTTTTTTTTTTTAAGATTTTTATTTATTTATTTGACAGAGAGAGAGAGAGAGAGAGCGATGATAAGTAGGCAGAGAGAGGGGAGAAGCAGGCTCCCCACCAAGCAGAGAGTCCGATGTGGGACTCAGTCCCAGGACCTGAGATCATGACCTGAGCTGAAGGCAGAGGCTTAACCCACTGAGCCACCCAGGGGCCCCAAGGATGGCTGATCTTGTAATATATGCTACTAGAGTATCATTACTTCTAGGCCCTTTCAATGAACAGATTAAGGAAATAGCTCCGCAAGTGCCCTGACCTATTTATATACACTTATCTACAAGTATTTCTATATGCAACCCCACATATCTATGTTAACTAATCATGTGTGTATACTAATGTGGCCAACTCTAATTCATCACCACACAGAACATTCTAGCCTCCTCCCCTTCGTTATCTACCAACTCCCACCCACTCCAACATAAGGATACTGTCTATAACCCATTTGCTTAAGTATTCATTTCCAGTGCACTTTTACAGTAGTATAAAAATTGTTAACCTGTATCCCTGTGAGAAACAACTTCCTCACCTAAAGGGCAGTGCTTATGCACATTAATTTGCCCTTATTCTTACAGACGCTATCTCATTTCCAAAGTTACTGAGGTCTGAAAATTTCACATCCTACAATGAGGAAACTCATCCATTTTTAGTAATTAGATTGTTTTGTCACATTCTGCCTCCATCAAAGGATCCTCCAACTTCTTTTTTTTTAATTTGCACACATTAAAGTTTACTTGGGTGCCATAAAGTTCCCTGAGTTTTGACAAATGCAGTGCCATGGAACTACCATTAGAGTATCATAAAGAATACTCTCACCTCTCTAAAACAAACATCACCACCAAAACCCACTATAATGGGAATGTGTGCAAATGACAAGGAAGCCAACTAGAAGAATTCCCCGTTGCCAAAGCTAGACCACTTCTCAACAACAAATAGAGCAGTGTTAAATTACTATGCAAAGTATCAAATACCCATGAATGCATAGTGACATAAATGACTGAAGAAACAGTTGGGGAAGTCTAAGTCTCCCACACAGAAGAGTTTCCAGTTATTTATTTGCCCATAAGAAAGTATACAGAGGATACTCCACCCCTGAAGTATAGCCTGCACATCTTTCCAAAGAGTATGCAAAGAATAGTAGGGAAGAGTAACTTTACAGTGAAGAAAGCTGACCCTACCTCCACCACTAATCAAGGTCATCATTAACAGTTTGAAGTAATGTTGATGGCATAGACCATTGATAGGATGAAAATGGCATTCTACCTCTGTGGTCTTCCTCCCAAACCCATAACCCCAATATAATGATGGGGAACACATCAGAAAAATAGCATTGTACAAAATATCTGACCAGTAGTCCTAAAACTGTCGAGATAATTAAAAACATGCAAAGTCTGAGAAATTCTCACTGCCAAGAGGAGCCTAAGGAAACATGGTAATATAATATGGTATCCTGGAGAAGATCCTAGGATACAAAATGGAAATTAGATAAATCTAAGGAAATCTAAATAAAGTATGGACTTTAGTCAATAATAATATATCAATACTGGTTAACTCATTTGAACAAAGGCACCATAGTATATGTTAATAGGGGAAGATGGACATATGGGAGTTCTCCAAAGTATCTTTATAATTTTTCTATAAAACTGAAATTTGTTCTAAAAATAAAACTCAAAAAAATTTGAAAGGATGAGGCAAAAAGTACAGAATCTATGTTCCCTCGATGGATGTTTGTGGAATTCATACTAAAAGACTGCATCACTTTATCATATACACAGAATTCAAGTTATGCATAAAAGTCCACTTTCTTTTGCCTAAGGTATTATGTGAAGTAACTGTGTAGCTCTGACAAAGCTAATTAGACATTAAAAGATGTGCTGAAACAAATTTTAATTTTTCACAAACAAATAGTGTCTCTTGTAGTTAATAGGTTCCCAGGAGGCAACCCCGGTGAGAGGCTCCCATGTGACCCAGAGGGTAGGAACATCTACCTCAGTGAGATCACAAATCTTATTGGCAGATAAATCTCAAGAGCATGGATGAAACCCAGCTAGCTCACTCAGTCTTCTACTTAAGTTCTAGATAATGTTAGCTTTACTCTGTGATTTTTTTGTTATTTTGATTATTATAAAGAACCATATTTAGTACTGGATCTCCTGTTCAATTTGCGATGGTACCACTTCTCTATACATTAGCTCACACACATCCTTCCACAAAATCTCATACTATGAAGAATAAATTCCACTTGGCTTTCTTGCTCATGGCTGAAGTAAGGGGCCATATTTCTTAACAATGTCTTCTCAATTAGCCACTCTAAAAGTTAAACCAACTTGTCCAAATAAATTGTTAGCTTTCATGCCCGGGAACAAAAGCTCTAACTTAACTGCCCTGAAGTCCCTTCCAAGAGATTAACCACCAGTACTCAAAAAAGAGCAAGCCTAAACTCACATAAGCACACTTACACACTGCTACCAAGCCCTGAACCCAGTGATTCTTCTGTGAGAGCAATGCCTTCATTAAATATCTAGACACACTGGTATACTCAAGGATTTCAGCACAAGAAAAGGGGAAGAAATCTGTGGCCGGAATTTTAAATTTCTATGTAAAAATTTTAAATACTCTTTATAGAACATATGTCCTATTTTTCATTTGTTTCATGTTTTATAAATTAGTAGTTTCCTTATTATTTTATTTTTGTCTGAATTTTATAACATAATTATTTGACTTAAACATCAAAATAGAATCTTTCGGGATGGAGCCTATGTGATTTACTCATTCACTAAGCTAGTTTATTTGGACTTAAGGATCTCAGTTTGGAGAATCAAAATTTAGAATTCATATATAATGAGGAAAAGATGGTTTCTTTAACAAATTATGTTGGGAAAACTGGACAGCCACATGCAAAGAATGAAACCGAACACTTTCTTCCATCACATACAAAAACAAACTCAAAGTGGGTTAAAGACCTCAATCTGAGACCTGAAGCCACAAAAATCCTTGAAAAGAACACAGGCAGTTATCTCCCTGACATCAGACATAGCAACATTTTTCTAGTTATGTCTCTTGAGGCAAGGGGAAAAAAAACAAACTATTGGGACTATATAAAAAAAAAATTTCTGCACAGTGGAGGAAACCTCAACAAAACTGAAAGGCAGCTTACGGAATTAGAGAAGATATTTGTAAACGACATTTCCAATAAAGGGTTAGTATCTACAGGATATAATAACTGAACACCCAAAAACAACCCAATTAAAAAATGAGCAGAAGACATGAACAGACATTTCTCCAAAGAAGAGATACATATGACCAAGAGACACATGAAAAGGTCATCATCAGGGAAATGCAAATCAGAACCACAGTGGAATGGCTAAAATCAAAAACACAAGAAACAGCAACTGTTGGTGAGGTTGTGGAGAAAAAGGAACCCTTGTTCACTGTTGGTGGGAATCCAACCTGGTGCAGCCACTCTGGAAAGGTATGCTTGTTCCTCAAAAAATTAAAACTCAAACTACACTACAGCTGAGCAATCACCCTGGTACTTACTTCGAGATACAAAAATACTAATTCAAAGGAATACACGCATCCTGATGTTTACAGTAGCATTATCTACATGGCCAAAACATGGAAGCAGCCCAAATGGCCACTGACTGATGAATGGATCAAGAAGATGTAGTATGCAAACACAATGGATTATTATCCAGCCATAAAAAAGAATGAAATTTTGGAGCACCTGGGTGGCTCAGTGGGTTAGAGCCTCTGCCTACAGCTCAGGTCATGGTCTCAGGGTCCTGGGATCGAGTCCCGTTTCAGGCTCTCTGCTCAGAGGGGAGCCTGCTGCCTCCTCTCTCTCTGCCTGCCTCTCTGCCTACCTGTGATCTCTGTCAAATAAATAAATAAAAATCTTAAAAAACAAAAAAAGAATGAAATTTTGCCATTTGCAACAACGTGGATGGAGCTAAAGAGTGTGATGCTAAACAAAGCAAGTCAGAGAAAGACAAATACCGTATGATCTCATTCATACGTGGGATCTAAGAAACGAAACAAACAAGCAAAAAACAAAACAAAACAAACAACCAAAGGGAAAAAGAAAGAAACCAAGAAAGACTCTTAATTATAGGGAACTGTTAGTTACTGGAGGGGAGGTGGGTAGAGGGATGGGTGAAATAGGGGATGGGGATTAAAGAGTACACTTACCACGAAGAAAAAATAAAGTGGAAAAAAAAACCCAAAAATTTAAAATTCAGAGAAAAAAACTGCCATCCCCCCACCCCAGTTACATTTCAGAAATTAAGCTGGGGGCGCCTGGGTGGCTCAGTGGGTTAAAGCCTCTGCGTTAGGCTCAGGTCATGATCCCAGGGTCCTGGGATCGAGCCCCACATGGGGCTCACTGCTCTGCGGGGAGCCTGCTTCCCCCGCCTCTCTCTGCCTGCCTCTCTGCCTACGTGTGATCTCTATCAAATAAATAAAATCTTAAATAAATAAATAAATTGATTAATTAATATAAAGAACAATGCTTTATTCACCTTGCACAAGAAGAATATGTCCAAACAATGAAGCCACAAATAGAACAGGCAGAACACTGATGGTAAAAGACCCAGAGTTTGTAACACTCAGCAGAATTCCAGTAAGTCAGTAATTTCTTCTACCAAAAACAATGTTTAAAACCTCAGCAAGTATAGTAAGGAAATTTCATGGAAGTCAGCAGAAGGAATACGAGTCCCAAATGACTTTGAATTCCCCATGGTCTTGGGATATTTCTCCATTCCTAGCACTAGCCCCTTTATTTCAAAATCAAATCACTGATAAGCTTGGGCTTGTGGTAAAGAAATGAAAACTGCCCCCCCCCCCAAGGAATCCATAGAAGATTCTGTAGCCTAGGGGAGAAAGATTTGCCAAAAATCAGACTTCAAAACTTCTTTTTCAGATGGTTGAGAGCACTGCTAAGTTCCCTTCTCCCTGACACTTTTTAAATATTCCTTCCTGTTTCATTTAACATTCTTGAAATCTCAACATAGATACACATGTGTTATTAAATAACAGCCAACAGAGGGCCCATTTCTACTGACATGGGTCCTAGATTTTTTTTTTTTTTAAGATTTTATGCATTTATTTGTCAGAGAGAGAGCGAGAGAGCCCAAGCAGGGGAAAAGGCAGGCAGAGGGAGAAGCAGGCACCTTGCAGGTCTTGATCCCAGGACCCTGGCAGATGCTTAACTGACTGAGCCACCCAGGGGTCCCACGGGTGCTAGATCTAAAGATTCCCTACTGTTTGGAATCATCTCAAAACTCTTCCCACAAACAACTTAAAAGCGCTGTTTTATATGCCTGTATAACCTAGCAGCATTAATTTCATTTCTAAACTTTTAGTTAATATAAGAGAAAAAAGACTAACCCGATTAGCCCTATTTATTTGGTGGTTTACACCAAACCAACAGGACCGACTACAGAGTCTCCATGTATCTTACCACTGAAATTCATGGGCTTAGACCTCTCCCAGATAGATCCACAAACAGGGATCCCAAAAAAGGAGTTTGGACTCCACCAAACATTCTGTTCTAGGGGGCTGATCCTCTGGATCTTCAAACGATTTCCTTCCAGTTTCTGTTTACTGACAAACATTTTTTCCTAAGCTTCCTATGCAGCACTTTTGTTTCTCCTTCTGGGTCTTTTCTGTAGTCCTGAAAGTCTGTGCTATCTAGGTGAAGCAATCTGAAATCTTCCACTTCCAACTGATCACTTCTGTCTATTTCTGCTTCCTTCTCTTCATGATTGTTCCAGATCATTTTTTGGATATCAGGTCAGGTTTCTTTCCCCACCAGCTTTGGTTCATCTGTCTCCTTGTCACCCACACCTCCCAGGCCCCAACACCTACTAACGAAAAGATTAAAATATTTTCTTTTTCTCATGTTACATATAAGTAACCAACAGTAATAGCAAGGAAGGGACCCAAAGTATTAAAGAATAATTGGGGTTTGAACCTCCACATATACTGAAAATTGGGTCAGTCTATAAAATCAAACAATACATATTATAAAAAGAAGAGATTTTCTTCTCACTGATAAATACTTAATGACAAAATCTAAGACATTTTCCCCTTCTTCTTAGAAAAGTAAGCCGTATCTTCTGTAGAAAAATATAGAGAATCAGTTTAAGCTACCTACTAAAACAGAACTTACTTATGGCATATAATGCTAAATGAATAAAGCAGGACACAAAATTCTATTGCTTACATTATCACAACAATGTAAAAAATAGATGCATCCAAAAATACTGGTAGGTAATACACAAAGTTTAACAGGAGCTTCTTTGGGCGGGCAAACTATAGGAGTGTTTTCTCTTTTCCTATGGTTTCTAAAATTCCCAGTCTTATTACTGTGAGCATTTATTGCTTCCACAACATAAAAAGATTATTTTTTCCGTAAGTCTTATTTTGGTACAATATTCTATATAAAATCTTCTCTGGCCCACTCTCTGCCAGCCAAACCTAGGGTAGTAGATTCAGCCATGCTTCCTGCGCAGAGCTGCAAGGTACTGGGTCTTCCCAAGCACAGAACCAGGATGCCAGCCAATTCCATCAACACCTCCCCTCATGTCTCTACCTCCCTCCTATCTTGCCGCTTGAGAAAAGTTAAAACATGCTCACATGGTTCTTGTTTTAACCAATCTGCTTCACCAATCCTTCATTTTTTTCCACCCAAATAGTCACACAATGTACGGCTACAGGTAGGTAAGTTTCAAGCCACCTTTTGTCCAATGCAGGAAGTGGTGAATAAATTATTGCAGGAAAATCAGCATCAGTAGTGTCACCAAATCTGGTCTGACACACATAACTTCACTCACACTCTGGAGTATCACTTGCTAAGATAGCATGAGGGTCACCTTCCAGGAGCTTCTGTAATTCACCTGCCACTGGCACTCTTGTTTCCCAGTCCTCAAGGACAAACTTCACTTTTAATTGAAGTCTTCATTTCTAACGAGGCACACAGTTCTACTTTTTCAAATTCAACGCTTTCAAATTAGAGTTTACAAGACAGCAACTGTATCAAGCCATTTGCCACTTGACTGACCCAATGATGGTTTTATGTATCTTCATTTACGGGTGGGATTCCAAGAAGGCAGCTGAAGCTCACCATCCCTCCATATTCCTACACCTGCCCCCTTTCTCGTGCTTGATGTCCACTCCCCCTCTCCTTGGCACAGCATTTGTAGGGGCCCATTACTGAGCTTCTATTTTTTAATCCTATTTAGTCCTGCAGACTTGAGCCAAATGGACCCTTTCTTCCTTCTTCATTTCTCTACTGACCCATCTCATCTATGTTTTCTAAATTCATATCCTCCAAATGCTTGGCCCTCTCTCTCCATTCTACATGCCTACAATGTCAAGGAAGCACACAATGAGAAGTTCTGGTCTGCAGCCTCATAGTACCCGTACTGGATTGCAGGCCTTCAACTCATATTCTCCCCTTTGAGGCTCTTCCAGCATCCACAGAGAGCAGAGCCGTCACTCCTGCATGTCCCCTTACTACTCGCTGAGGTGGTTCAGAGGCACTGGCTTGGATGAGCTTACTAGCTGTTATCCACCCAAGACATCATCTCTGCAAGCAACAGTTCTTTTCAGTGTGTGAACTAATGGCCAGTAGGATTTTTAATGCTCTGGTGGTTAACAATACAAAGGGAACTTCCAGGGTAATAAACTAAAGTTATAAGTTAATTCCTCAGCCACACTAATCACACATCACACACACAGTAGACATACGTGACTACCGGCTACCATATTGAATAGTACAGATATAAAAAAAGTTCTACTGGAACAGCACTGATGTTGTTTATGAGAGCATGCTAAACCAACATCATACCATTCTGAATAATACAAGTCAGCAAAGAAATTAACCTCAACCCCACATTTATCAGCATGTCCTTGGAGACTGAGTGGAATGTACACACACATAAAATATCACAGCAGTTTAGAAGTGGCCTTGTGAAAAAGCTGTTTCCATTTCCAGAATCCAGCGTATCATCCAACTACTGCTCATTGCCTCCTATCTTGTTCTGTCCCAGAAGGTTCTTTTAAAATCGATTACCATTTTCTTAGCATAAAGTCAGTAACTTTTTTCAATCCAAAAAGATTAAATGAAGAAAAAAGCCAATGTTAGCTTTTTTCTTTTTCTTTTTCCTTTTCAAGGAACAATCATTCGTGGCCCTTTTCATAACTCGCTGGGGATTAAAGTCACAGGAGTTTGTCTCAAATCATATATCATGGTCCGCCTCAGACACAATGATGCTACTAACAAAACACACGGTTTCGGGCAGGCTACTATACTCTCCTTACCACGGGCCTTCCTGCCCAGCAAATGTACCAGTTTGAGAATGGAGTTTTTAACAGTGAAAATTAAAATTGTCCTATGTAATACTTGTAACATCCAACACTTCTCCCCCCGCCAGCAATTTGTCTCGGTAAACATTCTTCAAAGCTAACATTCCTCAGGGCACGATGCAATCTGTAGATGAGACATCCTGTATGCGTGAGCAACAGCTCTGCTCCTGGATTTAATGGCCTACTAGAGTCATTCAAATGGAGGTGTTTGCTTTCATTGCTCCTTCCTCTTCCCCTCTTCTGGAAGTACATTATTCCCCTTACCTTATATAGCAGAAATGGTAAAAGTGTGCAAATCGCCTGGTGGAGTCTAAGTTTCTATTTCAATTTCAGTATTAGTACCTCGTTTAAGGAGGTTGGGCAAACACCACTGGCTTGGAGCCAAGCTACCAGCTATACAGTCAATGGACGCTGATGGTGGTGCTTCCTCCTCATCCTGCTTTATTCTTCATGATCCCCCCCTGCCATGTTGTCACTGCTCTGCCTGTGCCTGCCAAATGTGCCAAAGACACTCCACTGGCCTCCAGTGAGACCTGTGTGCCACGAACTTCCCAGGCCCAGCACCACCCCCACTATTAAACTCACCCTGGGGATTATCTTGTTCTTCCCCCTTTTACATCAGCCTGAGCACTCCTCCACCACCACGACCACCACCACCCCACTCACTTCCACTCAGCCCCAGAGGTCTGCATAGACCACCCACGGGCCCACAAGAGACATCAGCTGATGGCCCAGTTTATGTGCCTCCAGCCTCCAACTGCTTCCTCAGGCTTGAACTCAAAGGGAAACTATGCAGTCCAGGTTAGCCCCCGAGAACTAGCAAGTGGCCAAGGAGCTCTGGGGATATGTCCTCAGGAGATGTGACCTAGAATGTGTGGGCAGATGAGAACGTCCAGTCCTGGGGAAGAATCACTGTCACCCTGCCAAGGGATCTCCTGGTGCCCCAACCCACGCAGTGACAACATCTGGTACTTCCTCAGTGTCATCTGCTCAGCTCCAAGGGCGCCCCCAACTGGGCATCAAAATGGGAGAGCAGTAAGCCTGGGGTTTCAGGAGGAAGGGAGTTAGGAGTCTCAGGTCCACCACCTGCTGTCTGCCAGGGGCCTCGGTCACTTCACCAGAAAATGAAACTGGTACCTACCTCAGAAAAGTTACGAGGTAACTAACACAAGACTAGTCCCAAGACAGAGTCCAGCTCAGAGGTCAACTGGTCAGGCAAAGCCTTTATTGCTTTGTCTCGACTTGTTTTTCAAAGGATTGTAAGTGAATCCTCAACCCTTGAACTCAGAGTATTTTACCTGCTGCTACAACAAAAATGTATCTGTGTTGGTTTCAAAAACTAGACAAAGCTCCCAGGAAGGAAGGTTTTATTTTAAAATTTCTTTTCTTCCAGTCCTCTTTATACCCAGGACTGGCATACTCTGAGGAGTACAGGGGAAAGTGCTCTTTTGGAACATACCCAAATCTAGACGGTCCCGGTCTCCGTGTTCATTCGGTTGAACCACCAGGTTTTCCATGTGCTGGAAGAGATAAAGTCAGGCAGGTTTTAACAAAATTTACTTATGGGCCCAATTCTGTTGATTTTTATCAACTCATGAAAAGCCACCTCAGAAAATATCAATGAAGACATGTCACATGTCTCGCCACACATCAACAGAACTAGTCTTGTACTTAATTCATTATTCAAGAGCTACGAAAGGGAAGGACCTGCCCCACGAGGAAGCCCTCCCGAGGTCCTTCTTCCCAGAGGCCGTCTCCTGGGCATACTCCTGCAGCCACACTGATGGCAAACATCTGGAGCTATGCATCTTTAAAGAAAAACTTGTTTTGGAAAATGTGTATAACGATCTTGCATATATACAAGTGCAACCCAGAAAGACATCCAGCTTGGGCCATAAAGAACAGAGACCAAAAATTCAAGTTATTCTGAAACTAATGATGTATTTTATGGTGACTTAAAAAAAAAATACATTTAAAAAAATTTTTTTTAAATAAATAAATAAGTAAATAAAAATTTCAAGTTATTCTGAACGTGACATGGTCTACCCTGCTGGAGGTTTGTTTTTGATTTTTTTGTGGGGGAGGGGAAGTAGGTTTTTTTTCTTACCACTAGATCTTCACTTCTACAGCAGCTCTGGGGGAAAGTTCCAAAAAGAAAGAGGGGAAGAGAATCTTTACCTTTACATTCTCCTTTTCAGGTGATGATCTGCTGGTTGCCAAATTCTTAATCTCTGCAAAAGGAATGATCCTCATCAGGATCTGATAGGAGCTTTCATTAAAAAAAAAAAAAAAAAAAGGAAGGAAAACCCAAAAAGTAAACAACAATTATTCATGAATTGCCCCAGGAGCTGTCTTTGAGGAGCTAGCCTAGATTAGGCTTCTTAAAAATCAACTCTCCACAGAATATGTGACAGCCCAACTGCCACACTCTGGTAATATTTGTGTGGACTGAGAGGTAAACAAGCCCAGGACCTCTTGCAGGAAATCCTGAGGGGAAAAAAAAAAATCATTAAATCAACAAATGCCCCTGATTCAAAAGGAAGGCTGCTCACAGAATAAAGGCTCTTCAAAATAGCAGAGATTTTAAGAACATGACTGGTACCTACCTGAGGATATCCCACATGTCTAGTTACTCAAATACCACAGATTTCATGTTTCAAAAGGGCATAATTCATTCCAGATGAGGTCTGGCCTTTCCTCGGACATCCCTGTAAGTCCGCAACACCAGCACATCCCTTTGGCTCCCACCGCAGAGACTGTTGGGCTGAGCACTGACAGGCCCCAAGCACACTGGGTACCCTTCTTCTGAATAAAGGCTTTCCTGGAAATATTAGTGGTCAGGATGTTCCAGGCTAAACAGGAAGGCTCATTTAAGGGGTATTTTTCTCCAGGTCTGGACTGGTTCTTTTCCCACTGAGTTGCCCATTAATAAGAGCCACTGTTGTTGATATTTAACCACCAAAAGCAGGTTTGGGGTTGGGGAAAATAAGCACTGGACACTCCTAGCAAGGGAAGATAGCTAAGAAACTTTACCAACAAGTGTATGAATATACACTACATGGGCCCAAGGCCTCCTCTGGAGCCCTCAGCTGCCCTGCCTAGTGCCAGTTCTGGGGAATATCCCCTAGTTTACCTAGATAGGTCCCCACTCCACTTTGCCAGTCAATTAACTGAAGTTCAGACCTCCCGGTAGATTTATTCAAGCTCCTCTTATTGCCAGGCACCAAAGCTAGGAGGTTCACTCAAGTTCTTACTTAGAAAAAGTGTAAAGTACTTCCCTGACAGGTCATAGTAAGGCAAGGACAGAGCAGAAGTGTCAACTTTCTCACTGTCCTGATGGTTTTTTTTTTCTTTAAATGTGCATAACACAGCCATCAAAAGAAATGAAATCTTGCCATTTGCCACAACATGGATGGAACTAGAGGGTATTATGCTGAGCAAAATAAGTCAATAGGAGAAAGACAATTATCATATGATCTCCCTGATATGAGGAATTTGAGAGGCAATGTGGGGGGTTGGGAGGTAGGGAAGGAAAAAATGAAACCAGATGGGATCCGGAGGGAGACAAACCATAAGTGACTCTTAATCTCACAAAACAAACTGAGGGTTGCCAGGGGAGGAGGGTGTGGAGATGGTGGTTGGGTTATGACACTGGGGAGGGTATGTGCTATGGTAAGTGCTGTGAAGTGTGTAAGCCTGACGATTCACAGACCTGTACCCCTGGGGCTAATAATACATTATATGTTATAAAAAAATAAAAATAAAAAAAATAAAATGTGCGTAACAGAACCTGGGCATTTACCAACAAATAATGAGGTATTTATTCTCCACAGTTTACTGCTCTTGAGTCTATAATCCTTATTAGCCCCTTAGTTCAAAATGAAACAATAATAGCTTCAATTTCACACGGTCCTGTCAACTGATGTCAGCAGGGATTAAGGACCTGCGGACACAGCCTGGGCAGCTTCTGCTCTCTGGCGCCCCCACCTACCTATAGATGCACATCCCACACAAGGCCTCCAGGTGGCAGCAGAGTAACGTTTGCAGAACAACGCGGCCCGCACTGGGAATGCCAAAATGAACCAGCTTCACCCTTCCAAAGACTGCTCCTCAGGTGCCAAAATGCAAAACCCTAACATAAAGCTTTCTGCCCATCGCACAGATGCAGACATTGATGGGGAGCCCCTGTAGAACATACAAGGGATTTTGTTTTGAACACACATACCCAAACCCTAAAAAGTTGGCTAGGTGGGGAAAAGAGCGCCAAGATGGTGAAGAAAGGGAGGTTAACGAGAGCCCAAGTTTCCACAGAAACTTCAACCTCAGCAGCAAGAGAGTCGCACACATTTTTATTTCACGACTGTAAAATACCCCTTTAAAAAAGCTGTTTCAGGCCACATGCTCTTGAATTTAGGATTCTGCATTTCTAAAGAATTATGTACCTAGAGCATTGATGAAAAGGAACAGCACATTTTGCTCAAGATTGTGCTAATGCAGAAGGCTACAGCAGCTGAGAAAACCCGGCTTGCAGTAACAGAAGCAGTGTCACCACGGCCCAGCTTCCTGCCCCTCTCAAAATATCACTGTTTGCACACTGTCAGCCTACAGTTTTCCGTATCATCTACTGCATTTTTGTTTTGTTTTAGGTATAATCTAATTAAAGGCAACTTTGCCACAAACTATATCAGAGAAGGCAAGTGTTTATAAAATTTGTACTTCATCACTTTAAAAATAGCTTTCCAAGCTATTAAAACTTTATGCGAATATTATTAAAAATATTCATGACAGACGGGCGCCTGGGTGGCTCAGTGGGTTAAGCCGCTGCCTTCGGCTCAGGTCATGATCTCAGGGTCCTGGGATCGAGTCCCGCATCGGGCTCTCTGCTCAGCAGGGAGCCTGCTTCCTCCTCTCTCTCTGCCTGCCTCTCTGCCTACTTGTGTTCTCTGTCAAATAAATAAATAAAATCTTTAAAAAAAAATATTCATGACAGTGTATAGATTCAGAGTAATAAAGTATCTTTAATTAATCTGGGACAGCACACAACTACATCCTAGAGCTTTTAAAGAACTGGGCACTCATTTGACCGGAGTTTAATCAAATTGCTCTCGGAGAGTTTCTGCTAAATGACTAGGATCCTTTTACACTCACTCCACTGCAACACCAATCAAATCACTCATTGCTATAGCAACCCCGGGCAGAGATAATGATATCAGTAACTTCAAACTCTTCTGTTTTAAAGGCCTATTAATCTTGCCTGCATGGCCCACCCAGGATTATCCCTTCTAAATCCGATTTACCAAACTTAATAGACTTGTTTTCTTATTGCCAAACTATAATGGAACAATAAATAATCTCTAATATTCATGTTCACTAGTGACACTGCACCAGCAAACAGGGTTTTCAAACAATAGGGGTAAGTAGCTCTGAGATTACTACCAGGGTTTTGTTAAGAAACAGATTAGCCTAATAGATCTCAACTCTATGTTAAGTCTTACCGTCCCCTTTTTGAAAAATGGGACCACAGAGGCTACACGTAGGCAAAGCAAAAGCTCACACTGAAAATATAGGATGGTTGGTATTCTCCTTAACTACCCTTTGCTATGTCATCTGACTCCTCGTAGGAAGGAGGCAAAAAAAAAAAAAAAAAAAAAGAATCATGATCAGAGCCAGCCAGACAACTACTCCTGCTTCATTCCTGGTTCAGGTTCAACTGTGCACAATCAAGTTCCCAAGAGGGTTAGATTGGCAGGGCATCATCAAAAGTAGAACTGAAAAACGAGGGTCCTGCTCTCAGCTCACGCTGCCTCCTCCACAAAGGCCCAAAGGGACTGAGAGCAGTGCAGAGTCTGTGAATGGATCCTTTTCTCTCAGCAGATTGAGTTCTGGGAAGGCTGGGTCCAAATTGATTTTGGCCCAACCCTTGAATCCCCAGTGCCAAGCGAGTGCCTAGCATATTAAAGGCATTGAATAAATGCTTCTCTCCTCCACCTCAATTTGGTGGCCCAAAAGAGCTGATGAGATGTAGTGAATCATTAGGCAAGCTCTAGGTCAGGACAGGGAAGGGAAAGTTGTTCGCTTTTTTGAAATACTAATTGAAACACTTTGAATA
Source organism: Mustela erminea (assembly GCF_009829155.1). NCBI lineage: Eukaryota > Metazoa > Chordata > Mammalia > Carnivora > Mustelidae > Mustela > Mustela erminea. The sequence goes on from NC_045616.1 coordinate 65,037,674, forward strand.
CCAGCACTGTTTATCACAACTTCTGAACTGCCAGATTGAGCAGACAGATGAATGCTTTTCCCTTAGCTGCCTCCCACCCCTCCAGCTAATGCTCCAAACCACCCTTTCCTTTCCAATTAGGCACTGGTGTTTCCCTTCTAACAACTTCAGTTTATGACTTCAGGGTTTTATCCTACTATGTATCTACTATTCACAAATCCCAGAGAACTAAAATGGCAAAGGGGACAAATTTTAAGAAACTCTCCTACTCTTTCACTCAGAGACTATTTTAACCCCGGGCCCTTTTGTTTCAGTATCCTGATTTCTCCATTTTTTCCTAAAAGTGGGAATACGGTAAAAACTATCTTTTGGGGGCACCTGGGTGACTCAATGGGTTAAGCCTCTGCCTTTGGCTCAGGTCATGATCTCAGGGTCCTGGGATGGAGCCCCACATCGGGCTCTCTGCTCAGCAGGGAGCCTGCTTCCCTTCCTATCTCTCTGCCTGCCTCTCTGCCTACTTGTGATCTCTATCTCTCTCTCTCTGTCAAATAAATATTAATTAATTAATTAATTAAATTAAATAAAACAAAACAAAACAAAACAAAAAACTATCTTTTGGAATCCCCAGTATAAATATGGACTGGGAGAAAGGATAAGGCGATTATCTGTAGAAATATCAGCATAAGCCTCATTAGTCTGTAAGCCCCAACAGTCCATTCAAAGTGAAAAAGCGTTGCTGGGTCCCTGCTGAGCCAAAGGATCAGCCAGGGAGAGGACATCAAGGTAGAGAAGAAATTTCTGCCCTAAAGCAACTCCCAATCGGTTATTTAAATGTAATTTTCATACTTGCACTCTACATCCTTTCAAAAAGAATTTGACATCTTGTTTTAACTTTTTTTTTTTTTAAGATTTTTATTTATTTGACAGAGAGAGATCACAAGTAGGCAGAGAGGCAGGCAGAGAGAGAGGAGGAAGCAGGCTCCCTGCCAAGCAGAGAGCCTGATGTGGGACTCGATCCCAGGACCCTGAGATCATGACCTGAGCCAAAGGCAGAGGCTTAACCCACTGAGCCACCCAGGTGCCCCGTTTTAAGAACTTCTTAAATTTAAATTACTTGTGGCACTTTTTTTGAGCCACAAAAAATAATTAAGAAAGGAAAAAAAAAAATAAAACTACTGTTAATGTTTTAGAATATACTTCTTCTCTCCATGCATATTTTTTAACAGCTTTAAGATATAATGTACTAATGACCCATTTAAAGTGTACAATTCAATTATTTTTGACATATTCAGAATTTTGCAATCATTACCACAATGTGAGAACATCTACATTACCCCCCATAAGAAACCCTGTACCCGTTAACACCTACTACCCCTTTCTTCCCAGCTGCCCCCAACCCACCCCAAAGGCAACCACCAGCCTTCATTCTATTTTTTTTTTTTAAGATCTTATTTATTTCTTTGACAGTGAGAGAGAGATCACAAGTAGGCAGAGAGGCAGACAGAGAGAGGGGGAAAGCAGGCTCCCTGCTGAGCAGAGAGCCCAATGCGAAGCTTGATCCCAGGACCCTGGGATCATGACCTGAGCAGAAGGCATGGACTTAACCCACTGAGTCACCCAGGCACCCCAACCAACCTTCATTCTTAATGAAGTCTTCAGTCTTAGTGGATTTGTCTGTGCTGGATATTTCCTATAAATGGCATCGCACCACATGCGGTCTTTTGTATCAGGATTCTCTCACAGAATGTAATATTTTTAAGATTCGTCCATGTTATCATCCATCAGTAGTTCATTCCTTTTCATTGCCAAATGCCAGTCCACTGTATGGACGGACCACATTTTGTAGATCCACTCCCGACAGACATAAAAGTTGCTCCCGCTTTTTGACAGTTAGAATAATACTACTACGAACATTTGCATACAGGTTATTATGGAGAAGGAGGTTTTCATTCTATCTAGGAGTATCATTACTGGGTCATATGGTAACTATGCGTATTATGTTTTTATAATATTGTTTGGGGTTTGTTTTGTTGACATCTCCAGTGTGCATTTGCCCACTCCCCTTAAAATCTCCAACAGTGAAGAACTTATGGGGCAGAAAAAAAAGATGCTCAGCCCAAAAATTTGGTTGCAACTACCACATAAGCAAAAGCTCTAAATCATGCCATCTCACACTGAGGTCATGAGGTAATTTTCCTGATTTACTCAACTGCTTAAATAAATGAGGCAAGTCATACTGGAAAGACACAAACAACATTCAGTTTTATTTTGTGAATACTTTTCTGTCCCTCTGACCTCCCACTTAGATTCTATTTAAACTCAGGAAATAAACCCTTTAGCTGTATTTTCAACTTAAGCTTATTTCAATTGTATTAGACTCCTGATACAATCAGGCTCCATTAATGCTAGTCCTTGCCTCTAGCCTGCTGATGTGACCCAGCTACAACCAGTATCCATCTGAACAGAGTTTGTTACATCTGGATGAGTTCTGAAGAAGCTGAGATTCCTTCCAGCTCAAGCTAAGATTCTCCTGATAAGTGGGGGGAGGCAAGGAGAAGAATTTATCTTCATGTGTGAGAAAACACCAGTATTGCAAGAACAAACAAAATGAGCATCATATCAACTTGATATCCTATTTTTATCCTTGGCCCTTTGATGATGAAACTCCCTCTCTTCTGTGGGTAGGAGGACAAAGTAGATTGGCAAAGTCAGCCTTTAAAGGAAGCACAGAAAAAGCTGAGCTGTTCTGTAAGATGAAATGAACAATTCCAAATCACTTCCCAGGGCTGGAAAGTAAGTACATTCCCTGGGTATGATTTGTATTGTCTCGAAAATGTTAAAATACCTGACATTCAGGTGAACAACGCTGATCAAGTCCTTGGATGGATATTCCATTGTGGGGTTAAGATAAGAACTCCGCATTCAACTGAGTAACCACCCCCACAGATCAGCCTAATTGCCATCCTGAAATCCCCAACACTGCAGGTCCCAGCAGCCATCCTGGTGGAAAGGACCTGCATCTTGACAGACATCAGAACCATATTCATCACTTCTAAAAAAAAAGCACTCAGTTACAGTATTTAAAATGAAGGCTCTTGGAAAGGAAATCTTGCATTGGAAAAGCCCTCTTGTTTTCCCCATAATTCACAGGAGACACTCAAAGGAGGAGACTCCCCCACCCAACTCCCTCTTCACATTTCACTCACCCAGAGCACACAGAGAAGGGCTGCATCTTCATCTAAGGAACGGTTCAAACAAAAAAATCTGTTCACCTTGTTACTATGGCAGGAAGAGCTACGTCTCGGTATCCCAACACATGCACGATTACCACCAAATCCACCCCAGCACGTGTTACAACTTGCACTTGTAACGAGCTAGCTTTGCTACGATGCTTCCCCGTGGCTAAGCATCAACAGGCAGATACTAGTCCGGGGGCTCTAGCTGTATTTGCTCATTTAAGCCTCACTAGAAGTATTAAATGATACACCCAAGTCATCATTTTGCACAAAAGGAAACACAGCTGAACAACCTGCACCATGTCCAGAAGCCAGATCATGGCAGAGCTGAGGTTCCAGCAGAGTCTGCCTGTAGCTGGTGTGTGTCATCAAGGCATGCCTGTACATGTGGGTCATAAATCTTCCTTGTAAGAACTTTATGAGACAGGTCAGTCATGTGGAAGAAAGCTCATTTCAAGGCAATGATTCCAATTTTGCACTTCTCCATCACACAAATGCTGGAGAGACATCTCCACCAGCAGCCCCAAGACTATATAGCTGAGTGTTCTGGTACCTAAGGGTGGTGGATAGGTTACAGGCTGAGAGGTCAGAGTACATGGGCCTGACCTTCTGACTACCTGGGCAAGCTGCCTCACCTCAGACAAGTTACGTGATCTCTCTGTGCTGTCACTTCCTTGTGCATAAAATTGGGAAAACCCACTCCCGACACCCAGAAATATCCCTCTCCATAACCACTGGCCAGTGCATGCCATGAACGCCCCAACTTTGCTCCGCTCACAGCAGCATTCCCAACACCTAGAACAGTGCCAGCCCTCCACAAATACAGGAGGGCAGTTCTGTAACAGTCAGCTCCTCGAGATGAGGGTTTTTGCCTTTGCTATTTCAGTTACTGCTATGTCATCAGTGCTTAGAACACTGCCTGTCAGCAAGTGAGCCCTCCAATGTTCACTGGACAGGTAAGTCAGTGAGCCTGCAGGACACTCAACGGCCTGCCTGGGCTGTGTCTTGTGCTTGGATCCAGACTCTCCCGCCTTTCTCACAGGGTCATGGAGTAGAAGCCGCTCTGCCCTGCAGGGAACTTCCGCTTCAGCCCTACAGAAACGCAGTCTGCCTCCCGTCCTTTGTGACTACACCTCAAACTCCAGTCCCAGCTCCCCCTTTCCTTGTGAATGAAAATATGGAACATAATTAATGGAGAGAAAAAGGGGGGGGGACTATTAACACAGAAGTTGAGACAGCCAGTCACACATGGTTTTGGTTTGATCTGGTTGTGGTTTCTTTAATTAACTACACAAGAATATGAAACAAAATGGAGTCACGTAACAGTCAACGGGATTGCGGTGCTTCTGTCTGTTTTACAGCCCCAGAGACTCAAGGCAGTCACGAAGCTTCCAAACAACACCAGAAAGCGCAGCGGGGTGTGTGGCGAGGCACGGGTGTTCTCGACAGTCAGGACAACTACGAGTTTTACAAACACAGACACCCCCAAGCCCAGCTCCCAGTGTGAGCATTACCTACTACTGTACTAACGGATGTGGAGGACCCAGGTGATGGTGAAAGGGCAGGAAAGGGCAGGAGCAGTGGACGTGAGAAAGAGCAGCAACCACCTGTTCCTTACCCAGACCACCTCCATGAGATGGTCCAAGAACCGTGAAAAGGGCATTCTTCCATGAACCATTGAGAGAACTTTTACATAATGTGGCACAGGAGCCATGATGGCAGGACTTAACTAGAAGCTAAAAAACATTAAAGGTACTCTCAGCTTCCACAAGGAATGGGGGTTTCATAGATGGCATTTTCAACATATTTGGTCAAAGAATCCTTATTTTTCAAAGCATCTACCGCGACTGGAGCTTTCACAATGCTTGTCAGGAAATCCTAGAATAGGATATCAAATAGGAACAAAGAAGGCAAGGGACAAAAGAGTCAGTTGGTGGATTAATACTAATAATTAGCTTACTCCTCTGAGCAAATTAAAAAAGTGAAGACATTTTGGTCATTTCGTCCATTTGGAGTAACTGCCCATCCTTCTGGGAGTATGATTACAGTTACGAACTATGGGAACATAACTGGCTCGCTGACAATAATGACACCATTTATCACCCTAATGGGGACAGGAAAGCCCATCTCCAGGACAACACTCTCATCTTTTAACCGATGGCAGCTACAGATACAAGCTTAGGGTTTCCTCCTCCACTCTCTGCCCCTGGAGAAACATAAAAACATGATCTCTTAAGAATCTTCTAGAAGGGGGGAAAAAAAATCTTCTAGTATGGTTTCACTTATTTGTGGAGCATAACAAATAGCATGGAGGACAAGGGGAGATGGAGAGGAGAAGGGAGTTGGGGGAAATTGGAAGGGGAGGTGAACCATGAGAGACTATGGACTCTGAAAAACAATCTGAGGATTTTGAAGGGGTGGGGGGGGGGGTGGGAGGTCAGGGTACCAGGTGGTGGGTATTATAGAGGGCATGGATTGCATGGAGCACTGGGTGTGGTGTAAAAATAATGAATACTGTTATGCTGAAAATAAAAAATAAATTAAAAAAAAAAGAATCTTCTAGTAGGTCACGAAGGGAAAGTTTGCTTTGGGGGTTTAAATAAGAAGGGGGAAAAAAGCAGACTTTGACATTCAAAATGCTTTGTTTTTCCAGTTGAGTTGCCTACAGGTTTATGAATGGACAAAAACAGAGTAGTTTCTCTTTAGTTGACTACTGCCCTCTGCTTGAACCTGAGGACAGTCTCTAATATTTCCTCCAAAAATATACAAATCAAAGCATTGCCTAGAAGGTCTACCCAATACACACACACAAATGACTTGAAGTTGGAGCACTTGAGTTGCTGTCTTCTGCTTACTGCCTGCATGACTCCAGCTGTATTACTTTGGCTGCTCCTAGACCCATCAAATCCAGCCCATCTAAAATGGGGTACATTTTTTGCCATGATCCTGCTTCCTGTAAGGTCTATCCCAGTTAGGGACATACAAGGACTGAAGGAATCACCCTCCTCTCTCACCACTGACGCACCACCTTCACGGCAGTCCCCACCTGTCCCTACCTCTCCATGATCATTACACTGCTTTGGTGCCGACCCTCTTCTGTATTACTTACAGCAGTGTGCCCCCCACCCCATTCTCCCTAATCCCCGCCAAACGCTCCAGTCTGCACTCTACATTCTCACAGCGGCCTTTTGAAAGTAATAATCTAACCTGATTTGCTTGAAACAGCTCCCACAGCTGTCAGGGTGGAGCTCCAGTTCCTTGCCTTGTGTACAAGCCAGGTCACTACGCCTCCCTCCCAAGGCTGTTTTACTGGCAACACACGCACACACACACACAAACACACACACCACCCCTAATCAACAGGAGCACAAAATGATCTGCATTTCCCTTGATGCATCGTGTGATTCAGAACTCTATATTGCGTACATTTCCATTGTCTGGGATTTCTTTCCTTCTGTATGATCACAGCTCCAGGGCCACCTCTTCCAGGAAGATTTCCCTGACCACTCCACCATCCCACGCCACAGATTCCTCACACCAATACTTGTATATGAGTCCTGCTGGACTTACCATAATGTGCTGGGGCAGCTTGTTTTTCTGCCCCAATCCCAACTGTCAGTCCCTTAAGATCAAGAATTTAAACACTTATTCAGACCCTACTTTGCTCTCAATTAGTTTAAAGGTGGATTAGAAGGGAAGAAAATACACAAGTAAAAATGACCAGAAAACAAAGCAAGGATGAGAGCTTCATAAGTAAGGATCACACAAAAATACAGTCAGCAGTATCCTACACATATGCAGGCCAGAAACTTAGTACCAAGTTTTTGGTTTTTGTCAACCAGCTACAAGAAAAACACCTGGTAAGTTACAGGTAGAGCAATAAATGCAAGTCAAACATTCAGGAGAAGGCAGCATTCCTGACAGGAAATCAGAAAGGGGTTTCTCCTACAGGTTTTTAGGAGAAAGCACAAGGTGACCCACCACTTCCTTAGGCAGGCAGGAACTGCCCCCCTGCAAACTTCAACCCACCAGTACATCATCTAGAGAACACAGATGTGAGGGCAACTCCATGGGGGCCCAAGCAGGTCCAGCCTGAACAGCAAGCCCAGCTGCTGAACTTAATCCAGAAGTGTGCGTGGGATGGATGGGCCCCACAGACTTCCAACAACTTGCTACAAACCTTCCTTACCCAAGACTACTTTTATTTTTTTTAAGATTTTATTTATTTACTTGACACAGAGAGAGAGAGAGAGAGAGGAGGACAAGCAGGGAGACAAGCAGGGAGAGTGGGAGAGGGAGAAGTAGGCTTCCCACTGAGCAGGGAGCCCAATGCGGGCCTTGATCCCAGGACCCCAGGATGATGACCTGAGCCGAAGGCAGACGCTTAACCATTGAGCCACCCAGGTGCCCCATCCAAGACTACTTTTTAACAAACATGGGGGCCAAGAGTTGAAGATTTTACTACCTGACAAATAAGTGAAATCCAACTCATTTATGTTGCCAGACACAGGCAGAATCAAAACTATTCACCAGCAGTCAATTTTGGTGGCTTCAGGGCAAGGGTCTTGCCCTACTTTTTCTCCCTAACCCCAGCATCCAGCATGGTGGTTCTCAGCCTTATCAGACTATTGTCCCTTTACACATAACAGATACTTTATAATGTCCCTCCACTCTCCTGAAATGGAATAATATAACCGTACCTTAATATATATGACCTCATCCTCACACATAATTTCAAAAAATAAAAAATATTCTAAAATATAAAGGAAAAGGGAAGACTTGATAATCAGATAATACATATTTCAGTATATAAATTGTTTGCCCAAACTACCTTATAAGACATAATGATAAAGTCAGATTCCTACAACTACTAAGATTTGGGATTAAAACCAAAAAAACCAAACAAACATGAAATCAGAATCTGTCCAAGAAGTCAGGACTATTTAAGAAAAAAGATAATAATGTTCCCCAGAGGGGCGCCTGGGTGGCTCAGTCGTTAAGTGTCTGCCTTTGGCTCAGGTCAAGATCCCAGAGTCCTGGGATTGAGCCACACACCAGGCTCCCTGCTTGGCGGAAGGCCTGTTTCTCCCTCTCCCACTCCACTTGCTTGGGTTCCTCTTTCACTGTGTCTCTCTCTTTATTTATTTATAAATAAAATATATAAATAAGTTCTTTAAAAAATATGTTCCCCAGAATCAAAACTTGAGTCTATCATGAAGACTTGCTAACAGATCAGACTTACTTATATATGGAAAAGGGAAAAAAAATTAAAAAACAGAAATGAAATGCTCCTAGAGCAAATAATACATTATATGTTAATTTTTAAAAAAATGTGAAATGAAGTCGATTGTGTGCCCAGAGAAACTGCCACATTGGAGAAAACAAAGAAGTACAGGATTCCTGCAGATGAGCTGGGTTTTATATACAACTGAGGGATCAATAATGCATTATTTTCTTAAAGATTTTTTTTTTAATGTACTTATTTGTCAAAGAGAGAGAGAGAGAGAGAGCACAGGGGGAGAGAAAGAGGGAGAAGCAGGCTCCCTGCTGAGCAAAGAGCTCGATGTGGGGCTCAATCCCAGGATCCTGGAATCATGACCTGAGCACAGATACTTAACCAACTGAGCCACCCAGGTGCCCCTCAATAGTGCATTATTAAGAATATAGCTCTTGGGGCACCTGGGTGACTCAGTGGGTTAAAGCCTCTGCCTTCGGTTCAGGTCACTATCCCAGGGTTCTGGGATCGAGCCCCGCTTCGGGCTCTCTGCTCAGCAGGGAGCCTGCTTCCTCCTCTCTGTCTCTGCCTGCCTCTCTGCCTGCTTGTGATCTCTGTCTGTCAAATAAATAAATAAAATTTTTTTTTTTTTTTAAAGAATATAGCTCTTGCTGGGGACTCCCCAAGTAGCTGTGTATGCTCAGTCTCGGAAGCCCCATGAGGACTGTCAACAACTGTGTGGGACCACCTGGGTTGGGTATGACAGTCTGCACCCTGTGGCTCATCCAGCCGCCCCTGCCTTCAGGCCTGCATGCCAGTGGTCATCTCCATCCCCTTCAAGACCAACTAGCCCAGGGCAGAGCAGGGCTCCACAAAGATGGAATGAGCTAAGGGGCCAGTGACTGAGGAAGGACAGCCATATTCTCTTTATGTTCAAACTTGAACATGAGAAGACAGTGAGTCAGGAGAGTAGCCTTAAGATCAGGAGGGTGGCAAGGCCTGGTCAAGGGCACTCAGTAAATGCTAATTGAATAAAAAGTGGCAGCAGATTACATCGTTCAACTCTGCTAGAGCAACCAAGGTCCTTGTGTCCCACAGTCCTGATCCTGTTTGCGAGTCCCCTGGTCCCTGCCACCTTCACAGCCCACTTCAACCACCAGTTAACTTGTTAGTCCTCAGCACTTTCTGGGTTCCTTGGGGCGGGAAAGGAGCCTGTGTACCTTCTTCAGTTTCTGCAGCACTGGATGGTTTGTCTCCTCTTTCCTCTGGCCTGGCTTCTTGATCTTCAAGAGTCTAAGAAAGAGAAAAAAAAAAGTCAGTGAAAACAATCAGTGGCTTTATATATGTGACAAGGAGATGGAAATCACAAACATGGGTCTGGGAGCTGGGACGGGCCAGCCAGTCTGGGGAGGTCTGGAAAGACAGGGTGGGTAAAGCTGCTTGGAGTACACGCAGGCAGCACCCAGGAAGATGTGGAGAGACACTTGGGGGAACGGAGAGGCACGGGCTACAAATGTCCCTGCCATGAATCTTCTAGTGTCCTACATCACAAGCAGAAGGGCCTCAGGCACATAATGCATGAACCAAAAAAGGGGCCAGAAGAACAGAAAATCTTGAAACTGGAAACCAGAGTTACTGTTTCTGAGGTGCCCATCCTGAGCAATCCCTCCCCATGCCATAAGACACAGGAATCTGGGGGGCAGGACCCCCATCACAGGGAGGACCCAGGTTGTGCACAGGCCTTGCTTGGCAAGCCAGTGTATGCTGGTGCAGGCTGACCTGGATGAGAGCAAGTTGGGGGCCTCGGAGACAAAGTGCCCTCCTGGAGCTCTTAGCATTTTCTTTTCAAATGGTTACTGCCCGGTCAGTGAACGATGAAGAGTCACAGAATTATATACTGATGTGCCAAACAGTGAAACAGCCCAACACTGCATCCACGCATATTCCCAAGCAACACATAGGCACCCTTGAGCAGGGAGCCCTACAAATGGCCCAGACCCCTGAATACTCATGGGCATCTTATTAATTCAACTCAGTCTATCAAGCGCCTTGCTCTTGACCATTTCAGAACAACATTCTGAGCCCACGATAACAAGAGCAACAAAAAGCCATGAAAATATACACAGTTAACCAAACCACAAAGGGGAGGAAACAAGTGCCCACTCATCTGCACCCCGCCCCCACCTGCCTTACTCACAAGATGCAGTATTGTCTCTTCTAGGCCCCATCATGGAATTACAGGGTGGACCATAGCAGATACGTACTGGGAAGTGCCATGGAGATGGGAGCCTGAGTGCCTAGGGTCCTAAAAGGTCTCACCACTCAGGCTCAAGGCCCAACCCAAGCAGCCCACATGATTACCTGGAGTCAGCCCTCACCCTGAAACCCTAGTCTTCCGGTGAGGGTAACTGCTAAGCCTACCTGAAAAGGGCATCAGAGAATGCTGCTTCCTGATTATAAAACAAAAATGAAATAGGAAACTACTTTTTTTTTCATGGGGTGTATTAAAACAATTTTTATTCTTTTTAGTAAATTTGGATCCAATTGTAGGACACTTAAATTTCCTAGTTGCCTTATTAATTTTAGCCAAGTTCTAGAACTAAATTCTCAACATTCTGATTAACAGGAAAAACTGTTTTGAGGAGAGAACTAAAACATGACTGAAAAAATGTAGCTAAGGGGACGTGTGGGTGGTTCAGTTGGTTAAGCGGCTGCCTCTGACTCAGGTCATGATCCCGGGGTTTTGGGATTGAGCCCTGCATTGGGCTCCCTAATCATCAGGGAGCCTGCTTCTCCCTCTGCCTGCTTCTCCCCCCGCTTGTGCTCTTTCCCTCATTGACAAATAAATAAATAAAATCTTTACCAAAAAAAAAAGTGTTACCCTCCAAAACACGGTTCCCAAAATAATGACTTTGCAGTGTGTACTCTCAAGGAATGTGAGTTATTATAGACCAGAATGAACAGACATACACACCTTGAGGAGAAAGGCTCTGTCCCAGTAGTATTTCCTGAAGAGTTTAATATCTGCCTCCAACAAATGCTCGGCTGTGTGGTTTAGTGTCAGGGTCAACGTCTCTGATGAGTGAAGATACTGAAGGAAAGCTTGTTCACTGAGCTGCACTCTGGAGAAGGCTGGGGAACGTCTGCCCTGGAAACTGAAATGTCACAAATCAAAACCCACTGGCAGTTTCAGAGACATCAACCCCAACATCCCACTACCCCCACGGCCCCCAATTACCAATCCAGCTGGCAAAATGATCCATGAAAGCCACCTACTGACAACAAATACGTAAGATCATGTAAACAGACGCTAATAATAAAGCCACTTTCTTCCCCTACACAAGTTGCCAAGTGAGGAGCTATTCACATACACTACATACTTTACCCATCACTTGTAGCACGAATGAAACTACTGACTTCTAAACGTCGTATTTTACTGCAATATTTCATTCTCTTTTTAATTCAAAAAGAGACCCTCTTGCTTTAACAGGGTCACATGTGGTAGAACAAATTAGCTGGCAGCCAACAGCTTATTAGGTGATTACAGTGAAAAACAGATATGATCTCCAGGGAACACAGTGAGGTTTGGAGGTTACAAACAAGTGGGTTATTCATAGCACACTGGTCCACTGTTGTAAATCACTTTATCATGCATATTAAAAGACGCATATATTGGATTTTGTTGTATTTGTGAAAATATCCATAAACAAAGAAACAATATTCCCAAACTAAATTCTTGAAAGTAAACTTACTTTCTGTTCTGTTTTGACCAACAACAACTGCACATTTATTAGCAACACGTAGGCGTCACGGTTAGTGTACTATTCTGGATGGCTCGAAAGGTCATGTGATTGCAGCAGTGAAGGAGCATCAGGAGGAAAATTCGAGTGCTTCCAGAGGGCAGCCCACCTCATGTTGTCACAGACCCACAGACCCCTCCCAGATTCCTCACTTCACAGAGATAGCTCTATGCCTCCTTCCTCTTCTTACATGGCCCTATTTTATTAATGAATGTATACCTCACGAAAATATAATACACTTCCAACCAAATAAATGCTATCTCCATCATATGGAACACTAAAAAGAGATCCCTGTACTCTAAGATTTGGGGTATCTCTCTATACTCCTGATATTAATTACTAGAATCCTCTAGAAAACAACTTCCCATGTTAACATGTCACTGAAATAAATGGACTCTGAGCCTGAGCCAAAAGATTGTTATTAATTTAGAAAATGAAAGTTTCACCATATACTCAGAATTTAGCTGACAGTCTACTTCTAATACCATTCATGAATAGATCTGTTAGATGTGCAAACCTTTAAAGTATGTAATATCTTCCAGTCCTGGAGACAGTAGAAAGGTACTAGGCTACCCAAGATGAAGTCAGCCAGGACTTTGATCTAACAATGAACAATCCACAATGACTAAGTCAAAGAAAGCAGGACTGCCTTAACTTCTTGGGCCAAGCAAGTAGGGTCACGTTAGAGTCAAGAAAAGGACAATTCCTTATGATGGGCTCTTCCACTGCTTGGTGGTCATGTGACCAAAGCAGAACAAAAATAAACAGAAAGTTCTACTCTAATATTCATTTATGTACCATTAAACCATAAATTAATTGCATTGAGTTTCATGAGCCAAACAAGAAAAACCAGTCTATCAAGACACACCATATAATAGTACTCTGATGATATTTAATATTTATGCAGTACTTTGTAATTTTCAAGGTACTTTCCCATTTATTTTTAACACTTGTTACGTCAAGGAAATCACTACATGACTCCTCTTGTCATAGGAATAATGGCCGAAGTCAAGAAAATCACTATATAAAAATTCCCTTTTCATAAGTATAATGACAAGTCTCAACTATTCTAGGTAATAAACCACACATTCCTCATTCAGTGAAAATGCTAATAATCATGAAGCACGTAAGAAAATTTACAGTTCTTTTATTATTTTCTTTACATTACTTCATTAGATCCTAATAGCCACATTGTCTCTTAGGGTATGTCTGTTATTGAGTCAACAATCATCTATATTCTTTCAATGAGTGTCATACGCAAAACTGTATTAGAAATACTACAGTAGGTAAACAAATACTTTCAGCCCTCGAGTGATACAGAAGGGAAACCTAGGTAACAAATGATGCCTATATTTAAAATTATAAACTATGATTAATATTATAAATTTGTCCTTTTAATCACCATATTGTACATTATTCATAATCATTAAAGATCCTAACATGGATGGCTTTCTGAAGCATTGTTACTTAAGGTGACACCTGAAAGGTAAGTAGGAGTTGGGCAAGTATTTCCCAACTTTTTCCTTGATTACAGTCCCCTACAAAGCCCTTAAAGACATGTTTTTCTCTAACTCCCTCTCCATGAAATGTTGATACCAAATATGTCTGTACAAAGTACTCATGTATTTTGTACTCTATACATGAGAAACAATGGTAAAAGAGAAACCAACAAGAGCTTATGGTCTGGTTATTTCAATTCTCCCACAGTTCTTGGAACACTTTATAGGAACCGATAAAGAGAGAATTAATCCATCAAGTAGCCAAACTCACTTTGTGATGTCTTCAACCAGCTTGGAGTGTCCAGCTTGTAAAGCTAAGTCTAATGGTGTGGCACCTTCTTCGTTGGGTAAAGACAAAGCCTGAACTCCCCCAGGCAGGCACAAGAGGAAATGAGAGAGCTTAGGTAGGCCCCATCTCATAGCCAGGTGTAGAAGAGACTCTCTGCATAAAGAAACTGAGAATAAAAACAAATGGTATTAGTTCTTTCATTTGCAAAAATGTGCCTTATATGTTTTATCTCTAATATCACAGATTTAGACATAATAAGAATGTCAGAACTGGAAGGAACCATCAAAAGCATGTAATCCAAATACCTTATTTTATTTTATTTCTTTAAGATTTTATTTATTTATTTGGCAGAGAGAGATCACAAGCAGGCAGAGAGGCAGGCAGAGAGAAAGGAAGGGAAGCAAGCTCCCTGCTGAGCAGAGAGCCCGATGCGGGGCTCGATCCCAGGACCCTGAGATCATGACCTGAGCTGAAGGCAGCAGCTTAACCCACTGAGCCACCCAGGTGCCCTAAATACCTTATTTTAATTAGGCTCCATACACTGTGTGGACCCCAGTATGGGACTTGAACTCACAACCCTGAGATCAAGACCTGTACCGAGTGAGATCCAGAGTCAGACACCCAAGCGACTGAGCCACCCAGGCGCTCCTATTTTACTGCTGAGGACAGGATGAGTGATTTGTCCAAAGGTAGGTAGCCAAGAGGTGCTGGGCGGGGTCTGCCCATTGCTGGTACAGTGCTATTTCCACCCACTACAGCACACATTCACATTCCCTTTCACTTGTGCAGAAGTCAGCAAGGGAAAACGAGCACTAGGAGCACACCACCCTTTCAAAACACGAAGCTGCTCTTGAAGGACACGCTGTTACTTCAGGAGGCCAGTGTCTCAGAGGCCACAACCATAAGGGAGTCCTTGTTCCCATTCATGAGCCAGAGATGCTCCTCCCCTGATGAGAAGGTAGGGCAGAAACGGGCTTCCCATGTCCAGAAAACTCGAGACCATGGTCGTTCTCCAACTTCACAGAGGAGCTCTGGTGCATCTATTAGATTCCTGGGACTGTTTCAGGGCTGGCAAACGGCCCTAATGCTTTGCTTCAATGGCTCAGCCTGGGGCCTCTTCGCATGGCCCTTGACAAAGGGCTCTTGGTTAATCTATGTTCTGAGTTTTCACTGTGGTTTGCAGCTTTCACATTAAGGGGTACATATCATTGTAGAGGCTGAGGGGTTTTATTATTCTCAACACCTAATACAATATCTGATAAACAGAAGTTGTCTAGTGTTTGTGGAGCTGAATGGCAACTGTTAAAATTGCTGTCATTTGTGTATGTTCAAATTGCCTTATTTGCATACAGTTTGTACACCTGTATTTCTACCGCAATACTCAGTGCCTGGAACACAGCTGGCTCATGATAAATATTACACTGGAAATATGGAAAAGAATAAATTTGTTTACATTTAAAAAAAAAAAAAGGTAGACTCATAAACTCCTCAGCCATCAAGATATACCTTAAAACAAACCTTATCGTCATGAACTAAACCTGAAAATCCAAACACTCAAGATCTGCTGGAATGCACGCAATGAGAATGTGAATTACATCTTCCCTCAAGCTGAACGATGCTATTGGCTGCAGCTATAATGGGAAGGATGTCTAGGGCACACTGTATTGCACTGGATTTTCGGGCAGGAAAAGCCAGAGGGGAGGGACCCCTTCTGTTTTCTACCCCAATACAGTGCCCTGCACATGTATGGGTCTAAAAATACCTGCATATTGAATGAATGAAGGAGTGAATGAATGAATGAATGAATGAATATATGACCAAGGGGGCTCCTTCCCTCATTAGTTACCCAGGAAAGTGAGCTTGAGGGATATGGCTGCAGCTGCGACTTGGAGCACCTATCATTCTTAGCTCCATCTCTGGTACCTTGACTAAAATCTGTGAACAAAAGCTACTTACTCTCTCAGACTTTGAACACTGAGGACAAAAAACTCCATCTCCACAAGTCGGAGGTATGCATTAATATGACTTTACCTTTCCATTGTCTTCATTAGCATAACTTCACTACTCCAGGAGATTCTTCCCAGGGCAAATGATGGTCTGTTCATCATTCCTTTAAGACCCATCAACTCCTCTGTAAAAAGCATCCGTTTGAGCCCTAAAACCAATCTATATTATACCACGATCCTTATCCTCTCCTAATCCAACTCCCTGCCTTGCCCACACCCACTTCTCTGCATTAGAAGACCATCATTAAACCAACCTTCAAGTTCTCAGTAAATTCCAACCCTGCCCTCACCCCCACCAAAAGCCTGCTGAGGTTGCATGGAGGCAGCCTTCCTGCCTCCCAACCAGGCCAGGCAGTTAGCTCAGCTCTGTCTCTCCTGCAGACTGTGGGGATGCTATCTGGGGAGCCAGCATCCAACCCCACTCTAATTTGAAACAATCAGAAGGAATTACGCCACTGCACAAATGCAGAAGAAAACTGCTTAGCTTATATTTTTAGTGGTTTATACTATTTCTTTATCCAGATCAAGAAGGTGAAGTGTTCTATTTCAAATTTGTAACTAGGCCCTCGAAGTGAAATACCACTGACTCCACTGTGCATTTGCTCTATCACCTGTCTGTGTGACACAGCACAGACACACGCCCCCACCCCCGTGCAGGTCAAATAACATCTGAAATGCCAAAACATCTAAAGACAAAGCAATGCACACCTGCCAGATATCTGCTTAATATGCCTGATATCTTCAAAAGGCTATTGAAGAACTTATCTCTGCTTTACCCTTTAAGTTTTTGACCTTTAAACTCATTTTATTAGAAGGTAGTGCTTTCATACTTAACAGACTCCTGACAAGGCATGTTTGAGAACATTTCTATTTTTTTTCCCCCTTCTTAAGTAATAAGGAGGAAGAAACTGTTCAGATCAGGTAACAAAGCAAATACAAATGCACAAGGACACTCCCCAACACGTATGTCGGCATGAGCTCACAACCGGCCACCCTCGAATGGAATTTCAAAGTCATAGATCCCAATCTCAATTGGGTAAGAAACACTGCATGGCTGTATGAGATACTATTTTCTTCCAAGACAAAGACCAAAAGGGAACATCAAAACTGTCTGCATTCCCTTTTAAAATAAAACTACTGGTAAAGGCAAGTATGGGGTCAACCATTTAAATGGAACTCCATACATCGCCTGGGGCAGTACCCCAGATACCCTTGACCCTGGGGAGGAGTTCACTCCATTCTACCTGTGTGGGTGGCAGGAGTTTTTCTCCTTTGGAACACTTTCCAGGCATGTTCTGTTAGCCCAGCTCCCCATTCCCTCCCTGGGCTCTAATCTCACATCTAGTTCATAGAGGAGCAAAGGAAACTTGCAGGAAAGAACAGCTCACTGCTGAAACTGTTCCTCCTTCTCAATCTGTCCACTCCTGGGAAGGTGGGAAGGCAGGGGTAGAAAGGATCTTCTGATGTTTGAAGGAAGCAAATAAGAAGCTGACCAAGACGGTTTGAGAGAGCCTTCTCATTCGGTTTGAAAGTTCAGAGCCCAGAATCAGGCAAAGAGCCTGAAATAGGAAACACCATGACATATATAAATAATTCTGCTTGTTATAGAGTTTCAGATTCTTAACAGTGGCCAGGAAAACAAGCTGTGAAAAGGGGTTATACAATCTGGCAGAAGTGGGAGGAGGTGTGTTTAAAATATATTTTTAACCAAATAAATATGTCTCTTCCTGTGTAGCTAATGCCAGGAGTTATGTGAACTAATGTTACTAAAACAGAATTACTTGTAATTGTTCTAATAGCAAACATGAGAAGGTATGACCTGTCACATCCTGGGAGCAAAATCACCCAGACACAAAGAGGAAGTGAGTAGGCTGTGCCATTCAATCAGCATTTCCCATCACGGCATAAAGGGAGTCCCCTGGACCCAGACAGGGATGGAGGCTCAAAGCCTATGCCTCTCGTTCTGCCACACCTCAGTTTCTGCGCCCAGAAAATAAGGCGATCACATCAGAGACCCAAGGTCCTGAGAATATTCATCCCAGCCTGACTTACTGAGGATCAAGGATGCAGGAAATACAGCCCACCCCAAAGGTCTTCCGACAGTGTTCAAGCACAGCGGCTGAAGTAGCTGGTGAGGCTGTTGCTGAAGGAAAGTGATTTTATATACTGTTCAGTCCAAATTTGGGACCACTATAGCTTCACAAGGTCTGGAGACAGCGGAATATGTAAAAATAAATTACCAAGTCCATAGGAACTCACAGTCATGGCTACAGGAAATGTAAATGGGTATAACCACTTTGGAAAATACATTGCCGTCATAGAATAAATCTGAAGAAACTGAAGTCTTCAGTGATTAAGCATTTCCACTCCTACATATAAACCCTAGTGAGCACCATGCTTTGCATGTCACAGCAAACACACATAAAAATGTATAACTGTCCAAAAACAGAAGGGATCTCAACATCTACCAACAATAGAATAAACTGCAGTATAATCACACTAGTATCCTAACATCAATAAAAAAGTACAGACTAACATAGAAAAAAACTAAGAAATATACTATTGTTGCAGAAAAGTCACAAAAGAGTTCACAGAATATGTTTTGGTTAATACGAAATTTTACAAAGTGAACAGCTAAGGCATACTATTTAAGAACACATAGGTAGTAGAAATTTAAGGAAAAGCAAGGAAACAGTTACTCTACAAGTGGGCATCATTTCTCTAGGACAAAGAGGAGGCCATGAATGGAGCTACTTCTGAGGTCCAATGGTGCCTATATCTCCCCACCAACACACACAGGAAGCTGTGTTTAAGGCTCACCCTAGGACAATTAAAACAGAATTTCCAGGTTTGGGACCCAAGCCTTACTTTTTCCCAAAGATTCCCTAGTGATTCTAATACAACACCAGAGTTAAGATCTGCTACTTTGTCTAAGTAAGTGGTTAACAAAATAACTGGCAATGCTTCCTTTTTATACCACCGTCTTCCCTATCATCTCTTAAGATCTATTAGCTAAAAATTTCAACAATGAATAATAACAAAAAAAAGTTTGTGACTTTCACAAGTTATTCTTAATCTACAATACTTGCTCCCAAACCAAGATATATCCTTAAACACTGTAAGCAAAATATTAAAGATAAGTGTGAGTGGGCAATAATCTAGAAACAAATGCTTTTATTCTATTTTTTTGAGATTTTATTTATTTGACAGAGAGAGACACAGAGAGAGAGGGAACACAGGCAGAGGGAGTGGGAGAGGGAGAAGCAAACTCCAGCCAAGCAGGGAGCCGATGTGGGGCTTGATCCCAGGACCCTGGAATCACGACCTGAGCTGAAGGCAGATGATTAATGACTGAGCCACCCAGGTGCCCCAGCAAATGCTTTTAAATGCAGTTTAATTCAGGAGTACTTCTACTTTGTAGGATATACTGATGTTTCACAACAACTAAGTGGAGCCGTTGAAATGTATTCAATACTGTAAGGTCTCAATTTTTGCATCTAAGTCATTCAGTAGACAAACACTAAATGAAACTAGTATTCAATGCCAGTACTATATGCCAGATCTTGTAGATGTAAAGATTATCTTTGAATACCATATTGCCGCCCACTTTTCTTTGAAATAAATATCCGGCCCATGAAACCACTGACTGATGAGTTGCAGCTCTAGGCATAGACATAGAGTATGAACAGAAATAAGGAAAGTATTGGACCTACTACCTCCCTCATGTATGATGACTTGAAAATTGAGACGTTTATTCAATGGCAAAGTGATGAGGAAAAACTAAAGAGAATGAAAAAAATATTTTATGGAACACAGATGAGAATATGTGGTATGAGCATCACATACAATCTCCTATTTTTTCAGGACTCTCAGTGAAATAGGAGAGATCATGTACTATGGCATCTTTCATTCAAGTGGTCTAATCAGGGCTTTGGTGCATTAAAAAAATCACTTCTCCACCGAGAAGATCAGAGGTTGTTAAGTCCAAAATGGAAACTGAAAATATCAACAGTTTCATAGGAAAGATATTGAAACAGAACGGCCAAAGGAGCACAATACCAACATGGCAGGTATGGCTGGACAGTAAAGGCAATGGGAGAAGAAGAGAAGTGCAACAAGCCCAAGGGTGGGTTCTAGCTTCCTGATACATCTTTTCTGCATCAGGCATATTTGAGACACTCAGATGACAACTCCTGACTGCAAGTCTGGGAAAACACCAATCACACAGTTTCATTCCATCAAATTCACATTGCCGTATGTGATGCTAGAATGCAGTTTATGGAGTTTGCCTCTCTTTTAGGCTGGATATACTTTATTTTACCTTGTGGAACTAGTACTAAATCAGTTGAAACATTAAAAAGTCCTTATCGGGGCACCTGGGTGGCTCCGTGGATTAAAGCCTCTGCCTTCGGCTCAGGTCATGATCCCAAGGTCCTGGGATTGAGCCCTGCATCAGGCTCTCTGCTCAGCAGGGAGCCTACTTCCCTCTCTCTCTGTCTGCCTCTCTGCCTACTTGTGATCTCTATCTGTCAAATAAATAAATAAAATCTTAAAAAAAAAAGAAGTCCTTATCAGAACTCAAAGATGGCAATCCAATTTCTGGCCTGCACTATCTGGGGACATGTCAAGACTAAACTATGCAATGTACACATCAATAGTATCTACTAAGAATCTGGTCACAATACTGCATAGTGCAAAGGCAGACAGACAGAAGAGTTGAAAGATCTGGATTTGAACACTTACAGAAATGTAGCTGTGGAAAGACCCCTTAATTCTCAACCGTTAAGGGGCTTAATGGAGAAGCTGAGTGTTATCTTCCCAGCCTACTACCCAGAAGTGTCAGGGGGACATAATGAAAATACCGTATAAAACAATGTTGTCAAGAACTATGAAAGCCAGTATTGGGGGGACTTCTCAGTCGTATACATTTGTCTGATATTTTCCACACAAAAAGTACAACTTTCACTAGATAGAGACATGGTTTACTCCAAAACAGTTTTCCTCTGGTTGTAATTTAAAAGCATAATTGAAGGCAACCAGATGTCTGCTTAGGAGGCACTATAATTGCATCTGTGTAAGATAACAGATGTGCCATTGAGACACATGTGTGTCAGCCCCACGCCTTGGGCAGCAGGCAGTCATTAGGCACCATAAGCAACAACTGTTATCATACCTACTTTCCAGTTTGTGCATTAGATTTTTTAAAATCATTTGTTAATACTTCTTTAAGCTCTGGTTTGTGTCCACCATTTATTCATTCATTAGATATCTGCTGACAGCCTACTATGCACTGAGCATTCTTTCCCCTCACTTCACAGCATAGCCTATGGAATTGCCAGGCATCCTCCCAACTGAGCCTTCACGAACCCCATTCTGTTTGGAAGACAAATAAAAATATACTGCAGTCTAATTTTTTTAAGCTTTTATTTATTTATTGGACAGAAAGAGAGCCCAAGTAGGCAGAGCAGCAAGCAGAGGGAGAAGCAGGTTCCCCAATGAGCAGGGAGCCCGATGCAGGGCTTGATCCCAGGACCCTGGATCCCAGGACCCGGGGATCGTGACCCGACCGAAGGCAGATGCTTAACAACTGAGCCAGCCAGGTGCCCCGCAGTCTAATTTTATTACTGACAAGCAGAAAAAAGAATAGACTCCTCATAGCTTGGCAATGGCCTTCTGAAATCTGCACTGAGAATCTGAACTGAACCCCAACCAGGAAAGCAACTTCTCATCTGAGTGAGAAGGCATGAGTGGCAGGATCCACTCACTGCCCTTACACTGGAAGCCAGAGTCCCAAGTCCAAACGGCTAGAGTGAGAAATAGTCAACTCCATGGTTATGAGTTACAACTTCAGTGGGAAATCTCATCCCATCCCTTAGCACAAGGTGAGCAGAAGAGGAAGGGAGAGGGGATAAGCAAACAGGAAATAGGTGTTGAAGGTGCTCCCTACCTGGGATGAGGCTGAGGGTGGGGAGGTTAGAAAAAGGTCACAACTCTCGGTGGGCAGCTGTCCCATATGAATGAAAGCAAAGAAGTCACCACCACAACTTCCTTTTTATTTAATTCTTATTAGGTGCCAATGACTTTACATTCCTTTACAGTCCTTGTTTCCATCTAACATTTAGGAAGTAACTTATGCGTATTATCTTATTTGATCCCGACAGTCAATGCACTAGGGAAAGACTATGATCATCCCCATTTCACAGGGGCAGAAACTGAGTTCTGATACCATCAAGCAACTGCCCAAGCTCACTCACCACATGAAGCATTGAGGCTCTGAACTCAGACTCTTCCACCTCCAAAAACTAAAATTCTTACAGCAAAGAAACAGTTATGTCAAAGATAGCAAAAACAAGGGCAGTAAAGACAGAACCTTGAACAAGTCAACAAAATGAGTGAGGAAACCAAACAGAAGGAACTAAGCCACTCCAAAACAAACTAAACCAATCCTAAGGGCTGGGCTTACCAGACTCTGCACATGTCAGCCTGATAGGTCACCGTGCACACACACACACACACACACACACACACAGTACAGTCTCATGACAAACCTGCAAAATAAAAGTTGCAATAGCTACAAATCTAGGGCAGGGAAAGCAGCTATGTGGGAATCATTATGAACCAGGACCTAGGGCAGGATTACAAAAGACTGGGGGTGATGGGTGGTTCTACCTATGTCGGCCTCAGGGCACATAAAGGCCCACCTCTTATAGAGTCAAGACAAGGCCTTTCACAGTTCACTTGGCACCCACAGAGTAGAGCACTTCCAAAGGATCTGGGTTGGTCGTTTCCCTAAGAACATCTCATCACTTCTGTCTGCCTCACTCTACCCACCCTCTTCCCTAGGCTCTCCCACATATCTCTTCAACCATCAGCCTTTAAACCTGTAAACATAGGTAGTTTCAAAGCCAATTATTTATTTTTTAGACCAAGTAATACATGGATAGCTGCCAGCATTCAAATACTCTGACATCTAAGAAAAAAGCGAAAATTTTAATTTTTTGCCTTAAGTATTAACAGAATCCTTGGATACTATTATTTGAAAATTCAAGTTTGGTTCCCTGAGTGCAATCAAAAACTGTCATATGCATCTTATAGGGTTTATAGGGTTTCCAGGGGAAAGAAGAACGGGTGGGACATGGCTACCCAGAGGGGAATTCCAAAACCTTCTACCATCCTGAATCCCTTGATAGGCTATTTGAAAAAAATAAGAGCTTCCAATTACTTTTTTTTCCTTGAAAATTATGAGAGAGGGTGAAAGTAACCTGAATACAACCTCTGTTCTCACATCAGAGGATGTGAGAATAAATATTTAATTCTCAATTCCAATCTAAGGGCCATTGGTGCCAGATAAAAGTAGGAGACTTATTTTTTAGGGAAAACTTTAAGCTGCCTTCTCATCTTTAAAATGTAACACCTTAAAGAGAGAATGTGGTTAATGAGTTTAACTGAAAAATAAATTCAAATTATTTAATGACACACTCTTTCCATATAAAATTCAATTCCATATAAAATTCATTACTGCCAGAAAACCCATTCCTTAAAAATGAATGGCTAAAAATGGGATGGAAGACAGAGAAAACATTTTTTAATTAAAGATTTAAGACTTCACAAATGATGACTATTGGAGTACCTGCCTAAGTAATGTGTAACAATGGTATCAATTTAACATGGAACCTGTTCTAAAAAACATTCTCTCCACCACTAGCATTCACGCACTGGGTTACCTTAGCAACGGAAGGAATAGATTCCCAGCTTAAAATGTCAGAAAAGGAAGTGTGGACAGGTTTGTTCCAGGAGATACCATCAAAAGTAACAGAAGGCTAAAAAGTAATATTGAGTATATATGTAACTGGTTGAAAAATGTCAAGATTTCCAAGAAAAACACTCAAAACCTCAGCATTAATTGGTACCTGTCATGCACTAATTTCAAAACTCCTCAATTTTAAACAGAAATTTTAAACAGAAAGCTTGTATTTTATAATAAATCTGTCCTTTGTGGGTTTCCTAACCCCTCGGAGGACACCGGCTGATGTTATTTCAAATTTGCTGTCCAGTACAAAGCTTTGGGTCAGAAAAACAAAGCTGACATTTCACAGTCTGCAGGACAGCAAGTCATTCTTATAGTTCAATATGCCATCCCCTAGCTAATAAGTCCTAGAACATAAGTTGAGGCCAACCAACAAGGCATGCTACTGAGCCTTGCTTTATTCTTTTCTATTTATACAGCCAGCAAATTTTACTCAAGGATAAAAACAGCAGCCAAGCTCTATTTCAAGTGTTACTCGAATCTTGCTTCTTACTAGTGACAGTTCTCTTTCCTCTATTCAAAGAGAGGTCAACAGATATTTTCCTTTGTCAAACATTGCTGGCCCACACGTTTCCTTCTGCTGTTGCCTAGAAAGAAGGTGAAGACTCTGGGTGTGTGGCCTGAAGCACCATGTAGATGTCACAGAAAACTGGCAGTTCCCACTTAGTCTTTAGTTATGAACAATTACTTCTCACTTAATGGTCTCCTGAGATAAAAAGCAATATAACTGCACTTTAAAGGCCTTAGGTAACACTAAACAAGACGTATTTTTTAAATTTTATTTATTTATTTGACAGAGGGAAAGCACACAAGCAGGGGAAGCAGCAGAGGGACAGGGAGAAGCAGGCTCCGCACTCAAGAGGGAGCCCGATGTGGGACTCAATCCGAGAACCCAGCACCGGGGATCATGACCTGAACCGAAGGCAAATGCTTACCCGAATGAGCTACCCAGGTGCCCCCAATTAAGACACATTTTAACAATTGTTGAATGACCCCCACTTTTATAAAATTTCTTCCAAAGTTCTTTTGGCCTTCTGCATTTTTTCCCTTTTCCCCCCATAAGTTGTAAAGTGTAGAAAAGCAAAGATTCCCCTTCAATAGGAACTAATTTATGAAGACCCTATTAATAAAATAGACCGTCATGCTAACCACCCTTCTTAGTAACAGCATGATATATCCATTAAACTCGTGGTCCCTGACAAGGTTTCCACTTTTCCTCTAAGTCAATATTAATTACAGTGTAACTTGTTTTTGTACAGACTAATACTACTTCGACTTGCCCTCACAATATGTAGTCTCAACTAAAACATTTCTTAAATTTCTCAATTCTCAAGTATTCTCATCTTTGAAATCAGTAATTACATTAATCAATTATCTAAGGCACTTTCAGCGGGTTCTACCACTTCCACCCATTACTTTTTTTTATACTTCATTATTTTTATTAACATATAATATATTATTTGCCCCAGGGGTACACGTCTGTGAATCATCAGACTTACACACTTCACAGCACTTACCATATAGCACATACCCTCCCCAATGTCCATAACCCAGCCACCCTATCCCCACCCCCCTATCCCCTGGCAACCCTCAGTTTGTTTTGTGAAATTAAGAGTCTCTTACGGTTTGTCTCCCTCCCAATCATTTTTAGAGACAGCTCCAGAAAGAGAAGGAGGATCCCTAAATACAGCAATTGTGTTTAGGTCCAAGACAGCCCTGCTGAAAAGTTTCACAAGCTCAACTGGCTTACCCTAAAAATTTCTTTCACTCACTGAATCAGATATAAAGGCAAGAGTCAAGTTTAACTCTTTTCACTTGATGAAACAATCTACCAGATAAAATTTAATTTATTTAAAAATTATATTATGTATGCCCTGCAGATCCAATTCATGATATCACTTTTCTTAAAAGTTCTTGACATCAAAAGGAAATGATATTTAAGTAACAGAATGGAGTTGTTACCTAATGCTATAGCAGTAATCATTTTGCAATATATAAGTGTATAAAATCAACACACTGTACACCTTAAATGTACACAATATTGTATGCCAACTATGTCTCTAAAAGCTGGCAAAAAAAAAGATTGAGTTATGTTTTCATAATCATTATAACAGGGTTCCATCTTTTCCATAACTAAAAAATTTGTGCCTATAGAGACCTCTGAATGTATGAAATATTTAATTAACATAGAGAACTGCAGGAAACTCCAAATTCACTTTTTGTAATAATTTACTTTGGCAAAAATGTCTTAAATCTGTAAACTGTTGCTACATACTGGTTTTTAAATGTGAATATACACTGAGAGAGGTAGTCTTTATGACTTTGTTAGTTTTTTAACATAAGTGGGTTCATTTTTCTTCTGTCAGAAAGCTCAACCAGGACAACCTCTACTTATGCCATAGGTTGGGCTAAGAGCTATTATGTTCCTAAAGGCAATGTCATCAGTCCTCTGAAATGGTATCTGTAGTCCCTTTGGGCTCTTTACTCAAATGGTGACCTTCTCATGGAGACCGCAAGCTTGGTGCTAGTCAGGCATGTCAAACTTCTGGGAACACAAGTGAAATAATATGGTTGAGCAGGAAGGGAAAACTAACTCACAAGTTACATGAGTTCCAAGGAAATGAAACAAAATACCTTATGCCAGTTAATCTAATTGTCAGAATTATGCCTATCTCTGAGAAATATTGCTCTGTCCAAAAAAAAAAAAAAATAAACAAGCAATGTACCCAAAACAAAAAAAAAGATAAATTGTGACATTTTATTGGATATATTATTCTACTCCAAGTTTTACTGTAAATATGGGGTCCTAACATCCTGCAAGAGCTTTTTATCATGAAAGCTATTTCAAAGAACTGGGTTTAATTTTATAAAACAGAAATCCAATTTTACTTATGGCACAAGATTAAATAAAACCAGCGATATTTCCTTCCCTAGAACGTATAATAAAGTTGCCTTGTGAGTAAAGATGGGTAAGAAGCAGGGCCAAGAAAAATCTCTGCTTTTCTTGATGAGACACAACACTCTGCTCAGCCTGGCCCTTCTCCAGGATCTCAGGCCTTCCTGATAATGCACAGTGATTGAAAAGGCAAAAAGTGAGGGATTATAAAATGCCAAAGGCAAGGAAACGCACTCAGGCTTCCTACTAAGGCTTCCATCAGACTCTTCCAAGACAGAGTCATTACAGACATCAATTAATACTCATTCAGCACATCCACTTAGCCCACCAAAAAAGCATAAATAAGTAAACCCAAAGAATTTGAAGCACAAATGGTGAAGCTTTAAATCGTTTCTGGATAAGTATTAGGAGAAATAATTGCTAGGAAAAAAACTGCTTTCCACTTTTGATGCCACTCTCATGTAACACGCAGTAAACTCCAGTGGGCCATATGCCACCATTTCTTTTCTTATCTTTTCTTTTTTTAAAGATTTTATTTATTTGACACAGAGAGAGTGGTCACAAGTAGGCAGAGAGGCAGACAGAGAGAAGCGGGGGGAAGCAGGCTCCCCGCTGAGCAGAGAGCCCAATGCAAGGCTTGATCCCAGGACCCCGAGATCATGACCTGAACCAAAGGCAAGGCTTAACCCACTGAGCCACCCAGGTGCCCCATATGCCACTGTTTCTTAGTGTGCTGTTATCTTACTACCTTAAAGACAAGCAGCACCAGCACAATAGGTTCATTAGCAGAGGACGAGGTGAGCATGTACAAGAGTCTCAACTTCTCACAGTTTAGTAGAGTTTCTACTAAACTGAAAAAGAGGGACCACACTGTGGACATAGGAGACTCCTGAACGCTCCTTCTCCCATGGCGGCACCTAATGTACGGTGTCACACACAGCAATTCTCTGAGAGAACTCCAGGAACTCAGTGAATGACTTCTCTCATACACATGGTCAATGTGGAAGCACCGCATCAGAATGGGCACAAAAGGCTGAGACACGCTCACCATAAACTACCCCGGCACAGCGCCGTACAATCCTCAGCTCCTCCCTGAGGAATGAAAGGTGTGCATCACATCTAGCACCCCAACTCTGGAAGACTTCACCAAGCTGATAGCCAGGGGACAATACATCCAAGAATTCCACAGGACTAGAGCAAAGAAGTAGTTCTTAACAGGCAGACAAGCACTCACCGAGACTACCCCCTCAGGGTATAACATAGAGGAAGCAGGCAGAAAGACATATCTCCCAGTCTTTTCTTGGAAGGAATTTGACTGCCTACTTTATAAACTGCTGCTTAAAGGTCCATTTGCTCATTGGCATGTATCTAGGATGTGACTGTGATCCTCCCTGGACCCCAAGGGAGCCAATGGGAAATCCCCCAACCCCTTCTGGGTTTGCTTCATTCCAACAATAGGTCCAGGTCAGCAGCATCTCTCTGTAAGCAGCTTGTAAACACATCTGGTACCCCAGGTTTTATAACTGCCACCTAAGGGACAGCGTCCCAGACTGCCTCGCTCTGATAGCCAATGCGGTTTGCCTTCATGAGTCCTGCAGGACTGTATTGAATAAAGAAGTAATTGTTGCTGGGACACCTGGGTGGCTCAGTTGGTTAAGCCACTGCCTTCGGCTCAGGTCATGATCCCAGGGTCCTGGATCAAGTCCCACATCAGGCTCCTCGGTGGGGAGCCTGCTTCTGTCTCTGCCTCTGCCTGCTTGTGCACTGTCTGTCTGTCTCTTTCTCTCTGACAAATAAATAAATAAGATTTAAAAAAAAGAAGAAGAAGTAATTGTTAATGGGCGTACAGAGAAACCCTTGCGGCAACTATCCCTTCAGGGTTCAGCACAGAGGGAGCAAAGAATGCTCATCTCCCACCCTTTTCCTGGAAGATATTTGACTGCATACTGTCCCAGCTTATGCCTAAGCATAGGGTTTCTAATGAGCTTATATCTGGGTTGTGAGTGAGATCTTCTCCTACAGGACACTGATGGGTCTTAGCATATCCCCAACTACTGGGTACTACTAAGAACACAGAGAGCAAGTTGGACAATCAATAAAGTTTGAGAAGCAACCAGGAACTTGGGCTAAGCTGACCAACAAGGTTCATCTACAGGAGACCAGTTTGTCAAGACTGGGAGAGGTGTCTGTTTCATCTAATGTACAGAAACCAACATGAGAGTCAAAGAAAATGAAAAACAAAAACAAAAACAAAAACAAAAAACAGGAGAACAGGTTCCAAACAAAAGAACAAGGTAAATTTTTTAAATTTAAAAAATCAATTCTTTTTTTTTAAGATTTTATTTATTTATTTGACAGAGAGAAATCACAAGTAGGCAGAGAGGCAGGCATAGAGAGAGAGGGGGAAGCAGGCCTCCCACAGAGGAGAGAGCCTGACGTGGGGCTCAATCCCAGGACCCTGACACCACGACCCGAGCTGAAGGCACAGGCTTAACCCACTGAGCCACTCAGGTGCCCCTAAAAAATCAATTCTTAATGGAGGTAAGTGATTTATCCAATACAGAGTTCAAAATAACAGTCATAAAGATCCTTTCCACAGTTGGGGAAGCAATGTGTGAACAAAGTGAAAATTTCAACAAAAAAAGGTAGAAAATATAAACAACTTCTAACCAGAAATTATAGAGCTCAAGAACATAACACACGAAATGAAAATTAAAAAAAAAAAAAAAGATTCAACAGTAGACTAGATTAAATGGAAGAAAGGATCAGCAAACTAAGGTAGTGGAATTCATTCACTCAGAGGAGGCAAAAGAAAAAAAGTGTATTAACTCTACCTGAACACTGATGTTGTAGAGAAGTTCCATTATAAGTCTAGGCTGAAGGCAATGTTACCTCCAGCACTGTAAACTGTTCTAAGAGAAAGTCTAGAGAAGTTCCTAGGAATTTTCAATTAATTTTTTTACAGTGCTCGCTTTGGCAGCACATATACAATTAATTTTTTACAATACCAAGATTTTATCCTTTGTAGCTTCATTTGTCCAAACCAAGTCTAATTTGCATTTGTACAAATTTTCCATCTGTATATGTACATACAATATACTCCATATATGAAAATCGATTCACATATGCACATGAAAGTCAACTTTTACTGAGAACTTAATATACTCAGAGACTGTTATAGAAGATTCACTACATATTATCTAATTTAATCATTACAACAAGCTGATGAGAGGGATACTATAAAGCTTAATTTCAGAAGTTAAAACATTATGACACAAGAAGTAAAGTAACTTGCCCAGTAAGCCCCATAGCAACAGGGTCAGGATTTGAACCCAACTCCAAAACATAGATTTCCAATGACTATGACACTAGAATTGTTCTCCCATAAAATATATCTCATGCAAAGTAAAGAACCTCTTACTGACATAAATTTGCCTACTTTAAGGATATGGATAAACAAAAGTCATGACCAATGAAAACTTAGAAAACACAAATACATTTCTAAATAGCAATAAAAATGGCAGTTGGGTGACCCTTGCCAACTTGGCAGTTAGGCTACTGTTCACCCAACTTACCTGGCTATGTATATCTATCAGCAATGACTGTGCAGACATCTACCCCCAACACAGAAAATGGTACGCATGTATTATTGTCAGTCCACAGAACTAAGATTTCTTAACTCATTCCTAAATTGTAGGATGAAAACATAGCATGTGGGTAACAGGAATCCCATTTTAAAGGCTCTTAGTTTAAGTTATTCATGTGCAGTAATTAAGTCCCATAACCTTCAACAATTTGTCATCTGCAGAGACACAGCTTAGTCCACTGCTGACTCCAAGCTGCTATGCTGAGGGAGGCAGTGGGCTAGGGAAGGAGCCCTGCTTCTGACTTGCATCTGCTGCTCCCGGAGGCTTAGGGGCATTTTACTTGTGGCTTTGCGTGCAGTGACTGGAGAAAAAGAATGAAAACTTTATGCCTTTGTCAAAATGAATCTGCCTTCCAAAAAGTAAAATACACTCCAATATTAGTTTAAAAAAAAAAAGAAAGGTTAGGGGGCTTAAGAAAATAAAGTTCCTTAGTCAGAAAACATACATATATACACAAATCACTACATATGTGAGTACATTCATGTATATCAACATACATGTATATGTACATGTATGTGTGAACGTATGGGGACACGCATGTATACGTATGTATGTGTGTGTGTGTGAGAGATAAATTTCCTTAGCCAGAAAACATGTACTTTTTCATATACATATGAATTATAATAGTGCTATCTAGGTATTGTGACTTTCTTTTAAAGGTCCCAAAATACAACTTGCATTCATACCACAAATACTTCTTGAACACTTGATATGTTCCAAGCCATCTTGGAGGTCTCTGAGATACTGGTGAGGAGAATGGTAGTCCCCAGGGTACCCACCCTTCATACATATCAACCAGCCACTATAAAGCCCAGTACAGCACACAGGAGTCAGACCTGGATCAATGATGAACTAGGATTGTGAACTGTCTCATCCAAGTTCTTCAGCAATAAGAAACACCTTCCATTTCCCAAGGGAGTTTTACTAAACCCTGACTGAAAGAAACAAATGGAGATCTTCTCTGTGTGTAGCATAGGGCCTTAAGATTCTGTTTACAAAATGCATATCCCTTTACCTCGATTAGCCCATTTAATCTTATCCAATTTAATTTAAGCCAATCTGTAATCAGGAAGTAGAAATTCTTAAAAACAGCATTATCCAATAACTAGTCACACAAAAATAGAGAAAGACAGCAAAATTACATGCGTTCAATAAAATACAAAATACCATCAATTTCTGATAAAATCTTGTGATTTGTAATCAACCAAAGAAGTATCTGTTGAACAGTTTGCCCTCGAGGCTTGTGTGGACTTCCACAAAACATCCCTCTTTGTTCACACACAAATTCCACGTGATTGATGGTAAGTCTATTCAGTCTCCTAAAAAACAGGGGCCACCCAGAGTTTTCTCCTGAAGTTAATACAAATGTTCGAATGCTCTCAGTGACACTGGCATTTTAAAGATGTCAACATACCAGTTTTATTTCCCGCATGCCACATTTGTTTGCAGTGCTCCCACAGAGCTGGCCGCCTGTTACTCCTGACTGCTGCCTGATGGCCCAATAGGGCCAACAGAAGTAGAGCCGCAGTCCAAAGCAGCTGGCTCAAGAGCTTGCCACCAAGAAACAGTCCTTCCCTCCTTGAGGCAAATCTCTTCATCACCCGGAAGAGAGCCAGATAGCGTCACCCAGCCCAGGGATGAGGGACTCAGGTCTCAGGCAACATTGTCCCATTAGAATAAGACTCAGGACAAACATGCGCACAAACATCAACCCATGGAGACAGACAACAAGTTCTAAAGCACATTCTCAACTTCACACCGAGGAAAGATATGAATTTTCTGGTGAAGACCCACCTTCGAGTGAAGAAATTCCCAACACCGTCCACTCAAGAGGCAACTCCAGATGGGTCAGAGCCAGCACGAACTCTTCGTCCAGGGCAGGCAGGGCTCCCACCGTCAGTGCAAATGGAGTCAGCAAGGTCTGATGACTGTCGGCTGTGAGGCGATCAGCTTGGGTGACCAGCAAACGAGCCAGCCGGCAAGCCATGGTGTCCACATAAGTCACTGAGCCGGAGCCCATGGTCACTGGGGAATAACCTTCTGAGCAGAGGCACACAGACACTGTCACCGTCTCCTGAAGCCCATGGCCTGGACAACAAGACAGTAAACAGTTCACCTAGAGCCTACAGGAGATGCTCGCCCCATGTCCAAGTCAGGGGTCACCAGATTCACTGCACTGCGAAAAGAGACCCCGTGCTCCCGGAGAGCAAGGCAGAAAAGGGAAAAGGAATGCAGCCAGTTATCTTTTTTTTTTTTTTTTTAAGATTTTATTTATTTATTTGACAGAGATCACAAGTAGGCAGAGAGGCAGGCAGAGAGGAAGCAGGCTCCCTACTGAGCAGAGAGCCTGATGTGGGGCTCAATCCCAGGACCCTGGGATCATGATCTGAACCGAAGGCAGAGGCTTTAAACTACTGAGCCACCCAGGCACCCTAAGTTTATCTTTAAATGCTGCCCTGTTTGTGGGGCCAAATTAAAGCAGATTCCATCTTCTTTCAATGACTCCTGATTTTTAAAAAAGTAACTTTTACGAGTTCTGAGCGTCTATTCTCCTATCTTCACTAAATGTTGTTATTTGGCAAGTTCATCCTCTTCGAGTACTTTGCCCTTTCATCCTCTGCCACTTCCTCCTATGTCTTGTATTTTTATGTATTGTTTTAGATGACAGTTTCATAAAGTAGCTCCAAAGAGCTCCCTTGAATGTGATTAAGGGTGGGTGAAGAGAACTCAACAGAAATACTTAACCAATGTTGTTCATTGCCACCACTCCTACCACTTCTGAGAATGGCTTCTGTGTCGTGGCGGTGTTAAGAATTCTGTTGTGGCTGGTTATCTAATCCTGCCACCTGTCCTTCCCTTTTATAATCTTCTTTCACTTGGCCAAGGTGGGTGAACAACTAGCCAGATACATTTTATGCTGCACTTGCCAGGATACCCAGGAATCAGTACCACCGAACTGCTGTGATTACTACAGTCACAGCCAGACAGAAGAAGGGTTAACATTCAGCTACCACTGGCCCCCAAGCAAATGGCTAATAGGATCCTTCATAGGAACAAGAGCATCCCAGCTCACTAAGCGATAACGACCGTCACGCTCACACCACCTCTTCCAAAATGACCCAATGGTCCAGGCACAGAATTCAGCCCTCCATCCCCAGACTATACACTTCCAGGACAGACTACAGAAATCCACTCTACATTCTTCTGAAAGGTTACCCTGGGAAAGCTGTAACAGGAGAAAGACATTTAATAAGGTTCAGAAACAAGGACCGTCACCCATCTATACAAAATCACCTTTGTTAAAATCAAAGGCGAGAACCCTCACTTTGCAGTAGGCCATGATGTCATCAAACAGATCTTCTTTAACACACAAGGACTAGAAGGAGACTCACCCATACATCCAAGTAAAGAAAATGATAAAACTTTTGATACTGGGATTGGCACTTCAGTTATTGTTTTCATTCTTCCTCCGTAAGAGGCTTCGTAAAAGAAAACCAAGAGGGAGAAACAAAAGGCAATAAAAACATAAAGGCCAAAGCCAAAAGGCTGAGGCAGAAGAGACAGAGCTGAAGTGACTCTGTGCCATTAATGAGGTCTACTTTTTTTTTCTTGTCAGTATGGTAGTTACTAGGCCGAATAGAGAAGTGTTGAAAATTACTCAGTTTCTATCTGTTTCGTACGGCCTGGGTCTGGTTTTCCACTATTGCTCTCAACTAGTTGTTTAAAGTTGAATTGGAACACAGATGTAATTCAGAAAAAAAAAAATTTTGGTTTCCAAATTACATACAATGCTTTGGTTTTCATTGCACATTATACTCATCACTCTTTATGGATTGCATTATATTCTGTAAATTCACCTGCAACCATGCACCTGATGTATGCCTGGATTACCAATGAAAATACACAAACATCCAGAGGCAGAGCAAAAGAATGGTTGGTTAATATTTATTACTTGGCTACTTGTGTATTCACAGAAGGAAAGTTTGGGGCATCTGGGTGGCTCAGTTGGTTAAGCATCTGCCCTGGTCATGATCCCAGGGTACTAGGGTCGAGTCCCATATTGGGGTCTCTGCTCAGTGAGAAGCCTGCTTCTCCCTCTCCCTCTGCCTGCTGCTCCGTCTACTTGTGCACACTCTCTCTGTCAAATAAATAAATACAATCTTAAAAAAAAAAATAAGGAAAGGTGAACTTTAATCATGCCCAACTGAATCTGTAAAATGTGTTAACTTGTATAGAAAGCATTACATCAATTACAGCAGCATGTTTAAAAACATGCTCCTGGTCTCAGAAATGGGGCAACAGGTTGATCTGATGTGCAAGCCCAGGCAGGGCTGACAAGCCTTTGTACATCCCTGCAACTTTATGTTTGTGTTGTTTGCATGTTTACTATGCGCCTATACTGCAGAAGCACTTAAAAACATCTTCCCTCTAAAAATGAGGCCAATCCCACCCTTCAAAATACTGAAGGTTCCCTACATGCTGCAATTTAGAGGACCTCAAAGACCCCTAGTTAAGGAAAACTAACCCATCAATAAACCAGAACAACAAAACCCTCCCTTCCTGTAGGTAATAATATCTTCATTACGCCTCTGGACTACAGCTTCATGTCTCTGACAGATAACCCACAGCCCAGTGAAAATACGCAACTGATGCTGACAACTATTAGCTCTTAACAAACATTGGCATGAAATATTAATGAGTCGTCTGTCACCATGGTAACTGAAAAAGAATATAAGAGAATGACAAGTTTCTGAACCTGAACATTTTGGTGGTGAGAAGAGAAAGTTCTGGAGCCTGAGATCTATTAAGGAAGAGTCTGGATACACAGAAGCCCAAGGAAAGAACCCAGCCACCAAAAGGAGCAAGCAGGAGAGCGGTGGACACCGGGGCTGCCAGACTGACCACAGGGGAAGGAGGGAGGGAGAATGACAACCTGTTGCCAACGTCTCAGTTCTGCCTGAGCCATCCCTGGCCATAGGCCCTGGGACAAGTGGAGGTGATACCAAGACAGAGAGACTCCTCCATTGGACTACACTCAAAGCATAGCCAACTTTCTAAGTTGGGTGCCATCAGTAGGATGGGCCTGCCCAGTCTCAGCAAGGCAGACACAGCCAAAAGAGGCTCATAAATAAGATGACCCAAGTGTCAGTGTCCTCATGGGCTCTGTCCCTTCCCCGCCTCCTAGCCCCGTGCGCCACCGCAGCCCCCCCACCCGCCCCGCCACTCTCACACACACCCATCTCACTTTGCAGAACTGTTTATTTTCTCCTCCTGGTCCTCTTCCCAATCTAGGTCCCTGGAGGACAGATGCTTCCAGACAGATCTGCAGAGTAAAGACTACACCTCACCTGGAATGCTAGACTGGAGAACATTATCCTCAGCGCGTTCAGCAATCACGATGTGTCTCTGATGAGATCCACTGTAAATAAAGTAAAACTCGGCATCTTTAGGAAGATACACATTTTTGCCAAAATTTGCATAGACGGTCTTCTGCCCCTAAGAAAAGAAAAAAGAAAAGAAAAAAATGAGTAAGTTGAGGCATCATCACACCTTCTTGTCCTGGCTCTAAATAAATAAATAAATAAGAAGGGCGAGGATCCAAAACAATGTTATTTGTGACACTGAGATCATGTGGTTGACACTCAAATATCACAAATCCTCCTTCCCAACAGCAATCACTTGCAATGACAGAGAGATGCTTTCTGACATTTGAGAGTATGGTGTGAGAGCTGGTTTGTTCTGTTCTGAAGGCTGAAGAATTCCAGAGCACAGGGAAGAAAGTTTTTAAGTTTACTAGCTATATAAATGGGACTGAACTTTGTTGTCTTATATTTCATTTGAATTCCTACCTGATGAACATCACGGATTCCTTTTTTTTTTTTTTTTCTGTACCTGACATACTCCACAGTACCAAGTTTCAAAACAATAATTTTTAGTCATCACCTTACCCTGTACTGGATCCCAGCAGGTTGTAAGAACTTGAACTATTCACACACTGTGCCCAATACAGCTCCACACGCTCCCACCCTTGCTGTGCCATTTCCAGTTGCTATTTGTCTTCTCTGAAAGAATTCCAACTCCTCTTTTGCATCCAGCATGGCCTCACACTCTCTCTTGAGAGCTTCTAGTGGGCACATACCCTGCTAAGTGCCCCAGTTCCAAGGAGAGAAGCTGCCCCTGGGTCACAGAGGAACGTGAGGTATGTCAAGGAAAGAAGGTATGTCAAGGAAGCACGTAGCAGGTGAGGGCTTGAACGGACATTATCATCCAGAGGCTGTGTGGAAGGGCTAGACCTACATTGCTACAACCAAGGTTCTGAGAAGCACCGGTAGACAGGCCTGCCAGACCATCTTGAGACGCTGGAAGACTCAAAGGATTCAGGATACTCCCTCCACTCAAAAACAAAAAAGCAATATAACCAGAGTCCTCCAGGGAGATGGTACATTCCACCCAGCCTGTGGGAGTGGCAGGGAAATGGAAACTAGGAGGTGGAAAGGGTCGCCCACTTTGGAAGGCGTCCAGAGCTTGGCCCACGGCTGAGAAGCATCTGGGCTTTTGTGTGCTTGTCCAACAAAAACAAACCCTCTCTTGGCAAGTTCCTCCCCCTGTGATAGGGGAGAAAAGGAAACAAAGGAAATTCTACACAGTCTCCTTACCATCTGTTTGCCTTTGATGGCTATTATCAGCACTATATTCTGTAGGATATCAAGAAGTAGGCCAATCAGTATCAGAAAAAAAAAAAATCACTGCAGAACTCCTTTCTCCAATAATCACATGGATAGTTCATCCAAACTTTAAAAATAAAAAGGCAATGTTTTCCTAGCAGTTTGAAATCTAGCACACACAAAGCATTATCTTAAATTATGAAGTAGTATAAATATAAATTGTGGTTTAAAAAACCACTAGCTAACACAGTTTTGGATTGTCCTTTCTCTGCATGTGAGCGCATGCAAACATACACGAATGTAATCAATAGAAAACAGCATGCCAAGAATAATCCACCATATGACAGCTTCCCAAAAAAGTTCAGGAAGAGGCTCTGAAAAGCAAAAAAAAAAAAAAAAACCCAGTAACAAATGTCTGACATGACAGAGAGGAAACTTAGATGAAATTCCATTTCCTAAAAAAGGAAGAACAGTCTGCGTTCCTCATGTTCCTGGTGGCTAAAGGGACTGTTAATTGTCCACGAACAGAATCTGACCTGACTTGTCATTTTTTTTTTTAAAGAAAACAAATTGTATCAACAGATCAAAGCTTTTCACACATCAGAAGAATATCTAATCTGTATCTAATCAAAATAACCATCACATGCCTATTTTCTTTGGTTGGGTGAACAAGGATCACAACTTATAAAGGAGTTTAGTTCTAAGACTTTCAAAAACAATGCAACACTAAATTAACAGTTTTACAATTCAGGTGTGCCTTCCTTTTGAGTCCACACCATACACTACACTGATAAAAGAAGATAAACAAAAATAGGTCAGAAATAAGACCTATGCATTAAAGTGAGATGCCCACAGTCTTAGCACTAAGGACACTAGTCAGCAATAAAACGGGTCCTCTTACTTGATAATCGCAATGAGATCAGAAAGACACGGAAGGCATTCTGAGAGCAGGAGGGATGGGGGTGATGCAGGAATTAAGAGAGAAACTCATCGAGGGTGAGCAGGAAAGGATGACAGAAAAAGAAAATATGAATATGAAAGAACATGAACATTTTCTTTCCGGAAAGTGAATGATCCAAGGAGATTCAGACTAAGCTACACACATCAGGAGAAATGGGTTTCTGAAAATGTTCCCCAAATCCAGTACAGTATAAATAACCAGCCACAAGTTACAACTTGGGGGAGCAGACTGGGGTCTTTCTAAACACTGTGGCCACTGAAAACTTGCTCTTTTTCTTAAAGGGCCACTAACTTTATTAATGGCAAGGATGAATTCCAGTGGGCTTGCACCTATTCCCCCCCCTAGGATCAATTTCACACTTTTAGGCAATTAAAACTATAATCTTTCCAAAGTGAATTTACTGCCATCAATGTCAGAATCACTCTGCTTCTATGGAGAAATACTAAACACGTCTCATCATCTTTCTGTCAATTCACTATATCCCACATTTAAAAGAAACACACATTCGACCTGCAGTGTAAGAGGGTTCCCCTCTCTCCTCATCCTCAACATTTGTTATTTCCTGACTTGTTCATTTTAGCCATTCTGACTGGTGTGAGGTATCTCACTTTGGTATCTAACTTTGGTTTTGATTTGTATTTCCCTGATGCCAAGTGATGGTGAGCATTTTTCAGGTGTCTATTTGTAAGCTTGTACAGCCACTCTGGAAAATAGTGTGGAGGTTCCTCAAAAAGTTGGAAATAGAGCTACCCTAAAACCCTCAATTGCACTACTTGGTATTTACCCTCAAGATACAAATGTAGTGGGCGCCTGGGTGGCTCAGTGGGTTAAGCCGCTGCCTTCGGCTCAGGTCATGATCTCAGGGTCCTG
Organism: Mustela erminea; assembly: GCF_009829155.1. Lineage (NCBI taxonomy): Eukaryota > Metazoa > Chordata > Mammalia > Carnivora > Mustelidae > Mustela > Mustela erminea. The sequence continues at coordinate 65,076,544 of NC_045616.1, forward strand.
GGATCGAGTCCCGCATCGGGCTCTCTGCTCATCAGGGAGCCTGTTTCCTCCTCTCTCTCGCTGCCTGCCTCTCTGCCTACTTGTGATCTCTCTCTGTCAAATAAATAAATGAAATCTTTAAAAAAAAAAAAAAAAAAAAAAAAAAAGATACAAATGTAGTGATTGGAAGGGGCAAGTGCATCCCAATAATCATAGCAGCAATGTCCACAATAGCCAAACTCTGGAAAGAGCCCAGATGTCCTTCGACAGATGAATGGATAAAGAAGATGTGGGGTGTATGTGTATGTGTGTGTGTGTGTGTACACATATATATATGTATTTATGTACATATGTATATATGTGTGTATATATACATATATGTATACATATATATACATGTATATATACATATATGTACATATGTATATATGTGTGTGTATATATACATATATGTATACATATATATACATGTGTATATATGTATACACACACACAACTATGTATTACTCGCCATCAAAAAAAAAGAAATCTTGGGGATGCCTGGGTGGCTCAGTTTTTAAGTGTCTGCCTTCAGCTCAGGTCATAATCTCTGGGTCCTGGGATCCAGCCCTGCACTGGGCTCCCTGTCGGCAGGAAGCTTTCTTCTCCCCCTCCGATTCCCCTGCTTGTGTTCCCTCTGTCACTGTCTCTCCCTCTCTCTCTCTCTCTGTCTGTCAAATAAATAAATGAAATCTTTTTAAAAAAATAAGTGAAATCTTACCATTTGCAACGACGTGGATGGAAATAGAGAATATGAGGCTAAGTGAACTAAGTCAATCAAAGAAAGACAATTATCATATATGACCCATATATGGAATTTAAGAAACAAAACAGAGAATCGTAGGGAAATGGAAACAAAACGAAACCAGTAAGGAAGACAATCCATTAGAGACTCTTAACTGTAGGAAACAAACTGAGGGTTGCTGGAGTGGTGGTGGGTGAGCGGATGGGGTGACTGGGTGATGGGCATTAAGGAGGACACATGATATAACGAGTACTGGGTATTCTATGCAACCAATGAATCAATGAACTCTACCTCTGAAACTAATAATACATTATATGGTAATTAACTGAGTTTAAATTAAAAAAAAATTTTTAAAAACCACTAATTTTGCTGAAAATTCCAGATATAGTAAGAGGCATAATGGGCAAAATTATTTCCCCAAATTAATCTAAACCTTTAATGTTATCTAGCCAAAACACAAACTTAATCTTCAAATGAAAGAAGGCTATTTTAAAGTGCATCTGGAAGAACAGATTCACAAGAGTGGAAACAGTCTAGAGAAAGATAGCGCTTGAGCGGTGCAGAGTGAGGTCAGAATTTGCCCTACCACAAAGCATACCTTGCAATAAAACCATAATAATTTAAACAGTGCGACCTGGGCACGGCAGACCACTGAGTATGGAGCTGAAAAGCAGACACATGGAAGTTATGTAATAAAGGTGACATTTCAAGCCAGTGGGGAAAGAATAATCGGCTCAGCAAATTGTTTTTTGGGACAACAGCTATCTATTAGCTATTAGGGGCAAAACAGGCCTCATATCACATATCTCAATTTCCAATGCAATATTGAACACAAAAATTCATAAGCACATTAAGTTAGAAGACTGTCTAAAATTTCTCAGTAAAAAAATTTTTTAAAAATTTCTTGGTATTAAACAAAATGATAGGGATAAAAGAAATCGAAATGACACCACTCCGATGTACCAACTTGTTTTCATTCCTTTATTGCCTTCCAGTCTTCGTGCAAGACACAGCTAATTCTTACAGAGCTAACCTCACAGCACAAGTACACATATGGTGTTCCTATCTCTTCCAGGAAAAGTACTTTCCCACTTTGTTTTTTGGCACCCTTTTAAATTGCATTCCATCAAATGAGATGTTCTATATTCTCCTCTGTTACCCCTGTATTGTTGTACTTGAAGAGTGTTTCTAGCTTACAATTATAAATGATACTACAAGAAACTTTTTCTTGTGCATTATTTTATGTTTTACTATTAAGGAATAAAATTCCAGAAATGGGTCCAAAAATGTGAAAGTTTGTCACAAATCGCCAAACTGCTTTCCAATAATGTTCTATCAAATTCCATGGCCACCAGTGCTGGTCATGAGTATCATTTTCATTACAACCTTGCTAAAATTCCTATTTCCTCATTTATGGACAGCAAACAGTTCCTCATCGATTTCATTCACTTCTTCCCCCCACCCCCCTTAATTTATGTCTCACTTTTACTAAAGACTACTGCTAAATAGCGCCAACATTGTTAGTGGCCTGTTCAAATTACAACTTCAAGAATTCTGGTCTTCCCTTTTTTATTCACATCTGCATTCATGTTTGCCTTAAGCAGGTCAAAATTTTCACTTTCTCAGGTGAACCAGCTGAGATGAACATCACAGTCCATCCCTTTCCTCTCTGAACAGTGAAGGTGTACCACCTGTTATTCTTCTATTGGCCATATAAAAGTACTTAAATACTCCTGTAAAATCTCTGCAGGCCAGTAACATGGAAATTGGGAACAAATACTGAGGAGGAAAGCTGGACTATAACCATACTGAATACAACTTAATATAAACACACACACACACGCAGATGCGCGCGCACACACACACACACACACACAAGTTAATGAAACCAATTTACCAAGAAGCCTCCTCTTTGAGAAATTCTGCTTGTAAAACTCATCAATAATTGTCAGTCAAAGACCAAGCCTTCTGCTGAAATGCTGTGACATCTGTGGATTTTTTCTCATAGAACCAAAAAAGGTATTCAATCTTTTTGCCCCAATAAACTATTTCTTTCATCCAATTATTTTACTCTTCTTCTGAAGGCATTTAAGACGGAAATGGTCAGCACTGATGTGCACATTCTAAATATTTTTTCCTTAAACGAGGTCTCTAAATACCTTGAGTAACTTGGTTAATGCCTGTATTATCCTAATCACTGAACATCCTTGTGCTAATGTTCTCCCTACTGTCTTCCCTCTCACCCTCTATAGACAATATATCTACGTATAATTATATCTGTTTACTAACAATGCCATTTGCTAACCAATCATCTAGTTTCTAAAATACTTGGCACGAATAGGCAATAAATACTGTAGTTTCAAATTATGACAATGAGAACAAAGTATGCATCTTTTTATAGTGGTGTTTCTTAATTTGGGGCCACAGGAAGAATCCATAAATGGGTTTCAGGAAATCTGGGCACCATTTAAAATTGTTAGCAAAAACTCTCTTTGTATGTGTATGTGCCTATTTTTCTGAGTAAAGGTTTATGGGTTTCATTGTATTCTCATACCTATGCCATTCAACTCTAACTTCTATAGAACCAAAATAATAATGGGAACATAATAAATGCTATTTAAGGGCAACGGTGACCTTTTTGGGATAGTAAGACATGCGCTATTATTTTTCAAGATATTCTGCACAGCCTTTATATGGGGTGATTTTTAGGGTAGAAGCATGTTAAAGGGACATGTTAACTGAGGGGTTAAATATTGTATTGCAAGTTTACTAATACATTCCATGAAAACAATTATGCTAATATAAACAAATGCTCTAAGTGAATTATCAAATTTGATTATTTTCAACATCTGAAACTTCTATTTACAACAAAAAATAGTAATTCGACACAGAACCTTCCCTGCAGAGCAGCATGTTAAGTGTTGTGAGATTCTTGAGAATTTTTAGAAGTGTATTTCTCCATTTTATTGGTAAGTAAATAAAAGTACAGGAACCAGTTAGTATTAATTAGCTCAAGGTCCCAGAGCCAGATGGACAATAGTGAGTGTCTTGATTTCTACCCCAACCTGCAAGTTAGGTCATCCTCTTTACATTCTTCAAGCACAATTCAAACAAAGCGCTCTGGGCATTAAGTCTTTTATTCCAAATTACTGTGTTTAAGCATTTCTTTAAACCCACGGGAGACAATGCAACACTTATTTCCACAAAGACCCTTTCAAGTAGGAATGGTTTCCATTTCAAGACAAGATAAAACAGACCACAGAAGTCCAACATTCTTGCTGGTAGCAACTAGAAAATCAAGACAGAAAAATTTAAAAAAGTCATATTCTTAAAGGTTTCAGAGAACTGGGAAAAAGAACAAATGCATTAAAATTCCAGAAAGGGGAGAACCACTCAGAGAAGTTATTTCAGTCAGAGGACAACAGAATATTATCTTTAAAGTGATGATATAAAATAACAGAGGTCCTAAAACCCCATACCTATCAAATATATCCTTGGGCCACCCAGGTGGCTCAGTCAGTTAAGTGTCTGACTCTTGATTTCAGTTCAGGTCATGATCTCAGGGCTGTAACATAGAGTCCTGCATCAGGCTTCACACGTAGAGGGGAGTCTGCTTGAGATTGTCTTTCTCCCTCTCCCTCTGCTCCTTCCCCACCCTTCTCCCTCTCTCAAAATAAATAAATAAATAAATCCTTAAAAAGGACAATAAAATTAAAATGCTTCAGATGAATACTGAGGGATTTCACTGCCAGCAGGCCAACACTAAAAGAAAAACTAAAGGGAATTATTCAAGCAGAAATAAAATGATCTCCAACATAGACACCCAAGAGGAGATACATAACAGTAGAGTAAATATAATTAATATCTAATGTACAAAATAGGAACTATGTCATGGAGTTTAAAACACTTGTAGAACTAAAATGTCTGACAAAAATAATGTAAAAGGCAGGGCGCCTAGGTGGCTCAGTGGGTTAAGCCGCTACCTTCGGCTCAGGTCATGATCTCAGGGTCCTGGGTCCGAGTCCCGCATCGGGCTCTCTGCTCAGCAGGGAGCCTGCTTCCTCCTCTCTCTCTCTCTCTCTGCCTGCCTCTCTGCCTACTTGTGATGTCTCTCTGTCAAATAAATAAAATAAAAAAATCTTAAAAAAAAATAATAATGTAAAAGGCAAATGTGATTTAAGTGTCTAGGAGTTTAGGGAAAATATTAAACATAATAGCTTATTATGTTTATGTCAAATACATATGTTTTAAGTTGAGGGTAACAATGGAATAATGTATAACAAGTTACAGAAGAAAAACCCTATTAGAAAATATTTTATTAATCACAAAAACAAGAGAAACAAAAACATAAAACGTATGTCAGACAGACAATTATAGGATATAAATCCAAATACACCAGCAGTTATCTTAAGTGTTAATGAATTGACCCACATACAATACCAACACAGTACAGAGTTTTTTAATTCCAAAATGAAAGAAGAAAAACACAAAAAGCTTAAAAGTGAAAAAGTATATATTTTTAAAGATTTTATTTATTTATTTGTCAGAGAGATGAGACAGCACACAACCGGGGGGCGGGGGGGGGTGGAAGTCAGAGGGAGAAGCAGGCTCCCAGCTGAGCAAGGAGCCCAATGTGGGGCTCCAATCCCAGGACTCTGGGATCATGACCTGAGCCAAAGGCAGATAGATGCTTAAATGACTGAGCCACCCAGATGTCCCTGAAAAAACAGATTTCAAAGGAAGACATATTAATAAAGAAAGAGGAACGTTGCATCATAGTTGAAACAGAGATTATCGTCATATTAAATCTGTATGCACCTAATAACATAGCCTCAAAACATTAAAAAAATTTGAAAAAGTAACAAGCCAAAGAGCTAGACCAATCCATAACCACAAGTTAGACTTTAACATGCCTCTCTTAGTAGCTAATGGTAGAAGCAGACCAAAAAAGTGACAAAGGATATAAAAGATCTGAATTACATAAGAAACACAATTATTCACCAAAAGGAGCAATTGCCATAAATTAAATATATATGTTAATATTAAAAAGCCACCCATTTTCATATCTCTGCTATAAACTCAGTTATACATAAACACACAAATCCAAAATTCTACATGACTTTCACACTGGATGGGATGATTCACCACTACAAAACTGAAATAGCCTTTGTTTCTGTATCAAAGCTCAAATGAGGGGGGAAAAAAAAGTCGTGACAGAGGTCAGTAAATTACTCCAATTCCTCAAGAAAAACAAGTAGGCTTTAAAAGTCTCTTTAGGGGCCCCTGGGTGGCTCAATGGGTTAAGCCTCTGCCTTCGGCTCAGGTCATGATCCCAGGGTCCTGGGATTGAGCCCCCCATCAGGCTCTCTGCTTGGCAGGGAGCCTGCTTCCCCCTCTCTCTCTGCCTGCCTGTGATCTCTATCTGTCCAATAAATAAATAAAATCTTTTTTTAAAAAAGTCTCTTTATATTACTTCCTTTTTAAAGTCACTAAAAGAAATAATAAATTAAATAAAATCACTAACATACTCACAGATGTATGAAATATAGAACTCCTAGAAATTGAAAAAATATGTGACACTTTCAGCAGATTGCTGCAAGAAATATACTGGCTCGGGTATAAGAAAATTCCAATGATAATCTGTGCTCTTAAATTATCCTAGTAGTCCTTGAGGAAGAAAGGTCCTGTCTGTGGTTCCCAAATAATCAAGGACATAAATAAGGAATGAAGCAAAATGCAGTTTAACACCTGGATGCCAGTTAGGATTTGGGTCAATAATCAACTAAGCCTGATTTGTCACTGACACAGCCACCCTAAAATGCTTACTCTGCCCTATCTTGCATAAGTAAAAACCTAGAAAATCCATTAAGAATGGGTATGGTCTGGCTCTGCTCTCCATCAGACATACCTGGGTCATGGACTACTTCAATACAGACAAAACTGACAACACATTCAGAGGAAAAGGACAAGGATGCCAAAGGGACACAAAAACCATGTTGTCACAGGAGGAACAATTGAAGGAACTGGGACTGTTTTGCCAAAGAAGAGAAGAATCATGGCTAAATGGTCAGAGTTACAAATATCTGAGGGTCTGTCCTGCAGACAGGGGCTCTGACATGCTCTGCAGGCCCCAAGGGGGAAAGCCCAGAACAATGGAAGGAAGGACAGGGCACAGAGTTCAATTCTACAGTGAGAGCCTTCTAAGAATCAGGGATGTCCAAAGATGATAAAGATGGCTTTAGCTTAGTAGAAATAAGCACAACCAGAAGACACTGCTTTTGTTTTATTTGCTTTACTTACTTATGTATCATAAAAGAGAATGGTACTAAATGCAGACCTATCTAGTCTTACAAACCTAGAATCTATGATACCTGGTATATAATCTAGATTAACAGCTGTGATACAGAAAAAAAAAAAATGTGGCTCCAGATAAGCAGTATTTTTCGGTGTACTTAATCTCTCCCTTATTCTTTTGTTTCAATTTCCTAGCTCCTTGGATTGAAAGTTAGCTCATTTTCATCCTCTGCATTAGTAGTTTTCAAATTGATAGCCATTTGTATGTCTTCATTGGAGAAGTGTCTGTTCATATCTTCTGCCAATTTTTTTATATGATTGTCTATTTTGTGTGTGTTGAGTTTGAGGAGTTCTTTATAGATCCTGGATATCAACCTTTTGTCTGTATTGTCATTTGCAAATATCTTCTCCCATTCTGTGGGTTGCCTCTTTGTCTTGTCGACTGTTTCCTTTGCTGTGCAGAAGGTTTTGATCTTGATGAAGTCCCTAAAGTTGATCTTCGCTTTTATTTCCTTTGCCTTTGGAGACATATCTTGAAAGAAGTTGCTGTGGCTGATATTGAAGAGGTTACTGCCTATATTCTCCTCTAGGATTCTGATGGAGTCCTGTCTCACATTGAGGTCTTTAATCCATTTTGAGTTTATCTTTGTGTAGGGTGTAAGAGAATGGTTGAGTTTCATTCTTCTACATATAGCTGTCCAGTTTTCCCAGGACCATTTATTGAAGAGACTGTCTTTTTTCCACTGTATCAAATTGAGATCAGGGGAACTCTGGATTCTAATGGAGACTAACAGAGACAATGTATTTCACAAGCATTCCATTTAAATTTCATTTTGGAAAATAGGCTTCTAATTATTTTTATACCTAAAAAGACTGCATTAACTTAAATGTATTATTACCAAGTTTTAACATACTGGTGAGAACCTGAACTGCCAGGCTGAGTCACTGTCTTCAGTGAATTAATAAAGGTAATATATTTAAATTTGAAGGACATATTTAACAATAAAGAAGTTTTATCCATTTTATATATTAAAGTTCCCTCAGATAACTTTGTTTAGGGAAAAAAGCTTATTTCCTTTGGGGGAAAATGGTTTTCCTTTGAGGGGGGGAAATGATTTTTCTTCAAGAAAGATGTTTCAATGCCACCTACTTAGTGTCTGCAGGCCCCTCTGACTCTAGGGCACCCTCTGCTCATCTGTATTAGGAGCTTAAGCTCACCACTATTTCACATCTTGAACAAGCTTTCCATCTCCAAGACTGCAATTCATCAACTCCAGATTCAGGCTGAATCTAAGCAGACAAGAATCTCATTGGGTTCTTACGTAATGCTTGAGGTCTACATATGTATGTCAAACCATGTGTCATGTGAAGGTCAGTCTGGGTCCACTGAGAGCACTGACTGTGCCAAACTAAAACCAAGACTATCAAGAATACAAGGAACCCTAAGTCTTCAAGAATTGAAAACTCCTGGGCAAAGACTAACAAAATCACAGTGACACGATCATCTGTATTCTTATTTCAGAATGGGATGCAGAGCTCCTGCATTCTGCGAAAGTCCCTCTTAGGAGGGTACAAAAGAAGGGAATAGTGCCCTTTGTCCTTCTCATCTGACCAGCATCCGTGCCAGAATGCAAATTCAATTCTCCACCACCAACACACAGACACACAGACACACACACACACACACACACACAGGCCATCATTAAACAAGAACACTGAAGGTCCTACCGAGTAATGACCAGCCCAGGATAAAAGCATCAGGAACACTCGCTCAGAGAAGAAGGGATATGGAAATGTACAAAAGACAAAGCTGTAAGAAGCCTCAGAGCGCATGTGATCAATCCGACTTCACAAATGAGGGCGGTGAAGGTCCATACCCACAGGTGACGTGCTCTGAGTCTGACCACACAGCAGACCCGGGGCTGGGGCCCAGGTCTTCACCCTGCAGCCAGTGCTTTTCTCATGCTCCAAGCTGCAGGCTGGAAGATTTACCACCTCACCCCTGTACTCCTACCCCGGGGCCTGGGAAATGAAAGGCCTTCATGGAAGTAAGTCAGGAGCAGAGGCAGGCAGTGCTGTCCAGGTTGCCCAGTACTCACTGCACAACACCCATCTCGCCCCATGCTCTTGTCTCTTCCCTTCCTCGGTTGTCATCCCCTCTGTGGAACGACAGCACACTCTCAGGGCCCGCTGCTCTTCTCCTTCTCAAATGTGAGCAAGCGCAGGTACGAGATGGCCAGGCCACAGCATGGTAAACATCGAACCATAGAAACAGGGGCACAGGGCAATGATGAAAGAGTGCCGAGAAACTCCACACAGCCCCAGCTCCCAAAGAGTCTCTGGGAGGCAAGGAAGAAAGACGATGAAAGCTCAGAGAGGAGGAAAAAGATAAAACAGCAGCAGCGATGGGCTTGGGAGTGATGGCGGTGGCGAGAGGAGAAATGACTGGAAAAATGAAGCAAATGAAAACGGAGTTGAAGCAGGAAAAGGGCAAGAAAGATGGGAAATAAATGACAATGAAAAGAGAAATACCCACCCTACAAGGAACTGCAATCTGGAAATGCCTTTGTAAAAAGAAGGGGGTGGGACAGGGAGGAGCTGAATTTTGACCCTTACAAAGATTATTTCTTTTTTTTTTTTAATATATTTTTTAAGATTTTATTTATTTATTTATTTGACAGGCAGAGATTACAAGTAGGCAGAGAGGCAGGCAGAGAGAGAGAGGAGGAAGCAGGCTCCCTGCCGAGCAGAGAGCCTGATGCGGGGCTCGATCCCAGGACCCTGGGATCATGACCAGAGTCGAAGGCAGAGGCTTTAACCCACTGAGTCACCCAGGCACCCCAAGAGAGATATTTTAGATAGGAAAGTAGGAAAACACCCCTAATAAGCTGATATTCTGTTGGAGACCTGAATAAAGTTAAAAACGTGAACCATGTGAATATGAAAGAGTCTCTCATTTTGAGAGACTGGCATGTGTAAAGGCCCTCAGGTGAGCATGTGAGACAGGTAACCTGGAGAATGAAGCAAAAGAGGAGAGAAATGAGGGGCAAGTTCAAGGACAAGTGAAGCTCATCGTAAGGCACAGCTGTCACCTGCCACGGGAAGCCATCTCAGAAGTCTGTGTAAAAAGGTGACAAGATCTCAACTTCACTCTAAAAGGACCCCCTAACTGCTCAGTTGAAAAGAGATCTTGAGGGGCAAAGGTGACATCAGAGAGGCCCACAATAAAAACCAGGCGAGAAACTACCAGACGTTTTCTGCCGTATCACCAGGGCTCTCAAGAGGATGTTCTCTGCCAAGAGGAAGTGAACACAGCAGTTTGCCAGTAGAACACATCTTTATTCAGCTCTGCTTATCCTCTGCTGCAGCCCCTCCAGCAACCCCGTATCATGGAGATAACCTGGGAAGCCACAAGAGCAAAAATGGATGCTTCTCACCATGGGAAAGTAGGGCAGCCGTCCAGGCTCCTGTGCAAGAGCTGACCTGAAATCCAGGGCCCTACCTTCCATTTCTTACAGATGCATGGACAAATGATGGATGGATGGACAGAAGGATGGAGGTGGGTGGAGAGAGAGAGAGAGAGTTTTCATTCATCTCTCCATGGGCCTTCATCACCCCTTTACATCAAGTGACCCAAGTGCAGTCATAGCCATTGGCTTTACAAATGAACAAGGACCATGGTTTGATCATGGATCACTCTCACCCAGCTTCTACAATACAGAAACTTCTGTTTATAAGGCCAAACATGAACCTTCAATCTAGAAACAGAAACCTGCTTTACAAACCTTATTACATGCAGATACTTCCCTACTGACAAAGCCCCCATAGAGACATTACTAAAGGAATCTCAAGGAAAAAAGTCAGAATTTGTTTTAACTCACACTGAATACAAAATTTCTCACTTCCTGACATGGAAATTCAATGAGAAAGCAGTAGTATTTATCAATGTATTAAATGAGGTTGCTTAGTAACCCATAAGGATAAAAATGGCCGTGAAAGGAACTCTTTGTGTTTTCATTAACAGGACTGTGGCTGGGAATGGATCAGGCATCGTGCTAAGTTAATCATCTCACTAGGTCTTTACCATCACGCTTTGGGGTAGAAACCATCACCCTCATTTTACAGATGAGGGAACTGAGGCTTTCAGAGGTCAAGTACTCTGATCAGAGTGATCTGAACGTTCAGGGGCAGACAGGGAGTCACGGCCATCTCTGTGAGGCAGGCTCTGCTTCCCTCCTAACTCCTGCTCCATCCTGCCATTGTGCTCAGTGCTCTGTTACCTGGAGGCAAGGCCTCTGCAGGGGCTGACCCACTGCACTGAGGGACCCCAGCCATGTCACCAGACCTAGATCTAACTTAAGGGGGATCTTCAGTGATTCATCAATACAATGGGAATACTCAGAAGAAAAGATCTGTGTTGAAGGAGCATGAATACTGTGACCACATTTATTTTATTCTTTCTTCTTCCTTCTTTGAACAAATCCCTGATTTGTGCCAGGCACAGATGATAGTAAGGGGACAAGTCCTGCTCCTACCCTCAGGGAGTTCACAGCCTTGCAGGCAGCAAAAGCTCAGACACACACACACACATTAGTACAGGGCACCCTGCACAGCTGGAAGCAGAAGGATCCAGGCCCACGGTGCAACAGCAGAAAAGCCCTCCCCTAGAGGACAAAGGGGACTTTGTCTAGGAAAGGGAATTCAAAGTAAAGCATGAAGACTGGCTATAAAATGGTTCCTTGGGAAAGGACAGTTGATTGCAGGCAGGCTGTCTTACACTTGAGGTGGTAAACAAGACCACAGGGGAAGCTGGACGTGAAGGCAGAGGCTGGCCTGGAGAGGGCATGAGGGACAGGAAATCACTGGGCGAGGGTGGTTGATTTTGAGCAAGGGAGTGACCAGTCACCTTTGTATTTATCTAAAGGGCAGAAAGGTCACACCAGAAAGGATGCTATGGAGGTGGTCTTTCTTGGGATACAGTCTCTCTCCCCGTTCTCTACTGCTCAGTCACTTCTAAAGAATACAAAAAATAACCCCAGAAGTTAGGAAAATATGTGTCTGGGTAAATGTGACAAGAAATGTCAGTCTGGCTCTCCACCCGCACTGATGCATTACTGGAAGGAACATAAAGGTCAAACACGGGGCATCTATAATCAAATTAGATCTGAGTTCCAACCTCAGCAACCTCAGTTACCTCGACTATAAAATGCTGCTAAAAATCGGATGCACCTTAGCAGGTAAAACAGGTAGGAGTCAACCAAATCAGCACCTGACACTTAAGGGCTTTTTAGCTACTTGCTAATATCACCCTACTAAAAACATCATTATTAGTATTCTTTATTTCCTGAAAAAACATTGTTTGAATGGTTTTCGTGTGCCTGGCATTCTTCTGTTTTACTGAAAACAACTCAAGAGAGATTGATGGTGCCCTTGTTTCACAGATTGAGCCCAAAAGGCTAAATTCTTTGGCCTGAGTTACACAGACCCTCAATTTCTATGACTCAAGAAGAGTCATAGAAATATAAGCAGAAAAGTAAAATAAGCACTACACACTCATGAAAAAATTGCCACATTTTATCAATAAAAACCTTCTCTACTTCAAAATTTCCTTTTACAGTACAGAAACAATAACTTAAAAAAAAAACACAAGTTTTTAAAAAGATTTATTTATTTATTTGGGAGAGAGAGAGCAAGTGAACACACGGCCTGGCGGGGCAGAAAGAGGGGGAGAGAGAGAATCCCAAAACAGGCAACATGCCCAGCACAGAGTCCAACATGAGACTCAATTTCATAACCCCAAGATCATGACCTGAGTCAGAATCCAATGGGATGTTCAACCAACTGAGCCACCCAGGCACCCCAGAAAAACCAGAACTATTTCTCAAAATACGTTGCTTGGGGTTTTGTTTTGTTTTGTTTTTGCATTTCACTGCCCCTTATTAGCATCTCTGCAGAGCACCCCTTGCTGGGATGGGGATGCAGTCTCTAAGGGACCCAGGGAGGCAGACAGATGCAGCCTCCAGCCCGTGTGGAGGGACAGGCTGCTGTGACAGCAGAACCCAGATGCTGGTGTTTTGGGTCTCAGCTGTGGGAGGCCTTGCGAACAGCCACACCAGAGGACCCCTGAGGACACTTTGTAGGCTGCCTCTGCCTGGAAAGCCAGGGAAGTACAGACAGCACGTAGGTCACTGAACGCTCCCCTCTGGTAGCAGCAGTCTCCTGGCTCAGTGAGGTTTTGGTGAAACTACTTGTTAAAGCAACTGGGGGCTGGCTAGACCTGGTGTCTGGGGGCCATGTGCTAACACCCCTTCTTGGGCATGCCAATTCTGCATGGAGCCATGGTTCCACTGGCCTGGGAGCTCTGGGGTTACAGCTATCATTGAAAATGCCATAAAAACGTAGTACCTCTCCAAAGATAAAAGTGCATGTGCACAAACACATAATTTGGTGAGCAATGCTGGGGTTGTGTACCAGCCCCCTCAACCCGCCACCCAGATCCTTGATAGAAACTACTAGAAGATGGTGCTGAGGACCCCAGGCAGCTCAATGAAAGGAAGAAACCCCAGGAGCCAGGGGAGAAGGGGCAGGGGACCCCAGACACCAGAAATCCTCAACAGCCCACCTCTCCCACCTCAAATACTAACTGGCTACTCAGGAGAGAAAACTAAACCTTGGGGCCTGGACACCTCCCCTCTGAGTGAGTCCTCTGTGTGCAAAGAAAAGCCATTGGAACAGCAGGCAGTCCCCAGCACCAGGCACCTGTCCGACAGCATCTTCATTCATTTTACTGGCAGCTTCATGGCATATGGGTGTGCTGCCTTCCCCGGGCCAGCCCCCAGATGTCCTGAAGACCCACATGATGAACTCCAAGACAGTTCACTCTACCAGAATCTGGCATGGTATCTACAGTGATAGCGTTTTTTAGGACCTGGATGCTAGCTACTATGGTCTGTTAGAGAGTTTAGAGAACACTCACTTCCTGGGATATTCATCTATCTCAGTTGTGCGTGTGATTTTTCTAGAATTAGAAATGGTACACAGGGGCACCTGGGTGGCTCTGTCAGTTAAGTGTCTGCCTTCAGGTCAGGTCATAATCCCAGGGTCCTGAGATCGAGCCCCGAGTCAGGCTCCCTGCTCAGTGGGGAGTCTGCTTTCCCTTCTCCCTCTGCCTGCTGCTCTGCCTACCTGTGCTCTCTCTCTGTGTCAAATAAATAAATAAAATCTTAAGGGAAAAAAAAAAGGAAGAAGTGGTGCAAGCAACAGGCGATGAGAGCACTAAGAAATGTTATCTATGCTCTGTGCTACATCACTACCCCATCTGCCCTCTATGGAACATCGTCATAGACACTAGAGCCTCCTTTCTCTTCTATATACAAATTCTAGTAACAATTGCCTAGAAGCATGTTTTGCTCCTCTTTCTGAAGACCGTGAAGTCAGACTCCCAGCATTTCACACCTGGAGTCAGGTAGCTTTGGATCCCCTTCCCACCTCTTTCACTGATCACTCATTAACAAGTAGCCTAACTTGTCTGTGCTGCAACTCCTCTCCTCATCTGTTAAATGGGATTAACAGAAGATAACTCCTTCTTTACACGTCAGTGAGGATTCAAGCAGGTAATGGGCATTGCGCGTGACACATTAAGAACTCAGAAAGTGTGAGTCTTCTTTCTCATTTGTAAAGTACATCTACTTTGTAGGTAATAAGGTCCAGTGTTTAGGAATGATTTCTTCCCCAAAGTCCTCAACTATCTGTCAGAACCCATGTTCTGAGGGACCGAGACATCATCTCACAGGCAGAAAGGACTTAAAAAGTTAACTCAAATTTAAAAGATCAAATGAAAAGCAAAGAATATTTTTGCAAACTGGAAGAATTACTTTTCATTGTGTGTTTCTGCTGTGGCCTTTAATATATCACTTTTTTCATGTCCAAAGTAGGATATAGATTCCTACTTCATTCATCAAGCATTTATCAAGCCCTGATTGAGTACATTCCACACACTGAGGAATAAGGGATGGAGCAGTAAACTGAGCAAATCCCTGCTCTCATGGTTTTGAGACCTCTGGGAAGACATAATAAAAAAAATATCAAACAATGATGTTATACTGAGAATTTAAAATAGAATAATGCCAAGTGTCCAGGGAGTTACTTCAGATTGGGCAAAGAAACCTCAGAAAGGCAGGACAAGAAGCTGAGAGCTGAATTTCGAGATCTGCAAGTTTTTTTGTGGTTTTCAGTTTTTTTTTTTTATTTTTTTTTTAAGATTATTATTTAGACAGAGATCACAAGTAGGCAGAGAGGCAGGCAGAGAGAGAGACAGGAAGCAGGCTCCCAGCGAGCACAGAGCCCTATGAAGGG
Organism: Mustela erminea; assembly: GCF_009829155.1. Taxonomy (NCBI): domain Eukaryota; kingdom Metazoa; phylum Chordata; class Mammalia; order Carnivora; family Mustelidae; genus Mustela; species Mustela erminea. The sequence goes on from NC_045616.1 coordinate 65,091,956, forward strand.
CTATATCCTAGGACCCAAGGATCACGACCCAAGCCAAAGGCAGAGGCTCTAACCCACTGAGCCACCCAGGTGCCCCTCATTTTGTTTTTTAAATAAAGGAAGAAAAAGCAATGAGAATGAAGTGAATGAGAAGGACACCAAAAAAGGCTAGGTCAGCAAAGAAGGCAAATCTGTTGGCAAAAACCACTAAGGGTGGGGACCTGGGTGGCTCAGTCATTAAAGCATCTGCCTTTGGCTCATGTCATGATGCCAGGATCCTGGGATGGAGCCCCACGTCGGGCTTTCTGCTCAACAGGGAGCCTGCTCCTTTCTCTCTCACTCCCTCTGTTTAGGTTCCCCCTCTCTGTCTCTATCAAATAAATAAACTCTTAAAAGGGGGGGCTTTGTTCCCCCAAACACAGGAATGAAATGAAGGGAGCTGCTTCAGTGACAGGCTAGGTCGGAAGGTCACCTGGCTACCGAAACAGACCTGAAAGCTGGCTGGAGTAACCAAGTAAACACTCATTTCTTGCTCACATGAAAGCCCCATGCAGATGTTGCTTCCTAATAATCTTCCAAGGACCCAGATTCCTGCTACCGTGTGGCTCCACCACCTGCAACACTTGGGTCCCAAGTCAGCCTCTCTGTTCAAGCCAGAAGAAAAGACGATGGATAAGCACACCTGTCCAGGCCTGAGCAGGCACTGATCTCTGCAGCTCCCACTACACTGTATAGCTGTGTGCCCCAGAAAGGGAAGGGACATGTGGTTCTTGGCTCAGTCTCTGCCACAGGCTCTGGCACAAGATTCCCAGAGCATGTAAGAGCGAACATTGTCCCTCCCAAGATAAGGCTGATCGAACCACAGAAGACTGTGCTTCAAAAACAGAAAAGCAAAAAAACTTAACACAAGCAAGAATTGGTGAAGTGAGTTGAAAATGATGATCACGCCACATCATTACACACCTTTGGCCAACCGTCCTGCATCACAACTGTCCCTAACACTAGATAAATGATGGAAAGAGCAGTGACAGCAAACACGATTTACAGAACACGCTTCACCCAGAGTTGCTTTGGCAGTCACTCATGGATCTCATCAGGATTCCCAACAGGATCCCTGTCCTCATCTAGAACATTCAGTACCACAGGATCCCTTCTAGGTGTGCACTAATTCTCTGTAGCTAAGAGTATTCTTTAGCATCCAGAATGAAAGGAGAAAGTATTAACGTTTCACCTTGTCCTAACTCTATGTGATAGCACCAAAGAGGGCTTTGTTCTATTATTTTCCACACTGTTTTATTTACCAACATGTTGTCACTGAAAACCATTTTCTAAAGTTTTCAATAATAGACATAACTATCACACCTGAGTTTAAAGAAAAATTGAATTTTCAACTTGCAGAGCTAAGGAGTTGATTTAAGAGCTGTGGAGGCACCAAAAGGGAAGCCACTAATTATGACCCATGATTCCGTGAGCCACTAGCCCAACCATTTCCTTTCTACATTTTGATAGAACAAATAATTAAGAATGAGATGTCTTTCCAAAAGACATTTGTTGTACCTGCTTACCAACGGAGACACAGAAGTCCTTGTCAAAGGCACAAATGGCAGGAGCAAAGTTGGATCGGTTATTACAAATCAAGACTTAAATGAACAGGGCCAAAACTAACAAGACAGATTTCCCAACTATGAATGAAAGTACTGTACTTTAAGAAAGCTTAGCAGCACAACAGAGGATGGAAGAATACCAGATGAACACCACTGATGTGGAAAGGATCTCGAGATTTCGGAAGGCAGTGACCCCAGGGCAGTCAACAGGTGACACAGCTGCCCGTAACAAGCAAAGACTACCTGAGTTTGCAGGACAGTGTCCAGAAGAGGAAGAAAACCGTTCCATTGTACTCTTGAAGTCTATGCCTCACTGGGGGTTTCCTGTTTAATTAGAGCCTCCCAGGTGAGAACAACTCTCAAACCCACATCCAGTCAAGAAAGGCTGTTGAAATTGGGAGTTTACTCTGGCAAAGAGAACACTCAGTGGACAGACACAAAAGCTGTTCTCAAATTTCTGAAGAATTATGTACAAGAAAGAGCAGAGTTTCTTCACAATGTCTCAGGGGCAAAGCTAAAACCAACAGAGAGAATTATTGGAGACAGATTTTTAGACAATTAGAAATTTGTAATGATTACAACTGTCTAAATACAGACTCTCTTCATGATGGGGTGAAGAGTTTTCTCTCCACCGTGGTAATAAAAGCAGATGATCATCTGTTCCTGTTGTCAGAGAGAATTTCTACACGTAAGATTCTATGACAAAAGTGGTTCCAACTTGCATTGAACACGTGGGGCATTTTTTTTTAATTAACATATACTGTATTATTTGTTTTATGGGTACAGGTCTGTGAATCATCAGGCTCACACATTTCACAGCACTCACCATAGCACATACACTCCCCAATGTCCAGAACCCAGCTACCCTTATCCCTACCTCCCCAACCCCCAACAACCCTCAGTTTGTTTTGAGAGATTACGAGTCTCCACTTTTGCTGATATTCAGAGCACCAAAAAAGCACAAAGTGGACATGGTCACAAAAGATCATTTCATGCATGCTCCCCACCTCTGAGTTCTCAGCACAGAGATAGTCAAACTGACCCACAATAAGCACTTTAAATTTTGCTTTATATTTCCAAGAAGAGATTTCCCTATTTTCTTAGTATCCCCAGTCTTAGCTTTTCAGGAAGTTCTTCCTCGTGTCTTATCTGAATTCTTCCTGCTCTAATTGTATCAATTAATATGGATAACTAAATGAGCTCCGTCATGATGACAGAATAATGTTTGACATAGAACATATAAAGAAACATTTGCAAAGACTAAATGTGAAGCAATGAATGTTAAAATGTTTCCAATCTCTAAATGTCAAAAGTCATTCAGAACAGTTCTAAAACCCATGACAAGACTGGTTTACATACACTTTCATTTTTGAGTGCAAACACAGACCTCCTTGTGTAAGAGCTCTGCTATTCTTTTCAAACCCCACTTTCTATCTCTATGCAGGAAAATGGACTGAGCCTTAATGTGTTTAGATTAAAATCACTCAAAACAGAGGGGAAATAACACTTGAGCGGCAGGAACACAGGACAACTTTAAAAGGTTAGTGACAACATTGAGTAATCAAAAATGCCTGGTTTGTTTAAAAGATACCAAAATACAAATTCAGGAAAACCTATTATTCTCTCATTTCTTTAGGAACTAGATAAAGCCGCCAAATACAAAAGCTGCCTTAAAACAATGCTCAGCGCAGAATTCTCGCTCGCCTTATTCCTAGCAGCTTGCACTATGCTTAGTAAATTTATCACATACTGAGTTGACGTACTCCAGGAACAAACCAATTTGCCTACTAGTCAACTCCTAACTTCCCAATTAACTGGAAGCATGTACTCGCTTTTTTCTCCCAAGGCTTCCCTAACAAAAATAAAAGTAAAGCTAAGCTGTCAATCAGCTCTCTGAGAAGAAATTGTTTTTGTTACTACCATAGCATACCATAGGTTCTAAGAGACAATGTCCAGAATTACAACAATGAACTAGTATCTATTTAACTGGAATTTTGGCCATGAGCTTGTTAACCATATGAAGAGATGGGAAACTCAGAGCCCAAAAGCTTCAAAGGACTTCCTTTTCATCCTCAAGACTGAATCACAGTGATTCACTCTCCTCTGACAGTGAGTTTTCCAATCTCTGGAGAGGTATACACACACACACACACACACACACACACTTTCTCCCCTGGTTTCAACCAGGAAGGATTTGGTCTTTGCAACCAAACGTGGTCATGGCCCAGTATGGGGAATAACTCACATTGCCCAAGTCTGTCACTTTGATTACTAGATTAACAATAAGACTCTGGGAGGCTTTTTATTTTTAATGATTTCTTAAATTAAGAAATATACATCTTGGGGCGCCTGGGTGGCTCAGTGGGTTAAGCCGCTGCCTTCGGCTCAGGTCATGATCTCAGAGTCCTGGGATCGAGTCCCACATCGGGCTCCCTGCTCAGCAGAGAGCCTGCTTCCCTCTCTCTCTCTCTGCCTGCCTCTCCATCTACTTGTGATTTCTCTCTGTCAAATAAATAAATAAAATCTTTAAAAAAAAAAAAAAAAAAAGAAAAGAAATATACATCTTGTAGTTGAGGCCTGGCAGCAAAAAGGGTTGCCAGACACCCAAAATGGAAGCCAAGTCTTTAAACTCTTCTCAAATCTTTTTCACACTCTTCTTCATTATCCAACCAAATGTTGTTAGCTACTCTTAAGAGAACATGACAGGTCCAGGGGTCTGTGAGCCAGGCCTGTGAATGAATGCACTTCTCCCCACCAAGAACATCCCTAAGTTTTCCAAAATATCTGCAAAAAAAAAAAAAAAAAAGCAAACTCATGGAGTATCTCAGTACAGAGACCTTACTTCAATCAGTAATGGAGATGGCATTTTAAAAAATATTTTATTGATTCTGAGAGAGAGTAAGCAAGCACACAGAAGGAGGGCAGAGGGAGAGAGAGAATCCCACCCAGACTCCATGCTGAGTGTAAAGCCCAAGCCAGGGCTCCAACGCATGACCCTAAGATGACGACAGAAGCTTTAATTGACTGAACCTCCCAGATGCCCTAGAGGTAGCATTTTTTAAAAAGACAATAAAAATCTGTAGTTATTAGCTGGTTATTTAACCTATGATAGTTTCTAACTTTAATTTCACTTAAATAGAGTGCAAATGCAGGGACGCCTGGGTGGCTCAGTCTTTAAGCGTCTGCCTTTGACTCAGGTCATGATCCCAGAGTCCTGGGATGGAGCCCTGCATCTGGCTCCCTGCTCTGTGGAAAGCCTGCTTCTTCCTCTCCCACTCCTTCTGCTTGTATTCCTGCTCTCGTTCTCTCTCTCTCTGTTAAATAAATAAATAAAGTCTTTAAAAAAAAAAAAAGAATGAAAGAAAGATAGTGCAAATTCCTTTATGAAAGTGAGCAATATTCTTACAGTCACCATTTCAATCATGGCTAACAGTTGTTGAATTCACCCAAGAGAAAAAATTAAATGTGGTGGACCAAAATTCTATTCACACCCATAAGCCTTAAACTTAAAGGTCATATCCACAGAGAGGTGATTGGTCATACTCAGTGTTCCTAAAAAGAATTCATGTAATACATGGCTGTGAGAATAGGATAAGCTATGTGCAAAGAGCTACACCCAAGGGATTCTATGTTCTGTGCCAAAACCTCTCTTATACTGGTGTGCCGGAATTTCTGATACTCCTATCATCAAGTTTACTCCTTGGGTATTTGTGAAGTCATTCAAAATTATGATACTATTTAATGATACAGAAAAAATTTGTGAAGTGAAAAATAGGTCACAAAATAGGTAAATAAATATTTTTGCTCAAGTAATGTATATACCCAGAATAAAATGAGTGATACAGGAAATCAGGGTGGTGTTGTTATTACTATTGCTGTTGTTTTTTGTTTTTTGTTTTAAGTGTATATTTATTTATTTATTTATTTGTTTGTTTTAATTTATTTTCAACGTAACAGTATTCATTGTTTTTGCACCACAGCCAGTGCTCTATGCAATCCGTGTCCTCTCCAATACCCACCACCTGGTTCCCCCAACCTCCCACACGCCACCCCTTCAAAACCCTCAGATTGTTTTTCAGAGTCCATAGTCTCTCATGGTTCACCTCTCCTTCCAATTTCCCGCAACTCCCTTCTCCTCTCCATCTCCACTTGTCCTCCATGCTATTTGTTATGCTCCACAAATAAGTGAAACCATATGATAATTGACTCTCTCTGCTTGACTTATTTCACTCAGCACAATCTCTTCCAGTCCCGTCCATGTTGCTACAAAAGTTGGGTATTCATCCTTTCTGATGGAGGCATAATACTCCATAGTGTATATGGACCACATCTTCCTTATCCATTCGTCTGCTGAAGGGCATCTTGGTTCTTTCCACAGTTTGGCGACTGTGGCCATTGCTGCTATAAACATTGGGGTACAGATGGCCCTTCTTTTCACTACATCTGTATCTTTGGGGTAAATACCCAGGAGTGCAATTGCAGGGTCATAGGGAAGTTCTATTTTTAATTTCTTGAGGAATCTCCACACTGTTCTCCAAAGAGGCTGCACCAACTTGCATTCCCACCAACAGTGTAAGAGGGTTCCCCTTTCTCCACATCCCCTCCAACACATGTTGTTTCCTGTCTTGCTAATTTTGGCCATTCTAAGTGGTGTAAGGTGGTATCTCAATGTGGTTTTAATTTGAATCTCCCTGATGGCTAGTGATGATGAACATTTTTTCATGTGTCTGACAGCCATTTGTATGTCTTCATTGGAGAAGTGTCTGTTCATATCTTCTGCCCATTTTTTGATATGATTATCTGTTTTGTGTGTGTTGAGTTTGAGAAGTTCTTTATAGATCCTGGATATCAACCTTTTGTCTGTACTGTCATTTACAAATATCTTCTCCCATTCCGTGGGTTGCCTCTTTGTCTTGTTGACTGTTTCCTTTGCTGTGCAGAAGCTTTTGATTTTGATGAAGTCCCAAAAGTTCATTTTCGCTTTTGTTTCCTTTGCCTTTGGAGACATATCTTGAAAGAAGTTGCTGTGGCTGATATCGAAGAGGTTACTGCCTATATTCTCCTCTAGGATTCTGATGGATTCCTGTCTCACGTTGAGGTCTTTTATCCATTTTGAGTTTATCTTTGTGTACCGTGTAAGAGGTCAAGTTTCATTTTTCTACATATAGCTGTCCAGTTTTCCCAGGAACATTTATTGAAGAGACTGTCTTTTTTCCACTATATATTTTTTCCTGTTTTGTCGAAGATTATTTGACCATAGAGTTGAGGGTCCATATCTGGGCACTCTACTCTGTTCCACTGTTCTATGTGTCTGTTTTTATGCCAGTACCATGCTGTCTTGGTGATCACAGCTTTGTAGTAAAGCTTGAAATCAGGTAACGTGATGCCCCCAGTTTTATTTTTGTTTTTCAACACTTCCTTAGTGATTTGGGGTCTCTTCTGATTCCATACAAATTTTTGGATTATTTGCTCCATGTTGCTGTTGTTTTAACCTTCTTGGTATACTTCTATATTCTTCAAGATTTCTACAGTGACCCTACAACATCCTATTTATGATTAAGAGAAAAATCATAAAGCTTCAAATAAATGTAAAAATCACCCTTTGATAAGCTTATCATACAGCTATCCCACTCCTAGTTATTTATGTAGATATCATTGTGAACTTACATTCACCCAAAAACTGTACGAATGGTTATACAGCTGTACTCTTAATCACCAAAAAGTGGCAATACCTCAAATATCCGTTGGTCAGAGAATAAATGGCCCGTAGCATCTCCACACGGCGGAACGCTGTTCACAATATAAAGCAATGAACAACTGAGACACGCAACAAATGGATGACTCTCCCACGCATTGTACCGAACGCCAACAGCCAGGCTTGAAGGGCTAGATGATTTAGGATTCCGTCTACAGGACATGCTGTGACAGGTAAAAATAGAGGGAGGAGGGCAGATCAATGCTGCCAGAGCCTGCGATTAGGAGAGGTATGGGCTACAACCCAGGGGCAGCACAGAGAATTTGGGGGGTGATAAAAATGTTCTATAACTGGATTGTGGCACTAGTCACAGGACTGAATGCATTTGTCAAAACTAAGAACTATATATTAAGAAGGATGGATTTTACCATAAAAACTTTATTCCTTAACAAACTTGCAAAAAAACAAAACAAAAACAAAAACCCTTTTGGAACTGAAAGGTGTCCCGATTGTATTCTGTTCTGGGTGATTCTTTTTCCAAAACGTACTTATGTTTCTTCAAAAATTTTAATTATTAATTTTAATTATTTTATTCGGTATTTTAATAATTATCATTTCATAGGCATGGAATTCTGAAAGGAGTGGGACAGAGAAATGAGAATTTTTCATAGGAGTGAGGAGATTAAATACTGTTCAAGACACTCAGGCCTATCTGTAATATCCCTGGGGTCCCAGGCAAGGGCACCTCTGTGGTCCACTCACAAGAGACTACAAAGGGATTCCAGAGCCGAAGAGAAGGTGCTTAAAAGCAAGAGAGGACAGCAGGCACAATTTTCTAGAACGATACTTTCAGGAGGCAACCAAATGCACACTGGGAAATCCACTCCAGAGAGCCAAGATGTGGTTGTGACCCAGCACCTGTAACCCTCACACCCATGCCAGCACCACTTCTAGACAGATTAGGGCATGACTGAGAAGTCACCAGGCCAGTTTGGTTTGCTCAATTTAGGGCTTAAAATGCGCTCCGCACCTCTGGATATTACAAAAGTCCTTCTGAGAGGGGTCTGAAGAGATTTAGAATGGCTTATCCTCCTAAACGGATTTGGGAACAAGGAACTTTGTGTAGAGCTTAGTGAGGGAGCTAGTTTTCTGTTTTGTTTGGCCTCTCCCCCCCACACACACCTTTAGGAGAGCATACAAATAAGCCTTAACTGATGCTTATCATGAGCTTAAAAGATTTTAATTAGAACAGAGATACGAGGGGCCCCTGGGTGGCTCAGTGGGTTAAGCCACTGCCTTCGGCTCAGGTCATGATCTCAGGGTCCTGGGATCGAGTCCCTCATCGGATTCTCTGCTCGGCGGGGAGCCTGCTTCCTCCTCTCTCTCTGCCTGCTTGTCATCTCTCTCTGTCAAATAAATAAATAAAATTTAAAAAAATTAAAAAAAAAAAGAACAGAGATACGAAAACCAGTTTTTATAGAGACTTCTTTTTGCTAAGAAATAATTCTTACTCTCAATATGAGAGAGTGATGCCTATTCTTTTGGCCTATTCTTTTTATCTGTAGAGAAGATAAGGGAGTAAAGTGGCCTAGGACAGGTACAGCAATTATTACAGGACAACAATTACGTTAATCTCTTCTCTGAACACTTCGAAAATAAAAGCAAAACTTTCTTAAATTAAACTATGGAGTAAAATATATCGGGTGCCTGGGTGGCTCAGAAGGTTGAGCATCTGCCTTCGGCTTGGGTCATGACCCCGGGCTCCTGGGAGCCAGCCCCACATAAGGCTCCCTGCCTGGTGTGTGGGGGGGTGTGGTGGGGGTTCTGCTTGCCCCTCCCCCCTGCTCATGTGATGTTCCACTCTCTGAAATAAATAAATAAATAAATAAATCTTTTTTAAAAAAAGGAAAAAAGAAATCTATCTCCTAATATATGAAAAACAGAGACTAGCAAACTAATGTTGAAAGAGAATGTTTTGGCTAATTAGAAGATTAAATTAATTTTAAGTCCTTAAAAGGGCTATCTCTATTAAACAAGGGAGATCATCCTAATCTGTTCATTAAACTGGACCACCAAAGAACGGCTCCTTTAGAACTCAGTTAGCCCTGTTATATATAAACACATATATATGTACATACATATACACATTAACCATCGTGTTCCTGGTCTCTGAATAGGGATGGACCATAAAATACTTGTCTGTTGCTTGTCAGGGCTTTTCTGGGAATTGAACTTGTCAGGACTAGCACTGTCAGGTTTAACTGAGTAACCAAATGTCCAATAATAAATGAGAGCAAGAAAATTCACATCCATTATTTTCATGTCCTACTCAAAGTGGGTCTTTCTAAAAAAAATAAAGCATTGTACGTTCTGAAAAATATAAGGTGAGGTGAGAGACAAAATGGTAACATGGAACCTTGCCTGGGCTGCAGGTCAAGAGAGCTGGGGCCCTGTGTTTTATTCATCCCTTCCCCATACTTATGGAGTCATTCCAGTCTGACGGTCTCAGGGAATCCATTTAATAGCTGTGCAACTTTGGACACACCATTTATAATCTCTCTGAGCCTTTGAGAGGAAAAAAAAACCATAGTTAGCACACTGGGCAAGTCATGGGAATTAGATAAAAGGTTTACAAAACACTGAGCACAGTGTCTGGTATGGAGTGGATGTTCAAGAATATTAATTATCTCTCGCCCTCTCTCCTTTCTGAAAAGCTTTTGTTATACATTCACAATGAATCTTTCTGCTTAGTCTAAGGAACAGCCCATCAGAGAAGCAAGCTTTTCTATCTCTGAGTCCACATGTGCCGGACAGATCTGTAGGCTACTGCTTAATTATTTCTCAACGAGCAGTGACTAGCTACAAGAGTCCACAGCTGACGGGCTTTCAGATGGGACCACTAAACACTGACTATGTGTCTAGGTCTGCAGAAAAATTTCCAGGTTAGGGTGGGGCCAGCAAGGGACACATGATGGAATTGTTCCTAAGCCTTTTACACCAAGGACATCTCAGACAAGGCGTTTAGGAACAGATGGGACCAAGATTCCTAAACAGTTTCCAAGCAAAAGGCATAGGATTAACTGCTAGCTCCCTGGTTTAAAAACAAAAACAAAAACAAACAAAAAAAGATACCACTAATAAATGTAAATAATTAAAGCCTTTAAAATGGGCATTTCAGGGGCGCCTGGGTGGCTCAGTGGGTTAAAGCCCCCTTCCGCTCAGGTCATGATCCCAGGGTCCTGGGATTGAGCCCCACATTGGGCTCTCTGCTCAGCAGGGAGCCTGCGTCCCCCTCCTCTCTCTCTGCCTGCCTCTCTGCCTACTTGTGATCTCTGTCAAATAAATTAATAAAATCTTTAGAAAAAATAAAAATAAAAATGGGCATTTCAAAAATAAAAGCCAAGTGAAAACTAGCCAGATAAGTCAAATTCAGGGTCATTTTACACAAAGGGCCCCACAGCACTCAAGAAGAGGTAGCTTCTGGAGGGAAATAAACCTAAAGTCATTGACCAATAGGCGAAACTCACTGGCACTTTGAACACTTTAGATTTGTCCCTCTCTGTACAAGACAGGATGGCGTAAGCAGTGTCTCTGTAGGTCGATACAAGTGGAGGGTTGGAGAAGGCAGGCTTTGGCCAACAGGTATCCACAAAGCCCTGAAGTTCATATTATATAGACTCTTCACAGACACTGAGGCAAGGGACTGCATCTCATTCACACTCCAAAGCACCCATGTTCCCTTGCACACTGTGAGGAACAGCCCCTGTGTTCCTTGACCTTTACAGCCCAAGAGAGAAAGTAAAATCAAAGAAGTCCAGACTCAGCAGTCTCCTACTCTCCAGGTTCTCAAAACAAAGACCTTAGTGAGAAATTAAGTAAAGAAATATTCTAATGTCTCTTTTAAAGCGAATGATTACTATGAGTTCACGCTTCCTATTTGGGGGGAATTGGAGAGCTACCACATTTTGTGTAAAGCTGCTATTTTCAAAGGCATGGCTCTTTCAAATTCCCCCAAATGTTCTTCCAATCCTAAGACAGTCAGCAAAGTGACCAAGTATATGTTTGCTTAATTCTGACTTTCATTTTCTCGAGTGTCCACTTTGAGGTAAGTATATGCCGTCTGTAAGAAGTTGGTCAGAAGGAAGAACAAAGAATGGGGTTGGCAGATTTGGACCCAGAACCTTGGTCCAACCTGTGGCCCTAATGCACTTCCAGGTCTCAGAGGAGGACAGCACTCTTCAAAGTCCACCTATGCATTCACTCCCAACTCATCAAGTTTACCATCCCACCCATCATTTGCCCTCTTCCTCTTGCATTTCAAGTGGCATGTCAAAGAAATTATCAACATGTTCAACTCCAATCCCATTTCAGAGTCAACTTCTTCCTTCATCTTGTATCCCCTCACTCCTTCCTGTGATCATCAAGGTCTGCAATCCCCATCACCCTTTCTTAGTCACAGCAATCCTGTCAACAGCCTACCACACCTCCAACTCCTAGATAAAAGCCCCCCCCCCGCCCCGCCCCTGACATCTTAACAACCAAATGCCATGTTATGTGACCTCTCTGCTAACTCTTATGACCCCTCACTTCTTGAAGTTCTCCCGTCCCCCTTTTTCCAATGCATCACTTGTTCTATCTTATGTGAACCACCTTAGTTTTGCAAGCTCTCATCATTGATTAAATCCATCAAAAAGAAGGATGTGCTGCCTCTAAGAACCACCTGTCATGTCTACTCATGTGGTCATTTACTCATACCTATAAAATATCACCATTATTAAAGGATCCCCATAATAGAAAGGGACAAAAAAAATATTTGCATCATTTTCAATATCCCTTCTTAATATTTAAGGCAACTGCCAGATTCAAAATAACTTAATGCACATTAACTCATTTGTCTTTTACAACAACACAGTCTTAGTTGAACCCATCTGCCCCTGAGGTATATGGTCCAACATACAGGATTAATATGAGCTACTACATCTGTCCATTCTTCTGCCGGTGCCTCGTCCCTACTGCCTGGTAGTCTGTGGCTTTCCTTCAATGACACCTGGCAATGAGTCACATCTAGTACTTAGGAATATAATCCCCAGTTAATATTTTGTTCTTACATAAGAATATAATTTCCATTGTTACTGAGGTTTTCATTATACACATACAACACAGGACTTTCTTTCTAGGAACATGTACCCACTATGGATGTGATACTTATGTTTTCCAACTTGCAAAGGAAGTTACTTGTGACTGATACCTAGTATAACAAGGGTAACACCTTGAAAAGTAGGGACTCCTCCACCACCTTCAATACACACATAGACACACACACACACACACACACACACACACACTTAATTTAAGCCTATCACATTTCTCATGTCAGCCTGAAGCCTTGGAGCTCTGGAACGTTATACTGAGGAGAGAGGACATTTAGCACCATTACAGCAAAAAAAGCAAAAGAGAACTATCTGCTTCTGACGTTGAAAACATGATTTTACATTAGGGCAATGGGCTGGAAAAGTCAGCTTTATCAAGAACAAAACTTGAAAAATTCAGATTGTGTTGTCTTCTATGAAAGACAAAGCTGCTTCTTACTAAGGCTAGGGGTGGCTCTTGCTACCCTAGAACAAAAAGAACCAATGAGAGCAGAAAGCCTAAAATTCACCCCCTCTGGGAGCAGGGGATTATAAGGCAAGGTGGGAGGTGAAATATTTGAGCCCTCATCTCTCTTCTGATTTTTGGTCCTAGCACAGGAAAGGGTGTCAGATAATTTACGGGACACCCCAAGAGTGTAAATCACATTTGACCTACAGTATAGCCAGTTTGAGTTCTGGTATGGTGTGGATGGGACCAGAAGTTCCTGTGCACTCCTAAGGAGGATGTAAACAGAAATGAGCTGAGAGGCAACAGGCCTGGCTAGAAAAAAGATAATCCACGGCAGAGATTACCAGGGTGATGTCATAGGCCATACACTGGATGGAGGAAGTGACAGATCCAGAGAGGTCCACAAGAGTATCAGCAAGAGCTGCAAGGTGGGGTCTAGGTCAGTGGAGGACCACAAGGGAGGCTTGACATAGCTCGGAGAGACCAGACCACAACCTACATGGGTTTACATACCAGCCAGACACCCAAAGATGGGAAAGTTCACTGAGAACTTTCATGAAGGCAGGGGACGCCCAACCCCAACTCCCTTCCCCATACATGCAGAAAGCATCCCAGAAAGGACCAGAGAAAGCCGCATATCTGAGTAATTGAGAATTTTATCTAAATAAGGGGGTGTACAAACCTAAAGGAACTATTCATATCATTGCATCAGACCATATATACTGGAGGAGACCCATTTTGTGTTCTCCTACTGCCCAGGGGACAGGAAGGCAGGAGAACACAGCTTTCTTAGAATTTAAGTGAATAAACTCTATTTCTTCTGCATATTGGAATATAGCTGGAGGAGAGCTAAACTCTTCCTAACTAGCATAAAGAAAAATTCCATTTTAATTAACAATATTTCCGATATAAGAGCATCATTTCCACGACCCATAACAATAGTTCTTTGCTGCTCTAATTAATACGACAAGAAACTTACGAGTAGCATTCTTTCACATGCTGACACATGATTATAGTTTACCCTTCTTCTACCATATCTCATGCCCAGAAAGCTAAAGCGCTCTTCTTTTTGAATTTCCAGTACTCGGGTAACACCTAACCTTCAGTTGGCACTCAAACCTGTACTTTCATTACCGAAAGTAGCAATGAATAAATATTCAGTGATGAATAAAAACATGACCATGACCACTTCCTACTTTTCAGTGTTGTGGTTATATAGTACATGACCTAAGTTACTGTCATCATTTCAGTTTTCTCAAATATCAGGTTGATATTCTAATAAAGAGATTTCCCAGAAGGGGAAAGGCAGAAACCCAGAAAGGCAGCTACAGGAAAGAGAGTAGGGAGATTAACCACAATGTGAAGAGGACAAGATTAAAGACAACAGGGAAATAAGGAAGTCTGACAATCCAAACGACATAAGGAGCTTAACGGGGCAGATTGCCAGAAAATCTGTCACGTGACCAAGAAAGGAGAAAAAGAGGGGCAAAACACCTAAGGCTGAAAAGATGCTCAACACCACTAATAATCAGGGAAATGCAAATCAAAACTACAATGAGATATCCCCTCACACCTGTCAAAAAGACTAAAATCAAAAAACACAAGGAAGAGCAAGTGTGGGCAGGGATGCAGGGGGAAAAAAGAACCCTCATGCACTGCTTGTAGGAAAGCAAACTGGCACAGCCACAGTGGAGGACAGCATGCAGCTTCTTCAAAAAATTAAAAAGAATTACCATATGATCCAATAATCACACTACAGGGTATCAACGCAAAAGAATACAAAAACACTAACTCAAAAAGATATATACACCCCTAGGTTCATTGCCGCATTATTTACAATAGCCAAAATATGGAAGCAACCCAAGTGTCCATCCATAGATGAATGGATAACAAAGATGTGGTGTATATGTATAAGAGAACTTTACTCAACCATAAAAAGGAATGAAATGGATCCCTAGTATAGGGACTACTTAGTGGTGGGCCTTGCAAATTCAATCTTTTCTCTTTCTGGATCTGAGACCTCTACCACAACCACATTAAGCCAATCTTAGGTCGGGCCACAAAGCACCCAAGCTTGACCCCACTCTACATATTCATTGGACCATATTAATTGGAGGTCCTGGAGCTGCACTGTATGTCTTGTGCCTGACTTTGTCCAATCCAGATGTGAGCTGGGGTAAAGAGAATAACCCAGAACCCTGGAACAAACTAGGTCCCAACAATCAATACAAGTTCTACTCAGTGAATGGGGATTACAGCAAACTGAAGAAAGAAGGTCCAGACTTCTAAATGAAATGTTTCACTCCAAAGCTGCTTAGAATTAAGGTCTCAAGAAGACATCTGCACAGTATTCTGCTTAGCCAGTGAAATGCACAAAATCATGGTGGTATATTGTGTTGGGGCTTACACTGATTAATAACTATCTGAAACTTGAAAGAAAAACGAATGAAATCTTGTCATTTGCAACAAGATGAGTGGATCTGGAGGGTATAATGTTAAGTGAATTAAGTGAGTCAGAGGAAAACAAATACCATATGATCTTACTCATATGTGAAATTTAAGAAGCAAAACAAATGAACACAGAAAAAAGACAAAAAGCAGACTCTTGAATATAGAGAACAAACTGGTGGTTACCAACGGGGAAGTGGGTGGGGGAATGGGTGAAATAGGTGATGGGGATTAAGGAGGGCACTTGTCATGGTGAGCACTGAATAATATAGAGAACCATGAAATCACTATACTGTACACCTGAAACTAATGTAACACTGTGCGTTAATTATGACAGGATTAAATAAAGCAAGTAGGGCTTCTCATCCTAAAAGAAAACAAAAAAGAAATTTAAAAACACCTTCAGCTGGGGTCTAGGATGGGGACAAACCAAGTACACCCAATAATTTGTCACAGTAATTATGCATACCGGCCTGCATTTCCAAAATTGACCAGAACTACAAATTATGAAAACATGCAGTCCGATTATGTTCATTTACCTCTCCGTGAGCCAATTTTTTTTAAAAGATTTTATTTATTTATTTGAGAGAGAGACAGTGAGAGAGAGCGTGAGCGAGGAGAAGGTCAGAGGGAGAAGCAGATTCCCCATGGAGCTGGGAGCCCAATGCGGAACTTGATCCTGGGGCTCCAGGATCATGACCTGAGCTGAAGGAAGTCGTCCAACCAACTGAGCCACCCAGGTGCCCCTCCTTGAGTCAATTTTTCGTGGATTTATTGGTTGTTGCTTTTTTTTTTCTTGCACTTCATTCTGCAACCACTGTCTCAATAAATGCCCAAATTCACTTTGAATAAAGAATATATTTAAAGGATATAAACAGGTTACTCATAACAGCAGCAGTGTGCTTTTTATAGTGGGAAATACTTAGAAATACTGAGCACAGGAAGTATGGGGTATCTTTCAGTAATAAGCCTTACATCCTCAACATCAGCTTTAGAATTACTCACAATTAGAATTCACGTGTTTCCCCTAATATTAAGAAATATTTACTATTTTAATCTGAATTAACTTTGCTGAAACAGATATTTTCTCTGAAGCCATCAAACAGTCCTTCAAATCATGTTCATAATGAAGCCATGATGTGACTATGGGGGGGCTGAAAAACATGCACTCTGGAAGAGTTCCAAGAATATTACCAAGAACCTGCAACTGCTGGGGTTGGCCAGTTGGGAGAGTAATGGTGTTTCCACAACAAAGCAAACTGAAACAAATGCAGGCCCATGAGCACCATCAGAGAGAAGGGTGGTCTTTGGGGCCAGAGAGAAATGGCCAGCAACCCGGGGTGAACAGAACACCATGGCTGAGTAGTCCAACAGATTACACCAGCAGTAAAGTATTACTGTCCCCCTACTTGGTTCAACCAAAATAAACACAAGCAAAATCCAGCCCACAACAGGTTGGATAAACATGTAGACTCCTACCAAGAACAATACGCTCAGCGCTCAAAATACTGTACAGTGACATAGCCAATATACTCAGAATTGTCACAGAACTCTGAAAACTTACCACCAAAGCAAAGACACCAACAATTCTCAGCTGAGAGCTACAACTGTTTGGGTGAGGACATTAAGGGATCAAAGGCACCCGGTTTGTCATTAAGAACAAAAACAGGGGGCGCCTGGGTGACTCAGTTGGTTAGGCGACTGCCTTCAGCTCAGGTCATGATCCTGGAGTCGCAGGATCGAGTCCCACATCGGGTTCCCTGCTCAGCAGGGAGTCTGCTTCTCCCTCTGACCCTCTCCCCTCTCATGCTCTCTCTCTCACTCTCCTCAAGTAAATAAATAAAATTAAAAAAAAAAAAGAACAAAAACAGAAGTCAGTCCCACTCCTGATAGTGTTTAACATTTTTTAAAAATTTTCTTATTTTTTTAAATTTCTTTTCAGTGTTCCAAGATGCATTGTTTATGCACCACACCCAGTGCTCCATGCCATACGTGCCCTCCACAATACCCACCACCAGGCTCAACCAACCTCCCACCTCCTCCCCTCCAAAACCCTCAGTTAGTTCCTCAGAGTCCACAGTCTAATGGCAAGGAATGAAAAGATTAGTCTTCATTCCAAAATAAGCCTGTAGTTTATATCAGAAGAGATTTGTAATAAATGAAGCTGGGAGTACCTCAGCTTTGCTTGCCCCTCTTTTGGGCTCTAGTAGCTGAGACCATCCAGACACACTGAGAGGAAACTATGATTAGCACCTATCACCACTCAGTTACAGGACAGGGGATGATTTCTTTACAATGACAGCAGATTCATATGCAAGACAAATGACACCTAGACAATTTTACTTGAAGACTCAAGGCATTACTCCTAGGAGACGGGCATTAGGAGCTCTGTTAATAGCTCCCCCATGCCAAGTGAATAGCATACTGAGATAGTAGTGCTCGGTCCTGAAGGTAAATGGAATCTGCTACTTAACAGCTAGTACTTTACATGTGTGGTGACCTCTACATAAAATTTCTTTTTGCCACAAATAAAGGCTTTAAAATAATGAAAGTCAACTTTGAAGTATTGTAGACAGTTGCCTTTTTGGTTTTGCTAGGTTTCTCTTTTGTCTGAATGACATCTAAACCTCTTCCTTTTTTTTTTTTTTAAGATTTTATTTATTCATTTCACAGAGAGAGATCACAAGTAGGCAGAGAGGCAAGCAGAGAGAGAGGGGAGGAAGCAGGCTCCCTGCTGAGCAGAGAGCCCAATGCGGGGCTTGATCCCAGGACCCTGAGATCATGACCTGAGCCACCCAGGCGCCCCCGTTATTTGGGTCTTTATGGCAGGCAAGACCCTCCCTCATGATTCAAAAATGGACATTTCTTGTGCTGGTCTTTGGCAGTCCTATGTCCTAGGTTCAGCTCAGCATGTCCCATTTCAGATTCTAAATTTGGGGGGAGACATGAAGACCCAGAGGTCAGAGAGATTGTTCATGCCATGAATAGAAGTGACTGCAAAGGGAATCAGCCACACAGTTCAGCAGCAGCACCACCACCAAACCCAAATTCCACTGGTGATGAGACAAGACTTTGTGCTGAGCTCTTCTGAGTTTGGATTTCCATCCATCTTCTAATTACTTCCCATTTTGCCTAAATCAGGGTACTGTAGCCTGATCCACACAATGGAAGAAGTATTTTCACAGAAGTGGTAAGAAATGAATTAACCTTATGAACAAGCATTTACTTTGTATAAGGAGGGAGTTGTTAGCAAATATAATAAGAGAACTCACTCTTTTGTCTCACCTAACATTTTTTTGTCTGTTTTTATTTTCTCAACACTAACATGTTGGGAAGAAAATGTTCATTTAAAATCTCTTACTTCATAAAACCAACTTATGATGCTAGTCCAAATAGCATTTACCTTTGGGGTATGTAACAACTGGGAAGGGGCACAAAAATGTGCTAGACAGTGTTCTCTTCCTTGATTTGGGTGATGATGATGATAGAAACAGGTTTTTGTAAAAATGTGCCTGTGTACTCTTAAGATTTGTCCATGTATGGGGCACCTGGGTGGCTCAGTCAGTTAAGCACCTGCCTTTGGCTCAGATCATGATCCCGGGGTCCTGGGATAGTGCACCGGGTTGGGCTCCCTGCTCAGGGGAGAGTCTGCTTCTTTCTCTGCCCTCTCACCACTTATGCATGTACTCTCTCTCTCTGTGTCAAATAAATAAAATCTTAAAAAAAAAATTTGTGCATGTAATTCCATGTGAGTTTATCTAAATGCCACAGGTACATAAACACAAAGATAAACGTGTGGCCCAAAAGTTGTGCTAATGAAAATGTCATCCTACTGATTAAAGCAAACAAAGAATGTTCTCAAAATATGCTTTTGTACATACATCTGCTTTGACCTTGGACTTCCCTGGGCATTTTATTCTGACAATGAAAGAATTACCACTGGACACATTTCAATGCCCAGTGATTTTCCTCAGTGCCTTCCAGAAAAAGACACATCTAGCTCTGGTGTCTTTTCTCTCTACACCTTCAACATGTGAATCAAAAATCTCTGCTGGGTTCCAAGGAAGAAAGCTGAAGTCCTACATTCCTACCTCACTATACCACAATTCCCAAACTCAGAGGCTGACGTTGTCCTTCTTCAAGCCCTGCCTCCGTTTTCTTTCTGGTTCCAGAGATGATGATGATAATTAACTATGTGCTAGCCAATGATGCAGGCACTTTATAAGGCCAACTACCTACTCTCCTCACTGTATTCACGAGGACCAAGACACAGGGAGGTTAAATTACTTCCTTGATGTTAAAATGCTAACGCAGTATGACTGGGTCAACCTGTATCTCCCATTTCATGTCACTTACCAGATCTAAACTCCAGGTTATTCTCAACTTTGTTCTTTCTTTCAGTTTCCCTGGTGAGGAAATAATGACAAATTTCTCCGTAAGGACCTCCATTTGCCATTTAAAATTTTGCACATGTGCACCCACACTTACTCAAGGCAGGACAAGTATTGCCAAAAAGAGGAAGGAATACATCAACCTGGAACGTGCATATATTACTGCTCTGTACTCCTTCAAGTTAAGAACCAAAAATATTTTATTTACCATGAAAATGTCCATGGCCTATTTCCAAGTTACAAAAGTCCATCTTACAAATCTAAGAAGTATTCACCATGACCAAACCCTTAGGTGACTGTCCCCTTCCTACAAAATACCATCATGGCTCCCTCTCTCCAGACTTCTGAGAGGTGGTGTTCAAAAACATGTCAATATCACCTCTCAAATTGTTCTACTAGATGCTTCTCTCTGTTTCAGAATCCAATCAACGGGCCTAGAAAGACACTAAGGACTCCATTTCCTCTCCCTGTGCCCTTGGCCAACCACTCCCTGCCCCCAAATTAACCTTCACCTGTTCCAACAGGCAAAGGTAAGTCGTATCAGCAAGAAACTACAGCATCTACAATTTGACACTTAGTCCTGTGTCAACACAATGTGAGGGAAAACAAAGAATTTTACAAAGCAATTATAAAGACAGAATAATAAAAAGTCCAAGAGAGGTCCTGGGAAAATGGCTGGCTGCATTTGAGAATATGTTGGAAATGATCTCCCAGAATTTGCCTGTGTAATACGTTCTACCAGTCTGGACCTTGGGAAATGGGTTTTCCATACAGACTTAAAAACAGCCTTTGTGGGGCACCTGGGTGGCTCAGTGGGTTAAGCCTCTGCTTTCGGCTCAGGTCATGATCCCAGGGTCCTGGGATCGAGCCCCACATCAGGCTCTCTGCTCAGGAGGGAGCCTGCTTCCCCCTCTCTCTCTGCCTGCCTCTCTGTCCACTTGTGCTGTCTGTCAAAAAAAAAAAAAAATGCTTAAAAAAAAAAAAAGATTAAAAACAGCCTTTGTGGGGCGCCTGGGTGGCTCAGTCATTAAGTATCTGCCTTCAACTCAGGTCATGATCCTCAGGTCCTGGGATCAAGCCCTGCATTGGGCTCTCTGCTCAGCAGGAAGCCTGCTTCTCCCTTTCCCACTCCCCCTGCTTGTGTTTCCTCTTTCTCTGTGTCTCTGTCAAATAAGTAAAATAAAATCTTTCAAAAAAAAGATTAAAAATTTTAAAAAGAGGTGCGCCTGGGTGGCTCAGTGGGTTAAAGCCTCTGCCTTCGGCTCAGGTCATGATCCTAGGGTCCTGGGATTGAGCCCCACATCGGGCTTTCTGCTCCACAGGGAGCCTGCTTCCTCCTCTCTCTCTCCCACCCCCCCCTCTTTGCCTCTCTGCCTGCTTGTGATCTCTGTCTGTCAAGTAAATAAAATCTTAAAAAAAAATTCTTTTTAAAGATAAAAATAGCCTTTGTGGGTACATTACGAAGCTTTTCCACAGTAACTATGCCTTATCATATATGGCATTTGCATAAAAATTTGTATTTCATATAGTAATTTTGTTTTCTTAGGACTGTGGCATGTCCCCCATTTCCAAGTACAAGTGGAATGAGGCATTTGGGGAAAGCACAAAAAATAGTGACTAAAGGAACCCCTCTCAACAAATGCTCACTATATTTATATTTTAGTAATTATACTTCATAAATCAATGAAGTAGTAAACTCCAAATTCAGAACAAAGTTGATATTATCCTACAACCAATTTCCTCCCATTTCCCCTCCAAGAAAGAATGAAAGAAGGGCATTTCATAAACTAGGTTAAGAGCCTGGAATGCAAGTAGTGGGAATATGCCTGAGTTCTGCTAGTCTAATGAGAACTTTTCTATTGTTCTGTGTATAATAGAAACATGCTGATAATTTCAAGGGAAAAGTTCACTGAACTTTGTGCCTGTTCCAAATACTTTTTTTCCCCATTTTCTCCACTGGTTAACATGCATGCAAAATTCTATGCAAATTGAGCCCAGGCTTGCTGGAACCATTGGCACAGCCTCAGCAGCAAGCTAGAAACTGGCGCTGGCCATGGAGTACACTGTAGGTATCAAGTCACATATAGGGGGTGGGGAAGAAAGCATCCATCTCACCAGGAATCAGAGAAAGGTGAATAAAGATCAAGCGATCTTTACTTCCACTTCAGTCAAAAAGACTACTTGTAGTTTTACTTTATTTTTTTTAATCATTTTATTACCTCATTTATATCAACAAAAAGAATTCCTATTCTATGTATATGGAATCTTTCTTTGGGTGAAAAAGAAATTCCATTATTGCTGAATCCTGACAAAGGCATTACAAGAAAAAGCTACAGACCAATGTTTCTCATGAACATAGGAAAAAAACCCACAAATATTAGAAAACTAAGTTCAACAACACACAGAAAGGATAACATACACAACCAAGCGGGTTTTATCTCAGGAATTCAAGACTGGCTCAACATTCACATATCAATGTAATTCACCATATTAACAGACTACAGAAGAAAAATACTTTTTGTGCATCTACTGAGATAAGGCTTAACCAAGTTCAGCATCCACTGATAATAAAAACTAGTCAGTGATAAAGAAAAAACTATGCTGGATAGAAACACTAAAGTCTCGCTGGTAAATTCAGTCTCACAGAAGTACAGATTAGCAATTACAAATGCACTAAGAACAAGCAAATAAATGTGTGTTGTTAAAAAGACCCAAGTTTCTCACTGTGAAAGACAAGAGTTATACTTCAAAGGTGAATACTAGAGCAAATTTTGTGATGCTAGACTGGAGTCAAAGCAGCTCATATTTCTTTTCATAAATATAGAAGGGGAACATAAAATACAGGTAAGTTTGTATAAGGGATTAGTGTAAATACATACATTTCCAAGTTCTACCCACTCTGAGAGCCCAGAAGCAGTGACACTCCAGTGGCAAGGACATGCCCAGAGCCCAGATCTTGGTTTCTTTACCCCATCCTCCAATGAAAAGGAAACAAGGATCCTTGGGGAAATGGCTGAGTCAGGGAAGATACAAGAGCAACTTGGAGCATCTTGTGATACCAAAGAAGCCATTTCCAACAACAAAAGCAGATAGAAGCATTTCAAAGAGACAGTGGAGCTCATCTGAACGAGCTCTCAATGTCAAAAGCTGAAATAACTTGAGCAAATAAGTAAGAGTATGTGGTTGTAACACAAAGAATAAAATAAATATCCAGGAGTCCATATGACATAGACTTCCTTACATAGGAATTCCAATCAATATAGAAGGAACAAGAGAAAAAGAAAGTCGCTATTCAAACACCACAGTAATAATTTCTACAGGAGGATCCATGAATGAATGCTATAATTAGTGGGCAAGTTAAGGACCAATGGCTGGCTGCACTTGAGAATATGTTGGAAATGGTCTCCTAGAATTTGCTGTGTAATAGGTTCTTGGTCCTCAGGACCGTTCTATAGGGCCTGCAACCTGAGCAGTTGTGCAGTCTTCCATGCTCAGAAGAGTCTACCAGTTGGTTTCTTCTCTGTTGCTGCCATCTTGAAATTTTTTAATAATTTTAATAATAATAATTTTTTAATAATTTTGAACATGGAGCCCCACATTGTCATTGCTTTGGCCTTACAAATTATGTCATTGGTTTTGTAATGATCTGAAGTTTCTCCCATTGTATATGTATTAATTACCATACTGATTTTAACATATACCCATAAATTCTGAACTTAATTCACCTTTCCTTTGCTTGTGGCTAATCCGAGTGACTCACTTCTAACAAACAGTATAGAAAGAGAGAGAAAAAAATAGTAACTTTACTGTGGAGAATCCTAGAAGACACTGCCCTAACCAAGTGATCTAAATAGACATCACCTGTAATTAGACATATTGTCTATGACTTAATATAGTAAAAACAGGTGATTTTCATAGATAAGTCAGCTTTTATTAATGATGCAAGAGTTTAATGGTACATGAGTACAGTCATTGCAGCATTACTTACAAAAATTTGCAATAATGCAAGATATATAAACTATGGAAGTGTCTGTCAGATGAATGGATAAAGAAGATAGGGTAAGTATACAATGGAACGTTACTCAGCAATAAAAAAGGAAACCCTGCCATTTGTAACAAGATGGACAGACCTGGAGGGCACTAGGCTGAGTGAAATAAGTCAAAGACAGAGACAAACACTGTCTGATCTCACTTATATGTGAAATCTAAAAAAGCCAAACTCGTAGAAACAAAGGGTAGAATGATGGTTACCCTGGGCTGGGGCATGGGGAAAACAGAGAGAACTTGGGTTAAGGGCACAAACTTTCATTATAAGATGTGTAAGTTAGAGGGACCTAATGAACAAAGCAGTGATTACAGTTATCAACTTTTGCATATAATACAGTATTAAGACCATATTTTAAATGTTCTAACCACCATAAAGAACCGGTAATTTTGTGAGGTGATGGAGGAACCGCAGCCATAACCCCCTTTGCAATATATAAGTGTATCAAATCAGCAAATTGTACACATTTAATTTACAGTGTTACATGTCAATTAAAGCCATTTACTTGGAGTTTATATGTATAATGACTTAATATATATTAAATATTTATTAAGATCTCAATTTGTGAAGATTATACCTCAATAAAGCTGGAAAATAAATAATACTAGAAGTCCATGATGCTTAGAATTAAGTTTTAGAACAAACAGAAAGATGAAGAACAAAACCAAAATAGGCCCCAAAGCTGAGGGAAAGCAGAGGACATAGAATCAGAACGCTCTAATGGCACCACTCATTCCATGACCTGGACAAGACTCACTCCCAGCTGGGAGTGTAAGCACACCCTCAACAAGGAGGTGGGACCAGATATTTGTTAAAACTTCAGAACTAGGGGTGCCTGGGTGGCTCAGTAGGTCGGGCCTCTGCCTTCAGCTCAGGTCATGATCTCAGGGTCCTGGGATCAAGCCCCGAAATCAAGCTCCCTGCTGAGTGGGGGAGCCTGCTTCCCCCTCTATCTCTGCCTGCTGCTCTGCCTACTTGTGATCTCTCTCTCTCTCTCTGTCAAATAAATAAATAAATAAAATCTTAAAAAAAAAAAGAACTTCAGAACTAGGCAGGATGTCAACGTGGATCTATAAAAGCAATTCTCATACCTATTGTATTGTTCACAAGCAAAGCCTGAGCCAGCATTATTGTTCTATAAGATAAAAAACACAACAACAAAAACATTTTAACCGATAACCATCCCAGACAATGAAAGTTGCAATAGAAATTCCCAGGCTATTCACAACCCATGTGACAGACTTATCACGTCTAGTGGATTAGGGTCTTCGTAATTATCTTAATTGTCTTCCAGTCCTGACATTTCAGTGTTTTAGTTTACTCCCAGCCAGTAGGGGATTACTCATCAACTTCTAATATTCCAGAAACACACACACCTTTTCATACTAGAAAATATAAAAATTCATGCCTTTGATACAACGTTGGTTGTGTTTCTATTTTGTTCAGAGAATGACATGTAAATTTCTTTGGTTCATGGAGAGTCTTTCGTGGGATGACTACATACATACGGCTCTATTCCAGAACACCTATGTTAGTAATTTACATCTACCTATCTGGGCGCTTCCCACTTTCTGTTCAGGTTCAGTACGGTAAGATACTTTGTATGCCTGTCCTTTGGAACTCCCAAGCCAGCCCACTCTGTCAAGCCCTCTTCCTATCCCTGGACTGAAATAGGAATGCCATTTCCTACACCAAGGCAGAAGTAATGTCCCCACCAACAATGGGTGGCCAAAGCATAGCCACTCTATTACCTACTATTACTTCCTTATACCCTTTACATATGTACACTATCACCCTTACCTCAAGAATGAATCACCTGTGGACGTTCCAACTTCTCAGCTTGCTTCTCTGCTCTGATCCTAGGTAACTACAGAATGAGGCCAAAACAGGCCAAGAGTGAAAGGAACGCTTATTCTCAAGTACAACTCTGGTAGAGATTCTGTGGAGAGTGTGGCATGTGATGCTATACCGATAGGCAACAAGGTAAGCAAGCACACATTCCAGGGCGAGGACTGAGGTCCACAGAGGTGTCAGACCCAGGAAGAACACAAGGCAGCAGGTTTCAGGTGACCAGGTCAGGATCCAAATTCCAGTATTCCTATCTCTGCAGAGACCAAGCATGATAGGGTCAGAGTTACCAATCTGAAAACGCATCTATTTACTTAACAGCCCTTTGAGTTAAAGGTCAAAGTCACATGCTACTCATACATATCCTCAGAGCATCACATTTTGTTGACCTTAAGAAGCAGGAGCAGGACAGAGAGAAAAGAAAGGGAGAGGTGGGAAAAGCCTATTAACCCACCAAGTTGTTGGCCCCCACAGCCCCCTGTCCACCTTGTCTTCCTATAAGTAGCCATATCTTATAAGGGACCTTCATGCAAATGTCTCCCTTACCTAGGGAAATAAGTCACATGCTCGCATGTTTTTTCCCCCTCCAACCTATGTATTTGACAGAATTTCCTTATGTAAGTCAAGATGTGTAAATTTAAAACAGTCATTTTTCTCTGCATAAGTTTGAGTCCTATAATCAGTGTTTACTGAGTATCTCATCCACTCCATGATCAGTACTCAGTGATGAAGAGCAGATGCAAAGTCTCAGTTCCCATAGCTGGCTCTCACAGTTCATGTTCCAGTAAGCAATCACTAATTGGGACCCATCAATTTTAAAAGAATCTGTAAAATATTTTATGTTTCGCCATGGTACATTTAACCTTGGCAAAGGAGTCAAAATCACTTTTAATATTGTTTTGTTTCTTGATGTTTAACAGTCTTCATTTGAATAATCTATGTCAGAGGCTCACAACAGCCAACAGGATTTCATCTGCTGCTTTTATGGGCTATTGCTGTCTCTCTGTCCAAGGAGCCCTTCTGAAGGAGTGTAGCCTAAGGATAGCCAACATTCTGACCCCTCCATGCCTAGCTCCATTCAGAACTTTGATGGCCGCTGGACCTACCGCCTTAGCACACTGGGATACAGTTGATTCTACCCAAGTAGACCACCATAAAATAGCAGCAGCCACAGAAACACCATCTCACTCCAGCGCCCCTAAAACCTGGGTCTAAGCAGGCTACAGGCAGGCGGTCATTGGTGGGTATTCATAGGTCTACTAATAAGCCACTTCACTCACCACCAGCATCATTGGAGGTCAACATCTGTGATGACAAAACAGTCCAGGAAAATGTATCCTTCAGATACCTAGAGTGGTCCAGGAAATCCAAAGTCCTGGAAACTCTAATGTGAAATTGTATATCCCCTGGCCCACAGCAAGCATGCTAAAACTAAGTCTCCTTCCCCACCCCCAGAAACCAACACAAAATCAAATGGCTAGCTCATCTTTCAGAGGTGTGCATACTCAGAATTTGGAGAGACGGGTTAACCTAACTAGGACACTGGCCATTAAGTGTCTTAATTATATAAAAACTGGGAAGGACGCTGTTCACAGTATGTATGATTCGTCAATAAATAATCACTGAGTGCTAACTCTCCAAGTGCCACATGTTGCCTGACGCTCACCACAAATATCAGAGATAACCAAAAGCTTCAAGTAGACAAGATCAGGTAGCAAATGTTAAGTTAGTACTCATCAAAAGAGAAGGTAAGAGCATTAGCTGAGTAAAACAGTGATCCAAAGGGGTACATGCACCCGAATGTTTATAGCAGCAATGTCCACAATAGCCAAACTATGGAAAGAGCCTAGATGTCCACCAACAGATGAATGGATAAAGAAGATGTGGTATATACATGCAATGGAATACTATGCAACCATCAAAAAACCTGAAATCTTGCCATCTGCAATGACATGGATGGAACTAGAGGGTATGGGGCTAAGTGAAATAAGTCAATCAGAGAAAGACAATTATCATATGATCTCACTGATACAATGAATTTGACAAATAAGACAGAGGATCATAGGAGAAGGGAGAGGAAAAGTGAAACAAGATGAAACCAGAGAGGGAGACAAACCATAAGAGACTCTTAATCTTGGGGAACAAACTGAGGGTTGCTGGAGGGGAAGGGGATGGAAAGGAGGGGTAGCTGGGTGATGGACACTGGGGAAGGTATGTGCTATGGTGAGTGCTGTGAATTGTGTAAGACTGATGAATCACAGACCTGTACCCCTGAAACAAATAATACATTATATGTAACTAACTAAGTAAATAAATGAATGAATAAATAAATAAATAAATAAAGTTTGTTGTTAGAGCCAGAATAGAGGAGGGAAATGGTGTAACTCAAAGTAGGAGAGGACACAATTTATCTTTAAAGGCCTTTTTTTTTTTTTTTTTTTTTTTAATAAGCGGGACTTAATGGTTGCTTGCCTTGGTTGTTTCTGTCTCCATGTGTCAATGGCTTTCAATGGATAAGATATCCCCTACCTGTTTTAAATATTTTATGAAGACAAAACAATTCATAGAATTACATGCCACCTAAGAGGAGCTGAGTCGTAAGTATAAGCATCACAGTTGTGAAATTCCAAGTACTTCAGTCCCCATAATGTTAAATCCTTCAATACACACATGAAAGTGTATTCCACCCACACTTCCCAAATTGTGTATGTGAACCTCCAGTCTCCTTCGTCCTGCTCTACTGAATATTAATCAGCAGCAGTGCGAAAACCTCCCAATACAATATATCAGGATGATGTCCCAGTGAACCAGTGTTCTGGCACACTGCTGGAGGGAACAGGCTATTCTAGAAACTCTTCTGCCATATGCCATGACTGTGTTTGGTGGCCACTGAACCTGCTGGTTAATCATAAATCCCAACCCAAGACATTTATCAACTCCATGATGAGGTGAAATGTGACCTTGCTGGAGACACAGCAAAGAGTCTTCACCTGGGACACATTGTAACAGCACACTTAACTTAAGAAAGTGAGAGAGAAAGAAAAAAATGCCAAGAAAAACACATCAAAATGCCTCATGTAATCTACCTCCTGTCTAATTCAAACCAAAAACACAGAGGGAAAAAAATGATCATATGGTCAAGATAAAAGGCTACGCCCTAAATAAAGAGAAAGAGAATGATTGAGATAAAAATGAAAAAGTAAAAAATCACTACCACCAATGTAATTAAGTAAAGTTGACTAGGCAAATCCAATTATAAAGGAAGTTAAGATTGATGTGAAGAAAGTCCTTCAAGAGAATCCTCCTACCTTTCAGACATCTGAGACTTGTTCTGCCATAAATTGTTGCTTGAAAAATAACCTAGAATGTGTTTTCTGACCATTCAGAAGCTCTTTTTTTAAAAAAAAAATATTTATTTATTTACTTGACAGAGATCACAAGTAGGCAGAGAGCCCCACGCGGAGCCCGATCCCAGGACTCTGGGATCATGACCTGAGCCGAAGGCAGAGGCTTTAACCCACTGAGCCACCCAGGTGCCCCCATTCAGAAGCTCTTAAAGGTGCTTTCATAATACTCTGTAGGTGCCAGCTCGAAGAATTTGAAATTTGTTCTTATGCCAGGATTATGTTTCAAGTTTCTCCCCATTGTTGCTGATTTTTACATTCAGTTTATTTTAAAAGCCTTTTATTTAAAGAAAAAATCCTCAACTGGTTCATGGCCTGGCTTACTAACTCTGGTTGGCTAAGTTTACATTTGGAAAGGTTTTCCATAAAGGCAACCTCTGAAGACAAGGATTAAAGCAGTTCCCTTAGGTACTACCAGGAGATTCACTGACCAAACTAGGCCAACAGCTGGACCCCTCCCCAGAGCTTTAACACCTTGAGGCCAACATAGTTACACACATTTGTCTTCTGGGAGAAGCAGAGACGGCCCAACAACTCATCTTAGTCAAGGCCAGAAGTGACCTACATGTCACCCTCCTATTCCCCCAGGCTCAGTTCACTCCAACTGCCATCACCACATACCAGTAACTGGGTGTCTTACAAGCAACAGATGTTACTGCCTCATAGTTCTGGAGCTAAGATCACAGCACCAATACATTCGTTGTCTTGTGAAAGCTATCTGTTCACCGTAACTTCACATAGTGGAAAGAGGAAGAACTCTCTGGGATCCCTTTTAAAAGGGCTCTAATCTCATTCATGAAGGCTCCACCCCCATGACCTAAGCTCCTCCTACAGGCACCACCCCTTAATGCCATCACGCTGGTTGTGAGGAATGCAATATATCGATCTGGAGGGGACACAAGCAGCTTTGCGCAGTGGCAGTATCGTAGCCAATGAGGTTTATCCGAGGCGCGATTATTGCTAATTGGAGGGGACACAAGCATTCAGACCATAGCACCTCCTCATATTCCTTCCCACATAAACTCACACAATAAGTCACTTCTTATATTTAAATTCTCTTTTAAACCAAGTTGACTGTGGAAAGTATATATGCAATTTACCTATTTATCTAGCTATACTGAAAGAGGACTTCAACTACATTCACTCTGTCTCAAACTTTCTAGTGGATTAATTAGTCTTTCCAGCTTATCTCTTAACTCAGGCCAAAGACCCTGCTGGCAAAACCTCCCCAGCTAGGAACTAAAACTACCCTCTCAAGGAATAAGGACAGCGCTGAGCCAGTAAGACCCTGCCCATGATTGACCCCAAGAGAGTGATCAACCTGACTGTCACTGCCCACCTGCACATACCCACCGACCTCTGTCCCACATTTGCCTTCCGTAAACCACGGAATATTTTCAGTACTTTGGAGACAGACAGTCTTTGAGACATGAGTCTTCTGTCTTTGGAGTGTTGGCCTCTTTTTTTTTTTTTTTTTTAACTTTCTTGTTTGACTGTCATTTATCTCTCTGCCTTTGGATTTTGTCCACAGTGAACTGCATAACCTGGTCTGTTTGGGGCCCTGGGAGCCAGGGGCTCTTGCATCCCTGCACCCCCAGCTACAAATTTCGGTAAAATTCACAGTATATACACATATTCTTTCAGGAATACATAACGATTTTAAAAGACTTTCCCATCACTGAATTCATGTAGAAAGGTAAAGATGCAAGGTCCTTAACTTTAGCAATACCTACAAATTCAAGCAGGTAAGCTCACTAAACATTTGTTTAATTAATGATGACTGAGGACCACCTGCCCAGCTCTCCCTCCCTGGGGCTGACCGGGCCAGGGTCTGAGAACAACCCGAATACAATCCCTCAAGAAACCTTGTTCCACACTGGAACCAGATACTCATACCTCCTAAAGGTTTGCCTTCCGGGAATTAAAGAATCAATGAAGTGAGGATCAGAGATCCCAAACCAAAAAACTCTAGATGTGGAATTTCAAGAAATTGTGAAAACTATTTTCTTTAAGCATCATTCAGGCAATTTAACTAAAAGTCACCAATTTAGCCATAAAACATGTAGTTGCCTAAGTTGACTGGTTGACTTTTCCCTGCTTCATTGTCCATGTGACATTTGACTTGGGTTAAGCCGCTGCCTTCGGCTCAGGTCATGATCTCAGGGTCCTGGGATCGAGTCCCGCATCGGGCTCTCTGCTCAGCAGGGAGCCTGCTTCCCTCTCTCTCTCTCTGCCTGCCTCTCCATCTACTTGTGATTTCTCTCTGTCAAATAAATAAATAAAAAAAAAATCTTTAAAAAAAAAAATAATAAAAAAAAAATAAAAAAAAAGACATTTGACTTTAAAATAGAGTATCTTCCCTCCCCCGAAAATTCCCCCTGAATTCTGGTTTTTCAATTAGGTTCACAAAACTTTTTAGATAAATCTATTGCTATCTGAACTCTTTTCCTACACAAATGAATTTAGATAGAGCATTCTTTGCTACCTGAACTCACCATATAAACTATATGAACCCATCATATAAACTCTTGTTATCTCAACTCAAAATCCAAATATGTTCACAGGAGAGATGTCTGTAATTCCAGAGTGATACATAAATTAACTCTCAGCTAGGGACACCTGGCAGTCATTAAGCAACTGTCTTTGGCTCAGGTCATGATCCAGGGTCCTGGGATCAAGCCTTGCATTGGACTCCCTGCTCAGTGGGGAGCCTGCTTCTCCCTCTCCCACTCCACCTGCTTGTGTTTCCTCTCTCACAGTCTCTCTCTGTGTCAAATAAATAAATAAAATCTTTTTTTTTTTAATTAACTTTCATCTCACCCTGAGACAGAGTGAAGAATATGCAATTTGAAAGGCTTGGAGGATCTAAATCAGTAAGCCATACTACAGAGACAGCTACATAAACATTTCAAGTATCTTTATCAAAGTTTATACAAGATCATTTCACACTCATGAGAATAGCAACTATCAAAAACAGAAAATAGAATGTGTTGGTGAGGATGTGGAGAAACTGGAATCTCTGTGTATGTGATAAGAATGTAAAATAACACAGCCAGTACAAAAACGGTTTGGCGATTCCTCAAGAAGTTATACAGAGAATCACAGTATGATCCGGAAATTCCCCTTCTAGATACACAACCAAAAATATTCAAAGGAGAAACTCAGGAATCTGTATACCAATGTTCAAAGCAGTGTTGTTCACAGTAGCAAAAGGGGGAAACTACCCAAATGCCCATCATCCAATGAATGGATCAATGGTACATCATATATAAAAAGATATTATTCAGGGCGCCTGGGTGGCTCAGTGGGTTAAAGCCTCTGCCTTCGGCTCAGGTCATGATCCCAGGGTACTGGGATCGAGCCCCGCATCGGGCTCTCTGCTCAGCAGGGAGCCTGCTTCCTCTTCTCTCTCTGCCTGCCTCTCTGCCTACTTGTGATCTCTCTCTGTCAAATAAATAAATAAAATCTTTTAAAAAAAAAGAATATTAAAAAAAAGATATTATTCAGCCTTTAAAAAATAAAAATGAAATTCTGACATATGATAGGTCATAGATGAAAACATTCTAAGTGAAATAAAACAGACACGAAAGAACAAAAATACTGTATGATTTCACCTATGAGGCACCAAGAGTATTCAGATGCAGAGACAAAAGAGAATGGCGGTTGCCATAAGCTGAGTGGAAAGGAGAAAAGGGAGTTACTGTTTAATGGGTACAGAGTTTCAGTTGAGGAAAACAGAAAATTCTGGAGACAGAGGATGGTGATGGTTGCTCACCAGTGTAAATGAACTCAAAGCCACCAAAATGTCCTTATAAATGGCTACATGTTAAAATTTATGTTTATTTTGGGGCACGTGGGTGGCTCAATGGGTTAAGCCTCTGACTTCGGCTCAAGTCACGATCTCAGGGTCCTGGGATCGAGACCCGTATCGAGCTCTCTGCTCTGTGGGGAGCCTGATTCCTCCTCTTTCTCTCTCTTCCTGCCTCTCTGACTACTTGTGATCTCTCGCTCTGTCAAATAAATAAATAAAATCTTTTCTAAAAAATTTATGTTTATTTCACCAAAATACAGGGGGAAAAAAAAATCTATTCTAGAGACCGTAAGATATCACTACACATCTACCAGAAAACCTAAAATAGTAATTATATTTCTTTTCTCCTTTTGTTTTTATTTTCTTGATAGGAGAAGGTGGAGCTAACCCTAATGTAGATGAAGCTAACCCTAATGTAGGGTTATCATCATTTCACTATATGGGTACACCTTAAACTGACCAGTGATGTAGGTCAATTATTTCCCAATAAAACGTAAAAGGAAAGAAAAACAACACTACTATGTACTGAAAACAATGCAAGGAAACTGGATCTCCCATAATATGGTGTGAATGTCATATGGTATAGGCACTCTGCAAGACAGTTTGACGATTCCTATAAAAACTAAACATAGACTTAGCACACACTCCAGCAATCATACTCTTGGACACTTATCCCAAAAAGATGAAAATTATGCCCACACAAAAACCTATATATAATTGGCCACATCAGATTTAAAGTAGCCAACACTTGGAAACAACCAACATGTCCTACAATATATGAATGGCTGAAGAAAGTGTGATACAGCCAACCCACAGACTACTACTCATCAACAAAAAAGAAGGAACTGCTGATATACACAACTTGAATGGATGTTAAGGACATTACACTGAGAGGGGCACCTGAGTGGCGCAGTGGGTTAAAGCCTCTGCCTTCAGCTTGGGTCGTGATCCCAGGGTCCTGGGATCGAGACCCACATCAGGCTCTCTGCTCAGCAGGGAGCCTGTTTCCTCCTCTCTCTCTGCCTGCCTCTCTGCCTACTTGTGATTTCCATCTGTCAAATAAATAAATAAAATCTTTAAAAAAAAAAGGACATTACACTGAGAAAAATCAAAATCAAGAGATCACAAGCTATATCCCTCCACTTTTGTGACATTTCAAAATGAAATTACAGAGATGGAGAACAGATCAATGACTTCCAAGAGTTAGGGATAGTCGAGGGAAGAGTGGTTCATTCATGGAGGTTGAAGGGACTTACAATGATCTGAGATCAAAAATGCTTCAAAAATTATTCTGTATTCTCTTCAGGACCACATGTACTTCAGTTAATGTCCCTCCCCATCATTCCAATTCCTAGTGAAAGCACAATGGCAGCTACCCACAGAAATTCCACTGACAACTCGTCATACACCAACTTTTACCCACCACAATTTGGCCTATTTTCTTCCCAGTTTTGCCCAGGGTTACTATTAAGTTCAACCAGTGGTATTGACACAATACCTGCTATTTTCATATTTAATCTTCTACCACTTATGTATAATTACCTTCTTAAAATTCAAGAACACACAAAGATGGATAGGGTGCTGTCACGTCAAACAAATCCAGTTTATAAAAATCTGAACGCAAACACAGAATTTAGTGTGATGATCAAGTGTTCATCACTGTATTTTGTTAAAGAGAGTACTCTCCTGTGAAAGACTGTTTGCATGTAACTTTCCCAAACATCTTTACTACCATATTGTTCATAAAGAAACGAAGGTGTAAAGAATTGTAAGAACACAATAATAAAAGCAAACAACTGCAGTATTATGAAAGCCAATGTTTGATTCCATACAAAAAAAGTCATACAACTCACGTTTGTACCACTAATCCTTGCAACAGTTTTTCTTATTCCAATTCATGACTATTGTTTTCAGTTTCTTACGAAAATATGCACTATCCCTTTCACAGAAGATTTTATGATGAGATTAAATGACAAGAGTTGTGATTCCCGTGTGATCCATCACACCCACCAATCAGTGAAAAGTGTTCCCTTTTCTCTGCATCCTCACCAATATCTTGTTTCCTTAGTTCTTAATTTTAGCCATTCTGACCAGTGTGAGGTGGTATCTCATGTGGTTTTGATTTGGATTTCCTTGATGCTGAATGATGTTGAACATTTTTTCATGTGTCTGTTGGCCATTTCATGTGTCTGCTATCTGTTCATGTCTTCTTTGGAGAAACGTCTGTTCATGTCTTCTGCCCATTTCTTTTTTTTGGGTGTTGAGTTTGATAAGATCTTTATAGATTTTGGATTCTAGCCCTTTATCAGATAAGACATTTGCAAATATCTTCTCCCATTCTGTAGGTTGCCTCTTAGTTTTGTCAATGGTTTCCTATGCTGTGCAAAAGCTTTCTCTCTTGTTGAAGTCCCAGTAGTTCATTTTTGCTTTTGCTTCTTTTGCGTTTGGAGACTTGTCTAGCCAGAAGTTGCAGCAGCCAAGGTCAAAGAGGTTGCTATGGACAAGGTCAAAGAGGTTGCTGCCTATGTTCTCCTCTAGGATTCTGATGGATTCCTGTTTCACATTTAGCTCTTTCATCCATTTTGAGTTTATTTGTGTGAGTGGTATAAGAAAGTAGTCCAGTTTCCTTTTTCTGCATGTAGTTGTCCAATTTTCTCAACACCATTCATTCAAGAGATTTTTTTCCATTGGATCATTAATATCATTTTTTTGCAAATCCTTCGTTATCTGTTGTTCTCAAGGGAATATAAGAAGCCATGTTTCCTCTTTCTAGAAAGTCACATTTTAATAACCACAGCCATATTCTAACCAATTAACATTTATATCAGATGCTTAAATGTATTTGGCTTTAGGGACCTATATTTTCAAATTCTCTCCCATGCTCGACATTTCCCAGAGGACCCCAGACCAGCCCTCATCTACATGCTGCTACACAACCTGGTCATTTCAAATTCTAAGCTGGCACTGAAGTCTTCAGAAATTTTTAAAGAAGATAAACTTAGTCTGACATGGTCTACTATGACAACTTTTTCTATTGCTTAATGAGCTTTCCCCTACATATCTCTCTCTCTCTCTCTAGCAGTTCCTTTCACTGTTACTGATCTTCACCAAAGTACAGGTAAAAGACAAGCCCCCTGGGAAAACATGGAACCTTGACAGCCATGCACCCCCTCCCCCACAAAAAGTTTCCACATCTATGCTACCTGATCCAGAAAAATTACTGTCACTGTTACTCTGAAACAGAGCACCAGGGAATGAACTCGGACTGCCGATTCTGCTCTGAACAGTTCTACCATCTGTCACAAGATGTAGATGTTCTAATTTTGCACTTAGACCAAAATGGCTGCAAAATTATGTATGAGACTGTGTAACTACCACGTAAGGTCATACAGCAGAGTGACAAGAGCTGGGTTTCAGGACCCGCACTGCCCTCACTCCAGGCATGATCTATACCAGCACCTGCTGCCCGAGGCTACCTGGGCCCTCTCTTCCAATCACAGGGCTCCAACAAGCCCATATGCCCTCTCAGACCATGCCCTCTGCTTGGACCACTCCTGTCCTACCTGTCCTCTGGCTAAACCCACTCACCTTCTAACCCCAGGCCCCATTGATAAGTGTTCCCTAATGGCTTCAGAAGCATCTTCAGCTTATCTTCACCCAACCATTTCTCACTATTCACTGTCTGGGATGATGTTGCCTCCCTACTAATGAAGTCTTGAGGGCAGGAAAGCCTGCTTCTCCCAAGCTTGTATACCCTGTGCCCAGCAGGTTTACCATAAAGCTAACAAAGCTTAAGATCAAGGCTCCTGCATTACAAGCCCTCTTCTGAAGCCATAGGAGAGCCCTATGTGTTGTTTATGTTTGTTTTTTCTCTCAATTTCCAATAGTAATATATTTTTTTAAATGTGATAGTTTGATTGTCAAAGTCAGGGGTGGTCATCTTGACCATCAGTGGCAAACAATATGAACTATTGGGAAATTAGCTTGTGATTGAGTGTCTATCCAAGTGTTTTGGGTGAAATGTTACAGAAAAAAATGATTATATCGTACGCTGGAGTTAAGGGGGAGATGTTTTAACTGCCATTATTTGATTATGCTGTCTTTCCATTCGACGTCCCCTAGGACACACTTCCCTTGCCTATTGGGTGAAACTAACGTGTCTGAGGACATTTTTGGAATTTGGTAAAGAGGAGGCTGGATTGTGAATGCATACGGAATTGCTCGGCTTTTAAAAATTTTGTCATTTCTCATTATAAATATTCACCTTGACGTACTTCTGTTTTTATAATTTTATATTCCTTTTCTGAAAAACAACCCTTCCAATTGCATAAACCCAGGCTTCACAAAACCTGGATCTGCCCCTGCCTGTGCCTCACCTAACCTGACACACTGAACTGGTCAAGTGTAAGCGTGCATGCACAAATGGACCGAGGCAGGTCATTCAACATCTCTCA
Organism: Mustela erminea; assembly: GCF_009829155.1. Taxonomy (NCBI): domain Eukaryota; kingdom Metazoa; phylum Chordata; class Mammalia; order Carnivora; family Mustelidae; genus Mustela; species Mustela erminea. Next base: position 65,129,233 of record NC_045616.1, read on the forward strand.
GTTCACCACCTCCAAGTAATAGCAAAGTATAGGTCTAATGAAATAGCTCAGGGTGCCTGGGTGGCTCAGTTGTTAAGCATCTGCCTCAGGCTCAGGTCAAGATCCCAGGGTCCTGGGTTTGAGCCCCACATCAGGCTCCCCGCTCAGCAGGAAGCCTGCTTCTCCCTCTCCAACTCCCCCTGCTTGCGTTCCCTCTCTGGCTGTGTCTCTCTCTGTCAAATAAATTAATAATAATAATGAAACAGCTCGTGTGTAAAAACATTTTGCACAGCACTACAAGGTGCCCCAAACAGTTAAGGTAGTAACGCCAACGACTTCTTTCCAAAGACATGGAGTGTATTAACTGAAAGGAGATACTAGGAAAGAATGCCAAAGAAGGGATCTGAGTTCGTGTGACATCGTTCACAGATCATCTTTACTGAGTCAAGAAACTCTTCAGGAATCTTAAGCTGGACAAGATAAGCTTTTAATTCCCTACTGTTTTATTAGAACCTCCTCCCTATTAAATTCTAATTCTGGGCTAAGAATTGTCTGCTTCACAAAAACTTAATTTTGAATTTCAAATATTGAGAGTCTACATTGTGCCTCCAAAATGTGGTTAAGCTTCACACTCTGGGACCTGCTTCCCCCAAACCTTGTAACTTTCTGACTGTTGTGACAACCCCCTCCTCACGTGACCTTTGCTCTGACTGTTGTGTGCCTGGAGTACAGAACAACCTGCCGGTCCCTATCCCAAAACAGGGGTGGCCATAGACCGGCTGGGCAAATTGAACAACAGTACAGGAATAAGTGAGCAATAAAACTGAAGAGTGTACTGAATGAACCTTGACCACTGCTTGTGTGGAACTAAACTAGAACCACATATTCATTTAACAAACATTTCCTGAGCATGGCACTGTACTGGTACCGGAAAATCAGGGGATAAGACAGTAATTCCTTAAATCTCTGCTGCTCTGGTGATTTCAAGCTTAATAAAAGAGATGAAACCAAACAATAAGAAAACCTCCTCAAAAACCTAAAAGGGTGAGGTGGGTGTCCCATTTGAGCTAAAATGTGCACAATGAGTAAGAATTTAAATACAAAGAGAGAGGAAGCAAGAGTGTGCCAACTAGAGGAAACAGCAGACCAAACTAGAGGTCTGGGAAAATGAATAAGCATGACACTCGTGAGACACTGAGAACAGTATGGCTGGAGTTAATGGTGCAAAGGGTTTCTACAATCACAGATGTGACCAAGTACCAGCTTTAATTATTGTTTTTCCAGCTGGGTCACCACCCTAGTGACCACAGCCGCGGTCTAGAATATTGCTATCATGGGTCAGAGAACAAGCTCACCTTCCCTCAGTGGTTTTCCAGATATGCAGTTGGCCAACACTTACTGAAAGGCTGTAACATGCTGGACACCACACTAGGTATTTTGATATAATGGAGGATGATAATTTGTGTCCACAGGACACATGGTTGTGGTGTGACAGAGGCTGAAAGAGGATCTGAGGTTCAAATCCAAGTTCTATTGTAATTCAGCTAGGCGGCTATTCCCTGATCACGTCTGAGCCTATCACAGCTCCTGGGCCAGATAAATAAGCACTGATGAAGAAAAACCAGACCCATGTCAATGAACCTCAGTTTTCCTTCTGGTAAAAGAAGGCTAACTCCTAGGGTTTTCTGTACATTAGAGAATTCTTGAAGAAGTATAGAGCACCATAGTTGGCATATAACAGATTAAAAACCAAACATTTCTAATATATTTCATTGGACCCAATGTGTCCATTTTGCTCCAAATAATTTGTCCTACTTAAATGTGAATGTTAGTATTCTTTAGTGGAATTTTCATTTTTCTAATTTTTCTAAATCATTTTTTAAAGCAGAAAGCTATTATTCCCTTTCAATTATCCTCACTTTTGGAAAGCCCAGGCTTTCAGGCCACAGGCTCTACCCACGGCACAAAAGGGTATTACAACCTGATTATCAAAATAACCAGGAAGCAGGAGCATCCTTCCAAAATGGTAACCTAACACCTAAAGCACAAACAAGTCTTAGAAAATTTCCAGAAAGATACCAAATGTATAGCTTTCCATGCCCTATGTTTTTATTTGTCTACCTACTTATTGTCCATCTCTCCACTCTTAAGCAGGCTCTGGGAGAGTAGGGTCTTAGAATCCTGACTATTTCCCTCTGTGCTATATCCTTTGTGCCTAGAATAGTGCACTATACTAAACAGGGGTTTAAACACCCCTGATTAAGGAAGAATAAAGTTGGTAATCCTCATGGGATCAGTTTTGTTAGAAATAAGGCTAACGCCAGAGTGTATCAAATTATGACAAGGGAAAAGAGTCATGAATTTAAAACACCTACTCAAACCACACACATGCACAACCTCGGGGGTGAGAGGGAGGAGTTATTAGTAAGGCAGAATCACTATCCCATCTTCTGTAATAGCTCCCTTTCTAGAATGTGTTAATAAAACATCTTAATTGGATCACATCTTACTTCTTCTGAGGGTTCTCTGAGAGAAATATCTGACCCCTACGAATCATGCCTGAAATGGTTAAGATGGTAATATTTTTAAAAGCCACTAGAACAAAAATTACTTCACATTCTGTGTTGAAGAACACAAGGCTGCATATTGCCCAAACTGTGGGGGCTGTCACTAAAGTATGGGAAGTGAGACAATCAGACTTTATGAACATGTGGTACTTATTTACCCAGAGCCCCCAAATCTACACCCACAAGGAAATTCCTTCAAAGTTGGGTGCTAGGGCTGATTCTTCCAGAAGTTTCCCGCAGTTGTACATTTTACCTTTGGCCCTTTATTAGAAGTATGTCCTATCAGTAGTGATAGAAGGGGTTACCAGAAACCCTCCCTGTGCTAAGAAGACAGGGTACCATTTAAGCATCTGGACAAGGACAAAGCTAATGGAGGGCTTATGTAACATTCCAAGTCATAGGTTTAGCTAATGTCTGAGAAGTGGTCTTCCCCTCTGCTCTTTCAATACCATGAAGCAATCTCTGGCAGCAGCTAAGGATCTCAGGACTTCCAGGAACTGACATCTTGTGGCTCCTCGCCAGGCAGGATGAAGCAGTTACCACGGTTCCTCTACACTATGGGCAGAACATGCAGCTTTCAAGGTTGTTTGCCCCCTTACAAGCAAGACAGGAGAAACAGCAGAAAGGACCGAACAGGAAAAAATCAAGTCAGCAGAAAACAAAAGCCATCGAGGAGCGGCGACTTCAATTAGCCCAGCCAAAACAATGTTGGAAAAACCCAGGCAAGAAGGGGCAATTAGTTGAGATGCACATGCTGCTGGGATTAAGTCAGGAGACATAAGCTGCTAAAAATAAATTTTCACAAAGGCAACACGTGATCTAGAAATTGTTCTCAGGCAAAAGCCCTTCCTGATTCCATTCTCAAAGGCAGACTTAGCTGTACTGGTATGTGCTAAAAGACACCTTCATCCATGCCCCCGACACCCGAGCTAATAAAATGTCTATTACCTTGAGCTGGAGAGCTTGATGGAGCAAATGAAAAACAATTACTGAGCCCATTTTTTTTTTTTTTTTTTTTTTTAGTATATTTGTTTTAGAGGGTCAGGGCTTACCTAGATTTAGTTATAGGCAGGATCCTCTAGCAAGACAAAAAAAAGTTGAGAAAAGGGAGATGCTTTAATGGAAAGACCAGGAAGTAGTACCATTCTTCACAATTAAAGCTTAAGAGAGACTGCAGGGCTGTGAAGAACAAAATGGCGTCCTTGGGTAATGGCCGACGGGGCAATCAACTTGTGGTGACAAGTTGGGAAGGTCATTTTAATTAACCAGGGCAGGTGGGAAAACCCTAGGCTTGTTGTGGTCTCTACCACTTTCAAAGCAAGAAAATTATACAGCTTCTAATATAGATAGCATTAAATATTCTGAATATCAAACCAGTGCAGTTTAATTAGTCAAGTGAGTCACTCACCCTAAGAACCTTAATTTCCTCATCTCAAAGTGAGGGTGACCAGGCAAAAGTCTCAACGATAGCGTCCCTTACTAACATTGAGATAATCGGGGAGAGAGGCCAGTCACAGGCAGCCCTCAGGGACAGAGAGCCCCAAGGAGAGAAGGAGCAGCATCTGGAGGACAGGATTTCCTTCAACAGGAACCAGAAGCCAGAGGGATTTTGTGCGAGTCAGGAAGGAGGTGTCTGCCAGGTGAGCAAAAAACAAAGCCACTAAGTCCCCGCCTTAATAGGAAGCTGCCTCCCTCGTCTAGGAAACAGGCCCTGGGACCCGTCCTCGGGTCCTTCCCCTATACGGCAGGGACCAAGAAGCGTACACTCAGCCAAGGACTCAAGGAAGTTACTCCAAGCCCCAGAAATCCAAGTGCTTGACTGGGGCAGATTCCGCTCAGCTAGCTAGCTAACGAGCCGAGTCAAAGGCCTAAACATCAGATCAGCGAGCCCAGGGGCAACCAATATTCCTGGGGCAAACACAGCAAGCTACCATGAACTTGGGAGAGTAACAAAACCTAAAATGCTAACGAAGAGGGAAGCAGCTTAGAGCCAGCTGGCCACAAGCTCCTGAAGTAAAACTGTGCTGCCAAACCATTAAACCATTTGCAGCCTCCAGAGAACAGAAATGATGATACTCCTCAGTCAGCTGCTACGATGAACATGCCTGAAGGGTGGAAGAGAGCAAGGGCCCACACGCAATGGTTCACAGACACACCCTCTGCAGATGTTACAAACGTCTCCAGGGATCAGAGGCTTGCATTCAACCGAATTGGAGAAACATAAGAAATGAAGGAACCGTAACAAAAAAAATTTTTAAATCAAGATATTTTTGAACATCTATAAAGTATACAGAATTGAACACACTGCCTTTGCACAATGAAAATGGGAATGCCCAGTTTCATAATTAGTAGTTATTAAAGCTAAAAAAAACTAGCTATGAAATTATCTGGAAGTTATTTGACGAAATGATGTTATATCTCATTCGCAAAGCAAGCCACTAAAATTTGAAATACGAGGGGCGCCTGGGTGGCTCAGTGGGGTAAAGCCTCTGCCTTTGGCTCAGGTCATGATCCCGGGGTCTTGGGACTCAGCCCCACATAGGGCTCTCTGCTCAGCAGGAATCCTGCTTCCTCCTCTCTGTCTCTGCCTGCCTCTCTGCCTACTTGTGATCTCTGTCTGTCAAATAAATTAATAAAATCTTTTAAACAAAAATTTGAAATATGTATACCCTTCATCCAGCAATTCCACTCCTGGGAACCCATACTACAGAGACAAAAATATCAATACATAAGGACATATAGACAAAGATATCTAGTAAACAACTGTTCATGGTCAGAGAACCAAAACAAAGTGAGTACCCATCCACGGACAAAAGACCTGGTTCACACCCACTCATTAGAAAGAATGAGTCTGAGCTTTGCCTGATGACTTAGAGGACTTTCTACTCCGTTTGGTGGGCTAAAGATAAAGAGCCCCAAACAGGATCCAGATTTTAAAAAATAATTCATTAAAGCCTGTGTCTAAGTTTATGCATAGGATTGTAGGAGAACACAAAAATCAGTAAATATATCCATTAATTCTAGTTCTCAAACTTTAGTGTGAAACAGAACTACCTGAAAGTTGCTTTAAAATGTACCCTGCTGGGCCCCACTGGTGCCCCAGAATCTCTGATTCAGTAAGTCTGGGGTAAAGGTCTCAAAATTCTTTTTGCCAGTAAGTTCCAAGGGGATTCTAATGCTTGCCGCTGAGACAAATGCATCAATCTTCAACAGTAGTTACCAGGGAGACAGAAAAGGAGGTATAAAATGGGGACGAATAATTAATGGACTCTGCCCAAGATCCTAATGGATTTCCTATAGGATTCCTTTCATGGAAGACTGCGTGTACAAATTTGCAAAAAGTAATGTCTAATATTTCTACTTATATTTTCTATGATGAGCAAGGGTTAAATAACTTTAAAATATAGCTATTTTGGGGGCGCCTGGGTGGCTCAGTGGGTTAAGCCGCTGCCTTCGGCTCAGGTCATGATCTCAGGGTCCTGGGATCGAGTCCCGCATAAGGCTCTCTGCTCAGCAGAGAGTGTGCTTCCTCCTCTCTCTCTCTGCCTGCCTCTCAGTGTACTTGTGATTTCTCTCTGTCAAATAAATAAATAAAATCTTAAAAAATAATAATAATAAATATAAAATATAGCTATTTTTATTGAGAAAAAATTTTTGCCATCAACAGTTTCTCAAGGAAGAGCTCGTCTGCTTTATTCACAGCACTGAACTGATTTGGGGAAGATCAGTGCTACTTACAACATACATAAAAATCAAATATAATGTGAAAGGAAGTTTCTAGATTAACAAGTATAACATACATTTGTTTAATGACACTTATTAATTTCTAAAAACTTTGAGAAAACTCAATTTTAAAAGTAACTGAAAAACAATGAACAGCATAATACTCTCTGGCTTGTGAAGGCAAAATCCCTTTCAAAATTAAAGCAAAGGGGCACCTGGGTGGCTCAGTGGGTTAAGCCTCTGCCTTCAGCTCAGGTCATGATCTTAGGGTCCTGGGATAAAGCCCCGCATCCTCCTCTCTCTCTCTCTGTCTGCCTCTCTGCCTGCTTGTGACCTCTTTTTGTCTGTCAAATAAATAAATAAAATATTTTTAAAAAATAATTCAAGCAAATACCAAGTAAGCAAAATCTCTCCTTTTAAACACTACTTGCATCATTTCTGATCTTTTTATGTACAAACTAGGAAGCAAGGGGCTGAAAACAACAAACTAAAAGAATAAAAATAACTTTATGACTTCCAATATAGAACTTTCAAGTTCCCAAGGGTATGAGTTAAGGAGGTTTTAAGATAGAGAATAAACATCTTAGATTATATTAATTATAAATGACACTTTTCCAGGCTTTCACACTTGTCATTAGCTTCAGCATGACTACTCTGCTAGCTTAACACTCCTCCTCCCAAAACCATATTGTCACTTAATCTAACGACTAAGCCTAGGGGCACCTAGAGGTCAGTGAAGGGCCCCACTCTTGTTTTTGGCTCAGGTCATGATCTCAGGGGTCCTGAGCTCCAGCCAGATGTTGGGCTCTGTGCTCTCAGCAGAAAGGCTGCTTCAGAAACTGTCTCCCGCTTCCTCTCCCCCTTCTTCTTCTCTCTGTAAAATAAGTAAAATCCTTAAAAATAAATAAAAATTAAAAATTAATAATAAGCCTAGACCTCAAACCCGATTGCAAATGTCTACTATTTTTTCTATCATGAGCAAACAGCCTGGTCTTCCAAAGGGGCTCCTTTACTGCTCCTTAGAGACAGAGTCAGGAAGCTGCTCTGGGCTAAAAATTGGATTTGCAAGGCTCAGGTCCCCATGGTATACAAATCGATATAAAACTCTTGGCTACCAGTCGCCAACCCCTGCTCCTTCTCTAACCTTATTACAGTGCAGTGTTTCTCTTTTCCTGCAACAGCAACTCAATGGACCTCCATTGTTCATTTTAAAAATAGAATGAGTCTGTGGCTGAGCTGAGGAATATCCCTGCAGCTCCAACACTAAGGCTGCCTCCCCTCTAAAGATGAGCAAGCGGAAATGTTGGCCAAAAAACTATAAAGTTCGACAGCACACCAGACGAAATCAGAAATTTTAACACCCTCTGAAACAAATTCCTGAAATGCAAAAAAAAATTTAAGTCCTTTCTTTGTGCACACAATAAAATACACAAGATAATGAAACTATATGGGCATAAGAAACAGACCAAGATTTGAAAATACTATATAGAAACCACAAATGAAGTAATGGAAACTAAAATTGTAAGATAAATAGACTCGACAACACAGTAAATTAAGTAGAAAATTAAAAATATTAGGGGCACCTGGGTGGCTCAGTTGGTTAGCTCTTGATTTTGGCTCTGGTCATGATCTTAGGGTCCTGGGATGGAGTCTGGGACTCGGTTCCACACTCAGCAAGGAATCTGCTTCGGGATCTCTCTCTCCCTTACCCTCTGGCCCTCCCCTGCTTGCACCAGCTTGCACATGTGTGTGCTCACACACATGTGTGCTCTCTCTAAACAAATCTTAAATTAAAAAAAGAAAAAAGAAAAAATGCTCCTAGAATTCAGTCCACAGACGGATTGCATGGAGCACTGGGTGTGGTACAAAAACAATGAATACTGTTATGCTGAAAATAAATTTTAAAAATGATTTTTAAAAAAAAGGACAAAAAAAAAAAAAACAGTCCTTGAAATGAGAAACAATAGTGGAAAGAGAAAAACTGGAAAGAGAAACAATAGTGAAAGACCTAAAAAAATAAAACTCTAAGATGAAATGTGACAGCTTACTTCATGGATCCAAATAAAATGCATGAGGAAAAAAAGAGTACTTACAACTGTAGATTTTCTATAGGCATAAAGGTATCTCTCCACCATCTTCTTTAAAAACTTTAATTCTAATATAGTTACCATTACAATGCTATATGTACAATGCTGTATGTATTAGTTTTAGATGTACAATATAGTGATTCAACCACTCACTGTATTACTCAGCGCTCATTGTGGTTAAGTGTGCTCATAATCTTCTCCTCTCTCACCAATGCCAAGCCCGTGCCCCCCACCACAACTCGTAAACATCAGTTCATTCTCTGTATTTAAGAATTTGTTTTTTGTGTGTCTCTCGTCTTCTTTGTTCATTTGTTTCATTCCTTAAATTCCACATGAGTGAAATCTAATGGTATTTGAAAGTACAACACTCATGACAAAAACCCTCAATAAAGTGGGTTTAGAGGAATAACCCTCAACATAATAAAGGCCTTATATGAAAAAGCCACAGCTAACATTATACTCAATGGCAAAAAAACTCATAGTTTTTTCCCTAAGGTCAGGAACAAGACAAGGATGTACACTCTCACTACTTTTATTCAACATAGTACTAGAAGTCCTAGCCACAGCAATCAGACAGGAAAAAGAAATAAAAGGCATCCAAACTGGTAAGGAAGAAGTAAAACATTCACTATTTGTAGGTGACAAGACACCATATAAGAAATATCCTGAAGACCACAAAAACCTACCAGATCTGGTAAACGAATACCCCCTACCATTTTTAGTAAGGATTCTCTTTAACAACCAAGAAGCAAAGACCTTTGATTTTTAAAAATGAATTCTTACGTCAAAACAGATTATAATCAAAGGAACAAAAACAAAATGACCTGAACAAAGCGCCTTTTTGTGGAAAGTGGGTCAAAGTTGAAAATCATCTCTATCAAATTTTTCCTCCATAATTATCACTCTATTTATGGGATCTAATCCTCCATAAAATAAATCTTGCAATTAATATTTTAAAGCACATTTTGGGGCGCCTGGGTGGCTCAGTGGGTTAAGCCTCTGCCTTCAGCTCAGGTCATGATCTCAGGGTCCTGGGATTGAGCCCCACATCAGGCTCTCTGCTCAGCAGGGAGCCTGCTTCCATTCCTCTCTGCTTCCTTGTGAGCTCTCTGTCAAGTAAATAAATAAAATCTTTAAAAAAATAAATAAATAAAGCACATCTTAATAAGACTTTTCGTTAGCCCACAATTATTATTTTGTAATTTAAAGGTATCTCCATATGTTATAGGCCCTTCAAAATTTCTATGGGGGGGGGGGGGTTATCTTCATTATACACTTGCCAGAGTCAGTTTCTTTTTCTAAGAAAACAAATCATAATGAATGGATTGTTAGTATATCAAAGTACCCAAATAAAGAGATCCGATATACTGCAGTCAAGGGGCAACTGGCTGGCTCAGCTCAGTCAGTAGAGCCTGTAATTCTTATCTCAGGACCATGAGTTTGAGCCCCATGGTGGGTGTAGAGATTACTTAAAAAGATAGAAACTTAAGGGGCACCTGGGTGGCTCAGTGGGTTGAGGCCTCTGCCTTCAGCTCAGGTCATGATTCCGGGGTCCTGGGATCGAGCCCCGTATCCGGCTCTCTGCTCAGCAGGGAGCCTGCTTCCTCCTCTCTCTCTTCCTGTCTCTCTGCCTACTTGTAATCTCTGTCTGTCAAATAAATAAATAAATCTTAAAAAAAAAAGATAAAAACTTAATACATATATATATATATATGGCAATTTTAAAAATCATTCAAATAAATGCCTTAATAATTAATAACCTTAATGTCAATAAAATTCAGCACAAATATAAATATAGCTCTGAAGAAACACAAAATATCAACAGTGCTCATACTGATGATGGGATTAAACATGGGATTTTAATGTTTGTTGATATTTCCAATTTTTATAATATATGAAACATAAATATGAATTTTAAAAATTAAATATTTACAAACCAGATTTTATAAACTAGAAGCTTGGAGTAAATACTTCTCAAACTTCTGAACACAGAAGAGCAGAGAGAAGGCCCACCACAGAATACAGAAACAAGTTTTATTATAGTTCTCACGTGTTCTCCATTTACATGATACTAATTTCATAGAAATTGGTTTAAGTCTTATTTTCATTATAATGTATCCCCTCTGAACTCTTACTGCATGTGCCCAAGTACTCAAATTGGCTGCGATCAGTTTATCATATTGACTTTAAAGTTTAAGTGGGGGATAAAATCAGGTTACAACATATATATATGTATGTGTGTGTATCTATATCTATATAGATATTAGGAGTCATATTGAACACAAATGTACATATTTCATCTAAGATCATCAGTTATAACTTTCATTTTATATTCCACTAAAAAAATTATCATAATACAATTGAATTTTATTTCATACTCATTGCAACAATTTCTTTTTTTTTTTTTAAGATTTTTATTTATTGATTTGACAGAGAGAGATCACAAGCAGGCAGAGAGGCAGGCAGAGAGAGAGAGAGAGGGAAGCAGGCTCCCTGCTGAGCAGAGAGCCCGATGTGGGACTTGATCCCAGGACCCCGAGATCATGACCCGAGCCGAAGGCAGTGGCTTAACCCACTGAGCCACCCAGGCGCCCCTCACTGCAACAATTTCTAAATTTAGACAGATTTTATCATGTTTCATGATACTATTTCCATGTGTTCCATGTCACTGTGTGTACACAATAGCTCAACTTTTTAATACCAAATCCTGGTAGAAACATCTTGACAGCATTTAATTCATGTAGCAACAACAATCACAAGTACTTCTGTCACAAGTAATCTTAAGTGAACTCATACAACCATTAAAACCCAGGACACACATGCACAGAGAGTTAACTACAACATGATATCTGCCATAATGCACAGCAGATATAAGAATATCTGAATTCCAGGGGCACCTGGGTGGCTCAGTGGGTTAAAGCCTCTGCCTTCAGCTCGGGTCATAATCTCAGGGTCCTGGGATCGAGCCCCACATTGGGCTCTCTGCTCAGCAGGGAGCTTGCTTCCTCCTCTTTCTCTGCCTGCCTCTCTGCCTGCTTGTGATCTCTGTCTGTCAAATAAATAAATAAAATCTTAAAAAAAAAAACTTAATTAAATGAGATGTTAATTTGAGGGAAGGAAATTAAAATGAGGGCAAGAAAAACTGCACCTTAGAATCAACAAAGAATTATTTTATTTTTTTTAAGATTTTATTTATTTATTTGACAGACAGAGATCACAAGAAGGCAGAGAGGCAGGCAGAGAGAGAGAGGAGAAAGCAGGCTCCCTGCTGAGCAGAGAGCCCGATGCAGGGGCTCCATCCCAGAACCCAGGGATCATGACCTGAGCTGAAGGCAGAGGCTTTAACCCACTGAGCCACCCAGGCGTCCCAACAAAGAATTATTTTAATATAACATCTACAGGGGATGCGATTCTGAGTAATGTCTTCTTAGCACCTTTCATATATTTCATTTTATTTTAGTCAGTACATACTGTTTGATAATTTGAAAAGTATCTTGGCTTTTGTTTTTTAAGTCCCTTCTTTCCTTGGGCTCTGTGTATTGACTCTCTAGTCTGATCATAATCAAACAGTTAGGAATCAAAACAGCTATACCGTAGGATGCTGATCAACTACAAGATTTATTATCTTGATTAGGTTTGTGGGATTTGAGGTAGGAAAGCAGGACAGAATAAGTAAAGGTGAGAAGGAGGAAGATACAAAAAATAATAATAATAATAAATAAAAAGCCAGGGAGACTTAGGAACTATTTACAGTTTAGCCTTGAACCATTCTTCATCACTATGGCTGAGCAGGCTCCAATCTGCCTACAGTTTGTGACTTGCACATCGCAACCTAGAAAGAGTACTACAGACCACTGGGCAACCCAGGAGGCATGTCATTCATTATTCTGACACCCGTTCATTTTATCATTTACTTTTTCCTCCAGAGAATAGAGTGGGGGATGTAAAAGGTGGGGGAATCAGTACAGGGAGAAGGAGGGAGGTTGGGCTACCTCTACAGTGAAGTGTGCTAAGGGGAAATGAATAAATAGATTTTAATTGAAGATTCTGATTAAGTATGTTCTAGTTCCTCCATACTTCATTCTATTAAAGACTAACCTCAATTGAACTCATATTTTTTAGCCTAGATGCAGTGCTCTGACTCAATTCCATGCACTGAAGATTCAAAGTTCACCTGAAACCACAGTTCCCACACACCCATCCATGCCCACTCCCCACCAACTCAGTCAGATTCTAAGGAAAGAGGTTTGGCCAAGGGAAAATGAAACCATATGCCATTTCCTCTACGAAGAGAGGAATTTCACTTCCCTGTTACACCCAGGAATTGCTCTCAAGAATAGAAAAGAATCCTTCCTGCCTCAATGCAGAAGGCACCCTTGACGGAGCATCTCCCTGGGCATCTGTCAGCCCAACCCACACCTATTCTATGGATGCCCCAGCACTTGGCCCTTTGAATTCCTTTGTCATTTTAGCTAATACAGCTGTCATTAGGCTTTACCCCAAAAAAGACACACAGAGAAGATATTCTTGAATATCATCATGGTATCTTAAAATACAATGTTCAAAAATCATTCACACAAATGAGATGGGTATTTCTGAGTCTAGAAGTTAAACCGTTTAAATAAAACTCCTCAGGGAACTTTCACGAAACCCCAGACGTTAGAACCAAGAGCCAATCCATTTTAAAAGGGTCTGTGTGAATACCGGAATGAGACAGTAAGGCTCAGTTCGTTTTTTAAAGCCTCAACTCAACAGTGAGTCAAACATCGCTCTCCACTTCGGTCAGGTAGTTTTTGAGTGTCAGAAAGGGACACTGAGGGACACCTGGGTGGCTCAGTTGGTTAAGCAGCTGCCTTCGGCTCAGGTCATGATCCCAGCGTCCTGGGATCGAGTCCCACATCGGGCTCCTTGCTCGGCAGGGAGCCTGCTTCTCCCTCTGCCTCTGCCTGCCATTCTGTCTGCCTGTGCTCACTCTCTCTCCCTCTCTCTCTCTGATAAATAAATAAAATCTTTAAAAAAAAAAAAAAAAAAAAGAAAGGGACACTGAGAGCTGAAGTCCAGTGCGTGGGGACTTACATAAAGAGGTACTTCGCCGCAGCTCAACTCCATGGCTTCTGCATCTGCAAAGAAGATAATGAATGAGAACTGTTACTCCAGGAGGCACTGTAACCAACCTGCACCCCTATGTCCTGCCTGGCAGTGACCGACACCTGGGGAGGAAGGACCATGGGTATTTGACAGACAGAGATCACAAGTAGGCAGAGAGGCAGGCAGAGAGAGAGAAACTACTTTTGATGAGAATACAGACTTAATCTGAAGACCAGATTACTTCTTTAACAAAAACTGCAGACACAAAGTCATGAACAACAGAAAAGAGATTCTAGCTATATAAAATCCCCTCCCCCTTTCTTCTCTCACATTAATGTGCACACATAAGGAAAACTTATCAACCCCAGATATTATCCTGATAGCTCTCAAAAGAGAAATATTTCAAAAAGCCAAGAAAGTCAACAAGTCCAAAGTTTTACCTTCATTAACTCCTAAAGGTTAGAATCTACCTTGGTCTGAATGAGGCAGGAGACCTCAGTGACAAGACAGTTCTTTGCCTCTCCTCCAGAAGGCCAAAGACTTCTGTCTCATGGTCACACGTCAGGTATGCATGCACTCCACTGTTACCAACCTCCCCACCAGTTGCATGCATCTTATCTGCCTCTGGGTATGCGTACCCTTAAAAACCCATACCCAGAAACAACCTTGAAGCTTAATTTTAAAATTTATTTAAAAGAAAAAAAAAAGCTAGCACCATTCCAAAAGGAGTTCACTGAACACGTACAGGGGGCCAACCATTACACAAAGATGATCAGGAAGTGGTCTAGCCCTCAAAAACCTCAGCTTCACAAGGAAGACCAAAAAAGGGAAGAGTAGGCTGCGTGAGAATTCTGCAAGGGTCAGACAGGGAGACCCAACCACCACCCAAGTTCTGCCTCTGGGTCTCAGGTGAAACTCTAGCAATAGTGCCTCGGGGACATCTGGTAGGGCCACAGGCATATAGCAACCTGAACTGTGACATTTAGTACGGTAATACCCCAAGTAGACACTAGGCAAGAAGGAAAATACTTGAAGTTCTTTTTTTTTCTTTTAATAAAAACCTTTAACTTCAGTTTTATTAATACTTCATACACATGCTGCCACTGGCACCCTCTCAGGTCACAAGTTATATTTCCTAAGTCATCCTCAGAGAACACCAAACGTCAAACAAGCTCATTTTCCACACATCGTACCCTGTGGCAGTTTATGCAGACCTACTTGAGTGGGCTTATATATTATAATCAATTCTTAATGAAACTAACCTCATAAACTGGATGAATGGCTTAAGGATTCTAGGACAGAAACTTCAAATTAAAGATAATACTACTAATAATACTAATACTAATAAGAATATGACAAATGAGACTCTCATTCCTAAGTATGAATTATTCATCAACTACAAAATAAAAATGGCTAAGAACAACAAATAGATAGCCCTCCCCAAAAATCTGCCATCAAGTATGTATTTAAATATGAAATATACCCAACAGCATATACCATGACCTCCTACCCTAAAGTCATACTGTGCTTCGAGGTATCCGCAATTTTTTACCTCTGTTTACAATCATGCCATACACAATTTCAATCCATCAAAAAAATTTCACTAAACTTGATAAAATTAGGTCTTTGTGAAATTTCTACTTAATATCAAAAGAAGTATATTCTATAGTAAATGTGATTTTAAAATGAATGAAATACACAGAGAATAATAAAATCAAAATGTATTCCTTTATGAGCAAAACTCTGAACACTCCTGAATAGTCTGGTAAGTTTTACAAGCTGTGTGACAGGTTTGCCATGTACTCATAAAACACAGATGTTTTCCCTTACTCAGCTTTTTATACTTTGTCTTGATGATACATCTAAAAGAAACTACTTTTTTTTTTTTTAAAGATTTTATTTATTTATTTGACAGAGAGAGATCACAAGTAGGCAGAGAGGCAGGCAGAGAGAGAGAGGGAAGCAGGCTCCCTGCTGAGCAGAGAGCCTGATGTGGGACTCCATCCCAGGACCCTGAGATCATGACCTGAGCCGAAGGCAGCGGCTTAACCCACTGAGCCACCCAGGCGCCCCAAGAAACTACTTTTTTAAAAAAATATATTTTACTTATTTATTTGACAGACAGAGATCACAAGTAGTCAGAGAAGCAGGCAGAGAGAGAGAGAGGAGGAATCAGGCTCCCTGCTAAGTAGAGAGTCTGATGCGGTGCTTGATCCCAGGACTATGGGATCATGACCTGAGCAGAAGGCAGAGGCTTTAACCCACTGAGCCACCCAGGTGCCCCCTAAAGAAACTACTTTTGATGAGAATACAGACTTAATTTGAAGACTAGATTATTTCTTTAACAAATAGTAATATTTTAGGGGCATGTGGGTGGCTCAGTTGGTTAGACATCTGACTTGGGCTCAGGTCATGATCCTGGGGTCCTGGGACCCAGCCCCACATTAGGCTCCCTGCTCAGCAGTCTCTTTCTCCACTCCACTTCCACTCCCCCTGCTTGTGTTGCCTCTCTGGCTGTCTCTCTCTCTCTCTGTCAAATAAATAAATAAAATCTTCACCCAAAAAAAAAAAAAAAAAAGCATGATGAGCTAAAGATACCCGTTCCTTCTGGAAATATTAGAATCATAATATGACTATAGAATAATAATAGAATAGGGACACCTTGGTGGCTCAGTCAGTTAAGCATCTGTCTTCACCTCAGGTCATGATCCCAGAGTCCTGGGATCCCAGAGTCCTGGGATCAAGTCCTACACTGGGCTCCCTGCTCAGCTGGGAGCCTGCTTTTCCTTCTCCCTTTAACCCCTACTCCTGCTTGGGCTATCAGCGGTACACGCTCTTGCTCTCTCACTCTCTCGCTCTCTCTCTTTCAAATGAATTTTTTAAATCTTGGAAAAAAAAGTAATGTTCTCTAGGAAAACCATTCAACCACAACCACTGGTAGGGCAGCTGCTTGGATAAGAAGCTTAAAAAGCACCATGAGTGAAATTTGTTCACTGTGTCATCCATAGAAAACATATGGTAATGAACTTGAAACTGAAAACCTGCAGAGTTCCTCAGTACATCAGTCATGATTAATTTTATAGGAGTAAGTAACACCTTCAAACTAGGAAAAAAAAAGAATTTCAAACATGGTCCAATCTTGGCAATTTCCGCCATGGTATGGGAAAGGATCATAAAAACCCATATACACCAAGTGAGGTATATTGGTTATACTGTGGCTAAGTACTTTTTAAAAATGTCAAACTTAAACATGTTCTAAATAATTTTCTCTTTCCAAAATAGAAGATTCTGGTTTTTCTAAGAAAAGTGGATATTTATGACACGTCTTTGAAAACATTCATTTTTCCAAATAAACAGCCTGTTCCATCAAGAGGGGATAATATTTTAGTAAGTGAAAAATATCTCAAAGGAAATTCAGGATATGGATAGTTTATGCTATCACAACATTTTGAAAAAGAGTATTAGTACATGTTATCATTGCTTGGTGACTTTGTAATTAAAGCTTGCAACCTAATGAAGCCTTCACATCTGCAGGCTTTAAATTCTTGGAAAAATAAAAAAGCTTTCAAATCTATATAAATCTTTCAAAACAAATGTTTCACAGGTTTTCTAGTTTAAAAATGTGACAAGATCTAAGTGATAGGAGGACTGAGTGACATCAGTGAAGATGGGAGTTTGCAGTCACTTTTTTTTGTTTTTTGACAGACAGGAGATCCCAAGTAGGCAGAGAGGCAGACAGAGAGAGAGGAGGTAGCAGGCTCCCTGATAAGCAGAGAGCCCGACATGGGGCTCGATCCCAGGACACTGGAATGACCCGAGCCAAAGGCAGAGGCTTTAACCCACTGAGCCACCCAAGCGCCCCTGCGGTCACTTTTAACATTAGGAAACTTGTGTAATTAGTGGATGGGATTAAAACATAAATCCCCTGTTAGTTATTTATTTATTTATTTATTTATTTATTTATTTATTTATTTATTTATTATTTGACAGACAGAGATCACAAGTAGGCAGAGAGGCAGGTAGAGAGAGGGGGAAGCAGGCTCCCCGCTGAGCAGAGAGCCTGATGCAGGTCTCGATCCCAGGACCCTGAGATCATGACCCAAGCTGAAGGCAGAGGCCTCAACCCACTGAGCCACCCAGGCGCCCGAAAACCCCTGCTTTTTAAGTGTAGCCAGCACTGTACTTGCATTTGAATATATATATCATAAAGAGGTTATCTGGTTCAGCTACGACACTCATTAAATCCAATTTCAAAGTAAAAGTGCTTTGAACCAGACATTCAAACTGAAGGGTTACATGGTATTACTATACCAACAAAAGAATCATCCATGTGTCTCATTACTTTCACTGACATGTATTATATATCAGTGTTTTCAGTGAAAACATAAAGGGTTATGAGTTACACTTAACCTTCGTAGCCTTCTTATAAAAAAGATTTTATTTGTCAGAGAGGGTGAGAGTGAGCCCAAGCAAGGGGAGTGGCAGGCAGAGGAGCCCGATGTGGGACTTGATAGGACTTGAGCAGTAGGCAGACAGGACGGAGTGAGCCACCCAGGTGTCCCTAATCTTCATAGCTTTTTAAATTTGGGGTACGTTTTAGAAAATATACTGTTGCAGTAGTGCAATTTACAAATAAATATAATAAGGATACATGGGATACATGGAATTTTTTGGTTTTTGTTTCACTTAGGGTACATTTGGCGGATCTGCTCCTATTAAAAAAGCGTTTTGGGGCACCTGGGAGGCTCAGTGGGTTAAAGTCTCTGCCTTTGGCTCAAGTCATGATCTCTGGGTCCTGGGATCGAGCCCCATATCGGGTTCTCTGCTCAGCAGGAAGCCTGCTTCCTCCTCTCTCTCTGCCTGCCTCTCTGCCTCCTCCTGATTTCTGTCAAATAAATATATAACATCTTAAAAAAAAAAAAAGGCATTTCTCCCCACTTATCAGGCCATGAGTAGTCTTCCCAGTGGTTTCCATGCAGGCTTAGTAGACTAAGGAACAAATGGAGTGTGCCTAGCACGCCAGAGCTGGAGATGAGGTTTACCTAGCAGGAAGGCACATGGAAGTTGGACTGCAGGGCAGAAGGTGGCATCAAACCACTTTAAAGCTACCAAGGATCCAGTTTCGCTACAGTTTTCATTATGTCATTATGATGCCAGCTACATCAAGTGAGGGCTTCCAAGCAGCATTATACTATGATCTCAGACTAAAGGTTAACATCAAGGGCTAGACAACGTGTCCTCTCTACTCTACCTTACATACTGAAGAACTCAGATTTCATTATCCTGCCTACTCTAATTTTTGCCGTTTTTCCGTACCTCTAACAACCATTTTGAAGAGCAAAGGTTTTGTTTTTGAAAGAAAAGACTTTTCACTCCTTTTAAAAATAAACTAAAACTGAAGTCCCCACAATTATCCTCCTTGGTCGCAAACCTAAAAATCGCTCTCAGCATTTCTTAGTTGAGCTGGAGAGAGAATAATTGGTGTCAAGTATATTATATGCTCAATAAAATATGTAACTTCAAACTGATTAGGTATAAAAATCCATATTCTCATTTGAATTTTTCTAAAACTGATCCTTACAAGACCTGCACTCACTTGCACAGGTACATGACTAAACCATGCCTTGCCTCCCTTTACATCAAGTTTAAGTACAGAACCTGTTTGTATTTGCTACGCAAGTATATAACTGCCCACGTTCTACACACACTAGCTGTTCACTACACACATCTTAGGCTCTATACCTCATTTCCCAATGCTTGACTTCATCTGCAATTTCAAAAACTCTCAGACAAAAACAAACAAACAAACAAAAAAACCCTCTCAGACACAAGTAGGTCTTTTTTAGTTTGGGTTTTTTTTTCCCCCCCGAAAACTTAAGGCCAAAGTATTTCCAGTCTTTCTGGCAGACACCAGAGAATGATTTGGGGTACACAGCCACAATTTTTAAGTTTTATTCCAAAACAGAGGGGGGGAAATATCTTATGAAAAGAACATCAAGATACAAAATCTTCAGTATTTCAGACGTATTAGA
The DNA here is from genome assembly GCF_009829155.1 of Mustela erminea. Lineage (NCBI taxonomy): Eukaryota > Metazoa > Chordata > Mammalia > Carnivora > Mustelidae > Mustela > Mustela erminea. The sequence continues at coordinate 65,148,709 of NC_045616.1, forward strand.
AAGAATACCTAATATTCAGAATAATCATTTGCTAGTTACTTCTAATAAAAGTTACACCACTTAAAAGGTGAAAAGAATATTCCAAATTAAAAATAAAAGAAAATGTAACATTCAACTTACACAGAAAATAACCATTCTTGACTTTATGGAATTCTGGGTTTCTCCACATAAAACCCCATGACTTTATCTTTGAATATGCCCCAAATCCTTGGCTTGTATACCATTACCAAATAATGGTCAACTGTTTATTAATACTATCAGGAACTACATTTGGAAGGCTAAAAATGCGGTTAAGGCAGATGTTTTACAAACATCTCATAGAATCCTCACAGCAGCCCTGAGAGCAATGTACAGGGGTCTTACCTACCTGAAACTTTACAAATCTCTATAGTTACAAGGTTACACTGAAGCAAAAGTTACCTAAACTAAAAGTAATTGTTTGGTCAACTGACCACTTGGAAGATGAGGAGCTACTCCCTCCCACCTTCTCTCTTCACCACACTCACCCCTATTTAACGCTACTATCCCTTCTCCACACAGTCCTCCTAGTACTTCAGATGTTTTCTAGCCTCTTATTTTGGTCTTCATGTGGTTACAGGACTCATAAATAAAAGACATATCAACCTAAGATAAAATTGGAAATCTTGGGGTTTTTTTAAGATGAAATAAGATTAGATACAATGGAGGATAGTATTTTTGAGTATTGGGGAAACTCCTCAAATCATGAAACCATTAAGAAGTGAAAAGGGGATCATAATGAGATAAAGGCTTAAAGATAATCTCAGTATTGGGGCGCCTGGGTGGCTCAGTGGGTTAAAGCCTCTGCCTTCGGCTCAGGTCATGATCTCAGGGTCCTGGTATCGAGCCCCGCATCAGGCTCTCTGCTCAGCAGGGAGCCTGCTTCTCCCTCTCTCTCTGCCTGTCTCTCTGCCTGCTTGTGATCTCCGTCTGTCAAATAAATAAATAAATAAATGATAATCTCAGTATTAAAGGAAGAAGAGCACATCCTCCTCCCTATCCTATGAGAAAACAGACAAACTTCTTAAGTATTTCTAGTAGAAATAACTCTTTGGGGCGCCTGAGTGGCTCAGTCGGTTAAGGGGCAGACTCCTGATTGCAGCTCAGGTCATGATCTCAGGGTTGTGTGATCAAGCCCCACGTGGGGCTCCACACTCAGAGCAGTGTCTACTTGAGTTTCTCTCTCTCCTTCACCCTCTGCCCTTCCCCCCCATTCTCTTCCTCTCTCTAAAACAAATAAATATTAAAAATACCAAACAAAACAAAACAAAACAAAACACCCCATACTAGTGCATTGAAAAATCAAATGCGACAGCATAAATTTTGTCAGAAAATCTCACAACCCCCCACCACCCACCATCACTATCTCCCTCTCTTCCCCTCCCCTCTCTCTCTCTCTCTCTCTCTCTCTCTCTCACACACACACACTTCACTTTACGTTCCTCCTAAGAGAAAGAATTAGAGGCTGAAAGCTGGACTTGTACAAGGTCACCCTGAGCATGACAGAGCAGAGAGTGAAGCTTCCTGCTTCAAGAGTCTGGACTGGTAACCACGATGCTCTGCTGTGTGCTAGCCACAGAAATCAAACACCACATTCTATAAACAGTACTCAATTTCCTAATTCTGGTTTCATTTTCAAGAAATTAGAACCCCAGGCCCATCTTTTTCCCACCACTGTCCCATAAGATCTTGGTCCCCATTTTTAAAAAGATTCACTTTACGCACCTCACTGATACCTGCTCTCCCCCTGAAAGAGGACGTCCAGTGTTGCCATCTCCACTTTACAGGAGTTAAAAAAAATTAAAAAATCAGGCACCTGAGTGGCTCAGTCATTAAGTGTCTGCCTTCGGATTAGGTCATGATTCCAGGGTCCCGGGATTGAGCCGCGCATCAAGCTGCCTGCTGCTCAACAGGAAGCCTGCTTCTCCCTCTCCCACTGCCCCCTGCTCATGTTCCCTCTCTCGCTGTGTCTCTCTCAGTCGAATAAATAAATAAAATCTGGAAGAAGAAAAAAAAGCAGCTCAGTAAAATCACACCACTTCGCCAAGATCAAGCCGCTGGAAGTGGCCAAACTGGGTGTGAATCCAGCCTGTGTAATGGGTCCAACCCAAACTCTGCTTAGCCTCAGCACAAGGGCCTTTTGTAACATAAATATGGTCTCAAAGATAGCAATCCGTTTGGCTGAAAAGTAGCAAACACCTGGTATGAGTAACATCTCAGGAAAGGCTGCCTATGAACACCAGCTCTGCCCTCTTCCAACAGTGTGACTCGGGCCCAGGACTTCAGCTCCCTGGGGCAGTCTCTCCTCTGTCAGCAGTAACGGTTAAGAGTGCCCATCTCAGAAGACTACTGAGAGGACTGAGATTTGACACAAACAACAGAAAATACTTAGTGGCTATCACAAGCACTCCAAGGCTAGCTGCAGTTATTACACTTAGATAAACAGATTTTTAAGCACTTGAGTATTTCGAATGACTTCTAAATATCAGACTGATCAAAATGACTCAGCAGGCACGGAGGTCAGGCCCAGCTGAAAGAGGTCCACCCAGCTCAGCCTCACCCCAGCCCAGAGGAACCTCCCAGCATCAAAAATTCCGAATGGCATCATACCAGATAAGTCCGGGATTTTACAGAGCTGACTATTACCCCGAAGGTCGGAAAACTCAAAGGATGGAGCTGTTAACTCCTGGGACAACTCTACTGCCATGTTGTTTGAAACCTTCACTTGGAAATGTTGATTCATGGCTCTGTAAACAAACCTAGGAGTGTAGAATTCTAACTGCATTTCACAGCTAGTCTGCTAACTGGAGAAGGAGGAAAGAACACATCAACGACAGGGAGATAACGCCAAGTCTAAGGAAAAGCGTCAGTCCTGGCACGACGGAAATGGGTAAGAAGAGAGCATCAGAGAAACAAGCCTGTTAAATACACAGTGCTAGCTACAGAAACCTGAGTTACACAGGGCTACGCCGCTTCAAGTGGGAGAAGAGCGCCGGCGAGTTAAAAGGGTAAATGGTGCAGCCTAAATGAGAGGACATTTAGGAAGTACAAAGAAGAGTGTGAGCTACCTGCTAACAAAACGTCCCACCAATGATGAGCCTGGGTGTTACACACAAATAATGAGTCATAGAACACTACATCAAAAAGGAATGACATAGGGGCACTTGGGTGGCTCAGTGGGTTAAAGTCTCTGCCTTTAGCTCAGGTCATGATCTCAGGGTCCTGGGATTGAGCCCCTCATTGGGCTCTCTGCTCAGCGGAGCCTGCTTCTCCCTCTCTCTCTGCCTACTTACGATCTCTCTCTCTGTGTCAAATAAATAAATAAAATTAAAAAAAAAAAAAAAGGAATGACATACTATATGCTGGCTAATTGATAAAAGTAATTAAAAAAAAAGTCCCACCAAAGCTGTCACACTCACTTGTATTTTGTAGGCTGTTTTTGCATATAAAGCCTTTTATAAATCAATTACGACAACCCCTTACCTATCTCGCTTATGCTAGTGATTTGTTGAGTGTATCCTTCATTCTCAACGCAAAGCTCTAGAACTCAGCATCCTGGGCAAGATACAACCCATGAAGGTGTCAATTCCCTCTCTGGCAATCTGAGATCCCTCGGCATTCTCCAAAAGTCAGTTTGCGGTCACCTACTCCATTGCCAAGCACCAGGGTAGCTGTCCTCGGAAAGATTAAAATATATAAAACATTACCCACCCCATCACTGACAAGTTCACAGTCTGGTTTGGGTGAGATCTACATCCATGAAAAGCTACAAGTTTTAAGAAGCAATAGCACTGACCTGACAGAACGTGACAGTGTGGGGTAAGCATGAAGCGATAACTAAGTTAAAAATGGAATGGAGGGACGCCTGGGTGGCTCAGTTGGTTAAGCAGCTGCCTTCAGCTCAGGTCATGATCCCAGCGTCCTGGGATCCAGTCCCACATCCGGCTCCTTGCTTGGCAGGGAGCCTGCTTCTCCCTCTGCCTCTGCCTGCCACTCTGTCTGCCTGTGCTCACTCTCGCTACTCTCTCTCTGACAAATAAATAAATAAAATCTTTAAATAAAATAAAATAAAAATAAAAATGGAATGGAGGTGGGGGAGGTGGAGGACTAGGTCGAAAAATAAGACACAGATGCATATTATACAGGAAACACTAAGGAGACAGAGAGGATGGATTAACAGGTTTGGAAGGAGGAAAGGTCATTGCCCCTGACTTTTATACATAATCCATTCCTAAAACACACCTAATCCATGACAAAAGAGAACAGACTTTCAGGGGCCATGGGTCCTTTGCCAGAGACTTAACAACACCAACTGCATGTTCCCTTTTGGTTAGAATTTAACAAAATATATTCCAGCTTTTCCTACAGCATGCTTTACTTTTTGCTTTTTCTGCCTAACAGCACACACGAACAGGTTTAGTGAGGACCTTACTGGTACTGATAATTCTCCACTTGGACAAACGACCTTACCCAATTTATCAGACCCTTGTTTCTCTGTCAGCTTCTCAGTTCTATTCTTTAATTTTCTGTTCATTTTTATAAAGCAAGGAAATATACTGACCCATGGACAACATGGCTTTGAACTGCTTGGGTCTATTTATAGATGGAGTTTTCTTCAATACATAGAGTCAGTACTGTAGGGGGTATAGCTCAGTGGTAGATTATTGGACTGCACAGAGTCGGTATTCTAAATTTATTTTCTCTGCCTTATTTTTTTCAACATTTTCTTTTCTCTAGCTTATGGTAGTGTAGGAATACAATATATATCCACATGATTTCACTTACATGGAATCTAAAGAAATAAAATTTAAAAAGACTCACAAACACAAAGAACAATAAATTGGTGGTTGCCAGAGGGGTGAAAGGAATTAACAAGTACGTGTTTCCAGCTATAGAACAAGTCATGGAGATGGAAAGTGTAGCTCAGATAATACAGTCAATATTATATTAATGCACCGTAATATAATACATATTACATTAATATGTATATGGTAATCATATTAATGATTGCCACTTGTCATGGTAAGTACTGCATAATGTAGAGAACTGTTCAATCACCACGATGTACACCTGTAACTAACATTATGTGCTAAATCAACAATAAAGATTAAGACATTTTGAAACTGGCATAGCTAAATCAGTAGACAATAAAACTAGTGGACATGTGTAAAACCTGGAGAAACTCTAGAATGACCATATAACATTTAGAATTAGAACCTTAAAGCAAAGATTAAAGGAAAGGAGGCTTAGCCTTAAAAATCGGACTAGTCTTGGCGCACCTGAGTGGTACAGTTGGTTGAGCCTCCAACTCTTGATTTCAGCTCAAGGCATGGATTCAGGGTTGTGACATCAAACCAAGCACTGGGCTCCCAGCTTAGCATGAAGTCTGCTTGGGATCTTCTCTTGCCCTCTCTGTCCCAACTGCTCCACACATGCGCTTTCTCTCCGAAGGAAGGAAGGAAGGAAGGAGAGAAGGAAGGAAAAGAGGAAGGGAGGGAGGGAAGAAAAAGAAAAAGAAATAGGACTAGTTTCTAATTGTTTAATTTAGTTCAGCCCATTTACTCAGAACTTCTTATCTGCTTCTTACCGGGTAAAGAAAACCATGCATCTCCCTTCAGGTACCTATCAATCTATTTGACAAGAAAGGGCTCACTGATGTGAAGTCAGTAAATAACCTAAGGAAAAGACAATACCAGGAGTCATATAAAACTCCACAGGATCAGAATACAGAAATGATTCCTCTCAGAGGAATGGGCTGCCCAGTGAGAGAGGAAAATAAGACCACAAAATAGGGGTAGGGTTCTAGGAGCACAGGGAGGTGGAAATACTCCCATCTGTCAGTAGCTGAGGTATTGGCACAACTCCCCAAGGAGATGGAGCCCAAGCTAAGCCTTTAAATCATTTTTCAGCTAAGGGTACTCCTATCCCAAAAGGCATTTAGAAAAGGGGCAGCTTTTCAGGTTCTCAAATGACAGGGCTGGTGGGATGGAGAAAAAAACAGGAGAGGAAATGGAACCACTACTGGCACTGAGCACCTGGGAACTGGGGATGTTCCATGTCCTATAATGCCAGGTCAAGCCTGCATAAAGAATCACCCCAGCCCAGATGGCAACACAGATCTCCGTGGAGACTCACAGACATAGACAACAGACATTCACCAGGTCCACAATGAAATGGGAGGACATTTCAAGCACTAGAAATAACAGGCATCACCACATTAAGTATAAAAGGGTTGTTCGGGGAAGAACGAACACCTCCAGGGCCACTGAAAGTCTATGGGGTGGTGGTGGAACAGAAGGATGGAAACCTGTTCAGTGTCCCAAGGATACACCTTACTAAGGAATGTGAACGTCAAGCCACTGAGTGGCTTTCAGTACAAGAAGGATGTGATCTGAATCGTGTTTTCAAGAAGCCACTGTGCCAGTAGATAGAGGAGGGATTCTGCAGTCACACCACTGCTGTCACGGGCCTTGATTCCAGGACCCTAAATCATGAAGTCAAGAGTCAGATACTTAAGCAACTGAGCCACCCAGGCGATCTGAAAATTGTTGTTACTCTGATTCAAATCCCGGTATACTCCTGTGCTTTGAACAAATGCTACCTACATAAGCTAGTAGTAGTCATTTTTATCACATAACAAAAAAGGACTTGTGCAATTTACCACTTAAGATTCAAGATTAAAACAAAGTTCTTATAGGATAAATATTAAAACACTGCAATGATTTACAAAAAGAAAAGAAAAAAGAAAAAACCTTCAACAGTTTAAGTGTTTATTTAAAACATTATCCTGAACATTAATATGGGTATGGAGAAGTATAAGGTCCTTCCATCTCAAAATGTATAGAGACAAGTTCAAACACACAAACAGTTCAGCCACATTGAAAAGCTTAATAACGCAGTGAAATAATACATAATGCTGCAGCTTACAAAGAACTGTAGTGAAGTCAAGGAGAATGGGGATTCAGAAGAGGCCATTGTCTTTGGAAGTTACAAAGTTACTGGCTGGCACTTCCAGTGAAACAAAGAGACTCCTAAAGAAGGCTTACATTTTAGGTCTGGGGTTTTGTGGAGTTTTGTTTTGTTTTGTTTTGTTTTTTCTCTTTTCAGTTGGGACCTGTGGGTGCTTGCAAGGATGGGAAAAAGAAACCAGAGTATCAGAAGTGCCAGGGAGAACAGAGGCTGGCACTGGTTGCCAAGTGGGCGGGGATGTTCAATGTCCTAGAACAAGGACAGCCCTACGTAACTCAAGAATTGTCCCATATCTTTCTTGGCCATTTGGACAGATTTTTAATTTTGGTTCTAATGGCCTGGGTGTGCCTTTTCCTCAAAGAAGCTAGCCAGCTTCAAAACGTCTCCTCCAGGAAGGGCATTCCTCACAGGACAGTTCCTCCGTTCTAGACAACCATAAACTACCTCATCCTATCCCTGCTGTAATTGCCCAGGAATTAAAACCAATTTTTATCTATGTCTACCATTAAAATTCCTAGATATTTGTTTGAATTAGAAGTTACCCAACTCAAATTTTATATTACATATTAACATTCTTTTTCAATAGAAATGCCAGGCCCAGAGTACTTTAAAATTACTGTGGAAAAAAAGTCTTTTTTAAGATTTCATTTTTTTGTCAGAAAGAGAGAGTGAGCACAAGCAGGAGGAGCAGGAGGCAGAGGGAGAAACCAGGCTCCCTGCTGAGCAAGGAGTCTGATGTGGGGCTCGAACCCAGGACCCTGGGATCATGACCTGAGCCATAACACAGATGCTTAACTGACTGAGCCACCCAGGTATCCTTGGGAAAAAAGTCCTAACATCTAATTCCATACAGATTCTGTTGGGGTAAAAGGTTTTACTTTTTCTCCCCAAGAGAAACAAGACAAAACAAAATTAAAAAATTAAAAAACATTTTCACCAGGAGAAACTGAAGAATAAGGCTCTGTGTACATACCTGCTACAGTCTAGCCCCCTAAAATTTATGTTGAAATCCTAACCACCCGGGTAATGGTATGAGTAGGTGGGGGCTTTGGGAGGTGCTTAGGTTAGGAGGGTGGAGCCCTCATAAATGGCACTGGTACCTTATGAAAAAAAAAAAAAATCCAGACAACTCCCTAGCCCCTTCTGCCATGAGAACATGCAGTGAGAAGCCTCTGACCCAGAAGAGGGCCCTCCTGCAGCCCCTGCTACCACCCTCAACTTGAACTTCAGGCCTCCAGGCTATAAAAAATAAATTTTTCTTTATAAGTTTATAAGCCACTCTGTCTGGGTATTTTGTTACAGCAGTCCAAACAGAGAAAGACAATGCCAAATATATGGTCAGGGCTTAATTGGTACTTCCCACATTAGGATTTCTCACCAATGAGGCTACATTTAGTTCATCTCGACTCCAACATACACCCATATGCACACACAAATGTGTAAGAGACTTAGCTCTCATCTGCTCGTTCTCTGTGTTCAAATTCTCCTGGAGGTGTAAAGTCATTAACTGAGTAATATAATCCAGGTTCATAGGATAACAGACGTGAGTATGAAGTCTCAATCTTCCCTACCAGTAGGCCAGACCTTGCTCCAGAACACTAACTAACTGATGGGATTATGGAAGGAAAGCGGGACACATAGCTTGGGGCAAGTAGGTCTATTAGCCAAATTAGAGGAAATACGCTGTTTCCAGCCTGTATTACACACATACCTGTATGTATCACAGGCTTGTGATTTCTAGGTACGTGGCCTATAAATTTAGGTTACATTTATGGGGAAATCTTCATTTTGGCTGAGTTCATAGAGCATTTAGTATATCACAGATACATACAAAAAACCCCCAGGTATGACATGCACCCAGTCAAGTAGTTAGAATTGGCAGTATGACTAGAGAGTGTAGAGCACCAATTCCAAACTACACTTATTGTCCCCGTTGGTCATGAGCTCACACCCTGGTATGCTCTCCTGATTCCATTGCCTCATCAGTTGTTGAAGAACCATGGCAGTTCTCTCCACTTGTCTCCATCTACAGGATGTTACTCTGAACAGACAATATCATTCCCTATTTTGAAGTCAACTAGCCATAGATGAGGCCTTAAGAATGCTTTCTTTCTGGCCCTGTGCATATTCCCTCATGCACCTCTCTTCCTGTGATCTGTGTCCCATTAATTCAGATAGCTAAGGGAGTTCCCCTCTTTACTGATGTGTTCAAACGCTCCTATTTCTACATACCCCCCCTACTTCTGCCCTGTGGTCAGTACTAGTATTCTAATGTGAATAAGCCAGGGTCCTTGCTCTAGGGAACTTCTAGTTTACTGGAGAAAGTACACGATTAAACAGCTAATATCATGTCATACTATGTAATGTTACCATGTGACATTAGAGTAAAGATAAGTAGCAGGGGCTAGCAGAGAACATAGGAAAGGCATTAACATTAATCCTGACAGGAACGAGCAGGGTAAGCTTGTTCTTGCAAGTTGACAAAGACTTGTTAAATGTTTTTAAATCTAGACTTCCTCTCTGTCTGTATGATGGATTAAATAAACTGATGTCCCTATTGCTTAAAATATTAGCTAGACTGGGGCGCCTGGGTGGCTCAATGGGTTGGGCTGCTGCCTTCGGCTCGGGTCATGATCTCAGGGTCCTGGGATAGAGTCCTGCATCGGGCTCTCTGCTCAGCGGGGAGCCTGCTTCCCTCTCTCTCTGCCTGCCTCTCCATCTACTTGTGATTTCTCTCTGTCAGATAAATAAATAAAATCTTTAAAAAATATATATTAGGGCGCCTGGGTGGCTCAGTGGGTTAAGCCTCTGCCTTCGGCTCAGGTCATGATCTCAGGGTCCTGGGATCGAGTTCCGCATCGGGCTCTCTGCTCAGCAGGGAGCCTGCTTCTCCCCCTTCTCTCTGCCTGCCTCTCTGCCTACTTGTGATCTTTCTCTGTCAAATAAATAAATAAAATCTTTAAAAAAATATATATATATATATATTAGCTAGACTAATTTCAACAATTACTTCAATGTGTAGCTGAACTCTCAGTAAGGAAGCATTCCACAAGTCCTTTAATTAGGACCCATCAAAAAACCATTATGATGACCCACTGAGACTTTTAGCCCTGGAAAGGTTTGCTGGACTTAGCCAAGATGACTGGCTCTTAAGAGGTATTAAGAGCAGGGCGCCTGGGTGGCTCAGTGGGTTAGAGCCTCTCCTTCAACTCAGGTCATGATCTCAGGGTCCTGGGATCAAACCATGTATCGGGCTCCTGGCTCAGCAGGGAACCTGCTTTCCTCTCTCTCTCTCTCTCTCTCTGCCTACTTGTGATCTCTGTCAAATAAATAGTTTAAAAAAAAAAAAAAGCCATTAAGAGCAAGAGACAACTTACAGATCCACGTGTGGTTCAGTATTGGACCTGAAACTCCTGCATCAGACAAGAGTCTGATGGGGCTTCATCTTTAGTCAAATAGAAAACTACAACCAGTAGCAAAAGGAAAAAAGAAGGAACTTTTCTGTTTCAGTCTAAGCTTTTGTTAAGGAGGGCAAAAGATGTTCTTTGGAAATCTTCAACTACAAAGTTTACATTGAAGATAGTCCTGTTCATTGTATACATTCATTTGGGGTTAACTCTGAACTATAGGACCCCCCACAGTTGAAGTGTTATTGGTCACAGGCTCACAACACAAAATCTTGAGACACTTGACAAAGCTACTGATCATGAGAAAGACAACAAAACAGCAAAATTAGACCCTCAGATGTTCAAGTAACAGACTAATCAAACATTCTACAGTTCAAGTATGTTTAAAGATGCTGAAAACACGGGACGCCTGGGTGGCTCAGTTGGTTGGACGACTGCCTTCGGCTCAGGTCAGATCCCGGAGTCCTGGGATCGAGTCCCGCATCGGGCTCCCAGCTCCATGGGGAGTCTGCTTCTCCCTTTGATTTCTCCTCCCTCATGCTCTCACTACCTCTCTCTCCATAAATAAATAAAAAAAATCTTTAAAAAAAAAAAAAAAGATGGCTGAAAACTAACTTACGAAGACAGTATGATTTATTCTTGGCTGACTCAACTAAGAACCAGATAGAACTTCAGAAAGTAATAGGTCGAGTGTTTAAAAATTCACTGGACAGTTAAGTAGCAAAGAAAGGAAAGTCGGGAAATAATCAGTGAACTAGAATGGAATTTTTATCTTAAGAAATTACCCAGAATAAGGGGTGCCTGGGTGGATCAGTCATTGAGCATCTGCCTTCAGCTCAGGTCATGATTCCAGGGTCCTGGAATTGAGCCCCACCTCGGGCTCCCTGCTTGGCCGGAAGCCTGCTTCTCCCCTCCCTCTCCCCTGGCTTGTGTTCCCTCTCTCAGTGTCTCTCTCTCTCTGTCAAGTACATAAACAAAATCTAAAAGAAAAAAAAAGAAAGAATGAATGAATGAAATTACCCAGAATACAGCACAGTCAGAAAAGGTGAAAAATATGAAAGATGTTAAGAAACATGAAATCTGGAATGATAAAGTCCAGCGTACATTTTATAGGAGTTCACACTAAGAAAAAATTAACAGAGGATAAACAGTAGTTAAAGAAGCTGTTGGAGATTTCCATCAGTTGATAAAATCCTGATTCTGAAAATACATGAAGTTCCAACCATTCTACATCTAGATTCATCAAAGTACAGGAGATCTTAAAAAGACATTTAACCAAATCACATCTACTGCGTGGTTTCATTTCATTTTTTTAATTTTTTTTAATTTTTTTTTAAAGATTTTATTTATTTATTTGACAGAGAAAAATCACAAGTAGACTGAGAGGCAGGCAGAGAGAGAGGGAAGCAGGCCCCCTGCTGAGCAGAGAGCCCGATGTGGGACTCGATCCCAGGACCCTGAGATCATGACCTGAGCCGAAGGCAGCGGCTTAACCCACTGAGCCACCCAGGCGCCCCACGTGGTTTCATTTTAATAATGAAAATTATATGTTTTATATGATGACTGAGAAAAATGCAGACTATAGAGAACTGTTGAGAAAAATGCAGACTATAGAGAACTGTTCATATTGGTAATAATGTGGAACTTCAAGGAGTGATTAAAAATAAAAGGTCTTCAAGTTTTTAAAAATACTCCTATGACCTATAATAAAATGTATAAATAAGACACATCATTTTTTAAATGTTTAAGCTTTTTAATTTTAAGTTGTATAATAATTTGAACTTATATTTAACAGTTCAAGTTTTATGTTTCAAATTTTTTAACATTTTTTTTTTTTTTGACAGACAGAAATCACAAGTAGGCAGAGAGGCAGAGAGAGAGAGAGAGGAGGAAGCAGGCTCCCTGCGGAGCAGAGAGCCCAAGGCAGGGCTCGATCCCAGGACCCTGAGATCACAACCCGAGCCGAAGGCAGAGGTTTTAACCCACTGAGCCACCCAGGCACCCCGTGTTTTAAATTTTTTAAATCTGAAAAACAAATTCAGCCACAAAAGGAAAATCACTAGCATACCTTCACTCTACACTTTCAAAGTTGTTTGCCTCAAGGTCTCAGTTTACTTACTAGTACAAAATGGGATGGTAGCTTCTACTTTGCAGAACTGCATGGAAGATCAGATCAGCTAATAGAGGTGAATTTCTCCCATGTTGATACTTGGAATTCCTTACTTTATTTTATTATTTTTTACAATATTTTATTTATTTATTCGACAGACAGAGATCACAAGTAGGCAGAGAGGCAGGCAGACAGAGAGAGGAGGAAGCAGGCTCCCCGCTGAGCAGAGAGCTCAATGTGGGGCTAGATCCCAGGACCCTGGGACAATGACCTGAGCGAAGGCAGAGGCTTTAACCCACTGAGCCACCCAGGCACCCCTATTTTATTATTTTTATTATTTATTTATTTATTTGACAGAAAGATGGAAAAGAGCACAAGTAGGCAGAGGGAGAGGGAGAAGTGGACTTCCTGCTTGAAAGGCTTGCAGGGCTTAGCAGAGAACTGGATGTGGGGCTTGATCCCAGAACACTGGGATCACGACCTTAGCCGAAGGCTGAGGCTTAACCAACTGAGCCACCCAGGCGCCCTGTAATTCCTTATTTTAAAGCAAAATGTGCCTCCCCCAATTTGTACCCATTTGCCCTATACACTTACCTCTGAAACTCCACAGAACTAGGGTTATCCCCTTTACCTCACAATCTCTGAAGACTACGTATCAACACTTCCTCACTCCTGCAGATCTTCTCTAGGAGGAGAACTGGTCCCTCCATGACTTCCCTCACATCACTTTTTCAAGCACTTCTCAGTACAGGAAGCCCTAACTAGTCTGCCTTTAGTATATTGCCAACTGTGTTAAAGACTGTATCACCACTGGGGCTTAAAATCCTAGACCACTTCTGATCTCTCTTCCATCCTCATTCCCCACACTCCTTCATTCACCAAGTAGTCACTAATGGCACTCTTTCTCTCCCATCTCTTCTTTATTCTCATTATAATCTAGCACACCCTTCCTTCCACCTCCCCTGCCAGAATATTCCAAAATGGTCTGTTATGCGGTCAGCAGCATAATGTACTTCCCACTTCTAACCCATCTTGGATATTGCTGCCAGGTTCAATAGTCAAAATTATTTCCATTGTTTTACTCCTCTGGTCAAGAACAAACCTCAACTCCTGGTGCCTATCAGATGAAATATAAGTTTCACAATGGGCATCCAGAACCTTCAACGGTATTGTTCATGCTACATGTAACCCACCAATCACTTCAACACACAAATCTCACTTGGAGCCAGGTTGGCTGCCCAGTGAAGCCATAAACACCCAGGCTCTACGAAGATGGCCCAAGCCAAACCTTTTACACCTCCATGAATCCCTCCCAAAATATTCTAACACTGTTAACATGTGACACGAGGCTTTGAATCTTGGCTCAAACACCTACTAGCTCTATGACCTTGACTACCTGCTTGTCTCACAATACCTGTTCTAAGATCAAATGGAGTCCAGTACACAAAATACTCAGACGAGTACTGAGTCCAGTATCAAATCCCCAGGCCCTCCCTCCTGCCATGCTCCCAACGACCTCCCCTAGATTTTTTATTTCTTCTATGATCTAACAATTCTATGTTGGTACTTTTTGCTCAGAGTTTCATGGGTTTTCCCGATCTCCCAGCTAAACCATTTCTCTTGTATCCTCTGCTGTGCTCTGTGCATATCACAATTTAATTAGGAGACTAAACCCAGCCATTATATTTGACTAGGACTGGAGGGCAGAAGCATTTTTGTAAATACTGCTTATTCATTAAACAGTGTCTGGCCATCTGCTGGACATGAGGATATTATGTGCTGAGGACAGGTAACTGAACAAGAAACAGAAAGCCTAGCTTTTCTGAAGCCTACAGTATAGTTTATAGACAATACATCAGAGTATATTTTATAGTACACTTCAAAATGGTATGTATCATTTTTAACATGGAGTAGAGGAAGAGAACAGAGTGGAGGGGTGGACAGTGGTCAGGGCAGACGCAGCTGCGAAGGCAGCGTTTGAGAGAGCAGGGCAGACAGCTGGGCTGAGTCTCTCACAGGAGCAGCACAGAGGGAGAAATCCAGAAGCAAAGCATGAACACATGCACTGTGAATGACATCAAGGAGTCTGTGTGAGGGAAAAGGAGAGTAAAGGATGATGACGGGGAAAAACAGAAAACCTGGTCCCATAAGGCTTTGTAGGTTATCCTGTGGACCTTGGCTTCTGTCTCCACTTGAGGGTTCTGAGCTGAGGAGTGACATGAAGGGACCTACACACTAAACAGTATCATGTAATTCCTACACCACAGGCAGGCTGAGAGCAGCCAAGAGCTGGGCGGGGGGGGGGGGGGGGGGGGGGGGTGCAGCGGTGGGTGCTGGTTTGCAGGCCCTAGCAATACTACCAGCAAGAAAATAATAATAATAATAATAATAATAATACCGGCAAGAGATGGTGGCTGAGACGAGGGGGTAGCTGTGGGCACTGAGTTCTGGACATGTTCTCAAGGCAGAACCAAAAGGATTTCCCGACCAATCAGAAGTGGGATGTGAGAGAAAGAGGAGGTTCCCAAAGGGCAGCCTGAGCTCAGGATGGGGCTGCCATGAACGAAGGTGGTGGTCCAGGTGGTGCAAGTGTAGGAAGGAAACCAGGAACCCCGTTTGAGGCACATTCAGTTTAAAATGCCCACATGGGGGCGCCTGGGTGGCTCAGTGGGTTAAGCCGCTGCCTTCGGCTCAGGTCATGATCTCAGGGTCCTGGGATCGAGGCCCGCATCGGGCTCTCTGCTCAGCAGAGAGCCTTCTTCCCTCTCTCTCTCTCTGCCTGCCTCTCCATCTACTTGGGATTTCTCTCTGTCAAATAAATAAATAAAATCTTTAAAAAAAAAAAAAATGCCCACATGGGCAGACCTGTCATGCAAGGCACTGAGATACCCACACCTGCAGTTTCTTCTGCCCACCAAGTCTTTTCCTGACTCACTCTTAGGAAAGCACTAGCGGAAAGATGAAAGAGGTTAAAAGGATTAAGAATGGAGGCCATGCCCCTGTCCTTGTGGAGTTGGCAGCCGGGAAGGAAACACGGCAGCTATTCCTGAGCCTCTGGAACAGCCAAAGCCGGAACAGGAAACCCCATCTTACCCCAACACACTCGGAAGGTAGCCAAGCAACAAGGTGAGTTACATCCACAACCAAGGCAACAGGTGGACCGAAGACTGGGCCCAGACCCCACGCAGGGTGACAGCAACCATCTCGGAATTCTTCCCTCCGGCAGTTCTGTTCCAGGCAGAATTTGGTTAACAAAGCTATTTATCTTGGAGATGTTTATCTTCCAAAGGAGCAGGAGTTTGGGTTTTCTAACAGTCCAGAGAGAGCGCCAGAGTCAGAATCCGGCAGCCAACAGCCGGGGTTGGCCCCGCCCGCTGCCCCAGGCCTAGGTTTCTCCCTGAGTAAATGCTGCCACAGCAAAAAAATATTTTCCGCTGCCTACACACAGAGCTTTGGGGAGGATTCATGAATTAGTGTGTATAAAACACTATGAGCTATTCAAATAAAGGGACAATGAAACTCCCCTGTACACTTCTAAGGTCCAGACAGAATGATCTTTTCTTCCCCACAGACTCCGAGGAAAATGAGACAACCATGTGAAGTTACCCTGTACCTGACTGAAGAGACAAAATGAGGTCATGTGTGAAACCTCTTTGTGATGTACATTTGCGATAGAAGGATTTCCAGAAGCAATCTCTCAAAAATAAAAATACAGGTTAAGGGATACCTGGGTGGCGCAGTGGTTTAAGCCTCTGCCTTCAGCTCAGGTCATGATCTCAGGGTCCTGGGATCGAGCCCCACACGGGGCTCTCTGCTCAGCAGGGAGCCTGCTTGCCCCCACCCCTCTCTTCCTGCCTCTCTGCCTACTTGGGATCTCTGTCAAATAAATAAATAAAATCTTTAAAAAAAAATACAGGTTAAAAATCACTTAAAAACCAACAGAAAGTTGTAGCTATAGTAAGGCTTCACTCAGGAGTTAAATGTGTTGACCTGGGAGCCACAGCGAAGCCAAATTCTGAGCTGTAGTACAAGCTAGAACCTTAATTCCACCCCAGGAGAAAAATATGAACTGCCGCCCAAAGGCCGGGGAACCAAGCGTATGGTTAAGAGCCATCTCTGAAAAGAGCTTTGTTGAAGGCATTTTCCCCCTGTTTTCTAAAAGCTGTCCAACTCCACTCAAACGATCACAATTAACACTGACATGAATAGGCCACTGTAGGGATTCTGCTCATAATCCAGAGAGATGGCTCTCCCTGCCCACTCTGATTTTACACCCGTATTCAAGCAACCCTTCATGGTCTTGTTCCTGGCTCAGAAAAGTGCCAGAGACCAGAGGAATGCACACTCTGGAGGTGAACTCTTTCCCTAACAAAGCAAGGATGTGCTCAGATTACTGCAAGTCTCACGGTTTAGCACACCTCAACTCTTCAGAAGCAGAGACAGCGAAGCGAGGGGCAGCTAGAAACAGAGAAGAAACAGGGAAGCGAGGGGGCAGCTAGAAAACTATCAAACACAGAAAGGGGGCCAACAGCCTACCTGCTGAAAATGAAACCCCGGTTAAAACTAATCTAAACCCAGGGCGCCTGGGTGGCTCAGTGGGTTAAAGCCTCTGCCTTTGGCCCAGGTCATGATCCCAGGATCCTGGGATCGAGCCCCGCATCGCTCTGCTCGGCAGGGAGCCTGCTTCCTCCTCTCTCTGCCTGCCTCTCTGCCTACTTGTAATCTCTGTCAAATAAATAAATAAAATCTTTAAAAAAAAAAAAAAAAAACTAATCTAAACCCAAGATTCTGCTGAGCTCATGCTGACAGTGTTTCCTGAGTGGGCTGGCAAGCTCACCAAGTTGGGGACACCTGAGGCAAGGGAAGTCTGACGAGGCACTCAAGGTCAGTGAGTTCTAATCCCTCATCTACTGATGACTCATGGTAAATTCCAGATTTCCAGTCCTGTGTTTACTGCACACTGGCACTAATCTCCTAACTGGTCTCTCTCCCTTCAGCTCCAGCTCCCTCCAGTCCTCATGGCCTAGGACCAAAACATTCAACCTCAAGTACTGCTCTGGGTGTCCAGCCCCACTCCCTCAAACTGCTCAGAGGCTCCCTAGAGAGGAAAGGGTGCCACTTTTGTAGCTGCCATTCAAGGCCACTGTGAGCTAGAACCCCTCCCAGTGCTCCATACAATACTTCCATCCTTTCTTCTCTAGACATTTCTAGGGTTCAGCTGTCTAGCACCCTTCTCTTGTTAGCATGTGGCTCTCCCCTCTGAGGAGCCCCCATTGTGTACAATACAATTGTACAATTCTATCAATACAATTGATAGGAAGTAGGATCTCATTGTCCTTATAGAAGCCAATGGGAATTCATTCTCTCTCTTCCCAGGGCAGCCAGGAGTGGGCACATGGGTAGGGTGCTTAAGCAGGGGTCTATTCTGCAATAAGGCATGACACAGGGGCAATTAGGATCATCTTTATGCACCACATCATTTGTTGTTGGCACCCAAGAGCTCTGGCTGAGGTACTCCCCAGCTTACTTCCTACCTCTTCCCTTTACAGACCAGCCATTCTCCCCAAGATGGGGAGCCTTCGCCTCTCAACACCACGTGTATACTTGGAGCCCTGCAACCTCTTCCTAGAAAATACAGGACAGAAGTTCCCTGACAGGGCAAAGCACAAGGCGGGAACACCAAACTCGGTCCAGGAGCTGGGCATGCTGTGTCTTGAAGGATGAATACAAGTTAAGCAGACTGAAGGGAGAAAAGAGGGGGCTGGGGAGAAAGGGTATGTTCTAGCACAGGTGCCGAGGACGTGGGAACACTGCGAACTACGGTTGAGGATTTCTTTTCTTTCTTTTTTTTTTTTTTTAAGATTTTTATTTATTTATTTGACAGACAGAGATCACAAGTGGGCAGAGGGGCAGGCAGAGAGAGAGAGGAAGGGAAGTAGGCTCCCTGCCGAGCAGAGAGCCCGATGCGGAGCTTGATGCGGGGCTCGATCCCAGGACTCTGGGACCATGACCTGAGCCGAAGGCAGAGGCTTAACACACGGAGCCACCCAGGTGCCCCTGGCTGAGGATTTCAAGTCCTACTACAGAGCTGTGCACAAGCTACCTAGGACCAGAGCCAAAACTAGAGACATAAGCTGCACATTGCATACTGTACCAACAATTTCAATCTCCATCCTGAAGGTTAAGGGGTGAATTCAAAACACAAATGCAAAGCCCAAAAAAGATCATAGTTCTATTTTTTTTTTCCTAGTTAGCTCTTTGAATTTCCTAAAGTTTACTCTTAATATATACACTTCCCTCCATAAAATACAATGTAATATTAAGCCAAGAGATGTTCTTTAGTTAGATTCATTCCAAAATGATTTCATTTTTTTATATATAACACCCAGGGTGGGGTGTTGGGTGGGGGATAAACCCATCAAATTCTTGAGCAAAGCACTACAGAGAAGTAGGTGTGATTTGTGCAAGGTAGTGAAAAGAAACAAGTCAGGAAAGAGGCACACACCTCTGGATTAGAGCTCCCGTTCTGCCTCGCAGTACATGTGTGACTTTGGCAAGTTATTTAACCTTGTCGAGCCTCATTTGTTTATCTGTCAAATGTAGCTGGGATACCAACAGCTGCAAGAGTGTTAGGGTGAGGAAGTCAGCCTTACACAAAGCACTTGGTACACAGGAGTTCCACTCTGATGCTATCCTTTTCTTTCCAAGAAACTGTTCCCGCAACAATGCCCTAAATCACAACCTGTCCACCACACCCTGATCTGTCACTGGAAGCCGAAGAGCCAAGAGTAAGGAGATATGGTTTCTTACATCTGTCATTTTTTTTAACAGTGTTAAGTGAGAGTTCATTCAACCACTTGGGCACTCCATTTCCCTATGCTTAAAATGGGGACTACAGGGACACCTGGCTGGCTTAGTTGGTAGAGGAGGCAGGTGCCTCTTGACCTCATGGCTGTGAGTTCAAGCCCAGTTCTGGGTGTAGAATATACTTTAAGAACAAAATGAATATAACTGTTGCCCATTCCAGGACATTCAAGGATTGAATGAGATTCGTGGAAAGTTCAGGATACCAGGTATGTAAAATACTGCAAAGTATTTGCATACTTACAAGTGACCTTCTCAAAGTTATTTCTGACACCACCTTTGAATTTCCAGTTCAACCACTTTCCTCATGTCACTCATGAACCTACAAAGACTCTTTATTGCCTATTATGCCTCTGTCTGACTCTGTTTGGCTTCCAACCCTCCTTAACATAGCCCCACCCTACCTAGCTAACTAATGTTATTTCCTTCTCCCCCAGATTGTCACAGTATCTTTCTCATGATCCACAGTGATACCCATTCCTGTGGTTTGGTTCATATGGGTTCTCCTGCCTCAAGCACGCACCCCTTCTGCCCTCTATCTACCTAAGCGGGTGATTTCCTGAAGCCCTTGGATGCCTGAACTGCTCCATTATACCTGATTACTCCACAAGTAAGAATTCGCTCCTAGCTCTGAATTCCTAACCAGAATCTTCAACTTATTTTTACTAAATTCTGTAATTTCTCTCACAGCTTGTGCTAGCTCTTCTTCTTGAGGGAAAAGATGTGTTTTATACTCACCCCCCCATTCCCTAAAAATTTGGAATAGTACATTGAACACAGAGAAAAACAGGGACTGGATGTTCTCAAACCTCTTTGCTCATCAAAACTTCTATCCTCAGCTTATCTTACCAGAAGCCCTTAACAAGCACCTACTCTTTGGTCAAAAGAACCAAGGTGAGTAGAGCCAGTCCCTCCACCTTACAGGCTCCAACAACAAACAGGTTGATGCCAGACTTGAGTACCATGGAGCATGGGAAGCCAGGACAAGCCACAGTTGTAGCACCTGATTCTAACCCAGAATTCACACCATAGCTGGAACACAGAATTGCCTCTTCCCTTCTAAGAGGTGAACCATAACAAATAGACAAATGCGCATTTCACACATTATAACATGAGTAATATGTAGAAAATACCCCCTTCAAGAAAAGAATAGTAACAGAGAATTTTACACAGCCACTGAAAATAATTTTGGAAAAATAATGAGCAACAGAAACATTACCAATGTAAAAAGCGAAAGACAAGGAAAGTTCTAAGTATATACTACGTGACTTCAATTAAGTTATCATGAAACAGGGGCGTCTGGGTGGCTCAGTTGGTTGAGCGTCTGCTTCGGCTCAGGTCATGATCCTGGGGTCCTGGGATGGAGCCCCAGGTCAGGCTCCCTACTCAGCAGGGCGTCTGCTTCTCCCTCTGCTGACTGCTCCCCCTACTTGTGCTCTCTCTTTGTCAATAATGTCAAATAAATAAACAAAATCTTCATAAATAAATAAATAATAATAAAGAGTTATCATGAAACAAGCTGTTACTGACTCCAAGTGTACTCTATACCACACCCTCATTGCTAACACTTTCACACAGTGACGGTGACAAGGCCAGCCTGGTTGAGACCTGAAACATTCCCCCGTCATCTCTACCTGCTTCCCCACATGCTACAACTTTAGAATGACACTGTGTTCTGTTTCAAGAGAAAACCATGCCCTTCTACACAACTGCTTTCCCTCCATTCCTATCAAAGAGAAGAGTTGGAGTTGCCTGTCACATGTGTTATGTATTTATTCTGCCCAGTAGCGCAGGGAGTATCATGTTCGTTTCATGGGAGACAGAGACTGAGGTCCTTAAGGCACCGCCTAAAAAATAATAACCCCAAAGAGCCTTTTTACCTCACAAACCGACTTGTGGGTATTGTCCTAGCATATTTACCCATGTTTCCACATGAAAATCAAGGGTCCTACTTAGTATTCCAAGAACATACTTCCTCCGGCTCCAATCCTAACAGTAGGATTCTATACCTCTCCTTCCTCCACTCCCAGTGAGGGAATCATGGAGCAACCACATCTCAAACCGAGTGAGAAACAGGGCCCATGCAAGGGCCACAGCTGGGTGCGGGTAGATGGATTTGGATTTGCAGAGTCCAGTCTCGTTGTTCATGTCCCCATCTCCCAACTGCGCAGGGCCCCAGAGGGCACACCAACAGTCTCCTTCCCTCCCCACTACCTACCGTGTTAGCTCGTTCTTCACTTTACTCCCTGGGCAGCTGAAGAACCAATTTCTCTAGCAGTTTCTCCATTATCCTGCTACTATTCCTCAAGCAAGTACACTTTCCCTGCCCTTACTTCCCAGGGACAGTCTCCTACTGGTAACAAATAGAAAAACCTAAAATGGAAACAAACAGGGGTTGGTTACAAACTAACAAAAAGCAGCACTGAAACAATGTAGCTCAATAAAATCAACTTGGAATCATCAGAAAAAATCAAGTATGCAATCCTCATTTATTTTACTAAGAGCACACACCCCAGAAAATAATGCCATGTCTCCGGGCTTCAAATACCTAATTAATAAGAAGACTGAACTACCTTATGGCTCCATCGTTTTAAGATTTTTTTATTTTGACTCCAGTTAGTTAACAGTTAGTTAACATACACTTTCCTATTAGTTTCAGACATACACTTCAGTGATTCAGTGATTCAGCACTTCCACACATCACCCAGGGCTCATCCCCAAAAGTGCCCTCCTTCATCCCATCACCCATTTCACCCATTCCCCCATCATCTCCCCTCTGGTAACCATCACTTCTCTACAGTTAAGAGTCTGTTTCTTGGTCTGCCTCTCTTTTTTCCCCCTCTGCTTGTTTCTTAAATTTCACATGTGAATAAAATCATATGACATTTGTCTTTCTCTGATTGACTTCACTTGACTTCTAGCTCCATCCATGTCCTTGCAAATGGTAATATTTCATTCTTTTTTATGGCTGAGTGATATTTCATTTTTTATACACACACACACACGCACATCTTTTTTTTTTTTTTTTTTAAAGATTTTATTTATTTATTTGACAGGCAGAATCACAAGTAGGTGGAGAGGCAGGCAGAGAGAGAGGGAGGAGGAAGCAGGCTCCCTGCTGAGCAGAGAGCCCGATGCGGGGCTCGATCCCAGGATCCTGGGATCATGACCTGGGCCAAAGGCAGAGGCTTTAACCCACTGAGCCACCCAGGCGCCCCCCACACACACATCTTAAGTATATATAATGGCTGAGTAATATTTTGTTACATATAGTATATATACATATGTATACATACTGTATATTATATATACGTGTGTATATGTGTATATGCATATGTATATGTGTGCACATGCATATATACACATATGTACATGTGTATACATGTACATACGTGTGTACATATATGTATGCATGCATGTGTATATGTATATATGTATGTGTATGTGTGTGCATACATATATATGTATGTGTATATATGTACATTTGTACATATATAAAAATATATTTTTAATTTATAAATATATATGTAGTATATAAATATAAAATATATAGTATATAAATAAAATATATAAAATATTTATATATAATATATAAATATAATATATAAATATAAAATATGTAAATATTAAAATATATTTTATATATATAATTAAAAATATACTTATCTTTTTATTTAAATTCAAAATAGTTAATATGTACTATTATTTTCAGGGGTAGAATCCAGTGATTTAATCAGTTGCACAGAACACCTAGTGCTCTGTACATCGAGTGCCCTCCTTAATGTCCATCACCCAGTTACTCCATCCACCCACCCACCTTCTCTCCAGCAATCCTCAGTTTGTTTCCTAGAGTTAAGATTCTTTTGTTTTGCCTCCCTCTGTTTTCATCTTACTTTATTTTCCCTTTCCCTATGTTCATCTCTTTTGATTCTTAAATTCCAGTTATGAGTGAAATCATATGGTATTTATGTTTCTCTGATTTATGCCACTCAGCACAAAAACCTCCAGTTCTATCCACATCATTGCAAATGCAAGATTTCATTTCTTTTGATGGCTACATAGTATTCAATTGCATATATATATATATATATATATATATATATATATATATATATCACATCTTCTTTATTCATTCATCTGTTGATGGACATCTGGGTACTTTCCATAGTTTGGCTATTGTGGATATTACTGCTATCAACATTGGGTTGCATGTACCTCTTTAGATCAATGTATCCTTGGATAAATACCAAGCAGTGCAATTGTTGAGTCATAAAGTAGTTCTATTTTTAACTTCTTGAGGAACCTACATACTGTTTTCCAGGAATACCACATCTTCTTTATCTAGTCATCAATTGATAGACACTTATGGACACTTGATGGACAACTGATGGACACTTATCAATTGATGGCCATAATTAGGCTATTGTAGAAAATGCTGCTACAAACATTAGGATACATGTATCCCTTTGAATTAGTATTTTGGTATTCCTTGGGTAAATTCTCAGTAGTATTATTGTTGGACTGGAGTACAGATCTATTCTTAACTTTCTGAGGAAACTCCATACTGTTTTCCTGAGGGGCTGTACCAGTTTGCATTCCCACCAACAGCACAAGAGGGTTCCTGTTTCTCCACATCCTTGCCAACTCTTGTTGTTTCTTGTGCTGTTGATTTTAGCCATTCTGACGGGCATAAGGTGATACCTCATTATAGTTTTGATTTCCATTTCCCTGATAAATGATGTTGACCATTTTCTCATGCCTTTATTGGCCATCTGAATGTCTTCTTCAGAGAAATGTCTGTTCACATTTCCTGCTCATTTTTTAATTGGGTCATTTTTTGGGGGGTGTTGAGCTTTAGAAGTTCTTTATATACTTTAGATATGTACCCTTTACCAGATAGATCATTTGAAAATATCTTCCCTGATTCCTTAGGCTGCCTATTAGTTGATTGTTTATGTCACCATACAGAAGGCTTTTATTTTTACATGGTCCCCATATTTTATTTTTTCTATTGTTTCCCTTGTCTAAGGAGACATATTCAGAAAGAAGTCAGTATGGCTGATGTCAAAGAGGTTACTGCCTATGGTCTCTTCTAGGATTTTTATGGTTTCTGGTTATACATTTAGGTATTTAACCTATGTTTTAAAATTTTATATACATTATAAGAAAGTGATCCAATTTCATTCTTTTGTATATAGCTTTCCAGTTTTCCCAATATCATTTATTGAAGATACAGTCTTTTTTCCATTAGATATTCTTTGCTGCTTTGTTGAAGATTAACTGACCCTACAGATGTAGATCCATTTCTGGGTTTTCTAGTCTGTTCTATTGACCTGTGTGTCTATTTCTGGACTAGTACCATATCATTTTGGTTATTAGGGCTTTGTATGTAACTTGAAATCCAGAACTGTGAAGCCTCCAACTCTCTTTTTCAGTGTTGCTTTGGCTATTTGGAGGGTCTTATGTGGTTCCATACTAATTTTAGAATTGTTTGTTCTAGCTCTGTGAAAAATGCTGTTGGTATTTTAATAGGGATTGCATTCTATCTGTAGATTGTTTTGGGTAGTATAAACATTTTAATATTTGTTCTTCAAATCCATGAGCATGGAATGTCTGCATTTCTTTGTGTCCTCTTCAATTTTTTTCATCAGCATTTATAGTTTTCAGAGTACAGATCTTTCACAGCTTTACTTAGGTACATTCCCAAGTATCTTATGGTTTGGGATGCAATTGTAAATGGGATTGATTACTTGATTTCTCCTTCTGATGATTCATTATTGGATTTCTGTATATTAATTTTGTATCCTGCGACTTTACTAGATTCATTTATTAGTTCTAGTAGTATTTTGGTGGGGTCTTTCATGTTTCCTACATGGAGTATCATATCATATCTAAATAATCAGTTTTACTTCTTCCTTGCTGATATGGATGCCATTTATTTCTTTTTCCTATCTGACTGCTATGGTTAGGGTTTCCAGTATTTGTGAATGAGTGGTGAGAATGTGCATTCCAGTCTTGTTCCTAACCATAGAGGAAAAGCTCTGATTTTCCCCATATATGATGTTATTAACTATGGAATTTTCATATAAGGCCTTTGTTATGTTGAGGTATGTTCCCTCTAAACCTACTTTGTTGAGGGTTTTATCATTTACTTTGATGAAGGTTTCTTCTGCATCTATTGAAATGATCACATGGGTTTTACCCTTATGATTCTTAATGTGATGTATCATGTTGATTCATTTGTGGATACTGAACCACCCTTGCAACTCAGGAATAAATCCCACTTGACTGTGGTTCATGACTTTTTTTTTTTTTAATGTATGGTACAACTCCATCTTAAAGAGTGGCACAATGAAAGTCCTCCCAGTACACAGAATCTGAGTCTGATTATTTCTGACCCCTCCTTGCTCTATCAGCAGTAAGTCATCCTTGTTGTGTAACGCCTCATCCAAATTTTCTTCAATTATCTTTCTTCTAGATCAGATATTCCCAGGTCCCTCCCACACCCTATCCTTCTGCCCAACCTCACCATGACCAAAAATACATATGGATCAAATAGGGTGGAAAAGTCAAAGAAGTTATAGTTAGAAAGCAGGACCATATAATGGTTAAAAACCTAAAATTTAGATTCAGGTATGGGTATAAATCTAGTTTAGCAACTTGGCTTGTGACTCCAGCCAAGGCACTTAACCTAAGCCTCTACTTCCCCTAAAAAATGGGCATCAAAATAATGCCTATGTCATAAGATCATTCTAAGAAACATACATGAAGCCCTCCAAATGTGCCTGGCATGCACAAGCACTCTAACACCATGATCATAGTAGTGGTGGCTACTATTATGCTATAAATATTATAAATATTACCATGTAATATACCACAGCCTAATGGAAATGAGATACTCCCGCAAAAGATGACTAACCTAGGAAATTCATCTCAAGAGCCATTCCCAGGATGGGGGGAAAAAGCTTCTGTCTCAAGAGGTGGAATGAGGTGTGGAGTGATGACAGAGTGAGCAAGGCACAAAGAGAGAAAGGTACTGCTGAAAAGTGAGAGGAGATGCAGCCCTGTTCATTTACTCTGCCTACCACTGCTCCCCATCCCCCAGGGAGAAGGGCCACAAATCTCAAATGCCAAAAAAGGCATTTCTGCAGTAACCTGCCAATGAGGGATGCAAGATAGGTTTGCACCAGATAGGAACAGCCTGTAATATCTACAATTTAACTTGTTTAGGGAACATTCAGTTCTGTATTTCATTTAATGAGGAGCTACATTCAGGTTCTACTTAATTCTAACAATCTTTGATAAATTATGCTGAATTGCTGACTTCTGGGAATACTGTGCTTCACATGTACCGGCAACAGATTTGTAATATTGCCTGGAAATGGCCTATCTCCCTAAGGACTGAAAGGGAATTCTCAAAGCAAGAGGTTCCATGCGAGAAACTCCATCCTGTTCTTTCACCCATACAGAGCCACCCTCAACAGAAGATTCACTATTTCAGAGAAAATATCAGTTTTCTGCACGATGCACCTAATTTTCTAAAATGTTATTTGTGGAACCAGAGAACCTGCCATTATATCAGAATGTGAATATCTTCCCAAAGCACCTCTGACTTTGAGTTCACAGGAAATGTATCAAATAAAATCAAAGTATATTCATCTCCCTGAGGAAAATCTAACCTTTGATGCATACGGAAGTATAACCCTGTCAATGAATCCATTTATAAGCATCTGCCCAAGAATAACAAAAACAGTTGAGCAATTAAATGAAATCCCCACTCAGTGACTTTATTCACTTAACATTTATTGGATAATCAAAATGTGCCTGGGCGCCTAGGTGGCTCAGTCGGTTAAGCACCTGACCTAAGCTCAGGTCATGATCTCAGGGTCCTGGGATCAAGCCCGGTGTCAGGCTCCTCGCTGAGCAGGGAGTCTGCTTCTCCCTCTCCCTCCCCCTACCCATCACTCTCCTTCTTCCTCTCTCCCTGATCATCATGTCTCTGTCTCTCTCTCATTCTCAAATGAGTAAAATCTTAAAAAAAGAAAAGGTGCCAAATACTATACCAGGATGTAGAGAAAAGACATCATTACCTCTTAAAAAACACTTAATGGGAATGAGACAATAAAACGTGTACGTATATACACAATATGTCATGCCTTGTAGTAATATCAAATCGGGATGGCAAGCAGACCCTAGTTAACAAGAAAACGGGCCCAACTACCAGGTAAGCCCAGATACCATTCTCCCCTTAATTTTCCTGGTAGGAGCCTTCAACCTTAGCTACACATGGCCAGTGAAAGCCATATACTTCACAATTATGTACCCACTCTCACATGGAGCTACTGAATATCTGAAACATGGCCACTCCTACACACTGAAATGCTGTTTTAGATACAGTGGGTTAAATATGTTGGGTTAATTTCATCTGTTTCTTTTCCCTTTTTAATAAGGTCCTTAGGGAACTTTCTATTACATATGTGGCTCACATTTTAGAAGAAACCACTAAGCTAAGAACTATCACCCAGCCTTCCCTGAGCTAGGGTGTGGGCATTCCGTGCAGTTCAGGCTACAGAGATGGGAGCAGGAGTTATGCCTACAGTGTCATTCAGGCTCCTCAAAGGAGGAAGTGTGGCCTCTCTAACTTCTTTCCCTGTTCCTGGTGGTTGGAAACAGATGAGTGGTAGCAAGCCAGCTACGGTCATGCCAAAGAAAATAAGACTCCACAGATGATGGAGCAGCAAGACAGAAGGAACACGGTTCCTAAGTAACCTTAGAGTGAGCCACCCATCTCTCCAGCTCAGACTTTTACAGAAAAGAAATTCTTCTCTTATTTAAGCCTCTGTTTAAGTCTCTTTAAAGTTACCTTAACTATATTCTAAGCTATAACAGGAAGGTCTAAGAGGCTTCCTAAAGGGACTGATACCTGTAAAGACACCTTCCAGAACAGGAGTTCACCAAGGAAAGGACAATAAGAATACTGGTCAGGAGGACCAAGAGCAAGAAAGGGGAGCAGGGCTGAAAAGACAAGAGTCATGGCAGAGGTGCAAGAGTCAGCAGGTGATGCCTGTGAGCTCTCAAAGCAAAGCACCAACTTGGAGAGAGGGAGCACTGCGTGAAGGAGAGAGGCAGCCCTGATGGGTGAGGCAGGAAAGACTGGGCAAGTACTGGAAAGCCCTGAATGGTGGAGGGTAAACCCAATCTTTTTTCACGTATGAATGGGGAGCAACTGAAGATCCTACCCAAGGAGGGAACGACTCAACTCTGCTTTCAGATGAATCATTCTGCTGCCGGTGCAGAAAGCACATTTTTGGGAGACCGTATCTAAAGCAGGTAATACAGTAGCAATTCAGGTAAAAAAAAAAAAATAATAGTAACAATAATAAGATCTAAACTGCAGCAATAGCAGTGAGGAGAGGACGTGACAGTATTAAGACTATTTAAAAAGTCAAGTCACCCGGGACGCCTGGGTGGCTCAGTTGGTTGGACGACTGCCTTCGGCTCGGGTCATGATCCCGGAGTCCCGGGATCGAGTCCCGCATCAGGCTCCCAGCTCCATGGGGAGTCTGCTTCTTCCTCTGACCTTCTCCTCGCTCATGCTCTCTCTCTCCCTGTCTCTCTCTCTCAAATGAATAAATAAAATCTTAAAAAAAAAAGTCAAGTCACCCTAAGGAATAAAAAAGGGTAAACACTGAAAGCAGAATCCCCAACTTCTGGGTTAGAGGAAGGGACCAGGCAGGGGGCAACAGCAAAGGGACAGGCTCAGTCTCAGACACAGCAAATGTGAGAGGTCAGTGTTTATGCCAATTCACATCTTTAACAGATGCCCCCTGCCTAGTTCTCAACGACGGTACCAGAATTAAAGATGTAGATGATGTAGATACCCAGGGTGCACAGGGAATATTAAGTGCCAGCAGGAAGGGGGGGTGGTTGTCAATCATAAATCACAGGAACGGAAGACACTGCTTAAATTCTCCAAGCTCTTTTCAGGAAAAAAAGGAAGGAAACCAAAGTAAACAAGGTATTTATGGGCAAATGGAAAATAAAGAAGAATCGAAGGTTTTATAAGAACTGAAAGCATATATTTTATTCAAAATGGCTTTTAACCTCTGTATTATTTGTTAGTCATAACATATCTCAAATGACTTGGAATATATTCTTTGTAATCCATTATTACATTTTCTGAGGATCACATGAATGTATTACAATTCTAAATTTTGTTCAAAATTAAGTCAAAATGAGATTGGAATTCTTAATAATTCCCTTATCTACTGTAAACCACAGGAGTGTTTTCTGCCAAACTTGCATATTTTTTTCTCTACTTTCTTTATTTTTTATTATTTTTTTAGTTTTTTTTTTTTTTTTTTTTAGCAAACAACCCAAGAAGAAATTCTGTCACTTCCTAGTTTTGACAAATGCTGGTTATTGGGAGTTCCAGCAACCTAGTTAATTAAGGAAACATGGCCTGGATCAAGTCTCAGCTTCAAAAATGCAAAAATCTGACCCCCTTTCTCCTAGAATTGAGGATTAACTGAGATGTTAAAAGGAGTACTCTATCAACTGTGAAAGGATATATAAATTCTATTTTCTTATGCAGAATGAACTGCAAGATTATTAAAATCTCTTTCTTGGATAGAGCAGCAAGCTAATGGACAGAGAGAAACTATCAGGAATTAATCATGATTTTCATCAAAAGCTTTCCAGGAGGGGCACCTGGTGGCTCAGTAGGTTAAAGCCTCTGCCTTCAGCTCAGGTCATGATCTCAGGGTCCTGGGATCGAGCCCCACGTCGGGCTCTCTGCTCAGCAGTGAGCCTGCTTCCTTTCCTCTCTCTCTGCCTGCCTCTCTGCCTCCTTGTGATCTCTTTCTGTCAAATAAATAAATAAAATCTTTAAAAAAAAAAGATTTTATTTATTTGACAGACAGAGATCACAAGTAGACAGAGAGGCAGGCAGAGAGAGAGAGAGAGAGAAGCAGGCTCCCTGCTGAGCAGAGAGCCCGACGCGGGACTCGATCCCAGGACCCTGAGATCATGACCTGAGCCGAAGGCAGAGGCTTTAACCCACTGAGCCACCCAGGCGCCCCGAGATCTGTTATTCTACATGAACAAGAAAGCAGTGCCCCAGATCATGAAGCCTTTCACAGACACAAACACTGTCGTCCGGATGGCTAGAATCCGTGGTCGTCAGTTCATCCCTTCATGCAATATTAAAAGCTCCCAGTTTGCAGTGGACACTGAGCTGGGTGCCGGC
Source organism: Mustela erminea (assembly GCF_009829155.1). NCBI lineage: Eukaryota > Metazoa > Chordata > Mammalia > Carnivora > Mustelidae > Mustela > Mustela erminea. Next base: position 65,179,325 of record NC_045616.1, read on the forward strand.
AGCCCACGGTCTAGTAGGAGACACAAAAGACCACACATGCATGCCAGGGATGACAACATCGAGAGCTGTGGTAGGCGAGATGCAGCTACCTCTTGAGCAGAAGAAGGGAGGGGGGCAGTGGACCCAGATATTAGGACTCATTAAGAACAGAAGTTATGGGGCACCTGGCTGGCTGAGTTGGTAGAGCATGCAACTCTTGATTTTGGGATTGTAAGGCTAAGCCACATGTTGGGTATAGAGATTACTTAAAAATAAACTATTTATATGGACATTGGGGAGAGTATGCGCTATGATGAATGATGTGAATCATGTAAGACTGAGGATTCACAGAACAATACCCCTGAAGCAAATAATACATTATGTGTTAATCAAAAATAGTAATAATAATAGTAATAAATTATTTTTTTTCAAGATTTTATTTATTTGACAGACAGAAACCACAAGCAGGCAGAGAGGCAGGCAGAGAGAGGGGGGGAGGCAGGCTCCCTGCCGAGCAGAGAGCCCGATACAGGGCTCGATCCCAGGACCCCGAGATCACGACCCAAGCCGAAGGCAGAGGCTTTAACCCCCTGAGCCACTCAGACACCCCAATAAATTATTTTTTTTTTTTAAAGAACAGAAGATAGCCAGGTTTTTGCAGAGAATAGGGGGAGTGAAGTGGAAAGGGATGGTCTGCAGAGGGAAGAGGAGACACAAAGGCAGAGAAGCAAGCATCAAGGTTTGTACATGGAGCTCTTGGGGAGCTGTCTGACAGAACGGAAGGCCAAAGAGGATAACAAGAGCCAGCCCATGAAGCATCATGTAGACGGACAATCAGGAGAAGCAAGTGACAGATTCTAAGCAGAGAACAGACATGCTCAGGTTGGTATTTCAGTAAATGTGCCCTGAGAGCAGAGTGGCTAGATGGTGGCAGTGGCAGGAGATGAGAAGATGAAGAGAGGGGAAGCTGTTACAGTAATCCAGGGAAATGGTGAAGCCTGAACCATCACAGGGAGCACACCAAGAAGCTATAGGAAGAATTCCATGTCAGCCAACCCAGAGTCCACTAGGTTCCATGCACATATACAACCTAGATTCTCACTACCTTTGCAATAATGCCTGATGGGAAGACACAAGAGCAGCACTTTAGAGTGACCCCAGGCAGTGATGACCTAACTCCTCTTCCACAGGACAGTTATTTTTAGTAATAATAATCTTTTTGAAAATGCATAATGTGGGGCACCTAGGTGGTTCAGTGGATTAAGCCCCTGCCTTTGGCTCAGGTCGTGATCTCAGAGTCCTGGGATTGAGCCCCATATTGGGCTCTCTGCTCAGCAGGGAGCCTGCTTCCCCCTCTCTCTGCCTGCCTCTCTGCCTACTTATGATGTCTCTCTGTCAAATAAATAAAAAATAAAAAATCTTAAAAAAAAAGTAGAAAAGAAAATGCATAATAACAAGAAACACCAGGAAAATCTTCCTTTATTGAACTACAAATATATAAACATGCCAGTAAAAATAAAGCAAATGTCAACAAAACTTTTAAGTGCCTTCCAAGGATCCAAAGATGTCAACTACTAAACTGTGCTAATTCTTTTTTCCTACATTCATTTTTCAGCTTCAAAACAATCTAAAAAATGGAATTTCAATTTGAAAATTATTCAAGTTCAAGAGTGCAAGTACAACATGCTCACTTATGAAACAGGATTAAATTCCTTCAGTGCTTTACATTTTATCTATTCAGATTTTTTTTAATGTCAGTATAATTAATGCAGTGTTGTACTAGTTTCAGGCATACAAAATAGTGATTCGACAATTCTATACATTATGCAGAGCTCAGCACAATAAGTTTACTCTTTAATCCCCTTTGCCTATTTCACCCATCCCCCACACACTGCTCCCCTCTGGTAACCATCACTTTGTTCTCTATATTTAGGAGTTTCCTGTCTGGATTTTTTTTCTTTGTTCATTTGTTTTGTTTCTTAAATTTCACATATGCATGCAATCACATGGTATTTGCTGGTCTCCTACTAACTCATTTTACCTAGCATTATACCCTCTGGGTTATCCATGATGTTATAAAAGGCAAGATTTCATTCTTTTTTATGACTGAGTAAGATTCCTGTGTGTGTGTGTGTGTGTGTGTGTGTGTGTGTGTGTGTCTATGTGAGCGCGCGCGCATGTGTAAGCACATCTTTTTTTTTTTTTAAGATTTTATTTATTTATTTGACTGACAGAGATCCCAAGTAGGCAGAGAGGCAGGCAGAGAGAGAGAGAGAGAGAGAGAGAGAGAGAGAGGGAAGCAGGCTCCCTGCTGAGCAGAAAGCCGGACTTGGGGCTCGATCCCAGGACCCTGAGATCATGACCCCAAGACAGAGGCTTAACCCACTGGGCCACCCAGGTGCCCCACACCACATCTTTTTTATCCACCCTTTTACTGAATGATACTTAGGCTTCTCCCATAATATGGTTATTATAAGTAATGCTGCAATAAACATTGGGGATTGTGTATATTTTCAAATTAGTGTTTTCATACTCTAGGTAAATACCTAGTAGTGGAATTAGTGGATAATAGGGTCATTCTATTTCTCATTTTTTTTGAGAAATCTCCTTACTATTTTCCACAATGGCTCCACCAGGTTGCATTCCCACCAACAGTGCACGAAGAAGTTCCTTCTCTCCAGTCACTGTTTAACATTTTAAGCAAATTCCACTTGATCACGTAATAGGACAGAACTCAAGTATCTCAAGTTTTGTTTCTTGGTCTATAACATCACTGTGCTATCATCGCTTATTTCAAACCCACTGTTTATGTACACTATTAAACACTACTACAGATATCAGACACACAAACTAAAACTGAAGTGAGTTTGAATGATACCGTATCTTTTCAAACCTACTCTCGAGACTTGTACAGCTTGTGTTAGGGACCAACTGAATAAATGGGAGTTGTCCTAATAAACTGAAATTGTATTCAGTATGAAAATTAAAGAGCACATCATTAAAATGTGCTAATTTGAAGTTTATATAGATATGGAAATGCAACAGTAACTGTAGCAATTATTTAGAACTTAGGCCAACAGAAGCATTTTGGTGGCAAGTAAAATTAACAGCTACTGTTCAGAACCGATAATGACAGCAAAATCCAGACTGACTAAAACCATTTCTAAAAGTGTTTCCTTTCAGAAAATATGCCCTTATCTGTACTCTGGCACACTGGAGAAAGGGGGTGACCAGAGCCCACCCTTGGGAAGCCAATGGAAACTGAAGAGGCCCAAGAGGATAGAATCAAGGTCAGTGAAGACCAAGTGCAAAGTGATCCAGAATACAAAGTAGAGAAATCCAGGGGAGTGCCTAAATGAGCAGTCACCAAGTTCAAAAATTCTTCAAAATGTAAACAGCCTCCTGGAATGCATAAAAAAATGCTGGGAACAGTACAGGTACCAACGTCAGAATTCTGTGTCTAGTCTGCAGCATTTCCTCTAAAAAATAAGAAGTCTTAACTGACCAACCAGTGACTTCTTAGCCTCTTCATCCTGTTAATATTTAAGATGTCAAGCTATATAAATCAAATCAAACACAGCCAAGTGTCTTACGTAGGTTGTAGTAAGTGTAAAAGATGAGGCATTTAATGTCACTATCAAGACAAATGTGAAGATACAGAGGCAGGGAGAACTTTCCATCAGTTGATTAGAGCATAATCTATTACATGTAAACAAGATGAATTTCCCCTCCTCACCTATTAGACATACCATTGCAAAGTTAGGAGAAACAGTCCAGGGATCAATAAGCTGCTGGACCTAGAAAGCACTACTTAAGTTTTCCTTAGTTTTCCATCTGTAAAACCAATGGTGAGATTGTTCAAAAAATTAAAACATTCACAAAGCTGTAAGCACAATGCCAAACAAAGTGAAAGCAATTAATAGTTACCATCTTCATTTTTTTTTAAGATTTTATTTATTTATTTGACAGACAGAGATCACAAGTAGGCAGAGAGGCAGGCAGAGAGAGGGGGGAGGAAGCAGGCTCCCCGCCAAGGAGAGAGCCCGATATGGGCTCGATCCCAGGACCCTGGGATCATGACCTGAGCCGAAGGCAGAGGCCTTACCCCACTGAGCCACCCCGTCGCTCCCCATCTTCATTGTTAATAGCAACTCCAGAATTCCAAACTGAATTACACACCTGACACTCCCTGTAACAGGGCTACAGGAACTGCTCCGATGGTTGGATAAACCACGTAAGCCTCATTTTTCCAATTGCACAACACATTTACACAAGGGCTCTATTTCCTATGGCCTATGGCAATCACAGGCTGATTAGAAGTTCCTATCTTCTGTGGTAGAAACACTATATGCACCACAACTAAGATCTAGGAGTGAGAATTTTTTTAAATATGTTTTAAAAAATATGTGCCTGGGGGCGCCTGGGTGGCTCAGTGGGTTAAGCCGCTGCCTTCGGCTCAGGTCATGATCTCAGGGTCCTGGGATCGAGTCCCACATCGGGCTCTCTGCTCAGCAGGGTGCCTGCTTCCTCCTCTCTCTCTGCCTGCCTCTCTGCCTACTTGTGATCTCTCTCTGTCAAATAAATAAAATCTTTAAAAAAAAAAAAATTTAAAAATAAAATATGTGCCTGGGTGGTTCAGTCGGTTAAGCATCTGCCTTCACCTCAGGTCATGATCCTGGGGTGCTGGGATGGAGTCCAGAATCGGGGCACCTGCTCAGCAGGGAGTCTGCTGAGTCTCCTTCTACCCCTCCCCTTGCTCATGATCTCTCTTGTTCTCTCTCTCAAATAAATAAAATCTTTTAAAAATAAATAAATAAATAAATAAGATTCAAAAGTATGTTCAAGACCCAAATTCTTCCCAGGGAGGCACTATGGGGCTCCCTACTCAGTGCAGAGCCTGTTTCTCCTTCTCCCTCTCCCCCTGCTCATGTTCTCGCTCTTAAATAAAGAAACTTTTTAAAAAAGAAACTTTATTTAATAAAAGTAGCAGTCATTTACAAACTGCTTAAATGTATATAATCCCACCAACAAATGAGAGAATTACTAACGAAATCTCTTTTGCTGGTAATTTGTTTTTCCTGAAGAGAAGGGCAATGTTCTGTAACAAAATGCTTCACTAATGTTCTTCTTCGAAACACTTTATACTCTAGCTGAACAATGGAAAGAGAAAGGAAAAAAAAGTGGGTTTTGAAGTGGTTTGTTTATTTTTTATTTTCTTTTCAACCTCAAGTACAGAACAAGGGATTCCTACTAGAACATGGCCACTCATTAGCCCCTTGCAGAATCGGCCTCTTTGATACTTTGCTCCCTAATTTGATTTGGCTCCACATTTTTCTTTCATGTTATTAAATACACAAGTATTAAATTATCATAAAGACAGAGGAACTGGCATGATACCAAATGATCAGTCACTGCTTTTCCACATGTTTATTTATAGCATGTAGACCAATGGTAAATCTAGACCATAAATAGCTCTATTTGCAAAATTATCATCATTTAGGGTTTAGAAATTTTAAATGACTCAAAAATATAAAACCAAAGTATTTCCATTTATAACTTCATTTGGCAAACTATCCAGTTTTATCCAGAGTGCTGCTGGCATTATCCCCATTTCATAGATGAGGAAACTAAAAGTACCAAAACACCCGTCCAGGCTAGCTTTACACCCCAGTTCTCATTTAAAACTTTAAGTGGGAACTATATTTTAAGCTAAAGTCACCTATTGAGACACAAGTTTCTCTAAGTTAGTCCGCTAGGATTTATTCTTCTTTCCTGTAACTGTTCTGTAGTTTTGTCAACCAAAATAGAGAAGGAAGTTGGGTTAGACTGAGCGCAGGACTATCAGACCTCTGTTGGCAGAAGTTCTCTTTGGCACGAGAGAGATCAAAGCTCTGCCTAACTGATAGTTAAATGGCATTCTAACACAAGGGGCATAAAATAATAAGGTTGCTTAACGTCCATACGGGCTTTTCCCATCCTACACACATCTATCATAGCCTGCTCACAGAATCACAAAAGGGGATGGCCGAGAGGACAAGTGAGGACTGATGCTGAGGACTGCTCTGGGCTTATGACTAAGCACCTGCCTGATCTCTGCAGATGAGTGCAGAGAGAGCTGGGTGAGGGGCAGGAGCCCAGGTAGAGGGCCCACTCAGCCCCAGCTTACATCCACTCTGTCACTCTGCACACTATAGTGCTGGTATCCTAGACTTGACATTTTAGAGCATTAAATTTTTCCTACATAGGCATCTCACATACTACAGTTTTCATATTTAACCCCATTAAGGATACAAGAATGGGACGCTGGTTTGCAAATCAATTGTATTCTTTTTCCCCACACAATTTTTTTTTTTTAATACATGTGGGAAACTAGTTTTTTAAGCACAGTTAAATGCTTATACCACTATCTACAGCAGGACCGTCTCTAATTACACATCAACCCCGACAACCATGCGTTCATAAAAATCTATAGTCTTCAGGGCGCCTGGGTGGCTCAGTGGGTTAAAGCCTCTGCCTTCAGCTCGGGTCATGATCTCAGGGTCCTGGGATCGAGCCCCGCATCGGGCTCTCTGCTCATTGGGGAGGCTGCTTCCCCTCCCCATCTCTCTCTATCTGCCTCTCTGCCTACTTGTGATCTCTGTCTGTCAAATAAATAAAATCTTTAAAAAAAAAAACTATAATCTTCAAAATTACATGTGATATGCTACAGTTAAATGTCTTTAAGTGTCTAGTAATATAAGGCTAACTACCTACACTATATAATCCTAACAGAAATGTTAAAACTTGTGGAAGAAACCACTGTTTTGTGTTTTTTTAGAGAGACAATGAGATAGTCCCAAGTAGTGGAGCCCAACTCGAGGCTTGATCCCATGACTCTGAGACCATGACCTGAGCTGAAACCAAGAGTCAACCGCCTTACTAACTGAGCCACCCAGGTGCTCTGAAACCACTATCATTTTTATTTAAAAGAGTAAATGTACTATAAACCGTACTTGCAATGCAATAAATCTATAGTCAATAAAGATAAGAGATATAGTTATCCTACCAAAGAAGGGAAGAGTTAGAAACCACTGAGTTGAAATCATAAAAAAAAAGGCAGACTATAAAATAAAAGGTTATAGGTTGTAATTCACTGTTAAAAATTTTATGTTTTATTATAGTAATAAAATGTACATAAACCTAGTTATGATATACCAACAGTTATACTCTCACTCCATATTCAAAGGCAAACACTCCCATGTTCTCAATACACGATGCACAAGTTACTAAATTAAAATTTCTTGGGGCACCTGGGTGACTCATTGAGTTAAGCCTCTGCCTTCAGCTCAGGTCATGATCTCAGAGTCCTAGGATTGAGCCCCGCATCGGGCTCTCTGCTCAGCAAGGAGCCTGCTTCCCCCTCTCTCTTTGCCTGCCTCTCTGCCTACTTAGGATCTCTGCCTGTCAAATAAATAAATAAAATTTAAAAAAAAAAACCTTCTTTGCACACATTCGTGTAATTTCTTAATTTAGGCAACACAGATTTCTGCATTTCTGCCAGAAGGCCAGGAAAGTCTGCTTCATACAGTGGCTAATCCTCCCTGCCAGAGCCCCCAGGTCTAAGCATATGAGAGCACCCACACCTCACCTCTCTCAGCAGCTGCTACACAAGCTGCCCTATGAGGGGTGACCTGTATGTCCTCAGTCAGGGGCTCAAACTTTCCACATCTCTCATATTGCCTTGAACAGTATCTGGCTTTAAGTACATATCTCCTTAGGGGTGCTTGGGGGTGCAGTCAGTTAAGTGTCTGACTCTTGGTTTCCGATCAGGTCTAAATCTCAGGGTCATGAGATCAAGCCCCATAATCAGGCTCCATGCTCAGTACACAGTCTGCTTAAGACTTTCTCTCCCACTCCCTCTGTCCCTCCCCACTGCTGTCTTTCTCTAAAATAAATAAGTCTCTTTTAAAAGTAGATACATAGGGCACCTCAGTGGCTCAGTTGGTTAAGCAACTGCCTTTGGCTCAGGTCATGATCCCAGGATGGAGTCCCACATCGGGCTCCCAGCTCCAAGGGGAGTCCGCTTCTCCCTCTGACCTTCTCGCCTCTCATGTTCTCTCTCACTGCCTCTCTCCCAAATAAATAAATAAAATCTTAAAAAAAAAAAAAAAAGTTTGAAAAATTAAAAAAATAATAAAATAAAAGGAGATACATAGGGGTGCCTGGGTAGCTCAGTGGGTTGGTTAAGCCTCTGCCTTCGGCTCAGGTCATGATCCCAGGGTCCTGGGATTGAGCTCTGCATCGGGCTCTCTGCTCAGCAGGGAGCCTGCTTCCTCCTCTCTCTGCCTGCCTCTCTGCATACTTGTGATCTCTGTCTGTCAAATAAATAAAATCTTTCAAAAGAAAAAAAAAAAGTAGATACATAAATGGGATGCCTCGGAGCTCAGTCAGTTGGGCATCTGCCTTTGGCTCAGGTCATGATCCCAGGGTCCTGGGACTGAGTCCTGCATTGGGCTCCTTGCTCGGCGGGAAGCTTGTTTCTCCCTCTGCCTGCTGCTCTCCCTGCTTGTGCTCACTTGCTCTCTCTCTCTCTCTCTGTCAGATAAATAAATAAAATCTTTTTTAAAAATCTAGATACATAAATACTTCCCCCTATTTTTTCCTTTATTTTACTTGAAGGGAGCTCATGCTCATTATAAAAGAATATCATGCTTAATTACATATGTATACAAAACAGAAAATGATAAAAGGCATCCAAATTGGTGAGAAACAAGTAAAACTATGATCATTTGTAGAGAACATGAAAATATATATAGAAACCCTAAAGATTCCACAAAAAAACTATGAGAACTGATAAATGAATTCAGCAAAGTCGTAGAACACTAAACCAACACAGAGAAATCCATTGCATTTCTATACACTAAAAATGAAGCAACAGAAATAAATTTAGAAAGCAATCCCAGGGGGCGCCGAGGTGGCTCAATGTGTTAAGCCTCCTGCCTTTAGCTCAGGTCATGATCTCAGGGTCCTGGGATTGAGCCCCGCATCAGGCTCTCTGCTCAGTGGGGGAGTCTGCTTCTCCCTCTCTCTCCGCCTGCCTGTGATCTCTGTCTGCCAAATAAACAAATAAAATCTTTAAAAAAAAAAATGGAAAGAAAGAAAGCAATCCCATTTACAACTGCATCAAAAATAACCGAAAACCTGGGATCCAAGACCTGTACTCTGGAAACTATAAAACACAGATCAAAGAAATTGACGATGACAAAATGAAAATATTCCATGCTCATAGACTGGAAGAATATTGTTAAAATGTCCATCTTACCCCCACCAAAATGTCCATACTATCAAGCAATTTACAGATTTAAAGCAACATCTACCAAAATACCAACAGCTTTTCTCACAGTACTAGAACCAACAATCCTAAAATTTATAGAGAACCACAAGACTCCAAATAGCCAAAGCAATCTTAAAAAAAAGAAAAACAAAGCCGGAGGTGTCACAATTCTGGACTTCAAGTTATAGTACAAAGCTGCAGTAATCAAAACAGTATGGTACTTGCACAGAAACAAGACACATCATTCTGGAAAGCCCAGAAATGGACCCTCAACTCTATGATCAACTAATATTCAACAAAGCAGGAAAGAATATCCAATGGAAACAAGACACTCTCTTCAACAAATAGTGCTGGAAAAACAAGACAGCTGCGTAGAAAAGAATTAAATTGGACTACTATCTTACACCATACAAAAAAATAAACACAAAATGGATAACAGACCTGAAACTATAAATATCCTAGAAGCGAGCACAGGGAAGTTATTTCTCTGACAATGGCCATAGCAACATTTTTCTAGATTTGTCTCCTGAGGCAAGAGAAATAAGAAATCCACTATTAGGACTACAACAAAGTAAGAAGCTACTGAACAGTAAAAGAAACAATAAAACTGAAAGACAACCTGTGGAATGGGAGAAGGTATTTGCAAATGACATATCAGATAAAGGGTTAGTATCCAAAATCTATAAAGAACGTATCAAACTCAACACCCAAAAAAGAAGTAATTCAAAAACATAGAGAAGACATGAACAGACATTTTTCCAAAGAAGACATCCAGATGGCCAACAGACACATGAAAAGCTGCTCAACATCACTCATCATCAGGGAAATGCAAATCAAAAATACAATGAGATATCACCCCACACCTGTTAGGATGGCTAAAACCAACCAAACAAGAAACAAGAGTTGGTGAGAATATGGAGAAAGGAGAACTGTCTGGCACTACTGGTAGGAATACAAACTGGTGCAGCCACTGTGGAAAACAGTATGGAGGTTCCTCAAAAATGTAAAAAAAAGAACTATCCTACAATCCAGTAAATGCATTACTGGGTATTTACCCAAGTAATACCAAAACACTCATTAAAAAAAAAAAAAAAAAAGAGGTATGCACCCCTACGTTTATGGCAGCATTATTTACAATAGCCAAATCATGGTATCATCCAATACGTCCATAGATAAATGAATAGATATAGAAGATGTGTGTGTACACACACACACACACACACACAGAAATATTATTCAACCACAAAAAAGAATAAAATCTTTCTATCTGCAACAACATGGATGATCTAAAGAGTATAATGCTAAGAAAATAAGCCAGTCAGAGAAATAAATACTCTATGATTTCACTCATGTGGAACTGAAGAAACAAAACAAATGAACAGGGCGCCTGGGTGGCTCAGTGGGTTAAGCCGCTGCCTTCGGCTCGGGTCATGATCTCAGGGTCCTGGGATCGAGTCCCGCATCGGGCTCTCTGCTCGTCAGGGAGCCTGCTTCCCTCTCTCTCTCTCTCTGCCTGCCTCTCCATCTACTTGTGATTTCTCTCTGTCAAATAAATAAATAAAATCTTTAAAAAAAACAAAAAAAAAAAAAGAGTGGGCACTCTGATCGTACAGGGTTCTCCTTTTAAAAAAAAAAAACAACAAAAAAAAACAAAAACAAATGAACAAAGTAAAACAAACAAAAACAAGAGAGAAACAAACCAAGAAACAGACTCTTAACTATTGAGAATAAATGGATAGTTACTAGAAGGGAGGTAGGTGATGGGGATTAAGAGTACACTTACCATGATGAGCACAGAGCAATGTATAGAATTGTTGAATCACTATATTACACACCTGATACTAATACAACACTGTACATTAATGATACTGAAATTGAAATAAAAAACAAAAAATAGAAAATGAAAATGTACTTTAACCTCTCCATAGATAGGTAATACTTCATGTATATCTGACATTAGACTGGGTCTGCTAATACTTACCTTTTAACTCTTTTAAAATGATCTCCTCACCAGCTAAAACCATCCTGGCCGGACATTTCCAGAACAGCTACTCCTCCTCACTACCCTGTAGGAAGCCTTAAATTCATTACCAACAAAAACGCACTTGATATTCCCAACAAGGACAAGGAATGGTCAAAAGGCATCAGTGGGAAAAATTAACCACATATTTGGCATTCTGTGGAAACAGGTTTACAAGAAGGAAAACAGGCACCTGGCAGGAAAAATTTTTAAGGAAATTATTGAGACATGATACACTTCCTGTCAAAACAACACATGAAGTGGTGATTCATTCCATCAGTATCTTCTAAATGCTGTGCAACTTTAAATGCTCCATAGTTTTAATGACACTTAGTTGTGGCACAGAAGGATTTTCAGTTTTGATTACTAAGCTGTTCAAATGTTCCTGTGCCCAAAAGTAAAAACCAGCATGTGCTCACCATATGCACAAGAGTACTCTTCAGTAGAAGAGTGACTCTTCAGGGTCACTAAGGCAAAAGGTAGTATCATTTACCTCTCCTAGATTAATTTTGGCTAAGGCTGTGGCATTGACAGATTTCAGAATTGTTTAGTGCTTAGCCCCAGACTGGAAAGCTGTTTCCTAATAGAAACTAGAATCAGTTTGCTCGTGATACATGAACACAACACATTGAAATTTCCAGAATTCTTTAAAATCACTTCAATTTTCAAGTGTCTGTAACTGGAATGTATACAAAGCTAGGTTTTACTATGTAAATTCAACATGTAAACTTATTACAAGCATACTGCCAAAACACAGAACATGGAAGTGTTTTCTGACTAATTTCAAGTTTCTAACTTATTTAACCATGAAGGGATAAGTATTTACAATATAAGCCCAAATTGGAAAGGGTGTTTTTTAAAGTAGCACAATGATATTTGTTTAATGCATAAATTTTACAGTTCAAGAGTTTGTGACTAAATTCTGCCAACTCACAGTTTATAAATAAAATCGGAGTTCTTACATACAGATTTTCATTAAAATGCTTATTTCTTCAATTTGCTAATTTTCAGTATCACCAAAGCAGATACATATTCACAATATAGATCTAGAACAATGGAACAGCAGGAACACTGGACATTACTTTGGTCTCCATCATACTAGGTATGGGCCCAGAAAAATGGCTTCACTTAGACTGCTGAGAATGCCTGCCCACACTATCTCACACCACAGCATATTTATTTGCATTAATGCTGCTGAATGGGCTGCACCATGAGTTCCTCAAATGCTCCTTCCAAGCCTCTTACCCTAAGCTTCCAACACCCAGTATGTGCCTGCCTTGTAGTAATGAACAGTTACTCAGTACTAAACTCAGTTCAGTGAAGGCTCAAAACTCAAGCATAACTCTCCAACACTCCTGAGTGCCAACACTTTGAAAAGAATTCCTGAAGATTTAGAGCCCCTATATTCACCAAGGAAGATCCTCAACAGAATCATGTCCAATTTCCAAAACACCAACAAGTTACCTTTACCATGAGGTTCACTGAAAATGAGAAGGAATGTCATACCTTAAAAACGTCACCATTCTTAAGAGGATACATTTGTTTTCTCTGGTATTACTAGTCAGGAAGTACATACAATAGTAGAGATTTTAGAAGTTTGCCAAACCTTTTGAGGAAAACAGTGAAATCAGAAGAAGTTTTAAGAGAACAAGTAGGGAGGGGTGCCTGGGTGGCTCAGTGGGTTAAGCCGCTGCCTTCGGCTCAGGTCATGATCTCAGGGTCCTGGGATCGAGTCCTGCATCGGGCTCTCTGCTCAGCAGGGAGCCTGCTTCCTCCTCTCTCTCTCTCTCTCTCTGCCAAATAAATAAATAAAATCTTTAAAAAAAAAAAAAAGAGAGAACAAGTAGGGAAGGTAGGAAGAAGAGTGGGGAAGATAGGAGAAAAAAGAGGAAAGGAAAGAGAAAGAACCATTATAAACTTTATTTTTGCTAAAAACTGGTATTATCAAAAAAGCCATGAAGGACATATTCTACAAACAGTCTAGATGAACTGATATAGAGAGACATTAAGTTTCATCTAAGGTCAAATTAATATCCATTTTCAGTCATCTTAGAATTCAACTAACAATAATTGCTGGATTATTACTGGCTGAGCAGTGAGGTATAAACAACAATATGGGAAATCTCAGGGTATGAGCAAGTATTTCTCCCAGAAATAGAACACGTGAGCAGTATCACCAAACCCAACTTCCTGAACTATGTAGATGTCGCCAACTAAGTGCTATGAAGTGCTCTGGGACCCAAGCATGATGTTAGTAACTGAAGGGATGCTTAAGACACCATCTTCAATGCCACAGAAATAAACTCTAGGAATGGGACACACCATGGAGAAGGGCTTGACTCAAACTCTTGGGTATCGAATGAGGTCACCAGCAACCCAAAAAGGCCACACGACCTACCTGGTATGTCAGTGGCAGGGATAGAATTTCAACCCAAATTCTGCTTCTGGTCTGGCTTTTGTTACACTCAGATTAAGTCCTTTTAAGAACCTTCTTCTTCCCCAGAGTCTACTACCAGAGTTAAAATGAATGGCACACACCACAAGCAGTCATGTTGGACTCCCACTAAAAAATATGTTCAATTCATTTAAATCTCGACATTTTGTCTACTTCTAATTTTTGCTGCTATCAATAAAGAAAAAAACAGCCCATGAAGATAAATTTTCCTTCTATCAATGTGAAAAGGCAAAATGCTTGTTATTTTAATACAAAAGGGACACACCCTGATTTCCCAACCATAATCCATCAGGAACTAGAGAATGACAGAGGGATTCAAATATAAAAGACAGGCACAGGTTATTCTCTTTTTCAAAATGGTGTATTCTGCAATATTTTAATTATGCTTGGCATTCTTCAAGATGTGATTTTTCTTCAACTGTTCATGATAAAGTTGGGTTTTCCCTACTAAAAATTCCTGTTATTGTAAGACAAGCCAAGTAAAAAGCTATTTTGAGATTTTCTGTAGATAGGAAAGCATAGATTATTCATTTTTATTGAAAAACAACCTAATTTATATGTGAAATAGATTATTTGCATCTTCTTATGTAAAATTTTAAAATTTTGTAAAGTTAAAAAATAAGACATGAGAACTTCATCTCATAATAAACTATTTCAGTCCAAGTTGCTGAAGGAATAATTAAAATTCCTATGGCTAAGACTTTAAAGATTTTTAATACTTGGATATTCAAGGAGGACACTATCAATAGTTCTGGCAATCAAAAGAAAGAAACAATACAAGTTTTACTGAACAACTCGGTGTGACAAGAAAAACATACAATTACTTCTATTTCCCCTTAATAATCCATCAGTTAAAAGCCTATTAAAACATTGGGAACAGGTTGTGTGCATTGTCTCCTGCCTCCAAAAATGAGGAGCGGTCAGCAGGAAACTTGCTAAGTTGCCAGGGGCTGTGGGAACCAGTATAAAAAGAACATTGAGAAATCCATCCCTGAGAACTTCCAACCAACTGCAAACCTGGCAAGTACATGAAAGCCTACACTGAAAAGTCAGATGAGCTGATTCTTATAAAAGTGGGTTTTTTCTGAATTAAAGGGAGATAGATTACACTTTCTATACAATGATTCATCTGGGCCTTACTGCCCTCAGCATTTCATCCCATTCCAAACTCTACCTCCACCCACCTTTATTAACAGTCAATAAAATCACTGCCTAAAGGAATCACAGTTCATAGACATCATCAACTGGAAAAGATTAGTTCCATCCCATTTGGAAAAGATATGCGCTCTATGGATGTACGTACAGATCTTCACATTCTAGGGGTTCAAGACAAAAGGCAGGCCTCCTGTTTGGCAGGCTTCTATGGTTTTCCACACATACAAAGCTAAAAATGGCTTTTTTTTTTAAGATTTAATTTATTTGACAGACAGAGATCACAAGTAGGCAGAGAAGCAGGCAGAGAGAGGAGGAAGCAGGCTCCCTGCTGAGCAGAGAGCCCCATGTGGGGCTTGATCCCAGGACCCTAGGATCATGACCTGAGCCGAAGGCAGAGGCTTAACCCACTGAGCCACCCAGGTGCCCCAAGAATGGCTTTTTTTTAACCCTCTTCCCTGCCCCTTTTCCTCAAATAATTAGAGTGTCATGCTGTCAAGAGTTATATCAAACAAACCAAATCCCCAAATAACCTAAGTTGGGGTGTGGGGGCGAAAGTCAAGGATTTTTTAAAAATTAGGATTTTTTTTTTTTTTTTTGGAAACACTTTTTTTTTTTTCAAGATTTTATTTATTTGACAGCGAGAGATCACAAGTAGGCAGAGAGACAGGCAGAGAGAGGGGGAAAGCAGACTCCCTGCTGAGCAGATAGTCCGTTGAGGGGATGCAGGGCTCCATCCCAGGACTGTGGGGATGCGGGGCTCAATCCCAGGACTCCTCCCAGGACTCCAAGATCACAACCTGAGCCGAAGGCAGAGGCTTAAACTGTTCAGCCACCCAGGTGCCCTTGGAAACACTTCTATCTTAATGAAAGATGTTAGCTGAAAGAAGGTTTATACACAGTGTAGTTTCAAAAAGTTAAGCATGCACCTCTTTCCACAGGCTTCTACACTTAACTATACTGACACTACATCTTCAAGACAGACACTGCTATCTTCCAGTTGGTCAAATTGGTATAGCGGTGTCAACGACGGTTAAACCAGACAGTGGAGGAAGGGATACATAGATCTGCTTAAGACTGGTGTGAAATGAATGACAAAAAGAACTCTTCTCTGTTTAAAATTCGTCTCCTCTTGGGGTGTCTGGGTGGCTCAGTGGGTTGAGCCGCTGCCTTTAGCTCGGGTCATGATCTCAGGGTCCTGGGATAGAGTCCCGCGTCGGGCTCTCTGCTCAGCAGGGAGCCTGCTTCCCTCTCTCTCCCTGCCTGCCTCTCTGTCTACTTGTGATCTCTCTCTGTCAAATAAATAAATAAAATCTTAAAAAAAAATAAAATAAAATAAAATTTGACTCCTCTTTGAAGAAAATGATTTCCAGTTGGAAAGGGGAGAAAGAATATCTCTAGGTGGAAAGCCCATCATAAGAAACATCAAGCTGCTCTAAGTTCCAGGCTTCTGGATGTGCGAAGAAGAATCCTATGCAGTCTCCTAACCATAATCCATCAGGAACTGTCGAAAAGGACAGGTTTCACACAGGAGATGGGCACAATTCATTCCAATTTTTCAAAAGGGTAGATTCTATAAGCTATGGATTCAAGGAATTTCATTTTGATCCTAAACAAGGTCCTAGAGCAGACTACTAGAGGTCTGAGGGCCCCAAGGAAGAGTCAGTGGCAACTCCCTCAAAAGGAAGTCACTTGAGAATATAACCTCATTCCATAATGTAATTACTAAACTGCTAACTTCATATACTAGAGATACAGGTTTGTTGGGTATTGTATAGATCCTTATGAAAAGACAGAAGACTAAAAATCTGATACTAGTACAAGAGTAATTAGTTGAACTCTACCTGAAATTGGCAAACATCAATCAGAAATGTATACAGATGCACCAAATTACCTTGTCTTCAGAACTAGGACCTTAGCCTACATAAGAGTGTTATTTTTTTCATTAAAACATTAAAGAAATGCCTATCAGACCTGTGCAAAACTTGAAACTAAAAGGAGAAGTGAATAAGTTTAACAATCTAATACTTGGAAAAGTTACAGCAAAAGGCTAAAGGCAGGAAGATAAATCTGAGAAACTCAGTTCCAGTCCTAGGACTAAAAAACCCACTATAAAAGTCTGTAAAAGAAGAGATGGGGGGGCACCTGGGTGACTCAGTGGGTTAAGCCGCTGCCTTCGGCTCAGGTCATGATCTCAGGGTCCTGGGATCCAGCCCCGCATCGGGCTCTCTGCTCAGCAGGGAGCCTGCTTCCCTCTCTCTCTCTCTCTCTCTCTCTCTGCCTGCCTCTCCATCTACTTGTGATTTCTCTCTGTAAAATAAATAAATAAAATCTTTAAAAAAAAAAAAAAAGAAGAAGAAGAAGAAGAAGAGATGGGGCTCAATGCAGCATGTGTTTAAAAAAAATTTAAATAATCAAACTTAGTAATTTTTGAGATGACTGACCATCAAGAGTCATTAATACTACTTAGAAGTACCATAATTCAAATGCCTTCACTTGAGTAATTATTCTATTCCCGGTTCTGTGCTACGCACTTCCCACAGACTATCTTATGGAATCCGTCTAACAATGCTATGAGAAAAAGAGCTAAAAAGGTCAGCTAAAGGTTAGGTGATTTATCCAGGACAAGGCAGGAAGTAACAGAACCCTGAGACTCCTCAAGTTCATTTGCAGCTATCACGCTAACCCTGAGGCTCTACTGCTTTCCTAGAAGGTAGAAGGTTGAGGGGGTGGGGTATTAAGCAAGAGTTCGAATGGTTCTACCATGCTCTGTGCTGTCCCACACCATCTGAAAGGACTACACTTTAAGAATACAGCAAATTAGAATATGTTCAGTATCCAGGGGTGGTGAGAGGATTCAAAATCCCGTCACTTAACAAAAGATGAAAATGTTTTCTTTTCCAAATTAAAAGACTTAGGGTGCCTGGGTGGCTCAGCGGGTTGAGCCTCTGCCTTCGGCTCAGATCAGGATCCCAGGGTCCTGGGATTGAGCCCTGCATCGGGCTCTCTGTTCAGCAGGGAGCCTGCTTCCCCTCTCTCTCTCTGCCTGCATGTCTGCCTACTTGTGATCTCTGTCAAATAAAAAAATAAAATCTTAAAAAAGAAGAAGAAGACTTAAAGGCAGGATATGTAAGGTTTTTAAATATAAGGGGCTAAATGGGCGCCTGAGTGGCTCTGTCAGTTAAGCATCTGCCTTAGGCTCAGGTCATTATCCCAGGGTTCTGGGATCAAGTCCTACACCAGGCTCCTTGTTCAGCAGAGAGCCTGCTTTTCCCTCTGCCTGTCCCTCTCCCTGCTTGTGTGCTCTCTCTGACAAATAAATAAATACTCTTTAAAAAGCAATCAATCAATCTAAGGGGCTCTCATGAAAGTAAATTGTTCAGAATGGCCTCTCATCAGCAAACTATGATAAAAACAATTCTCCTCCTTATTAAGTGTAACAGCTTAACCTTTCCCAAGATACACCTGGGGAGGGGGGAGGAGCGGTGAGGCATGATATCAGCAGAATAGAGAACTAAGAGGTCGGTCCCAACATTCATCCCCCCAACAATGAAACAACAACTACAAACCAATAAAAATAGCTCTAGCAAAGTTCTGTACTACAATGAAAAGCAACAGAAATATTATGGAGATAGGCGGGCCTTTGTAGCTCAGTCAGTTAAGCGTCTGCCTTAGGCTCAGGTCATGATCTCAGGGTCCTGGGATCAAGCCCTGCATAGGGCTCCCTGCTGGTGGGAGTGTGCTTCTTCCTCTCCCTCTGTTCCTCCCCCCCAGCTTATGCTCTCTCTCTTTCTCTCAATTAAAAATCATTAAAAATACACACATACATACATACACTTTATGAAGCTAAAAAAAAAAAAAAATGGAGGCTGGTCACATAGCAGGAACACAGGAAACACCCTACCTGAGTCATTCCACTCTGCCAGTTTACAGTAGCTTGGTACCAAAAACAATCCCCCAAAGGGATTTCACCACGCAGGGTAAAGGTCAGTAGGAGAACCCCAGAAAGTTTCATTAATTCACCTAGAGGGACAACATGAGAGGAAGGGAAAAAAGGATCTACAAAATAATCACAAAGCAATTAAGTGAAAGTCAATAGGGACTTTACATTACATAGAAATAAGGACATCACATTGAAATAAGGACATCACATCATGCTAAATGAAAATGGTTTTAACTAATAGACAAAGAGAAGCTGATGGACCCTCACCCACCCCCCCAAAAAAAACAAAACCCAACTGTAGCTGCCTGAAAGATTCACTAACCTTTAAGAACACTCATAGGCTAAGAGGGCAAAGATAGAAAAATACTCCACACAAATGGAAATTAGAAGAGGACACAGGTCACTATACTTAATACACAAAGTTTAAGGCAAAAGTTATAACGAGAGGCAAATAAGGTCATTATACAATGAGAGAGGTCTACTCATCAAGACGATTTAACTATTATACGTGTACCTACTTTAGAAAACCTAAATATTTTTATTTTTAATATTTAAAATATTTTATTTATTTATTTGACAGAGAGACAGAGAGAGAGCATGAGAGGGGAGAAGGTCAGAGGGAGAAGCAGGGACCCTGATGCGGGACTTGATCCTGGGACTCCGAAACCATGACCCGAGCTGAAGGCAGTCGCTTAACCAACTGAGCCACCCAGGCACAAACCTAAATATTAAAAAACTAAATATTAAATTAACAGATCTGAAGGCAGAAATAGACAGCAAAGCAGTAACACCAGGTACTTCAATAACCCATTTCCAACAATGGATAGATCATCCAGACAGAAAAATCAATAAGGAAATAGCGAACTTGAAGTACACTGCAGGTCAATGGACCTACATATACAAACATTCCATTCAACAGCAGAATAGAACATTTAAAAAAGAAAACCTGTCCTAACAAATATAAGACAATGAAATATCAAGTATCATTTCCAAACACGGGTACAAAGCTAGGTATCAGTTAAAAGGAAGAAAGTTGGAGGTGGGGAGAGAAAAATCACAATAAATATAAATCATAACACACTTCTGAACAAACGGTAGGTCAAAGAAATGAAAAGGGAAATAAAATATTTTGAGAAACATTATTAATAGACCGTATTAAAACTTATGGGATACAGCAAAACCACTTTTTTTTTTAGATTTTTTTGTTTGTTTATTTAAGAAAGCATGGGGGGGATGGACCAGAGAGGGAGAAACAGACTCCCCACTGAGCAGGGAGCCTGATGTGGGGCTCTATCCCAGGACCCCAGGACCATGACCTGAGCTGAAAGCAGATGCTTAATGGACTGAGCCACCCAGGTGCCCCAGCAAACCACTTCTAAGAATTTCTAAGAAAAGCACTATTTCGGACCACCTGGGTGGCTCAGTGGGTTAAAGCCTCTGCCTTCAGCTCAGTTGATGTTCCCAGTGTCCTAAGATTAAGTCCTGCATCACGCTCTCTGCTTAGCAGGGAGCCTGCTTCCTCCTCTCTCTCTCTCTCTCTCTGCCTGTCTCTTTGCCTTCTTACGATCCATCTCTGTTAAATAAATAAATAAAATCTTTTTAAAAAAAAACACTATTTCTATAAATAGTGATAAACACATTAAAAACATCAATAACTATGATACATTAATACAAGAAAACCTGTCTCAAAAGATTCAAAGAAAGCATTTGACAAAATTCAGCAAACTTTCATAAGAACTCTCAACAACCTGGATACAGAAGGAACATACACCTCAACATAATAAAAGCAATATATATAACAAACCCACAGCTAACACCATACTCAACAGTAAAATGTTGAAAACTTTCCCCTTCAAAATCAAGAACAAACCAAGGATGCCCATGATTTTCACTCCTATCTAACGTAAGTACTGAAAATCCTATCTACAGTAGTTAGGCAAGAGGAAAAAAAGGCACTCAAATAAAAAGGATGAAGTAAAATAGTAAATGTCACAATCTTGTTTTTTTTATTTTTAAAGATTTATTTATTTATTTGACAGACAGAGATCACAAGTAGGCAGAGAGGCAGACAGCGAGAGAGGAGGAAGCAGGCTCCCTGCTGAGCAGAGAGCCCGATGTGGGGCTCGATCCCAGGACCCTGGGATCATGACCTGAGCCGAAAGCAGAGGCTTTAACCCACTGAGCCACCCAGGCACCCCAATGTCACAATCTTGTTATAGAAAATCCTAAAGGACAGGGCGCCTGAGTGGCTCAGTGGATTAAAGCCTCTGCCTTCAGCTCAGGTCATGATCTCAGGGTCCTGGAATCAAGCCCCACATTGTGCTCTCTGCTCAGCAGGGAGCCTGCTTTCTGCCCTGTCTCTGCCTGCCTCTCTGCCAACTTGGGATCTCTGTGTGTCAAAGAAAGAAAGAAAGAAGGAAAGAAAGAAAAAGAAAAAAAAAAAAAGAAAATCCTAAAGGACTATATGAAAAAAACCCACGGAAAACAATAAACAAAAACCAAAATAGAAAAGCTGTTTAAGTTCTGTAAATTTGTAGAGTACAAAATACAGCCTGCTGCATTTCTATACACTAAAAACTAATTACCGGAAGAAAAAAAAAATCCCATATACAATAGCACCAAAAAAAACATATAGGAATAATCTCAATGAGAAAGTGAAATATCTATATGCCAAAAATTATAAGACTTTGACAAAAAAATTAAAACAAATATGATGTCCTTGTTCACAGAGCTGAAGAATTAATGTTGTCAATATACTGGTAGTGTCCACACTACCCAGAGCCATCTATGGAGTCAACGTAATCCCCCTCAAAATTCCAATAGCATTTCTCAAAGAAATTAAAAAAATTAAAAAAAAAAAAAAAGGCAAAGCAAAGAAAAAACTATTCTGAAGTTTGTATGAAACCACAAGACCCTGATAGCCAAAGCAATCTTAGAACCACAATGCTGGAGGGGTCACACTCTTCAACACTCACTACATTACAAACTGTAGTCATTCAGGGGTGCCTGTCTGCCTCAGTGAGTATAGTGTGCAACTGTTGATCTGGGGTTTGTACAACTGAGCCAGAGATTATTTTAAAATAAAATCTTTAAATAAAAAAAGCTAGAGTCGGGGCGCCTGGGTGGCTCAGTGGGTTAAGCCGCTGCCTTCCGCTCAGGTCATGATCTCAGGGTCCTGGGATCGAGTCCCGCATCAGGCTCTCTGCTCAGCAGGGAGCCTGCTTCCTCCTCTCTCTCTCTGCCTCTCTGCCTACTTGTGATCTCTCTCTGTCAAATAAATAAAATAAAATATTTAAAAAAAAAAAAAAAAAAAAAAAGCTAGAGTCACTCAAATAGTATAGTATTGGTACAAAAAGACATGTAGATCAATCGCACAGGGATCCCAGAAAAAAACCCAAGCTTATAAGGTCAGTTTGTTTACAACAAAGGACTCCAGAACATACAATGGGGAAAGGACAGTCTCTTGGATAAACGGTGTTGGGGAAACCAACAAACTACAAAGAAAAACTGGACCACGATCTCAAACCACACACAAAAACTAACTCAAAATGAATCGCAAGAAGCCATAAAGCTCCTACAAGAAAATATAGGGGAAACAGCTCCTGAACTCTCTGATGTCATTTTTGAATGTTTTTTGGTGAGATTTGGTGGGATCCAGTACAGATGACCAAGAAGGAATTCTTGAGATGCCTTTGGTGCAAAATGGTACTTTTATTAAAGCACGGGGACAGGACCCGTGGGCAGAAGGAGGTACTGCCAGGGCACCTGGGTGGCTCAGAGGGTTCAGAGTCTGCCTTTAGCTCTGGTCATGAAGCCATGGTCGTGGGATCCAGCCCGGCCGCTTCGGGAGCCTCCTTCTCACTCTCCCCAACATCCCACCCCTTGTGTTCTCTTCTCTGTCTTTCAAACAAATAAGAGTTTAAGAAAGAAAGAGGGGCTGCCCACTGCCCCAGGATTAAGTGGAGCAACTGATTATACACTCTGGGATGGAGGGAAAGATAAGGGAAGTTCCAGAGGATTTTCATATGCTAAAGAGGACTCCGAGGATGTGGGAGGCCTTGCTATTGTCAAACTAAGATTGCTTTTCTGTCTAGGAAGGCGTTAACATTAAGACAGTTAGGAGGTTCCTGGAGAAACATTATACTCCACCTGCCTTAAGTATTTTTCAATGGGCTGCAAGTTATATGGACATTTAATTTTATCTGTGTTTCCTTATGCCTTTGTTTCCCCCTATCTACATCAGCCTTGGTGAAGATTTTTGGATAAGACACCAAAAGCAAGAGCCACAAAAGCCAAAAAAAAAAAAAAGGAAATCTGTCAAACCCAAAAGTTTTTGCACAGGAAAAAAACCCTATAGAATGACAGAACATCCCAGGACACCTGGGTGGCTCAGTCAGTTAAACGTCTGCCTTCAGCTTATGTCCTGATCCCAGGTTCCTGCAACTGATCCCAGGGTCCTGCAACTGAGCCCCACATTGGGCTCCCTGCTCAGCAGAGAGCCTGCTTCTCCCTCTGCCTGCCTCCTCTCTCTCTCTCTCTAACAAATAAATACATAAAATCTTAAAAAAAAAAAAAAAAAAGAGAGAGAGATTTTATTTATTTGAGAGAGAGCTTGCACAATTGGAGGGAGAGGCAGAGGGAGAGGCAGGCTTCCTGCTGAACAGGGAGTCCAATGTGGGGCTCAGTCCCAGGACCCCAGGATCAGGACATGAGCTGAAGGCAGACGCTTAACCAACTGAGACACCCAGGTGTCCCCCACATCAATAAAATCTTTTTTTTTTTTAATGTTCAAAAGATCTGAATAGACATTTTCTGAAGATACACAAATAGCCAATAAGTACATGAAATGGTGCTCAACATCACTTAGCAGGGAAAGGCAAGTCAAAACTACAATGAAGGGCACCTGGGTGGCCCAGTCGTTAATCATCTGCCCTCAATTCAGATCATGATCTCAGGGCCCTCTGATCGAGACTCACATCAGGCTCCATGTTCAGCGGGAGAGTCTGCTTTTCCCTCTCTTTTGCCCCTCCCCCCGCTCGCAGCCTCTCTTTCTCAAACAAGTAAAATCTTTAAAAAAAAAAAAAAAAAAACACAGGGCGCTTGGGTGGCTCAGTTGTTAAGCATCTGCCTTTGGCTCAGGTCATGATCCCAGAGTCCTGGAATCCAGCCCCTCACTGGGCTCCATGCTTGCCAGGAAGCCTGCTTCTCCCTCTCCCACTCCTCCTGCTTGAGCACTTGCTCTCTCGAGCACTCTCTCTCTCTCTCTGTTACTGTGTCTCTCTGTCAAATAAATAAGTATTTTTTTAAAAAACACACAAACCTAATTTCCTAGTAACAGTGGAAGGGTGGTGGTGGTCAGGGGCTGGGAGAAATGAGGAAACTTAAAGATGGAACTCAAATTTTATACCCTTTGACCTATAACAGTAAGTTCTGAGGATCTAATATCCCACATGGTAACTATAGTTAATAGAGTACTGTAGTTAATACAGTATTGCATACTTTCAAGTTACTGAGAGTCAATCTTAAACATTCACACCACATACCCAAAGAACTTAACTGGATGACATAATGATTTACTCTCTTGATCTTGATACTCATTCCCCAACATATATATCAAATCATCACAGTGGACACTCTAAATATATACGTTTATATTTATCAATCAAGTTGAGAGGGGAAAAAGATAAGTTGGGTATCTTTATGGTATTAGCTCCCCATCACTCCACGTATTCAAGAGCCGTATTCAAGTGGTCAAATATTCATAAGTATGCTACACAGGGGGACTGTGCATCTGCTAGAAACTAAAAGAAAACTTTCAGCTTTCTCTCAATCCTAAAGCTCTAACTCTAGTCAAGAACTGCATTCATTTTCCCAGACTGAGCATACAATTTCTAACATTGCCTGTGGAACTGCCCATTTACATCTGAGAAGGACTAGTCATCTAACCTCCTGGGCAACCTTTACCTTTCTTCTCCTGCAAACCAACATCTTCCAATGAAACCCACACCCACTACACAGGAAACACTGCCATTAGCCTTTGCTGTGAATTAAAAGGACTTGTTGACATGACCACAAAATTATCAACAAACATGTGCATATTCTGATCTAAGCACCCTACGCAGTAGCCTGAGTCAGGGTTCCTGCTTTCAGTGAGCTTACGGTTAAGCTGGAAAGTCAAGACTAACACACAGGAACGCATAATGAAAGCGGAGGCAGGTGATCAATGATGAATCAGAGGGACCAGCAATATATTAATGAGTTCAGAAGGGAAAGTTGGTCAAAGGTTTCAGAAGCATGCTTGATCTTGCTTTGAAGACTGCAATAGATTTTAGGTAGAAAGGAAGAGAGACCAAACATGAGGTCACAGAGGTTAGCAAGTATACAGCCTAGTCCATAGGTAGTTATTATTTGTAGTTAAGCAGAGGGTTCACAAGGACAGGTGACATGCCCATAGGGACAAAGTAGTCCATGAGAAAAACCAAATGTTACTCTTTCCAGAATACTTTCAAATGTAGAATGCCAGAAACATCTCAAGCTTCCATAAGTAGTTAGCAAGCCCAGTCATATCACCTTTTTCAAAAAGGCCAGGCCCATCGGAGATTCTAAATCCAGATGATACCACCAAACCATCACACTTGGAATCCTGGGTTGGATCTCAAAGTGAGGAGCCCATAACTTCAATCACTGAGCACCTTATACCATTTCAAACCAACACCTGGTCACACAGCACCAGGAGGCTGGACAAAGAAGGGAAAAAGACAAAAACCAGAAGATAATGCAAACAAACAATGGGAAGGGGCCACATAAGACAGAAATTTGCCCCAATGGAAACCTCTTGATTTTCACCAATACTTTTAAGTTCTTAGAACCTCCTCTGTTGCAAGTCCGTCTGGTCACAGTGTCTCTGTTAAGGCTAATGGTGAGGTACGGAATCAGGCACAGAATTTTTATTGTGAAATTCAGAAAACACCAGCCAGCTTGCCTCTTGGCTTCCTAGGACTACACCATCCCTTTTAAACATGGGGAGCGCCTCAGAATACAGGGAGCAGGGTAACCTATGACCTGCATGCATGAGATCTAGACTCTCATGGGTGAAATCTTTCTGGACTAAGTCCAGAAAGATAGCTCAGTCATTTCAACCTGATGACCAGCTGGTGAGCAAGTTGAGGTAGGTTAATCGTCTTAATAGTCCATAATCCCATCAAAATGCTCAGCGACCACTGCAAGTACTGTACCAACTCTGTGGACAGGACCTTCCTGGCAGTGTTGCCCAAGATAAAAAGGCTGAGTTGACAAATGCCCACCTTCCAAATTTCATTAGTTTACAATATAAGGATTGGCGGGCCTTAGAGACTATCCAGTCTAATCTGCTTTACCAGAGGAGGAAATGGAGACCCCAAGAGGGGTCACACTTGCCCAGGGTCACACAGTTGGGAGATCACAGGCTGAACCCATCCTTGACTGCCAGTCTAGTGTACTTTTCCTACTGACCTCCCATTGCCTTCTAAAACCAGAAAAACCTGCTAAAGCTAAAACTCTAATTGCCTATTTTCCGTTTGTTATAAACATAACCACCACCATTTTCTACAACTTACTTTCTGTCCGGCACTTCTAGAGGCTCTCTGTAAACGAACTCACTGAATCTTCAAAACAACCCAATCGGGCAGGTTCTAATGACTATCCCCATCACACCAAAGGAAAACCACAGGTAGAGAGAGGTCACACAGCCAGGACAGAGCTGGCGCTGTCTGACAATATGGCTCCAGGGTCCCCACTGTGATTCACTTTGTTACACTTTTAAAAGAATTTCTTTAAATTGTAAAGCAATGGAAGAAAAGGAACAGGCTTTAAGCCACAAAAGGCATGGTAACTTGTGTTTGCCGGTGAAACTTGGGAGCTAAACCATGACTTCATTAACAGGCAATTTATCTCTTGATTAACATAGTAAGGGAAGGTCTGTATATTTCAACAGTTAGTTAACATTTTAAGTGTGTTTGAAGTAAAATGGTCATGTGCACACCTCTCAAAATCTGCCACGTGAAATAGGCTGGTTTAGAGGGTCTCTTCTGGACATGATACCAAGAAAAGCAAAAATGTCATTGCCCATCTCCACCTCTGCTGGGCTTCACTCACACATACAAGGTTTGTTTTTCAAGAAACTACTTTCACAGTAATTTCTTACACAAGTAAAACTTCAGATTGAGGGAAAATTTAAGGAAAATTTCACCTCTGAAGAATAAAAATCCATTTGATATAAGGGTTCAAAATGAAGATCGCTGGAACTAATGCCCAATATTCAATTACATGACGTTTTTGCTTTCCCTCATTTAAAAAATCATGTCAAATCTCATTACCTTGGTTATCCAGGAGAAGTAGTCCAGGAACAGTAATGGCAGAAATAAGCAAATTACTACTGTGCCAAGATCAAATTAAGGAAAAAATTACAGTTGATTAAGATGCTGTATCATATAAAGGTACTGGCATTTTACCAGTCACATGTCTTAGTGTCAAGTGTGCAAAAGCCCAGTCAAAATGCAACAGATCCTGGGGTGCCTGGTGGCTCAGTGAGTTAAGCCTCCGACTCTTGATTTCGGCTCAGGTCATGATCTCAGGGTCCTGGGATCAAGTCCTGCAAGGGTTCTGCACTCAATAGGGAATCTGCTTGGGATTCTGTGTCCCCGTCTCCTTCTACACTACCCTCCACCCCCAACAACAGTGAGCTCATGTGCATTACTCTCTTTCAAATAAATAAATCTTTAAAAAAAAGAAAATGCAACAGATCCTAAAAACTGTAAAATCAGAAAAAGTAATGCCTCAGATCTGAAATCAACAGAAATTTAGAACCCAAAATAGCAATTACCCAACCTGACCCATCTCTTTGTATCAAAGTTACATGAAAGAATTATCCTATAGCTTCTCTGTTCGGCTAAAGCAATCTAAGTACAAATGTTATTAGATAAAACCTACAAGCAATTAGATCCTAGCTTATCAGTAAATTAAAGCATAATAAAATTAGTCAGCCTAGGAGCTGGAGAGTAATTTGGGCTCTACCATCCTCTACCAGAGTTATTTGGCAGTACCATGGTAGCCAAGCCCCAATCATAAAAGGTTTTCCAATATTTATAGCATCCATTTTTCTGCGGAGTCTACTCGTTATAAACTCTGACCAGACTTTACGTTAGAGCTTAAGTACCAACAGAGTATTTACTTTTGAACACGATGACTTATATAAGTATTGTATTCCAGGGTTTGGGGTTTTTTTTTAAGATTTTATTTATTGGTACACTTGGGTGGTTCAGCTGGTTAAGCATCTGCCTTCAGGTCATGACCCCAGAGTCCAAGATCAAGCCCCACATGTGCTCTCTGCTCAGTGAGGGACCTGTTTCTCCCTCTCCCTCTGCCTGCCACTCTGCCTATCTTTTAGATTTTATTTATTCATTTGACAGAGAGTGAGAGAGAGCACTGAGCTGAGAGAGGGAGAAGCAAGCTCCCCACGAGCAGAGAGCTCAATCACAGGATCCCAGGAACATGACCTGAGCCAAAGGCAGACACTCAACTGACTAAATGACCCAGGCAACCGTAATCCAGTTTTAATACCCATTTAGAGTACTTTTCCCTTTCCCATATAGCATATAGTAAAGGCCATGTATCAGAACTCACCTGCAATTTCTGCCTAATTTGTCTGAGCCACCACAGAACTTTCTCAGAAAAGTACAATGAGAAAATATTCTAAGTTCTTCTGCAGTACTCACATGATTTAAAAAAAAAAAAAATGTGAACCCCACATGAGGCCCCTGATGAAATTTCATCAAGCCTTATTTACCATTTTCCTCTTTTAAGTGTTTCTAAACTTAAAGGCAGGACAGGTGCTTCAAAGAAAAGTCTAATGACACCTGTTACATAACCTCTTCTTGGTTGGCCAGGTTATATGGTTGTTACAAGGAAGAAAGCAGTCCAAAGCAGAACAAACACTAATTCTCTGTTCTCCGTTCTAATATGAGCCAGGACATTCCAGTCACATACCCAGCAGCTACCTGCGTGCCTCAGTTTCCCTAAGCACTAAACTTGAGGTCTGAGGTGATCCAAATTCCTACTTAATCAAAGTTAAATGAGCATAATAATCCCACAAAAAGTTCACTGCAGTGTTCATAGTATTGAAATACTACATTGTAGAAAGAAATTCCAAGGGTTTTTGCAGTACTCATTTCTTATCCTCCAAATACTCCAAAGGAGTTAGCTCTGCTGTGAATGAAGAGGAGGCAAATACAAAGATGTTTTAAGAATATATGTAAAACCCAAAATATATCTAGAAACCTTGCGGGATATCACGGTACTTGGACTGTCATGTGCAACGGACAACCTACAAAACCTAGTAAGACAGGTCTCTGTTTTTGCCGTGGAAACAGGATTTCGCTTTCCCTGACAGCTTCAGGGCCTAAGAACACAGGATGACATCGCTTCAGAAAACGAGACCCCCCTGGGACCATAAAAGATGAGAGCTTTTGGTTATTGTCCTTGTTTTGTTTAAGATTTGGTTTTTTGTTTTTTCCTTCCTTACCCAGTTGCCGCGGGTCTGGTGGTAAACCTCTGTAATTCCGGGTCTGCAGGGATTTGTCCAGACCCAGGCAGGGGTCAAAGAGAGGAAGCTGCGCAAACACAGATGTTGCTGCCTTTCCTCGACCCACCCCGCTGTAACCAATAGGGGGACGCTGTGGGTTCCTAGGGAGGCAGATGGATTCTCTCCTGGAAATCTAATTGGCGTCTGGGAAACCAGAGCTAGGTTTCCAAGGCGGTCTCAGCACACAGCTTCCACACAGCCTCGACAGAAAAGGATGCCTCCTTGGCGGAGCACAAGGCCATCATCATGACCCCTAAGGAAACTTTGAGCACGAGAAGGTTAGGGTACCTTTCACCCACATCCCAGGTATTCAAAGGGCAAATGAATCCCTAAGAGTAAGATCCGACGGAATGCCGACTGCCTCCTCCTAATCAAGTAACTACAGATTCCTTTGAAAACACGAGCAAATATCTCCACAGAAAAGAAGGGATAGCGCGGGTACCATGAGCTCAGTCTGCTCTCTGGGGGGGCCCCAGCCCCACCTAGAACCCTCACGCCAGAGGCGAGACACCAATGGGGAACCAGCTTTCGGGACACCCACTTCTCCACTGCAAGGGTGCATTTCCTTGGGGGAATTTTCCCTCCACCCGCCCATCCCGGGACCCTGTATAGCGGAGTCTGCGGGGGCTGCAAGGAGAGGGACCGCCGCCTTCTCTGTGCGCTCCCGGCCGCGCAACGCGAGCGACCCCACGCTCCGCAGCTGCCGCCGCCGCCGCGCTGGACTGTGCAACCCTTTGCACTTGTTGCTGTCCCCGAGGAACCCGGAGGCGGCGGCCATCCCTCTCGCCACTGAAGCCACAGCAGCACCCACCTGTCCACCTCAGCTGTCCCTCGCGTCCCCCAGTACCCTGGAGAGAGTATTTCTGGGACAGAGAACTCAGGCGAAGGGAACAAACTTTTCTGCCCTGAGCTACAGAAAGACGCGGGGATGGAACCCTGAAGAGCACCTACCTGGAGCTAGGGCCCCCACAGCCTCCGGAACCCCAGCGAGGCGCTGCGCCCCGCGCCCTGCCCGAGGGCGTCTGGAACGCGCCCAGGTCCGCCGCCGCCGCCGCCCAGGGCCGGGAAGGCTCTCGCCGAAGCTGCCAACGCCCGGCGGCCGCAAGGCTGGGGCCAACGCGGAGGGGGCGGAGCCGCGGGCGCGCTCCCGGAGCCGGCCCGCTGCGCCCGCAGCTCGGGCCGCCCCCGCTCCCGCCGCGCCTGCCGGCTGCCACTGGATCCCCGCCTGCTCACCTCCCGGCCGCGGCATCACATGGCCAGGCCCGCCCGCCGCCGCGCCCGCCACCGGCTCCAGGACGAAACCTGAAGCGGCCCGACCGCGCTGCCTCCGCCAGCCCCCTCCCAGCACGCCTCGGCTGCCCTTGCTCCCCGTCCCGGGGCTCAGAGACGGGCGGAGACCCGCGCGGCCCTACGGGGCCCGAGGAGGGCGAGGTCTTGTCCCGGTTGCGGCGCCTGCGTTCCCCAGGCCCCCATGGGCCTCGCCTTGGCGCCGTCTGAGGAAGCGGTGGCCTGCCCCTTTCTGAAAGGAGTTGGCCATGCCCGAGGGAGGCTGAGCCTGTTCGCAACTAAAAGCCACCACACCGGTGACAGAACGTGGCCCAAGGGTGACTGACAAATAAGACGCCCTCTTGATGCTCGAGGTTCCCGGCCCTCTGTCCCAGAGCCGTGGGATCCTCATTCTCTTCGGGCTTGTGCATGCAAGTAGCTCCCCCTACAAGTCCTCATAACTGAAGAAATTTTCAGGAAAATCCTAACCTGTTTTTACAAGGAAAATCAGCGTGGGAGGGACTCCCTTACCATCCAGTGCGCTTTTCCGGTTCCACTGATGGTAACCCCAAGCAGAGAAGCTTCTCCGTCAGCCAGGCCTTCAAAACACAGACTGCAGACCACCTTGAAAGGTGAAATTACCAAAATCACTTTTCTCGAGAGTACCCTGAATCTCTGTTTTTCCTGTGAAGACCTGCCACCCACAGGACCCGCACAGGGGTTTGGCTCCACGAAGCTGGCCACCGAGACCACCAGCCAGAAAGGAGCATGCCTACCCGGCCTTCTGCAACACCTCTCCCGCGTCTTGGCTATTTGTGCCTCTCTTCTCAGCCTCACCTTGTCGCACCCACTTCGCTGGTAGAGCTCCTGAGGAAGATAGCGAAACAACACCGGTCCGCCTCCGAAGTGCTTAGCCCTGTTCCAAGGCAAAGGTCTGGCATTCTGCCTTCATAATTGGGCGCCCCAAACTGGACCGCACTCCTACCCCAAGCTGCAGTCCTTGTCGCTTCTATTTCGCAAGGGGATGAACCAACCCTAGGCTTGGCCTCGGGCACTGCCTTTAATAAAAAATTAAAAAAAAAAAAAAAAAAAAGTTCCTGCCCATGGCAGGACTTCAAGATACTCAGGATTAAAACAATAATATTCTTTTCAAAAACAAACAAACAGGGGCGCCTGGGTGGCTCAGTGGGTTAAAGCCTCTGCCTTCGGCTCAGGTCATGATCTCAGGGTCCTGGGATCGAGCCCCGCATCGGGCTCTCTGCTCAAGCAGGGAGCCTGCTTCCTCCTCTCTCTCTCTCTCTGCCTGCCTCTCTGCCTACTTGTGATCTCTGTCAAATAAATAAATAAAAATTTAAAAACAAACAAACAAAAAAATTCCAACCATAAAATGTCTACTGGAGACTAATCAAATCAACCCACCAAACCAAAATGGGTCCCAATTTCTGGTAAGCAAAAACATCAACCTGTTAATGGCCCTTGTTTTCAGTAGTTTTTACATCACTAGTGTGGAATTATTGTATATTTTTTTTCTTTCTCCTTCCTCCCTTTTTTTTCATTAATTAGGTCAGATATATAGCAAGAAAAAAGGGAGAAAATGTGGGAGGAGGAACAAGAATCATAAGAAATTACCTAAAACTCTCTTGCACACTAAAAAGAAACAAGCAAAACTAGTAATCTTTTCTAACTAAGGACGTATAATCATGCTATCTGTAGTTTTCTTGCCTTCTCTAGAGCACCGAGCTTGATCAATATTTAAATAAGCACTTGGCTTTCAACTTCTCTAGGTTCAAATATTAAGCAAAGTGTACTCTAGCAACCTTAAAAGAAGCCTGTGAATATATGAGGCAGGTAGGTATCAGGTGTGTAAATAACCCTTTGCATCTCTCTGATTCTGCTACTCCAGATACAGGTTACTCTGGACACTGAGCACTTAAGTTGGCCAGGACTACATTTGGTTAGAATTCAAAGACAATGGATTGTCAGTACCCTGACGGGACGTTCACCCAACAAGAAACCAGGTTGGTAATTCAGCTAGGAAAATTCTCACTTCCTGGTACGTATGATGCCACCATCTTTCCCAGTTCAGTTTTGTCTTTCCTATATTCAGTCTCCATTCATCCTTAGACACCTCAGACAGACTTCCTCCATAAACCCTTTCTTTATTGTCCTGGTTTCTGCCAGCCTCTGAACTCGGACAAAGTTTAATGACCTTACCACAGTTGAACATGTGATTATAGTCACTGTCATATATTAGAGTGTTAGAGGTTCTTAACCTCTCTTGTCATCTCAAGAACAAAGACTATTTTTTATCCTCATCATCTCCAGTCTTAACACAGGGCCCCTATGGAGTATTTAATATTGATACTTTTATTATTTTTTATTTTATTATTTTTTATTTTTTATCTTATTATTTATTATTTATATTATTTTATTTTTATTATATTTTTTATTTTTATTTTATTATTCTTGTTATTCTTATTAATATTAATAAAAAAAAAAAACTCCAGAGCAAGGATGGAGACTCTAGCTCTGGAGTTTGTTTCTTTTTAAGATTTCATTTATGGGGCACCTGGGTGGCTCAGTTCCTTAAGTGTCTGCCTTTGGCTTGGGTCATGATCCCAGGGTTCTGGGATCGAGCCCCGCATGAGGCTCTCTGCTCGACGAGGAGCCTGCTTCCCTTCCTTTCTCTCTCTGCGTGCCTCTCTGCCTACTTGTCTATCAAGTAAATTTTTAAAAAAATAAATTAAAAAAATTTAAAAATAAAAAAAATAAAAACATATATATAAATAAAAAATAAAGACTTTATATATTTATCCGACAGAAAGAGCGCAAGTACACAAGCTGGGGGACAGCACAGAGAGAGGGAGAAGCAGGCTCCGCTCGGAGCAGAGAACCTGATGTAAGGCTGGATCCCAGGACCCTGCCATCATGACCCAAGTCAAATCCCAGGACCCTGCAATCATGACCCAAGCTGAAGGCAGACGCCCAACCAACTGAGCCACCCAGGCGCCCCAGCTTGGAAATAGTTAATATTTGTTTTTTAAGTGAACAATCTCATCCGCTATGTAGGAAGGAAAATTTATATCGCAATTTTCAAACTTCTCTTAAATGGTTTAGAACTGTACTAAATTCTATTATCTACTTAATTCTTTCCTGCTTTTCATTCTATTGGCCAATAATTCTCAAAAACTGAACAATTGTAAATCTCATGTTTGGCCACATGTGTTAACAATTTAACTGATGTTGGGGGGGATTTATTTATTATTTGACAGAGAGAGAGAGAGATCACAAGTAGACAGAGAGGCAGGCAGAGAGAGAGGGAGAAGCAGGTTCCCTGCTACTCAGAGAGCCTGATGCGGGGCTTGATCCGAGGACCCTTAGATCATGACCTGAGCCGAAGGCAGAGGCTTAACCCAGTGAGCCACCCAGGCACCCCAAACCGATGTTTTCTAAATAAAAGCATGATACTAGAAGACCATAGATGTCAGAATGGAAGAGGGGATACAGATTTTAGCATGAGAAATACAATGGCCTCAGACGATCCAACCCTTCTAGCCTCCATGTCCTCATCTGGAAGTGGGCATAAAAATACTATTTACGGGGGCACCTGGGTGGCTCAGTGGGTTAAGCCTCTGCTTTCGGCTCAGGTCATGATCTCAGGGTTCTGGGATCGAGTCCTGCATCGGGCTCTCTGCTCAGCAGGGAGCCTGCTTCCCCCTCTCTCTCTGCCTGCCTCTCTGCCTACTTGTGATCAATCTCTCTCTCTGTGTCAAATAAATAAATAAAATCTTAAAAAAAAAAAACTATTTACGCACACTGTGAAGATTAAATGACTGAAGGTGGCTATTGGACACACCCTAAGGATGCAGAAAATGGTGACAACCAATATTTCAGTATACATTAGTATACTTCACAGCTTTGAGATAATTAATAGAGTGTGTCAGACTCTGAGATAAGAATCTAGTTATGGAGTAACCACCTGGTTGCTTAGGTTGGGAAGGTTAGGGAACAGAGAAGAAGTCAGCTTGATCAAAACCAGGGGACAATCTTGTGGGAAAGCTCTCTCAGTTTTAATTTTGGCTACACATCAGCATCACCGGAGAAATGCTAAAAACAAAACACAACAAAACAACTTAGGTTCCCATAATCCCACCCCAGACCAATTATTTCAGACTCTCTAGGGTGGGAGAGGATGCCTTGGTATTTTTTTTAAGGCTCCCAGGTGTTCCCAATGACTGGGAACGTCTGGACTAACATAACTGAATTTTTGCCCCTAGAGAATGGTGAGAGGCAGCCCTCAATTATATGAGTTTAGGGAATCAGCTCTTCCCTTTCTGCCAACGGTGAGCTACCTTGTGTAAATCCCTGGCCGCTGGTGCTCCAGTGTAAGGTGCTTGTGAATCACCTGTGGGGTTTTTCAAAATGCAAATCCTGACTCAATAACAGATGGATGGATACTGTGCATTTGTGGCAAGCTCCAAGGGATGCCCGTGGTGCTGGTCTGAGAAGCAAAATAACAGATCCACACCGGACCTTAGAAACAAAAGTAGAGATGTAGTTACCTTGTTTCAAGGGAAGTCCTGACAGGGGCTGCCTGGGTGGCTCAGTGGGTTAAGCCTCTGCCTTCAGCTCAAGTCATGATCTCAGGGTCCTGGGATCAAGTACTGCATCGACTTCCTCTCTCTCTCTATTTGTGATCTCTCTCTGTTAAATAAATAAAATCTTTTTTTTAAAAAAAAAAAAGAGAGAGAGAGAGAGAGAAGTCCTGACATCTCTCATTATTTGTAATCAATTAATATTTATTATGCACCAATTATCCACACAATATAATTTGCAATCTTTTAAGCAAGAAGAGGCCATTGCCAGCCAGTTTTAAATTTGAGGCCTTCCATAAAGAGAAAGTACAACCTCTCAAACAGGCCTAACTGCTCCACTAGGTACAGGAGCCTCACTTCCCAGAGCCCATGGTACTTACAGGGCCAATAAAAATGTTGTCATTTCTTTTAAAATCAGAAGAAAAAAGATGATCTTTTAGCTCAAGTAAAAAAAAATTTAAGACATAATGTGTTTATAACAATGAAATAATAATTTATTTGTTCTATCGTATTTTTTTATGGAAGAAGGGACTCATGAAGGCAAGTGTCTGTAAGAGCTCACAAAAGTCACAATGTGGCTGTGTGTTTTAGTCTCGGGTATTTTAAGGAGAGCATACAGAGTTGCTACGACAACACAGATATTAGAACATTCCCTCATCACAGAACGTTCTTTTGGACAGTGCTATTTGGAGTTGGTTTTGGGAAAAGAGGAGTCCACTCTTTCAGGACTCTGTGAAATGCAAGGCCAGTTTGAGAAGTATGCAGACTCTAGCACAGACATTTTTTTTGTTGTTTTGTTTTTGTTTTCTACAGCTTCCCAGTTATTCAGTTACTCTGTTCTTTTCCAAATTTCCCAAACCAAACTTGGTAGGAAACCAACTATTGGTTGATACTACCCTGCCCTTCAGGGAAGCCAGGCCTTTTGGACTTGTGAAGGGCTGGTAAATCCTACCCTTGATTCACCTGAGGAAGTGCAGAGGCTTTCCCCAGGATCTAGAGTAGTCTTCACGTCAGAAAGTGATTATTTGCATCACTGATTTGTTTAGGTTTTTCTCCTTGCCAAAATGGCTCAAGCTCTTCCCCAATTGTACCTGACTTCTTAAATTGTGAACCTACTCAAAGGTGCCTTTTTGATCTCCAGGGCATAAATGTCCAAAGCAGTCCAGCTAGACAACACCCCTAATGCATGTGTCTGTAAATCTTATGTCAGTTAGCAAGTTTGTTTCCAAGAACCTTACTGGGATGCTCAGGTATGGGTTGTGGAGTCAAGTAACTCAACAGCTAGCTTTTCTCCAGTGCTCTGACACCTGCTAACACCCACATGACCATATTAATTCCCAGCCTGGAGCAAGTTTTCACAGTTATAAGATAAACGCTCTTAAAAAACAGAGTTGATCATTGAGATAATAACACCTTTTTAATTAGGGAGGTACAATTCAGCACCAATAATACACATGGAAACTAATGTGTGTGCAGCTGTCATAGGGGCTGTAATTACGTTGAAGACTTCTGGTGACATGCCAGGTGAAGAGAATGGAGAGTCATAGTGTTCTGTCCCTGACATCACTTGGAAGCCTCAAAACGCATGGATAGCTTTGGGCAGCTATTACTCATTAACGAGGATCGAGGTCCTGTTTTTCCATTTATAAAGGGAAGGCAGGGGAAGGGAGAAGACAGGAAAAATCTATAAATAAAACTGGTATGACTTGGTTAACCTCCACCACCAACAACAAAATCTATATAAAAATATTTTACCTCAGCTTCTTAAAGTTCAAGCAAATCCATTTGATGGCTTTGGGAACCCAAGAGCAAAGTTTGGAATCTTGCTACTAAAGGATCCAAGAATTTCTTCTTCAGTGGCTGAGTAAACTATCCTACAATTTCTGAATCCAACTCCAAAGAGCAAGATAGTTGAGGCACAGTGCTGTGCACAGGAACTGTGGTGTTGTCTATTTTTAGTTCTGAAAAGATCTCAATTCCACACTCCCCTGGAGTTGAACACTTTGGCAGAGCTCTTTCTTCTGCACTCTGAGGAGGTAGAGAGGGCGAGTAAGCTTACAGAGGCCCTGATCCTCCAACAAGAGATTTAAGAATCATCTATGGGGCACCTGGGTGGCTCAGTCAGTTATGCAGCTGCTTTGGACTCGGGTCATAATCCCACAGTCCTGGGATCAAGCCCTGCATCGGGCTCCCAGCTCAGCTGGGAGTCTGTTTCTCCCTCTCCCTCTGCCACCTCCACCCACACACCCACCACTCATGCTCACTCATTCGCTCTCATTCTCTGAAATAAATAAATAAAATCTTAAAAAAAAAAAAAGAATCAACCATAATGTACAGAAGAACATTAAAAGACTGGGGAAAAATAAAGTCTAAAAATGACATCTTTAATTCTTCTTTTTAAAAGCTCAAGTGTCCTGGGCGCCTGGGTGGCTCAGTGGGTTAAGCCGCTGCCTTCAGCTCAGGTCATGATCTCAGCGTCCTGGGATCGAGTCCCGCATCGGGCTCTCTGCTCAGCAGGGAGTCTGATTCCTCCTCTCTCTCTCTCTGCCTGCCTCTCTGCCTGCTGCCTGCCTCTCTGCCTGCTGTGATCTCTCTCTGTCAAATAAATAAATAAAATCTTAAAAAAAAAAAAAGCTAAAGTGTCCTATCCAGAACCTAACACAAAAGGCAGTTAATTCTCCTTTAAATTATCACTCTCTGATATTATTTCATAATGCAAATAATTTGTTGTTTTTCATTTTGGAAAAAAAAGATCATTTCAGCCAACCACGGTAGTTGAGCATGAGGTCCCAACCACAACAGAGCAGAGGACATGCTCAGAGAGCTTAGATGACAGCCTCTGCCTTCTCCCCCTAGAGCAGGAGGCAGTAGACTTTCTATGAAGGACCAGATAGTAAATTCTTTAGTCTCAGTGTATGGTCTCTGTCACAACCCTTCAACTCTGCTGCTGGAGTACAAAAGCAGTGATAGACAATATGCAGACAAATGAGCATTGTCTGTGTTCCAAAAATTTCATTTACAAAAATAGACGGTGGGCAGGATGTTCCGTACAAGCTATAGTTTTCCTGCCCACTGTTCTAGACTACTGGAATAATGTGTGGAGCTTTTAAAACCACTAATGCCAGGCGCCTGGGTGGCTCAGTGGGTTAAAGCCTCTGCCTTCGGCTTGGGTCATGATCTCAGGGTCCGGGGATGGAGTCCCGCGAGGAGTCCCGCATCGGGCTCTCTGCTCAGCAGGGAGCCTGCTTCCTCCTCTCTCTCTCTGCCTGCCTCTCTGCCTACTTGTGATCTGTCTGTCAAATAAATAAATAAATAAATAAATATCTTAAAAAAAAAAAAAAACAACACTAATGCCCAGGTACAACCTCAAATAAGGACAGCTAGTCATGTGGAAAGCCACAACATGACAAAAACTGTCCAAATTAAGCTTTAACACTAAACTATAGAAATTAAGAATCAAGCTATAGAAAATAAAACAATGCAGGGAACTTTTCATAAATTCTCATGTATATTCCAGAGATATTTATATTTTGAAAAGTATCAAACAAGAACAAGATGCCTTGAGGGCACCTGGGTGGCTCAGTTGGTTGGGCGGCTGCCTTAGGCTCAGATCATGATCCCAGGGTCCTGGGGTGGAGTCCCACATCCGGCTGTCCCTGCTCTGTGGGGAGCCTGCTTCTCCCTCTCCCTGTGCCTGCCACTCTCCCTGCTTGTGCTCTCTTACTTTCTGTCAAATAAATTAATAAAATTTAAAAAAAAGAACAAGATGCTATGAAAATGGAATAATCAGAGGGAAGACAAGAAACTATACATGAAAACTGAGAGGCACCTGGGTGGCTCAGTTGGTTAGGTGTCTGCCTTCAGCTCAGGTCATGGTCCCAGGGTCCTTATTATTCACAAGCCCCGAGTTGGGCTCTCCACTGGGTGGGAGGCCTTCTTCTTCTCCCTCTGCCTGCTGCTCTGCGCTCTCACTCTCTCTCAAACAAATAAGTACAATCTTAAAAAAAAAATTTTTAAATACAATATAATAAAATCTAAAAATACAACATAGTAAAGTTTAAAAATTCAAACTTCAGTTAAAAACTCAACAGAGGATGTTGAAGATAAAATTGATGACATATCCCAGAAGTTTAAAAAAAATACACAGGGGGTGCCTGGGTGGCTCAGTGGGTTAAAGCCTCTGCCTTCGGCTCAGGTCATGATCCCAGGGTCCTGGGATCGGGCCCCGCATCAGGCTCTCTGCTCAGCAGGGAGCCTGCTTCCTCCTCTCTCTCTGCTTGCCTCTCTGCCTACCTGTGATCTCTGTCTGTCAAATAAATAAATAAAATCTTTTAAAAAAATACACAGAAAATATAAAATCAAAAACAAAAGATATTTATGATAAATCTCTCATATTCAACATCCCTCTAAAAAGAGTTCTAGGAAAAGAGAGAAAGGAAAGAGAAAGAAATTATCAAAGATACAATTCTTTCATTTAACTCAGTAGCAAAAATACCTGATTTTAAAATGGGCAGAACTGAATAAACATTTTCCCACGGAAGTCATCCAGATAGCTGAAGGTACTTGAAAACACACTCAACATCATCAGTCAACACAGAGATAAAAGACAAGATAAAGAGACAACAGACAAGTGTTGGTGAGGATGTGGACGTGGGGGAAACTTTGTACAGTTGGTGGGAGTGTACATTGCCTCAGCCACTATGGAGGATCCTCAGAAAAATTAAAAATAGAACTTTAATATGATTTAGCAATCCCATTCTTGGGTATTTATCCAAAGGAAATGAAAACAATATTGCTGAAAAGATAGCCATTCTCCCATGTTCGTTGCAGTATTATTCACAATAGCCAAGATATGGAAATGATCTAAGTGTCCATCAGTGGATGAATGGATAAAGAAGATGGGAACTTTATAGATAATACACACATATGTGCATGTGAGCACACATGTACATAAGAGAATATTACTCAGCCATGGGAAGGAAGGAAATCCTGCCCCTTTAAACAACATGAACAGAACTTGAGGGCATTATGCTAAGTGTGATAAGTTGGAGGAACACAAATACTGGTATCATTTGTATGTTGAATCTAAAAAGAACCGAGGGGCACCTGAGTGGTTCAGTAGGTTAAGCCTCTGCTTTTGGCTCAGGTCATGGTCTCAGGGTTGTGGGATCGAGCCCTGAGTCAGGCTCTCTGCTCAGAGGGGAGCCGTTTCCCCCCTCCCTCTGTCTGCCTCTCTGCCTGCTTGTGATTTGTCTCTGTATCAAATAAATAAATCTAAAAATCAATCAATTAATTAATTAATTAAAAAGAGTGGAACTTGTACAGAAACAGAGTGTAGAATGGTGGTTACCAGGGACTGGGAGGGGAAGAAACTGGGAAAAATCTGCCAAAGGGTACAAAGTTGCAATTAGGAAATGAATATGTTCTGAGGATCTAATGCACAGTGAAGCAATTACAGTCAATAATACTGTATTAAGGGGCACCTGGGTGGCTCAGTGGGTTAAAGCCTCTGCCTTCAGCTCAGATCATGATCTCAGGGTCTTGGGATCAAGCCCCACATCGGGCTCTCTGCTCGGCAGGGAGCCTGCTTCATCTCCTCTCTCTCTCTGCCTGCCTCTGATCTGTCAAATAAATAAATAAAATCTTTAAAAATAATAATAATACTGTATTAAATACTTTAAATTGCTGAAAACCTAGATTTTAAATGTTCTCAAAACAAAAAAGAAATTATAATTATGTGTTGTGATAGTAGTAGCTCATCCTAGAGTGGGGATCTTATTGTGATCTACACATGTACTGTTTAGTTGGTTGTGTTTTGCTGGTTAAGATGCATGGGGTTGAGCAGAATGAGTGTGGACTTTGTCATCACAACTTGCTAACTCTGTCCCTCCCATGATTTACTTTCTCTCCTAAAGACACACTTTCATCACCCTTAAACGGAAGGTCATTACATGAATCTTATGGGCATTTTTAAGATTTGGTGAGGACTGGCGCCTAATACTCAGCCAGAACGTGGTAAGTGGTAGCCTGCAATATTATTTGTGTCCTTCTTATTGGCTCTAAGGGCTTTAAGGTCTCTAAATATCTTCCTTGTCTTTCTGTGAACTCCCAGTATTCTTCACAATACTAGATGCCCTGCCCCTGAGGGGACCTCTCACCTGGAAGCCCTTTCCCATTACTCATGCCTAGGCCTCGCCCCTGGACGTGATGGTTCAGCAGCTCCTGGGTGTATCCTGCACATGTGTATTTTGTTTGTTTTGTTTTGTTTTTTTTAAAATGTTTTATTATTTATTAATTTGCCAGGGAGAGAACGTGTGTGTAAGCAAGGGGAGCAGCAGGCAGACCAGGCAGAGGGAGAAAC
Organism: Mustela erminea; assembly: GCF_009829155.1. Taxonomy (NCBI): domain Eukaryota; kingdom Metazoa; phylum Chordata; class Mammalia; order Carnivora; family Mustelidae; genus Mustela; species Mustela erminea. The sequence goes on from NC_045616.1 coordinate 65,221,027, forward strand.
AGGCTCTCTGCTCAGCAGGGACCCCAGTGTGGATCCCAGGACCCTGGGATCATGACCCAAGCCAAAGGCAGACTCTTAATGACCGAGCCACCTGGATATCCCTGAACTCATATATTTTCAAAATGCTACCTGGGTATTTCTGTTAGGTGGCCTTTAACTCCCTTCTTTGAGCTACTCTTGGCAACAGTTTCTAGAAAGCCAATTTCTCATTGATCGCTGGTCTCACCCACTGGCACAACAAGGAGCTGCACTCTGGATCGCTGCCTTAGACTTACGGTGATGGCAGCTAACGCTCTGCTTAGCATAAATCAGGCACTGTTCTAGGACCTTCACTTCTAGTAGCTCATTTAAGCCTCACAACACTAGCGATGCTGTTGGCTACCAGGCTATCTCACTTTTTACCAAGAAAGAAACCAGTAAGTGGCAAAGCCCAGATTTAAACCCAACTCAAACTTACAACCCCTGCCCTATAGAGCTTCACACGATTAGCTTCAGGAGACCTCAGGAGTCACATATTTCTTTATGGTCAAACCAACCCCAGTCACCATGCTGACCACTTCTGCCTTGGTCCATCTTGGTCCACCCCCAACCCCAGCCCTCTCATCTTCTTGGTCTGCTCAGCCACATACATTCTGGAAGCCAGACTGCAGATCTGTGTTTTTCTCCCGATCCCCCACACCTTCATTCAGTCTCTCCCTCCAGAAAACTCAGCAGCCCCCTCCACTCCATGTTGGGTCAGATGCCTTTGTATGCCCTTCCCAACTCTGTGCAGCTCTTGGTCACTGAACTTACTGGATGGTATTAGGATGGTCTGTATGTGCTTCTGTCTCCCTCAGCAGAGAGTTCACTGAGGTCAGAAGTACATTTTAATCATCTTTAAAAGAAAAAAGGATTTTATTTATTCATTTGAGACAGAGAGAGGGAGGGAGAGAGAATGAGCAGGGAGAGCTTCAGGGAGAGGGAGAAGCAGACTCCCCATTGAGCAGGGAGCCCAACTCAGGGCTTGATCCCAGGACCGCGGATCATGACCTGAACCAAAGGCAAACGCTGAACCAACTGAGCCACACCAGCGCCCCTGTTTTACTCATCTTTGATTCTCTGATGCCTCATATAAGATGTGGCAGAAGACACATATAACTTTTTGTTGAATAAACAACATCGGCTTCCATGACACCACCCTCAACCTTCCAGCACAGACTTACTAACGCAGCTCTGGAGGAGTCTGAGGCAAGAAGGAACATCCCATGGGCCCCTATTTAGACTCATTATTTTTTCCTACTTTCTCTTGGAAACCCTGCCCCAATATAATTATGCTTTGTTTTCACTTGTTCTGCAGGTGAGAAGCCAGGGTCCTAACCATCTTATGTAATCTGCAATAGATATGCTCCCATTCACATCCCAGCTTTCCCAGCAAGAATTTATCCTAAATTCTCCCTTTTGCACCCTACCTGGTCTTAATCATAGGGAACCTACGACAGCATGCAAAATGGGGTCCTGGAAGTTTGAAATGGGGGCTCCAGAAAAAAATAGACTTGTGACATGCTGAAACACTTCGTGGTTATCCACATCAAGGTTGCGGATAGAAGCACTCTTGCCTCTATTTTTCAAACGTCGAGGCCTTCAGAATTAGTTGTTCCTAGGGAAGTGCAAGGGGACACAGAAGAGGAGGTGAGGAAAAACGGCCAAAGGGAATCACACAGTGCTCAAGGACAGAAATAAGCCACATGAAGAGAAACACAGAATGGCACTTGCCTTTCAGTTTCTCCTTAAGACTTCATTTGGTTTTATAGATAAAGATATTGTCCTATAGGGACAAGGGACACCTGAGTGGCTCAGTTCAGTTAAGTGTTTGACTCTGGATTTTGGCTCAGGTCATCATCTCAGGGTTATGAGTTCAAGCCCTACATTGGGCTCTGCACTGAGCATAGCGTCTGCATGTGGATCTCTCTCTCTCTCAGCCCCTCCCCCTGCTTGCTCACACACACACTTGCACTCTCTGTCCCCTCTAAATAAATAAAATCTTTTAAAAAAAAGGTATTTTCCTATAATTCCTGTTCATCCCCTAGAACACTTATGATGATCTTTTCCAAGATTACAAAATATACCATCAACAAACCTCATCTGCCGTCATTCTCACAATGCCCCCCCACCCAAGTTACACCAGCAGAGCTCAGCAGAGCTCAGCAGAGCTCAGTGTTTGTTTGTCTCACCAGTCATTTTGGCACTGTTAAAATGTGCCACTGAAATGACTTTGATGGCAAACACAAAGTAAAGTCCTTAAAATATTCCTCAGTATAAAACATTGCATTCCTCTTCCACACAATATAAAATGTGCTAAGAACCAGGTTAAAATAAGAGTGTTCCAGAGGAGAATGGAAAGGGTATTCCTCAAAACTTCAAACGACTGCGTTTGACTTTCACCTTTGATACGGTGACTGCATGACAAATTGTATAAGCCATAATAAGTAAACATCACACTGCAAGATTAAAGCCCCAAGTGTGAAGTATCATTAATCATACCAAACACTTATTTGCTTTTCTGTTGGCATCAAAATGTAATTGTTTCTCTGTGAGTTAAACTTACCTCATGGTACAATGCTGATTCAAATCTATGTAGTTGGCAACATAAAAGGGAAACTTATCATCTTTTGTCCATTGTAGGGACATGTTTTCCTCCAACCAAAATAATCAACTTGAATTAAAGTTTATTCTGTCCTCCTCTATCAACATTGCCAAACCCAGCGGTTCAAGTTTGAGTAAGGAAGAAAGAATGATCTCTGTTTGTTCAGTAGATTAATAAAAGCATAAGGTTTCAGGGGAAAGGGAATGTGCTCCCAAACACATTTGAAAATCTGAAAAAATGCTCAGATCTTCACCCCCAAATAATACACATTCATTCATATTCACCAATTTTTACACTTACTTTCCAGGGAGTTCTTGTCCACCCCAAAGTCTATGAATGGTCCGCAGGTTGAGAAATCACACATTAGAACAAAAACTTCATGAAGTACAGAAATTAAATCACTTCTATTTCTTTTTTTTTTTTTAAGATTTTATTTATTTATTTGACAGAGATCACAAGTAGGCAGAGAGGCAGGCAGAGAGAGAGAGAGAGAGAGAGAGAGAGAGAGGAGGAAGCAGGCTCCCTGCTGAGCACAGAGCCCGATGTAGGACTTAATCCCAGGATCCTGGGATCATGACCTGAGCCGAAGGCAGAGGCTTTAACCCACTGAGCCACCCAGGCGCCCAAATCACTTCTATTTCTGATAGCAATAGTGTATACACAAGTGGAACAGTCACTTAATTCTCATTATTAATGGAATATTGTCTTTTTTATTTAATTAGCTTCATATTACCGGAGATTAAAAATGGTAACATTTTGAAGTAGAAGTTGGTAACAAAAAGCCTTTTAGAAAGCAGCTTTGCAGATCCTTCTTTAACTGACCCCTTACAAAGAGCTCGTCCATAAAGTTGTGCAAACCATCTATTTGATAAGCAGTTACTATCTAAAATATGTAAGAAGGAAACTCACACAACTCAACAGCAAAAAGACAAATACTCATATTTAAAAAGAGGCAGACAACCTGAATAGACACTTTTCCAAAGAAGGCGTGCGCAGAGCCAACAGGTACAAGAAGAGGTGCTCAGCCTCACTAATCGTCAGGGAAATGCAAACCAAAACCACAAGAAGTGGGTGAAATTAGGGAATGTTTAAACTGAAACAGGATATTTGTATAATCTCAAATATTTCTCAAATACAAAGAGAAAAATAACAAAGGTGGAGAAACCCGGCCCACAGGCCCACAGTGCCTTCAGTAGGGGCTCAAAGTTAACATCAGCAGTGAGAGGGCACACGGACGTCATGTAGGCTTGACGTGATGCTCTGAGAGAAATGCGGCGTCCTCCTGTGACATTCTAGCCCCAAACATGTAGTCTCATCTCATCAAGAGAAAACACCAGACAGCCCCACATCGAGGTAGATGCTACGAGATAACTGACCAGCATTCATCAAAAGTTTCAAGGTCGTGAAAGACAAGGAAAGACAAAGGAATCATCATAGACCGGAGGATATTGAAGAGACACAACAGCTGTACGTGATGTAGGATCCTGGACTGGAGCCGAGAACGGAGAAAGGACACCAGGAAGAAAACTGGAGAAACCAGTATATTTTAGTTACTAGCCCTGCACCCATGTTAATTTCCTTGTTTGGCTGCTTGTCCTGTGATTAACAACCCAACTTGTCAACAGGAGGGGAAGCTGGGGAAAGCTGCACTATTCTTGGAACTTTTCGATAAGTCTAAAATGATTTCAAAATAAAAATAAAATAAACCCTAGGGTTTTAAAGCCTTTTGTCCATGAAGCTGCCATTTTTGTCGCGTTCCCCAGAGACCAAAGACTCACTTCCTTGTTTAGTCCTGAGAGAGCAAGTCACCTCCCTCTCTGGCAGCCCTGCTCATGCCCATCTCAAGTCTGATGTTTGCCTCCTCAGAGTTCAGCCTTCAGACTGCAAACAGTTGGCACTTCCTGTATGCTAGCCCCTGTATGGAAGGCCCCTGTGGCCCCTGCCCTCTCAAAGCTTCTGTTACAAATTCAACTTATGTCAGCCACTACTTAAGTGAGTCATCACTCAAATTTTTAAATATTGTTCTCATTCCTGTCTTTCCAGGATGGATCCAGGAGATGACTACCCTTTTGTCCTATACGGTAGAAAGAAATCCAGAGATAAACTAGTCCATGTCACTGTTCAGACTGTTGACATAACAGTTTATATTGGTTGAGCTAAACATTAAATTAGTGTTTCTCTGACTATCAGATGACCTCCAGGTCCTGCTTTCTAAGAAAATTGATCACTGAGCACATCAGCTACTTACAGCAATCGCAGAGACAATGTGATATTCACAGGGAAAACAGCTTAGCCGTGATGCTTTGCAAAAGCCTGGTGCATTCATTTTTTAGTGACTTAGAAATCACCACATCCATTATTACTTAAAGGAAAAAGAAAAAAAAAACTGCAACAAACATCAGAGTACTTTTAGTAGAAACTCACTGACTTAGGCAACCATTGATGTATTTGTAACAAAACAAGAAAATATCAACAAGTCAAACTGTATGAGGAGCTTGGTGATCTGAACCCATGTCAGAGTTTCCCTGTTAAAGATTTCAAATTCTCGGGGCGCCTGGGTGGCTCAGTGGGTTAAAGCCTCTGCCTTCAGCTTAGGTCATGATCCCAGCGTCCTGGGATAGAGCCCCACATCGGGCTCTCTGCTCTGCAGGGAGCCTGCTTTCTCCTCTCTCTCTGCCTGCCTCTCTGTCTACTTGTGATCTCTGTCAAATAAATAAATAAAATCTTTAAAAAAAAAAAAAAAAGATTTCAAATTCTCTGCGTGCAAAATAAGAGTAATATCCACTTCCTATGCCCTCATGGGAAGCTTTGTACCATGAAATTTTATAAGGCAGTGAGCCCTGGGAACTTTCATTACATATATTCTTCATCCAGGGGTGCCTGGGAGGCTCAGTCAGTTAAGCATCACCTTTCACTTCAGTTCAGGTCATGATCCCAGGACCCTGGGATCGGGTCCCTCATGGGGCTCCTTGCTAAGTGGGGAGCCTGCTTCTCCCTCTGCCTGCCTCTATCCCTGCTTGTGCTCTCTCTCTCTCTGACAAATAAATAATAAATAAAATCTAAAAAATGTATATATTCTTCAACCATATCTCAGCTCTAAGAATTATTTTCCCACTTGAGCATGTCTTGATACCACGAAGGCTTTGAATCCTAAACTTTTTGTATGTACTTGAGAGAGAAAGAGAGAGAGAGAGATTATGGGGTGGGGAGTAGGGACAGAGGCAGAGGGAGAAGCAGACTCCACTGAGCAAAGAGCCCGATGCAAGACTCAATCCCAGGACCCTGGGATCATGACCTGAGCCGAAGACAGCTGCTTAACTGAGCTACCCAGGTGCCCCTTAACTCTTCTTCTTCTTTCTTTTTTAAATTAATTTATTTATTTTAGAGGGAGAAATAGAGAGAGAGAGCCTGTCACTCTGCCTGCTTGTGCATGTGTGCTCTCTCTGTCAAATAAATAAAATCTTTTTTTTTTCAAATAAATAAAATCGTAAAAAAAAAATTATAGAATAAGGAAATTCATATATGCTACGGTCACTAAATTAAAGTGCAATTGTCTATTTTATTCTTTCTCAATTCTTTGTTATCACCTAGATCTTTCCCACTAGAAAATAAGAATGAGCCTCAAAATCTTTTTATCCTAAGTGGACAACAGTAAAAGAAAGAAATCTGTCCGTGGCTCTCCACTTGCTTCCTATGAGGAAACTGGTTTTGACTCAGCTATTTTTTTTTTTAACTGGAAGCACTTTGTCAAGCATATATCTCTTAGTATACCTGAAACTAATATAATGTTATATGTCAAGTATATCTCAATTTTTAAAAAACTTGAAAGAATGTATCTTGTATATGAGTCCATTGCATTTATAATTACAGAAAATTGCCAACCCTCATTAAATTAACACAGTTTGTATTTCTAGCCTTTTGGTCAATAAAGTCATCACACAGTCCCAGTTTATATAGTTAATTTGAATATAGGAAAGCTTGCACTTATGTTTATTTTTTAAAAATTTTTAAAAATAGTTTACTTATTTATTTGACAGACAGAGATTACAAGTAGGCAGAGGCAGGCAGAGAGAGAGAGGGAAGCAGGCTCCCTGCCAAGCAGAGAGCCCAATGTGGGGCTCCATCCCAGGACCCTGGGACCATGACCTGAGCTGAAGGCAGAGGCTTTAACCCCCTGAGCCACCCAGGTGCCCCTTTAAGTATGTTTAAAGACATAAACAACTCCATTTAGAATTTCTGCTGTAACACTAGTGATCCAATGGGAACTAACAACATCTAACTTTTGTGAATAGAGTGGTTAATGTCTAATTTGTATACATTGCAAATCATACCATTTACTTTCAAAATACTTGTAAGCAGTCTGTCTCAAGTCCTCAAGTAACTATACGCCTTCTTTTATCTTTTTAAATTTTTTTTTTTTTTAATTTGAGAGACAGTGAGAAAGAGCATGAGAGGCGAGAAGGTCAGAGGGAGAAGCAGACTCCCCATGGAGCTGGGAGCCCGATGCGGGACTCGATTCCGGGACTCCGGGACCATGACCTGAGCCAAAGGCGGTTGCTTAACCAACTGAGCCACCCAGGTGCCCTTTTTAAATTTTTTTATAAGGATTTTTCTTTACTTATTCAACAGAGATCACAAGTAGGCAGAGAGGCAGGCAGAGAGAGAGGGGGAAGCAGGCTCCCCACCAAGCAGAGATCCTGATGTGGGGCTCGATCCCAGGACCCCGAGATCATGACCTGAGTCAAAGGCAGAGGCTCAACCCACTGAGCCACTCAGGCGTCCCTTAAAATTTTTTTTTTTAAAGATTCTTCTATTTATTTGACAGAAAGAGAGAGAACTTGCACAAGCAAGGGGAGAGGCCTGGGAGCCTGACCCAGGACTCGATCCCAAAACCCTGACGTGACCTGAACTGAAGGCAGATGCTAAACCGACTGAGTCACCCAGGTGCCTTATACCCTCATTTTATAGTTTATGGGATTAACTCAACCCTTATCTGAGTAGTCCAAATGATGTTAATAATCAGGGGACCTAAGAAAAAGCTCCCAACCAGAGCAGGACTTATAGATTTCACATGATCACAAACATGTGAAAAACAGTAAAACGGGTAAGACACTTTTCATATATCATCACATTTATTCTTGAACAGTCCTGCGAAGGGATGCTAGTCCCTCTTGGCAGATATGGAAGCTGAGGGGCGCCTGGGTGGCTCAGTGGGTTAAGCTGCTGCCTTCAGCTCAGGTCCTGATCTCAGGGTCCTGGGATGGAGTCCCGCATCGGACTCTCTGCTCAGCAGGGAGCCTGCTTCTCTCTCTTTCTCTGCCTGCCTGTCTACTTGTGATCTTTCTCTGTCAAATAAATAAATAAAATCTTAAAAATATATATATATATATATGGAAGCTGAGTCCCGGAGTAGCTGGGACTTGCCCAGAATCATACAGTTTATGTTCTTTTCATTATTCTACATTGTTGAAAAGACTAATCTTTAATTCAAAGGACTTGGTTAGATTTTATTTCCATATTTCTGGTTAGCATCTAATAATAATTATAGATGGTTTTTGAACTCACTTTGTCAACATAGTGCTAGCCAAGGATCTTGGTTGTTTTGTGAGAGAACTCAACTTTCTACCTAGGAAAACCAGCTTGAGTCAGAGAAAGTGCTATGGAAAAGTGGGTTTCTCTTGTAGTTGAAATAATACTGCCACCTTGTGGACTAATGGAGAGCTATCGGCGAAATTGAAACTGCATTAGGACAACTTAACCTATTAAGTTGAGAAACTGAATTAGGACAACCTAGCCTATTAAGTTGTCCTAATGCACAGTTTCAATTCCACCTGATTAAAATTCTCAATGGGAAATAAAGACAACTTCCAGAAATATTCTGAGCTGTAGATATCAGAAAAATAATGTAGCCATTTTCTCTTGTACCCATTGATTAAACTGATTGGCACCTCTCTCTGCACAGTGATACAGGAGCCCCGCATAAAAAGGAATGCAGCCGAGCTCTATGCACTAAAATGCGGCAATCTCTAATAAACACGAAAGAGTAAGTATAATGTGCTCCTATTTGTTTAGAAGTGAGGGCACGCGCACATGTGTGTATAAACAAGTGTACAATACTTGGGGAAGAATACTGCATGGATTGCTTTCCTTACCTTCTGCTCCATCCTTCTGGGTTGCCTTCAGAACAACAGAGCTGCAAGGTTAAAACCCGTATTTCCCAGATTCCATTGCAGATAGCGCTCTGGATGTGAATTTGAGTTCCACCAATCAGAAATCTTCACACGTGATTTGGAAGGAGGAGTGAGGGGAACGCCAGCTTCTTGAATGTTTAGCAAGCTTCCTCTCCAGTCTGCCCAGGTGCTACCGATGTTCCCACACCCTTAATGCAGCCGCCCTAACAGGTACGGTGGGTGATCCTCAGTGCTGATTATGGATCACTCTCCTTCCGCACTCACCAGGAGAGCTTCAGCTTTGATTTTCATGCCCTCCAACTGCATACCTAATACCCCACCTGTTGGTCACCACTGATCACTGGCCACTCCCCATCATTTCTTGACCCTTCTAGCTCCTGGCTTGCTGTCACGCTCTCCATCATGCCTCCTGTCATAATTCTGGGCTCTCTCACCAGCACCTTCCATGTGTCTCACTACCCCTAGCACACAAACTCCTCACACAAACCAACAGTCCAAGTGTTTTCACTGTCCTTACTCCCTCATTATCTTATTTCCTTACTCACCCAGCTTGGATTCCTAGTCCATTATAGCCATATGACATAAATCTCAACAACTACCTTGTCCCTTTCTCGATTATTTTGCATTCACCAGTGAAAACTCCAATGCTGTTTGTCTGTGTCTCAAGGTATCCCACATCTACACCCTTAGCCAAATATGAATAGAAAAAAAAAAACATGCAATCATGCTGATAGGCCTCGCTTCAAATCCATGACATTAATTTCAGGTGGGCCCTTAGTGCTGCTAGTAGTTCTACTTCATTCTCTAGTTCATCCATTCTCCCCCAAATAGTAATAACTAGCAGAAATATTCTATGTACTTTTACTTAATTCTCACAACCACACGACGTGATTTTTTTCTGATGAACAGATGAAGTAAATGCAAAATGGTAAAATAACTTGTCCAAAGACACATAGCTAGTGAGTGGTTAAGATTCAAACCCAGGCAGATGGCTCCAAGGTCTGAGCTCTTGATCTTTCTAGGAGTGTATCATGTCTTCTGTTCTCTCATTTCCAACACCTCTAACCTCCTCCTCCAACCTGGTTTAGTTTTACCGTGTTTCCAATAAAAGTAACCAGTAAAGAACTTCCACAATCCCTAACCAACACACCTATACACCTTACTGTATCTGTGCCCATATATTTTGCCTTCCCTCTTCAACCATGCCCAAATTATTCATTCTCCTTTCTACGTCAACCCTTCCATTTGGGCAGTGGACCCCAAATCTCCTCCCAAAACATTACCCCGCAAGTGGCCTCCCTCTCTCTTAGGTAACTGCTTTTACAGTCTGCAGGATTATCCCCATCAGCATCTGTTCTGTAATTTTTTCCAGTTTAGATCTCAAATGAATCGTGATCTCAAAACTTTTATGCTAAGTGAAAACCAGCTCCCCAATCCTAAATTCTTTTTTTTTTTTTTAAAGATTTTTATTTATTTATTTGTCAGAGAGCGAGAGCGAGAGCGAGCGCGAGCACAGGCAGACAGAGTGGAAGGCAGAGTCAGAGGGAGAAGCAGGCTCCCTGCGGAGCAAGGAGCCCGATGTGGGACTCGATCCCAGGACGCTGGGATCATGACCTGAGCCGAAGGCAGCTGCTTAACCAACTGAGCCACCCAGGCGTCCCCCCAATCCTAAATTCTGTATGATTCCATTTGTATAAAATCATAGAAAATGCAAACCAATCTGTAAATCTATAGTGGCACAGAGGGTAGGTCAATGGTTGCCTAAGTGGGTGAGGCCTAGCAAGGGAGGGTTTACAGAAGGGCCAGAGGAAATTTTTACGTAGTACATATACTCATCCTCTTGCTTGCAGTGATGGTCTCATGAGTGTACATGTCAAAACATAAAACTGAACTTCTAAAATGTGCAACTTATAGCATACCAATTATACCTCATTAAAGTTATTTTTTTAGAATACTGTTTGACCCCATATCCCATCAGCCATTGCCCAGTTTTATTTTTGCTTCCCTTTATGATAAAGTTCCCTCAAATAGCTGCCTAAACACACCATCTCATTTTCATCCCATTCCTTCTTTCTTACACTCCTCTTTCCCTTGCTTCATGTCAGTTAAACCAGCCACCTTGCTATTCTCAACTCACCAGACACACTTCTGCCTCAGGGTCTTTCCACCCCATCTTCTAAATATCAATAAGCATCTCTCTTCCTTTCCTTCCGGTCTTTGCCCAATTGTAGCCCCAGAGAGGTGCTCCCTCACTTCTCCTTAAAACTGCCAGCCACCTACCCACCCCCAATAAAGTTTCCCATCTCCCTCCTCTGCCTGATTTTTCTGTCATTTATCACCATCTGACCTGCAGTATCTTTTGTTACCTGAACTCTACCTCTCCCAAGAATATTAGTTCCAAGAGAACAGGGATCTTGTCTATACTATTCATTGCAATATCAATTCCCTAACCTCTCGTATGTGTCTCAGTTAATTATCAGGATTACTGAATGTGTCTTTGGAGCTATTTGGCTGTGAATAAAGGAAACCATTCCCACTTACCTAAGCAAAAAGAATTTTTCTTTTCCTTTTTTTTTTTTAAGATTTTATTTATTTACTTGACACAGAGAGAGAGAGAGAGAGAGAGAGAGAGGGAGAGAGAAATCACAAGTAGGCAGAGAGGCAGGCAGAGAGTAGAGGAAGCAGGCTCCCTGCTGAGTAGAGCCCAACGTGGGGCTGGATCCCAGGGCCCTGAAACGATGACCTGAGCCAAAGGCAGAGGCTTAACCCACTGAGCCACCCAGGCGCCCCATAAGCAAAAAGAATTTATTAGAGGACTCCAAAGAGTCTCGTGGAGCCCAGAGGGAACTCCTAAGGTATAACCAGAAGGGAACCAGAGCTGCTGCAAACTATGATGGTTTTTCTCTTCTCTAGCCTCACCTGCTGAGGAAGGATGGCCTTGCCTTATTTTCTCTTGACTTAGGTTTCCTTCTCCTTTCTCCCTGCAGCTTTCTCTGCTGATAATCCAATTCCCAGTTACATCTCCCAGCTTAGACAGGGCTTGAGCCAGATATACGGCCCCTAGTCTAGTTCACTGCGGTCAGGGGAACGAGGCATGGAACCTAGTCACCAATAAGCGTCTTTGTGTCTGAGGTGAACATTTTGTTCATAGGAAAGACAATTTATAGTTACTTGTTATGTTTAGCTTTTGAAAACTTTCCTGAAGGCTTTAGGTTTAACTTATAGATATTCCAACCATGAAACTAGTACATTTTATAATCACTTTCAAGGGGGCCTTTAATTCATGTTTGATAGAGTAAATTTCAGTTGAATATACTAAATTTTAAATTTCTTTAAACAAACCCACTTATAGCCCAAATTCCTTTAAACAACTTAATAGCATTTATATGCTTAAAATATTTTTCTTCTAAATAGCACTTCAAATGCTTGATCCAACAAGCAAAACCTTCCCAAGTACTAAACTTTTTTTTTTTTAAGATTTTATTTATTTATTTATTTGACAGACAGATCACAAGCAGGCAGAGAGGCAGACAGAGAGAGAGGAGGAAGCAGGCCCCCCGACGAGCAGAGAGCCCGATGAGGGGCTCGATCCCAGAACCCTGGGATCATGATCCGAGCCGAAGGCAGAGGCTTTAACCCACTGAGCCACCCAGGCGCCCCCCAAGTACTTAACTCTTATACATGTAATAAATTAAATGTACATTGAGTTCCTAAATTCTCTGGAACAGGTCAATATTTTTACAGGCTTAGTAACATTTAAAAAATACTTTCAACTAAAATTCAGAAGTCTTAAAATCTCTTAGCCATTTTAAATTAGAATCCAAAAACCAATGCTACATACCATCATATGCCTAATATCCCAATTGTGTTCACATACTTTAAATAACAAATACCAGTTTGTCCCAATGAATATAAAAACTATTCTTGAAATTACCATGAAGAATTGAGAGTTGCATAACCTTTTTGAAAATTCGTCTTCATTCTAGATTTCATCCAAGAACTATAGCACTCAATGAAGTCCTGTTACAAGACCAGTGCTCTAACCCTTGAGCTACCGAGCCTCGCTTCAATGAAGTCCTGTTAAAAGAGAAGTACTAGGTTTGGCCCCAGAGGGCAGGCCACTCCCAGTGCCAGGATGAGGAACAACTCAAGCTTGAGGAATTCAAATATGGGCTTATCACTGTAGTTAATTCAGCATTAAATGAGAACACCAACAATGGAGAGCTGTGATGAGAATCGATTAAAATAATGTATGGGAAAACCCTTGTCACATGTTGCACACTTGTTGGCAGCCGGTTTTATTTTATTTTTTAAAGATTTTATTTATTTATTTGACAGACAGAGATCACAAGTAGGCAGAGAGGCAGGCAGAGAGAGAGAGAGAGGAGGTGGAAGCAGGCTCTCTGCTCTGCAGAGCAGAGAGCCCGATGCGGGACTCGATCCCAGGACCCTGAGATCATGACCCAAGCTGCAGGCAGAGGCTTTAACCCACTGAGCCACCCAGGTGCCCTGGCAGCCAGTTTTAGACAGAATTTCAACTTCTAATTTTTACTAGTATACAAATTACCAGCATACTTACAAAGTTAAATATTTTCAAAAGCTTTTAAATACAGAATTTATTTAAATAAATTAACATTTTCAACATGAAGACCAAGTTTCTTACTGTCTCTAATCTCATAACTACTCAGGGAAGCAAACTCCTGGATTCTTATAAGCCACTGTGCTATAGGTTTTCATAAATCAATATAGGAAAGGGAAACTGGACCCTATTTTTGAGCACATGCCCCTTCCAGACCACAGAAATACTTCTGTCTGCCTTAAAAAGAAATCTAAATTCATAGAACTGAAATTTAAGAGGAGACTCTCATTACAGAATCTCCCTTTCACTAAGGGTTCTTCTACCACAAGCAATGTTTCCTTAGATAATTAACTACTTGAGGTGGAATAGGAATTGGGAGAAGTTGGGAAGGTAGCAAATGTGAAATCAGTGACCTATTAGTCAGTAGCCAGTGACTATCCATCAGGAATTCATACATCTCAGAAAGATAAGAAGAAAATAAGAATATCTTCATAAAAATATGATTTATATTGTCCTTTAAAAAAAACAACTATTTTTCAAAACAAGCTACTCTAGCTTCCAGTTCTAAAACACAAGATTATTGGGACGCCTGGGTGGCTCAGTTGGTTAAGTGGCTGCCTTCGGCGCAGGTCATGATCCCAGCCTCCTGGAATGGAGTCCCACATCGGGCTCCTTGCTCAGCAGGGAGCCTGCTTCTCCCTCTGCCTCTGCCTGCCATTCTGTCTGCCTGTGCTCACTCTCTCTCCCTCTCTCTCTGATAAATAAATAAATAAATCTTAAAAAAAAATAAATAAAACACAAGATTATGGAGATTAGAGAAACAAAACCTAAATAAAGATTACAGAAAATGGTTTACAGAAGGGTGGGGAGCTATAAGATAAGCTCCAACCATATGTATACTAGGTTGAAAGGCTATTAATTATGAGAAAAATGGCAAATTTTATCACTCCTCTGACCTGAAGCAAGTTGAAAACTGGGTAGAAAAGCTGCATCTCGAAAAGGAAAAGAAACATGGTCCAATAAGGTCTACCTGTATGTAGACCTTGTTCTGATGAGGACCGTCAAGATTAAAGGAATGAAGAAAAAAAATGGAAGGGAGAGTACAATTTTCAGGTATCAAATCTGTCTCAGCACACTCTCAATACATATCTAACTAGTTCAGAGTTAAACTGTTCAAAGCTGGCCACTGATATGTCACATTTGGGGCCGATGCACTCCCATTACAAGCGGGGCAGAACACCTGACCTCAGATAAATGATAACGTCAAGGAGAGGGAGGCAAGATCAGCAAGGGTATGGAAATCCCACAGTGATCAGAGTGAAGAGAAAATTTATTTGCTTTTGCCATTTCTTTTGTTTTAAAAGGAGAAAAAAATAAAAAAATAAAGCCCTGTCCCTTTGGCAGCATTCCCAGTTGAAACCCATTCCAGAGTTCTGAATGGCTACCTAAATGTTGATACAGAACTTTGCTGTATTAAAATTAATATCACTTTGTCCAAGGTGGACAATATACTATGAGCAAGACAACTTAGATCTTCTAGTCGAAGATACCATGAAATAATTCAAAGTATTACATGGAAAACCATGTCTTAAAACAAGTCCTTATTCTCCAATTCTAGATATTCGTCTCTTCCATAAAACTGCTTCTGTGAATAGTTTTTTGTTTTTTAATGTATCAGAAAGAGATTCTCTTTCCAATAGTTAATAGAATCAAATCTATTTCAAGTTAGTTGTTCTTATAGGTCTCATTCAGCAGACACTATGATTCCATCTTCTTGTTTTCTAGAAATCCATCAGATGTATGCTGTAGAACTGAAGTGCTTTCTTTCCTTGTCATAGTAGCAAAAAGCATATCCATCATCCCCAAGGTTTCTAGTAGTTCTCTTTGGTAATCAATCTCTTTTTCTACAAGTCCTTGAAGTAACAAAAACTTTTTATCAACTACAGGTGACTGACCAATCACAGGAAGATAGATATCTAGAAAGAGAGGGAAAACACATTAACTAGAAATATCTTTGTAAACAATAAAGGAATAGCAGTAGTTACAAAGTATAAAAATATTCACTATAAATACATTGAAAAATTTGTACTTATTTTACAATTTGTGATTTACAAAAAAGAAACAATCCATCTGGATAAATGTATTTCAAAAAGAAATAATTACAGAAAGTACAGTGTGGAGTTCTACTTTAATTTTCCCCTTAAAAAATAGTCACGGTCTGTTTAAAAAAAAAAGGCATGGTCATTGTAGATGCCTAAGCAAAAGTTGTTTAATTACAGTAACTCTAATCTCAGCAATTCAGAGTTGAGCTACTGTACACGTTTTACTTCCCTTAAAATGGTATGATTTATGTGGTTGTTTGTTTTCTTTATAACTGCTACTGGAGAACTGATAAAAACAAAGTACTGTGATCTATTTGATTTCATTATTTGACTTCTCTATTGTATCACACTTGGATTTTTCAAGGTTTTTTGTAAAGGATTTTATTTATTTATTTGATAGAGAGAGAGTACAAGCAGGGGAGCAGTAGGGAGAGGGACAACCAGGCTCCCACAATGCAGAGAGCCTGATGTGGGTCTCAATTATGGGACTCTGGGATCATGACCCAAGCCAAAGGGCAGTCACTTAACCAACTTAGTCACCAGGCATCCCAGTTTTTTTTCCCCCCAAAGGTTTCATTTATTTATTTGAGAGAGAGAACAAGCAAGCAAGAGAGCACGGGGGGGGGGGGGGGGGGGGGGCCGCAGGGGGAGGAATGGCAGAGAGAGAGAGGGAAAACCAGACTTCCCGCTGAGCAGAGGCTTATGCAGGGCTTGATCCCAGGACCCCATGATCATGACCTGAGCTTACAGAGGCTTAATCAACTAAGCAACCGAGGTACCCCAGATTTTTCACATTTTAACAACTACTTACCAATAATTATTTCAGCAGCATTGATCAAAACAGGGGCAAATCTTGGCTGAGATAGATTCCTATGAAACAAAATTTGTTTACTGAAATTGCCAACTTGAAAAAAAATCCTTAAAACAGATTTACTGAATTTTCCATCAGTTCTCTATAAAGGTCAATCTAAAAGTAAATGCCTCTCATTTGAGCTAAAGAAGTTCAGATGCAAGATATATGTGTTTCATAGACATAAAACATACCGTATCAAAAAATTAAGAACACGACTGATTTCCTTTTCATCCCGACCTGCAAGGGCATTTGCAAGGACTCCTCTTCGATTTAGCTCCTTTATGATGGAAACTGTAATCTCGGGTGTCTTTATTGTACAACTGGGCTAGAAAAATTTTCAGAGTCAATATGAACAGGTAAGACAGCACAGGAAAAAATAATAGTCGTGGCACTGACAATTACCAAATTTAAATAGATTTGTATCTTTATAGTTTTGAGTCACAGTAAGGCACATGGTAAGTAATAAAATGATTCTTGTAAAAATATGCCCCTTGTAGGTTCATCAATTCTAACAATGTACCACTGTGGTGGGGTATTGGTAATAGGGGAGGCTATGCATGTGTGGGGGGCAGAGAGTTTATCGGAAATCTCTGTACCTTACCCTCAATTTTTGTAAAGCTAAAACTGCTCTAAAAATTAGTCTAAATTAAAACACACTCACTCACTCACTCACTCACAGACAACATACTGTATGTATGTATACATGCTCCTCACTCACCTCAAGGACTCTGTCAAGTGCCTTAGAGACCCGGAAATTTTTCAGATCCCGGTCATATAATTCTAGGTGTTTCTTTGAAGGCCTGTTGATCAAAATGTCATCCTGTATGACAAAGTAAATTTATAAAGAAAAGTCACTATCTGTATAGAGTTTCATTCAAAATGAATTTTTTCATTGTGGATTTCTTTTATACCTTGGTGACCCTGAACGTATAATAAATAATGGGCATATGTCTAGAATGCAGACTAACTGAAAATGAAATGATCTGCTACATCAATGTGTTCTTACTCTCCTATGATTTAACTTAGAAGAGACACACAGTACCTCATGCTGGGCAAACATTACTCATTTCAATTCTCTTCACATGGCAAGCAGTATGACTTAGAAGAAAGGAAACAAAGACGGGAGAAACTGAGATCTAGTCCCAACAACTCTGGCTACCAGTAATGAAATGCTGCATCGACCAGAGCTTATTTGCATCTCCGTCTTCTCAGATGCCATACAGGGACATAACTGGCTCTACTACTGTTCAGGGCTGTTTAGGAGATCAGATCAGATAGTGTATCAAAGACACTATTCTGAATATGGTAAAATACTGTAACATTGTTATGAATCAGGATATTAAAGTAGTCCTTATTCCCCATTACTTATTAATAATGTTCCCCAATCTAGCAATCTGCAGGGAGAATTAAGGTACAGAAAAGCAAAATAAAGTTAAATCCCATGTGAACTACACTTTCCAGTAACCTGCAGGGTTGGAGCTGGCTACTCTAACAAACCATATTTTCTTTTTTTCTTTTTTTTTTAAAAGATTTTATTTATTTATTTGACAGAGAGAAAGAAAGATCACAAGTAGGCAGAGAGAGAGAGAAAGGGAAGCAGGCTCCCTGCCGAGCAGAAAGCCCGATGCGGGGCTCGATCTCAGGACCCTGGGATCATGACCCGGGCCGAAGACAGAGGCCTAACGACTGAGCCACCCAGGTGCCCCCCAAACCACATTTTCTTAAAAAAAAAAAAAGAGAAATATGCAAATACCCTTTGTTTCATGTAATTTTTTCCTTTAATAAAAGTTCGATATGCAGGCCTTCTTCTCCTAGGAAGAGAATCCTTCTTTGCTTCAGATTTCCGATGTTTTACACTCAGTATTCCATTGGTCATTCCTACAACTATTGTCTCATCTTCATGCTGAGGAGCAATTAGAAAAATAAGTTAGTCTATTCCTAACCCATCACTTGCCCTAGTTTTTCCTCAAAACACCATTTATAACATGTTTTCTGCTAATCCACACCTTCACCAAGAGTTTCAATCAGATACTCTGCCTAACAACAATCCATGCAGAAAGTTAGATAAATCACTTTTTCCATCAGAATACTATTATACTGATGGAACATGTTATACCTGGCATCACTGGCACTTTGTATAATAATATAGTTAATGATGCTTTGGGAAACTTCTAAATTAATTTTTTTCCTGCATCCTCTTATTAGAAAAGGATCTGTGTGATAGCATAACTTTCCACAATGTTGCCAAGAAAATAATTTGTAGTAAGTTTTTCCTCTTCTAATTCAAATTTCTGTATCCTCTTCTTCAACGGCTCGTGAAACTTGACAGTGGACATCCCCAGATCCTGCCCTTAGTGTTAACAATGCCTACAGTGAGCAAGACCTAAATCTCAATTCATACTAAATTACTGGCACAAGTCATATAATAGAAATTGTCTTAACTCCACTAACTAATACGGCAAGAATAAAGTAAGATTTATTCAAACACAAAGATAAACCCTAAAATTTCATTTCAGTTTAACAGACAAGGGTAGCGAAAGCTTTAAAAAGAATTAGAAATACTTACTGCAAGTGCAAGACTCAAAATTGAAGCTGCATAATCAAAACTGTGGACTACTTTATAGGAAGTCGTGCTATATACTTTCACCTTCCTAAGGAAAAGAAAGCTCTGTTACAAATTACCTAGGAAATGAGTGTAAAATGTAAATTTCCAATTTTTTTAGAAATTCAATGTATAAATATTAAAATTTACACTGCAATGAAGAAAAATGATTAATAATATTAATTACAAACTAATTCATCACTGAATCTCTTTTAAAAATGAACTATTAGCAGTAGCTATGTTTATATAAAGACTTGACTAGCCACCAGACCACAGACCACGAACCACTGTCACCTGACAATGAAACTTGGGAGTATAAAGGAAAAGTTTCAAAGCACACTGGGATTCAAAAGCACAGGGTTTCTCAACATCAAGTGATTAACACTACAGGTCAGATACTTCTTAGTTGCAGAGGCTTTTCTGTGCGCGGTAGGCAATTTAGCAGCATCCCTGACTGCTACGTACTACATGCCAGCAGCACTCCACTCCCAACTTGTGACAACAACCAAAAATGTCTCCAGATATTGCCACATGTCCTCTGGGAGACAAAATCCACTCTGAGATGACAACTACTGTGAAGAGAGCCAACTCACACTTGATTTTTGAGAGACACATCTAAAAACGGAGCCCCAAACTGCCTAGTAACAGCACTTCAGAGAGTCTGCTACAGATTTACATGATAAAGTCATTCATGTTAAAAATATATTCTAGCTTTTAAAATGCGTATACTTTTTTTTAAGGATTTTATTTATTTGTCAGCGAGAGAGAGCACAAGCAGGCAAAGTGGCAGGCAGAGGCAGAGGGAGAAGCAGACCCCTCCGCGCCCCGCCCCCCAGAACCCCCACCGCGAGCAGGGAGCCCCATGCGGGACTTAATCCCAGGACCCTGGGATCATGACCTGAGCCAAAGGCAGATGCTTAATGGACTGGAGCCCCATAAAATATGTATACTTTTTAATAAAAATACTGAAAAACCAAGGCTTTCTCTAACAATGAAAATACGATATATGGAAATAAAATTACCAAAAACAAATATGAATAAATATTAGAACTGTGCCATAGTTCTAGCCATATGCTACTAAGCACTTGAAATGTGGCCAATGAAAATGAAGAACCACATTTTAAATTTTACTTGATTTTAATTAACCTAAATTTTTTTTTTTAAAGATTTTATTTATTTATTTGACAGAGATCACAAGTAGGCACAGAGGAAGGCGGGGGTGGGAGGGGAAGCAGGTTCCCCACTGAGCAGAGAGCCCAATGCAGGGCTTAATCCCAGGACCCTGGGATCATGACCTGAGCCGAAGGCAAAGGCTTTAACCCACTGAGCCACTCAGGCACCCTAATTAATCTAAATTTTAATTTAAAAACTGAGGTAGTATAAAAATACTTTTCTGTTAAACCATCTATATTTTACTTTAATCACTATAAAACATTATTACTGTATTACATGACATGTATTGGATGCTTGTCTCTCGTTTCTTGGTAATAATTTTTATATCCATTGTGTATTGAAATGATATTTTAGATACACTGAACTAAATAAATATATTATTAATGTGGCCTAGTTCTTTTTGCTTTTTTAATGTGGCTACTAAAACATTTATAATTACATATGTAGCTCACATCCCATTTCTGTTGGACAGCACTGTTCTAGAACATTAACAGAATACTAATACCTACTTAAAGTAGTAATATTTGAATCACATAAATGTACAGAAATTTTCACATGAAGTTTTAAATTTCAAAAAAAGCTAGAATATATACATACATTCATTATAAGCATTTCTAAATATGTAAATGGTAGAATAAAGATTTTTAAAGAAAACAAGGAATGACATAGACTATTTTAAAAGATTAATGTTCAAATGGTTCAATAAAATTCCTTAAGTATATAAGTACACACTAAGTTACGTCAGGTGAGAAAAAAAGTTTGCTATATGTGAATAAAAGGTCAAAATTATTTTCAACTGAAAAGATTTTTTTTTTTCACAGAAATCATTTAACAAAATATTTACTTAACACAAATACTTTAGAAATAACTCACTTTCTCGAGCAGTAAATACATGTACACTAGTAATAGTAAAGGAAGAAAATTAAAATGCTAACCTGTCCAGTGACCCAGAAAGTAACCTCTGTCCAGAGCTGCTCAGATATAAACATGTCACAGTTTTATGATGATTTTTCAAAGACACTAGCAACTGTCCTCCTTTCAACATGTCCCAAATTTTAACATAACGGCCTCCTACAAAAAGAAATAATTAGTTTGAAATTCTGCCTCAACATTCAGTATTTTAAAGATTTGAAAAGCATTTTTCACTAGACGCTGCATTGCATGGAGGTGAAGTGAGGGGTCCCAGAGTAAAACTGCCCGGTTTCGATGCTGGCTCTGTCACTGAGTTTGTAACTGAGAATAATAATAGTTTCTACCTCAAAGAACTATTCTGGTGATTAGATAATTGCATATTTATAAAGATCACAGAACTGCCTAGCAAAATAAAAAGTATAACCAAAAATGTTTAATAAAATTGTATAAAATCACCGTGTAAAAGAAATTTTATGTCACTACAGAAATGAACGATATAAACTATTTCCTAAACATTTTGTGAATCCAAACAAAACTGAAAAATTTCCCTATAACTTTTACTCTAAGAGTTAGAAGTGTCCTTAAAGGCAATTTAATCCAAGAGTTTAAAAAGAATTCTTTTGGGGCGCCTGGGTGGCTCAGTGGGTTAAGCCACTGCCTTCAGCTCAGGTCATGATCTCAGGGTCCTGGGATCGAGCCCCACATCGGGCTCTCTGCTCAGCAGGGAGCCTGCTTCCTCCTCTCTCTCTCTGCCTGCCTCTCTGCCTACATGTAATCTCTCTCTGTCAAATAAATAAAATCTTTAAAATAAATAAATAAATAAATAAATAAATAAAAATTAAAAAAAAATAAAAAGAATTCTTTTAATATGGCATCTTTTCTTTTCTTTTTTTTTTTTTTAAGATTTTATTTATTTATTTGAGAGAGAGAGAACATGAGACAGACAGAACATGAGGGGAGAAGGTCAAAGGAAGAAGCAGACTCCTCGCTGAGCAGGGAGCCTGATGTGGGACTTGATTCCAGGGGTCCAGAATCGTGACCTGAGCCGAAGGCAGTTCCTTAACCAACTGAGCCACCCAGGAGCCCACATGTTTTATTTCAATGAAATATTAAGCAAATGTCTAAAGGTAAAATAGAAGAATGAGTTGGAGAGGGAGGAGCAAAGGTCTCATCTATCCTGACAAGGAAAGTGGGCCTGTAAGCCAATTCATAGTCCCTGTCTCACCACATGGGGCAGCTCATGAGCGAGCATAGTTTAAAACAACTGATCCGAGGCGCCTGGGTGGCTCAGTGGGTTAAAGCCTCTGCCTTCAGCTCGGGTCATGGTCCCGGGGCCCTGGGATCGAGTCCCGAATCGGGCTCTCTGCTCAGTGGGGAGCCTGCTTCCCTCCCCCTGCCTGCCTCTCTGCCTACCCGTGATCTCTGTCTGTCAAATAAATAAATAAAATCTTTTAAAATAAATAAAACAACTGATCCTGTCCCAACTCTCATTTCCAAAGTCTGTAAGAGTTGACTGAAGGGACTGCCCAAGGTCATACAATTAGCTAGTGACACAGTGGAGATTAGCATACAGGTGTCCAACCTCCCTATTCAACTTGAACTTATTTCCATTTCTCAAAATAACAACAAGAAAAATGGATACATTTGGCAATGTTATCAATTTATTTTGAAATTAAATAGGTACTGGGGAAAAAGTATAAAACAGAGTAATTTATATTGGGATTTTTTTTTAAGATTTTACTTATTTGACAGAGACAGCGAGAGCAGGTACATAAGCAGGGGGTATGAGAGAGGGAAAGCAAGCTTCCTGCTGAGCAGGGAGCCCGACGTGGGGCTCGATTCTAGGACCCTGGAATCATAACCTGAGCCGAAGGCAGATGCTTAATGACTGAGCCACCCAGGCGCCCCTCCATTTGGATTTTAAAATTAAGGGAAAAAAGGCTACACACATAGCCATATATGTGCTATAAATTATATATACTACCTATGTATTCTACTGTCAATGCATTAATTTTGACTTGATGAGTGAAAAAAACCAATTTATGTCTTCCCTTCTAATTGTGAAAATGCTCTATGATCAACATAACAACAAAAAAAAATACCTCAGTTCCAACTCGATGAAAAAATGTATCAAGTCCCCCTTTGTTTCCACATTATATCCTCCTCCAGAACTGCTATTTGTTGGGTAATGTCATTCCAATCAAGAGACATAAAAAAAGACAAGCCTGATTCTAGAACGGAAAGAACTGTGTTTTCAAAAGCTGTCATGGATCTCTTAGGTAGGAATGCCAGGAATACAACCTAGATCTCTGGTTAAATACACAATGCAGGCTCTCCAGTTCTAGGATTCAGATCTCTCACTCTATCTTGGAAAAATTAGTCAAAATAAATAACTTTTATTTATTTCCTCAGTTGCAAAATAGGGAGAAAACGAACTACTTCCTAGGCTCGGTAATATGTGTTTAATAGCACAGTATCTGGTTCACATTAGGTACTCAGTAAATAGTAACTGCTGGCCTGCTCTACTTTTCGGCTGAACAAAACCTAGTAATGCAATTCAAGGGCAGAGTGTTAAATTACAAAAAATAACTGATAAAGTAGTAACTGATTCAAAACCAAAGATACCAGTAAAGCAATTTTTTAAAAAAGGTTTTACTTATTTACTTGACAGAGACACAGAAAGAGAGAGAGAAAAGAAGCAGGGGGAGTGGGAGAGAGAGAAGCAGACTTCCTGCTGAGCAGGGAGCCGGATGCGGGGCTCAATCCCAGGACCCTGGGATCATGACCTGAGCTGAAGGCAGACACTTGATGACTAGGCCATCCAGGTACACCTATAAAGCAATTTTAAAAATACCTGCTGATGCCAGAAGACTTCCAGAGGGAAAAAGCAGGACACTTTCCACTGGCTGCCCATGCTCAACAGAGATCACGCTCTTGTTTGTTCGTGCATCAAACATCTTCACAGTATGATCATATGACCCTAAAATTTCAATTTTTGTATTATGTGAGTTTCATTACTCAAACTCAGTATATATGTGTTTGTATTCAAATATAAATTTTAAAAGGAGAAAAGGATGAAATTTTAAAGACACATCTATATGTTCATGAAGATACAGTAACTCCAAACTCTCTGGTACAACTGACTGTTTTCTGAAAAAGCATTATACTATAATATAGTACACTATATTATACAGGATCTTAAACTATTCAGATTTCCAAGCTATTGTCACTACTGAATCACCTGGGAACCTCTGCATAAACACCCACAAACACTCCACTGCATTATCTTTGTTTCTTGGCCACTAGAGGCTCTGTGCAAACCAGAATACTAAAACCATTATAGTTCTGACACTCGTGTTTTCAGGGAAGCCTGATGCTTCCAAAAACATTTGAAGGACAGCAAGAACAATCACCAAAAGAAGAAAAAAAAAATAAAACAAATGGATAAACAAACATTTCTTTATAAATTTTTTTTGAAAACTACTCTATCCCAAGAGTCCCAAAGCAATACCAAATTATATCACAATTAAATTATCAAGTTAAGAAGTGAAAAACAGTTCACCAACCTGTTACAAACAGATCTGGATTCAGTTTGCTAGCACATCCACACCTCACATAATCAGAATGTTCTTTGAATGTCAGAATTTCTTTGGAGTTTGGAATATCCCATAATTTAACTGTATAATCATCAGCCCCAGAGACCACATGATACTTGTCAGCTGTAAAATCGACTGTATGAACTGCTCTAAAAGATCAAGAATCAATGAATTAAAAAGCAAGAAAAAAACTGTGTGTCTGGCATCTTTTAACATAAAACACTCCTTTTCCCCAAGTAACCAAAAAAAAAGCAGCTCAGTTTCAGGGAGTAATGATAGGAGGAAATTATGAGATAAAATCTTTAAAACAGGGGTGCCTGGGTGGCTCAGTGGGTTAAAGCCTCTGCTTTCAGCTCAGGTCATGATCCCAGGGTCCTGGGATCGAGCCCCTCGTCGGGCTCTCTGCTCAGCAGGGAGCCTGCTTCCTCCTCTCTCTGCCTGCCTCTCTGCCTGCTTGTGATCGCTCTCTCTCTCTGTGTCAAATTAAAAAAAAAAAAAAAAAATCTTTAAAACAGGTATTTGTCCCTAAGCCAATTTAAAATTCTAAATACCCCTACTTTATAAAGTTAAGACAATTAGTAGCCTTAAAATTACATTTTCTAATAATATGTTAACAATTCTACAAAACTGCTCAATAAAAGTAAATGTTCTAAATGTTGGAGCAAAGGTACGTTTAATTAAATAAACTTCAAAATGGATAGTTCCTTACAAAATTCTAAGACCTGCCATTAATAGTAGGATCATGTTAAGCGAATTTGTTAGACTTCAAATGTTTCACTGATGGGGAAAGACCATTCTGATAATACACTATTAAAAAAACACCTGAGATTTTAAATAAGCAGAAGCTTCAGCAATGAACTAGGTAATCTTGATATAAAATTATAATATAAAAC
The DNA here is from genome assembly GCF_009829155.1 of Mustela erminea. NCBI lineage: Eukaryota > Metazoa > Chordata > Mammalia > Carnivora > Mustelidae > Mustela > Mustela erminea. Next base: position 65,246,551 of record NC_045616.1, read on the forward strand.
TACCCTGGTCATTTATCAAGCAGCAAAATATTAACTTCAAGAAGAAAAAAAAAAAAAATCAACCTTCCAACCTGACTTCAAAATAAGAACCTCAAAAGTAGTGTAGCCTATAGAGTTCTCATTTGTAATTGTGAGGGTGCCTTGAGATCAGTGGTTTATAACCTCGACTGGTCATAGAACTCCCTGATTAGATAGGAAATTTCCCTAGATAAACGTACATTTCTTAAAATGTCACATATAATTCTAGGGAATTCACGAGTCCCATCAAACTGGCCACAGGACTTTTGATTATGTCTTAGAACAACCAGGAAATAAAGTATACATTACTACATAATCTTTACAGAACTGCTCTATGCTTTTAGTCAAAGCCCAAACAAACAAACAAACCAAAAAAAAAGTTTACGATGACAAAAGAAACAACAAAATAACCAACTGTCTATAACTGTATGGTGACAGATGCTAACAAGACTTACTATAATCATTTTGCAATAGACACAAATATCGACGTATGCTTGAAACTAACAATGTTTTGTTACTTATACTTCCATAAAAAAATAAAAAAATTTTAAACTCTGGCTCTTACTTAGTATGACCTTCAAACTGCCTGAGGGGAGCTCTCCCACTTATATCAAAAAGCTGAACTCCACCATCTTCACTGCCAGCCACAAGCAGTCTACCATCCTGACGAAAAGTAGCACAGTACGCCGTGTCTTTAAATCGAGAAAAGGTTTTTATAGGTTCTTGAGAGTACCGGCCATAAATGTGAATCTACAAAAAGATAAAAAACATAGTATTTAACCAAATGGCTCAAGATCAGTAGTAAATATAACTACACAAAGGAAAAAGAAATTTAACATTATATTTACCCTTGAGGAAGCTGTGACAGCATAATTATATGGAGGCTGTGGAGAAAAATCTACTTTTGACACTGCACCAAACTCCTTGATTTGAACAGGGGTCTTGATAAAAATAAAAATTAATACAAAGGATTAACAGTTATAATCGGTAAGACCTTTAAAGCATTACATAATTTCTTACTGATCATTTCTCTTTGTTCTTAATAACATTTACTAGGATGTATTTAATATAGAAGTATAAAGAAAGCAAAAAGGTTCAATTACCATCACCCAAATTTCCCCAGTTGCCACTAAAGTAAATACATATATGACATAAGTAAATATATGACAACAAATATATGGGCAGACGCCCAACTGACTGAGCCACCCAGGCGTCCCTCTTTTTCCGTTTTTTAATTACTCATTTAAAAGAAAAATCACTTTTAAGCCTTTGTAGTCTAGAAGAACTAATTCTGCATCATGGCTTTCTTAGTTTTAGAAAGGCAAAAAAAAAAAAATCTTGCATAATTGAAAAATTTAAAAATCTATCTCATTTGGCATTCATTAATCATCTATTTTTTGGTAGGCACTTGTATACTTGTATGATTAAAATCGTTAAGCACCACGGACTTTTTTTTTTTAAAGATTTTATTCATTTGACAGAGACACAGTGAGAGAGGGAACACAGGAGTGTCAGAGGGAGAAGCTTCCTACAGTGCAGGGAGCGCCACGAGGGGCTCAATTCCAGGACCCCAGGATCACGACCTGAACCGAAGGCAGACACTTAACAACTGAGCCACCCAGGTGCCCCAGAAGCATGGACTTTTAATTTGAAACATCCAAGAAAAAATATCAGATATCAAATTTTCCACCCAAACTGTAAACTGTTGATAGATTCTTTTTAGTTATTAGTTCTCTACTAGAGTATCCAAAGTATAACATATGCTGGGGAAATAAGCATAAATGCAAACCACTCATTACCATCTACACTTACCTTATAGTTGTTCCAGTACAGTGTGTCTTGGGTGATTTTTTCACCGAGTACAGGATATGTCTGAATAGCTGCAGGCTTATAACCAGCCATAATTTCATATAATTAGACTATTAAATTGATGTTACAAATAATTATAGTGACTCTGCTTTATGTCTGTAAAAGAAAATATTTTACATACACATGTTATTCTTCAACCTGTAGAGTTCCATTCTCACGCTGTGTCTTTTCAAAAGACTGTGTGGCAGCTTACAGATTAGTGACCACTAAATCATCTAATTCTAACACAGAAGTGACAATCTAAAGGAAGTAGGAAGAATACAGACAAGGCTACCAGACTGCACCATCTACTCAGCTATACACAGAGGCTGTACACAAATGTTCTCACATCTGACTAACCAATTTACAACACATGGAAATAAATCTGGCTCAGCCATCCCAGCAGCCAAAGCAGAAGTCCACTGGCTTAGACTGTTTATTAGTAACAACAGAAAACATTAAGATAAAAGTGCAAATACAAGTTTCCTGAAACTAAATTTAGGATGACATTTAATCTATATGAACATAGTGTAGGGTCTTGACTTCCTGAAAGCCTGAGAAATACCAAGAAGGAAAACAAGGCGAATATTCTAACAGAGAAGCTTAAAATTAAATTTAAAAGCTTAAAATTAAAAGCTAATATTCTGATGCAGAAATTTAAATGTAAAAGCTTAAAATAAAAATTAACTTTTAAAAGTTTAACAGTAACAAAAATAAGAATAAAGCAATTCTGAAATTAAATTCCCAACTTAAATGACAGTACAGGATAAAAATAAATTTAAACTTTTAACTGACATGGAATTAAGCCAAAATGTCTCTCCAGGACTATTCAACCATGAAAGAGATTGATTTTATCAGTGATCCAACTCATCATCTATTCCAAAAAGCTTGAAGTTATTACCAAAATAAATAGGTATGACATACTCTGAAGATTCTTTTGATGAAATGTAACAATCAACAATTAAAAGGAAGGAAAGTTTTCTGTTCATTCAAGTACCTACAATGCACAGGACACTCTTCTAGGCTCTGGAAATACAATGTTGAGTAAAACAGTCCCCTCACGCCAATATTCTCCATTTTAGCTGGTGATGAGCAGAAGACTCGGCCTTGACTTGTCCTTCCTCTTCACTTTTAACATCCAAATAGTTAACAAGATCTGCTATTTTACCTCCTTAAACTTTATCACGTCCACTCCACCAAGTTCCACTGCCCTTAGATCTTCTCATCTACCCAAATACTGCAGTATAAGGGCCCTTGACTCCCTCATCCATCTTTTTTTTTTTTAAGAATTTATTCATTTATTTGACACAGAGAGAGAGAGAGAGAGAGCACAAATAGAATGGCAGGCAGAGAGAGAGGGAGAAGTGAGCTCTCCGCTGAGGAGGGAGCCTCATACGGGACTCGATCCCAGGATCCTGGGATCACCACCTGAGCCCAAGGCAGCCACTTAACTGGCTGAGCTACCCAGGCACCCCCCCATCCATCTTTTAAATAGACATCAGCAAGACCTAATTACCCAGTATATCCAACACAAAGCACAACACTGCCTGAAAAGAAAGGTCCAAGCTCCTTAACAAGGCTTCTCATCTGGCCCTTACCAACCTTTCCAGTTTCACTCTTTGCTATTCCCTTTAACACACTATTCTCTTAACTTCTCTCACTGTCTTTGCTCATTTATCCACTTTGCCAGGAATGATCTCTACATACCCACTTCCTTTTTATCTTTTAAAGCTCAACTCAAGGATCACATCCTCCACACTTCTCTCAACTCCTAATCCTACTTCATTCTGCATACTTCTGTCTCTGTGCATAGTAACACTGACTTTGTAATAATCTCTTTTTCCCACAAAACTTAACATTTCAGATCATGAAGATTTTTTTTAAGTGTGTAAAGAAAACTTGGGGAAAGAAAGTAGGCACTGTGCTGATTTCTACAGAAAAATATAAAATTAAAGGCACAAGTGGTGTCTATAATAGGAACACTGCTACGCATCAAGAGTCAACAAACTTTTTCTGTTAAGGGGCCAGATGATAAATATCTTAGGTTTTGCAGACCAATAGGCAAAATGGAGAATATCATGTAGTTACAAGCAAGCAAGCAAGAAAAAAAAAATCTCAATTTTTCACTAACAAAGCCCCCCAAATAATTATGAGAACAATTTTGTAGTTATGAATGAAAAGAATGAGATTTTTGAATGAAGGAAAAAACATTTCACTTATTTTAGGTTCAAGATTAGTACTTCCTATCATCAGAATGCAAATATTCACTTGTAAAAACCATTCTAGGCTCACTGGCTGCCCAAGGAAAATGGTCACCATGCCAAATCTAATGTGTGGGCCTCCATTCCTTACTGTAAAACCACCCCTTACTAGAATATTGGCAAAGGAATACATAATTCTGCCTTGAGAGAAACACTTTAAAGCTCCTAAAGTTTACAAGTGAGGAGTAGGGGTGCCTGTGTGGCTCAGGTCATGATCCCAAAGGTCCTGGAATCAAGACACCACGGAACACCTTGCCCAGCGGGGAGAAGCATTCTCCCGCAGCCTGCCGCTCCCCCTCCTTGTGACATCGCTTGCTCTCTCACAAATAAATAAAATCTTAAACAAAAACAAGTGAGAAGGAGTAGTAGTGGTTTGCCAGATTAAAGAGAGAGACAGCACTGGAGATGAGGGAGAGGGAACATGACACAAAAGCGTGGAGGCAAGAAATGATGTGAAAATGAATAGGAAGAAGATGATTAGGAAGAGGTGAGAGCCGGAGAAACTGAGAGTAGATGGATAACAGATACTACAATACAAAGCAGAATATCAAATATATGCTACAAATAACGTGCAGAGTACTAAGAGCTCAAACAGATTTTTAAAAAAGATTTTATTTGTTTGGCAGAGATCACAAGTAGGCAGAGAGGCAGGCAAAGAGCGAGGAGAAATCAGGATCCCTGCTGAACAGAGAGCCTGATGCGGGATCCCAGGACCCTGAGATCATGACCTGAGCCAAAGGCAGAGAGAGGCTTAACCCACTGAGCCACCCAGGCGCCCTGGAAACATATATATATATATATATATATTTAGATTTTATTTATTTATCAGAGAGAGAGAGGGGGGAGAGAGAGAGAGCACAGGCAGACAGAATGGCAGGCAGAGGCAGAGGGAGAAGCAGGCTCCCCGCCGAGCAAGGAGCCTGATGTGGGACTCGATCCCAGGACGCTGGGATCATGACCTGAGCCGAAGGCAGCTGCTTAACCAACTGAGCCACCCAGGCGTCCCTCGAAACATATTTTTAATTCTAATCGGGCGGCTCCCAGAAAGACTCAAAGCGTGCATTTCAACCCGGTCTTGATATCTAATACTAAAACAGACGGACATTTTAAGATGGGCACAAGCGCGGGGGATAAGGGCAGCACTGGAAATCGAGAGAACATCATAAGCAAAGACAGGTGGAAATTTGCCCAGTGCCTTGGAGGGATGCGCGCTAATAACGGTGCACAGGAGGAGAGGATGTGCTCGCAGAAGAGGCCAATGTACGTCGAAGCTAAATCGCGGGGATCCTGAGAGGTTGGTTATGGAATTTTAGCCGTTCGGTGAAGACTGGGAAGCCCCAGGGAGCACGCCAGATTCCAAGGAAGGCCCGACCAGAGCTTGAACTACCCCCACTGGGAGCCTCCTTCACCTCCCTACCGCCTCACCTGCCCCGCGAAACACTCTGCGTCCAAAGAAAATTTCTTGGATTCCGCCAGCCCCGTCCCCGGACTCGCGGGGCTCACTTGCGGAAGATCACGCGGACCTTCCACGGGGCCGCCAAGACGCAAGCCCTGAACAGGCAGGCCCGTCGCACAAAAGTGACGTGATGACGTACGCACACGCGATTTACGCGTCCCGAGTGTCGCAGAGGCGGATCAGGAGGGCGGGGCGATGGGAGAAGAGGAGACGTGGTCGGAGGGCCCGATGGGTGTTGCCGTAGTGATCCAGAAGGGTCTACTGAAGTGACCCAGTCTCTGTAGTATTCGGGCAGTAAAGACCGAGCAACAGCATTTTTTAGGAAAAAAACAAAAACAAAACCAAAAACTGGAAGGCCTTTCGGCTACAGTGACGCGAAAGAAACCGAAAGAAGAAGTCGGAAGTGACGTCGCGGTCAAAACAAGCCGGGGTTTGGGGGCCTGCTGTGAATCTGTGGCTGCAGATGGAAAGGCCCGACTCGCTGTCGGCTGTCGAAGGTAGTCGCGAGGCCCTGCGGTCCCGCCCAGTCGCCCCTCGCCCCTGTTCCCCTGACTTTCTCTCCGTGGGTGAACCAGCGTTTCCTCCCGCGGTCCTTGAGCTGTGCTGGGATTTTTCGGGCAGAATTGGCGGGTGGCGACCGAGCGGACTTATCTTCCTACAGGTGTCCCCTCCAGCGAGCTTCTGTCATGGGACGCTGGGACACCTGTCGCCTGTGAGGCATCATTCATTTTCATAGCACCTTCCTTTCCTTGTAGGACAACTTCAGGATGAGGAAGAACCGGGGGGGGGGGGGGGGCTCCTGTTACTAGGATCCACTGCGGGCTAGCACAGTCGCCCAGCGTGTCTCTCCCTTCATCCCTGGGCTCTGACGGATCGAGGTGATCCTAGGCCATACCTCTTTTTCTCTCCGCCTCCTACTCTTGATCATGTTTCCCCTCTCCTTCTCCTAGTCTTCAAAATCTTAGCTTAACCAGTCAATTTGGCTCTTCTTCTATAGAGCCGTGGCAAGACAGCGTTCTGTTTTCACTTCCTCCATTCCCAGGTTCTCCGCTCAAAGGCCGGTAGTTCCATTCCGTCTATAAACCCTGATTTATGACATGGAAGATGTTTAGAGCTAGAAAGAGTATTAGAGATGTCTGCTTGAACCACCCACATTGTATAGATTAATAAAATGAGTTTCAGAAAACGTATGTGATTTTTCTTTCCAGGGTTGCACAGCTAGTTGTTAGTGACGTTGAACATGCAAAGCCGAATCTAATTAGCAAGCCTTTGTTGAGCATCTTGCAGGGTCATTTCAGGATAGAAAAGAATATAAAAAACGATGTTCGTATTCAAATCGGAAAACACTTCTGGAACACCTGGTAGAATCAGGCTCTGCTTGTGTGCAAAGATTAGTAAGAGTGTTCTCCATCTTAGAAAAGTTTTCAGTTTCTTTGGAATAAGTGGAAACTTTCAAGAGAATAATAAATACTAAAAATAGAAATAAATGCAGTGTGCCAAGAGAGCTCAGGGGATTGCACCTAGGCCAGCTCTGGGTAGGAGTCTGTGGGAGATGCTTCTTCCCTCAGGAAGCATAGTTCACATCTTGCAATACATTTTTAAAGCCCTCTTCATTGCAGTTCTATCCCTCTTTGAATCACAGCTCATTTCTTTTCCGGTTTCCTTCTTTCCTTTTGCTAAAGGATATTGACTTTGTTACCTGTTACTTTCTTACTATTATTATTATTACTACTACTACTGCTATTTGTTATTTCTTCACCTCTTATCCCTTGGAATTTTGGATTAGTTTAGTGCTGCTGCTTATTTTAGTGGTCAGGGTGCTCTATCCAAAGAGCTGCATAGGTCCTTCATAATGTATAAGCTCCCTTTTTCTTTTCTCTACATAGGAAATAACAGTTAACTACCCTCACTACTCAGAGGATTGTTTTAAGGATCAATCTTGGAAAATGTTTTAAAACTGAAAATAGTAGTTACCTATAAATGTATGGTTTGTCAACCTCTGCTCCACTGTAATCCTAATGCATTTTTCTTTTTAAACTCCAATTTCTTTTTAAATATTTTATTTATTTATTTGACTGACAGAGATCACAGGTAGGCAGAGAGGCAAGCAGAGAGAGAGGAGGAAGCAGGCTCCCCACCGAGCAGAGAGCCGGATGCGGGGCTCCATCCCAGGACCCTGGGACCATGACCCGAGCTGAAGGCAGAGGCTTTAACCCACTGAGCCACCCAGGCGCCCCTTAAATTCCAATTTTTAAAAATCCTGCATCCTTTCGAAATTTCTAAGAGGCAGTAAACCCTAACATGAAAAGATTTAACTAGATGTTTTAATTTTCTTCTCCCTGTCTCAGGGATTACATGCATAGGGTATTTATAATCTTGAAATTCTTCATTTTTTTAGAATCAATTTTAGGTACAATAATGAAATTCTCTTGAAATTATATTAAGGTTCATAGGGAAGTGCCAGTGATTACTAAAAGCTCATTATAAGACAGTAGCAGATGATTCTTTAACAGTGTGCTTACAATCTATGCTTTGAGAGTTTGCATTTATTGAATTTATGTCTTAATTATCTGTATTTGAAAAAAATCATTTCTTATTTATACTTAATTATTATTTCTTAATACTTATTATAAAAATGAGATCTAAAAATTATAGTTTGATCCTAATGTCCTAGAGATAATAAAGTACAGGAAGCCAATCTATAATCTATGATTTCTATAGTAACAATTTTCATAAAAACCTATTTTAAGTTACTAATATTTGAACTGCACAAAAACTGATAAATAAGTATATCTTCAACTTATCCAAGAATCACAGGTGTTCTAGATACTAATAGACATGGGTACAACATGAGTTCTATCTTAAATTCAAACTCAGAGCCGTTCATAAGTATAGCATGTTAAAAGGTGAACTACAGGTAAGAGTTTAAAGTTTTCACATCAAAGTGTTTTACATGAAAGTTTTTCAAATGAAAATGTTTTAGCCATTTTAATTTATGAAATGAAGTCTTGGCACTTTAACATTAGAAGGTGGTTTAAAGAATCTAGCAATCAGTGAAAGGATCACTGACTTGATCTATGAAAATAAGAAATGTCAAATTTTTGAAAAAAAAAATGCTATTAGGAATTTTTTACAATGTTTTGTCCCAGTAGGAACTAGCTTCTTTCCACCTTGATGAAGTGCCTCCAAGTCCTCTTTGGGCTTTTGCAGTAGCAGGAATTTGGGGTAGTTCTGGAGGCTGGGAAGTCTAAGATCAAGGTGGCAGCATGGTTGTGTGCTGGTGAGAGCACTCTTCCTGGTTCACAGCTGCCATCTGCTTGGTCTGTTCTAACTTGGTGAAAGAGCATGAAAGTTTCTTTTCATTGTTACCTTCATCTTCTGTTCATTTGGCAATGTTCAAGAATTGGAAAGGGGAGAAAGAGAAAAATGTTGAAACCTAGTGATAAAAGTGAGAATGTTACTGTATTTCATTTAGTCTTTACCAAGATCCCATGAGGTTAATGATGACACCTCCATTTTACAGGTGAGATTGAGGCTTAGAGAGGTTGAGTAATGCATAGGTGCACATAGCTAGTAAGTGACGAAGCTTAAATTCATACCCAGGTGTCTGCCTCTGAACATTGTATGCTTACTATTAGCACACTACTACTACTATGTGTCGGTGTCTATAAGAGCACTCTTTGCTTATTTTGTGTACTTTAGCTAAGTTGATATGATATTTTTAATTTTTTTCTTTCAGATTTTTTAATAGCTGAATTCCAAGAACACAGTGGATACCAATCCTATAAAACAAAGAGGAAATCATGAAGAAATGTTTTAATTATTGAAACTACAGTTGAAATCATGGCTACATCAGCAAATCTGGATATTGGAGCCCAGCTGATAGTGGAAGAGTGCCCCAACAGTTACAGTCTAGCTGGCATGCCAGACATTAAAATAGAACATCAGCTGGACTCAAATGCAGAAGAAGGATCCGCTCAGGGTGTTGCCATGGGAATGAAATTCATATTACCTAACCGATTTGATATGAACGTGTGTTCTCGATTTGTGAAGTCCTTAAATGAAGAGGATAGTAAAAACATTCAAGATCAGGTTAACTCTGACCTGGAAGTGGCATCTGTCCTATTTAAAGGTTGAAAGTTATGGTATAAATATCTGCATTTGTTTTTGTTTATTTTGTTTTTTGGTTTTTGTTTTTTTTTCCTTTCTTGATCATGAGATTGTGAGTTTGGAAGTCATACTTTAATATGATTTGAAAGTCATACTTTAATATGATTTTCTAGAACCTCACCAAAACCAAAACTAAATAATTTCATGTTATTTGATCTCTATAAGTATATGTTGATTTTTTAAAATTTTTCTTGCTTGACCTTTGTTTATTTACAAATTCAAGTTTCTTATTGTACTCTTTAAAATGATAGGAGAAAGAAATTATTTGTGCCTTTTAAGAAATGAATTACCTTACTATTCCCTATTCCACAAATATTTGATTGGCATCACCGTCCCATAGTTTAATGCATTGATGTTTTCTTCATATTGTAGACTTACTTTTACAACAATCTATTGAATAAAAAAACTAATCTCAGAATAAAATCACTCAAGATTAATACAGATTTTTTCTGGAACTTCCACTGTGATAATGCAGAATTTTTACAGCAAAGAATAGTATCACTTGAGAAACAGTTGAAGATCTACCTCATGTATTTCTTTTTTAATGTAAACGTTGACATAGAATTTTGAAATGCTTTGTCATTAAAATATTATTTTAACGTGTTTAAATTTATTTTACTTAGCTGAATGCAATATCCATACATCTCCTTCCCCGGGAATTCAAGTAAGACATGTCTATACTCCCTCTACAACAAAGCACTTCTCACCAATTAAACAGTCAACTACTTTGACCAACAAACACAGAGGAAATGAGGTCTCAACCACACCTCTATTAGCAAATTGTAAGTATATCCCAGTAATGTATTAAAATATTCTTATTACTAACAATGCTTTCAAGAGTTTGGCTTTGAAGCATTTTCTTTAAATGCATATTTTATTTTGGAAAGCTTAAGTGATGTCTTGATAGTTCTAGTTATTTAAAAATTTTTTCACAGTATTACCACATAATCAAATATTTCATGTTTTATATTTGTTAAGAACAAATACAGATTTTTAAAAAAAGGTTTTATTTATTAGAGAGAGCACACACAAGTAGGGGGAGCAGGAAAAGGAGAAGCGGACTGTCTGCTGAATAGGGAGCCCAATGCGGGACTCAATCCAGGACCCCAGAATATGACCTGAGCTGAAGACAGATGCTTAATGGACTGAGCCACCCAGGCACCCCAAGAACAAATATAGATTTTAATACAGACTTTATATAGGTTTATATAAATACAGGTTTATATTTGTTATACACATACAGATTTTATACAAGTTTTCGTTATTATTATTTTTTTTTTTAAAGAGAGAGAGTTGGGGAGGGGACAGGCAGGGAGAGAGGGAGAGAGAGAATCTTGTAGGCAGGCTCCATGCCCAGCACAGAGCTGTCACTAGGCTCTATCTCAGGACCCTGAGATCATGACCTGAGCAGAAATCAAGAGTTGGACACTTAACGACTGAGCCACCCAGGCGCCCCTACAGGTTTTCATTCTTTTTTTTTTTTTTAAGATTTTATTTATTTGACAGAGAGAGAGAGATCACAAGTAGGCAGAGAGAGAGGGGGAAGCAGGCTCCCTGCTGAACAGAGAGCCTGATGCGGGATTGATCCCAGGACTTTGGGATCAGGACCTGAGCTGAAAGCTGAGGCTTAACCCTCTGAACTACTCAGGTGCCCTCAGGTTTTCATTCTTAAAACCTTTATAGTCCTACTGTAACAAACAATTTGTCATTCTGAACTTTGTCCACACTAAGACATTGTGAGTGTTTTTCTGTTCTTGGAGTGCAGGGAATGCACAATTAATCATTTATTCAAGGTCACACAGCTAATTAGCCACAACTAGGTCTGAATTCAAGAACTTTTTTTTTGAAGATTTTATTTATTTATTTCACAGACAGAGATCATAAGTCAGACAGAGATCACAAGTAGGCAGAGAGGCAGGCAGAGAGGTGGGGGAAGCAGGCTCCCTGCCGAGCAGAGAGCCCAATGCAGGGCTTGATCCCAGGACTCCAGGATCATCACCTGAGCCAAAGGCAGAGGCTTTAACCCACTGAGCCACCCAGGTGCCCCTGAATTCAAGAATTTACTCTTGAAGTCATTTTTTCATTTACTACCTCACTCCAAAGTTAAGAAAAACCCATGGAGTCTTAAAATAATGATATTTGGGATTTCAGAGGACTTAATCAATAAAAAGACAAAAGGTATGTCTTTGTGTGTTTTAGATCCAACATCCTTACAAGTTTGGATATTGAGTTAGCATTTTAAAAATTAAATGCCTAAGCCATCTCTTTGATTGATGGGATCATTAGCAGTTTGCATTGCTAATAGTTGATCATAACAGTTTGTGTATTCATTGATAACAATACTTTGCAGATGTCAGAATTGCCTTAAACATACATCAATTCTCAGATACAGAATAGCTACTTGTAATGTAAGGATGTGTGTGTGTGTGTGTGTGTGTATGTATATATATATATATTTTTTTTAAGATTTTATTTATTTATTTGACAGAGATCTCAAGTAGGCAGGCAGAGAGAGAGGAGGAAGCAGGCTCCCCACTGAGCAGATAGCCTGATGCGGGGCTTGATCCCAGGATCCTGGGCTCATGACCCAAACTGAAGGCAGAGGCTTTAACCCCCTGAGCCACCCAGGCACCCCTTTAGGATATATTTTAAGTTAAATTTTTTTAAACAATAAAATGAGAGGGGTTTTTTTAGAAAAAAGAATTGCTGCACAAATATGAATGACATGACGAAAGCGTACTCTCTAGGTAGGAAAACATGAAGCTCTTTGTGGTATCTTTTCAGCTTTATCTGTTCATCAGTTGGCTGCTCAGGGAGAGATGCTCTACCTAGCTACTCGGATTGAACAAGGTAATAGCCTGTTTTTTTAACTGTGCTTAAAACATATTTAATTGGATTTATTAGATTTTTGTTGTTTTATTTTAATATAGGAAAGTATAAAGACAAAAAACAGTAGTTGTATAATCTCATCAGGCACATAACTCCATAGGTAGTAAAAAAAATAAAGTACTACAAAGTACAAAAGTTACAGCCTCCCTTACCACCTTTTCCCCAGAAGTAAACATTATAAATTTCTTATGTTTCCAGGAAACTCTTATTTTATTTTTATTTTTTTAAAGATTTTATTTATTTATTTGACAGAGATCACAAGTAGGCAGAGAGAGTAGGCAGGCGGGGGGTGGGGGTGGGAAGCAGGCTTCCTGCTGAGCAGGGAGCCCAATGTGGGCTTGATCCCAGGACCCCGAGATCATGACCTGAGCCAAAGGCAGAGGCTTAACCCACTGAGCCACCCAGGTGCCCCGTCAGGAAACTCTTTTAGAGAACAGTCCTGTTTATTTTTAGGGTTATGTGTGAAAACATGCATTTACTTTTTGGTATGTACACAAGAGGGAAAATATTCTCACGCTGCATTGCACTTTTTTCACTTAATTGGAGATCTTTCCATATGAGCACATAAAGATTTATTTCTTTTTATTTCTCTCTCTTTTTTAAAGGATTTTCTTTATTTATTTTGAAAGAGAGAGAGCATAAGCAGAGGGGAGGGTCAGAGGGAGAAGGAGAAGCAGACTCCCTGCTAAGTGGGGGCCACCTCCCTACCAGACAGGACTCGATCCCAGGACCCTGGGATTATGACTTGAGCCAAAGGCAGATGCTTAACCAGCTGAGTCACCCAGCTGCCCCCTATTTCATTCTTTTTTTTTTTTTTTTTAAAGATTTTATTTATTTATTTGACTGACAGAGATCACATGTAGGCAAAAAGACAGGCAGAGAGAGAAGGGGAAGCAGGCTCCCCACTGAGCAGAAAGCCCGATGTGGGGCTTGATGCCAGGACCCTGAGATCATGATCTGAGCTGAAGGCAGAGGCTTTAACACACTGAGCCACCCAGGTGCCCTATTTCATTCTTTTTAATAGGTCCATAGTTTTGCACTATATTGCTGCATACATACATAGTGTATTTTTATTTTTTAACCAGTCTCTTTGGTGATGGTTGATTGCAGTTTCTCGGTATTAAGTAACATTACATTCCTGTTGGCATTCTTTTTATGTATAGTATAAGTTCCTACAAGTTTATTTGCTGGGTCAAAAGGTATATGGATTTTTTGCTTTTACATATCTTGCCAGGTATTTGTCCTGTCCTCACTCCAGAGTTACAGTTTGTATTTCCCCATAACCTCAGTGACACAAAGTATTATCAGATTTTAATCTTTGCTAATCTCATGGGTGAAAAATGGTATCACACACTGGTTTTGTTTAGATTTTTTGAATCAGGGTCTATTTAGGCTCTTTTATATGTTAACTGCTTGATATATATTGATTTATATGATCTCATCTAAATTTTAAAAATTCATTTTTTGTTTTTTATGTTGCATATATTTTTTTTAACCACTCATCTTCCTTTGATTCTAATGTTTTCAACAGAAGTTTAACATTCTGTAGTGGTAAATTTATTTTTTTCCTTGTAACTTCTGAGTTTTATATCCTTCTTCAAAAGGCTGTTGTACTTCAAGATTATAAATAATGGAGGAACACCTTTGCTTATTAGTTAATTAACTTAGCTAATTAAACACGTGGAAGAAGAAAAAGTTAATGGTACAAACTCACATAATAGGACAGCAAAGAAGTGAGCAGGAAGTGAACCTCATCGAGTAGTATAATCCACCTTTTAGAATGCCAGTATTTTCATAATGATATTAATAGATGGTTGTTAAATTAGATTACAAAAATTGTTTTTCTTTTAAATAGAAAATGTTATCAATCACACAGATGAAGAAGGATTTACTCCTTTGATGTGGGCTGCAGCACACGGGCAAATAGCTGTGGTAGAGTTTCTACTTCAAAATGTAAGGAAACTGCCTCGGAAAATGTGTACATATAGTTACTTAAGTCTTGAGTAAAGATTTTGTATCTCCAGCCAACTAGATGTAATGGTAGAGGATCCAAAAAAGTTTTGCACGCTTTTTGTATTCTTGTGAAACGTGGATCTAGTTGGGCAGGTAAGACTAATCATACATGAAACAGCAAGAGAGAATCTCATGCCTGGCTCCCTCAGAGTGCAGTGGGAACAAAAGAATGATCAGCATTGTAGGAGAAGCTTCATGGGGGAGATGTAACTTAACTCCATAGTGGAAGGATAGTTGGCTTCAAAATAGAGGGAGGAAGGAAGGCCTCCAGACAACCGTGATAATAAGGACATCCGTGAGTAGAAGTTTGCATTATTCAGTGAAGAACATTACTTGGCCTAAGTACTGAACTGTAATTCTCATTGACAGAAATAACAATATTCTTATTTAAATGAATTGAAAAGTCTTTTATCTCTCCTTGCCACTCCAGGGTGCTGATCCCCAGCTTTTAGGAAAAGGTCGAGAAAGTGCACTCTCATTGGCCTGTAGTAAAGGCTACACAGATATTGTCAAAATGCTGCTTGATTGTGGAGTTGATGTAAATGAATATGATTGGGTGAGTCTATAGTACTGATTTTTAAAATACTGTGATAAATCCTAGGAATTATTAAGTTTGGAGAGACATAAAAAATTTTACTAGACATTTGGAAAAAATAGCTAATTAAACATGTAGAAGAAAAAGTTAATGGTATGAACTCAGTTATTCTGATTTAAATATTCTTCACCAAATATGAAAATTGCAAAAAAAAAATTGCCTTAAACAACTTTTACATACCGTTTTTAGTAAAACATCTCACAGCAACATTAAGTTATTCCACTCTTGCTCACCTTGAAAAACTAAATCACCTTTTCCTTTGCAGAATGGAGGGACACCTTTGCTTTATGCTGTACATGGAAATCATGTTAAATGTGTAAAAATGCTCTTAGGTAAGCCAATGAAAGTGATATTTAGAAAATACCATGTGAGGACTTTAATTTTTAACAAGCTGGCTGCCCTGGTGTTACTCAAGAGAATGACTAACTATTATTAAATATTGTTAACTCTGCTGAAGCACCCGCAGCCACAGAGCTGCTCATGGGAGAAGCAGCTCTGTCCTGCAGCACACCTGTGCTTCGAACATTTGTCCCTGTTGCTTCCTCTTGAGGATCATGTCTGAATTCATCATTGTTTTCCTGTCCACAGTGTCTATGGGCATAAGTTTTGTCTAAGGTTGTTGATGAGTTTCATTTGTTAGCAAGGACCCCTATTTGTTTGAGGCATCCAAACCCTGACCCGCCAAAGTGAATTCTGTGCACTCTTTGCTGAAGATCTGTCCTGTCGTTTGCATTGAGCCAGGCACAGACAAACATACCTACATTTTCATTTTATTTATGCAGATTTTTCTGTTTTGGTACAGAAAATGGAGCTGACCCAACCATTGAAACTGACTCTGGGTATAATTCTATGGATTTAGCTGTAGCCTTGGGCTATAGAAGTGGTAAGTATTTTTATTTTTTAAGATTTTATTTATTTATCTGACAGAGATCAGAAGTAGGCAGAGGGCAGGCAGAGAGAAAGGGAAGCAGGCTCCCCGCTGAGCAGAGAGCCCGATGCGGGGCTCAATCTCAGGACCCTGGGATCATGACCCGAGCTGAAGGCAGAGGCTTTAACCCACTGAGCCACCCAGGTGCCCCTCAGGTTTTATTTTAATTGGTAAAACTCTGTAAACAGTACAGACTAGTGGACTAAACTGTTTTCATGATTTGTAGTCTTAAATGTGGCATGTTATCCTAACTCCTGGCAGTAACTTTTAACTGTGGGCAAAATCAACAAATTCTTACAAAGTCTGGAAATGAGTTTGTTACTATTAATTGACACCAACCCAAATAATTTATTGCAAGAGTATACACCTATTTACAGACAAGAGTTGTTTAACGTTTTTTTAAGCAAATTACTTATAAAATGCTTTATAGTTGCCCTTTCTCTGTTCCTTAGAACACACCTTGTATGAGAATAGAATCCAGGAACTCGGACGATCACTAAGTCAGTGACAGGCTAAATTTTAAGTGCACTAAGTAGTGCATTGCAATCTTACCATCCTCAGAAAATGGGTATATCCTCAGAATAGGAGTATATCCTATATCCTCCTCAGTATACTGAGGAGTATATCCTCAGAATGGGAGGAATAACTTTATTTTATTTTACTTTTTAGTATTTTTTAAAGATTTTATTTATTTATTTATTTGACAGAGAGCGAGAGAGAGAGCTGTCACAAGTAGGCAGAGAGGCAGGGAGAGAGGGAGAAGCAGGTTCCCTGCCAGGTAGAGAGCCCAATTCGGGGCTTGATCCCAGGATCCTGGGATCATGGCTGATCATGATCTGCCGAAGGCAGTGGCTTAACCCACTGAGCCACCAAGGTGCCCTGAAATAACATTATTTTAAGGAAAAGTTGATGTTAAGATGAATTTGACAGTTCTGTGTAAAATTTTATGATCAACATGCTGTGGTCTTGATAACCTGTCTGTTCCAGTTCAACAGGTCATTGAGTCACATTTACTGAAGCTGCTTCAGAATATCAAGGAATAGACATAGTCATCAGGAAGTGTTGTCTGCCCTTCCATTTACTTTTCGGCTCTTATAAATGATAGTTTTGTTTACTTATAAATTTTTACCTCAGTTGCAAAATTTACTGGTTTTAGTAAGTTTTAATATTCCTCTGAATAATTCACTGGTTTATAATAAAATTAATGTTGATGCTTTTTTATAAATGTGTTTTACTGCATATTTAAAATTATAAATTAATGTTTTGTGGCATGTAAATTTTTATGGTACAGATAGTTATCTGTCTTCGTATCAAGTGCTGTAATTTAACATTTTCAAAAATTATTCTACCCTGTTCATCTTCACTGTTGTATTAACTCATTGACTTCACACAGGTTTGCTATAAATCTAAAGGAAAAAAATTTGTTTTTGTTGAATTTAAAAATGCACAGTGTGATTGTTTACAAAATTATGTTATAAATAAAGTACTTTTTCTGTTAGTTTGCATGGTAGTATTTTTTTAATTTTTAAAATTAACATAATGTATTATTAGCCCCAGGGGTACAGGTCTGTGAATCACCAGATTTACACACTTCACAGCATTCACCATAGCACATACCTTCCCCAATGTCCCTAATCTACCCCGCTATCCCCGACAACTCTGTTTGTTTTGAGATTAAGGGTCTCTTATGGTTTGTTTCCCTCCCGATCCCATCTTGTTTCATTTATTCCTTTCCTACCCCCCAAACCTCCCACGTTGCCTCTCAACTTTCCCAAATCAGGGAGATCATATGATAGTTGTCTTTCTCTGATTGACTTATTTTGCTCAGCATAATACCCTCTAGTTCCATCCATGTCGTCGCAAATGGCAAGATTTCATTTCTTTTTATGGCTGCATAGTATTCCATTGTATATATATACCGCATCTTCTTTTTCCATTCATCTGTTGATGGACATCTAGGTTCTTTCCATAGTTTGGCTATTGTGGACATTGCTGCTATAAACATTGAGGTGCAAGTGCCCCTTTGGATCACTACATTTGTATCTTTAGGGTAAAGGTTTTTTTTTTTTTTTCCCCAGTAGATTAAAATTGATTACTTTGGGATTTTTAGTTTAACCTTCTGTCCTGCCAGGACACTGTATTAGATCAAACAATATAATTAAAATAAATCAAATGTAAGTCAATCAACAAAGACTTAATTGTCATTTTTAGAAATATATTTTGAATATTTTTCTCTTGTAAATAAGTTTTTCAGGAGGAAACATTAGTCCTTCAATAAAAGTCAGATGTTCTTTAATTCCACTAAAGGAGCACAATAAACTTGTGTTACACCAAAGTTTAGAAAAGAGCCATGGGCTGGAATTTTGCTTACCCAATGAGTGTGAGACTAGCGTTAAATTATTTCATCTGGAAAATAGACGTTACCTCGGTTATGATACTTGGTTTGTAAACCATATAAATTTCATCTAGTTGAAGCAAAAGGGAATTATGGGAAGACACAGAATGGAGAGGAAAGCTAAAAGAAGCAGGCAATACAAAGGAAGAAAACTAGGCCCGGGATCTCAATCAGGAAATCAGGGTCAATTGCTTTGGATGCGGTTTTGGTAATGTTTAGCTTAAAACCCCCTTGTTTATCATTGTGCTACATTGGAGTTGGGGGGAGAATGGGAATCACTGGTTAACAATCCACCATCGCCCCGGGACTTCCTGGAACACAAGAGGCAAAGGCTGCCAGAAAGAAAACCGCAGAGAAAGGAGAGAAAAATGATGGCTGTTCATTCCAAAGGCCATCTAAATAATAAGTGAAAACAGCACTAGTGTTTCACCCATTGTCAGGCATAGATTTTATATCTATTTTCCAGCACTTCTGATTGACTTATCTAAAACATTAATCCTTCCATTTGGTTCCTTTTCTTGTTAGTGGTACATACCCACGAAGTGTTAGTTCCTGTTCTTACTATAAGGTAAAACCCAATAATCTATTTGGGCACATCAGTGTGTGTGATGCTTGCAAGTGCTCTCCGCAGCTAAAGAGCAGCTCAAAGGACTTATGCTGGAATGGAATCTCAAATAATCACCTAACTCCTACTCTGATTCTTAGATCAACAGATCTCAGAGAATATCTTAGAGAAAACTCCCCTTTCCAATTCTGTCATTTTTTAACCTCAGGGACCCTGATAACAAATGCCAGAAAAGTCCCTTAAGAAGTAGACACTAATACAAGTTAATTAGAACAACAGGAATCATCCTTAAGCAGTTGTAAATTCCTCTCTTAAAAAGCAAATGCCTTTGGGGTGCCAGGGTGGCGTTGTCAGTTAAGTGTCCAACTGTTGGTTTTGGTTCGGGTCCTGACCTCATCAGGATCCTGAGATCCAGCGCTGCATAGGGCCCCCCTGCTGAGCACGGATTGGCTTGAAATTCTCTCTCCCTCTTCCTGTATCCCTTCTCCTGCTTGTTCACACTGTGTGTATACTGTCTCTCAAGCAAATAAAATCTTTTTTAAAAAATCAAATACCTTTTAGGGAGTGTTTACTGACTGCACAATATTTATTCATGACTTGTGTACCAGACACTGTGCTTGATATGAGGATAAAATACTGAGTAAAAAGACACAGTCTTGCCATCAGAAGAACTCACTGCCTTATGTTAGGGCTCATTACCATCACAGTATGAAGGACATTGATAATAATTTTTGAAAGGTTAAAAACCATTATTATCATGTATATATAAAGTGAACATTTGTCAAAGATTTTCTTCGACTCAATTTCTCATAAGGGAACAAGTAAGACATTAAAATTAATTCCAAGAACTAGGTATTTTAGGCAATGTAAGTATATAAGATTGCTGAGTCAGATGCAAATCTGGTTAATGTCCAATAAGCCTACAGACCATAACCTTTGAGACTATCTTTTCTCCCAGAGAGAAATGATGTACATCTCCAGATAGAAATCTATAAGATAACCTGTTATATAACAGATAACATCATTAAGTCTGGCACCTTACACTAACAGGAACAGTGAGTTGAACTGAGTAGTTAAGGGTTCTCGAACTTTTCATGTATATCAGAATCACGTGGAAGACTGACAAACATACAGACTTATGGGTCCCCTCCCCAGTGTTTCTGATTCAGTTAATCTGGGGTGGGACCCAAGAACTGTAATTTCTAACAAGATTCCAAGTGATGCTGCTGGTCCAGGGACCTCATTTTGAGAATCACTGTCCCAGATTATCCCTGGGCAGACTCTTATCCAGCATGAGGGAAGCTGTGTCACCCTTATTTCTTTATTTTCCAAGCTTTCAGATAATTATGAAAATTACTCAGCCATAAAAAAGAATGAAATCACATAGATGGAACTAGAGAGTATTATAAGTGAAATAAGTCAGAGAATGACAAGTACCATATGATTTCACTCAACTGTGGAATTTAAGAAGCAAGAAAAGCAAGCACAGGGGAAAAAAGAGAGAGGCAAACCAAGAAACAGACTCTTAACTATGAGAATAAACTGATGGTTCCCAGAGGGGAGGTGGGTAGGGGATGGGTGAAATAGGTGATGTTCAGTTACCATGATGAGCACTGGGTATTGTACATTTTAAGCTGATGTTATACTGTATGCTAACTATACTAGAATTTAAGTAAAACTTTAAAATAAATAAATAAATATTCAAAGAATATTCTTGATCATAAAAAGTTGGTCTTACTAGATTGACCTTCTTATTTATATATATACAACAATTTAACCATAGGGACAAGTTTTCTCTGCAAATCTAGAGTCTTAGTTTACTGAGAAACTACATATACCCCCCCAAATTACCTTCTATTCAGAAATTTTCATAAGGTTATCTCAGACCTTTAAAAGCTTTGATTATTTGCTACTCTACTCCAAGTCTGAGGTCCCAGACCCAAGAAAGTTGTTCCACTGGATTTCACCTACAATATCACTAAATCAGGGTGAATTCTCCCTTTTTAAAAAAATTTTTAATTTTTTTTTTTTTAAAGAATTCCTCCCTTTTTGAAGTCTGCAAAATTTGTTAAGGTCCCTGCCTTTCCGGGAAGGGACTTCCCTTACCTCTATTTTGGGGGAGGGCTTTGTAGGCATTAGCTCTATGTATAATTCTATTTTTTAAAATTTTATTTATTTATTTGACAGAAGGGATCACAAGTAGGAGAGAGGCAGGCAGAGAGAGAGGAGGAAGCAGGCTCCCCGCTGAGCAGAGAGCCCGATGCGATCCCAGGACCCTGGGCAGAGGCTTTAACCCACTGAGCCACCCAGGCACCCCTAGCTCTACGTATAAAGTCAACCCTTTGTTCCCTGGCATGGACTTCCTACACCTAATGGAGAGCAGTCTTCTCAAATATAAACTTCTGGGTATGGCTTTGGTTGAACAATCTATTTATCTGATTGTATCTTGGTAAAAAGGACAGATTGTTACTGAATCTATGCCAACAGAAGTATGAAAAGTAAGGAGACTCACTTAAAGTATTTGCTTCAGAATACTGAGGCCAACAGAGAGAGTCAAACACCATTTTAAAATGGTTTGTTTCAGGGTTGCCTGGGTGGCTCAGTGGGTTAAGTCTCTGCCTTCAGCTCAGGTCATGATCCCAGGGTCCTGGGATCGAGCCCCACATCGGGCTCTCTGCTTAGTGGGGAACCTGCTTCCTCCTCTCTCTCTGCCTGCCTCTCTGCCTACTTGTGATCTCTGTCTGTCAAATAAATAAAATCTTTTAAAAAAATGGTTCATTTCAGAGGTGCTTGGGTGGTTTGGGTGGTTAAGCCTCAGACTCTTGATTTTGGGGCCTGAGATTGAGCCCTCCATCTGCTCTGTGCTGGGCATGAGCTTGCTTAAGATTATCTCTTCCCCTCTCCCTCTACCTCTCCCCTGACACCCTCTCCAAAAAAATATAGCTAAATAAATAAATAGTTTCACTTTACTGATGCATAGTCTACTAAATTGACAGAGATGAATTAAGAAGGAAGAGAAAGAAGGGGTTCTACTTGTATCCATAGAAAATAAAATATCAGAAATTCATGCAATATTTCATACAAGCAACCACCTTAAAATTTCCCTCATAAGTTCAGTCAGTTCTATGTAGTTCTTATTTCCCAGGATCTTGGGTCAAGCGATAGGCTTTCATGAAGTATGCCTGGATTGGAAGGAATCTTCAGAGTGTTAGAATCCAGAAATTCTCAGGGGGCCTGGGGTGGCTCAGTCAGTTAAGCATCTGCCTTTGGCTCAGGTTATAACCTTGGGGTCCCGGGATCAAGCCCCATATCAGGCTCCCTGCTCAGTGAGGAGCCTGCATTTCCCTCTCTCTCTCTCTGCTGTTCCCCCTGCTTGTGTTCTCTCTCTCTCTCTCAAATAAATAAAATCTTTTTTTAAAAATCCAGAAATTCTGATTCATTCACTGGTAGTCTGGAAGGTTTTTAAATGATGTCAGCTAAGAATCTTGTACTCAAGAGGTCTATTCCTTATGGAATCAGTAATGAAGAGAACAGTACTAACCCCTTTACCACAGTTTCGCTCTTCAGCGTTTGAGTTACTGGCATCAGCCACGGTCATGAAGCAGGTGATCCTCCTGACAAGCATCAGAAGGTCAATAGTAGCCTAACTCTACATCACAGTGCTTACGTCATTCATCTCCATCTTCTCCTCAGGTAGGCATTTTATCTTTTCACATCATAACAGAAAGGGTGGGTACAGTATAGTAAGATAACTTTTATCACAGTATATTATTATAATTGTTTTATTTTATTATTGTTGTAAATTTCTTACTGTGTCTAATTTATCATTGAACATTAACATAGGTATTTAGGTATAGGATAAAAACAGTACACATAGGGCTAGATGTTATCTGCGGTTGCAGGGGTCCCCTGGGGGTCTTGCAATGCATCTCTCTGCTGGATAACGGGGGACATCTGTACCTGGTACTCTTGGTAACTTACTATAGTGCTTTCTATCAGGCTATGACACTTAGAGGCTCTGAGCTTGGAGCAGAATCTTCAGGAAAACATCTGATAAAGCAGAAATGATCATGAGACTGAATGACTGTAATTAGTTTCTTATAATAACAATATCAGGGGTGCCTGGGTGGCTCAATGGGTTAAGCCTCTGCCTTCAGCTCAGGTCATGATCCCAGGGTCCTGGGATTGAGCCCTACATCAGGCTCCCTGCTGGGCAGGGATCCTGCTTCTCCCTCTCCCACTCCCCCTGCTTGTGTTCCCTCTCTAGCTGTGTCTCTCTCTGTCAAATAAATGAAATCTTTAAAAAATAATAATAATAACAGTATCAGAATAAAGGAATAAAATTCTCTATTATAGTACTCTATTTAATTATTCCATTTAAAAAATTGGTCAGTATATTCCCTGAGGGTAAGGATGTGTTACACACAGTAAGGGCATTAAATCTCCAGGGCCTTTCCATAAAATGTGTAATATCTGAATTATTTATATTAATAACATTTTACCCATACAAACAACCTAGGGAAGCCTGAGTATCATTTCTCTAATTTGACAGTCCTCTTTTTTTCCTAAAGATTTCACTTACTTATTTGAGAGAGAGAGAGTGAAAAAGCACAAGCAGGGAGAGCAGAAGAGGGAGAGGGAGAAGGAGGCTCCCTACTGAGCAGGGAGCCTGATGCGGCACTGGATCCCAGGACCCTGGAACCATGGCCTGAGCCGAAGGCAGCGGCTTAACTAACTGAGCCACCCAGGCATCCCCAAATCTTACGTTTTAAATTAAACCTATTCTTATATCATATTCCATATTGATAAAGTCGGGGTAAAGAAATATAGATATTATGTGTTAATACCAAAATTATAAACCAAGTTAATTTATTCAAAGACTCACTTGCGGGGTGCATTGGTAGTTCAGTTGTTAAGCATCTGCCTTTAGCTCAGGTCATGATACCAGGGTCCTGGGATGGAGCCCTGCATCAGGCTCCGGAAGACTGCTTCTCTGTCTCCCACTCCTCTTGCTTGTGTTCCCTCTTTTGCTGCCTCTCTTTCTGTTAAATAGATGAATAAAATATTAAAAAAACAAAGCAAAACACCAAAGACTCACTTTTGCTATGTTTACATGGATTCTTAAAATGTTCCCCCATTAATAATTTCCAGAACAATCGTTTTTCTTAAAAGTCTAGTACACATAAGTGACTCCTAATCTCACAAAGCAAACTGAGGGTTGCTGGGGGGAGGGGGGTTTGGAGAGGGGGGGTGGGGTTATGGACATTGGGGAGGGTATGTGCTATGATGAACGCTGTGAAGTGTGAAAACCTGGCGATTCACAGACCTGTACCCCTGGGGATAAAAATATATTATTTGTTTATAAAAAATAAAAAATTTAATTTAAAAAAGTCTAGTACACATAAAATACTGGAGGTTAGTTTATTTTCTGAGATTTGAGGGAATTTTATTCAGGTAAGCAATTTTTTTCTATAAGCCAATCAGAACAGCATTCCTTTAACTTAAAGGACACTAAAACCTAGTGCTTTAATACACTCAAGTGCTGGGAAAATACTCCTACTTACACAGTGAGGGATGCAGACCTTTCTCAATTACAGACGTGAAGACACACAAACACATGGAGAGCTTAGAGCTTCAGATCTACCATTTAGACATGATCAGAATGGAACAAAAACTTAGAAGTATTATCCTTTCCAGTGAGCATGTAATTTTTTTTAAGATTTTATTTATTTATTTGACAGAGATCACAAGTAGGCAGAGAGGCAGGCAGAGAGTGAGGAGGAAGCAGGCTCCCTGCTGAGCAGAGAGCCCGATGCAATGCCGATGCTGAGCTCAGTCCCAGGACCCTGGGATCATGACCTGAGCCAAGGCAGTGGCTTAACCCACTCAGCGCCCCAGTGCCCCCAGAGCATGTAATTCTTTTTTTTTTTTTTTTTTTTAGATTTTTTTATTTGTTTATTTGTCAGAGAGAGTGAGCACAGGCAGACAGAATGGCAGGCAGAGGCAGAGGGAGAAGCAGGCTTCCCGCCGAGCAAGGAGCCTGATGTGGGACTCGATTCCACGACACTGGGATCATGACATGAGCCGAAGGCAGCCGCTCAACCAACTGAGCCACCCAGGCGTCCCCAGGGCATGTAATTCTTAATTGATTTGACACTGCAAAGACAAACAGATCAAAAAACAAAACAGAACAACAACAACAAAAAAAACCCCACTAATAAATTGGATTATTTGTTATCTCTCACCAACAGACCTTCATTATACATCTAACAGAGATCACCACATAGACCATAAAAGCAAATCCCTGATCACTGCTGCTGCTGCCACTAGGAACGGACTTACGGGGGGTGTACAAAGCAGAAATAAAAACAAACACATAATGTGTCAGTAGAAAGGGGAAAAAAGAACTAGAAAGTCAGAAAAGTTAAAGTTCTGGGGACACCTGGGTGGCTCAGTTGGTTAAGTAGCTGCCTTCGGCTCGGGTCATGATCCCAGAATCCCGGGATCGAGTCCCACATCCGGCTCCTTGCTCAGCAGGGAGCCTGCTTCTCCCTCTGCCTCTGCCTGCCATTCTGTCTGCCTGTGCTCACTCTCTCTGTAAAATACATAAATAAAATCTTTAAAAAAAAAAAAGTTAAAGTTCTGTTGCCACCCAGGACTCACCTCAGAACCCAAGAAAGATGCGCAGGCAAATCCGTATCTTTGTCTGCATTGGGTTATTCCCCTCAAACACCTCAATGGATGACCTTCCAAACTGATTAAAATCTAATTTCCAAAAGACTGTATGACCCTCTCACAGAAATAAAATAAACCCATGACAATTAATTCAACATAGCTTTTCCCATCCTTTTACTGTCAATCTAGCTGCATCTTTGTATCTCAAGTCTGTTTCTCAGGTGCCTAGGTGGCTCAGTTGGTTAAGTGGGTTCTTGATTTTGGTTCAGGAACAAAACAAAGTCAATTACATAAGCCCCTATTCCAGTGAGCTCCTGCCTCCGAGGTCGCTTAGCTGCCCCAGGAGCAGGTTGGCAGTATGTGGTGAAGAGCCCACTGGAGCCAGAGTTTGACCTTACTGCCGTCTTCAGAGAATGAACCACTCTCTGTGCTTTCTAGATTCTTTTTTCTTTTTTAAGGTTTTATTTATTTATTTGAAAGAGAGAGAACAAGACAGGATGAGGAGGGGCAGACGGAGAAAGAGAATCAGGATCCCCACTGAGCAGGGAGCCCAATGTGGGACTTGATCCCAGGACCCCGGGGTTCATGACCTGAGCCAAAGGCAGACCTTAATGACTGAGCCACCCAAGCGCCCCCCTACTTCTTTCTTAAAAATAACAACCTTAAGGGGCACCTGGGTGGCTCAGTGGGTTAAAGCCTCTGCCTTTGGCTCAGGTCATGGTCCCAGGATCCTGGGATCGAGCCCCGCATCTGGCTCTCTGCTCAGCAGGAAGCCTGCTTCCTCCTCTCTCTCTCTCTCTCTCTCTCCGCCTGCCTCTTCACATACTTGAGATCTCTGTCTGTCAACAAACAAATAAATAAAATCTTTTTAAAAAAAATAACAGCCTTAGAACTCCTCTTTTTCTCTTTTGTGCATACAGGTAAGTAAATAGATAACTAGTTGATTCATGTTAAAGTGTTCCAATTTCTTTGAAAAGTTGATTAGTCATTTGGATTCTGGCTTTTGGCTTTATGGTAATTTTTTCAGAGCATGTACATTTTATTTTTGTGTAGTTAAGTTCACCAATACTTTTATGCTCCCAAAACAATGTCCCAAATCACCCCCCCCTTTTTTTTTTTAAAGATTTGATTTACTGGGGTGTCTGGGTGGCTCAGTGGGTTAAGCCCCTCCCTTCGGCTCAGGTCATGATCTCAGGGTCCTGGGATTGAGCCCCACATCGGGCTCTCTGCTCGGCCGGGAACCTGCTTCTCACCCCCTTCTCTGCCTGCCTCTCTACCTACTTGTGATCTCTGTCCGTCAAATAAATAAATAAATAAAATCTTAAAAAAAAAAAAAAGATTTGATTTACTTATTTTGTAGAGAGAGAGAGCACATGAGCAGGGGAAGGGCAGAGGGAGAAGGAGAAGTAGGCTCCCCACTGAGCAGGGAGCCCAACTCCAAGTGGGGATCAATCCCAGGACTCTGGGATCATGACCTGACCCAAAGGCAGCTACTTAACTAACTGAGCCACCCAGGTGCCCCTCAAATTGCCTCCCTTTAGAGAAGCAGAAAAGCTTAGGTTCTCTCTTTCCTGGCCTCCGCTTTCCAGCCTTCCTCCTTCTAGCCCCCCTGACAGGTAAAATGCAAGTATGGGATGGAGATTTAACCAAGCAGATGCTCCCAACCCAGATTTTTGACTGGGTAGCTACTGACCCAAAGCACTAAGAGCAGTGGTGTTCACATGAGTGAGAGCATAGACCTCAACAATATCCAGGTTCTGGGAGCAGCGATTGCTGCGTGAAATATGAGCCATGTTGTCACTGGCAAGATTTTGAGTGTGACCCTGCAGTTGCCTGGTCTCGCTTGTCCCTGGCTTTCCTCCAGCCAGCTGCTACGACTTCCTGGTATTTCTGTGAACCAGCAGCTTTCAGCTGATTCCTTCCCTGTTTAACCAGAGTGCGTTTCTGGTGCTAAGAATGTTGATAGTTACAATAAATAAGGAGAATAGCCCTCTCCCACACACTGTGTCCCACCTTACCACCTGAGAACCACGAGTGCTTTATGAAAACAGCCCCTAGTTCAGGTCATGCCTCCTCATCCCTCTCTCCTGTTCTCGCCTCCCCTCTCTTCTCTCCTCCCCTTCCACGTCCTTTCTCCTCTTCGCCTTCACCAACCCCTCCTTGCCTCTCCCCCCCCCCCCCACCCTCTCCTCTCTTTCCTTCTCTCCAACCTTCCCTTTCCTCTCCCCTCCTGTTTCTCTCCTGGGCTCAGCTAGGATTCCAGATTCCAGAAGACCAGCCTTGGGGCAGTTATCAGAGACATTCACCACACTCTCTCACTGTCCCTCACTACTCAACCTCTTCCATAAACCTTCCCTGAGAAGAGCCTCCACCCAACACAATATGCACGCTTCTATAAACAGACCCCTGGGGCCACCATTTAATAATTCATCTATCCTGTTCAGACAAGTCCCACTGCCAGTCTAGGACACAACTTGTGCCTTGCTTAGAACCCCCTAACCCTGGGGCACCTAGGTGGCTCAGTTGATTAAGAGCCTGACTCTTGCTTTCGGCTCAGATCATGATCTCAGTGTGGAAACTGCTTAAGATTCTCTCTCTCCCTGTCTCTCTCTGCCTCTTCCTACAGTGCTCGTGTGCTCTCTCTCTCTCGCTCTCTCTCAAAATATATAAATAAATAAATAAAAAAGAAAGAAGAGGCTCACCATAAATAATTTTCTTTCTACATATTCCAAAAGAAAAGAGAGAGGGAGAGGGAGAAAGAGAGAGATCGATTGACTATCAGGACTAAATTATGGACTGATATAAGAACTTTCTTTTTCTCAATAGGTTGATGGTGGCCACAAGCACAGTGTGCCCTGCATAGCTGTCACGGACTTTGTGCAATAGTGATACTCCGTCACCACTGGGGTATCAACTAGGATTTCATAAATCAAATAATATTTTAAAGGACCAAAGTTGCTATTTGAGGGCCAACTATGGAAAATTTATGCAAAGTGTAGAATTAGCATCTAATTTTTCTTTTATGTGAATATATGTGTTTCAACAATTCTAAAGTGCACTTTTTTCTCATATTTTAAAATTTTTTTATTAACATATAATGTTAATCTTCTTGTTCTCATTTTTTTTTAAGATTTTATTTATTTAACAGACGGAGACCACAAGTAGGCAGAGAGGCAGGCAGAGAGAGAGGAGGGAAGCAGGCCCCCCGCTGAGCAAAGAGCCCGATGAGTTGAAGGCAGAGGCTTCAATCAACTGAGCCACAAAGGCACCCCTCTTCTTGTTCTCATTTGAACCTCTCTCAAATCACCATGCTTCTGTGAAAGCACGATGCAGTCGATGTGTCATACAATAAGTGACCACCAGGTGGCAGTCGTGATGCAGTAGAATGGGAGCTCTTTCATTAACCCCTTCACAGAGGATCCGGAAATTGACAACCTCAAAAGCACCTTAAATGTGATGATGAAATACACAAGACCTTGTTTTAAACAAAACATAACTACAACAAGGGTTAATCTTAAATGGGGGATCAGATATAATACCAGGAACTAGGCTATATTTTAATTCTAGCTTTAGGATTCACCAACAGCGAAGCCTTGAGACAAAAGACACCACCCTCAACTGCATAAAGGCGGAAGGCTCTCTCCCTCTTTCCTTCCCTCCCTCTCTCTCTCTCTCTATCCATGACCTGGGTCCATGACTCCAGGTGTGCCTGGTACCCTCCAGGACTCGTGAGTAATAAACCTTGTGATTTATTTATTTATTTATTTTGGAAGTGCCTTGGTGTTTGTTGTTGAGGTACAATTTTCAGTCATAAAAGGAGCCCCAGGGCAGGTCCAGCTACAGCATTGGTTGGGGAAAGGTCTGCGAGGATTTCATGGGTAGAAAGGGTGCAGGCATTCCTAGCTGAGAGTATCACTATCAATCGACCGAGACTAACAGAAAACAACGATGTTATAATAGCTCATACCATTATTTTATATGTGTGACCTCTTAGTTTGTGGCATAGATAGAAACTTACAATACACATTTTGCACTGGAAATAATCATTTCCTTCTTTCCACTCCAGCCTTCTGTCCATCTGTCCTCACTGCATATTTTATAAGCATACAAATCAGTATGATTCAAATATCCCTAAAGAGACAGCCAATCTTCAAAGAGGTTAATAAGACATGACCTATTGCATGAAAAGGTGGGGTGGGGGTGGGGCTCAAAAACAACCAAAATGTCAACATGGTTTGAAAGAACCCGATTAACAATACAGATCAAGATGCTACACTTGATTAACAAAACAATGAAGGCAATTAGAAAATTTTTAATAAAACGCTCTGGTGTTGAAAGCTTATCTTTGATGAGTTGGAAAAGCAAAGAAAATAATCCTGAACCATTTCCCAGTTTAGAAAGATTTTGTTTACCCTTTTTTGCTAGAGTTGGAGCCAACAACTCTGATGGTTTGGATTAGCTCTTAATATTTCTAGCCATCAGAGTATTCAAATCACTGGTGCATTTTGGCAACAAACTGTCTCTCCACAGACAACAGCAACAAGGGAACGAATGAAGCTTCTCCACACAAAAGTCACAAGACCTCTCTCCTTTTACCACTTTGACCAGTGGATTTTAGTCCGAAATGGGCAAAGGGAAGTAGTAAGCTTAGGACACCAACACAACAAGGGGATCTGTGTAATACCCTTCAGTCTTCCTCAGTTTTCAGGCTTTCCAAGGTGCTCAGCTGTCCACTAAGTTTTCTAGGCTCAGAGCCAATTAACCTTTGGTTAGGCATCTCAGTCACATTAAAAAAAAAAAAAAAAAAAAAAAAGGAAGGTGGGGGCACCTGGGTGGCTCAGTTGTTAGGCGTCTGCCTTCAGCTCAGGTCATGATCCTAAGGTCCTGGGATCAAGCCCCACATCGGGCTCCCTGCTCCAGCGGGAAACCTGCTTCTCCCTCTCACACTCGGCTTGCCTGTGTTCCCTCTCTTGCTATCTCTCTCTCTCTCTCTCTGTCAAGTATCTTAAAAACAAAAAACAGAACTGTAGAACTGAACCTGGGGCCTTGCAGCAAGGCCAGGGGGAGAGGCAAAGTTAGTGTGGATAAGAGGCTCATGCAGTTTTTATGGCTTGTCAGAGATGAAAAGAGTCTTTTTATCTGGAAAATTATTTTAGTCTTGAAACAAAGCTTGTGTGTTCATTTATTCATTCTCTTTGTTGTTTCATTCACTCTACAAACTGCTTTCTGTAAGAGTTACGCCGCAGTGAAAGTAACCAGAATTTTCAAATCAGATGAACCTGAATTCAACGCCTGACTTTGACAATGCTTTTCCTGAACCGCAATTTCCTCACCTATGAAAATTAAAATAATAATACTCTATTTGAGGGGTTTTCTAAGGATCTGAAATAATGCATATACAACTACTGGTGCATGATAATTTCTTAATAAATGAGAACTATAATTATTACTGTTATATTATTATTAATATTATCTCTATCAAGTAACACAAGCCCCCAGTTCAATTCCCCATATTTACCTAAGGATGGTTCTTCCTCTCAGCCAGCTTCTTTCACCTGACAGGGAAAAAGTCACATTCCTACAGGCTTTTTTTTTTTTTTTTTAAAGATCTTATTTATTTATTTGCCAGAGATCACAAGTAGGCAGAAAGGCAGACAGAGGTGGGGTGGGGGAGCAGGCTCCCCCCTGAGCAGAGAGCCTGACGTGGGGCTCAATCCCAGGACCCTCGGATCATGACCTGAGGCGAAAGCAGAGGTTTTAACCCACTGAGCCACCCAGGCGCCCCTCCTACTAGCTTTTTATTACCTCATTTCAACCATGGGAGATCTCACTCCCTGACAAAGACTTCTTCTTGACCAAACTTTAATCAGGCTCCTTTAAGCAATCTTCTTGACCGGACCTTGACTTAGGCTTTGGCCTACTGCCTTTGACCTTGGCCTGCTGAGTCCAGTCTTAGCACAAATCTACTAAGCCAGTCGGCCAAGAATTCCTTGCCCTTGATGCATATTGGCCTGCTTTAGCAAGGGTCCACCTACCCTTGATGGCTAATCAAGTTCCTCATAATAACTTTCCATTCACAGAGCCCCTCACTCTGCTCATTGGCTATAAATCTTCCACGATTTTGGCTATAGTTGGAACTGAGTTCACTCTCCCTTGCTGCAATGGTCTCAAGTGAAGTCTTCCTCAACATTTTAACAAGTGTCAGAATAATTTTTCTTTTATACACTTTATGTCGAAATACCTATTCCTGACTGAATGGTATCATTGGCCATAAAGACAAAAAATGGAACTTGGTCTCCCATAGAGTTGGGATGCGTCACCTGGGAAACACAAGATCCCCTTGAAGCCCAGCCACCGCTAATCTACATGCCCCATTGGACAAACCATCCTCTGACACTGAACCACAGGGCTGGCTCCACTCAGAGCCTTGAAAGAAGTGTAGCTGGCTCCCTCCAGGCCAGACCTCCTCCACAAGGTTGAGACTCTGTCACCCAGGAAAGCTTCTTCCTGCTCCTCCACAAGAGTCTCTGTCCCTCCTTGAAAACCTGCCCTTGGGGTGCCTGGGTGGCCCAGGTGGTTGAGCATCTGAGTCTTGATTTCGGCTCAGGTTATGATCCCAGGGTCCCGGGATCCAGCCCAGTGTCAGACTCTGAGCTCAGCATGCTTGTCCTGCTCCCCTCAGCCCCTCTGCCTCCTTATGCACACCATTTTTCTTTCTCAAATAAATAAAGTCATTAAATTTAAAAGAAGAAAAGAAGAAGAAGAAGAAGAAGAAGAAGAAAAGTAAGAAAAGAAAAGACAAAACACTGCACTTGCCCGCTGTCAATTAATTCCTCAGAACAAACTGCCCCATTTTGTTTTCTTAGTCCCTCAGACTTGCTGGCTGACTCACTCACAGCTATGACAGTGATTCCATTAGGGGTGAAAGCTGACCGTGACTGTCTGGTCCTCCTCTTAACAGTGACACTGGTAGTATGGTGGGGGCTTTTGCTGACTCACAGTTTTGGAGAGCTCACGGCTTCTGTGTTTCCTGCTGATAACAATGAGCCGGGGTCCTTGTTGAACCCACATTGCCAGCATCTCCTCTAGATATTCCAAATCTAGGCTGGAGCTCAGGAATTTGGGTTTTTAAGAAACACTCCAAGGGATTCTTTTATTTAGGGAAGATTGGGAGACACTGGAATTCTCCTGTCATCCTGACAGTTTTGTAGAAGAGGACACAGAGGCCCATAGAAGAGCAAAGGCTCACACAGGGCACTGACAGCCACCTGAGCAGTCCCAAGTCTAGGTTCAGGTTTCCCACCCAATGCAGCGACTGCGTGGCCCCTGTGTCACGGGCCTCTGCTGGAGGAAGCAGGAGGCTGGGACACTGGGAGTTGCAGGCTCCATGTTAGCCAGTGGGAACCAGTAATCACCTCCCTCATAGTGCCTTACGTCATGCGCCAGTGGAATCTCCCTCCCATGTTAGAAACAGGAGATGAGCAGGCCCTCGGGAAGTAATGACTGCTGCTTCCCTATGCTCTTTCTGTGGGCCTGTTCCCTGCAATACAGACCAGGAATGCCGGCAGTGACCTCCAGTGACCTTGAACTAGAGCCACTTTATCCACCTACGCTCCAGCTTCTTCATGTGTAAAATAAGGTTATTGGACTAGATTAGGATCTCAGAACTTTTCCCAAGAAATAGAGTCCCCCGATGAGCCCAGGAGCCAAGAAAGGAGTTACAGTAAGGGAAGAGTTGGGGCTGATGGTACAGAAGAAGAAAGGAAGGAAAGGAATCTGTAAGCAGCTCTCAGAAGTGAGCCATCCTACAGTGGAAAGGGGATGCAGTGGGGACATAGGACAGTTCCTCTGCTGTAAGTTCCGGCCCCCCGGGGACTGAAGGAACCCCTTCACACTCTTGGAAAATGATTGTAGACCCCAACACTCACTAGGTTACTCTTATTTTAATTTTTATAAAAATGTGTTTTCAATCTGTAGAACCATGAAACAATGTATAAACTCCATCTTTATAGATGACTATGTAACTGAAGAAAAAATAGAAATCAACTACCATCAAGGTAATAAAATACAGATTTGCAAATGAATTTAATGTGATAGGTAAGCGGATGGTAGTTGTGCTTTGAATAATAAAAATGTCAATTTGGGGTTAATGGTAGAAAAAAGTTAGTTCCGTTTTTAGGAGTTTCCATATTGTGAGTTTGAAAGTATAAACAGGAGTGTTAATAAGTCGCTTTGTTTGTAGTTCAGGAGAAACAAAACTGCCCCTTAATGAACCCTCCGTAAGTGTGCAATGCAGATGTCACTTGAAAACTCTTAAAGTTCTCTCTTCATTTGAAGATACTCGTCTGCATTCAGTGGACAACTAACCCAATTATCACTGTACTCCAGAACAGAACCATTCTTCAGGGCATACTGCCTACTAAATTTTTTTAAATCTAATAATTAAAAGATGATACTATTGGGGCGCCTGGGTGGCTTAGTGGGTTAAGCCTCTGCTTTTGGCTCAGGTCATTGTCTCAGGGTCCTGGGATGGAGCCCCACACTGGGCTCTCTGCTCAGCAGGGAGCCTGCTTCCTCCTCTCTCTCTCCCTGCCTCTCTGCCTACTTGTGATCTCTGTCTGTCAAATAAATAAATAAAATCTTAAAAAAAAAAAAAAAGATGATACTATCAAAGACTGAGACCTCAGTGCACAGCTACTGGAAATGTGGACAAGGATATTATGGGGCAAGTTACTTTTTAGTCTGTCATGCCTGTATTTTGTGTGTCCTGAGATGACTCAATACTCCCACCAGATTTCTGTGTTCAGGCTGCTGCAACAAATCTCAGTGACAGAGCATACCATGAAGTCCACTGAATTTTGCTCAATATAAACTCAAAGAGAGGCACAAATTGAAGGATAACAAAACTAGGATTCTGGTGAAGGAATCCAGTCCTCAGTTGTGGTCCTCCAGATAACTGAGAATATGATTGTTATGATTGTTACAGATTATCATCACAATGAAAACAAAAATTTAGATTTTTTTTTTTTAAAATGGGATGTCTTTGCCGATTCTTGGGAAACTGTCCATGAACTCTGAGAAAGGTGAGATAAGAAGAAGTTAAACTCTATTTGCTTTTAAGACACATGTGCTGAAGTCCAGCTCCGTCACTAAATAGCTTCCCACGGTTGGACAGGTGTTCACATTTCTGGGCATGTGTTTCCTCAACTATGAAATAGTCCTGCAAATGCAATTTACCTCAGCAACTTACTCTGAAGTTGATACGTCAACTTACTCTGAAGTGTATACGAAAGTGCTTAAACCATCCATCCTCATGTGGCTTACAAATCGGAAACATGGTCACAGTGGCAGTGGCATGTGGTGCCAGATTTACTTCCAAATGCTTTAAAATGTCCCTGGGTAGCATGGGACAAGCATGAGTGGCTGCCAGTCCTTCTGGTCCTCCCTGTCAGCACCACTCCTGAGCATGTTAGGGTGGTGGCCATCACTTAGTGGGCTGAAAAGATCCTAAAAAGAATTATGGCCTGTTCGTTGCTCTCTGCTGCCCTCTTTAGCTTGGAAGATGGTCTTGCATCAGACGGAGTCTCAGCCACAAATGAGGAACAGCAGGTTGAAGGGTCTTGGGTGCCCCAGCTCAGCATTCTAGCCCCTATGCACCTCTGAATCCCACTGCCTGAGTCTTGTCCCAAGCTGCTGCAGGCCCTCAGGCCTCCAGGTCCTGTGCAAGCCCCTCTGTTCATCTCCAGTCTGCACAATTCCTTCTCATTTCCACTTGGGTGTTCTGGCTTAGTTAAGATGCATTTTAGGGCCCAGAAACCCCATAAAGTTTCCTCATGTCTGCTGACCTGTGATGGAGTGATTTCCAGTTGCATATTAGCCACTGAGGTAATGAAGGCATGCTCTGTTGCTCTAATTCCATTTTAATGACAAGTGTATGTTAATTCTAATTCTATTTTAATAATTAGTTTTTGCATTTGCTTTTGAATACCTTTCAGGAGGGTCGCACTAAATAAGCAATGACTTCTTAAAAGTAGCTTTCTCTCTCTTGTTTGCCACTCACAGCCTCATTACCCTTTAGAGTAGAGAGATAATTTCCAGATGAACCACATAGGGTGCACAAGAGAATCCAGTGGGGTCAGAAAAAAATATATATTAGAACTTTTCTTTTTATATATAGTATATTTAATTTCATCTTTCTTAAATTTCAGTTTAAAAAATTTTTTTTAAGATTTTATTTATTTATTTGACAGAGGGAGAGATCACAAGTAGGCAGAGAGGCAGGCAGAGAGAGAGGCGGAAGCAGGCTCCCCGCTGAGCAGAGAGCCTGAGATCCAGGACCCTGAGATCAAGACCTGAGCAGAGAGCCTGAGATCCAGGACCCTGAGATCAAGACCTGAGCCGAAGTCAGAGGCTTTACCCACTGAGCCACCCAGGTGCCCCTTAAATTTCAGTTTTGTAAATTTCAGCGTTTTACAATACATATAATGTATTAGGGGGCGAGTACAGGTATAGATTTGTAAAAAAGTATTTGCGTATTGTGGGAGAATGCTAATTTTATTTCACTTATTTATTTTGTTATTTTTTTTTAAGATTTTATTTATTTATCAGAGAGAGAGAGGGGGAGAGAGCGAGCACAGGCAGACAGAATGGCAGGCAGAGGCAGAGGGAGAAGCAGGCTCCCTGCTCAGCAAGGAGCCCGATGTGGGACTCGATCCCAGGACGCTGGGATCATGACCTGAGCCGAAGGCAGCTGCTTAACCAACTGAGCCACCCAGGCGTCCCTATTTATTTTGTTATTGAAGGGATATACAGTCATAAAAGTTTGGAGACTCTATTCCAGAAGAGTATTTATCATCCTATTCATCTGAGCTGTGTTTCACAGTCACCAAGGGAGCTTTTCACAAATTTTTATTTTGCCCCAAAACCATCCTGGACTCAGTGAGCCAAACTTCAGGAATGAAGCATGAAATATATGAATTTTTAAAAAGTAGACCCTAATGATTTTGACGTAAACCGTCCTGCTAAAAATCACATCTTTCTCCAAACTGAAAGCTCACCAAGGGCAAACTATACTGATTTATCTTTTCCATTTTTGTATCTATAGAGTCTAGCACACTGCCTGACATAGGTGTTCCAGAATATTTGCTGAATGATAAACAAATGAACCAGAGAGACAGCCATGGATAGCTCCTCTAGCTTTTTTTTTTCATCCTCAATATATTTATATAATAGTTTTATGTTTTTGAGTACCCATCATATATAAAATTGAGTGGCTTTTAAAATCAATTTTAGTAAACAGGTGTTTAATATTTACAGTGACTGTTTCGGCACTGTTCAGCATTTAGTATTTTTCTTTAAAGATGTTAATTATTTATTTGACAGAGAGAAACAGCAAGAGAGAGAACACAAGCAGGGGAGTGGGAGAGGGAGAAAGAGAAGCAGACTTCCTGCTGAGGAGGGGGCTCAATGAGGGGCTCTATACCAGGACCCTGAATCATGACCTGAGGAAAAGACAGACACTTAATAACTGAGCCACCCAGGTGCCCCACATGTAGTATTTTCTATTATAAATTACAGTATGTTAAAAAAAAAAAACTTCCTACATATAACTTTATTCTGTATATCCTATTATATGCATAGGGGAGAGTGTGGAAGTGGGATTTCTAAATCAAAGAGTAAGGACATTTTAAAGGCTGTAGATATTTGGGAAGGAAAAATTACAACTGATCTCAGGACCTGAAGACTCTGGTTTAAGGAGCAAGGGCTGACAGGGTTTTTGTGATCCAGCAGAAGGAAGCTTCTGGAGCTTTGTGGTGTGGCCAGAAGACATGGAGGTCTGATTGAGTTCTAGTTTCTGTTTCTACCATTTAGTGGCTGTGACACTGAGTGTCTTTAAGCTTAAGTTTCCTCACCAATAAAGTCATTGTTCATAGCCACTGACAGGGCTGTTGATTCTGCTAACACTATTAGGTGTTAGAAAAGAATATTTGTACTTGATATAGTTCCAAAGGGACAAAAGCTTTAGAGTCTAGGAGTGGATCCCAAGGAAAAATGCCATCCCATTTCTCTTCTATTAAAATCTACTGTTTGCCCACAAGGGGGGTTGAATGCTAATTTCCCTAGGGTGGGGGTCCAGAAATGCCACAACTGCAGATGCGGGCCTTTGACGAAGGTTTAGAGATATACAGGAAATTGGGCCAGTCGCTGCCTCAGAAACACCAAAGGTCTCCATGTCTGGGAAGCGAGGGCTGCTGAACTCGGACAAATATGATCAGGAGGAGACTGAGCATTCTGTTTTTCTCTTTAGAACACACCAATAAAACCTGTCAGACCAGTTCCTGTGGTGCCAAGCCACTCAAGGAAAACAGCTTGCCTCTCCTGCTCCTTAAGGACTGCCAACTCCAGAAACCGCCACGTGACAGCCTTTGGAATGTCTGGTTGGTACCCAAGACCAAAGATTGCATGTCAACTTGGGTATAGGGCTCTAGTTCTCAAGTTTTTGTGTGGATAAGAATGACCCTAGAAGCTCAAACGTATGTAGACCCCCCGCCCCACTCACTAGACACTTGGATTCTGCAGGTCTGGGTGTGGGGACAGGAATCTGTACTTCCTTAAGTGATTCTCACATAGATAGTTTGAAAACCAGGATTTGGAAAACACTGGCATAGTACAAATAGCCCTTGGTAAGGAAAGAGAAGACCTGGGTTTGAGGTGACATCATTCTACTTATACCAGCATAAACTTCATAAAATAGCTCAGAAGCTATTTTACCTCACTGGCTCTGTTTCTTCGTTTTATTTATTTATTTTTTCTTTCTTTCTTTCTATTTTGTTATATTAGTTTATAGCTTGGTTTTTTTGTTATATCAGTTTATTGAGTTATATTAGGTGTACAATATAGTAATTCAACAATTCTTCACTGGGTGCTCACCAATTTTTTCATTTTAAATCTTCATTTGCACAATTGGGAAAGCAAAACTCACTTGTCAGAAGGCTGGTCACCCAGAAGATCAAATTAGAGGCTGTAGACACTAAAAGCACCACTATAACTCAGAGCATAGATTTGAGGTCCTGTCATTTTGGCTCTTGCCTTTCACACTAAGGTAACAATGGACGACACCTAGCTAGTTAACAATGCCCTCAACATAAGTCTCTGCCCTGAGAGGCAGATGCCTTCTTTTTGTGGTGATCTGCTGGGACCAGGCAATGCTGGCCTCCCACCAGGGAGAAAATCTCCAGATTTTCTGCATGGCATTCCTTGTGCTTGGAGTTATGGCTGCTATGACTGATCTTGGGATCAGATTTTGGACAACTGTAAAACCTGTAAGTGTGTGTGTTCCCCCTTCGTGGCAGATCTGCCAATAATTCCCTCAACAAACAAGAATATATTTATTTCTGGAGGGGAGGAACAAGATGGTGGGGAAGTGTAGGAGACTTATATTTTGTCTGGTCCCAGGAATTCAGCTAGATAGTTATCAAACCATTCTGAACACCTACAAACTCAACAGGAGATCGAAGAAAAGAACAGCAGCAATTCTATGAACAGAAAAGCGACCACTTTCTGGAAGGTAGGACATGTGGAGAAGTGAATCTGAGGCAATATTCAAGAAGGTAGACCACAGTGTTGGCGGGGTGGGGGGGTGCTCTGTCACCCGGCTACTGGCAAGTGAGAGAGCAGTGGAGCATGAAATCAGAACTTTTAGAGGTCGGCTCCAGGGAGGGACATGGCTCCAGAGGCTAAGTGGGGGTGGAGTCCTTGCTGGGACAGTGTGGTCTCTGGTCCTGCGGGGTCACAGAAGGATCTGGGGTGTCTGAGTGTAGCAGAGTTAGCAGGTATTAGAGCGGGGAAGCCGGCTGCAGAGACGGAGCCGAGGAGTTAGCTCTCAGCTCTGGGTTACCTTAAACCATAATCTGAGGCACAGTAAGGCCACTGCTCTTCTAGCAGGGACCCCACAAGCGGCAGATCTGGGGAGACTCACCTTCCTTCTCCGAGAGAAGCGGCGTGGAGCAGGAATCTGCTGGGTTTGGAGACTCCAAACAGGGCGGTGCACCAGAGATAGAAACGCTCAGTCACAGGCCGGGTGATCTCAGAACGTGGCCGGAGACCAGGGAGATGGGACTGGGCACTTTTCTCTGACTGCGCACTGAGGAATGGTGCCCCGAGCTCTAGGCTCCTCCAGGCTGAAGACAGGGAGGCAGCCATTTTCATTCCTGTCCTCCAGAGGTCTACGGACAGCGTTCAGGGAACAAAAGCTCCCGAGAGCAAAACCGAGCAAGCAGATTGCTTAGCCTGGCCCTTGTTAGTAAAAAAAATAATAATAATTTTTAAAAAAGAAAAGAATATGATCCCCATATAATTCCCAAATGGCTGAGTCTCCTGATATGGGTGATTTGGGGTGAGTCTACTGATAACGGGCAATTAGCATGTGGTATATGCCAACCATTGCTCTGAACATTAAATATATCTCATCTTTATTTCATTTTTTTCAGCAGTCTTGAGAGGTAGCTGTTATCACCACTCTGAACAAAGACTCCGAGAGTCTTGCCCAAGATCCTAGAGCTGGTAAAATGATAAGACAAGGTTCCAATCCAGGGCTGCCCAACCCTGAAGTTTACATAGAACATCAAGGAGTTTCTGAGATAATGAGGAACACTAGGGAAATGGTGAACAATATGAAAGAGCATATAATTTAGTATTAAATTGGGTGAGTGTGATGTTAAATATCTTCAGTGATTTGAGAGCAGTAAACTACAATCACAATGCCAAGCACCTCGTGGATTAAGGGAAGACAAACTGTAGTGTTATCTGCCTCTTACTTATCTACCTAGTTTCAGCTATAAAACATTCAACATGCAAAATGCACTTTCACAAAGTCTTCGTCAACTCTACACCTAGATCTAAATTATTTCCAGCCTGTGTACCACTCCATACACTAAACCAGAATTTTCTGGAGATACAGTAATTTAGGTGTAGATATATTTGAGATTTAAGTATTATCAATCTGCTGTTTACATCTTAGCTTTGAAATTTTATAATTTAAAAATTTTAAGTACCGTCACATTATTCTGAGAAACTCCCACTCATTTTTGAGGAAGTAGACCCATTGCATTTAAACAATGATGCCAGTTTAATTCAACATCCCCTTAAGGTTGTTTTAGCAAGTTTTCTTGGTTCCCATTTCTAGTTAAGAAAATAGTGGAGGGGGCCACATAGAACCAGTCTGAGGCAAAGCTCAAGGCAGAGCCCAGCTTTGTTGACTCCTTCTCAGTCACGTTTAATTGCTTCTCAGACAGGAGTGAGTCCATACTTACTTGCCCAAATGCCAGTTGTATTGTAAGAAATGCAAACTAAGTAAAGCCTAGAGAGTTTGGGAGGATGAGAGAGGAGAAAAAAAGAAAAGGATGAGAAGAAATAATGGGGGAAAGAACAATGAAAAGAAGCAGAAGAAGAAGGAGGAAGCAGGTTTTTGTATTATTAAAGCCTGGTGTTCTTGGTCATGGATGTATCTGCTGACATGAAGTACTTATAAATCTTCCAGATTTGCCATGTGGGCCATGTAAAACAGCTTCACAGCAACTTGGCCTCTCGTGTGAAGATCTCACCACTCGCCTGCCACCCTCCCTGCTTTATAACAAACAGCAAGCTGGACTGTGGTCATGGCGAAAATGAATCTGCTACCTGCTGGGGTGAGGTGGTCAGATAATCAAGATTAAAGAATAGTCACCAGCAACTAATAACTAAAATTCAGAATTATACTTAAGAGAGTATCATGCAGGAATGTTTTCTATTAGAAATAATGCCTCTATCTAATACAGGCCAAATGCCCAGCAGTCTCCCACAAAACTTGATATTCAAGGGTCCCAATCAGAAGACCTGGAAATACATGGATAAGGTATGTGACAAAGATTGTTCAGATGAATCAGGTAAAACTGAAAATGTTATTTTATTTTATGTTATTGCTGTTTTTTATGGTGATTAAGAAATCCAACTTGCCAGATATTACTGATGTGGTGAAAATACCTGATAATGTTTATATTTATCCAGAACAATGTTTTAGGGGAAAAAATGCCTCACTTTGCATAGTTCCATGATTGTGGATGTTCCCACTCTACATATATGGTAACTGATGGTGTTTTTGTTTTGCCATAACTTTTTTTTTTCATTGAAGTATACTTGACATACAATGTTACATTAGTTTCTGGTATACAACATAATGATTCCACAATTCTGTATGTTACACCATGCTCACCACAGTTGTTGCTACCATCTGTCACCATGCAAGGCTATTACAATACCACTGACTGTACTCCCTATGCTGTGCCTTTCAACTGCATGACTTATTCATTCCATAACTAGAAGCCTGTACCTCCTGCTCTCCCTCACCCATCCCCCTACTCCCCCTGTCCTCTGGCAACCATCAGTTTGTTCTCTGTATTTATGGATCTGTTTCTGCTTTTTGTTTGTTTATTCATTTGTTTTGTTTTTTAGATTCCACATGTAAGTGAAACCATATGGTATTTGTTTTTCTCTCTCTGACTTATTTCATTTATCATAATACCCCCTAGGTCCATCTATGCTGTTACAATGGAAAGATTTCATTCTTTTTTATGGCTGATATTCCATTGTGTATATACACAGTATCTTCTTTATCCATTCATCTGTCTATGGACATGGGTTGCTTCCATATCTTGGCTATTGTAAATAATGCTGCAACAAATATAAGGGTCTATATATCTTTCTTAAATTAGTGTTTTTGTTTTCTTTGGGTAAATATCCAGTAGTAGAATTACTGGATTACATGGTATTTCTTTTTTAATTTTTTTTAAAGATTTTATTTATTTATTTGACAGATAGAGATCACAAGTAGG
The DNA here is from genome assembly GCF_009829155.1 of Mustela erminea. Classification (NCBI taxonomy): domain Eukaryota; kingdom Metazoa; phylum Chordata; class Mammalia; order Carnivora; family Mustelidae; genus Mustela; species Mustela erminea. The sequence goes on from NC_045616.1 coordinate 65,289,232, forward strand.
CAGAGAGTCAGGCAGAGAGAGAGAGGGAAGCAGGCTCCCCGCTGAGCAGAGAGAGCCCGATGTGGGGCTTGATCCCAGGACCCTGGGATCATGACCCGAGCCGAAGGCAGAGGCTTTAACCCACTGAGCCACCCAGGTGCCCCTCTTTTTTAATTTTTTTGAGGAACTTCCATATCATTTTCCACAGTGTTTACACTAATTTACTTTTCCACCAAAAATGCAGGAGAATTCTGTTTTTCTCCACAACCTTTCCAACACTTGTTATTTCTTATCTTTTTGATACTAGCCATTCTGACAAGTGTAAGGTGATATTGTGGGTTTGATTTGCATTTTCATGATGATTAGTGATGTTGGACATCTTTTCAAGTGTCTGTTAGCCAGCCATCTGTATGTCTTCTTTGGGAAAATATCTTTTCATGTCCTCTGCCTATTTTTTAAATTGGATACTAACCTCTTACTCTGTCATTTGCAAATATCTTCCTCCATTCATTAGGTTACCTTTTTGTTTTGTTGATGGTGTAAAAGCTTTTCATTTTGGTGTAGCGCTAATAGTTTATTTTTTGGTTTTGTTTCCTTGTCTCAGGAGACATATCTAGAAGAATGTTTCTATTGCTGATGTCAAAGAAATTACTGCCCACATTTTCTTCTAGGAGTCTTACGGTGTCAGGTCTCACATTTGATGGTCTCTAATCCATTGTGGGTTTATTCTGTGTATGATGTAAAAACAAAGTGGTCTAGTTTCATTCTTTTGCATGTAGCTGTCCAATTTTCCTGGCACCATGTGATATAGAGACTGTCTTCTCTCCATTGTATATTCTTGCCTCCTTTCTTGTAGATTGACCATATGAGTGCAGGTTATTTCTGGACTATTATGTTCCATTGATCTATGTGCCTATTTTTGTGCGTGCAAGTACCATACTGTTTTGATTACTATGCTTTGTAATATATCTTGAAATCAGATTTTGATGCTTCCAGCTTTGTTCTTCTTTCTCAAAATGCTTTGGATTAATTGAAGTTTTGTTTTGTTTTAAGATATTTATTTATTTATTTTGAGAGAGAGAGAGAGAGAGAGCAAGCGCACAGCTGGAGCAGCAGGGACAGAGAGCCTCTCAGACTTCCTGCTAAGGGCAGAGCCTGAAGGGGGGCTTGACCTGGGATTTGTTCTCACCACCCCGATCATGACCTGAGGGAAATCAAGAGGCAGGCACTTAAAAGTGACTGAACCACCCAGCTGCCCTGCTTAATTGATGTTGTTGGGTTTTGTTTTAAAGATTTTTTAATTCATTTAAGAGAGAAAGGGAGAGCACATCCATGAGCAGGGTGAGGGGCAGAGGGAAAGGAAGAAGCAGACTCCCTGCCAAGGGAGGATACCATGCAGGTCTCAATCCTAAGACTCCAAGATCACGACCTGATCCAAAACCAAGAGTCCGATGCCCAACTGAGCCACCCAGGTGCCTGTAATTGATTTTTTTTTTAAAGATTTTATTTATTTATTTGACACACACACAGAGAAATCACAAGTAGGCACAGAGAGAGGGGGAAGCAGGCTCTCTGCTTAGCAGAGAGCCTGATGCGAGACTCGATCCCAGGACCCTGAGATCATGACCTGAGCCAAAGGCAGAGGCTTAACCCACTGAGCCACCAGGCGCCCCATAATTGATGTTTTAAGTTCTTGGACTAGATACCCTTACGTTTCAACTACATAAATTGTAATATATTAGAAACCTTCCTAAGGATACTTACATTCATGATTAAGCAATTCTATCATTTCCAGTAGTTTGCATTTAAAGTAGGTGAGTTCTCTAGCTAAGAAGTAAATACAGTTAGATTTGCAAAGATTAACAAAGGAAATAATCTTGGTGGGCAACTCTTGTCTGATATCAGATTTCTTTGGGAATTTTTGTAAAGATCAAAGAAAAGTCCGTTGAACACTCTATCAAAGATTTTTTTTTTTAACTTAACCTTTGGTGTTCTTTCCTCCTTCTCCACCACTCTCCTCTCTGCCTCCTGCAGTGCTCTGTATGGAAGTTTGACACTGCAGCAACCCCCATCACTTTATAAGCAGGCAAGGGTGCATTAAAATCATGGCGGTAGCTACAATTCTAATACCTCAGGGTCCCAGTCACTATGTGATAGACTTATCAGAAATACTGTACACTTAACAGACCATTTCCTACCCTTTGTCTGGTCATTATGGAAGGTAGAAAGAGAAAAGCTTCCTAGGAGTTGCATGTTACTTAACAATACGTTGACAACAAAAGGCTAAAAGTATAAACAGATCCTTGTCTTCTTGATGGCAATTAGCAAATGCTGATTCTCTTCCCTGCTTATTGAACATACAAACTCATACAGCCCCTTGCTTATTTATGTAGTGTGTCATTATGTTTATTTTCAGACTGATTGAGTGAGGTAGTTCTCTTCTTGGCTTTTCAAAGTACAGATTCTCTCACCCAAACATGTAGAATTTTTAACAGACATCTGCCATTTTCTACTTGGACAGTTTTCATTAATATTTTTAAGATCCAAAGGGCTATTTCTTTTCCAATAGCGTCTTTTCCAGTCCACCTTGACATTTTAACAGGTTTTAAAAATAAACACCATTGTCTAGTTTTACAGTGCTCAAAGTGTTCAGGCTGGATGTGATACTGTTTTCTTTGCTGACTGGGCCTGCATTCCCAGAACTCACTGCAGAAATGGCATTCAAGACTGTGCTGATTGGAGTGATGAAAATTTATGTGAATAGAAGACTTCTCTAATCATGTTTTGGAAAAGCTAGAAACTGTTATTAGTTACCTTAAGACTTCTCTCCAAAAGAAAAAAAAAAATGACATATGTATTTTACTGGGGAGAGAGGAGCCTCCTGGAGCATGAATCTAGTGTTACGTAATGGAGAGAAGTCTGATTAGTAGAAATGAGACCCAAACTTTAGTGACCTTTAGCCTTATCTAAACTTGTTTCCAAATTTTCGAATGCAATTTTCTGTCATGTGTGCTGCAGGGTTATTATGGGGATGACACAAGTTTACCGTAGTTTGATTATTTCAACAAATAAAAGGTATTAATCCTAAGAGTTCTCAGATCAAAATTAGATGTATTATCTTCATTAGCATAGCCCTGGTTCAGATTCAGCTGAAAGCTTGTTTGGCCCAGGGCTAGTCTTGAAAACAGTGGACAACAGCCAGCATGTAGTGACAACATCCAAAAGATCAACCAGGGGCTTAACATTCTTTCTAGCAGTGCCTGAGATCAAAAGATCAGACCTGGGTTTGAATCTCATGCTGCCACACCACAAGCTGTGTTGACCTGAGACTCACCTCTTGAAGATGGTTTCCTTATTTGTACATGGCTCTTTGGTGGGGGCACAGGGGGAGGGGGAATTATGATGATAACCAATGAGATTACATAAAACAAGTGGAACAGAGCATAACATCTAATAGCCAGAAGGATTGTGGGCAATTAAAGAAAAAAAATGTAAGGATATGGTGGGTTGTAGTATTGTTCAATAGTATTTGCTGCCCTGCTCTGAGGGAATATTAGATTTCCTCAGTCTTCATGGCCATCAGACTTGACTATATACGTGACTTTCTCTGGCTGACGAAATCTGATTAATGATGTGCATCACTTCCCAACATAGGTTTGCAGAGCCAGCTGGTTGTTTGCCCTCTTTTCCCAATCCTGAGACCAGCTATGTTCCAGTTAGATGCTACTCCTGGAGTAAAGTGGAGCCCAGCCACAGGCAAACCACAAACATCAAGTGTGTCAAATAAATCTTTGTAGCAACTAAAATTTAAGTCATTTGCAACTGTAGCATAACCCCGTTTATCACAGTCTTTTAAGGTATTAAAAGAAAAACCTTTCTTATTAATCTATGGTCCCTCACACACAACAGACCATTTAAAAAATGAAATGATGAAAAATCTTTTCTCTAGGTTGTTGGAGAAAAACTCCGGGTACAGGCAAAACAGGATTAACCCTAGTTAGCATCTGCTAAAAAAAGCAAGTTGCCCTGTGTAGGCCTGACTTGGAAATCCATTGTACTTCTCTAGTCCCATTCCTGTATGGATCTTGTACAAACACCTGCAAGGATATTCAGAGTGACATTCTTCACATGCCCAAACCAGCCTATAACTTTCACCTCAGTATCTTGTAATGAGCTGAGAAAATCTCTAACTTAAAATCTCATTTCTTCAAAGTACGGCCAGTGGACCAGCAGTATCAGAATCACTTGGGAGCTCATCAGAAATGCGAACCTACAGGCCCCACTCCAAGCCTTCCCAATCTTCTGCCCTCCTTTAGCTATTCCACTTGGTCAGTTACATGTAAGTGACATTTGTGTCTAACAGCTTTCTAAGCCAGCAAAGAAGCCCAAGTTGAGTGCTCCAGGTAGAGGTTGCAGTCTGGGGCTACAGTGATTATGTAGCAGTCCAACCAGACCCACAATCGTCTGGAAACATGTACTTCTTTTTTGCAATTTTGTAAATCATTGACACTGAAGTCTTTGCTACTGTAGCAGTGTACTTTAACAAGACTGATACACGTCCTTTGAAAATAACACAATGTTAAAATGTGCAAATACTATTTATACAAGTATTTCATTTTTGGTAGTTTACTTACAGTGACTTTTAGATATAGCTGCATAGTACCCTCAGAAGGTACTTAAAATTGTTATGTAAACTTAAAACAAATTCTTATGGCTACAAGTAGAAACTAAGACAATTTTCTTTCTCATTTGCCTTGATGCAGATGACACATTTATTTTAATTATCATTTGTAAATGTTTAAGATTTTTCAACATTATGATTGCTAATACAAATTTTTTTTTAAGTAGCCTTATAGATGGGATGATGGAACTGTTCAGTATCCTGACTGGGGCACAGCACAAATATTATATGCTAAATTTCTTTCAAATGTATACATGTAAACTTTACTGTTATTTCAAAGATTTTTTTCTAGAGAAAAAAGCCCTATTAAAGTGTTACAACTTAAATTTAAGATGAGGTGACATTCCTAATACAAACACTAGTTTTTTCAGGGGTCTAACAGAATATCCTACAAGAAGGTGAAGTAATGAAATAATGAAGTTGAAATAGAAAGTTGAAATAATGAAAAAAATCATTTTCATTAAGAGATTACTTCCACTTTTTTAAGGTACCCTTGTGTTACAACTAGAAAGTGGAGCTACTAACCCCTACTTCGTAGATTGAGAATTAAATGAAAATTAAGTGCAGTAGTATGTTAAAGGCACTTGGTATATACTTACAATATAGAAAATATTAAGAGAAACTCTTTCTCACCCACTAAGCAATATTCCATCCCTTATAATTATACCCATTACTTACACCACTGTAGCTCTGAGGGCTGCTAGAGACAAGTTTTAAAATATGAGAACTTTATACCACTGTTGTTATATTATACGGCCATTTAAAATCTTTAATCAAATTTCACCAAAGATTACCAGCCATATTACATGCCATGATTAGCTTTCTATAAACAACTTTGCTTTCCATGTACAAATCAGTGTTAATGAAATAAAAAGTAAAACCGTATCCTAGGCAAAGAACTTTATTAATCTTGTTTCAAACTTTATTCCCAGGCTTCTTCAGCTTAATAAGCTGCAAAGAATGAATTGTGTATAAGCAAAAACTGAAAAGAGCTGCAGTGTCCAAGGGGCTTGGGCTTAAAAATATTAGAGATCTAGATTTTATCAGATCCATGAACAAAATTTTAAAAAGCAGTCATAATATAAAATAGCAGCTCCCAGTAACTTCTTTAAGTTTTATCTTCTTCAGAAGTTGACTCAATTCAGTTTGCTTCATTCTTGGAAGCTTCATCAAAATTCTCCACAAGATCTAGAGGAAAAAAAAAAGAAAAACTGAAAAATCCCAAATCTACAAATCATCAGATTTTAAAAAGAGGTTAAAAAAATGCTCTAAAAATAAATCTTACAGTTAAAAATCAAGATATATACTTAAAAACTTTATTTCCAAAGAGACCACTACCCATTTGGCACATTTTCAAGTATAGGTTCTGGAATGTAATTAAAACAAGGAAAAGAGGGAAATTCATTAATCTAATGACACAGATACTATGCTTAAAAATATGCACATGCCCTCCCCAGTTCCATTTCACCCCAAGAATTAAAACTGAGCAATAGTAATATATTAGTCAACATGGGGGTCAGAACCAAAGAACACCATCACAAACAATATAAAGTTTTCCTGGATTCCTAAAGGACACCTATCTAGGCAAAGTGGAAGTATTTCAGTCTAGTGATTCTATTGCTGAATAAACATGTTTTATAACAAAACAATTTATTTAAAAAAAAAAAAGATTTTATTTATTTATTTGAAAAAGAATGAGAGAGAGAGAATATGTGAAGGGGGAGGGTCAGAAGGAGAAGCAGACTCCCCGCTAAGCAGGAAACCCAATGTTGGACTCAAGGCTCATGACCTGAGCTGAAGGCAATCGCTTAAATAACTGAGCAACCCAGGAGCCCCCAAAACAAATTACCAAGTAACAGCTAAGAAAGCAAAATCCCTCCTGATGGCCAAGAGTTTTTCTGACTTTAGAATGGTTATACCATATCCCAAGATACCTGAACTTCTCCATGCCTTATCATGAATTTATTAATCTCTAAGTAGGAAACAGGTCTCTGTGATCTACTAGTATTCTATTTATGTGATAACATACATACTTATTCAATATTTGAAGTCTCCAATTAGAAAAAGCCAAGTCTACAAACATAACTCCTAGTTAAATAATACCGCATTATTTTTTTCATTCTGGGCAAGGTTCATGTCTTCCTTTCCTGTCCTTTATGTTATTACCCCCTCCCCCAAGTTAAGGCTTTCCTTTAGTACAAAGATTGGTTATTCTTCCTTCTAAGATTTTCTAGGTTTTTTTTTTTTTTTTTTTAAGATTTTATTTATTTATTTGTCAGAGAGAGGGCGAGAGCGAGCACAGGCAGACAGAGTGGAAGGCAGAGTCAGAGGGAGAGGGAGAAGCAGGCTCCCTGCGGAGCAAGGAACCCGATGTGGGACTCGATCCCAGGACGCTGGGATCATGACCTGAGCCGAAGGCAGCTGCTTAACCAACTGAGCCACCCAGGTGTCCCTAAGATTTTCTAGTTTAACCATAAATGAAGGTTCCTACCTGGAACTTCATCATCATCATCCTCTCCGGTAGCAAGTGGTGCTTTTCCATCCACAGCTGTGAAAGTGAAATGACTATGTTACACATTCATTAAGTCTTTAAAAACATTAACCAGAAGAACAGATGAAAGGCCAAGTGTTGTTAGAACTTATGACAACAATGACATTTGGGATTTCATCCCTAAGTACTAATAATAACACGGTAGCCTAATGTCTACAGATGAACTAGAATGCTGTTCACAGCCAACAGAACAAATTTCATACCCGTATTTTCAATCCTCTGACCCACCACGGGTCCTGAAGTGGTATGAAAACAGAGTGCCCCCAGGGTAGCAGTAAACCCACATACCAAATTATGGGAAGATTTCTTTTGGGAGGCAAAAATTAAGAGATTGTTTTCTCAAATGTTTTGTGCATGGCATATGGGAGATGCTTAACAAACCTTTACTGAAATGAAAATAAAATGATCAAAAAATTAAGTGCCTCTGATTGGTGGTAAGCATCCATTTTCTTTTTAACACACAAAAAAGTGAACTATACATGGAGACCTCCCAGTACTATCCCTATCAGATTTTCAGTGGGGTATTTCCAAAGCCTACTTTAGCTCCAAAGGCCCAAGACTTTCTAGAATTTCTTACGCCTCTCCATCTGACCGACACCCCGTCCCCCCAAATTCTTATCTACATAAAAGCAGAAAAATGCCTAGAAAAACATGGAAGACTAAATAATGGACAATATAATAAGCCTGTCTTGCTTCTACATTGCCATTCTCCAAAATTTTACTCAGAGAACCACAGCATAAAGTAGCTACATCTCTTAATGCACTTACTCAACTACAAGATTCTTCTGCCCTGAACAAAATCCTTGTACTATAATGAAAAACACCCAAATAATGCCAGGCCAATTCTTAAACATTACTGGTAATACCAGTTGTAAATACACTGAAAAAAACCTGACAATTTATAATATATTTTAATCAATTCTTAACAGTTATCCAAAACCCCCCCCCAAATTAACATTTATCATTTCCAGCTGATAAAGGTAAAAATTTTAAACCACTGATCCAAAGCAAGTTGGCAAAAAACATTCCACTGAATCAAGTATAAAGTCCACAGCAAACTAGTTAACACACTGAAAACACTAAGAACACCTGCTTAAAAGTCATTGTAAAAATTGTCACTTTTTAGAGGAAAACTGTCATTTTCAAATTTAAAGATATTCATATCTACTTGAGATCTTAGAAATTTCCTGATAAATCGGTAACCCTGGGCAAAATAACTAAAGGAAACTCACATTGTTTGGGCAGAGCTTCAGCCAGTCTTCTTAAACTAGTCAGACTGTCTGCACCAAGTTGGTTTAAGATACTGGGTAGCATTTCTGTCAGCTGCTTTGTCTCAGCATGGCCTGTAATGGTGAAAGTGTTCGCTGCCAGCGATGCCTGAACTTTGGGGTTGTTAAAGTGGATCACTGTTCCTTGGTTTGTGAACATATTCACCTATCAAGAAAAAAAAATTAATTAGCAACACCCAAAACCCCAAACATTCTATTAAGGAAAAGCTTAAGTCTGGCTAACTAATCCACTATTTCACTGTGAGGCACAGGAATACTTTGCCTGGAATGGAAAGTACAATCTAATCACTTTCAGACTTAGCACTCCCTAATATTCACTAGTGGAACAGAAACCGATTTTAGAGGGATATGAAATTCTCTGTTGGGAGTAGAAAAAAAAAAAAAAAAAAGTTTAATGCATGGCCACTGAAGCTTTTTCCGACCAAAACTTGTTTTATAAAGAAATAAAATTCGATACTTACTTCTTCAATACCAGAGATATTGTTTACCCCTAACTTCTTTAAGGAGAACTGAAGTTTTTTATCATCTGCTGTAGCTGTTCTATGAACCACCTTCTTCTTTCGGCGAGCAGTTCCCTAGAGTGAGGAGAAAAGAAAACCTCACCACATACATACCATAACAGACTTTTTTTTTTAAAAAAAGATTTTATTTATTTATTTAACAGAGAGAGAGAGAGAGAGAGATATCCTAAGTAGGCAGGGGGCGGGGAGGAGCAGGCTCCCCGCTGCTGAGCAGAGAGCCTGATATGGGGCTTGATTCCCAGACCCTGAGATTATGACCTGAACCAAAGGCAGAGGCTTAACCCACTGAGCCACCCAGGCACCCCATAACAGACATTTGCAAAGGAAAGCTTCTAATTCCTTTCTGACCTTTGGATATGTTTAAGAAAACTACCATAAGCACAAACTTTTAGGCAGCAAGTAGGGAATGATGGAAGCAGAAAGAGGGTAACGAAGGAATTGTCTATAAATCCTTAACAACTTCTAAGCTTCTAGTTTTGTCATATATAAAACAATGATCTTTTCAAAGTCTTATTTTTTAAATTATCTGCTCTAGAAGTGATCAAAGAGATAGCATGTATCAACCTAAATTAAGCATCATTTAGAAGTTATATGTCCAGAACTATTAACCTTTTCTGTTTTCCATTAATATTCACAAGCAAGACAGTGTATGGACATGTTTAAATGAGTTTATAATAGACTTTTATAATACCTAAGAATAAAATCTTAAGTTTTTATCTTAAACCACAAAGCCTCTACATGATATGATCTGCTCTGCCCCTACTATTCTATTCTTGACCACATCTTGTATCACATACATTCTCATCTTTAGCCAAATAAACCTCCTCACAGTTCCTTCAACAGGCCAAAAAGGGCCTTTGCACATACTATTCCTTTCTTCCCTACCATCTGTATTTGTTCCCTCCCTTACTACAGATCTCTGTTCTTACATCACCCTATTAGTGGTCTTTCCCAGCCACCCTATGTAAAAAAGCAACTACTACAGTTATCTCTATCCATCCAGGTTTATTTTCCTTCCTAATAATTACTATGAGATAAATGTAATTTATTGTCTGTCTCCCTTCACCAGAATGTAACCTCCTTAAGAGATTCCATTCTGTGGCTAAAATTAACAAGTCAGGAAATGACAGATGCTGGTGAGGATGTGGACAAAGGGGAACCCTCCTACACTGTTGGTGGGAATGCATGCTGGTGCAACCACTCTGGAAAACAGCATGGAGGTTCCTCAAAAAGTTGAAAACAGAACTACCCTATGACCCAGCAACTGCACTACTGGGTATTTACCCTAAAGATACAAATGTAGTGATCCGAAAGGGCACATGCACCCAAATGTTTATAGCAGCAATGTCTATAATAGCCAAACCATGGAAAGAACCTAGATGTCCATCAACAGATGAATGGATAAAGAAGATGTGGTATATATACACAATGGAATACTATGCAGCCATCAAAAGAAATGAAATCTTGCCATTTGCGAAGACATGGATGGAACTAGAGCGTATCATGCTTAGTGAAATAAGTCAAGCAGAGAAAGACAACTATCATATGATCTTCCTGATATAAGGAAGTGGAGATGCAACATGGGGGGTTAAGGGGCTAGGAGAAGAATAAATGAAACGAGATGGGATTGGGAGGAAGACAAACCATAAGTGACTCTTAATCTCACAAAACAAACTGAGGGTTGCTGGGGGAAGAGGGATTGGGAGAAGGTGGGTAGGGTTATGGACATTGGGGAGGGTATGTGCTATGGTGAGTGCTGTGAAGTGTGTAAATCTGGCGATTCACAGACCTGTACCCCTGGGGATAAAAATATATTATATGTTTATTAAAAAAAAAAAAAAGAGAGAGAGAGAGTCCATTCTGTTTACTGCCATGAACAGTATTGAGAACAGTGTCCAGCTCCCTGAAGACACTCAGTAATTTGAATGAATGAACAAAGGAATACAGGCTTCAAGCAAGTTTGTGGCCACTTGTTCATATACACCAAGTTTCCAATCTCCTCCTTCTCAAATATAACCCATAAACTTTCAGAACTAGGCAAATGAGGCTCTCATTTTCTGCTTAACTCTCCGTAATACTTAATAAACTCAAGAACTCTTATGTATAGATTAAGCCCTTTATATGATACATAAAGCTCCTTATGGAAAGGTTACCACCCATCTATTTCAAAATACCCCAACCTACATACCATTTTTTTTTTTTAAGATTTTATTTATTTATTTGCCAGAGAGAGAGAAGAGAGAGCACAGGCAGGCAGAGTGGCAGCAGAGGCAGAGGGAGAAGCAGGCTCCCTGCCGAGCAAGGTGCCCGATGTGGGACCCGATCCCAGAATGCTGGGATCATGACCTGAGCCGAAGGCAGCCGCTTAACCAACTGAGCCACCCAGGTGTCCCCTACATACCAATTTCTATTTGTCCTTTAAAACCCTTTTCAAACCATTATCTCTTTCATGTCATCCCTAAATTCTGCCATAAACTGCCCCTAGCAAAATCATTCCCATATCTAGATTTTGAAAATGCTTCTAGGGGCACCTGGGTGGCTCAGTGGGTTAAGCCTCTGCCTTCAGCTGTCATGATCTCAGGGTCCTGGGATCAAGCCCTGCATCGGGCTCTCTGCTTGGCAGGAAGCATGCTTCCCCCTCCCCCGGCCTGCCTCTATGCCTACTTGTGATCTCTCTGTCAAATAAATGAGTAAAATCTTTAAAAAAAAAGAAAGAGAGAGAGAGAAAAAGAAAATGCTTCTCTGCACTATGTATATTACACTATGAAAACAAATTAAAAAACAAAAACCAAAAAAACCCCTCCCCTACTGGCGTTAAAGTCCCCTAAGGGACCATAAATTTCTTAAATTTCATATTCTCAGAACTGAGCACAGTTAAAGTCTTAAGTAAATGATAGACAAACCGAGTAACATATCATAGCTACAAAAAAAAAAAAAAAAAAAAAATACTGGCTACCAATCCCCCCTAAAACCTTTAAGAATAAAAATCACTTTGATGTAGTCATGTAGATACCTGGTTTTCAAAGAATTCTCTCTAAAAGACATTCTAAACGACTACTCTAAGATTCTAAAAACAAACCTGACACACCTTCTATAGATTCCATACAGTTCACATCCAGAGAGTTCAATTTTTACTGATGTAATTTAGTATCAATGCTCTGATCAGATATTGAATAAAGCACTTTACACTACTTATCTGGAAGTACCTAACACAGGTTTCTCTAAGGCAAAACTAACTCACCAAATTTCATATTCCATAACAAAGAAGTTTTTTAAAAGGTCCAGATTACAAGGACATAAGTATTTCCTACGTCACCTAAACAAAGTTCAATCCTACATCAGCCTTAAGAATCTAAAAAACCTACACTTTCCTTGCCCTAGAATGTTTCTCATAGCTAAATGATCAGTACCAAAGAAAGACAGCACACAAGCACATTATCCACAATACTTCCTGTAAAACCTGTACTAAAAGACACTTAAAAACACTAATGTAGGGGCATCTGGGTGGCTCAGTAGGTTAAAGCCTCTGCCTTCAGCTCAGGTCATGATCCCAGGGTCCTGGGATCGAGCCCCACATTGGGCTCTCTGCTCGGTGGGGAGCCTGCTTCCTCCTCTGTCTCTCTCTCTCTCCCTGCCTGCCTCTCCACCTACTTGTGATCTCTGTCAAATAAATAAATAAAATCTTTAAAAACAAACACTAATGTAAGAACACTGAAACACTGACCACAAAGGATATAATGAGTTCTTCTGGGACCTGAAGGCCACACCTAGCTTTTAACAATTGCTAAGAACAAGAAACACCTACCATTTGTTAATGGGCAGGTGCAGATGCTCAAGACTACTAGCTTCAGGAAAGAAAAAAGGATCGTGATATATTCATTGTTGGCAAAGTTCAGTAATTTAACAAATGCACATCTCGTTGTTTAAGCCTACATGCAGCTTGTATTTCACAGAAGATTCTACTTGAAGACAAATGTTTAAAATTGGGAAAAACTAATAGGTAATAAACTTGTCCTAGGGAAGCTTTACAAGTTTTACCAAGTAAAGACATGCTCTGTTCCAACAGGCTACCACACCTTGTTAAATACTAGGAATGTGCTAACATGATGCAAAATACAACTAAGCAGACAGACCTCTGTCTGGAGCAGACATCTGACTTAAGTACATCACTCAGAAAACAATCTAATACTTCCAAGTTCAAAAAAGAATACTCTTGAAGATCAGTATCCAGCAGGAAAAACCAAACAGCCAAAAACTTACCTAAAAACCTACCAATCATTCTCATTCTCTCAGTTTTAGCATATTAACAAAGCCAAAATTGAAAGAGATCTGCTTAGGTAGTGTTTTCAAATCCACAGTCACTGCCTTGAAGTCTATGATGTGCCTCTAACATATGTATCTTCCAAATATCCTAGAAAACATACAACTACTCTAAACTGCATTTAAGAAAGAATTACAGGCCTTAACTTAAAACAGACACAAACTTCTAACTATTAAGCACAACAATTATCCAGAATCTTACAATATAAACTACAGTTCAAAAGACAGATGGAACTAAAGCTCAGAGTTAGCATAGTTATTTTAAAATAAGAAAGAAAGAAAGAAAGAAAGAGAAAAGGCAAAGCACCGTATGTATACAACTTGGGCCAAACAAGGTAGAAGTATGATGGCCACTAACAGAATTGACACATTTTCTTACTGATTAAACTAGGAAACACTTTTGTTCTACTTAAACACTGTAACACAAAACATACTTATACAGAAGTAATGTTTGTTGTTTAAGTTCTCTTTTCATCTAGACTCACTTTTCTCTTTTAATCTACAACATACAGGTCCCACTGACACACTCTATTGTACACCATTTAACCCCGCCCCCCCCCCCCCCCCCCCCCCGCTTTGCTAGCTCTATGAAATGCCCTCTAGAGACAGTGACAAGCCAATAACACAAGAAAAGCAAATCCAAGGGTAAAAAAAAAAAAAAAAAACAACAAAAAACAAAAAGCAAATACCACCCAAAACCTTTAAACTTCAAAAAGCTCCCCAAACTATTGAAACTTACTTTCCCACCAATGCGCACTTGTGCTTGCAGTTTGGCGAGTTTCTCCTGGTTCATGATAGTTTCTTTCATCTAGAAAAACAGGAAACCCTCAGCGAGGAAAGGTCTGGTTCACTCTAGCATTCCACGCTCGTTATTTCCCAAGACACCAACCAAAAAAAAAAAAAAAAAAAAAGTCCTAAACAGGCCGAGGCCTGAATTCCCAATCCACCCCGCAAAGCTCCCAATTTCAGTTTTGAGGGAGCGTAAAGAGCACCCACTTTCCTACCCTCTTCAGCCCCCCCCCCCTTACAAGCCGAAAAGGCCTCTAACCCACGCCTGGTCAGCACCCCCCACCCCCGGCCCTGGCCCGGCCTCGGCCTAGCCAGGGCCTGCCCGGCCCGGCCCAGCCACTCTCCGCAAGCCTCGCGGTACCTGAGGCTCCTGTCCTCGGGTTCCGCCGCGAGGTGGAGGAAGAGACGGCGTCGCCTCGCCCCCAGGGCAGCCGCCCCTGGCTCGACCTCGCCCCCGAGAGTCAGCCTGAGTGGGTGCGCCTGTCCGTCGCATCGCCTTCCTCTCCTCAGCCCTGTCCCTCCCTGTCTCGCTCCTTCCGGGCACTTCCCGCCCCCGTTCCCGTCCTCCTCCCACGCCGGCGTCCAGAGCCTTTTTGTACCTTGTTGGAGCGGAAATGGGACCGCGCGGGGGACTAGGGTTGGCGCTCAGGGGGTCTCGGGCGGACCAGCTGAGATTAGGTGCACACACGCGGGGACGCAAGATGGCAGCTAGAGGAAGGCCGGAAGTGATGCAACGCTGCTTCCTCCAAAAGTCAGGAAACGGATTTTGCCGCGAGCTTAGTGCTTCGCTGCGCACGCGCGGCCTGAGGCCCCGGCATTTGTGACCGACCTGGTGGGACATTTGTCCTGGAGCGCGGGCCGGTTTGGGGCCTCACGAGGGCCTCTGTACTGTCGGCGCCGCGTGTAGTCCTGGGAAAGACCATAGAGGAGTCAGAAAGAACGGTTCTTTGCAGTTAGGGTTGAGTAAGTCGGCCCTGATCCCCAAATTCTTTACCCTCAGAAGAAAGGGCAGTTCACATTTGCGGAAACGCTTGGGGCGCCCCGCGTGTGTTCATCTCTTCACTCGCTCTGGCTCGCTTTTTGGTGTAGATTGGAGCAATTCTCTGGATGTTTTAGAATTTCCTTTCCGGCCCATACTGGCCTTTACCGAAACAATTTGTCACAACTTTGCCGAAGTAAACTAATATTACTTTCCAGGATGAGGTGGTTTGGTGGGTTGCAGGACCATGGTTCACAGTTTCTGGCGAGCGCGTTCAAAATGTATCCCCGAGGCCCGATCCTTAAAAGGGGTTCAGTCGGACTGGGGATGGAACCGGGTAATCGGAATTTCAGCAAGCGTAGCACCTACCGCCCGAGACCCCTGTACTTAATTACCTTACTTCTCTTGTTTATACAGACAAAAATTGACTCCTTGGTGTAATTTGGCATGGATTTTACAGTTAGTGATTCACAGTTGAACAAACATTGTTCCTTAACTCGGTAATGCAGTCAAAGGAGCATTTGTGCCTGGTGTGTTAAGAGAGGCTAAATTTTCCAACTGGTAGGGCAAGCTTTAAGACAAGCTTAAAGTCTGAATGCTAGCTGGCCAGCCTTTTTGTGGTCTTATTTATGAAAAGCCTTTGCAGATTCAAAAATGAGTCCGAAATCTTTGAGAAAATACAGTTTATATGGCAAGGAAACTTGTGTAGGTGCAGATTTCCCTCCAGTTAAGTTTAATCATTTTGTTTTTTAATACTTTCCATGTGTAAATTTGTTAAAATGTGAGGTCTCTGAGAAAATAGAACAGCCATATTGCTTTTTAGGGTAATTGTAACTTGATATTTTCTTAAAAAACAATGTTGCTCCTCTTAAATATGAGTCAAGGTTTAGTACAGAAAAGGGTGAACTATTATGCTCCGTGGGTTACTGTAAAAGTCAAAACGACTGTGCCAACATCACTCAGTACTATAGAAATACTACAGAATACATAGAAATAGTTCCCTTTTTGACAGTATGTCTTTGTTCCAGAACACATTTTCCCTCCTTCTACCATGTTATACTAAGGGCATTTGAAACTCTTCTCATACAATGTTTTTTCAGCATTTACATCAACATAACATTCTTCCACCTACCTGTCACCTGATTTACCTTATATATACCTGTTTTCTGGAAATATCCCAGGTTATTTTATATATATATATATATATATATATATATATATATATACACATATATATATATATTAAAGATTTTATTTATTTATCAGAGAGAGAGAGGGAGAGAGCGAGCACAGGCAGACAGAATGGCAGGCAGAGGGAGAAGCAGGCTCCCTGCCGAGCAAGGAGCCGGATGTGGGGGACTCAATCCCAGGATGCTGGGATCATGACCTGAGCCGAAGGCAGCTGCTTGATCAACTGAGCCATCCAGGCATCCCTCCCAGGTTATTTTTTATTTTCCCTTGGTTCCCACTTTTCTGTCTTGTTCTTTTCTAATTTTTAAGAATTTAATTATGTTGAAAATCATGAAAGTTGCTCTAATAGAAAAGACATTTTAAATTTTTCTGCTGCGGTTTTGTGAATGGTTAGGAAATTCAGATTCTGGGGCGCCTGGGTGGCTCATTCATTAAGTGGCTGCCTTCTATTCAGATCATCATCCCAGGGTCCTGGGATGGGCTCCATGCTCAGCAGGGAGTCTGCTTCTCCCCCTGCCTGCTGCTCCCCCTGCTTGTGCTCTCTGTCAGATAAATAAAATCTTAAAAAAGGAGGGGAGGGGAGATTCAGATTCTGCTAATATTTATATACCAGTCTTCTAAAAAATAATTGAAGGGATTTTTTTAACTCCAAAAAAAGTTACTGGGGTGCTTGGGTGGCTCAATGGGTTAAGCCTCTGCCTTCAGCTCAGGTCATGATCCCAGGGTCCTGGGATCGAGCCCCACATTGGGCTCTCTGCTCTGCGGAGAGCCTGCTTCCTCCTCTCTCTCTGCCTGCCTCTCTGACTACTTGTGATCTCTGTCAAATAAATAAATAAAATAAAATCTTTTTTAAAAAAAGTTACTAAGTTGCTATCTTAGGTCAGTGATGACAAAACAGTAATTTATGGTATCTATGGCAAGTAAGAATTACTAGCTCCTGCATTTAACTACTTAGCCTGAACAAACTCAAGGATTCAACATGACCTCTGTCAATAGAATAGGCAAGAAGGGGAAACCTGTTTGCTCTCCTTGCTTTATAGTTTATGGTCTAATCAAAGTCGATGAATTATTTTCACCTCTCAGTTGGACTTGAGTTGGCTTCAGCATGAACTAAAATACATACTTGACATAATGTTTATTAAGAGCCTATTTTCACCCACAGGAGGTATTGGAAATCACAGAGGATAAATGTTCCCGTGGTTTTAGTTGCTTTGTGATCTGGCCGTTGACTGATAGACACAATAGACCTTTTGTTTGTTTCTAAACCTCCTTAAACTTCTAATATCCCCACCTTTGTCAAGTTAGTGTGCCTGCAACTTACATAGCTTTTGGTTTAAATGTCTCAGGAAAGCCTTTTCTGACACCCTCAACCTTATTAAGTTACATCCATCTTTGTTATTTTTAATTGTGGTACTTTATTAAATGCAGAATGATAGATTGATAATTTTATTGAGTTAATGGAGAACTGAACTAGGAGTCTTAATAACAATTTCTACAGGATGATGTTGAGTGTTGGCTCTTTAACAGTTGGATCCTCACGGAAATCTTATGAGGTAGGTTCATCCCATAGTACTTCTCACTACTGGCCATCTAACAAGAGCTTAGAGAGTTAAGGTGTAAAGATTGACACCACTTCATCTACCCTCCATTACTCTACCATCTCTCTATATCTGAATCTATAAATTTTGCCTTCCTTTCTGTTACACACAGAATTATTCCCTCTACTTGTACTTTTGTGCATTTCATTCAGGACCTTGATTGTTCTGTTATAGCCCTCCTGTGTCTGTTCTCCCCCTTTCAACTAAGTCATTCTACCAGTGTACTAATAAGCCTCAGTCTCAAGTATCTCAAAAGAGAGGAAAATGAAAATTTTTTTTTACCTCTGTTCTCCTCCACCCACTACTTAACTTTTGTGTTCCCTTTTATAGCAAAAAATCTGTCTGAAGAATTGTCTAAACCTCCATCTTGACAAATCCGAAAGGTAAATTCTTAGTTTTTATTTTAGCCTTTAGGTGGCATTTGACACTCTTGGCCTCTTCCACATTTTTGAAATATTTTCTTCTCTAGGCTTCATGAACATCTCACTTCCTGGTTTCCTCTTACTGGCAGCTCAGTGTACTTCACTTTATCTTAATTCTCTGACTTCTAAATATTAGAGTTGCTTACATTTTAGTTCTATATTCTTTTCTACGTATATTCTTCCTAAGTGTTTTCATCCAGTCCCATGGCTTAACTGTCATCTTTATTTTGATGAGGTCCCAAATCTATAATGCTAACCCTAATTTTTTGAATATCAGACTGAATATCCTTCTTACATTATTGTGGAAAGCTTCCAAGTGCACCGGAGCACAAATAATATAATGAGCCTCCATAGACCCACCACACAGCACCAACAGTTACTAAATTAATACATGCATACTCAGCTTTTTTTCATTCAATCTTAACAATTTTATTTCAGAAAACTTATATAAGGTCTTGCTGGAAGAAAGTCGAGTGCTGGGGAAGGGAGGAAGAGGAGCAGACAATGTCTTGTTTTGTTTTGTTTTGTAGAGAACCCTGGTAGAGAAACACTTGTATGAAGATGGGGAAAGAAAATGGTGCTAAAGTATTCTTAAAAGGGAAAGATTAATTGAAGTCACAGGAATTATTGAAAGCATCTTTTTTTTTTAAGTTTATTTATTTATTTTTCTTTGTAATCTCTGTACCCAACATGAGGTTCAAACTCAAGACCCTGAGATGTGGAGATCAAGAGTAGCATGCTCCTCTGACTGAGTCAGCCAGGTGCCCCCAAAGCATCTTTTCAAATCTCAGTCACCCAATATACTCTGTATTTTCGAGACCAGACTGGAATCAAGGCAGTCAATAACGTTTTTATAATTTAAAAAAAAAAAAAAAAGCTTTAAATGTTTAATTGGTGGGGAAAAAACCACTGAAAATAAGTTGCTCTTAGAATATACATTGTCTGCAGTCAGACAAGGATGATATATGGGTAGAAAGATCCTGGAGTGTCATGAAAGCAAAGCATGGAAGTCTACATTATCCAAATTTTGCTGATCATCTATTTAGCGAGCAGTTTACCTTAGCACGCCTTACCTTAACCACACTAAAATATTTTTAAGGCCTTTCTTGGCTGTGAAATCCTCCCCAATCCTATTATCTTCATAAAATCTTTCAAATTGGGGCACATGGATGGTTCAGTTGGTTAAGAGTGCTTTTGACTCAGGTCGTGGTCCTGGGTTCCCGGGCTAATGCAAATTTAGCAAGGAAAAGTAAATCACTAAACAGTTTGAAGCAGCCTTTCTTGTCAGGCAGAGAATGCCAGCAGAGCTTAAATTTTTCTAGTAGATTTTTAAAATTATCCATAGAAGTTAGCTGCTATAATAAATCACTGTACCAAGTTTATAGAGACAAAGAGTCCAGCCTAACATCCTCTCTCTGCTTATAAGCTAAGCAACCTCCAATAAGATTTTCACAGTGTCCTTAATTCAACACGATTTTTTTTAATTAAAAAAAAAGTGGTTTTGCCCTTTCTATTTTAGGTTATATTTGAGTGCCTTTTAAGAGTGTTGTGCATTTATTGGGAAAATTCTTTTGAAGCTTTCATTTGCTCTAAGAAAATGTGACTGCAGAAACCAAATCTATAGGCATTTTAAAATTTAAACTGTGGTATAACTTGGTGACTACCAAATTGTAACTGACTCAGTTTCTTGTTTCAGTGCCTTATCTTTTCCCCAAGCTCAAATCAATGCTAACCAGGGCCATTACAACCTCCCTGGGGTATTTATTCCGTTGGCTGGTGGGTTTCCTGGAAGTCTACATCCTTTAGATTTACTCTCAGGATACCAGGTGTTCATTTGTCAGATACATTACACTGCTCGTGTATTACTTTTTATTTTTTGTTTTTTAAGCAAAACAAGTTGTCAGGGTAGAAAATAATTGAAAGACCAACATATAATTAGTAACTTCGTTTGGTCAACAAAACTGTCCAAATTTCAAACCTGGAAGGGGTTTCATTTTGTATATTCCTGTATCATTTGTCACAGATATAAAAAAGAGTGAAAAAAAATCTGGAAATAATTATTTAATTGTTTGCATTTGGGTGATAGACTCATTCTTCTTTTTTTTTTTTTTAAGACTTATTTATTTGGTGGAACAAGAAGGTGGAGTGGCAGTCAGAGGGAGAGGGAGAAGCAGGCTCCCTGCTGATCAGAGAGCCCAACATGGGGCTTGATCCCAGGACCCCAGAATCACAACCCAAGCTGAAGATAATTAAATAGATAATTAACTGACTGAACCACCTAAGTGCCCCTAGATGCAATATTCATTTTTTAAAGCCTTTTGATTTTTTTTATTACTCAAAAAAGCTGCTGCTGCTGCTTCTTCTTCTGCTTCTTCTTCTTCTTCTTCTTCTTCTTCTTCTTCTTCTTCTTCTTCTTCTTCTTCTTCTTTTTTTAGCATTCTGGCTCTGTGCTTTTGCCTATAATGCTTTCACGATGATTTTCTGCTCCTCGATAAGGAAAGCATGCTTGATCCTGTCACGAACACATTTAGCACACATGGAACCACCATAGGCCTTGCTGACTTGTGTTTATCATTTTAGACAACCTCATAAGCACTTGAGATCTCACAGCACGAACTCCTGGAAGTTAGCCTAGGCACACTCCACATGCAGATTTTGGTGCTTTCCCAGCCTTCTCGATATAAAGGTAAACAATTCAGGACAGCATAGTTTTATTAGAGGTTGTACTGTAGGACAGCATATGATGGTAGGTCAAACACTAGACCATTCTGAATGTCTATGGTTGCCGTCCCTGGAAGAGCTAGACTCAGTATTCTTTTTTTTTTTTTTTAAGATTTTATTTATTTATTAAACAGGCTCCCTGCTGAGCAGAGAGCCTGATGTGTGGCTTGATCCCAGGACCCTGAGATCATGACCTGAGCCGAAGGCAGAACCTTAACTCACCGAACCACCCAGGCGCCCCTTTTTTTCATTTTTAAAGTTGACATATTCTAGACTTCTATCTCATATACATGTTAGGTTTTGTCAAATTATTCTAAAATTTTGTTGAAATAGTATAGATAATTTGGGAAAATTTTGTGTCTTTACTAATTGTTGCATTCAGTCTGCATTCAGTTGCAGTAAATAGATCTGACTATTTTAAGGGTATAGAGATTCAATTTAGGGAATTGGTGCTTAGAAAATTATTTAATGGGCTGTAAGAGTGGGCTTTAGCCTAGACCATCAGAAACGAGTCCCAGGGTAATACTGCAGAACTAGACTCTTACAGAAGTGTCTACTACCCATCAGCATGGAGAAACAAGACTCCATGACTAGAATTATTGATGTTATGAATAGGCTACTGTATGGGTGCATGTGTGGCTCAGTTAGTTAAGCATCTCACCCTTGATTTTGGCTCAGGTCATGATCTTGGAGTTCTGGGCTCGAGCTCCACATTGGGCTGCGTACTCAGTAGAGAATCTGCTTGATGATTCACTCTTCCTCTCCCTTTGCCCCTCTTCCCACTGGTGTTCTCGCTCTCTGTCTCAAATAAATAAATCTTTCAAAAAAAAAAAAAAAGAATAGACTACTGTAGCTACAATGTAGTAATCAAGAAGATACTGTATTACTCAACACCCACAAAGCCAATGACTATGCTCTTGAAAGCTGCTGCAGAAAATACTATTACATTGGCCACCATGCTTGCCAGCCAGAGAACAAAGTAGCAGGAGAAAGGCTTTGGCTTTCCATACCAAATCTTACTTTAATGTACCTAATTGGCAGAAATCATTTATCTCTAGAACACTAACTGCTCGAGTATTGGGATATACAGTTTTTGAAAAAAAATTTTTTAAGATTTTATTTATTTTAGGGGATGGGGATCCAAGTGAAAGGAGGGGGCAAGCAGACTGTGTACTGAGCACCAAATGACCAGCTGATCTCACAACCCTAGTTCTGACCAGAAGATATGACCTGAGCCAAGATCAAGAGTCAGCTGCTCAGCTGACTGAGCTACCCAGGTATCCCTGGGAAATGTAGTTTTTAACTTTTCAAGATTTATAGTACAGAGAAATAAGCTTAAAAAAAGTTTGAATGGATGCTGAGTACCAATCTACCTTATCCATGAACATAGTGCAACTATTGTTTCAAATATTTTCTGTTTTATTTTATATATATATTTTAAAGCAATGTCTACACCCAACATGGGGCTCAAACTTAAAACGCCAAGATCAAGGGTCTCATGCTCTACTGATTGAACTAGCCAGGTGCCTATATTTTATGTATTTTAATAGAGAAAACTTTCTGAAGATCTTGGACCTGCTTTGTTGGCTGGATTTCCAGATATACCATAGTTTTTTTTATTTTTAATTTTTATTACATGTAGTTGGTTTACAAAGTTTATAGTCTTTATTTTTAATCTCTTTCACTTTAGATATTGCAAGTATGTCACATTTGTCTATACTACCTTTGTTGAATAAAAAAAAATTAATTTTTGACCACAGGTGACCCAGCCATCAATTTACAGAAAACTCAAAGATAGAAAAACATGTTAAATTATTCCACAGAAAGCAGGGGTGCCTGGTTGGCTGAACTGGTTGGGTATCTGACTCTGGGTCATGAGATTGAGCCTCACATCAGGCTCTGGACTCAGTGGGAAATTTGCTTGGGATGATCTGCCCTGCCCCCAAAATAAATAAATCTTTAAATATGTTATTATATATTCCACCTAATACATTCAATGAAATTCAGATTATGGGAAATGATAGGACTTCAACCAATACATTTCTGGAAGAAGGGAGAAATAAGAAAAGGGACTGTGGGTAAAAAGATACCTAAGAGACATGTTAAAAAAAAAAAAAAGACAAAGGAGGGGCACCTGGGTGGCTCAGTTGTTAAATGTCTGCTTTCACTCAGGTCCTGATCCCTGGGTCCTGGGGTGGAGCCCCACATGGGGCTCCCTGTGCAGCGGGTAGTCTGCTTCTCCCTCCCCCACATCCCCTGCTTGTGTTCCCTCTCTCTCGCTGTGTCTCTCTCTGTCAAATAAATAAATAAAGTCTTAAAAAAAAAAAAAAAAGAAAAACAGGCAAAACTATAGTGCATAGGAATGCGTGCTAAGGTGACAACACTGAAAAGGAAGTTATTATAAATATCAGGAAAATGTTATTCTTGGGAGGAAAAAAGGTAATTGGAAGGAGCACATGGGAGGTTGCTAGGATGGCGAGCAAGGGTCTATCTTGTGATCTTTGTGGTTTTCTGTATTTGCTCTACTTAACAAAGTTTTTAAAAAAGTGACACAGAACAAAATATAATACAAAGATATATGCATATTTAAGGTCATGTTTCAACATTAGGGAGGTGTACTGTAATGGGAAATAACTATTTGGTCTTTGTCCCAGGTTTCTGGGCCATAGCTCCTTGAAGTGGTAGGAGTGTCTTTTGTATGCTAATGAGATGACTAATGTGCTGGAGGCCACTAGAAAAGCTTCAGGATGGGGCAGATTGCCAAAAGATCAAGGCATGGTTAGGATGTTGAGGACGGGAACTTTCAATTCCATTCCTAAACTTCCAGTCAGTAGAGAGGACCTAGAAGTTGAGTTCAATCACCAGTGGCCAGTAATTTAATCAGTAATGCATAAGTGATGAAACCTAGACAATAGAACTGGAGAGCTTCCAGGTTGGTGATAATATCAAGGTGTAAGGAGGGTAACACAGCCAAAAGAGGGCTTACACATTCCAAAAATACCTCTTTCTCCATGTTAGGCCCTATGCATCTCTTTGGGTCTTCCTGAATATTTTTGTAAACTGGCAAACATATGTATTTTTCTGAGTTCTGTGAACCACTCTAGTAAGTTACTAAACTTGAGGTAGGGTAATGGAAACCTACAATTTATAGCCAGTTGGTAAGAGTGGCCTTGGATTTGGGATTGACATCTAAAGTGGGGACAGTCTTTTGGAATGGTGTTCCTTTAACTGGTGGGATCTAATGCCAGTTCCAGGTAGATAGTGTCTTTCTTTACTGAAGTGATTTATTAGACACCTAATTGGTGTCTGGAGAATTGGTTGTTGGTATGGAAAAAAAAAACACTGAAGTGTGTACCTTTGTGAGGAGGAAAATGGGAATGAAGATCAGGGAAGAAGGAAAAAGGAGAGGGCCTTGCTTAGACTGAAGATAATAGTGTACTAATGATGGCTAATGTTTATATAACTGTTCTCTCTGAGTATAAATTAAAAATAGTTAAAAATTAAATAGTAAATATTCTGCAAAGCATTAGAGTACTTTGCAATGAAGCAAAACATGTAGAAGATGGTACCTTGAAAAGTATGAATATTTTTTATTTTTGTAAAAAAATATTTTTTTTCTCATTCTCACTGGAATGAGAAACCAGAGACTTAAAACAGAAACACCTATATGGTGTGAGCAGAAATAAAATGGAGAAATAGAGGTGATAGGAATGGAAGCAAGACTTCTCAGAGTATATGTTTTCAGTTAGTTTTGACTTTTGAACCTTCTGTATATTGGAAAATGTCATCAGAGTAAAAAAAGAAAAAAGGAAACGCTGAAATTGAAAACAGACTGAAACAGAAGAACCTACCTGTATCAAATTGTGAAAATAGCCATATGGAGAAAAAAACCTATTTCAAATGATTTTTTTCAGACTTTATTTATGTGAGAGAGAGTGAGAGAGAGAAAGCATGGGAGGGAGGGAAGTCAAAGGCAGAAGCAGACTTCCAGCTGAGCAGGGAGCCTGATGCGGGACTCGATCCCAGGACTCCTGGATCATAACCTGAGCCAAAGGCAGTCGCTTAACCAACTGAGCCACCCAGGCACCCTCAAATTATTTTTTAACACCTTATGTAAGTTCTCCACTCTTAATAGAATATATTTAAAGGAAAAAAGAACTGGAAAAAATGTAAACCTTACTCAGTAGTCTTATTGTTATTTGCAACATTGGTATTGTAAATTAGAAAATATTTCCTATATATTATAGGATAAAGCAGTGAGCAAATACTTCAATGCCTATAGAAGCTGAGAATTTTGGTTAAGAAAAAAGATATTATTATTTAATGTTATAGTTAGTGCTTTTTTTCTGCTTACAAAATTTGTATCCAGCCCATGAAGATATTCTCCTTTGTTTATTGCAGTTAAACTTTCACATTTAACTCTATGATCCAGCTCTAATTTTTGGCTGTGATATAAGGTAGAGGTCAAAGTGGTTTTGGTTTTGTTTTTGTTCTTTCTCACATGGATTCTAGAAAAACCCTTGATAAAAAAATAGAAAGTAAAGTGTTTAGTTTTTTTTTTTTTTAAAGATTTTGTTTATTTATCTGAGAGAGCACAAACTGGGGGAGTGGCAGAGAAAGAGGGAGAAGCAGGCTTCCCGCCAAGCAGGGAGCCCCACTTGGCACTCGATCCCAGGACCCTGAGATTATGACCTGAGCTAAAGGCAGACGTTTAACCACCTGAGCCACCCAGGTGCCCCAAGAACAGAAAGAAGAAGTTTTGAAATGGACTCTGACCTTAGCTCAACAAGAACACAAGGTTGAGGTCACTGCAAAAATATTTTTTAATGTAGTTAAAAATATAAAGCAGATCATTACATCTAGAGGGTTCAACTAAACCTGATAAAGTATATAAGTGGTAGATGGGGCACCCATAATTATTTTGGCTTTCCCAGATCCTCTACTGCTCAAGAGTTTTATTGTCATTCATTTGCAAAAATAACATCTTTTAAAATTTTAATTATTTTTTTTAAAGATTTTATTTATTTACTTGACAGAGAGAAATCACAAGTAGACGGAGAGGCAGGCAGAGAGAGAGAGAGGGAAGCAGGCTCCCTGCTGAGCAGAGAGCCCAATACGGGACTCGATCCCAGGACCCTGAGATCATGACCTGAGCCGAAGGCAGTGGCTTAACCCACTGAGTCACCCAGGCACCCAAAATTTTAATTATTTTTTAAAGATTTTATTTTTAAGTAATCTCCTCATCCAACATGAAGCTTGAACTTACAACCCTGGGATTGAGAGTTGCATGCTCTACTGACTCAGCCAGCCAGGCACCCCCAAAATAATATATATTTTTAAATATTTTATTTACTTATTTGAGAAAGAGAGAGAGCATGAGTGGTGGGGAAGTGACAAAGGGAGAGGGAAAAGAAGACTTCCAGATGAGCAAGGAAACTCAGGGCTTGATCCCAGGACTCTGAGATCATGACCCAGTCAAAGGCAGATGCTTAATTGGCTCAGCCACTCAGGTGCCCCCAAAACAACTTCTTTAAATCAAAATATAAAGTAGCACCAAGATCTAGGCTCTAGCATCTGCTTTCCTAATTAGTCTTTAATTATTGAGTAGTACCTGTGGAATAATGTTTTTTTTTTCTTTTGCTGCAACCTCTTTGTATCTCAGGTTTCTCTTTTTAGTTATTTCATTGTGTTTTTGTTTTGTTTTGTTTCGATTTGTTCTGAATATAGTTGACATGCAATGTTACATTAGTTTCAGGTATACAGCTTAGTGATTTGACAAATTTGTACATTATGCTGTGTTTACCACAAGTGTAGCTATCATCTTTCTGGTTACATCACTATTACAATATCATTGACTATATTCCTTATCCTCTGCCTTTTATTCCCCAAACTTACTCATTTCAGACCTAGAGGCTTGTATCTCCCCTTCAGCTGTTTTGTCCAACTCCCCACCCATGTTCCTCTCTGACAGTCATCATTGTGTTCTTTGTATTTATAGTTCTGATTCTGCTTTTTGTTTATTCATTTTTTCTAAGGTTTTATTTTTTTTATTGGGGGGAGGAGCAGGGGGAGAGGGACAAACAGACTCTGTGCTGAGCAGGAGCCTCACATGGGGCTCGATTTCAGGACCCTGAGATCATGACCTGAGCCAAAACCAAGAGTCAGATGCCAGACTGAACCACCCAGGAGCTCCTGTTTATTCATTTTCTTAAAGATTCCATTTGTGAAGGACATCATAGAGCATTTATCTTCCTCACTCTTATTCACTTAGTATCATGTCTTCTAGGTCTGTCCATGTTGTTTCAAATGGCACACTTCCATCTTTTTTATGGCTGTGTGATATTCCATTATGTCTATGTGGTGTGCAGATATATATATATATACATATATAATGCCACATTTTTGTATCCTTTTGTTTGGACACTTAGTAACTCAGGTAACTTCCATGTCTTGGCTATGATAAATTATACTGCAGTAAACATAGGGGTGCATATATCTTTTCAATTTAGTGTTTTTGTTTTCCCTGGGTAAATACCCAGTAGTGGAATTATTGGATCATACGGTATTTCTATTTTTAATTATTTGTGTAACCTCTTTACTGTTTTCCACAGTGGCTACACCAGTTTGCACTCCATCTAGCAGTGCACAAGCGTCCCTTTTCTCCACATCCTTGCCAACACTTGTTCTTTCTCGTCTCTTTGACAGGTATGAAGTGATGTTGTGATTTTGATGTGCATTTCCTGATGACGAGTGATGGTCCTATCTTTTCATGTATCTGTTGGCCATCTGTAATATCTTCTTTGGGAAAGTATCTACTCATATCCTCTGCCCATTTTTTTAAAAAGATTTTATTTATTTATTTGACAGACAGGTATCACAAGTAGGCAGAGAGGCAGGCAGAGAGAGAGGGAAGCAGGCTTCCTGCTGAGCAGAGATCCGATGCAGGCCTTGATCCCAGCACCCTGAGATCATGAACTGAGCGGAAGGCAGAGGCTTAACCCATTGAGCCACCCAGGCGCCCCCTCTGCCCATTTTTTAATGGATTGTTTGTTTGTTTGTTTGTTTTTTGATGTTCAGTTGTATAAGTTCTTTATTTTGGATATTAACCTTCTATAGGATATGTCATTTGCAAATATCTTCTCCCATTCAGTATAGGTATCTTTTTATTTTATTGATGATTTCCCTTGTAGTGCAGAAGCTTTTTTTTTTTTTTTTCTTTTTGTGTAGTGCCAATAGTTTATTTTTGCTTTTGTTTCCCTTGCCTTAGGAGACCTACCTAGAAAAATGTTGCTGTGGCTGATGTCAGAGAAATTACTGCCTGTGATTTCTTCTAGGATTTTTTATAGTTTCAAGTCTCATTATTAGGTCTTTAATCCCTTCTGAGCTTGATTTGGAGTATGGTATTAGAAAGCGGACCAATTTCATTCTATTACATATAGCTGTCCCAACTTCTCCAGCATCATTTATTAAAGACTTTTTTTCTCCATTGTATATTCTTGCTTCCTTTATCATAGATTGGACCATATAATTGTAGGTTTATTTCTGGGGTCTCTATTCTGTTCCAATGATATATGTTTTTTGCTATAAAATACAAAGCGGGTGGTAAAGAATAGTATTTTTCAGTCTCCTGTAATTTTACAGAATTGAAAATTTAAATGTTATCCTCTCTCATTATTTTCTTTTAGCTGCCGTCTGTTTTGAGCTCGGATTTGCTGAACACATGAAGAGAATGACATTTGCATTAAATATTAAATTATAAACATTATTTGTTCTTTTAAATATTGCAGCTAATTTTTAGATGTTGTTCTTCACTCTCCATTCAAACAAATGAGGAGTAGGTGGTTGTATATGTTGATTGTACTGACTAAAACAGAACCTTCATATTTCCATTAGAAGTAGACTTTTAAGTGGCTCAGTCGGTTGAATGGCCAGATTCTTGATTTTGGCTCAGGTCATGATCTTGGGGTCCTGGGACCAGCCTCCATGCTCAGTAGGGAGTCTGCTTCTGGATTCTCTCTCTGCCCCTCCCCCTGCTTGCTCTCTTTCTCTTCGTCTAAAATAAGTAAGTAAGTCTTAAAAAAAAAAAAAGGTTGCCTTATCGTACACACTATAAAGACAGAATTGGGTGCTTACTTCATTAGTGCTTACATTAAAATTGGAACAATACAGAGAAGATTAGCACAGTCCCTGCATAAGGATAACATGCAAATTCATGAAGTGTTCCATATATAAAAAACAAGAAAGATTTAAGACTGAATTGGAAAACTTCACAAACTTTGGTTGAATTATTCCAGTTTCTTTTTTTTTTTTTTTTTTTAAGATTTTATTTATTTATTTGACAGAGAGAGTTCACAGTAGACAGATAGGCAGGCAGAGAGAGAGAGAGAAGCAGGCTCCCCGCTGAGCGGAGATTCCCGATGCGGGACTCGATCCCAGGATCCTGAGATCATGACCTGAGCCGAAGGCAGCGGCTTAACCCACTGAGCCACCCAGGCGCCCGAATTATTCCAGTTTCATTTCTACTTTAGTTCTTGGACAAATAGATCACCCTCTCTGAACCAGTTCACTCACCCATAAAAGTTCTCAAACTTTATTGTGAGTCACAGTCCCCTAGAGAGTTTAAAAAAAAAAAATGCAGATAGGGTCCCAGGCTCACTGATGTAGACTTGGGCAGGGGCCTAGGCGTCTATTTTTAATCAAGTTTTCCCAGAAATTTGACAATTTCTGTTTTAGTATGCTCTATGGATTGATGGATTATTCATACCTTTTTTCATTTATGCATGTATATAGAAAGAAACATGTATTAACTAGGGATTGTCATATAGTCATGAGATCATGGAGATGACAGACCCAGCCCTGCCCTGAAAAAGTTCTCCCTTGGGGCGCCTGGGTGGCTCAGTGGGTTAAAGCCTCTGCCTTCTGCTCAGGTCATGATCCCAGGGTCCTGGGATCAAGCCTCACATCGGGCTCTCTGCTCGAGAGCCTGCTTCCTCTTCTCTCTCTCTGCCTGCCTCTCTGCCTGCTTGTGATTTCTGTCAAATAAATAAATAAAATCTTAAAGACAAACAAACTCTCCCTTTCATGAAGAGGCAGACAAACTGTTAATTGCAGTGTGTTGTTATATGCTCTGAAACAGGCTGATGGATGCTGAGGAAGCAAGAAGAAAGGGTATCACACTTGGCCTGGAATTGCGTATCACAGAACATGTCCTTGGTCTTAAAGAGCTAGAGTAATCAACTCAATGAAAAAGAGAGGAGAGCATTTTAGGCACAGAAGAATAAGAAGGCATGAACCACAAGCCGTTTGACAAGCTATAGTATTATTTCTTAAACCATGGGACACTTACCACACTTTAATCAGATTTTGGGTGGTTCATGCTGAGATAAGTCATTACTTAGTGATAGAATTATATGCTTTCCAATTCTCTTCTACATCTTTTGTAAGGAGAACATCTTTTTGGTTCTAGGAGGTAACATCTTTTGTAACATTTGCTAATATCCTTTTAGAGAAGGTAGCCTTAATCTCAGAGCTGGCAGCATTATCTAGGTAGAATTAACATTTATCTTCACTCTGGCAGTTGAAACTAACTTGCTATTTTTGGTAGAAATACAGTTTCCTTTTTTTTTTAAAAAGATTTTATTTATTTATTTGACAGGCAGAGATCACAAGTAGGCAGAGAGGCAGGCAGAGAGAGAGGGAGGAGGAAGCAGGCTCCCTGCTGAGCAGAGAGCACGATGTGGGGCTCGATCCCAGGACCCTGGGATCATGACCTGAGCTGAAGGCAGAGGCTTTAACCCACTGAGCCAACCAGGCACCCCACAGTTTCCTTTTTAAAATAATCTATTTGAGGGGCACCTGGGTGGCTCAGTGGGTTGAGCCTCTGCCTTCGGCCCAGGTCATGATCTCAGGGTCCTGGGATCAGGCCCCGCATCGGGCTTTCTGCTTGGTGGGGAGCCTACTTCCCTCTCTTTCTCTGCCTGCCTCTCTGCCTACTTGTGATATCTCTCTGTCAAATAAATAAATAAAATCTTAAAAAAAAATCTATTTGAGTAGTTAAAATTGATCTATAAAAAATATTAAGTAGCTAGTTCATTTAGTACTTGAGTATGCCAGAAATTGTGAAGAAGGTATATGAATGATTGAAATTTTGAAGCTCAGCATGGAGATAAGTGGCAAGATCTGCCTCAAGCATTATGCTCGCCTGCACCCCCACTCTGTCACCCGCTGGGAGAGGAAGTGTGGCCACACCAACCTTGCCCCAAGCAGAAGGGCTAATAAGGCCCCTCCATCGGTCCTTCCTTTGCCCTCAGGGTGGTCTCCAGCTGGAGCACCAAGGTCCTGGGATGTCAATAAAGTTTCCCTTCCACTGCCCAGAGCAGTAAAAAGAAGAAGGAAGAAGAAGAGGAAGGGGAGGATGAGGAAGAAGAAGAAGAGGAAAAGGAGGAAGAAGGAGACTAAGAAGAAATTATGAGGGACCCTAGAAGGTAGTAAGTAGAGGGAATTCACAAATAGGTCTGGCTAAAGATAATCCAAAGCTGTTCTTTTTTTTTTTTTTTTAAAGATTTTATTCATTTATTTGTTAGAGAGCCCAAGAGGGGAAGTGGCAGGCAGAGGGAGAAGCAAGCTCTTGCCAAGCAAGGAGCCCGATGCGGGACTTGATCCCAGGATCACGTGATCATGACCTGAGTCAAAGGCAGATAGATGCTCAACTGACTGAGCCACCCAGGTACCCGCCAAAGCTGTTCTTGATGGATTTGTCTATTTTCATTAAGTCAGAGGAGAGTTCAGAAATGAGTGAAGTTGATCCCTTTAAGGGCCTTCAGCCCCATTTAGCTGATAGCTATAGCTTAGGTTTGAACTAAATGTCTAGTTTAGAAATATAAAGCAGGACAATTCTATAGACTAAGACAATTATACAGACTATAACTCTACAGAGTTATAAAGGTAATATTCCATGCAAAAATTTTATAAGAAATGGAATATAACAAAATTACTGCTCTCTGATTATAGGTACTAAATATATGTACCAATAAAAATCAAAGCAAAAAGGAGCGCTTGCCTGGATCAGTTGGTAGAGCGTGAGACTCTTGGTGTCAGGGTTGGAAGTTCAAGCCCCATGCTGGATGTAGAGATTACTCAAAAATACAATCTTTAGGGGCACCCAGGTGGTGCAGTTGGTTGAGCATCTGACTCTTGGTTTTGGCTCAGGTCATGAACTTGGGCTTCTGAGATTGAGCCCCGTGTTGGGCTCTGTGCTGAGCTTAGAGTCTGCTTTCCCTCTCCCACTGCCCCTACCTGCCCCCTGCCTCCTCCCTCCCTCATCTCAAATAAATAAATCTTTAAAATATCTTAAAAAGTCAAGATGGGCGCCTGGGGTGGTGCAGTCAGTTAGGTGTGTGACTCTTTGTTTCGGCACAGGTTATGATCTCAGGGCCATGAGATTGAGCCTTTGTGGGGCTCTGTGCTCAGTGGGCAGTCAGCTTCTCTCCCTCTCCCTCTGCCCCTCTCCACCTCACTCTCTCTCTAAAATAAACCTTAAAAAAAAAAATCAAAACCAAGAAACTCTTCTACCATGTAATTTGGGTGAAATATTTCATACTTCTGGTAGCCCACTCCCTTGAAATCTGGATGCACATGTGTTGTCAAGTCATTGTTCCCCCACAGAGATTGGGCCAGGCATGACTGCCAGCTGCTCCAAAGCAGTGACTCTATTTGGTCATGGAGCCAGATGCCAGACATCTGTCTTCTATTAACTAGGATCAAAATGAAGCCCTCTCCACTGGATGATTTAACGTATAACATATGACCTAAGCAAGGATTGCCCTGTTGCCTACAGAGCAAAATCTCAATTGCAAGACTTTCTTTCCCACCT
Organism: Mustela erminea; assembly: GCF_009829155.1. Classification (NCBI taxonomy): domain Eukaryota; kingdom Metazoa; phylum Chordata; class Mammalia; order Carnivora; family Mustelidae; genus Mustela; species Mustela erminea. Next base: position 65,322,145 of record NC_045616.1, read on the forward strand.
TCTCAGTCGCTATGATGATACAGGTATTTGCAATATGGCCTTTTGCTTTTGGTTGTTTTTTTTGTTCATTTTTTCCTAATGCTGGCCTGCCTTATTTTTTCACATACTTTTTAGGCTCTCCTCCTTTCCTTGTCCTTAGACTTTCTACAGGACCCTCTCTCCTTTTCTCTCTGTTTGATCCAAAGAGCTCAGCCATTTTCTGAGCCTCCTCATTTAAGTTTTGGCTGATTTTAGAATTTGTATTACAAACTCTGGCCTCTTATTCCCAGTTCAGTATGTTCAGATGCCTCCTGAATCCATTTGGATGTCCTCAAATGTAATGCATCCTAACCTAGATCTTCCTAGTGAATTAAATCTCCTTAAGTGATCCGATTTTTGACTATCAGTTACTGAGGCCGATAAAATGACACACTCCATGCTATGACTTCACCTCCCATTTGTTGGTCTGCTGTTCAATTTTTTTTAAAAGATTATATTTATTTATTTGACAGACAGAGATCACAAGTAGGCAGAGAGTCAGGCAGAGAGGAGGAAGCAGGCTCTCGGCTCAGCGCCTGATGCGGGGCTAGATCCCAGGACCCTGGGATCATGACCTGAGCTGAAGGCAGAGGCTTTAACCCACTGAGCCACCCAGGTTCCCCTGCTTTTCAAATTTTTGTGTCCCCAGAAGAATGGACAATGTTAGCTGATTGTGCACCCATAGAATTAAGGAAGCCATCTTTTGTTGCTTCCAAATCTCTCTCTACCTCCATCCCCCCACCCCCAGCTTGCTTGCTTCCTTCCTTTCTTTGAAAACATTCAGGAATGGAGTTGTTGAAAATTTTAAAAATCATTAAATTTCAGATTACTGAGGAATACTTATGAGGAATACTGAACAACTTCAGTTGCTAGCAAATGCACTACTTAGAACTTTAAAAGTTCCAAAATATATTATCTAGTATACTATAGTTGAATTTTTAAAAATTATATTTACATGTTTTATAATAAAATTAGCAAAATAAGTTTCACCTTCTGTTTATCTGTCATAAATTAACAGTAGACATTTTTCATGGAGGTCAGAGTAGAATTTCATAAGTATAGATTCACGTTTGTTGCCTTTCAATGAGTAATATCTTAATGGTACATACTTAATGATAAGTGAGCTGATGATAGACTGTCACATAATTTATATATATAGTTACATACAGGGCAACATTTGGGGGTGTCCACAAAAGGAAATAAAACATGTTATTTCAAATAAATAATAATTCACAATTTAACCAAGAAATTAAAAGTGACACCAAAAAATACTACTATAAGTTTAGTGCCTCAGGGGGCGCCTGGGTGGCTCAGTGGGTTAAAGCCTCTGCCTTCGGCTCAGGTCATGATTCCAGGGTCCTGGGATCGAGCCCCGCATCGGGCTCTCTGCTCAGCAGGGAGCCCGCTTCCTCCTCTCTCTCTGTCTGCCTCTCTGCCTGCTTGAGATCTCTGTCTGTCAAAAAAAAAAAAAAAATCTTTAAAAAAGATTAGTGCCTCAGATTCAAAACCATACCCAGCAAGAATTATAACCGTCCCCCTGAGAGTGGAGTTCTGAGTAGGGGTAGTTGATGGGGTTAAGGCCTCAAATGGGAAAAGCAGACTTTGGATAAGGAACCAAAGAGGTTCCTGGACTCTGGGCAGAGGGTCATGGAATTAATAAACTGGGCAATGTTGTTTTATGAAGTAAAAACCTTTCTGGTTGCTGGTAACAGACAGAACTCCACTTGGCTTAAGCTACAAAAGACACCAAGAACTTGAGGGGTTCCGATAACTTTAGGTATGACTGAATCTAGGTTCTAGGTGTTATCACTGAATACTGGCTCTGGCTCTGTTTTTGGTTCTCTGGCTCTGCTTTTTGCTAGGTTGGTTTTACTGTCCGGTACAGTTGCTCCAGATTATGACAAAGAGAGATGTTAGCAGCCCCAGGCTCACAGTCTGGCAAATGCTAACTCTTGCAGGAAAACATTTCTTCTCAGTTCCAACAAAAGTCCCAGGACTAACTGTGACTGGTCTGACTCATGTGACATGTCCATTGCTAGGCAAACCTGGGTCATCTACCATTACCTCTGGAGCCACGGAATGGGATTCTGTCCCCAAAAGGAAAAGAATGATTCTGTCTCTAGAAGATATACCACTACCTGGGGTAGGAAAAAAAGCAAAGGAGGGGACATGAGGACAAGAAAAGAATATGAATAAATCCATTCTTATTTCAAATTTTGGCTGAGATTCATCCTGGCAAACCAACAGCAAAATGTTTTCATGCCAGAAAGCTTAGATGGCTTTAGTTCAGAGTTTCTTTCTTTTCTTTTTTTTAAGATTTTATTTATTTGAGAGAGAGAGAGAGAGCACCAGCAGGGGGAGTGGGAGAAGAAGCAGACTCCCACTGAGCAGGGAGCCCGATGTGGGGCTCGATCCCAGGACTCTGGGATCATGACCTGAGCCGAAGGCAGATGCTTAACTGACTGAGCCAGCCAGGCGCCCCCAGAGTTTCTTGATTTTAAAAAAAATTATCATTCATGGGGCGCCTGGGTGGCTCAGTGGGTTAAAGCCTCTGCTTTCAGCTCAGGTCATGATCCTGGGGTCCTGGGGTCGAGACCCGCATCGGGCTCTCTGCTCGGCAGGGAGCCTCCTTCCCTTCCTCTCTCTCTGCCTGCCTCTCTGCCTACTTGTGATCTCTGTCTGTCAAATAAATAAATAAAATCTTAAAAAATAAAAAAATAAAAAATTATCATTCAAAAAGAGTCATTTCCCTGAAGAGCATTTTTAGACATGTTTTTGCCTACTCACCTGCCTGTGAGGTTTTAATACCACAGATTTACTGTATATGTTTATTACTATATGTATATCTGTGCTTTATACATGAGAAGAGTAAGTATAAAGCTAACTCTTTTTATCTAATGCAGGGTTAAGAACAACAAAATTTTAAGTCAAAATTTTAGTTAACTTGAAAATCAGGGGCACCTGGCTTGCTCAGTCATTAGAGCATGTGACTCTTGATCTCCAGGTTGTGAATCTGAGCCCCATGTTGGGTATAGAGATAATTTAAAAATAAAATCTTAAAAATAAAAAATCAAAGCTATTAACGTTTAACTTTATAACTGTATTTGCCAAGTAACTTTTAATAAATTATTTACTTATAAACTGCAGTGTATCAAATAATATATACATGTTAGCAATTTTGGAATTATATAATAATAGCAAAGTAATTGATATAAAAACATTCAAAATAGTTACTTTTTCAGGAAAAGAGAAACAACTGAAGAAAATTAAATCTCCTAAGTATTAACTTTCAACTTTTGTGTGATATGAGAAAGTGGCTTTTAAATGCTAGATACTTACTCAGATATTGTTGACACTTCTTTTCTGCACTTGAAATAATGATGGGTTAACTTTTTTTTTTTAACTTTAGAGAGAGAGAAAGAGTGGCGGGGGTGGGGGCAGGGATAGATAGGGGCAGAAGGGAGTGGGGAGAGAGAGAATCTCAAGTAGATTCCTTGTTGATTGCGGAGCCTGATGCAGGGCACAGTCTCACAACCCTGAGCCAAAATCAAGAGTCAGAAGCTTAATGGAACGAACCTAGATGTCCATCAACAGATGAATGGATAAAGAAGATGTGGTATTTATACACACACACACACCGGAATACTATGCAGCCATCAAAAGAAATGAAATCTTGCCATTTGCGATGATGTGGATGGAGCTAGAGGGTATTATGCTGAGCAAAATAAGTCAATTGGAGAAAGACAACTATCATATGATCTCCCTGACATGAGGAAGTGGAGATGCAATGTTGGGGGCTTGGGGGTAGGAAAGGAATAAATGAAACAAGATGGGATCGGGAGGGAGACAAACCATAAGAGACTCTTAATTTCACAAAACAAACTGAGGGTTGCTGGGGGTAAGGGGGTAGGGAGAGGGTAGTTGGGTTATGGACATTGGGGAGGGTATGTGCTATGGTGAGTGCTTGGGCTCTTCCCGTTATTCCATCATTTCGAGACATTTGAAGGTGCTGATTCATTTTTCTTGTTCATTCATACATTCATTCCATCCATTCATTCATTACTTATACTTGCTTTTCTAAAGATATTTTCCTAAAAGTGAGAACTGAAACAAAAAGTCCATATGAGGTAAAAAGAAGAAGGAAATCTTCCAGTCCCTAAAGTTAATATAAGTTCTGAGACCAAGCACATGAAGTGTACCCCTAAGCTTTGTCCTAAAGGGAGATTGCATTCCTCCTTCATGCATCTCCCATTGAGTGAGAGAATAGCTGTAAACTAAGTTTACATTATCTCAGGAGTTCTTATATAATGATTTTTACAAAATAAAATATACTTGGCATGTGAGATCTAATCACCTCCTGTCAGTGTACATTGGAAATTACAGATATTATTGGAGAAACAATCTTGTAGAAATGTAAAATATTCTTTCCAAGCCCATAATGAAGCACTTTATCATTTTGGCCATATTAACATATGTCAACAATGTAGCATCGAACACTGAGTTAATCAACAGTATAATTTTGGAGGGGAGAAAAGATCTTGCTAGTGATACTTTCTATAATGAAGGCCAAAGAGTGTTTCAGACTTGAATTAGTTGGTTGGTTAGCCCAGTCCTTTACTCGGAGAGAATAGACCTGGCTTATGAGAGTTAATTCATACCATTTGGAGGTTGAAACAGCTATAACGCTGCTTTGGAATGTCCTAAATTGTACCTATGAGACCTGTTTTTGACAGATGTGTTCATGTAGTTTAGTCAATTGACATATGGAATTTTTATGTATAAGTTATGCAAAAGTTTCAGCATGTAACATTTATTAGTGCTTCCACTGGCATGGAGAGACAGATGGTATACACATTACTTGCCAAAGCAGGCTTTGCAGTGGCCTTACAAGTCTGAATTTGCCCAGTTACCCAGGTCACTTAACCACTGCCTCCCCCCCAACCCCCCCACCCCTTATCCACCCAACACACACGTGCGTAAGAGGCCAAACCCTCCCTCCTCTGACCCTGGAATTTGCTATAGGAATTCCCTCCCAATTGCTTGACTTAAAATTTCCCTTCTTTCCTTCTCCTTCCTTGGCCCAGATCCCTACCTCCTCTGTCTTTTCACTCCCTCCAGCTGGTCCAGGGTGAGGTCTGGAGGGTGAGGTAGGGAAGAACACTCCCCTACAGCTGTTTTCAGCCCCCACCTATCCCTAATGTTAACCTTGGCAGCATCCAGCCCACTTCCCCCACATTAACCCCAAAGTCCTCCTCTCTTTAAGTTTCAGCTGCAGTAATGAAAGGTCCAGTTGGAAGAGCTTCAGATTAATCTTCTGTCCCAGTTATTATTTTTATTTTTATTTTATTTATTTTTTAGAAGGAGTGATAAAAAGAGGGTGGTGGGTGGGCACAGAGGGAGAGGAAGAGGAAGCAGGCTCCACACGCAGCTCAGAGCCTGACAAGGGGCTCGATCTTATATCATGAGATCATGACCTGAGCTGAAATCAAGAGTTGGATGCTTAACTGACTAAGCCACTCAGGCACATACCCCTGCTTTTTTTAAAAAAGTAAGCTCTATGTGGGGTTTGAACTCAGGACCTCGGGATCAAGAGTCATATGCTCTACTGACTGAGCCAGCTGGTTTAAAGAAAAACAGAGGGTGAAGGAAATGTCTTTCCTTCTTGTAGGATCTACATGAAATAGCACATGAGGGGCACTCTCCCTCTGCGCTGCCCCCCTGGTAACATACACTCTCTCTCCCGCTCTCTTTCTCTCCCAAATAAAAAAATAAATCTTAAAAAAAAAAAAACTAAATAAAGATTCTTACCTATCAATAAGAACCACTCCCTGAGGCACCTAGGTGGCTCAGTGGGTTGAAGCCTCTGCCTTCAACTCAGGTCATGATCCCAGGGTCCTGGAATCGAGCCCCACATCAGACTTTCTGCTCAGCGGGGAGCCTGCTTCCTCCTCTCTGCCTGACTCTCCATCTACTTGTGATCTCTGTCTGTCAAATAAGTAAATAAAATCTTAAAAAAAAAATAAGAACCACTCCCAAAAAGAAGTTGGGTAAAGAAAATGAAAGAACAATTCACAAAGGAATGTTTTTTGAATATGTATGTTCATCACTACTGGGCCTTTGGCTAAGATCAAGTGAATATGTGTGTTCAACCTCAACTGTAAGTGAGGACATGTCATTTAAAATGAGATTTTTATTTTTCTTATATTCATGATGAAAAGTTTAAAAGAATACAGTGCTCGATCCTGGCCAGGCAGTGGGGAAGCAGGCACTCTCCTGTGTTAAATAGATTGTTCCCACACAGGTGGGAATGAGGATGGAGTGTGGGAGAAGGGGGTAGAATTAGTCAGCAGTAAAGAGCACAGTGTGGGAAGAGCCTGGGCATGGTATTAGTCCTACCTGGCCTAGCTGCAGGGTTTATGAAAGTCCTTGTTGGGGTAGGAATGAAGGTGGACAGCAGGAGAGCTGAAAGAGCAAGGGAGAAACAGATCCAAGAAGGTACTAGGAAAGAGTGATCTCTGATGCCATTACAGCTATATTTCCCTTGATAAATTCTTCTTTGCTCATGCTTTTGATTTTTACAGAGCCTCCCAAGAATCAACTCATGAACCAGCACACATTTATACTCTTAAAAATTGTATTTATTTTCAACATTTATATCAGGAAGTGTAACACAGTGGTAGAAACAAGCAAGGACTAACATTTAAGGGTGGTGCAGATAGTGAAGGCACCCCGTTTGGGCAGAGAGGGATAACAATGAGAGTTCCGATCTCAGTTTACTATCTGTGGGGTTTCAGGAACAACAATCTCTCTTACTTGTTTCCTATATATTTGTATTTCTGTAAGCAGGAATAATACTGCTTCACTTTACAATGTTGTTGGGATCAAGTAAAATGACATATGTGAAATCCTGAGAATTAGTATGTGCTCAATAAAAGTAGGTTCCCTTCCTTGTTGAGAACAGCAGCAAAGGGACTGCTTAGTTTACAGGTGTCACCACAAATTTCTTATGTGGTCTGCTTCCATCCCAGACAGGCCACGAGGCCTCATGCTGCCTGGGGGTCTTGCTAACACTTGATAATAGTTGATGACCAAGACAAAAAAAAAAAAAAAGCTGCTTCCTGTTTTGTTGTTGTTTAGGCTGAGAGGAAATCTGTGACTTCTGGTAAAATACTGATGGGTTCAATCTAGCAGTGCCTCCCTCATCTCCCTGGCTGCACAGCCTCATATGTTGTTGGTCTGCATAAAACTTAGAGATTATGTGACCCCATCTGGTGAGGAAATGGAGAGCAGGAGGCAGGCAAACTGGAGCCCCAAAGAGTCCTCTAAGTTGCTTTAATCAAATTGGAGTGGCAGCCATCTAATAAATGCAGATGGGTCTCAGAGTTTGGGGATTACCTGTGGCCATCCTACCAAGGACACAAAACCTCATGGTAAGGCAAAACAGAAAGGTCAGGGATGGAAGCCCATAACCAGGGCTTGGTGGAGGTGTAACGGTTCCATCGCACACTGAGACACATGGCACTGGGTCAGGGGGCTTCTGGCACTGCTGCTGCCATTGTTACTGTTGTCTTTTCACAGGTAGTGTGGTGTGTCCAAAAAAAAAAAAAAAAAAAAGATCGACATCAGAAATGGAAGATCAAGATGTTAATTTCCTCACTGCTGCCTTGCTGGTTAGCGGTGCTCAAACCTTCACATGCTTCAAAATCATCTGGTGGGCTTGCCAAGACCCAGATTCAAGAGCCCAACCCCCAGGATTTCTGGTATAGGCCCGAGAATGTGCATTTCTAATAAACTCCCAGGTACTCCCAAGGCTACAGGGCCAGGTGGGCCCTGAGAAGAGCCATCCAAGATAATTTTTTATGCCCATAATAAATATATTTTTTAAAATTTACATATAATGTATTATTTGCCCCAGGGCTACTGGTCTGTGAGTCATCAAGCTTACACAATTCACAGCACTCTCCATAGCACATACCCTCCCCAATGTCCACAACCCAGCCATCCTATCCCTACTCCCTCCAGCAACCCTCAGTTTGTTTCATGAGATTAAGAATCTCTTATGGATTGTCTCCCTCCCAATCCCATCTTGTTTCATTTTTTCCCTTCCTATCCCCCCACAACTCCCTTCCCTGCCTCTCAAATTCCTCATATCAAAGAGATCATATGATAAATGTCTTTCTCTGTATTTCGCTTAGCATAATACCCTCTAGTTCCATCCAGATTGTTGAGAATGGCAAGATTTCGGGGGTTTTTTGATGGCTGCATAGTGTTCCATTTTGTGTATGTGTGTATATATATACATATATATATTTATATTTATATTTAAATATATATTCAAATATAAATTTATATGTATTTAAATTTATATATCTTTATATTTATACTTCTTTATCCATTCATCTGTTGATGGACATCTAGATTCTTTCCATAGTTTGGCTATTGCGGACATTGCTGCTATAAACATTGGGGTGCAGGTGCCCCTTTGGATCACTACATTTGTATCTTTAGGGTAAATACTCAAGGTAATTTTTTAGAGAACTTATGGCCCTGTTGCTAGGGGGTTCACCCTGAAGATGAATTTGTTCCCCTGAACCCACTCCCACTTGGATCAGTCTTCCCTAGTTTCTTTTGTTTTAGTTTTTTTTTTTTTTTAAAGATTTTATTTATTTGAGAAAGAGAAAGAGTGAGAGAGAGTGTGAGACGGGAGGAGGTCAGAGGGAGAAGCAGACTCCCCATGGAGCTAGGAGCCCGATGTGGGACTCCATCCCGCGACTCCAGGATCATGACCTGAGCCGAAGGCAGTCAACCAACCAGCTGGCACCCAGTCTTCCCTAGTTTCAAAAAAATAAAAATCATCATCTCAATTTCCATTGTTTAAAACAAGGGATATTGGGGTGACTAAGTGGCTTGGTTGGTTAAGCATCTGACTCTTGGTTTCAGCTTGGGTGGTGATCTTGTGGGTTATGGGATAGAGCCTGAGTGGGGCTCTGTGCCCAGTGCAGAGTCTGCTTGAGATTCTCTCCCTCCCCCAACTCACATGTGTGCCTGCACTCTTTCTCTTTCTCTCAAATAAATGATTCTCTTTTTTTTCTAATTTTTTTAAAAAGATTTTATTTATTTATTTGACAGACAGAGATCACAAGTAGGCTGAGAGGCAGGCAGAGAGAGAGAGGTGGAAGCAGGCTCCCCACTGAGCAGAGAGCCTGATGCGGGGCTCGATCCCCGGACCCTGGGATCATGACCCGAGCCAAAGGCAGAGGCTTTAACCCACTGAGCCACCCAGGCACCCCTCAAATAAATGATTCTTTAAAAAACAAAACCAAGGGATTTATCAACTGCAGCAAAAACGACAGTTTATAATACAGATACATTGAAGTCCAGATTAGTGATCTTCAAGACTGGGGGTGCCTGGGTGGGTCAGTTGTTAATCATCTGCTTTTGGCTCAGTTCATGATTCCCAGGGTCCTGGGATTGAGCCCCTCATCGGGCTCTCTGCTCATCACAAAACCTCCTTCTCCTTCTACTCCCCCAGCTTGTATTCCCTTTTTCACTCTCTCAAATAAATAAATAAAATCTTTTTTAAAAATCACAATAATCACTGAAAAGCTAAAAAAAAAAAAAGTAATCCCCAAGACTGCTGAACTTTGGGAATATCTGGAAAACTGAACAGGAGGGCAAGGGGGAAGGAAGGGATAAAGGAATGAAGGCAGCCTTCCCAGGCCTCACACCCAGATATTCCAATTTAATTAGTTCAGGGTAAGGTCCTGGAAGGAACCTGGTTTAAAAGCTCCCATATGACTTCAACTGGCACCCGGGTCTGAGAACTGCAGGTCTATATCACTGGTTCTCAAATTTGCCTACACGTTGGGGAGCACTTGGAAAGTTTTAAAAAATTCTGATACTTCTGTCAAATTTTCAAAGATTCTGATTTATAATGGGATGAAGCTTGGGCAGCCGGAGCTTTAAAATCTCTTCCAGTCATATGCTGATCAATGTATTCTAGATTTAACAAGTCAGATTGATGGCTTGGTCCCCCTCTCTGGACACACTCTACCACAGTGGTTCTCAAACTGTGGTCCCTGGACCAGCATCAGCATCACGTGGGAACTTTTTAGAAATGCAGTGTTCAGGCGATGCCTCACCACTGGATCACCATTCCTGACCACTGACTCAGGAATCAGCTTCTAACAAGCCCCTAACCCAGAAACTCAGATGCCCCGTTGAGTCAGAGAACTCCTCCGTATCATCCTGTCTGTTATCTGAGAGTTCCTCTTGCCATCCTCCCAGAGACCAGCCAGCGTTAGAGGCAAAGACTTCGGTCCTCTGACTGTGAGGCAACACCAAATCCCCAGCTTCTGGATGAGCAAAGCCAAACTTCTTGGTGTGACTGAGTTCTTATACAATCTGTGAAGCTTTTGTTGGCTGGAAACTGATGTCATTTAAATGGGAGGGTCAGTAATGGGCCACAGCTGCAATCTTGGTCAAAATGACAAGCAAAGACCCAATTAACAGACGGAAGGCAGGCAACATAAAGCAAACGTCGATCCCTGTTGTCTGGGCTGGGAAACAAGGCCGTGAAATATGAGGGGAAGAGGGGAGCAAAAGCGCCTGCGCCAGGAGAAACCAGGAAGGCCCTGGTTTGGGAGGTTTTTCCTCGAATACTAATGCCCTTCAAGTTTGTCGGCACAGCCGGTGAAGTCTGTTTTCCTCTTTATAGGGCCCTGCTTTCTTGCTGAGAGAAAGAACCTGTGTGTACTGTGTTAATACTGAAAATAAATATTCTTGATCATGCCAGAGCCAGGCAAGGAACAAACACACAGCAGCCTGACAGAACATGGTAAGATCAAGCAATTTGTACAAAGGAGGTTTAACCTGTTTGACAAAGGACTCCTTTGCTGACTCCCATAAACCACTTGATTCTGATTCAGTTCAGCCCAGGCTTAGATGGGGGAAATGGCACAGACACTGCCTTAAAGCAGATCATACTCTGGCAGGGAAGAGAGGAAGCAAGTATATTTCTACACGGTGTGCTGATTACTGCTTGAATATGGTGCAGTTAGAATACAGAGGAGAGAAGGATTAATCCTGGGTTGGGGTGAAGGTGAGGTAGTCAGGGAAGTCTTCATGGAAGCAGACCCTGGAGCTGGATTTTGGAGGCAAAATAGATTGTTTGGCAATCAAAGTGGGTGGAGGGTTTTCAGCCTGGGAAGGGCCTGAGGTGGGGGGAAACAACATACTGAGTATTATTTTGTTTTTTTGTTTGTTTGTTTGTTTTGTTTTGTTTTTTAGATTTTCTCTTTTGAGGGGAGTGAGGGGGTAGAAGGGGAGAGTGAGAGAGAGAAACCCAAGCAGTCTCTGTGCTGAATATGGAGCCTAAGTGGGGAGTGGGGGGGAGCTCAATCCTGAGATCATAACTGGGGCTGAAACCAAGAGTTGGATACTGAGCCAACTGAACCACCCAGGTGCCTCTTGAGTATTGTTATTTTTTTAAAAGATTTTATTTATTCATCTAACAGACAGATCACAAGTAGGCAGAGAGTCAGGCAGAGAGAGAGGGAGGGAAGAAGACTCCCTGCTGAGCAGAGAGCCTGATGCAGGGCTCCATCCCAGGACCCTGGGATCATGACCTGAGCCAAAGGCAGAGACTTTAACCCATTGAGCCACCCAGGCACCCTGCCACTTGAGTATTGTTAATGGGTAAATCATGAGGTGGGGAGTGACAAGGTATGTGACTGTAGAGTTGAACAGGGCTAACGACTTTTTAGGCTAAGCTTAAAAAACTTGAATTTGGTTATGCTAATCTGTAGTTAGCAGACCTAGCTGATGACCAGAATTACCTGGGAAACCTCGAGAGGTTCTCATTCAGTAGGTCTGGGTGGGCCCTGTGATGTGTGCTGCCCAAGTAGGCAGGAAGAGAGAAGCTGACCAAGTAAAGCAAAGTGGCAAGAGTAGACGATACTGGAAAAGCAGTTTGGGGGTTAGCTCAGTGGCTTATGGAATAACTAGGTGTCTACCCACTTTTTTTTTTTTTAAGATTTTATTTATTTGAGAGAGAGATAGAGAGAGAGAGAGAACAAGCAGGGAGAAAGGCAGAAAGAGAGGGAGAAGCAGGATTCTCAATGAGCAGGGAGCCTGATGTGGGGCTCGATGCCAGGACCCTGGGATCATGTCCTGAGCTGAAGGCAGATGCCTAACCAGCTGAGTCAACCAGGCACCCCAGTGTCTACCCACTTTTAAAAGAAATGTTTAAGTTTTTGAGACTGGCTTTTGTGAAATCCTTATTCAGTGGTTATTGTTGGAGAACATTTGCTGATGTGCATTGGGCCAAAAAGAGTGTTACCCTTTAGCTGGAGTGCCTGGCTGGCTCAGTCAGGAGAACATGCAACTCTTGATCTTGGAGTTGTGAGAGCGAGCCCCATGTTGGGTGTAGAGATTACTTAAAAATGAAAAAAATCTTAAAAAAAGAAAAAGAAAATTGCTAATGGGTTTGGCACCTATTTTTTTGTGCTGTAAGTCAAGTAGTAATACTAATGGCAACAAATGAAGCATGATAAGATTTATTGTTATAACAGGTACTTAATAATATGTTTTTTCTAAAACTTGATAAAAATAAATGTTTAAATTTACTTTGCCTACAAAATAAAATTAACAGACACAAATTCCTCTGAGTGAGGACAAGATTGCTCAAGGAAGAACTACAGGCACTAATAGTGAGTGTCTACCACAAATAAGCAAATCAGGAAAGGAGCTTAAAGTAGAGCAAATCCTTGGGCCAGAAATAATACTCTGCTGGAAATTCTATTGGAAGCACCAGCTTTTGAACCACATCCTTTCACTGCCTTGGAAAAGTCAGTCATAAATTTTCCAGGTGTCTTGTTTGGAACCAACATACAGTATTTGAGCTCTCTGACCATCATAAAAATATGATACACATGAAAATAGCTTTCTACCAAAATTATATGTTTTATTATGTGGTGTGCTGACTTATCTGAAATGAATAATGTAAGTTATTGTAGAGTCTAATTATTAAAGATTTTATATCATGATGTAGTAGCTTTTATTTCCCGAAGATTGTAGTAATAATATCTGCCTCACACACTTTTTATGTGGTGATTTTGACAGTCTGTCCATTGAGAGTTGAGAGTCTATGTTTTTTTTTAAATATTTTATTTATTTATTTGACAGACAGAGATCACAAATAGGCAGAGAGGCAGACACAGAGAGAGAGGGAAGCAGGCTCCCCGAGGAGCAGAGAACCCGATGCATGGCTTGATCCCAGGACCCTGAGATCATGGCCTGAGCCAAAGGCAGAGGCTTAACCCACTGAGCCACACAAGCACCCTGAGAGTCTATGTTCTTTTTATGAATTAAATTGTGGTTCCCTCAAAATTCATATATTGAAGTCCTAGGACCTCAGAATGTGACCTTATTTGGACATAGAGTTCTTAGGTAGGTTATCAAGTTAAAGTCATTAGGTTCAGCTCTAAACCAGTATGACTTGTGTCAAAAAGGGGGGTCATGAAGACACAGGGAGAAGATGGCCATCTACAGGCCAAGGAGAGAGGCCTAGAACAGATCCTTCCTCTCAAACCTGAGAAAGAACCAACCCTGCTGATACCTTGTGGACATCTAGCTTCCAGAACTGTGAGACAATGAATTTCTGTTGTTTAAGCTACCCAGTCAGTGGTACTTTGTTACGGCAGGCCCAACAAAGGAACACAGTTCCCTCTTCTTGAAACTGAGGGACTTGTCACTACAATGGAAATGATACTATTTTGTAACTTCCTAGGTTAGATGATAGAAGGCAATAAAGCTTCCATTGGTTCTCTTGGGAGAGACTGTCCAGCCATGTTGTGATGAGTTCAGGCCACTTGAAAAGGTCACATATTGGTGTTCTCACAGTCCCAGCTGACAGCTAGCATCAGCTGCTAGAGATGTAAATAAATGTATTTCCAAATGATACCTATTCCCAGCCCTGGATCACCCTAGCCTTCAGATTTTTCTAGCTGAGTCCTTGGATATTGTACTGCAGGGACCTAGCAACCCCAACATGCCCCTTGTGAATTTCTGACTCCCTGAGGTCACAAACGTGATAAAATGCTCTTTCACGCCAGTGAGTTTTGAGATAATTTGTTACCTAGTAGATGGTAACAAGTCTTTAAAATTACCTTTGTTCACAAATTTTTACTTTCCATGGCTGGTATGTTTATTGAAACCATCAGATACTTTATTTATTTTTTTAAAGATTTATTTTATTTATTTATTTGACAGACAGAGATCACAAGTTGGCGAGAGGCAGGTAGAGAGAGAGGAGGAAGCAGGCTCCCCACAGAGCAGAGAGCCTGTTGCAGGAACTCGATCCCAGGATCCTGGGATCATGACCTAAGCTGAAGGCAGAGGCTTTAACCCACTGAGCCACCCAGGCGCCTGGATCCTACATGTAAGTCACCCCTCACTTCTCTTGGCTCTTCATGACATTAGGCTCAGATGTTAGAAACAGTAGGTGACTCTGCCTTAAGTTAATTTAACAGAACACCAATGAATGGATTTCTGACAGTCTGCACAGGACAGACAACAGTGGCTCAGGGTTGAAGATAGGAATTTCAGAACAACTTCTGAGATGAATACGCGTTTACTAGCAAGGTTTGTGCGGTTTTTCTGGAGCAGGGGAGGAATCTTGGAACCTCAAGGCAATACTTTCCTCTTCTAGGGAACAGAATCCAGGAAAAAATAAAGCAAAAGTGCTGACCTATGGGGGGGGGCAAAAATAGTGGCTGTTCCAGAAGAATCAGTTGGGAAGCAGATTGTGGCAGCATCTCAAATCTCAATGAAACTGGGCAGCACTGCCAAGCTGGTGACCTACGAGGTAAGCGTCTGAGTGCCTCATAATCAGGGTCTGGGAAGAAGATATGGACCAGTCTTCTCTGAGGAGCTGTGTTCCCCAGGCTTAAGGTATCAAACCTAAGGAAAATGCAGGTTGTAAACCTACCCAATTATTTCCTAGCTTGCTCTTCTTTTTAGATTTTTGCTTTGCCTTTCATTGTGGTTTTGATAGAATTCATTTTCAGCAATTCTAAATTTTGTCAGGGGTTGGGAGAATTAAAAAGCAAACAAACAGCTTTATTGAGGATTAGTGGCTATCTAATACAATGCACATATTTAAAGTGTACAGTTTGATAAATCTGGACATATGTATATAACCATCATCGTGATCAGGGTAGTGAACCTATCTACCACTCCTAAAAGTTCCATGGCTCTTTTAAGTCCCTGCTTGTGTCCTTTCATGCCCTGCTCAGGACTGGGGGAGTTTTAATCCATACACTTCAGCCTTGCTTGGGAAGCATATTGTCCCTAGTGGTAGTGCCCACTGGCTTGCTGAAGAAATATCCTGGATAAAAAGGGAAGTGGAGGGTGCCTGGGTGGCTCAGCGGGTTAAGCCTCTGCCTTCATCTCCGGTCATGATCCCAGTGTCCTGGGATGGAGCCCCGCGTCGTGCTCTCTGCTCAGTGGAGAGCCGGCTTCCCCCTGCCCCTTCTGCTTGCCTCTCTGCCTACTTGTAATCTCTGTCTGTTGAATAAATAAATAAAAACTTTTTTTTAAAAAAAAAAGGAAAGTGGAAAGTTTCAAGTTCTGTACAATGGTGTGTGTGTGTGTGTGTGTGTGTGTGCACGTGCCCACTTCTGTGTGTGCATTATAAGCCCTTTTTTGACTACCCTGGAAATACCTCATGAGGTTATGGTTCTGTTACTTGAGAACTACTTCTTCTTCTCCTCTTCCTCCTTCTTCTTAGATTTTATTTATTTGATCTACAAAGCACAAGCAGGGTGAGTGGCAGTCAGAGGGAGAAGGAGAGGGAGAAGCAGACTCCCCACTGAGCAAGGAGCCCAACGCAGGGCTCAATGCCAGGACCCTTAGATCATAACCTGAGCCAAAGGCAGATGCTCAACTGACTGAGCTACCCAGGGGCCCTGGTGTTCTGTATTTTTCAAGCATATATCTTGCCATCTATCAAAAATACTTCATAATAAAACATTTAGAAATTGAAAACATTTATTCAACAAATATTTTGGGGGTGCTTTCTCTGTGCCTGGCTCTGTTTTATCATTGGGATACAGCAATAAATAAAACTGATAGGATCCCTGCCTTTACAGAGCTCACATTCCTAAGGAGGGATTGTTTGGAGGAAGGACTTTTTATATAAATGATTATTTCTTTGGGATGGATCCCCACAAGTGGAATCACAGGGCAAACAACACTACAGACATTTGGAGAATTCTACTGAATCTTGTCAAATGCCTTCCAAGCCCATCAGAAAGCCTTAAGAGTGCCCATTTCCTCATTCCTTGCCAGCCTTACTTTACTTTTTTGCCCATTTGGGGGAACAATAGTATTTGCCTAACTTGAGTTTCTTTAATTACCAGCAGTTAAAGTAATTATAGACAAGATGAAACACTTTTCAAATGTTTTTCTGCCTTCCAAAAAAAATCAATTCATAAGGATGATTTTTAATTTTACTGACCCTTTGCTGGTCACATTTGTTGCAATTATTTTCCCCATTTGGTCTTTTCCCTTTGCTTCTGCTTAAATATTTGTGTACAACCTTTATGTAGCAAAATCTATCCACTCTTTTCCTTATGATTCATTCCATTCTCTGATACTTGAAAGTCCTTGCCCATTCCAAGATCCAATAAATAACTCCTGTATTTTCCTTCATTAGAAGGGGTTTCAATATTTGCACTGACTTTCAGTTAAAAGATTGCAGCTGACACTGAAAAGAAATTAATTTTTTTTAAAAAAAGGGAAGAAAAAAAAAAAGGATTGCAGCTGGGGGATACGAGGAGAAGAAAGTGCTTGGATTTTGAAACACCCTCCCTAAGTGAGATATCCTTGCCCTCCTCTCCCTACTTCTAAAGAAACACCAGTTTTATTTACAGAGATTTTCCTTTGGTATATGGGCTAAATGTCTAACTTTTTTTTTTCCACCCCAAAAGAGTTATCAAGCTGTCCTATACCAGTTACTGAATGATTCCTTCATTTTCCCTCTAACCTGTGGTACCACATTTGAGTCCTATACTAAGCCCTTATTCACAGTTTGTGGCTTGTTTGTGAACATTATAATTTGCACCATCGCTTTACTCTTACGTGAGATCCCTGTTATTTGGATTACTGCAGCTACTTAGTAATACCCGGTAAGATAATCTCCATTTCCCAACCACTCTTCTTCTCCAAATCTTCCTGGGTTACTCATTTTTCCCCTGGGATATAGTCTGAATGAAGTTTTAAAAAGCCATGATAATTTTTAAATTAAAATTGCATTAAAAAGTTAACATCTTTGGGGCACCTGGGTGGTTCAGTGGGTTAAAGCCTCTGCCTTCGGCTCAGGTCATGATCCCAGGGTCCTGGAATCGACCCCCACATCGGGCTCTCTGCTCTGCGGGCAGCCTGCTTCCTCCTCTCTCTGCCTGCCTCTCTGCCTACTTGTGATCTCTGTCAAATAAATAAATAAAATATTTTTTTAAAAAGTTAACATCTTTAAAATAGTCCTATGTCTGTCTAATGGACTACAGTTTTTTTTTTTTAAAGATTTTATTTATTTATTTGACAGACAGAGATCACAAGTAGGCAGAGAGGCAGGCAGAGAGAGAGAGAGAGAGAGAGAGAGGGAAGCAGGCTTCCTGCGGAGCAGGGAGCCCGATGCGGGGCTTGATCCCAGGACCCTGAGATCATGACCCGAGCCGAAGGCAGCAGCCCAAACCACTGAGCCACCCAGGCGCCCCTTGTTTTTTTTTTTTTTTTTTTTTTTTTTTAAGCAGAGCCATTGATTTATCTGTATTTGTTTCGTCCCAGCAAAGCCTTGCTGAACACAGCACGGTCAGGAACTGTGTTAAACACTGGATATGGATACAAAGATGGCTATGTATATCCTCCAAAAGAGGTCACCTCTAACTCACCCAGATCAGTACGTTACAGATGCAAAAGAAGATACAGAAGAGATGAATTTAAAAGGTAAAATTTTGGGGGAAAAATGTACAACTTGGCACATTTTAGCCTGTCTACATCTATGAAATCGTCCCCACAGTCAAGATAGGGAGTGTATTCATCACTCCCCAATTTTCCTTATGTCCCTGAGTTATTCCTACTTCCAGTCCCCCAACCATCTCTAGGCAAATGCTGCTACACTTTATGTCACTCTAGATTTGTTGGCATTTTTTTTTTTTTACAATTTTATATACGTGGAGTCATACTCATTTTTGGCATACTCATTTTGCTTTCACGTCCGTAATGATTTGAGGCTTGTCCACATTGTTGCATGTATCTTTAGTTCATCCCTTTATGTTGCTGAGTAGTATTCTACTGCATAGCCATGCCACAGTTTGTTTTTCATTTACCTGTTGATGGACATTCCAGTTTTGGGCTATTGCTGGCAAAGGTGCTGTGATCATTCAGATACAGGTCCTTGAATAGCCATATACTTTTGTTTCTCTTGGGTACATTGTTAGAAGATATTTAAGATACTGCCAAATTGTTTTTCAAAGTAGTTGTACCCACCTTCTCACCTAAAGATACTAAGGAAATTCAGTGGATACCCCATCAATAAACAGTGCTGGGACAATTGGATAGATGTAGGAAAAAAATTAAAATAAAATTTTTTTAAAAATTAATAAAAACATTAAAAACAAGTCTCTAACCACATGCCATATAAGACCATTTACACAAAATGGATCACTGACCTCCATAAATGTAAAGCCTAAAACTGTAAAGCTCTGAGGAGAAACTACTTTAAAATACTGAGTTTGGGTTTGATTCCACCAAGAATGTAGCATCTGAGTCAGGCCTTGTAACAGGCAGTACTGAAAGGACTAGGCAGCAAACTGGCCTTTGCCCTAATTGTTCTTCTGCTTGGACTTCTCCTCCATTAAATATCCAACTGTACCGTTCTTCCAGTCTTAATTCATTATTTAAAACGGTAACCTATGGGTGCCTTTCCACACTATACGCGTCACTCCCACCCTTCTTACCTCTTCTATTTCCTCCACCCCAGTATCTCTTACCTTCTAGCATACTATAGAAGTAATTAACTAGTGTATTCATTTTTAAAAGATTTATTTATTTATTTTAGAGAGAGCAGGGGAAGGGGTAGAGGGCAAGAGAGACAGACTCCCCACTGAGTGGGGAGCCCCATGTGGGGCTGCATCCCAGGACCCTGAGATCACGACCTGAGCCAAAATCAAGAGTTGGACACTTAACTGACTGAGCCACCCAGGCACCCCTCATTTTTTTTATTTCCTGGGTCTGTCTCTCTCCCGCTCAATATATAAAATTCCTTGAACTAGAATTTTGCCCTTTCCAGCTGCTTTTGGGGGACTCTCTCAAACCGATATCCAAGCTCACTCCATTCTTCAGCTGTATCCATTCTGCTGTCTATTCTGTCTGTTTGTCCTTTATTTCATCAATTGCATACTTCCCCTGGGTTTGTTTGTTTGTTTTTTGAAATTATTTTTCTTGCTTGATCTTATCAATAAGTTTGTTTCTCCTTAATATATTTATCATGCTTATTTAAAATTCTTAGTATATTACTTGTCAGTTATACCTCAATAATGCTGAAAAAAAATTAAAAAGCTCCAGGACCTTTAAAAAAACTAAAATATAAAAATAAAAATTACAGGGGTGCCTCGGTAGCTCAGTCATTAAGCTTCTGCCTTAGGCTCAGGTCATGATCCCAGGGTCCTGGGATTAAGCCCTGCATCAGGCTTTCTGCTCAGCAGGGAGTCTGCTTCTCCCTATGTCCCTCACCCCAGTTCATTTTCACTCTCTCAAATAAATAAATAAATCTTCAAAAGGAATAAAATTCTCAGTGTCTGTTCAAATAATTGTTTCAGATAATATAAACCATTCCATTCGTAGTCTTTTACACCAATTGTGCTCCTCAGGTGTCACAACTTAGCAATTTGGAAGTTGCACAATGTGAATAATTAGGAAAACAGGAAAGTACAATAGAAATAACAAAATAGAAACCACCCACAGTCCCACCACCTAGAAATAACCAATGACTTTTTATTTTTTACTGTGTTTCCTTCTAGTCACACTATTTACCTGTCCAGTATATTTAAAAATTGTTAAAATACTATATATAATTTTCTATCTGGATTTTTCATTTACTTTAGTCTTAAGATTTGTTTCAAGTTATTGAAATTGTTCACAGACCTAATGTTTTTACTGAAGTATAATGAATACACAGTGTTATATTAGTGTCAGGTGTACAGTATAATGATTCAGCAGCTCTATGCATTACTCAGTGCTCATGAAGATAAGTATACTCGGCCTTTGGTGCAATGGCATCCTCCCCGTAGAAACACACCCCCTCCAAGGACCTCCTCCACCCATCCCCAGAAGAGAGAGAGGAAGCACAGAGAGGAACCCCCTGGTGCAGAGCCCTAATTCCTACTTCATATGATGTGAAATGCCCAGAATGCTATAAAAATCACCACTGTCTTTAGCCATGCACAAATAGTTTTATGTATTGGCTGCTCCACTCTCTGTTGCCAGCATACAGAAGGAAAAGGATTCGCCTCCAGACGGATGCAGTGCTACAAGCACGCAGAATCAAGAGGAGTGGGAAGCCATCCCAAGAAATACATTTTTTAAAGATCTTATTTTTACGTCTGTCCTGAAGGTGGGACTCGAACTCACAATGCTCAGATCAAGAGTCACATGTTCGGGGCGCCTGGGTGGCTCAGTGGGTTGAGCCGCTGCCTTCGGCTCGGGTCATGATCTCAGGGTCCTGGGATCGAGTCCCGCATCGGGCTCTCTGCTTGGCAGGGAGCCTGCTTCCCTCTCTCTCTCTCTCTGCCTGCCTCTCCATCTACTTGTGATTTCTCTCTGTCAAATGAATAAATAAAGTCTTTAAAAAAAAAATTAAAAAAAAAAAAGAGTCACATGTTCTACCAACTAAGCCAGCCTGGTGCCTGCCAGTAAACACATTTTGGATTAAAAAAAGAAAAAAGGGGCACCTGGGTGGCTCAGTGGGTTAAAGCCTTTGCCTTCGGCTCAGGTCATCATCTCAGGGTCCTGGGATCGAGCCCCGCATTGGGCTCTCTGCTCAGCAAGGAGCCTGCTTCGTCCTCTCTCTCTGCCTGCCTTTCTGCCTACTTGTGATCTCTGTCTGTCAAATGAATAAATAAAACCTTAAAAAAAAAAAAAGAAAAAGAAGAGGTAAGTGTACTCTCATTCCCTTTATCTATTGCACCCATTCTCTCACCCACTACTCAGCTGGCAATCACCAGTTGATTTTATTTTCAAATCTGTTTTTTGGTTTTTCTTCTTTGTTCATTTGTTTTGTTTCTTAAATTCTATGTATAAGAGAAATCATACAGTATTTATCTTTCTTGGGCTGTCTTATTTCACTGAACATTATGCACTCTAGATCCATCCATGTTGTTATAAATGGCAAATTTTCATTTTTATGGTTGAGTAATATTCCATTGTACATATATACCATGTCTTCTTCATCCATTCATCTATGGATGGATAGTTGGATTGCTTCCATATCTTGGTTATTATAAATAATGCTGCAATAGACATAGAGGTGTATCTACTTTTTGAATTAGTGTCTTCATTTTCTTTGAGTAAATAACTGGTAGTGGAATTAATGAATTAATTAGTGGAATTAATAGAGTGTTTCTATTTTTAATGTTTTGAGCAACTTCCACACTGTTTTCCACAGTGGCTGGAAAAATTTGCATTCCCACCAATAGTGCAAAAGGGTTCTTTTTTCTCCACATTCTCACCAGTCCTTGTTGTTTCTTGTCTTTTTGATTCTAGCCATTCTGGGAAGCTGTAAGGTGATATTGCATTCTGGTTTTGATCTGTATTTCCCTGATGATGAGTGATGTTCGACATCTGTTCATGTGTCAGCCATATGTATGTCTTCTCTGGGAAAATGTCTATTCAGATCCTCTGCCCATTTTTTAATTGGATTGTGTTTGTTTTTGTTTTGGTGTTGAGTTGTATGAGTTTTTACATATTTTGATTATTATCTTCTTATTGGATGTATCATTTACTAATGTTTTCTCCCATTCATTAGGTTGCCTTTTTGTTTTGTTGATAATTTCCTCCACTGTGCAAAAGCTTTTTATTTCTGTGTAGTCTCAACAGTTTAATTTTGCTTTTGTTTTCTTTCTCTGTGGAGACATATCTAGAAAATATTTCTGTGGCTTATGTCAAAGAAATTACCGCCCATGTTTCCGTGAGGAGTCTCACAGTTTCAGGTCTCTCATTTGATGGTCTCTAATCCATTTTGAGTTTATTCTGTGTATGGTGTAAGAAAGTGGTCTAGTTTCATTCTTTTGCATGTAGCTGTCCAGTTTTCCCAACACCCTGTGTTGAGGATAATGTCTTCCCTACTGTAAATTCTTGGTTCTTTTGTCTTAGATTGATTAACCATATAAACATGGGTTTAATTCTGAGTTCTCCACTCTGTTCTATTGATCTATGTGTCTATTTTTGTGCCAGTACCATACTGTTTTGATTACCACAGCTTCATAACATACCTTGAAATCTGGGATTGTGATACTTCTAGTTTTGTTCTTCTTCAAGACTGCTTTGCCCATGCAGGGTGTTCTGTGGTTCCATACAAATATTATTATTATTTGTTCTATTTCTGTGAAAAATGTTGTTGGCATTTTGATAGGGATTACGTTAAATCTGTAGATGGCTTTGAGTGGATATTTTAATAATATAAGTCATGAGGATGGGATAGCTTTCTATTTGTATCATCTCCATTTATTTAATCAGTGCTTGATGGGTTTTGGAGTACAGGTCTTTCACTTTCTTGGTTAAGTTTATTCCCAGGTATTTTATTATTTTTGATACAATTGCAATTGGGGTTGTTTCTTTACTTTCTCTTTCTGCTGCTTCATTATTAGTGTATACAAATGCAATGTATTTCTGTATATTACTTTCGTATCTTGTAACTTTACTGAATTTGTTTATTAGTTCTGGTAGTTTTTTGGTAGTCTTTAGGGTTTTCTATGTATAATATCATGTTATCTGCAAAGAGTGAACATTTTGATTCTTCCTTATCAATTTGGATGCCTTTTATTTTTTTCTCTTGCCTGACTGCAATGGCTAGGACTTCCAGTCACAGACCTAATTGTTAAGGACTGCAAATGATTCCATTTTAGGGATATATATATATATATATATATACATATATATATATATATGTATATAATGTGCTTAATTCTTGGGTATTTAGGATGTTTCCAACTTTTTCCCTTTAAAATATCACTGCAACTTTTTTTGTACATAAATCTTTGTTCACATTTCTGGTTGTTTTCTTAGGATGAAATCCTAGAAAGAATGATTCCAAGAGAATGGGCACTTAAGATCCAATTGCCAAATTATTTGCCAGAAGGTTTGTATCACCTTACACTTCACACAGTAAGTGTATGATTGAGTTCCTTCCATTACACCCATTGTGTTCACAAACTTTACTAATTTGATAGAAGAAAGTAGCATTTCACCTTTTTCTAATTTGCATGTCTTTTATTACCAGTAATTGTTCATTATTTTTATTTATTCTTCTGTAAATTTTGGGTTCAGGCCCATTCTCAGTTTTTTTCTGCTCTAGAAGGCTAGCCAACCATAGCTTTCTAGCAAAGGCAATTTGTTGAGTCTGCCTTCCACATGGGGACCAATGTGTGTGAATTCCACTTCAGCTAACTTCCCAGATGCCCCTACCAGATTGGTACCAGATCGTGGTGTCAGGTGAAGCATTGCCCTTGAGGGTGAACATCATGATATTTTGCTGTATTTGCCTATGCAGAGCAAAGGAGTGATAGTTCAGTCTTTGTTTTAGCCTGGACAGCAAGCAACAGAGCATAAATGTGTGCACGTGTGTGTTGTATGTGCTAGATAAGTTTGGTCACTGCACACTTTTTTTTTGGTCATGTATATATTTTAAACACAAAAAATTACAATTAATGACAAAGCTTTCTCATGATCTTATAAAGAATCCTTTTTATTTTTGATGCATCTGGATAGCTGGACACTTAAAATCATGTTAGAGAGCCCCATTCTTCCCAAGCAGAGAGATTTCTTTTCACAGATGGCCCATGGGTAAACTTCAAATTAAAACAAACAAACAAACAAACAAACAAACAAAAACATTCTTTCTAGATAGGAGAATATTTTTTTTCAGAAAAAAATTTATTCATTTTTAAAAAAATTTTCAAGAAATTAACTTAATAAACAGTGTAAGTAAACACCAGAAGATTACAGAACTATAAGCATGTACTCTTGAGAATCTTGTATTGAAGGTGGGTCTTAAATGGAGGAGTCCTCTCTGGAATGGAGATGTGTGTATTTTGCAGTTAAATTCCTGATAAATATATTTTTTGAACATTTGACGTGTGGGTGCAAAATTTAAACATGCACCACTGGAGACCACTGAGATCAGAGCTAAATGAGTCTCTGTTTTGGTGTGTGTTGGGGCAGGAGGGCGAGTCCAGGTTAACTGTGGTAATGAAAATTCTTGAGTCAGTGTAAATAATTTTGCTGTTATAAAACACAGATTTAGACCTTTGCTGACATTCTGAATTCTTGAGGATTTCTGAATCCTGCTCAGAGGCCATGAAATGCTTTTTTAAGGAACTGTTGTGTAAGCACAGACTGCCTAGTAAGACTCAGGACACTAATGCTTCTTCTTCATAAAAGAATCTCAATTCCCAACTGCACTGTCAAGACTCACCATTTGAAAGTGGAATATGACATTTTATTAACAGAATTCCCAGGTTAAAAATGTACCTACTCTTGGGGCGCCTGGGTGGCTCAGTGAGTTAAAGCCTCTGCCTTCAGCTCAGGTCATGGTCTCAGGGTTCTGGGATCAAGCCCCGCATTGGGCTCTCTGCTCAGCAGGGAGCCTGCTTCCCCCTTTCTCTCTGCCTGCCTTTCTGCCTACTTGTGATCTCTCTCTGTGTCATATTAAAAAAAAAAAAAAAAGGACCCTTTAAAAAAATGTACCTACTCTTGGGAGAGGTACCAACTACTCTCAGCCAATAATACCTTGCCTTGAACTTATTTTCAGACTACCTAAATGGCCCTGAAGATGCAGATTTAGGGGGTGGAAAGAGGGCCCATGGATTCCTGTGTTGAGAAAGGCTGCTGGAACTGGGATATGATGACAGCAAGCTTCACTCTGCCATCACAGCCTCTCTTATCCCTAGCAGCAGCTATGCAAGCCTGTTTCCTCAGCCATCATATGGAGGGACCCACTTCACCAGTTGTGACCTTGACAATCAGCTCAGTGGTGTGTGTGAACCAATTCTCATGGCGGGAGTATTGAACCACTAGAGAATGTTGAAGTGGAGCGATCTGGACAGCCAGAGAAATATTTTAAGGTTGTCTCAGGCCTCCAAGGATTTAGGACAGGTAAGGCAGAAAAGAGATGTAAAACTCTGTGTGTGTGCACACAAGAGGGCATACACGGGCGCTTTAGGGGAAAATGTTCACAATTTTGGAATTAATTCTGGTGAAGTCTTAACCTCTACTTTTTTTTTTTTTAAGATTTTATTTATTTATTTATTTGACAGACAGAAATCACAAGTAGGCAGACAGGCACGCAGAGAGAGGGAGAGAAGGAAGCAGGCTACCTGCAGAGCAGAGAGCCCAATGCAGGACTCGATCCCAGGACCTGAGATCATGACCTGAGCTGAAGGCAGCGGCTTAACCCACCATGCCACCCAGGCACCCTTAACCTCTACTTTTAAAAATTGAGGATAACGTGCAGAGTGAGTCTGAAAGTCTCAAAACTGTGAGCAAGTTAGGTTACAAATCTAGAAGGGTGTAGGAAAACTATGACTGTGACTTCATTGATGTGTGTGCTCTCTTAGGACAATGGGGGTCCTTTGAGGATTTCTGGGGTGAAAAAGTGTAGGAAAATGACCAACCTTTATTGAGTGCCTACTGCATGCAGAGTGTTACGATGGGCTAGGTATGTGGAGGTTCAAAACGAAACAGAAAAGGAGAAAACACCCCCAATGTCCATTGGTGGATGAATGCATATGCAAGAGATAGTCTACACATAGAAAAAGTATTATTCAGCCTTAAAAAGGAAGTTCTGATACCTGCTATAATAGGGATGAACCTTGAAGACACTATTAGTAAAATAAGCCAGTCACAAAGGACAAATATTGTATTATTCTACTTTTATGAGGACCGGAATAGTCAAATTCATAAAGACAGGAAGTGAAATAGTGGTTGCCAGGGGCTGGGGACTGGGTGGGGTTGGGAATGGAGTTACTGTTTACTGGGTATAGAGTTTCAGTTTGGGATGATGGGGAAGTTCTGGAAATGGATAATATGTTGCATCAGTGTGAATGTACTTAATGTCTGAACTGAACACTTAATGTGGTAAATTTTTACTACTGTATTAGGCCACAGATGTGATGTTTGTATGTACATTCATGTTATACATTACTTAATTAACTATGAGGCTCTACTTGAGCCTATTCAAGAGAAAAAAATTAAAAGGTAAACGTAAAGCAAAATTTGTGCTATGTATATTTTAACACACACTGAAAAACAAGCAAACAAAAAAGGCCCTTCAGCCTCAGGACGTTTGAGTTTTCAAAAAGGGAAGATGCATATAGCGGCAAGGAAGGGCAGCGCACGGTGAAAAAAAGGTTCTGAGGCTCAGCAAGGACCCCCAGGCACCACTCAGTTTTGAGTGGGGGGATAAGAAAGCACGAATCACTGGGCATAACAATTATCTCTCTACCTGGCTTCCCCAAGAAACCATAAGCACCCTCCCTAGGCACCAAGTAGTATCTCAGTACAGGCTTGTGGAATGACTTCGAGGAGGGACGCGGCCCCAAGTGTCCGCGGAGTTGGGAAATTTGCTCAGATTCACATTCGTGGGTAAACTCCTGGGATGCTCTGGGGCCAAGAGAGAGGTGTCCAAGTTCCCAATTCGGGAGTTTATTCCCCTGGGTCTCTGGCAGTCTTCTCTCACTGAAGGAGGTCCCTGGACCTTACAGGGCTCTCAATCAGGAGGCCGAATACAAGGGGCCAAGGCGACCCCTTCCGAGGGTCCCGCCGCTTCCTCGATTTCTGCGGCTGCACAATTCCAATACCCCACCCCCACCCGTTGGGCGGAGGGGCTGCTGGAGAGCCCAAACCGTCCAAGGGAAAACACGAGAAACCTGCGGCCCAAGGAAAGACCTCCGCTCCTGCTCAGTCGCCCCAGAGAAGGAGAACTGGGGGCCCAAGAAGCATAAAGCTCGGCTGTCCGGCGCCCAGTGGGAGGGAATTACTGGAGTCCACTGCCCACACTTGCAAAACGCGGGATACTTCTCCAGCTCGGGATCCGGACCTGAGCCCGGGGGCCAGCAGGCACTGGGCCGCCGCCAGGGGGCAGCCCTCCCCCACGTGGGCACCACCGGGCCAGGCAGGAGCCGGGCGCTTTCCGCGTCCACGCGAGCGGAGCACACGGGGGGCCGTCGCCGCGTGGTCCCCACCTTGCCTCCCAGAAAAGTTTCTCATCTCTCGTGCTAGCTTGAGTGGGTGGCGGTCGATATTTCCCAGCCGCGACTGAGAGCTGGGAGCGCGGTCGGGAGGGATCCTAGGAGGTGGGGCACGAAGGGGGGCAAAGGGGGACACGCGGGAAATGAAACACTTGGGTTTCCGCGCTCCGGAAATTTGGGGAGTGCGGAGCTAAAGATCTCGTACGAACGTGTAGCTCAACTAAAACAAATAAAGCAAGTGACGTGCCCCAGTGTGGGACTTTGGGAAAAGCTCAACCAAATCTCTGCGAACACTGTCCCTGCAGCGCTCCTCCAGGGTTAGAGCGCTCCTCTGACCTTCGCTAAATCCTAACACTTAACCCTGAGTGGCCAGAAGATAATTGGCCACGTTTTTCAAACGTTTCCAGGGAAGACCCTTTGAAACCCTTTGGGAAGGGAGCTTTGGACAAAGTTACAAAAACAGAACGCCAAGTCCACCTCTTTGCCCTCCTTGGCCAGACAAGTTCAGGGTGGTGCTATGACGGCTGTATCGATCATCTAAAGTAACTAATGGTCTCTGGACAAATTCTTCCTCTCCGTTTTATCTTCAACGACTCCGCCACACACCAGTCCTTAGTCTAGTGAAAATCATGGTGTTTATTTAGCTATCGACTGAGTACTTATAAAACTTAAGCTTCCAAATGTTATAGTGAACTCCTCGGTAAGGACTCTTGGCTAGATCAACAAAGCAATGTAATGCCTGATTAATAGTGCTGATTAATGTTGGCTCAGGTTAATGCTGAGCCCATTACAATAATTAAATGGTTCAGCCATTTTTCAAACGAGAGTCAATGAAAAATAATTTATTTAGAACTTTGAGGCGTTCCCATAGATCTTTCAGAGATCTATGATGGACTTTGTGGGCCGTTTGTAAGTCTAACTGGTGGGCAGCTGTCTTCAGCAACAAAAACTCGATTTTAAAAGAGTTCTTAGGTGGGAGGAGGCAGTTTATTTTTGAGATTCTGTGAGATTGACAAGGGCAGTAAGACGTTTAAAAATGTGAAAAACTTGGTGGATAAACTGATGTACACAAAGGCAGCTAATGATTGTTTCTACAGAAAGCCACTGATTTTTGATAGTTTTGTCAAGTGGTCATTTTAATCAGAAAGCTAAACTTTGGAGGCCAGTCCCCACTTTGAAATAGAAAGGTTTTGAGAAATGCAAAAACCCAAAAGGAATGGCTATGTGTGAATTCCACAAGCTATTAGGATTTTTACACTACCCACAATAATTTGAGTTGATGACAAAGATAAGAATACTTAAAAATAACATTTATTTCTACTACCTTGTCACCTGAAAAGGAAAATTGGGCTGAAAAGAACTCTAATTTTATTTTACAATATTATTTCGTTTCTTTCCACCAGTAGCTGTTGGAAATATTTAAGACTATTTATTTATTTATTTGACAGAGATCACAAGTAGGCAGAGAGGCAGACAGAGAGAGAGGAGGAAGCAGGCTCCCCACAGAGCAGAGAGCCCATGTGGGGGCTCCATCCTAGGACCCTAGGACCATGACCCAAGCGGAGGGCAGAGGCTTCAACCCACTGAGCCGCCCAGGCGCCCCGGAAATATTTAAATTTTCCAAAAAACATTTTAAAAAGCTGAC
The DNA here is from genome assembly GCF_009829155.1 of Mustela erminea. Taxonomy (NCBI): domain Eukaryota; kingdom Metazoa; phylum Chordata; class Mammalia; order Carnivora; family Mustelidae; genus Mustela; species Mustela erminea. Next base: position 65,351,332 of record NC_045616.1, read on the forward strand.
TTGAAAATTTTAATTAATATAGTTCCTTTTATTAAGCCTGAGTAGAAGTATGTGTATATGTTGTAGTTATTTAAGCATTTTGAGGTTACAGCGAGGTGTTGATTAGAATGTTCCTCTTACTAAGAACTACAGAGTCCCTTACCCCATTATGAAAGAACTTTTTGAGTTCTTTCTAGGTGCATTGTGTGTGGGTGTATTTGGGTTTTCACTAACATTTTCTATTTCTTTTCTGCGTTCAATGATTACTTACTTTATTCCCACGAAATTTGTCAGATCCTCTCATTAGTGTGGCTTAGTTTAGCTGTCAAGTTTCTAGGGCATTCAATTGCAGATAAGTGACTAAAACGCCAGCCTAACCACATTTTTATTAACAGATGGTGGAAAACAAACGTCTTGGGAGAAGAACCGAAGAGGACAGGTTAAAAGGTCAGTAAACAATTATTATTCTGCTTAAACTGGGGGGTTTCCTCAACAGATTTGTTGGGGAGCTGCTGGCCCAGTCTGAGGGAGATGGGATAACCCAAAAGATCTTGGAGCCATTCCCAGGGACCATCTCGGATGATTGGGGGAGGGGAGTTATCTCCGGGCTGCACAGCTCCTACAGGCCATCGAGTGGTCAAACTGTCGCGTCACGAGAGTGCTTCTGAGGTTAGAGCGGAAGGCTGATTGAAGAGTAAGAGCCTGGGAATTCTAACTCTTGCAGCGGCCCTAGGGCCAGACCACCGCCGGCCAGCGCCTAATTCAGGTCTCAAGCTCTTTGACAAGGAGCGGTGGGGTCCTGTCTCCTCGCCACCCCCCCCAAATCTTCTCAGTTGTGGCTCCCTCCTCCGGGTAAACTTTCTCTCCGGAGCAGGGTTGATTTCCTAGGCTTTCTTTCCCTTCCCTCGGTAGCGCTCTGACGTGCACACCATGTGACAAGCCTCCTACTATAAGCCGGGGAAAGGTCCGCCCTCTCCTGGACTCAGCCCTCGCCTCGCCGAGCTCGGTCCCTCGACTCTCATCTGTCCCGCACCCTCCCGGGCGCCCGACTCTCTGACTCTCCCGCTCGGGGCCTCGCCACCCCCTCCTCACTGACCAGGGCGCAGGACGCTCGGAAAGGGGAAGGTCAAGTCCCCCGCCTGGGACCGGTGCGCGCGGGGCCGAGGGAGTGCAGAGACCGAGCGGCGCGCGCGGCCGCGTAGGAGTTACAAAGTCGCGGCGCGAGCGTCCCCGGCCGCCGGGCAGCCCCGGCACAGCTCGAGCAGCGGCGGCGCCCCCAGCGTGGCGCCCCCGTGCCGGGCCCGCCGCCCGGGACCCGGGCTGGGGAACGGCGGGAGCCCGGCGCCCGGCGCCCCTATGCGCCGCCCCGCCGCCCGCGCGCCACAGCTATGACCCTGAGCACGGAGATGTCCGATGCCTCCGGCCTCGCGGAGGAGACAGACATCGACGTGGTAGGGGAGGGCGAAGACGACGACGACGAGGAGGAGGACGACGACGAGGGCAGCGGTGGCGTGTCCCGCCTGGCGGTCCCCGCGCAACGGCGGCGGCGGCGGCGCTCCTACGCCGGGGAGGACGAGCTAGAGGACCTGGAGGAGGAGGAGGAGGAGGACGATGACATCCTGCTGGCCCCGCGCTCAGGGGCCTCCCCCGCGCCCCCGGGCCCAGCCCCAGCGGCGGGGGCCGGGGCCGCTGGGGGCGGCGGCGCGGGCGCGGGAGGCGGCGGCGGCGGCGGTGGCGCGACCGCGGGCGGCGGCGCCAAGAACCCGCTGGTGAAGCCGCCCTACTCGTACATCGCGCTCATCACCATGGCCATCCTGCAGAGCCCCAAAAAGCGGCTGACGCTGAGCGAGATCTGCGAGTTCATCAGCGGCCGCTTCCCTTACTACCGGGAGAAGTTCCCCGCCTGGCAGAACAGCATCCGCCACAACCTCTCGCTCAACGACTGCTTCGTCAAGATCCCCCGCGAGCCCGGCAACCCCGGCAAGGGCAACTACTGGACGCTGGACCCCGAGTCCGCCGACATGTTCGACAACGGCAGCTTCCTGCGGCGGAGGAAGCGCTTCAAGAGGCAGCCGCTGCTCCCGCCCAACGCCGCCGCCGCCGCCGAGTCGCTGCTGCTGCGCGGCGCGGGGGGCGCGGGGGGCGCGGGCGACCCGGCGGCCGCCGCCGCGCTCTTCCCGCCCGCGCCGCCGCCGCCGCCGCACGCCTACGGCTACGGCCCCTACGGCTGCGGCTACGGCCTGCAGCTGCCGCCCTACGCGCCGCCCTCGGCCCTCTTCGCCGCCGCCGCGGCCGCCGCGGCCGCCGCTGCCTTCCACCCGCACTCGCCCCCGCCGCCGCCGCCGCCGCCCCCGCCGCCGCACGGCGCGGCCGCCGAGCTGGCCCGGACCGCCTTCGGCTACCGGCCGCACCCGCTCGGCGCCGCCCTGCCCGCGCCCCTGCAGGCCTCGGCGGCCAAGGCGGGCGGCCCGGGCGCCTCGGCGCTGGCGCGCTCGCCCTTCTCCATCGAGAGCATCATCGGGGGCAGCCTGGGCCCGGCCGCCGCGGCCGCCGCGCAAGCCGCCGCCGCGGCGCAGGCCTCGCCCGCCCCCTCCCCCGTGGCGCCGTCCGCGCCCGCGCCCGGGTCCGGATCCGGCGGCGGCGGCTGCGGGGCTCAGGCGGCCGTAGGCCCGGCGGCCGCGCTCACCCGCTCGCTCGTGGCCGCCGCGGCCGCCGCCGCCTCCTCGGTCTCCTCGTCGGCCGCCCTGGGGACTCTGCACCAAGGGACTGCCCTGTCCAGTGTCGAGAACTTTACTGCTAGGATTTCAAACTGTTAATAACGCTATGTTAGAGCGCTTGGGAAAGAGAAGGTAGGAATCCCGGCTCCTTTTTTTTTTTTCCTTCATGTTGGTGGTTTGGTGTTTTGTTCGTTCCTCGGGGCGCGGCCCCTCCCGACCTCGCGCCCCGGTTTTCGCCTCTTGGGATTCTCAGACCCGACTGTGTTTGGCAGCAGCTGAGGTGCGGTTTTCGGCTCTGCGGGTCCCTCTATTTATGCAAAGTCGCCCTATGCTGCAGCCTCCCACCCCGCGTCGGGGTGGGAAGGAAGAGGGTGCTGGTGGGTGCCCTCCCTTGTGTAAGCGCAAGGGGCTTCCTTGACTTGTGGGAAAATTTAAAAAAAAAAAAAAATCTAAGCCTTTATGAAGGTCTAGAGATTCTCAGGTCCAGGCGTTGAAAGTATCAATAATGTTCAAAAGAATGTAAAGGTCCTGATTTACTATTTACGGTTTTACGAATTTTTATTTACTATTTACGAATAGTAAAGGTCCTGAAGAGTGCCAGCGAACCAATAGTTTTTACTTGAGGACACTCGTCTGGTGTAGTTTTTCATGAAAAGGAGAAATGATTAACATGTTTACATAAGGAAAAAAGTCCAAAATTACCATTTCTTATTTTAACCTGTGTTTTGTATCATAATAGACATGCGGAATTTTTATTTTGTACTTACTGCGTATTCTTTACAAGGAGTATTGTAAATTTTACTGGCAATTATTATTGTACTATTCTAATGTAAGATTTTTACACTTTTTCAGAAATAAAATGCTTAATTTTCAAAGAAAATCCACCAAAAAATTGGCTTCAGTCGTCCCCTTCTTAGTTTATTTTCTTTTTTGTTAAAAACAAATTTCTATGGGAGTTAAGTAGGAACCCAATCTAGAATAGAAAATTTTGTTTTCAAAGAGAATTTAACAAAAGCATCATGCCATGATTTTTCATTTATCCTTTTCAGGTCAACAACATTGCAAGAAATCAGAAATTACTTTTAAATGATTATAATAGAATAAGTTACTTTGGTGTTCATTTTCAAATCTTATTCTATTCCATTTTGAAGAGCATTGAGGCTATTAAAATTAATGTCATAGTTACCCCCAGATAATTTTATAGAACTTTTAATTTTGTTTTTGAGCTTCCCACGTCATTTAATTTCCATTTGCTATGGAGCACAATATTGTATATGTCTGTAAAAATTCTGCAGCACATTACATTATAATGGAAGCAACACAACCAAATAGGCAATTTTTAGTTTAAAAATTGATATGATCAACACTCAAGTAGCTTTGAAGTCCTGACTAATATTTACATATAGAAAGTAAACTTTATTTGAAAGCTCTGGTATTTAAAGCTACTTTTTCTTGACAGAAGGGATTCCAGGAATTGCATAAAGAAGTTTTTATTCTAAAAGGCAAACAGTGAAATTCTAATTTAAATAAGTAATTTAGGGTATGTAAGAAAAATCTTCAATTTTAGGGTAGCACACACTTTGAGAATAAAAATGAAAATGTATCAGGTGTTTATTGAAGGAATTACACAATTTTTGTGATTTGGGGTATTGTTTTTCAAATTTTAAGTGTTTTCATTAACTACTTGTTGCAGGCAATTTCTAGTTCTTTGAAAGAACCTGAGACTCTAGTTTTGATAGATGTTATCTTGGGCTCCAAATACAACCAAAGCATATATAATATGTAATCTAAATGCTTAGTATCAGTAAGTTGCAGAGGAGGTTAAATACGTTTATAAATTCTTTTTCAAAAATCTAGACAGAAGATCTGCACAACTAAACCTATCAAGTTAATGAAAACTGAATTATAGGCCAATATTTTTGCAGTGGCATTCACCCTTGGTACCCCGTCCTCATGTCCGTTTTTAGGGAGGAAAAAATGGACTCTCACAGTCTCAAAATTAAGCTCTGGGTTTTTTCCTATCAAACATTTGGAGGAGATTTAAAAGAGTTTAATCATACCCTCAAAGTTTACCACTAAATATAGAGATACAGATTGAAATATTCTTAGACCAAAATCTTATATGCAAAAGTTACTTTTACCCTAGCACGGCTAAGAGAGGAGACAGTGGAACGGAGAACGTCCGGATGCTCAAGCCGCCCGGGTTGGAGAGGCGTTAGCAGGCGGAACCCGAACGGCACTCTGTAAGTCACATATCTGAAACTTAGAGCTGAAAGTCATTATGGGGAGAGAGTGGAAGAACAAGACCGTGGGCATTATTATTATTTGCACAATACTTGGATGTCCTAAAAGGAGGGAATCCCAGCTAATCCTCTCTGTTCACATTCCCCCATCTGTAAAAAAAAAAAAAAAAAAAAAAAAAAGGTGCCTGGATGGGCTCTATCCCTTCAGTTGTCAGTGTTTTTAAGAGAATGGTAAGAAGGCACTGTTCAATCCAGTGCTGGGGTCATTTGGGGTCTGGAGGTGGGGTCCCGAATCACCCACCGTGGCTTGAGAGACCCCAGTCGCTCGATGAACCCCTTGAACCCTAAGAAAAAGAAAGCCCAACCCGCCTGCTCACTCCACAGTTTTGCCTCCTTCACCCTCCAGGCTCCGGTTTCTCGGCGGTGGGTGGACAAGATAGTGGAGAGCGAAAGCAGGCAGGGAGTGAGCGGTGGTCTGGGACTGGGCGGCCAGGAGCGCAGGGCTCGCCCAGACCGGCTGCTTGGGTTAGCAGGTGCTGGAACAAAGGCCGCAGGGCTGCCGGGCTACCGCAGCCTTTGATGGGCAAGGACGTCTCCTCCCGGGGCTCCTCATTCGCATGCAAATCCAGCTCTGGTCCTCTTTTCTTTGAAGGCAAACAGAAGGATGTTTGTGTGTTTGTAAGGACGAAGCTTGCTTGAACAAGCCTTCCTCAATAGGCTGGGTCTCGAAAAATAAACCAGTTGGACAAACATTGGCCACCAGCTCTCCTCCTCCCAACTACAAAGTGTGGATTTGCTACAACTCATTAACCCGACGCTTTTCTCCCCTTCGTCTTGTTTCTCTGCTCATCAAACGCCCCCGTAGAGTCTGGAGACAAATGACCGAAGCACAGTCGGGAGGGAATTGCAGTTAATAGGGAGAGGGATATATTGGGGCTAATGGTTCAGGCAGCTCCGGGAGAAGGACCACACAAAAAGGAGCCTCTCCATTCAAGACTCTGTTGTGCTGTGGAAATTTACTCTGCAGCTAGATTTAGCCAAATGTTATCTATTGCGGGGGTAATGAAGCCCTTATGGATTGAATTGCTCCTTGTACCACACATGGTGTCACGACCTTAGATCATTTCGTGGTTGATTTCTTTTTTCTCTATTGGGTAATTATTTTATTTCTTTAAAATAAGAAGCTAGCGCTCCTGCTCAACAATGTATTTCCTCCTCACCCCCAACCTGTGCATTTATTTAAGAACCCCTTCCTTCCCTTCCTCTTAAAAAAAGAGAAAAAGAAACTGGGGAGGAGAAGGGAAAAATTGTGAGAACCTTTCTCATTTTCTCTCCATGAGCCATCTGTATGTTTGCACATCTCACCTTCCCTGTCCCCCACTCAAAGGCCCTTTCCTGCCCAAACTTTCTGCTGGTAGAACTGGAATTTGGGGCTATATTTACTATCAAAAGGCTTACAGTGAATGTAGTAAGCTTTTATCTGGGGGAAAAACTTCTGCCTTTCAGTTTTGATTTGTTTTTTGAAAGCCCACTAAATTTCTTCCTGTAGCCTGTTCTCTGAGAGAACTGGGGGAGGTGGGTTTTTTTTCCCCCATGATGGAAGGTGATTATTATGATGGAATACCAGCCTATGTCATTTATTAAAGGCTGTCTGAGGCCAGTGGTAGTGCCTGTTTTGTTTTTCTCTTCTGGCCCTGGTGGCTCTGATTTTCTTGCTTGACCGAGGACCAAGCTTGGAGCAGCTAACGGTGTTGTTACAAGTGCTATAGATGGGTAGGGATTTGATCTTACTACCCAAAGCCAGGAATTAAGGACTCTTGTTTTAGTTTAAAAATTCTCTGCTGGCTATACATTTTGCTCACATCTATTTATATTAGTGACGGAGAAAAGTCATGTGGGAGCAACTCAAAGGTCATATCTGCATCAAACGCAATTCAAATCAGAAATTTGCCCAGCAGTCCCTCTGGTATCTCTGGGCTCCTCCAATCGGGTAAGCCTGGGATAGCTGTGGGACACGTTGGAGTTCCACACGTTGGAGTTCCAGGGGTCCCCTTCCCCCTTTAAAGCTGAGCCAGACAAGGACAGGTCTGGGAAGCAGAGGACAAGTCAAGTGGGCCCAGCATTGTCAGCATCCATTCTTGTCTCTACTGGTTTCCTGGTGTTGCAGCTGGGTCACCCGTGTACACACACAGGCATGCATGCTCATTGCCCATCAGCTGCCACTTGCCTCTCTTCTCCCCTATGATTTTGTAATTAGGCATATGCTTTTTGTTGGTAAATGTGTTTGATGTCACGGCCAGTGAAATGTGGAGTGTTTATAGGACCACGAATGTAAATGTGTAAATATGTTTAGTGTAAAATCTGGCCCTTCGACTTTAGTAATAAATACCCTGCCAATTTGGATACGATTACATTTGACAGAAAGATGGAGAATCTGATCATGACCAGCTGCTCTCTGCTCTTTGGGACTTGTACTTTCCCAACTGAATTCACTTTTCAGATAATTTCTTTGCATGTCACATCTCTCTAATCACATCTTTCCCTTGATGTGAACAGTTTGGGCTCCTTTCTTTTTATTGTTGACCCCTCTGGCACGCAGGAATCTTCCTGGTTTATTCCTCCTGCCTCTTTACCAGGAAAATACTATTCAGTAACAAGCAGAGACACACATAGAAAATAACTGATTGTTGTCCTCGATTCCCCTTTGTGAGTTCTGAACCTCCAGATGTGATAAGATGACTTGAAAAGAAATGAGATAAAGACTGAGTTTCTGGCCTACATTAACCATCATCAACATCATCATCATCATCATCATGATTCTGACTTTAAAAACTGTTTTGAGCTCGCTTAACTTTTAGAAGTAAACATTTTGGGAAGTATAACGTATGTAAGGATAAAAGCACAAATCTCAGTCACTTTTCACAAGGTGAACACATCCTTGTAACCAGCATCAGTGTTCAAGAAGTAGAAGTTACTAGTTCCCTAGGAACCACATATGTGTCTATTCTATTCACTACCCTCAGCATGCACTAACTTTTAAAAAGGATTCTCACTAATATTTCTCTCACCCACACTGGAATAGTGAGGACAAGAACTATTATTGGTTCCATTTTACAAATAAAGATATTAAGGTTCAAAAAATATGAAATGACTTGCCCAAGGTCACAGCAACTGGGACTTGAGTATTTAAATCCCATTTTATTTCCTTTACATCATGGTGCTTCTTTGTGGTCATCGTGGTGATTTATTAAACACCCACTGTGGCAGGGCAATTGCCCGAGAGGTCCCTGTGAAGGACAGTCATTTATTTCTTATACACCCTTTGGTTCCTTGCTGGATCCTCCTCCCTGTGTCCTCTACTTGGGAAAAACCCCAGCCCCTTCTTGTAGATACTTTCGGAATCTAGAGCCAGTTATTTCACATGTGTCGGCTTCCCCTCCCTAGTTCCATATGACACTCCCCTAGCATCACTCTTCCAATCATTTAAAAAAATTTTTTTGCCTCAGCAGTCTTTAAAATATTACACACACACCTACTTCACCTTTTCACCTTTGTACTATTTGTCCATTTCCTCTGCTTTTCTCCCTAATTTTTAATGGTTGAAATCTGCCAAACTGACAGAACTTTTTGCTAAACTGCTAAGTCTATCTTTATAACTAGACTTAAGGTCACATTGTCTCCATGTGAAAAAAGGAAGAATATGTAAGAGTCTGATGAGCTGATTTAACATTTAGTAAGAAAGCAAATCATTTTTCTCAGAATGTACCCCACCCCATCCAGACACATTCCTGAAGATTTTTCTGTCTTTGAGCAGCTGTGTATGATGTTGGTTAGCAGGTCCTTTTAGCCTCTGCGCAGTTAATCCATTGCACTGGAGCCTTCCAAAAAACAGTCTCACCTGGAGCTGAGACCTGCCTCGCCACAGGTCTCCTTGAAATGCTTTTGTGGGGAGGGAATTCCAAGCCACTTGCTGGAATCATATCTTTCCCTAGAGGGGAACAGCACATCCTTGCTGGTTGCCACCAGAAGCCTTACTGAAGCCCAGCCTTCTCAGACAGCTGCTGGGGCCAATGCTTTGTCCCCTATGGGGACATCCAAGCTGGAGTCTGTGCAAGGATTGCATCTGACTAACTGTGAGCTGCAGATTGCAGAGGAAAGAGTATTGGGTATGTAAGCACATTCCAAGGGACAGTGCTTAATGCAAGATAACATTGATTTGCTAGAGAGAGTGTTTTTGTAAAACCAGGAACATTTTTCTTTTAGATTTTATACTGTAAAAGACAACAAAAGCCCAGTTCAAGAAGAAGAGCTATCAGTTAATATCAGAAGCTTTATTTAGAAAACCTGGAAAATTCTGATTCTGAATTTGAAATCAGGAGACAGTCTGGAAGGTTATTTTTCTGTTCTTAAAATGAGAGTGACTCAATTTTTCAAAATGGGGTGTTTCCCTGCATGTAGGATCTTATAGTTAAAGAAGAATCTGTCTAATCCGCTAAGAAGAATGCAAGGTATATGGAATGGGTCCATAGGCAGAGTGAATCTGCTGAGCACAGGTCCAGGAGAGGACCTGGCAGGCCCAGGGTGATAGATCTGAGGCCCTAGGGCCTTGCCTGGCCCTCTCTGTCCCAGGGGGAGCCAGGCACAAGTTGAGGATTCTCTAATATGCAACTTCTGATTAATAACAGACAAATAAAGACAAAGCAGGGGCACATATTTGTTATGGCAGAGAGCAGAAGCTTCTTTGCATACTTGTTTAGGAATTCCCATTAATATAAATAAAAGGCAGATATTTTCAGCAATAAAAGGACACAGCACATTTCCTGAAATGTCAACAATGAGGCATTATTATGAATGAACAGTAACTTAGTCCTCTATTTCTATTTTTATTATTTTAATGCATAGCTTCATATATATGAAAATGACCTTGACAAGATTATGTGTGTTTTTTTTTTAAATGATTGACTATGGGGGGCAGAAATCACGAACCAAAAAAATATCCAAAGCCCACAATAGAATAAATAAGACTAGGTTGAAATTTAATGTTAGATCAGTCTTTACACTCATTTGTAGTTTTGGAGAGTGTGGGGATAGGTTGTGAGAATGAAATAAGACAATTTTTGTGAAAATATTTTGGAGAATACAAAACCTATACAAATGTAGAGAAGGATGATTCCTTTGTGGCTTCTTTCTCACATAGTTATTCTTCCAGGAAATAAAAAGTAAAACTTCCAAACTCTGGAGGATATATTGGTTAAGGAAGTCTTTGGCTATATGTAAAAACTCACCTTTCTTCAAAATCCCCACTCTATGTGTGAAATAAATTGTTACTTTACCCTTTCTAGAAATAATGAGAAGAGATGGCATTGTGTTTCCTCCTACTTCAGCCAGTTGTGTATTTGGACAGCTAACTTTCTCCCTAAATAATTCTCTCCTAAAATAAACAAACCAATAGTGTTTTAGATCCACTCTTCTAGTCTCTAGCTCGATTTCTTGTCTCTAGTTACTTATCTAACGATCACCTCCTTAACCTCTAAGCTTTGAAAAGTGGGATTAGTCTGCAGTATTTATTGAGCACCTGCTACATTGCAAATCCCTTTCTTCTCTCTTTAAATATAGGAAACCAGTGAAAAGAATCCGTGCCACCAAGTTGCTTCTAATAACATAAGCATGCACTCAGGGAGCAAGAGGAGCAAGCCGCTGCAGCAGGAAAACAGTGGGGGTGAAGGGAAGAGTAGGAAGATTTTTTTTTTTTTTTTAAACAGAGCTCTTTAAAAAAATCTTGATAGTCTGTAAACAAAACAGAAGTTGTCTGGTTCTTGACAATGTTTTTGTAGTTTGGCAGTTTACTCACAAAACACCAAAAACACTAAGCGTCTAAGTGGTTTGGAGATAACTCCGTGACAAACTCCTCCGTGTAGAAAACTATAAATTTGAGTTTCCTCCCAAGTTTGTAAGGCTTTTTACTAATAGATGCCCTATTAGTGGTATCCCTAGCCACTACTTCTCTGTGAAGACCAGGAAGTGAGGAGGAGCACGTCATGAAATGCTCATAATAGTGTGAACTGAGACTATGACCTACATGGAATGAGTTTATGTTCACATGGGTTTGTGAAGAGTTAAATAGAGGCACAGTGAAAAACCCTAGTTTATTGCCCCTCATGCTTAAATATTTTATTACAAATAAAATAAAATAAATAAGGCACAGTCTGTTTTTCTTGTATTCTTTTACAAACTTCAAAATAAATATTTTTCTACTTGCAGAAATTGTAGACATATCAATATGCAAACTCAGAGAGTCCAGTTTCTGGACCACTGGGGGTGCATAGGCACCAATATTTTTTTGTATCCAGTTCAAGCATTAACCTCACCTTTAAGTTGTCTTCACCAAGGAACGGTGAGGGCAAGTCACCAAGTTTGGGTCTTGTTTCTTCTTCAAAAGTAACTAGGGGTACAGAGGATAAAAATAATATACTGAGGTACTCTGTGTTCTGTTTTCCTATGTAAGGAATTTAATATTTCTTTGCCTTTCCCCTCTTTCCCTCCCTCCTCCGCCCCTCCCCCAATACATAGCAGGACTCCAGCAAACCATCCCCCACACTTCTTTAGAATTATCTGCGAAGGGATCCCTTATTTTAGGGAGTTAGTGGGTGCGAGTTGTTATTGTAATTCTATTCTGTAACTAAAGCTCTGGCATGTAATAAATCTCTCCCCAAAGACTTTTGGATCTTTGATTTGAAAAATCGGATTCCTTTTGTGGAAACAGTTGACAGGAACCTAAAAGGATTAGTTGCATTCCACATAGGATAATTTTTACTGGCAACATTTTGAAACGATTTGGTCCCTTTCAGACTTTAAACAATGTCCAGAAAAATGATCTAACGAGACTTGTATTGTTTTCCTTTGTCTGTGAATCCGTTTTCTGCTTGTGCCAACGTCTCGATACGGTTTTGACAGGCTTTTGCTCCCGAGCAGTGCACCGAATTAATTTTTGATCGCCCTTTCTACTTGGTTTGTTACCTCCTTCGGCCAGGGGCGCGGCAGTGTTTTACCAACGTCAGTCGCTGAAATGAAGCCCGAGCCGGTGGTTTGTCTCTCGGTGGCGCCGTGTCTGGGAGGGGGCGCTGGGGCCCGTTGATCGCAGAGGGCCGCACGACCGATGTGCCACGGCCAGGCCCGCGAACCGCCACGGCTCAGGCACCCCGACGTAGCAGAAGTCGGCGAGGCACCGCGCACTCCCCGAACCTTCACCGTCTTAACAGCTCTGGGGCCCTCTGTCCATTGGGATGAGATGCGGAACGCGAAAGGGCGAGAAGGGAGGGAATTTTTCTTCTTCCTCCCTAGCCGCTCCCCACTCCCCTCCCCCTCAGAGCCCAGGACAAAACCAAGAGGCCTGCCTTCCCTGAGCCTCTGTGTTGCTGCGCGCCGGCCGCGGGTGACAGCGCTCCCCGCCTCCCCCGGCCCTCTCCACTGTTTATTTTGTTGTCAGCGGACTTATCAAGATGTTAGTTTGCTGGAGGTTCTGACCTGCCCGGGCGCTTTGGTTGCTCGGCCCGGGCTTTCCGCTCTGTTTTTACACCTGCACAAACTCCACCGCACTCCCCTGTCTGATTTATAGCCCCATTAAAGGTTCAGTGTTCTTGAAGCCACCCGCACTGCACCCTTCCCAGCCTCCCGCGGTCCGCGCTAGCGCTGGAATGCGCGGGACTCCGGCGGGTCCGCGCCTGACACCCCGGCGCGCGCGGCCACGAAGCGCGCCCAGGACCCCGAAGGGCGGCAGCGCGGTGAGGGGCCTGCTCCCGGAGAACCGCCAAGAAACCTCGCACGCACAGCACCCCGCAGCCGCGCGCAGGGAAAAGTTATTGCTTTCTTGGGGTTTCGGCTTCATTGGAATGAGGCGTTTCTCGGACAACTCGTAAGGCGGGTGGCGAGAGGGCGCGGGAGCGGCCACGTGGCGCGGCGGGACGCTGAGGTCCCGCGCGGAGCTTCCCGTCGCTAGCCTGTCGGGCCCCACCGCGGCGCTGCTCGGGCCGCCCCTCCGCACCGTTTTCCCGGCGAGTAAGGAGTGGCTGCAGGGTCCTGTGGGGCGGAGAGGCGCCGGCCTGGGACGCGAGGCCGTGCGCTGCTCGTCCGCAGCCCGCCCTCCCGGTCTTGCGCGGCGAAGGCCGGGAGGCCGCTGGCCCGAGGCGCTCGCAAGAGATGCGGTGGTGACCGCTGCGGGGCTCCGGCTGTGGGCGGGAAGCGCCGGGTCGGTGACCGCCCGGCCCGTGGATCCGGCCGGAGCCGAGCCTCTGCGCGGGCGGGCGGGCTCCGGCTCCAACCTCCTTTTTTGCGCCCTTTTCTTTCCGGAGAGAATAAGTGGCAACCCAGCCGAGATTGGCAGCATTGAGCATCTTCCTAACCCAGCTCTGTCTTACTCCCATTTATCAATCCACCTTTCTAATTAGACTAATTAGGAGCGCTCTGGAGTGTCGCTAGGCCCAGGGACTGAAACGCTTAGAGGTTGTGAAAAGAGCCCTGAATGGCCACGCTGGGGGCCGAGCGGGAGCCTTTGCGACCCATTCAGCACAGAGTAACAGTGGCTACATTTATCCCTGGCCATTGAAAAGAGGCTCGATTAAAACGTTCGGGAACTAATGCCACCCTGCATCCCTCCTCTAATTAGAGAAGCCCAGGGTGGTTGCGAGAACGCCGGGGACCCCGCGGACTCAAGTCCTGCGCGCCACTGCTTTCCGCCCTTTCAGCTTAGCCCATTTCCTCCCCGGAGACAAAAGTCCACCACCTCCCCACCTGTTGCCCGGCCCTGCTTTCCCACCCGTCCCTAGCCGGTTCGCCCGAGTCCCAGGCCGAAGGCTCAACCAACTGCGTTAGAATGCGCAGCACGGCAGAGAAGTTGGGGGCAGCCAAGTGGAAAGAGGCTCCTAGTTCCCTCTTCCCGGCTTGGAAAGCACCTCCTTTGCTTTCGGTAGGCTCCATATTTTTCTCTCCGTCTGTCTTCCTCCTATTTCTCACATTTTCTGTGAATAGCTTGGTCTTACCCCTCCCCACCCTATTTTTAAACATAATTCCAAGACAAGCGTCTGGGAATGGGAAATCTCAGCATGCCCCCCATAACCGTTATCTTGGTTGCACACTTTGCTGTAGGAGTTCTTCACTTGCATATTTTGTACTTTCTGTCACCAGTCTTTTAAAAAAGAAATATATATTGAGCATCTACTATGTGCCTAGAGAGATTCTTACCATACTTTTCAACCTTCCTTTTACCCTCTCAGCCTATTCCCAGATATGCTTTAAGAAGTTAAACGTGACTTGGTTCAATTCTTTAGGCAAGCTGTTGATTCTATCCCCATGGTTTATATGGAGATTTTTTTCTTTACTTTTTTCATGGATTGGTTAGGAATGACCCAAAACACAAGAGATCAGGGATACAAGAGATAGAAATGAGAACTAGAAGATATAGTGCAACTACAGATTGTATATATGTGTGTGAGGTTGTTTGTTCATTTTGTTGGTGATAGGATAAAAAACAATGTGATGCTTTAACACATATTTGAGACACATTTTACCCTAGAATAAAGGTGACCAAGAGGGTTAGATTTCCTCTTTCCCTCTCTCCCTTCCTCTCTCTTTCTTTCTTTCTTTCTTTCTCTAATCCTTTTTGGAAAAGAGCCAAATGTACAAAGAAATATCATCAGGTCACTCTTCTTGATCTTGTTAATTTAGAAAATGGAACCTCAGCTAAAGATGTTATTAACTAAATGCCAACCCATAGCATGCAAAATTCCTTGGATCCAAACTTCAAAAAAAAGAATGAAAGATGTCATGTGAGTGAAAGAAATCGTGGAATTTTTAAAGGCCTAAATGGATCTTACTAGAATTTTATTGCTTGCACAGCATGCTTCACAATATTTTAATTTAAGTTACAGTTATGTTGCATGACTTTGCAACATAAATCTCATTGGTTAAGAAGCTGGGGGTGCAAAGAAGAATAGGAGATGAGAAAAAAGTGGTTTGCTTGCATTAGGAAAATTGTAATTTGCAAAATTTAAAAATTCTTGGAACTTTGGAAGTGAACACCCCAAATCTATTCTGTCTTGTGATTTTATCATCAAACCTCTTATTTTTTCATTTCTGTTGCTAATTAAAATTTTAACTAAAAAATAACACAGTAAAGTGTCCAACTCCTAAACATTCAACTTGGTGAATTTTGTGTGTATACACATACACATGTGTGTGAACATGCACACACACACACACACACACACACACACACCTGTGTAGCCACTACTTAGGTCAAATTATGGAACACTTTTGTCATCCTAGAAAACTCCTCTATGCTTTGTTTCCCATCAATACTACCCTCCCCCCAACCACTGTTCTCATTTCTGTCACCATAGATTAGTTTTAAATGTTCTTGAACTTCATATCAATGGAATCATACAGTGCACATGCCGTCTTTTGTTTGACTTCTCTTACTGATCAGTATGTTTTTGAGACTCATCTGTTCAACTTTTATTTATAAGACAATATACATGGTAAGTCATTTATATAGGTCAAGAAGAGGAGACAGACATTGGAAAGTTTTACCTTACTCTGAAATTAAAGACAAACAAAATTAAATTAAAAACAAACACTCTTTCTCCCCCCAAACTCCAACCCCCACCAAAACACATCATTATCAACCAGCAGATGTATTTTACAATTACAAGTAAGTTCATAAATACAATGAAGTGTTTTAATTGGAGCAACTATTAGGTACATCATTTTCAATGCACAGTTGTGGGTACATGTAAGGAGAGCAGAAGCCATAAGCTGCTTTGGTAATTGGATTCTATTTCCTACTTGCCATTTTAGCCCCTAATACTAGTAGTAAGTACTTTGGGCCTCTTCACAAAGAATGGTGTGAACGTGAGGGGAAAAGTGAATCACATCTAGTTTGTTCTACCTCAGACATGCAAGTACTTAATGTAACAGCCTGTCAAGTGTGCTTTGAATTCTGTTTGAAGTAAAGTGTTCATTTTGCAACTAACCTAGCAGTCTGTACTGTTTCTATGGATCATTCTACATGCCAGTTAACGCTGACCATAGGAAAGCTCTTCTCTAGAAATAAAAGAAGCACAGCAAACGTGCAGACTTATGGTTATCTTGCTCTCTCCCAGTATCCCCAGTGATGCAGCCACAATGCCAGCTCTCTCATGAATTCAACCAGAGACAACCCATGCTCCCCTCCTCTAGTAAAAACAAGACAGTGCAGCTAGTAGGACTTTTTTCCCCAGGAAGGATAGCATTTCCCCAGGAAGGGCAGGAAGGTGTGGTCATGTTTGTGCCATGGGAGAAATTAAGAACCCAAATGGAAGCGACTGAAGTGAGGTTTTGATTGCTTATTACTGGATGTTGGTAAATTTGAAGTAGAGAAAATATATTTTTGTGAACTTGAACCTAAAAATGAATATAAAATAAATCTTGAAGTTTATACTCAGGAAGATAGTTTGAAGACAAAAGTCATCCCTGCTGAATTACCGTAGTGCCAGTCATATAAACTGAACCATTAATGTCTGAAAATAAGAAAGAGAACTATGCATTTAAAATAAAAAAAATAGCAATGATATCCATTGCTGGTGAGGAAGCAGAGAAACCGGATCTCTTATGCATTACTGGTATGAATGTCAAATGGTAAAGTTACTCTGGAAAACACTTTGTCAGTTACTTGCAAAACCTAATATGCACTTACAGGACAGCCCAGCAACCATACTCCACAGCATTATCCCGCAGAAATGAAAATTTATGTTCACAGGAGAATCTGTACATAAATGTCCATAGTGGCTTTATTTGTTATACAAAAAAGGAGACAATCTCTACTTCCGTCAATAGGTGAAACTCTGGGATGTTCACACAACCGAATACTCAACAACGAAAAGGAATAAACTCTTGATGCATGCAACAAGCTGGATTTTAAAGACATTATTTAGTGGAAAAAGTCAATATCCAAGGCTACTTACTGTATGATATTTGTAGAACATTACTGAAGTGACAAAACTGTAGAGATGGAAACAGGTTGGTGGTTACCAGGGACATGGAAATTAGGGAATGGTCCATATATAAAAGGGTAGCAGGGGAGGGGTCTTTTATAGTGCTGGAGGAGTTCTGAGCCCTGAGTGTTGCGGTGGGATACATGAATCGCTGTGTGGACTAAAACTAGAGAGAACTAGGCACATTAACACACATATACACCTACACACAAATGAGTGCATGTGAAAAATGAGGAAAATAGAATAAGTCTTCTTAAAATGTACAACCTACTTAACAATGTCACTTTCCTGGTTTTGATATGGTACTGCAGTTGCATAAGATTACATACATTCCTTTGGAGGAAACTGAGTGAAGGGAATCTAGAACTCCACGTGGTATTTTTTTTATATAATTTTATAATTTTTAACAAAAAATATAATTATATAATTTTTAATTTTTATATACATATATTTTTATCCCCCCGGGGTACAGGTATGTGAATCACCAGGTTTACACACTTCATAGCACTCACCATAGCACATACCCTCCCCAATGTCCATAGCCCCACCCCCCTTCTCCTGACCCCCCTCCCCAGCAACCCTCAGTTTGTTTTATGAGATTAAGATTCCATGTGGTATTTTTGCAACTTCTTGTGAGTCTATAATTTTTTCAAAATAAAAAGTTTAAAAAAACAGTGATGAATAAGTAACCAGTCAGTATTTCATTGATAGAACCATCTGACGTGACAAGGGCTTTCATTGGTTGATTTCTCATAATTAATTATGGCAATGACTTTGGCCCTGTCCTCCCAACAGTATTTGATAAGTGATGTTTGAAAGACGGATCACTTTAAATTGCATTTTTATTTTTTTAAAGATTTTATTTATTTATTTGACACAGAGAAAGAGAACACAAGTAGGCAGAGAGAGGGGGAAGCAGGCTCCCTGCGAAGCAGAGAGCCCCATGCAGGGCTCAATCTCAGGACCCTGGGATCATGACCAGAGCTGAAGGCAGAGGCTTAACCCAGGTGCCCCTTAAACTGCATTTTCTATTGATTGGTCCAATGATGAAAACTTTTTGGATCATAAACATTTTTGCTCATTTGTTAGACAGATTAACATTCTTTGAGGGTGGATTTGATTTTTTATAAATAGTCAAATGTCAGTGAGAGTCAAATATGGTGAGTAAAACAGATGACCAAGTTGAGTCAGATAGGTTTTTTTGGCAAAACCAAAATGTTGCTGAAGATTTATCATCTTGTATAGAGTAGTTACAAAAGGAAAATTCTCAACATGTTCTTTAGAATGATATAGCATTATTGGTATCCGCGTGGCCTTCCAGAGTGATTGCCTAGAAGGAAACACTCATTTGCATACAAGAATTCCTGTAAAGGTTTAGAAAATTTGCCTCATTTCTAGAGTCAGCCTTTAAGGATGGTTCTTGGAAATGTGTGCCTTATTTTGGAAATAGTATGTTAAGCAAGATATTGAGTGTTTAAAGAGTAGCACTTATTAATCTCTTTCTAAGCAAAGCAGTATACATTACCTTACCTGTTTTGTAATTTTGAACTATTGCAAGTGAATTATGTACTAACTTTAGACATGGTTGTTGCTTTTTTACTCCCTCTACCAAAGCATAAGTGTGACTCAACCAATACTAACACCAGTCAACAGACTGGTACTTCACTTGTTACCATTGGTAATGAGTGTGTTCAACAGTTGCATAATTATAGCACTGTCTTTTTTTTTAAGATTTTAAAAATTTATTTTTTAGAATGAGAGAGAGAGAGAGAGGGATCAGGAGCAGGTGGGAGGGGTAGAAGAATAAGCAGACTCCGCATTAAGCAGAGAGCAGATTGTGGGACTCAATACCAGGACCCTGGGATCATGACCTGAGCTTAACTGAATGAACCACCCAGATGCCTGATTACAACACAGTGCAGACCTTGGTCAGGAGGTCTGGCCTGACTATCTCTATGTGCACTATAACATAAAAGGAATCTAAATTCCTAGTGTAAGCAGACCAAATCATGAGTGATTGGATTTCAGACAGACTTTGAGTTCTGATGCCAATGTTTTAACCATGGTGCTTGTTCTTTTTCTCAAATGCTTTACTGTTTTATTATTTTATTTCCACTAGGAATTGTGGAGTTCTAAATATTATTAGTGGTTTACCACTTTTACACACATGTATCCTATTATTTTTGGAGATCTGTATGTGGAGAGAGAGACTGGCTTCTTTTCTTCATCCATTCATCTACCTGCTTTCATAGATGGGCTCCCCACTTTTTAAATAAGCCATAAGGGGGGCGCCTGGCTGGCTCAGTGGATTAAAGCCTCTGCCTTTGGCTCAGGTCATGATATCAGGGTCCTGGGATCGAGCCCTGCATTGGGCTCTCTGCTCAGCAGGGAGCCTGTTTCCCCCCCCCTCTCTATCTGCCTCTCTGCCTATTTGTGATCTCTCTCTTTGTCAAATAAATAAATAAAATCTTAAAAAAAAATAAGCCAGAAGGGACCACATAGAATCTAAGGGTCTTGAACAGAAGAACCAGATCATGGGTATCTGACAAAAATGTGGGTTTATGATAGAAAAATCCCGAATAATTAATATTAAATTTTTATTCATTTTTTATTTGCCTGAAAATAGTTCATTATCTTAAAAATAAAGAACTTAAGACTTGTTACTTTGCTCAATTTGGCTGGAAATTCTTGAAAAAAATTATAAACATTTTCACTTAAAAATTCAATAAAATACATGAAAAATTAGTAACAAACTAAAATCACTTCCTGTGAAATGCCTATAAAATGTCAAAACTTGGGAATTTGTTGCCAGATTCTTGGATCTACATAGCATTATAAGCATAAAATAGCATAAGGTTTGAAGAAAGTATAAATAAAGATTGTGTTAAAATATGATACTGTAACTAAAACAAATGATCAAGGGAAACCAAAGACCTGTACTTGATTGTTTATTCATTTATTCATTCTGCATTTAGTGGGCACCTGCTGTGTCCAGGCATGGTGTGATGGGCTATGGATACAGAGAAAAATACGTTACTGGGTTGGGGATGGGTGGAAAAAGATATATACACTAATTAAAATATTATATGGTGTGCTTTAATAAAAGTGTGAGCTGATTAGTTGAAGATGACAAAGAAAGAAATAACTATGTCTAGAAGGGCCAGAGAAGCCTCTCCAGAAGAGGGAATGCTTGATATGACAAGAAGGAAGAAAAGGGGGCGCCTGGGTGGCTCAGTGGGTTAAAGCCTCTGCCTTCAGCTCAGGTCATGATTCCAGGGTCCTGCACTGGGCTCTCTGTTCAGCAGGGAGCCTGCTTCTCCCCCTCTCTCTGCCGGCTTTGCCTACTTGTGATCTCTGTCAAATAAATAAATAAAATATTTTTTTAAAAAGAAGGAAGAAAAATTACACATGGGAATATAATGTATTAAAAAACAGCAGGGTGAAAGAACAAAATGTTTTCAGTGAGCAGGTAAATGAATACTGGAGCCTCATCACACGGAGTGCCCGGTATACACAAATGTTTATAAAGTACTCAGCAGATATTCCTAGTCTGATCACCATGTGTGAAGTTTCTTTGGCTTTGCCTGGAACCATTTTGGATGTAAAGTGAAGGTAAAGGTGGACAAGGGGTCCTTTCAGTTGAGTTATGTGGTTAACTGTTGAAGTATGTTTAACCCTTCCAGTGTATTTCTATTATTTTGACTCCTACATGGAAAAAGTTCTATGGGATATGTAACTTTCTGAATGGTAAAAGGAGAAGATTGGTGATTTTAGGGACGGGTCTCAGACATGTATAGTGTGTTTTTAATTTCCATCCTGATAAAGGTGAAGAGGGATAAAGAGGTAGAAGTTGAGACCACTAGCTGGGCCAGCTGGGAAAAGTGAAAAAGATAGTGAATGAGGCATAGAGAGAACTAATTCTGATGACTCACAGTGGTACCAGCAATTCATCACGCGCTTCCCCTACTCAGGTGATAACCAACATCTTCTCTGTGCTGTGGTACCAAATTTTCAATTCCTGCCGGACAGATCCACTTAAAAGCCTCAACCTTTACATTTCTAAGATCAGCATCCTTTTGTAATTGGCTTCCCTCCTTGACTGCTTTACTTCCATCCATTGTGTTCCATTTTCCTATTAATCCAGGCTTAACATTTTCAGAATCATCTTTTATTCCTTCGTCACCTTAATTCTCCCATCTAGTCATTTGCCATGCTTAGTCAGTCCTTCCCTTGCTAAGACTTGTGTTTTCTCCCTTCTCCACTCCCACTGTATCAGTTTCCTATTGCCCTTTGTCTGTGCCACTGATATATTTTTCCCTCTCTGGTCTCCTTGTTGCCAAATCCCCATGGTGCAATATACACTGCAGATGAACTCCTCAAAAACCTCTTAATCATGTCACGGTGCTGCTCAAGAAGTGTTCTTTATTGGGTATGTGATGAAGTAGTAAGTTTACCTTACGTTCAAGACCTTTCACACCTGGGTCAAAATAACTGTCCCAGCAGACACTATAATTTTCCTGCTTTTTGATGATGTTATTCTCCGCACCTGTAATATCTATTCTTCTTCTCTTTGTAGTCTCCATCACATAACCCAGCTGAGATGTCACCCCTCTGCGTGACAGCTACTACAATGGGAGTACTATTACTACATAGTTAATATGCATGGCGCACTCTGTGCTAAGTGCTTCCCTAAATATTATGTGACTTATTTAATTCTCACAAGCATCCTATGAGGTGACATCCCTGTTTTTCACAGAGGAAAACTAAAGCATGGAAAGGTTAAGCAATTTGTCACTGTCATATATCTGTAAGTAGATGACCTGGATAGGGTTCTGATTCCAGAGCCTAGGCTCCATTACTGTTCCTTGTCCCCAGTGAGGGACTTGTCTCTCTAAACCTGAAGAATTTATTGTTAGTACTACTTAACTGGCATTAATTCTATAGAAGCTTTTGGAAAGTGTCCACCATTAAGTGTCTATTATGTTTTAAGTTGCTTAAAAGTGTGGCCTGGCCTCCTAACTCTTTGTTTTTCCATAATACCTTGTACATAATTATCACCCAATAAATATTTTTTGGCTAATGGTTAAATTGACCAGTCTAGTATGGGAATAATCTGGGCAAAATAATTTGGAGTTGATTAGCTTTGTCTATGAGGCAAAACAGTAATGGTAAGAAACTGCCATAATATTTAGCCTAATGGATCTACCCTGTTCAACTGGAGTGGTAGAGTTCTAGAAACCCATTCCCCCAGATTTCTGACATTTGTACTGCTGTGTTGGATGACTATGACTTTTGGCCAGAGACAAGTGTAGATGTAACTATCATCTCCATTTATGTGATGTGAGGGAAGACCTCTTATTTTAACTCCTGGTACATGACTTTTGAAAGTCCTTTCCATTGGAATTGAGTGTACTTCTCTTCATACTTTCATTTATTTGATTGCCAAAAGTTAATTTTTTACTTTATCTTAATTTATTCATTTGAGAGAGAGTGAGAATGAGAGAGATCACAGAGGGGAAGGGAGAAGCAGACTCCCCACTGAGCAGGGAGCCTGACGTGGGGCTCAATTCCAGGAGCCTGGGATCATGACCAGAGTTGAAGGCAGATGCTTAACCAACTGAGCCACACAGGTGTCTCAAGTTGTATTTTCTTTTGTATTGCTTACTTTCACATGTGTTTTTTACTGACACAGCTAACTTACAGTAAGTCAGCGGGAGGATTGGAATACCTCTCATTTTGGCCTTTTCTTCAGCATATGGCCCCGGAGTTGCCAAAGGAGAGCCATACTCTTAAAAATTAAAGTAAATGTAGTACAGGTAAGCTCTGTTAGTTATATCCATAGAAATCTGGGAAAGAGGTGTCAAATTACAACGGTTCATTTTCCATATTCACCATCCATACACCAAAGAGGCAGTTGAGGTCTTAGGCATTACTACCTGGAGGTATCATTAGACACATTATTATTGTGCTATAGGAAACAGGACACTATCACCAATACAATTACATGGGGTTGTTGAATTAACTGTTCACATTAGTAAAATCAATACATCATATAAATAATCAGAATGATTCTTTGGGAGAATTACCTACTATGATATTAAGAATCTACTCACTCTGTGCATTAACAGTTGACAAGTACATTTGTTGGCTATATTGTATGCTCTTCTGTCTACTTCCTGAAAATGCCCAGCCTGTCTGAGGGCATAGCTCTGGATTCTCTAACATTTTTTTTTTTAAAGATTTATTTATTTATTTGAGAGAAAGAGAGAGTTGGGGGAAGAACAGAGAGAAAATCTTCAAGCAGGCTCACCACTGAGTGCGGAGCCTGGTGCGGGGCTTGAACTCATGACCCATGAGACCGTGACCTGCACTGAAACCAAGAGTCAGCCACCCAGATGCCCCGGATTCTTTAACATTTATGGAAAACCTAATATATACAAGACATTATGCTAAGCACTAAGGGGAACGCAAAGGAAAGTGAGGGTAGAGTAACGTTTATCATACATCTGCTCTGCCCTGGGAAATTTTTGCATCCAATCACTTTTAATTTGTACATTAAACCAATGAGATAGGTTTTTGTCCTCTTACACTAGGAAATAAGGGCTCAGAGAGGTTAAGTAATTTACTTGAGGCCACACAAATACTAAGGGTCAGAGCTCAGGTTTGAACCCAGATCTTCCAACACCCCCAGTCTATATTCTTTCTATAATCTGTGGAAGCCTCCCAAAGATGATGAGTTTGAGAGGATGTTAAAGAAATCAAAGGGACACAACTGTGGCGGAATGGAGATTTTGCCACAGCATTCTATGGCTATGAGGACAACTCATGTTAGAGTTTGCATTCATGCTAGAAGGACCGAGAATATATAATTAGCCTTATTAACCTCCTCACACTTTTGGAGTACACCTGTGGCCATTAGAATCTTTTTGCTTTTGAGAGCAGGTACAGAGTTCAAGAAGAACCTTCTTAGAGAATCAAGGTATTTGAACAGTCTGGCATTTAAACAACTAAATGTTTTTTTAAAAAAAATTGTGGATTAGCTGTTTCGAAACCTTATTCAAGTAAACTAGTCCCCTTTGGTTCCCAAACCTACAAAGTACTGGCCTATGGAGTTAGTAGCATGAGGTCCACTACATTGAAAACCTTAAACCCAAGATACAGAAAAACCAAAATAACCTCTTCTGGATATGCCATATGAGGTACATTGTAACATATCTCCTGGTTTATGTTGCAAATCACCATCATTACAAAACCATCAGCAGCCATGAGTAGGCTGACAAGGTGTGCAGACCTTTGTATCATTGAAATCTAGGTCTTATAAGAGAGAAATTGGGAGATTCAAATCAGCTCTGCTGCCTTCATTTTAAGGGCAATGTTTCTCAAACTTTAGCGTGCTCAGAATCACCTAGAGTCAACTAGAGTTTTTGATTCAGTAGGTCTGAATCAGGCCTAAGAATTTGTAATTACAGCAAATTCTCAAGTGATGCTGCTAGTTCAGGAATCACACCGAGAGAATCACTATTCAAGAGTATGAAGTGGGCCAGAGGATACAGGCAAAGTAGACCCCTTCTTGTCACCTGGGATATGTAGGCAGCTTCTGACATGGCTCCCAATGATCTAATCCCCCAAGTGACTTGCTTCCATCAAAGAGAATGCAGCAAAAGTGATGGGATGCCAGTTCCATGGAAGATTGTGTCTTCCTCTTCCTGGCAGGTTCTCTCTGTTGTTAGTTTTCTCTCTTACCCCCTTGCTTGCTCATTCTCATGCAACCTGCTGACATGCTGTGAGATGATTTGCAGAGAGCCCCAGGTGGAGAGGAACAGAGGGAGGCCTCTGGCCATCATCCCTGGAGGAACCGAGGCATCAGCCCACCAATCAGTAAGGTACTGAATCCCACCGACAACCATGTGAATGAGCTAGGAATTGGATCCTTCCCACTCAGGCCTTGAGCTAATGGAAGCCACATGAGAAAGCCAGAGCTAGAGGGTCTACTTAAGCTGTGCTTGCAGTCCTAACCTGTAGAAACTGCAAGATGATAAATGTTGTTGTTCTAAACTGCTAAGTTTAGAGGTAATTTGTTATGCAGGAATAGATTGCTAATATAAGTGACTTCTTGCCCTTGTATGAGATACTAGCTGGGCAGAAGGATAAGAGGTGGGAGAGAGACTGTGCCTTAGCATGAGTGATGAGAACCTTCCTGTGCACAGAGCTATGCTGGTTCTGCACAAGGTCACTTCAAAAGTCTCTATTTCCATTTTTTTAATTGTTCATTTTGTACTTACAGTATCATCTTTAAATGAGAGTGTTTATCAAATAGTGTATTGCTTATTCTCAGAAGTCCTCTTTTTGCACTCTAAGAATAGCTGTATGAAAAAGGAAATGCTAATGGAGTAAACAAAAATCCCATCTGCTAGTTTGTAATGTACCTGCACACTTTGGCATCTAAGGATCACAAGTCTTACACATTGACACCTCTTTGAAGCTAATGCCTAGAGGCAGATAAGAGCTGAAAAAATTCTCAGGTCTAACGTAACACTTACATGTAAAGTAAATGACCAAAAGGAACATTTCAAAATCATATGGTTGTAAATGCTGCTGTGTATTATTTAGGTAGATTTTTATTTTTAATTTTTTTTTCCTTTGAAACAGATCAAAGGAAATATTTTTAATGTCCATTTTGTCAACATATCCAGAGACTATCTATTAATGCAGGTCAGTAATAGAATTCTATCATAAAAGACAAATAGATTATAGGGTTTTTTTTCTTTTTCCATGACTACATGACTTTTGTGGATTAAAATCAGGATGATTTAAATATTAATAGATTAATTTATGTGGAGGAAAAGTTACAAATCATTCACTTAAAAATTGGCTTAGTGCCCACATTCTGGAGGCACACCAGGGAAAGTCGTAGCTGCACAGCTAATGTCTACACACACTGAATTTCTGAACATAATTTATGTAGATGAAGTGTGCAGAATGTTTTTATTTGTTCTACATCTCAGTGTCTCACCTCTGCATGAACTTCCCAAACCCAGATCTACTCCAAATACTCTTACTCCCCTTCTCCACACTTCCCTCCAACGTGTTTGCTTTGGCAACTTTCATGTTCTTACAAACAATTCTCCCAACGAAATCAATCACTCTTGCACCCAAAGAGAAATACTGTGCACTCAGTGCGATGACAAAATGAAACATGTTTGAGGCAAACCATGTGTTCCCGCATGTCCGGAATTATGCTATTTGCTCAAGGAACATGTTCCTAATGTGTTTGGCTTCTGTTACCCCTTGTGATTGCAACTTTCATTGTCTTTTGGAATTTATGATTTCAGAAGCAACTGCTTGGACTCATTTAATGGGATGCTTTTGGAATGTGAAGCCGAGGGGAATTCACTGGGCGACGTCATTCTGTTCCCCTTTCTAGGCAAGTTTGGCCCATAGAAGGGCATCTGGTGTTTGAGGAATTCTGGGGGATTGATCCTCTTTTCCATTTGGAACCCTGGAAAAGTGGCTTATCTAAATAACAGGGATCTGTCATGATCTGAAAGTTCTTCAGTTCATCAATCACATTATCTGGGAAAAAATACTTTCTGGTGGTAAAGTGAGAAACGTCATTTTAATAAAGAATTTTTCCATGGTGCTTTCCTTGGAGGTACCCAGGGTACTTGACCAGGTTTGCTCCTTAACGTGACAGCATGTTTATTTAGAAGGGGAGCACCAGTATTACCAGTTTCATTTCATAGATTTGAGACTCATGAGCTAATCAAGACCTTGGCCCTGTTCTTTTTTCTCTGATTGATGGATATCCAACCCTTACTCCAAGGACTGATATAGGAAGAGGTCATTCCCAGACCCACTGGGCATTTTAACTGGGTTTCTGCACTCTCCTCCCTTGGAGCTCTTCAGGAAGCCTTGGGTTCATTTCCTGCTCCATTCCACCTACCTACTGGGGGCCTTGGGAAACTCAGTTCCTTGTAAGCCTAATTCTTTTTTCTGTATTTCATCAGTCTTAAATTTTCTAGAATGACAAATGGAGTAAGTAAAATTTCCCACCAGTCTGGTGTTTAATACATTAAAAAAAATTAAAGCTATCAATCATCATTGCAGCAAACAGAATGACGCAGGCTCAGGGAAGGTGCACAACAGTGATGGAAAATACCTTAGTTTTAAAATGGGGAGGAGACAAGATTTAGTATGTTATAAAGACTGGAATATAGTGTTTTTTTTTTAACCCAGTAAACAAATGTTCAATACTCCCAAATTTTAGGTTCTTTTTGATTTCAGGGGAGTTGACATAAAATATTACATTATCATCTTCTACAAACATCCGGGGGGATACTGTGTGCTTAAGAAGGGGCTTATGTGACAGTACACTGGTGAGAAGCTCAGGCTCAGGGGGCCAATGGCTTGAGACCCAGGTCTGCCACTTTCTAACCTGGTGAATAAGCTACCAACCTCTCTGAGACTTAGTCTTCTCATTTGTAAAAGGGCATTCATAACACCTACCTCACAGATTTATTGTGAATGTTGTATGACATGATGCATGACAAGCACTGGTACAAGAGACAGGCCAAATCAAGGGTACCTGCTGTTATCATCATCTCACTACTGTTATTGCTATGATTTTCCAGTTAGGCACACATAGTATAACTAATCCAAAACACACACACACACACACACACACACACACACACACACACACACAAAAACCAAAAAAACCCACCCCGAAAAACAAACTAATCCAAAGTAGCTTATGCTAGGAAATAAGGATGGCAGAAGTAAGTGCTGTTTGAATTTTAATAGACGAATGACGGGTTTTAAAAAAGGGAAACAGAAAACTTCAAGAGGGAAGTGGGTACTTTGTAGGGTCTCAGCCTATGCTTTGAAAGGAGGGTGGCATTTGCCACACAGTGTCCCAGCCCACTGGTTCTCTAGCTGCATGGCACTAACACGGTAGGGCCTCCATGTTGGGTATGAAATGTTTGTGTCCCCTCAAGTTCATATGTCAAAGCTCTAACCCCTAATGGGATTTAGAGGTGGGGCCTTTGGGAGATAATTGGGTTTAGAGGAGGTCTTGAGGAGCACCCCTCCTTTTCTCCCTGTGGTGGGTTAGTTTCCTTATAAGAAGAAGAAGAGACTAGAACTCACTGTCCATGTCCATGTGAAGACACAGAGAAGTCTGTAAGCTGGGAAGGGGACTCTCACCAGGAAATGAATCTGCTGGTACCTTGATCTTGGACTTGCCAGCCTCTAAAACAGTGAGAAGTAAGTGTCTGTGGTTTAAGCCACTTAGTCTAGCATCTGACCATGACACTCTCACATGGAGTGAAAGGGGGGCATCAGAAGCCTCAGCTTGGGCATAGGAACAAACCACCTCCAGAAAGGCACTCTTCTTGGTTTACTGGATGTCCTGGCACTGGGCTGATGTCTTTTTCCTGGCTGGCAGGAGCAAGGTGTCATCTTTTTTGCCTGGGGTCATTGAATAAAGGAAATTTGAGTTGGAAATAATTGAAACTCATTCTCCGATTCTGAAGAATTTAAGTTCCTCAGCTACGATTTTTTTCTTGACTCTCTGAAATCTACTTTCCTTAGTTCCTTCATCTCTGCCAACCACTTTCAAAATAATATAGAGGGCAGGCAATTTTTATTAGTGCTGTTTTCTGTTTAAAATTCAGTGTCATAGATTTCTTTGATCAAAAGAAGCCACAAGCTCTTTTCACACTTCTTCGGAGACACAGATAATTTAATTTTGATTTGGGGAGTATTTGGCCCAACTTAATGACAGGTGGCAACTGTCATTAAGTCATTAAGACCAGGACACTTAATGACCAGTGTAAACCAAACAAGTGAAATGCAGGAGACAAGGGAGACTGTTGTAACTCTCCACATCAATTCAGTTATGGCTCCCCAAACTGGGAAAAAGCTCTAAGAGTATAAAGAGAGAAGTAGGTTGATGGCTCCTAACAGTTTATTTTGCTTTCACTATCCCCGTATTCTCTTTGCTTTTGAAAACTACCTGACTGCATTGTCAGATGATACTTAGCTTAGGATTTCTAGAACCTTAAGGATATTTTTCTTCTGTATATACATTCCAACCATGCCGATGTCATCTTGCACTTGGGAAGTCTTCTTTTTCATGGTGGGCAAATTTGCTTTCTGCTTCTCTGATACAACTTCATGTAAATCTGCTCATTTACACTTTCTACAGGCACTTCTTGGGGGTGATACCCTACAGACCACCCCCAACCTCATGGTGGGGGTGGCAGAGGTGCTAAAGAGTCTTTCCTAGAAAGCACTCTCAAAAGGATTAAAAAAAAAATTTATTTATTTATTTATTTATTTATTTAAGAGAGAGAGCAAGAGAGGGAACACAAGCAGAACACAAGAGAGGGAGAAGCAGGCTTTCCAGCAGAGCAGGGAGCCTGATGTGGGCGTCCATCCCAGCATCCTGGGATCATGAACTGAGCCCAGGGCAGACGCTTAACCACTGAGCCACCAAGGTGCCCCTCGAATGGATTGCTAAATTATTCAGGTTAACCATTAGGAGTTTGTGTCAGAGAGCCCATCTTGTTAACTACTTCAGTTCAATTTCTTAATTACTGCTATGAATTAGGATATTTCAATCCAGTTCTCAGTCAACAGCATTTTAAAAATTACAGTCTGGTACTTTTGCAGGTATCTTTACAGTCTGAGGTTGTTTATTATGAACTCTCATTTGTCCATTTTCAAACTTGACTCGACATAACCTTTCATGACTTTTCCTAGGCAGTAGCTAGTGGTTCTGCAATGACTTGAATGAAGTAGATGGTTTAATCAATATTGAATAGACTCAACGACTTTATTTCAGTAAAGTTAAAAGTGAGCTTGCTCAAGTATTGGAAGGAAGAAAAACGAGGTAGGAAAGACTGTTAGCAGATTAGAGGGTCGTATTGAGGTAGATCTTGTGTTAATCCGGTTTTGTTTGTGTTTACCCTGGAACCTCTGAACGTTGGCCCTCCTTTAAGATTGGGACATTTCCCTCTACTTCCCCTTTTGTTGCTTCACTAGGAGGGGCGTGTGTTCCTCTTCTCATTCAACCCAAACATAAGATATGAAGCCTCCTGTCCTTTGGTGGTGGTGGGGGGGTGGTGGTGGTGGTGTGTGTGTACATGTGGTTGTGTTCTAAACACCATCTGCGGAAAGATGGTCTTGGGAAAGCTTCTTCCCCAGAACAGAGAAACATCTCTGGAGCGAGTGATCTCTGGCGCGCAGATTCAATAAGCCCAACCGCACTTGGCTGCGTCACAAACCTAATACGGCAGCCCATATTGTTGCTCGGGAAGTCTCCAGCCAAACCGAGTTCTTGTAAAAATAAATACTCATCAGCAAATATTTTGATTAGTTAAAAATGTTCTAAATGGCTAACCCCTCGCTCCCCTGCTCCCCACCGGCGGGAGGGCGGAGAATTGTCCCCCACCCGACCAGCCCCCCCACCCCCCATCCCCCCCATCCCCCCCATCCCCCCATCCCCCCGCTCCGGGGACTGGGGGCCAGAGAGACTCTCCCTCGGGGCCCCGCGCGGGTCGGGTCACTGCGCCCTGCCGCGCCTCTGCGTGCCCAGCCTAGGCCGGGCTAGGGGCTCGCTCAGCCTCTGGGGCGCGCGGAGCCGGGGGCCTGCGGGCCGCGAACGGCTGGCAGCAGGCGGCCTCGCCCTCCCCGGGGCCCGCGGGCGCGGCTGGCTCCGAGCCGCCACAACCTCGCTACCCTTCCTTGCCTTCAGCTCTTTATTAACTCCCCGGAGCAGCGCGGCTGCGGCCGCGCCTCCTGCGCCCCGGTGGTCTGGCTCCTCCGCGCGGCGCACATGCTAAACAGATTAACATGCCTTGGCTGACCCACGCTTCGCAACCCTCGGATAGGGTTTCTGCAGCTCCATGTGGAAATTAACCTAGCTGTACCCGTGGTCAGCTGCGCCCGGCCGCTCCTGCGCCGGCCGGGCAGTCCAAACAAACCCAGGCCGCTGGCTCCCTTTGTTACTCTTGGCCCCCCTCCCCCACTCCGGGCCAAATATTTATTGGAAAAGAGGTTCTCCCCTTTGGCCGAAGGTAGGGCACATTTCTGATGGCTCTTTATTTGCAAATGATTTTTGGCAGAAGCGGGCACCCTTCCGAGGGGGTGGCAGGGCACCCAAACTCCACGACTGGAGGTTTTCTAGGCCTCCGCAGGCAGGAGCTGTTTATGTTTGCACGGGACACCCTAGTCCTGGTCATTAAAAAGACACGCACAGTCTCTGTTTTGCTTTTAGTAACAGAGTCTCTTTTTAATACGGTTGTTGGTTGTTCGCTTTGTTCTGGGGCACGTTTAGGCCCTCACCTCCCATTCTCCCCTTCGGTTCTCATCCAGTGAGCAAAGTGCGGTGATTCGTCTAGGGTTTCTTTCCTACTTAGAGCAGCTGAAAAGGCCAGCACGGAGGCTGGGGGTGGGGGTGGGGGTACCAGCCTGACGTTAAAACCAAATCACAGCGCATCTGCCCCTCAGTTGCTACCTCTCCCCTGAACCGTGGGGCTCTAAGGATTGCTCATTGAACTTTGGTTCACTTGTTAAGGATCTCTTTCTCTTTATCCTATATTCATATTATGATTAATATAACCACAGTTGGGCTTTTACTAGGTATAGATTGGAGGTGTGGGTGTCCGTTGGTTGGGGCCGCTGTAGTGAATACTGCTGCCAGGGAGACAGAGCCTGCTTTTTTTTTTTTTTTTTAAAGATTTTATTTATTTATTTGACAGAGAGAGATCACAAGTAGGCAGAGAGGCAGGCAGAGAGAGAGAGAGGAGGAAGCAGACTCCCTGCCGAGCAGAGAGCCCCATGTGGGACTCGATCCCAGGACCCTGAGATCATGACCCGAGCCGAAGGCAGCGGCTTAACCCACTGAGCCACCCAGGCACCCTTTTTTTTTTTTTTTAAAGATTTTATTTTTTTATTTGACAGACAGAGATCACAAGTAGGCAGAGAGGCAGGCAGAGAGAGAGGGAGAAGCAGGCTCCCCACTGAGCAGAGATGCGGGGCCTCGATCCCAGGACCCTGGGATCCCACTGAGCCACCCAGGTGCACCCAGAGCCCACTTTTTACGTTCCTTTCCATCTTGTACCTCATGAAATGTCTCCATTGTTTGGGAACTACAGATGGCTATTTTTGGGAACAACTGCTACCTGTGATCTGTTCCCAGGGTTGCCTCACTCAGTACACAAAATGGGCTCAGACCACTGGAGGGTCCCCTCTGGGCCATCATGCCACACTAGCATCTGACAGTGTTGCTTCACTTTGCTGAGGTGGTTTGAGCATGTCCCTCAGTGTCGTTTGTCAAGACCTGTGGCCACCACCCATCCCACTTTCCAGTCAGCCCTCACTGCAGTGCTTTGCCATCCTGGCATGAAAAAAGAATTATGTGAAACTCTCAGGGGGTCCTGATCAAATTGTGATAGTAGCATCTATGTGGCAGGACCAGAGTGGGACCACAGACATTGAGAAGGTTGGGCACAGCTGTCCCTCAGCAGATCACCACTTGCCAGCCCACTGAGTGACACGCTGACTCTGTTGATTCATTTTGTGTTTTCTTTCAAGTAGTGTGTTTCTTGGATGCAGGGGCACGTTCCTGAGGCAAAAAGCTTTTGAAGCTGCAGAGCTTCCAGAAAAATAATCAGGAACCAACTGGCGGCACATTTTAGGGTTTTCAGTCTGACACAGAGGAGATGAACTAGAATTGGCACTGATAATATGCCCACAGCTAAGAGCTGCATTGAAACTAAGCTATAAATAAATGTGCTGAGGAACAGGGATATCATGGTACCCCTACTCCCACCCCCAAACAGGCATCGCCATGGGAAACCTGCTAAGGGAAGAGGAACTGCTGAGTTTGAAAAGAAAAGGAAAAAAAAAACCCACAAAAAACAAAAACAAAAAAATAGGCTGGAGCTCCAAGACAACACAAGGCCTAAGTCAGTCAAGAGCAAGTGGTTCCTTTTTCCTCTGGTGATGGATAACATCTCAGAATTCCTTCCAGCTCTGAGACTGTGGTGTTTAACCAGAGGCTCACTGTGAACCTCTGCATTTCTCTCAAGGCAGCCGGCATCTTGATTTCTGGTAATCCTTTTTTTTTTTTTTCTTCATCAACCCCTATACTCGATATTGTCCATATGGATCATGCGTGTGGGAACACACAAATTACAGCAACTTTTGTCTTTTGTCGTGAAGGGGCTGACAGGGCTGTAAACAAAGGCAGCCTCCCTCCTCCAGGAATTTCTCCTCCGCCCTGTGTGGCTCTAGCCCTGTGGATAATATCATTACAGGACTAAACAAATAAACAGTCGATCCGAATCAACCAGGAGGCTTGGGGGACTGCACAGTTCCTCTCTGCAAGGATGATACAAGTAAATTTACACTCACAGCTTGGAAGTGCTCCAGCCACTATGAATAGCCGTTCAGTCTGTCAGGCCGGGGAGGAGCTGGGGCCCTGGGCTGACCCCCCCAGCTCCGTCTTTGCTTCACTCAATGTGAGCTTTCAGGGTTCTGTTTTCCTTACTATCCTTGACTGGGAACATCAAGGACCAGTAACCCTTTTTATGAACCCTGAGCTCAAAGAAGCAGCTTTCACTACAAAGTTAACATATGAAACCCAATGACGTGGATGAAAGGTTAACACGCCTCTGCCAGCCCGGAGCTTCCCCTTCAAACCTGATTTCCTGCATTCAGGGGACCACGACCAACCAACTGACCGTCCATCTCCTCTGCCACAGCCCTGGCCGACAAGCCCGACGACTCACACGACAGGTATATTTTCCTTCAAGCAGAGGCACAGAAGCCGACTGTAGTCAGAGCCACAGCAACACTTACTTCTCGTTCTGACCAATGAATTAATTAATATCATTTCTTCCACTGAAAGGAGTCCGTTACGATGATGACATGAATCCTACATGCCATCTCCTTTGCCAGGTTTAAAAACGAAGTGTTCCCATTGCCTGTCTTTACACCTGTGCCAACAGTCTCTGGGATGTGCAGGCCTCTTTTTTTGCTCGTTCTTGTGCCACGAGACTTCAATTCTTTTTTAATGAATGCTTTGCCTGAAACTAGAGGATAGGTCCGTGTGTGTGCACGCGTATGTGTGTTTGGATTTAAAATGATGAAAGAGGGCGCCTGGTGGCTCAGTTGGCTAAGCGACTGCCTTCGGCTCAGGTCATGGTCCCAGAGTCCCAGGATCAAGTCCTGCATCGGGCTCCCAACTCCATGGGGAGTCTGCTTCTCCTTCTGACCTTCTCCCTTCTCGTACTCTCTCTCTCTCAAATAAATAAATAAAATCTTTTTAAAAATAATAAAAAAAAACAATGGAAGAGAAATACCCTAAAACATTAACAGTGGTGGTGGGATTCTATTTTTTTTTTTAAAGATTTTATTTATTTATTTGACAGAGGTCACAAGTAGGCAGAGAGGCAAGCAGACAGAGAGGAGGAAGAGGCTCCCTGCTGAGCAGAGAGCCCGATGTGGGGCTCCATCCCAGGACCCTGGGACCATGACCTGAACCGAAGGCAGAGGCTTTAACCCACTGATCCTCACAGGTGCCCCTGGGATTCTATTTTAAAGACTTCTTTATATTTATCTGCTTTTTTCATACACCCTTCTCTCCTAATTTTGGTCCAGAAGCATATGTTATTTTTAGAGTTGGATGAATTAAGTATCGAAAGGTTTTTCAGAAACAGCATTGGTCTTCTGGAGTTAAGCACTAATTTAAATTTAGCACAGTAAAGGTAACCCCAAGGCATAGTGTTACTGGCTTTTCTGGGTTATGTGTTGGAAACCTAGGGATTAGCATGCAGAGGTCCTGCCTATATTTATTCAGGAAGGTGGAAATGGGCCAATGGGGGGGAAACAGAAGACAGAAAAATGGTAAAATACAGACATACACGTACAAAGAAGGCAGCATTATTTTTAACAGATGCTTTTTGGTATTTACCATGCTCTCTGGACCCAACAGAAAACAACTCTACCTTCTCTCAGTGTCCAGAGGCCTCCACAGGTGAGCCCAGGCCTGGGCAGTATCTGTTTTACATCTTAAGCTGCAAGGGTTCTGGGTGACCACGAAGGTTCTGGGTGCTATAGCATCTGGGAACTAACAAGAGGCCCATCAGACTCTGAGGGCAGGCGAGGGAGAGTGGGGACTACTTGTGGGCCCCACGTGAAAGCAGACTCCTACAGCTTCTCTGAGGTCACAGTTCTAGTAAAAACAAGTGGAGAAGCAGAACAATGAGAAATGGTGTGGTGAAACCAACATAGACTTGGGTATTCCCCAGGGACATCTCTGTCACAGACTGGCCATGAGATCCTGGGAAAGTTACCTATCATTCTCTGGGCCTTGGCTTCAGTCTTTCAAATGAGTTGGTTGGTCTGCTGATCTCAGGTCAAGTCTGAGTCAGCCCCCATTTCAGAGTGCATGAGGACTCCTGCTTTGTAGAGCTCTGAGAAGCAGAGTTGTCCAGGTTATGAAGAAGGAACATTTTCTGAGGGAAAGGCCTGAAAGTGCTTCACAAGTGGGTGAGGCAGCTAACTGAAGTCATGAAGCCCATCACAATCCCAACAATTTGAGGAAAGGATCACCCTCAGATCTGAAGCTGAAATTAAATGGGAAGACTGAGTTCCTCTGATCTTTTGTTTGTAGAAAAGTTTGGTATTTTTCTCTCAGGAGATATTACATCGAACCCCAGTATGGGCCAGGTATTATGTTGGGCAAGGGGGCAACAAGGAAGAATAGATCCTACGCTCTGCTAACTATTAGTGTCCATGGAAGCCCCCAGAGCCTGACTTAGGAGACCAGTGTCTTTTGGTTAGTCTTTAGAAGCTCCACCTTGGTAGGAGAGGGCAGGTCTCCTGCAGGTTAGGAAACAAGCTATGCCCTGAGCTATGAACCCACAGAGATGGACAGGGCACTGAGCAGGAGGGTGTTTTTGATGTAGCCCAAACAGGGTTTCCTTGTGCCCAGGCTGAATTTCCAAGAAGAAACAGGTTACTCCAGGGATCAAGTGTGATACTTCCAGTAGAAGATGCAACTCTGGAAATGTCTCAGGTTTGGAGACACAGATGGAAATGAAGATTCACTTAGGTAGTCATTTCTAGGAGAAACTTCCTTCCAGAAAAGTCTCTCAGTTCACACTAGTTTAATAAGATACACGATACTCTCCTGAGGTACCTTTCAGTTCTAAGATTCACACCAGCCTATCCATACAAC
Source organism: Mustela erminea (assembly GCF_009829155.1). Classification (NCBI taxonomy): domain Eukaryota; kingdom Metazoa; phylum Chordata; class Mammalia; order Carnivora; family Mustelidae; genus Mustela; species Mustela erminea. The sequence continues at coordinate 65,387,549 of NC_045616.1, forward strand.
AGCTCTTCCCTGCCTTCTTGACTCATTGGCTGGTTCCAGATCCCTGGGACTGAGCATAGTTTGGGGAAAAGGGAATGATATTTTCTTCATTCTGTTTCCTTTGTAGATACCTGGCAGTTCCAGGAAACTTAGAAAAATCTTAGAAAATCTGGATTTCCCCTTAATTATTATTTTCAAAACAGCTCTTCAATTTACAGAGGACTTCCCCACTAGGCTGCACCTATGGCAGAGACCATTAATTGTCTCAGGATACCTGCTGCCTCTGAGATTTGACTCTTCCTTTCCATATCTGCAGCGAGTCCAGGTTCTAGCCATCTCGTGCTGAGGCTTCTAGAGCAGATCCTAATTGTCTTCCAGTCCCCAATTCAGCCAAGTGCCCACCTGTCCACCACCAGAAAGATCTTCCCAAAACATCAGTTTCTTTGCTGTGTCATTTCAAAAACTCCATTGTTTCAGTGAACCATATGAAATTCCAAACAATGGCCTGTATAGACTTACAAAGAAGTGGAAGGTTCATATGGTCAACCTAATATTTAGGCCGGTCTTCAAAGAGCTTCACTCCTTGTGTTCCCTTTTTTATTTGAAGCTCCAGTTCTACTCAGTGATCTCTTGATGCCATCTGTTCAGGTTTCTTAGACTCTTCTTCATACGTCATCCTTCCTGCAGCACATGGCTTGGGTAGTTCACCCTGCCTACTAAGTTTTTCCTGTTCTTGTCGATATCATCCTCCATTTCTTTCAAGACTCGGTTCTAGACTCTCTTCCCTGTTGTGGTTCTCATGAACAATCATGTTTTATGTTCAAGGATAACTTCATTGACATGAAGATGAAATGCTCAAAATTGATGTTTATTATACTAGAATCATGTTATTTTTTCTGGATAACATTTAAGATACTTACTTTTAATTGTGTTTTGTTGGTATGAGAAGTTAACCTTTTTCCCCGCAAGATAATAGAGCAAATTTTATGTCAAGTTAACAAATACCACTTATATGGCATCTTTCATTTATGATAACTTGGGTTTCTGTAGCATTCTCTAACAATACAGCTATCTTCTTTCCTAAATAAACTGCAAAATCTTCAAGAGCTGATTGTGTCCTCTAATTTTTAAAGCAATTCTTAATTTAAAAAATGTTTTGCTTATGATGGGTGCTTGATAAATGTTTTCTGGCTTGAATAAGCCATTAAGACCATTAACTTTTCTAGTTAGACTAAGAAAGACCCTCTCAGTGAAATGTCGCAGTTGTCTATAGAATGGGAAATGTATGAATGGTGCTGGCTAAGGTGATGTGACTCCTCCTGCCCCCCGGACACACAGAAGGACTCACTTGAATCATTTCTTCTCACTGGTGAATGTGGTTTTAGATCTGAAAAACACTTCCTCTTTTCTTTCTCCCCTCTAACTCATCGAATTTCTTTCTCATTTGGAAGCTCCCTTATTCATAGTATATGTTATAACTTTGGTTTTCCATGTCTAGACTGTGAGTACTCAGGAGATGTTGATGGATGTTTCATGAACGTGTATGTGAACGGTCAGCATGGAGTTCTAGTTTAAGTGAGAGCAAAATTCAAGGCTGATAAGTAGTAAGTATCACCACTACTAGTTTGCAGACCTTCTGGCTCAGCAGAATCACAGTGCTGTGTGTGGCCGTCACCAAGTGTTTTTCTGTGCCACTCAAAAAGAAATGACTAGTTTTTTTTTCTTTTTAATATTTTATTTTTTTATTTGACACACAGAGAGAGATCACAAGTAGGCAGAGAGGGAGGGGGAAGCAGGCTCCGTGCTGAGCAGAAAGCCCAGTGCAGGGCTTGATCCCAGGACCCCGAGATCATGACCTGAGCTGAAAGCAGAGGCTTAACCCACTCAACCACCCAGGCGCCCCAGGAAATGAGTGGTTCTTGAGACTTGCAGAAGCTCCAGTTCAGATGCCAAGTTGCCTTTGTCTCCTCTCTTGACCCCCTTTCTAGGTCTCATCACCTACTTCTCCTGATGCCCCACCACAGGGCTCAGAATACAGAGGGCATGGACGCTGGCAGGTTTGTTTCCTCGCTCATAAAATTTGACACAAAGGACTAACAGGAAGGAAGGAGGAATAGAGGCAGTCTCTACCTCGTGTGCTATGAATACTTAAGTATGTACCTTTTTTCCCTGGCTAGAAATAACTTCAGTTAGGATGGCTTCAGTGCAACTTCTTTGGCTTTCAGATCTTTCTAATCTGGAATATGAAACAGTGTACCTTTTCCCATGACCCAAGGCATTGTCTGCGATTCTGGGGATGACAAGAATTTGACCAGAGTTTGTAAATTATTTCATGATTAGGAAACACATCCTAAGGAATATTATTTGAGTTTCTACTATTTGGTTTCATGTGGGGGAGAAAGGAATGAGGAATACCTTTAGAATGGTGTTCAAATATAAAAAAAAGTTGTTGACCAGCTGTTCTCAATTTCACCTGAGAAGAATTAAAAAAAAAAATGAATTTAAGAAGCACCGTGGGGAATGTAAAGCAGACTTTTCTGACACTATAGGTCAGTGGGTCTTAAACTGTAGTGTGCACAAAACCCCCCACGGGAGGGGGGGGTGCTAGTTTAAAATTTAAGTTCCTGGCCTCTACACTTAGCAGTTCTGACTTGGTAGGTCTGGAGGGAGCCTAAGAATCTGCATTTGTAATAAGCCCCTCCCAAAGTGGAATTGGAGCAAGCGTTCCTGAGATCAGGCTTTAAGAACTGATGGGTTGGATGACTGCACAGAATGGATTTTGTAGGAGACTCGCCAAGCTTTTCTTTTCTGGAACATCTCATAAAGACATTTTGGTTCATTTTATTTCATTTAAACAGAGAAGAGATTATCATTTGTTTTAGAGAGATGTACAAGGTTGAAAGTCTCCCTCCAAATTCATGTCCATCCAAATAGGCCAGATACCTTGATCTCAGACTTGGAGCCTCCAGAGCCAGAACTGTGGGACAGAACGTCTGTTGTGTAAGCCCCCCAGTTTATTGTATTTTGTTGGAGCAGCCTGGGTAGATTGATACACCTTGTCCCTGTAAAAAGAGGAGAAAGGGAGGGCCTGGGTGGCTCAGTAGGTTAAACCTCTGCCTTCTGCTCAGGTCCTCTCAGGGTCCTGGGATCAAGTCCCACATGGAGCTCTCTGCTCAGCGGGGAGCCTGCTTCCTCCTCTCTCTCTGCCTGTCTCTCTGCCTACTTGTGATTTCTCTCTCTCTCTGTGTCAAATAAATAAATAAATAATAATTTAAAAAAAGAGAGAGAAGGTCCTGTGACAATGGAGGCACCGACTGGGGTGCTGCAGCACCAGTGATGACCACAGCTGGAGGAGGCAAGCGAGAATGTAGCCTTCAGAGAGCAGGGCCCACTGACACCTTGGTTTTGGACTTCTAGCCTCTGGAACAGCGCGAAAATCAATTTCTATTGTTTGAAGCCATGCAATTTTGGAAATTTGTGATTGCAGTCCTAGGCAATGAATGCAAGGGTTTAGATATAATCCTGCCATTAGTCAGAGAAGTAGGTGAGCTCTCAATACAGGCATTTATTGTTCTGCCAACTTATTTGCTCCTATGCTGAAGGGGATGGGTATTCAAGTGTCTGGAGCTGTCGTAAACCACACAGTGGTTTATTGGTGTTGATAGCATCCTTGCCCTAAACTGTCCCTTAAAACAGAACATACTTGATCCTTGAATATTTGGGACAAAGGGGCTTTTGATTTTTTATATGATTAAGGAAAAAGAGTAAATGTACTGGTTTTTGATAATAAATAGAATATCCCAAACTTTCTAAATAGAAAATAAATCCATTTGGAGGTTGTGTTGTCAGTCAGAATAGATTGGAAGTCACGTTCTCCTCTTAAAATTCTCCAAGGTAACTTGGAGAATAAATCTCGTTTACCATTGATTTGAAGTGATGGTGACATTTTGTATAGGGAGTTTATCCACTCGGATGTGACTTCAGTAATTTGAATCTAGCAGAAAAACTCACGCAAGAAAACAGACTTATTTTCTTGTAAGGTATTGAGAGGACCTCCTCATTTTGGGTAGCTACTTTTTAATTGTTAAATTATTTGAATAGATTTCACTTCTCAATGCTGAAGTTTCTTTATGTTTTATGGTTGGCACTTTGATGAACCTAATATCTGAAAAGCCATTGATTTGCTGGCATTTAATTTGCAATCTACTTCCCAGATAGGTGCTATATTATGGTGTAACATGATAGAGAAGGGGCAAAGAACTTGGATTGTTGCTGGCATATCAGTTCTTTCCGTTAATAAAACACTCAACTGAGTCATTTTCTCTGGCCACTTTTCCATTGTAAAAAACTTAAATCAAAGAACATGACTGCTTTTATTGGCAAAACAGTAGATAAATCAGGGATATAAAAATGCAAGAAGGATTCTGTATAAGCACTATGCAGTCAGCTTGCTGGGTGAAAGGTTTATTCTGTCAGTTTTCCTCTTGAGACACTTAGGTTTAAGGAAATGTTTGCACTGCTCTAGAGAAAAAGTTGGCTGTGTGTTTTTCTTTTGTGTTTAGGCCACTCTGGAAGTAATTCCTTTGGGCACAATTATCGAACATATGGTGATTTAGAAAAAAACCAAAGCAAAGGTCATTTGGATGTTTTAGACAGGAAAGAAGAAAATCCATCTTGGAGAATAAAATGAAGTCAGGAAGGGCTGAGGTACAACTTATGGTCGAAGGAACATGAAAAGTAAAAGTGAGATAGATTCCAAGCAAAAAATGCAACTCAAGGTTTTGGTTTTTTCTCTTTCTTTTGTTTTCTTTTTTAAATTAAATTTTTTAAAAAAAAATTTTCATGAGGGTTGTGCAAATGGAGATTTAAAAAAATATCTTGGTATCAGAAATGTTTGGTGCTGGCCAAGGCATAGGAAAGATCAAGGCCAGCTTTGACCTGTGTATGTGATCTGCTTTGTCACCCAGGCCCGGTGCATAGAAGGGCCCCACAGTTGGTTTAATACTCTGTGGTTGTTCTCCTGAAAGTCTTAATCATTTCTGAACTTTAGGCCCTCTATTTTTATTTTACACTAGGACCTGCAAATTAGGTAGCCAGTGCTGCAAACGATGGTCTATTCCAAACCCCTCGTGTTTTTTAAGATTACCAAATAAGGTCCAGAGAGGATCAGTGATTTGCTTGGTGGAGCCAGGAAGAGAACCAGTGACTCGGAGTCAAAAATACAAAATGAATTCACATCCAAGGTGTCCAAACACAGAGAAATGCTTTTCACTTTAATATTGAAAACAAACTTCTTCATGTATCATCAGTGAGCCAAACAAAACAAAACAAAAAAATAACATGTAAGGAATCCAATAGGAAGAAAGTTCTGGGCATGCTTGGGACACAAGTAAGGAAGACCTCATATTGATTTGTTTTTTAAACTCAATTCTAATAAAACATTGGCTGCTATATTAATTTTCCTCACTTCAGCACCAGCCCTCAGATCTTCTGATGTCAGGGCATCCTGGCGTACACACTCAATGTTTTCTGACCCAAAGTGTCAGATTGTCAGTGTGTCAAAGCAGAGGGTCCTGCTAAATTACCACCTACATTGTGACAAAATGTCCTGGTCCCTGCACCTTTGCCGTTGGTGCTGTCCCAGTGAACATGATTAATTTTAACAACTACATTTTTCTTCTCGCGTGGTCAGGAAGCTAATTAAGATCAGTCCAGCATCAGCCAAGCAGCAAACAACACTACACATCTGAACTGAGCCCATGCTGTAGGGGGCCATTTCTAGGGCTTCTGGAAGGGTAAACAAGTCAGAGGAAAGCAGCTCAGGGAGGATTCTCACTAACCTGGGAAACATCCTCTGTAATTGTGATGTTCTGTATCTTCAGACTGATGTGGACATCAGAATTCATACTTCTGGTGGGTTCTAGATGAAGAGAACTATCTTTTTTTTTAAGATTTTAAGAGAGAGAAAGAAAGAGAGCACAAGCTGGGGGAGGGACAGAGGGAGACAGAGAGAAGCAGGCTCCCTGCTGAGCAAGGAGCCCAATGTGGGGCTCGATCCCAGGACCCCGGGATCATGACCTCAGTTGGAGGCAGATGCTTAACCAGCTGAGCCACCCATGAGGAGAACTATCTTAAAGACTTAGTATTTTTTTTTAAGACTTAGTTTTTAACTTTCTTTTAAGATTGGAGCAAAAGTGGTGCTTTTAACCACCATCCCCCAACCCACTCCCCACAACTTTTTCATGATAAGTAATATCTATGGAAATAAAAATGTAGTTTTGTGACCCTGCCCAAAAGTTGTCACCTGAAATTCCGTTGGGCCAGAATGGGCAAAGGAATTCTCAAAAGAGATTTTTTTTTTCCCCATGAGAAACCTCCCTTCAAATTCCCTTGATGTAAATCGGAGATAAATAGATAGGCTGGCATCCATCTTCTGATCCACAGAGAAAAAGATGTCCAAAGTAACTGAATCGGACACAACGTTGAAGGAACCTGATGAGAATCAGCTATGTTCTGGATGCAGGGTTTAGTCCCATGATTTGAAGAAGTGGCAAGGATTTTGTTGGCAAAGTGGAGCCAAATGTGTAGAAAATATGGCTCAAACTCTTTTATAGAAGAAACATTCCAGATTTTCTCAAGTGTCTGGTGAGGGTGAGGAAGGGTGAGGCATCAGATATTTTCCATGTGCAGAACAAACAGAGAAGAGGGAGGTGTGGACATACAAGAAAACAAACTTAAGAGATTTGTCTTGGCAAGATTTTTACATCATAACATCTCGGAGCTGAAAGACCTTCTAATCCTCCAGTCACAATTTATAGAAGAGGAAACTGAGGTCTGGGGAAATGACAGGTTACCTGAGGTCACTTGGCCATTTGGAAGCAGAAATGGGTCACTGACTCCAAGGGCAGGCTTCTTCCACAGGGTGCATCCATGTGGGGAGGTTCTGGGAGAGGAAGTGGGTCTCTGCTGAACCTTGAGGCATCGTAGCGCTAACTCCTAGTGCCTTCGCGGCCCAACGCGCTCATCTTGGGGGCAGTGTTTCCCAGCCTGCTTGAGTTTTGACTGCTCAAGCAGCTGTGGAGAACTTGTTCAAATCACCTTTCTCGAATGCCACACCATGACCACCAGGGCAGACAGCATAGGGGGAAGGAGAGCTGATGGCCCTGAGGCACTTTGAGAGTCTGGGCCACTGTACCACAGAAACAACAGCAGCAGCAGTGATGCTAATAGAGGTCCAGACCCGCTGTCTCTGAAGAGTTCTATTTCTGACAGCTGGAGTTCTTTTTTGATCTCAAGCCCCCTAATCTGACCATGTCTGGATGAACAGCTCAGGGGAAAAGGCTGAAGCAATGCAGTCAAGCGACGGTTACAATCGTGTAATGTGGAGTCAGCTTTTGCAAGGTAGCTAGCTGTCACAGAGCAGGTCACTGTGACATACGGGAATCGGGGAGGACAAACGAATCCCCTCCCACTAATGGAATAGTGGGAGTGATTGCTGTTTTCCCAAGGGCTGTGCTTGTCTTTTGTTGGTTTAGAAGTGAAAGTAATGACGCAAGTCGTAAAAAAGTACCACTGTGTCCGGACCTGGCAGGCTGAGAGGTACATCAACTTCTAAAGCAGTGCCGGAGTCACCTGGAGGAGTGAAATGGTGAGGGCGGTTTACCTTGTACTCGTTGTCATAGGATTTCCCGGCCTATAAAATTCGCTTTTGAAACTTTTCTTTACAACACGTAAAAGGTAGCTAAACCGCCCCGTATGGTTACCATTCGCATGCGTCTACGAGCCGCTGATGGCAATCATGCGCATTCCCACTAGTACAGGTTACACTTGAAGCTGAATTCTCTCCCCCGTGAGAGCATGAAGCAGCCAGGTCCATGCTTCTCAGTTTTCCGTTACTGTTATTTGGGTTCGCATCTAAAAGTAAATCACCGGCACTTGGTTATGCTCAGGTCATGATCTCACCGTCAGGAGATTGAACCCTGTGCTCAGTGCTCAGTGCTCGGTGAGTGGGGTGGGGATTGGTCCTGCTTGAGATTCTTTCTCCCTCTGCCCTTCCCCACCATTTGTGTGCACGTGTGCTCTCTCTCTCTCTCCCCCTTCTTTAAAACAAATTCTTAAAAAAAAAAAAAAAAAGTAAAGCACCTTAAAAAAATAAGTAAACCACCTACATGCAAAGCAACACTTCAAACTCTGCTTTTCAGAAAGGAGGAAATTAGGCTAAGACAACATTTTTTTCTCTCCATTACACTGCCCGCTCCCTGCATGCTGGCCTCTCTGGTGCCTTTGATTTAGTAGTTCAGTGCGACACGTTCATTCTTTTCCAATTTTCTTCCTCAATTCTGACATTCTGTTTGGCTTCCAACCATCTTATTTATTGCTGATTTTTAGCCTGTTTTTCTCATTCAAGCCTAGTGTACTGATGCCCCAAATCCTTTCTAAATCCACAGCTATAAAAATGCCTCAGTTCTTCCTTCTCTGAATCCAAATGCTCACTAATTTCAGTGGATTTAGGCCCAGGATAAGGTGAGCACAGCATTGTATCTTTAATTAGGCACTTTTCAAATCTCCTGTGGTATGTACAGTTTGGATTACTAAATTATGCCAAAAGCAGTTCATGTGAGGGGAGTGTGTGTGTGAAGATTAGTAAGTCGTGGTTTCTAAATCGCCTTAAAAGTCTAGAATGCAAGGTGTTTTGCAAATACATGATAATGCTTCTATTAACAGACATTGCCTCAGTCCACAGAATAAATTCTATTTTGAGAAAATGTCTTGTGTGGCTAAGCCTGGATAGGATGAACAGGCCACAGTAATTCTACACTTTGACAGCACAGGCTGCTGCAATCCATCCATCCATCCGTCCATTCGTAAACACTCAGTAGATATTTGTCATGTGCCAGGAGCTCTGCTAGGACCTACAGACTAAAAAAAATCACCTTCAAGTTGCTCGCATATTAGTATGTGCGTGTGTGTGTGTAGGGGAGGGTTTAATAGTACACAAACAACTGTAACATATAGGATGCCATTTAAGAAGGAAGCAAAGTGGGAGGAGGGTTTCGAAGAAGGAAAGGTCAGAGCTACATGGAGGATTCGCTAAGGCACGACAAGGGAGATGGCAGTTGGATGAAGCTTGACCAGGAAGTATAGAATTCTGTTTAAAAAGTTTTCAAATTTTAGGAGCGCCTGGGTGGCTCAGTGGGTTAAGCCTCTGCCTTCGGCTCAGGTCATGGTCTCAGGGTCCTGGGATGAAGCCCCGCATCGGGCTCTCTGCTCAGTGGGGAGCCTTCTTCCCCCTCTCTCTGCCTCTCTGCCTACTTGTGATCTCTGTCTATCAAATAAATAAATAAAATCTTTTAAAAAAGAAGAAAAGTTTTCAAATTTTAGACCAAGTTAAAATACGCAGAAAGTTACAAAAATAGCAGAAAGTGCTCTCGCATAGCTCTCCCTTGGTTTTGCCCATTCTCAACATCTTACATTTGCGCAGTACAGTTGTAAAATCAAGAAACCAACATTGATACATTACTCTTACCTGCACTCCACGCTCTTAGGGATGTCCCCAATTTTTCCATTAATGTCCTCTTTCTGTCTCAGGATCCATTTGGGGGAGCCACATTGCACTTACTTGTCATGGCTCTTCAGTCTTCTCTGGTCTAAGACGGTTTTTCAGTCTTTGCCTGTTTCCGGGAACTTGAGGGCCTCAGGCCTCATCTCCTCTCCCCCAGTCTGGATTTGACTGATGTTTTTCTCATGGTTGGAATAGAGTTCTGATTTCTGGGGAAGAACATCACACTGGAGTTTCTTTCTTTCTTTCTTTCTTTTTTTAAGTATTTTATTTATTTATTTGACAGAGAGAGAGAGAGATCACAAGTAGGCAGAGAGACAGACAGGGGTGGGGGAAGCAGGCTCCCCACTGAGCAGAGAGCCCAATGTGGGGCTTCATCCCAGGACCCTGAGACCATGACCTGAGCCGAAGGCAGAGGCTTAACCCACTGAGCCACCCAAGCGCCCCTGGAGTTTCTTTTTATCCTTCTGTCTTGGGGGTACCTAATGTCTGCCAGATGTCGTGGGTTCTGTTAGCCAAGCAGGAGAGTTTTAATTCCATCAGTGGAAGGGGCCTGAGTGGGCAAGGTGTGGGTGTCTACAGTGTGTTCGCGGACTAGTGAGAAGCCCAATGGCTGAGAGGTAGAATACTTTCAAGTGAGAGATAAGCCACTCCGTGGTGAGGCACTTTTACATTTTATAAAAGATTGTGTGGAAACGAGCTTTTTCAAAGCTAAGCACCTCACGGTAAAGTGATAGAGTGGATAGTGAAGGTGAGAAAACTGAGGCCCGGGGAATGAAGAGGACAGCCGAAAGTTGTACAAACCGCGGCAGAGCCAGGACTCAGCTGCAGTTGTCCTGATTCCCATCCCAGGGCTCTCTGCTCTTCATCTTGGTCACTGTCTCTTGGAGAGGCCCACTGAACAGTTGTTGAGAGTGATGGAGGAGGAGTGCATATGAGTCTGATGAGTCTGTTGTGGCTGGACCTTCTGTGCTCTGTCCCAATTTTCCATCTAAACTCTGCGCTTAAAAAACCAGGTGAAGCAAAGTCAACTCACTTCTTTTGTTATTATTACTATTACTATTACTATTATTATTATTATTTTTGGTGTGTGTGTGTGTGTGTGTGTGTGTGTGTTTTAAGATTTTTATTTATTTTTTTTGACAGAGAGAGATGCAGCAAGAGAGGGAACACAAGCAGGGGAAGTGGGAGAGGGAGAAGGAGGCTTCCTGCAGAGCAGAGAGCCTGATGCGGGCCTCGATCCCAGGACCCTGGGATCATGACCTGAGCCGAAGGTGGATGCTTAATGACTGAGCCACCCAGGCCCCCCTCAACTCTTACTTCTGAAGAGGTTAAAGCTCTTCCAAGAAGGTCTGGGAAAGTTTTCTTCTGTGCTGCCCCTTCACCTAGTGTTTGTTCTGGGACATGTCCCTAAAGGGAATGTACCACCATGGTTCTAAGGGCTGAGAGTTAGTTGTCTAGTTCCTACTAGGAAATGTTTATGAATGCATTCCCTGGGTGATGAAGGAAATACGAGAAGAGCTAACCATTCGTCTTGACTGATCCAGATACAGATGGAGGAGAGAACGTGAAAGATCAGAGCAATTTCTCTTTCCTTCATCCTCAGTGAATGCTGGGACTGGCCCTTTCCTATGTCAGAGAGGGAGCTACAGTTGGCTAATCAGGAAGGTCCCGTATCCCACCTTTTTAGATTTAATGTTTTCTTGTTTAGGTCAAAAACACATATTTTGTGCCCATCATGAGTCTGGATCTGTTAGGCAACAAGAATATAAGAGAAACAATATCAATAACGTTTCTTGCTTTTAAGAAGTTCTTTAGCAGGGAAGACAGTAAGAAAAAAAGTGAAGAGGAGAGAGTAATTAACTGCCTGGGCTTCGTAGAAGAGGTGATCCCGGAGCTGAGTTGTGTAGGACAATGAGGAGTTGTCGTGGTGGAAAACAGCACACACAGCGTGGAAGAGAGAGGCCGCCCTGCACATCTGGGGATGTGCGAGTCATTTGGTCTTGCTGGAGCATAACAGAGTGTGTTGGGAATAGAGGATGTTGGGAACAGCAGGAGGTGGAACAGGAGAGCGAGATTCTCTCTCCTGTTCCAGGTCTCCAGCCAGAGCCCTCCTCGGGGGTGGGGCGCAGAGACCTCCAAGAAGGAGTCCTCTAGCCTTCTGCCTTCTATAATGCCATCCTTTAGGCAGGCAGGACCTCGGCTCTTAAAGGTTTTGCCTGACTTCCCATTCTTGCAACTTGATCTTGGAAGTGCATAGCCATAATGCCTAATCCCTTAAAATGTGTTGAAAGCATAACAGCATTTGGTCTGTGATCGGCACCAGATTCTCTTGAAACTGATTTTTATGCAGCTCAAGATTGAGTGGAAACATCCCACCGTACTTAGTACAGCGTTCCTGTAAGACTGCAGTTTTTTGGGGAGAAAAGAAGATTATCTGTTGATCTTTGATACTCACTTGTTCACAGAGCTCTGTCAATATACTATGTCACATGGTTCCCTTATAGTTTCCAAAGCCATTAAATGCTAAAGAAAACAGGATTTTTCCAGCTCTGATCTCATTATGTGTACAAATTCCAAGAGCAGCCTCCCAGAAAATAAAAGTTTTTATACAACAGAGTGGATGTGTTCATGAAAGATATATTGTTTATTTTCTTGGCACAGAGCTAACTCTAAAATAAGATTACTTAATTGAAGAAAACATTTCCTGACATGCTGAGAAGCAACATTTGAACCAAATCTCCGCTCTCTTAGATTAAGTCTAGGGTGGATGTGTTCTAGGCTATTTAATCCATGTGAATCTCAAACAAAATCATTTCAACTACTGAGGCATTTAGTTGGTGAGGCAAAATGTAACTCGATGCTATAGGCAGCAGCTTGTAATCAATTATGATTTTTAGTTGGGAAAGATCCTGGGGTTTGTTATTACAGTAGTAGTTTATTTATTTATTTATTGGCACAAAGACTCTTAAATCTGGAAGCATTCAATTCATTTTTTCATTGCACTTGGCTCCTCCTGGCTTTGGTTTGCTGGGTAACTCAGCTCATTTTTAGTGGTTCCTTTATTCTATTTTTAGATCTTGGGCATCAGAAGCCTGGTATTTAATAGTATCTATTACTATATATTATAAAATTCTATCATACATAGTGTACATAGTATTATTATATAATTTTTATGGTCATATAAAATATACATTGTATGTTATATATTGTAATATTTACATAATTGAAAGTAGTCTATATGTGTGTGGTAGAAGAAGTGAATTGTTCATCAGAATACCTTTTCTCTTTCTTTCTGGGCGCGTGCCCACTTCAGGAAGAACGGATTTCCCGGTCTTCCTTGGAGTTGGGTAAGGTCCTGTGATGAGGTTCTCATTTACGGAATGTGAGCACAAGTGATGTGTGCCACTTCCAGGGCCAGGCTTTAGGGGTGGAGTGGGCCTCCTCCCTACCCTCTTGTCCCTTTCTGCCCATTGGAATTTGGCTGTGGAGACAGCTCTGACCGGGTGGGTGAAGACCGTGCCCCAGGATGGCAGAACAGCACAACCAGAGGAACGTAGGTCCCCGATTGTTCATGGGCAGCAACACTGGGCTGCCTACCTGGGCTGCTCACCTTCCACCAGTTACACATGAAGGAAATAAAGTCCCCTATTCTTGAAGCCACCATATCAGTCAGGGTTCAGTCAGAAAAGAAGCAGATGTGCAAGAAGATACATGTGTGGTGAGGGATTTGTCACAGGATTTGATCTTAAGCAATCGTGGGAGCTGGTTGAGCTGTTTCTGTAAGGCCGACTTTGTGACCGATGCTTGATATCCAAATCCAAGGAGTGGACAGGTGGGAAGGCAGGGGGAGTGCAAAGCAGGGCAGAGCAGAAGGCGGAAGCCACAGGGTGAGCCGGTTGTTCTGGCTCTGGCCTGGGTGCTAGGAGTGTCTGAAGGAGATGCTGATGCCTTCACGGACCTAACACACATCGGGTCCGGGAGTCAGAGAAGCCGAGAGGAGGGGCCCGGAGAAGGTAGAGTAGTTGAAGGCCTTGCTGCCATATACACCGACAGGGCGAACCAGGAGATCACAACAGCAGCAGCTGCTTCAGGCCTCCAGATCTCACACAAGGATCTCTCTTGTGACACATTCTAACAGGAAACCTGCGGGATGAAATTCTGGGCAAGAGAATTCAGTCTAGTCCTGGTGACACATGACAAAACCACGTCAGCTGACCCTTTATCCACTTATTTTACATCCAGAGGAAATATATTTTATACCCAGAGGAAAACCACAACAAAGTCATGCTTCAGCCTGGCATGGTGCAACCATCACGCATACAACCAAAGCCCATAATCCTTCCCTCAGAAGAGGATACCAAGTCCCTCTTTTGTTTTGGGGTGAAGTTAATTTTTCCTCTTGCTGATTGACAGTCCCTGTAACTTAAATATTGGTGTATAAGGTAATTAGTATATAACACATTGTAAGTCAGGTGATATGGGGATGAGAAATGGCAAGAGAACGAAAATGTTTGAGGTATACAGATAGATAGATAGACACCTGGGTGGCTGAGTTCGTTAAGCATCTGCCTTCAGCTCAGGTCCTGATCCCAGGGTCCTCAGATCGAGCCCCGCATCGGGCTCCCTGCTTGGCGGGAGTTTGCTTCTCCCTCTGCCCTTCTCCCTGTTCCTGTTCTCTCTTACTCTCTCTGTCAAATAAATAAATAACATTTAAAATACATATATATGCAAACATAGAGATATCTAAATGAGGAAGAAACCATCACACTATTGCAATCCTCATTTATGCAATGGGCACATAGTCATTGCTGATATAACATTTCTTTCTTCCACTACCCATTCCCTTTACCATAAGCAAGCACTTCAGCTGGTCATGGTTGCTTGGCTGGTGGAGGAAACTCAAACCTGCATTCCTAAAGTTCAGTGTCATTAGCGGTCCTGCCTGAATGGGGTTGCATTTTTCTATGGACTTTAATCCTAGGATGTAGGAATAGTAAGAGGTACCCCAGAAGATCTCCTACTTTCCTATGGTATAGTCATCCCAATTTCCCTGTGGTTATGAGGGTCAGTCCCTTGAGCCAATATAGTAATCCTGTTCTTTGCTTGTTGAATCCTTGGTATATGGAGCATCAAGTGTTTAGGGAACAGTCTCAGCTTCTAGTTCGGTGGAATCATTGTTACGTCCCTTGGTGGAAGCATATTCCACCAGTAATTCTTTTTGAAACTAAAACTCCTAAACCAGGAGAGTCCAACTGCAGGCATGCTAGTAAAAAAAAAAAAAAAATGTTGCCAGTGAATCACTAGGGTTAATAGTAATAAAAGCTATCCCCATTTTCACCCCTTGATTCCCAGACCCTTGAGTCCTGACTATGGTTTGGACATCCATTTAGAGCATGTATTTTATCCTGGAAGATGTTGCCTCAGCCTTGCAAGGCATTGGTACCTAGCCGCCACCATAACTGAATCTTCAAAACGCTATACAACGGAGTATCACTTAACCATAAAAAGAATGAAATATTCCTATTTGCAACAACGTGGATAGACCTAGAGAGTTATTATGCCAAGTGAAAGAAGTCAGTCAGAGAAAGGCAAGTATCGTATGATCTCGCTCATATGTGGAATTTAAGAGCAAAACAAATAAACGAAGTAAAAAAGAGACAAACCAAAGAACAAACTCTTAAATATAGAGAACAAACTGTTCTCTAGAGGGGAGGTGGGTGGGGGAAATGAATGAAATAGGTGAAGGGGGTTAAGAGTAGGAGGGTGATGATAAGCACAGAGTGATGCACAGAATTATTGAATCATTATATTGTACACCTGCAACTAATATAATACTGTGTGTTAATTATACTGGAATTAAGAAAATAAATTTCAAAAAGGCTATTCCACTATTCCATTAAGCCAGTGGCTTTAAGATGATGGGGAGCTCGATGGGACTAGTGAATTTCATGAGCACGGGTCCCTTTTTGCAACCTCATTTGTTATGAAACAAACTCCTTGGTCAGAAATAATGCTGTTTAGAATGCTACAACAGTGGATAAGTTATCCTGTAAGTCCATGGATGATAGTTTCGGTAGAAACATCACAGGCAAGAAGAGTAAGCATCTATTCTATTAAGAATAAAGTGCTGTCCCTTCCGTTATAGAAATAGCCCAATGTAATTAACTCATCATCAAGTAGCTGATGACTCCTCTGGGAAATTTGTGGCATATTAAGAACGGGTAGGCGAAAGCCCATGTTGCTGAGCCCATGCATAACTTTTACTCTTTCATTGCTACTGTGGCTGTTCATGATCCCCTTTGGCAATGCCAGGAGTGGGTAGGGAATGATGCTGATTCATGTCCATCCTTTTCACCTGAGGTCACCTTTCTGGAGCATTCACATAAGATACAAAGATCTCCCACTCTCCCATTCAGAGAAGTCTATCCACATACTTCTTCCTCGGATATCCTTATCACCAATTCTCCAGTCCTGTTCCTTCCAAGTCCCTCATCACCCAGCCAAGCCGTTGGGTGAATCGCTGTAGATCATACCTGTGGCCGTTCTCCTTCCAGCTGTAGCAAATGGCATGAACTGAATTGCTGACCTAACTTTAGCTATTTCCAAAGGATTCTACTACATTTCTGGGAAACTTGGAGCGAAAAATAGTTTCCAACTTACCTTTGGTCCATAAACACTAATCCTCGAATACCATAGCACTTACATGCGCACTGTAACACAGAGTCTTATACAGGGTAGGTGGGCGCTCCATCAGGATTCGTGCAGTGAATGGCTAGCCCTGGCACTTGACCCGTGCAGCTGCTGAGCATGTTAGAAAGTAGCCAAATGCAGACCGAGTTTATGCATCTGCCCAGCAGCTGAGAGTGCATAACACATGAAGACTTACAGCCCACAAGTCTGTATTGATCGACTACTGTGCACCTAGGTACTAGTCCACAATAAATCTTTTCATACCAATTGTTGAGCTAGGTTAATTTTAAGGACATGTGATATCAATTATATAATATTACATTTATTTCTTTTCCAGGTTAAGCACATGTGTGTTTCTGGGCTTGCAGTCGTAATTACTGCCTCAGAAGTGCTCAAAGGGGAAAAAGGGAATTTATCGTTTCCTAGTAATTATACATCTAGATGGCTGAAGCAGTGTGCTCTTAAGCTGTGGGAGGTTAAGGCCCCTATTCGACGCTGGTCTTGTTCAGCACTCTTGAACTTTCCCTGGTGTTTGGCACGTGACAGAGCTTTATAAATAATGACTGAGAGGATGAATGAGTTGTTCACCAAGACCCTGTCAGATGCTACTATCTTTCTGAGGTGCCTCAAGGAGCCACCCTGTGCGAGCAGAGGGAGCACAGCACAGCAAACCAGCACTGGGCCAGGGCAGGCAAGTTCCAGCTTTAGCTTTGCTCCTGCCTGGCTACGCGTCCCGGAGCAAGGCACACAGCCTCTCTGTGTCTTGATTTCTGGTGTGAGGATGTTGGAGAGTCAAAGAGCAGCCACGAGGGGCCTCTCATGCTCAGAGGTATTTTGTCTGGACTGCGGAGTATACTAAAGAAACGTATCTGGACACCTTTTGGGACATACACTCTAGAGTGCTTACCTCAGTGTGTGTTTAATCCAGGTTTGACCCCTATAAGCCATTTGGGTTTGTAACTTCTGAACATGATAGGCTCCAGTTCGGACATTCTCTGAGCCGATGCCGCTGGAATACATAGGCCATAAGGGCAGGGGTTTGAGCCTGCTTTCATCACCACTGAATGCCCAGTCCTGGAACGATGCCTGGAATATAATTGCTGCTTAAAGTGTTTGCTGATTAAATGATACCTGCATGAAAATGAAGCAGACCCATGGAGGAAGGGAGGTAGGGGATCACTATCTCCCTCCAATACAAGTTGGTGTAAATATCAGCTACCGCTGTTCAGGAGCTTTCCTCAACAAAACTGGCCACACTGTGCAGCCTGTATGGCTGTGGGCATTGTTAGGAGCCTGGTTCTAGATGTGTCTGCCTGAGCTTCTGGCCCATTTCCTGACCCAGTCGGTGTTATTTTACTACTGGATCCTGGAATCTTCCTTCTTTTTTTTTTTTTTTTTTTTAAGATTTTATTTATTTATTTGACAGAGAGATCACAGTAGGCAGAGAGGCAGGCAGAGAGAGAGAGAGGGAAGCAGGCTCCCTGCTGAGCAGAGAGCCCGATATGGGACTCGATCCCAGGATCTTGAGATCATGACCTGAGCCGAAGGCAGCGGCTTAACCCACTGAGCCACCCAGGCGCCCTGGAATCTTCCTTCTGTGTGTTTTAAAAAATTCCTTTCCAAGGGGAGCCTGGGTGGCTCAGTCAGTTAAGCATCTGCCTTCAGCTCAGGTCATGGTCCCAGGGTCCTGGGATGGAGTCCTGCATCCGGAATCTCTGCTCAGCGGGGAGACTGCTTCTCCCTCTGCCTCTGTTCCTCCCCCTGCTCATGCTCTCTCTGTCTCTGTCTCTGTGTCTCTCTGTCTCAAATGAATAAATAAAATCTTCAAAAAAAAATTCCTTTCTGAGAGTACAACCCCACAGCACTGCTGTTAACACTCAATAAAACTTTTTTTCCCCCTGGTAGGTGTTAAACTTTAACATCAGATTATACTACATATCAGCTGAACACTCTGTACAGGCCTTCCTTGCTAGGCAGGAATGAGTCCCCCTAACACGTCAGCTTTGGGGAAAATACAAGCTCACTTTCATAGTCACTTGGGGAGAAACTCTGCTAAAACAACACTTCTGGTACGTCAAAAAGAGTCCTGGCAGTTAGATACATTAAACTACCTCTCAGACAGGGGCACCTGGGTGACTCGGTCGGCTGAACATCGGACTCTTGGTTTCAGCTCAGGTCATGATCTGACCGTAGTGGGATTGAGCCCTGCTTTGGGCTCTATGCTCATTGGAGAGCCTGCTTCTCACCCTCTTTTTCTCCCTCTCCATGCTGCCCTGGTGCTCGCACTCTCTCTCTCAAAAAAATAAAATCTTAAAAAGAAAACTTCTTGGACAGGTGGACAAGATGAGGTAAAAGACAGGAGATTAAAAAAAACAGTTTTAAATTAGAAATGAATGCAGAATTCTTCATAGGTACATATGCCATTTTCTTACACTTTCTAGCTCCAGTAATTGATAATACAAGCCTTCAATTTGTGAATTAAAAATGTAAATATCTTGACATATTTTGTCTGACAAATCCAGACTAATACTCCCCTGGATTCAAAAAGGAAAAACCCCAGAACCGTGTTCAAACCCCACAGACAGAGAAAGACAGGTGAAGAATCCTTCCAGTCTCTTAAAATTTAAAACAGCAACATTGGCCACAGTCTGGAAGCTGAAGGTCTCCATGTGAGCTCCGGACACCACTAACATAGTCACATTTCGTTTATGTGGACAGGAAGGTGGCTTCTATCCCACGCTGACAGAGCCGGTGATGAGTAGAGCACTTGCTGGGGCCTGCCAGCCAGACATTTCTCCACAAGCACAGGATGGAAACCCTTCTTCTCCGGCTGCAGTAGATTTTGACTAGAAACATCCCAGCCAGTGTTTCGACTTTTTGATTTCACTTGCCATTCGTAGGCAGATGAACCTAGACACTTTCACTCTGCCCTGATTGCCCATTTGGGAACAAAGTCCAAGACCTCTTGGCATGATAAGCATGCAGAAGAATCTGGGTCCTCAGGTTTCATAGGCTTTGCCTTTGTGAGTTAGATTCTGAGGTAGCACAGCACTGGGTCGGGTCATCCCAAAGGATGAATTTGAACCAGAAACTGCAGAACAGCAAGTCATGTTTATTTATGCATCTCAGGCCTATACTTCATATGTTATTTTCACCATCAAATGACCTGATTAGAAAATAAAGATGTAAAAATATGTTTTAACAGAGAGGGAGAATAGTTCAGTAGACCTCACACTTAAAGCAAAAGTGATCATTTAAAATTATTCCAAGCCTGCAGCTCTGAGAAGGGTGCTCTGAGAAGGACAATGAGAGAAATCAGACACTAGTTCATAGAAATGGTCCTGCAAGACTGTACCAGTTTAAACAGATGTAGACTATCACATGGGCAGCTGAGGGACAATGACTTTATCTTTTTTTTTTTAGCGTGTGTGGAAAATAATTGTCTTCATTATTTTAATCATGTTTGTCATCTCCTAAACCAGCAGAGGCCATCCAGACATAGTCATGTTGTAAGTATTCCCGATATCAGAATGAATTTATAGCCCCAAAGGAGACATCGGTGACGGGGATGCCCGTGTGAAGTATGCACAGTTAGAAAGTAATTACCTAAAATTTACACTGAGAGAAAGTTCGTTTCCAAAGATAGGTAGAAGAGTTTCAGATCAGGTAAAATTCTTAAGACAAGTCCCTTGTTAATTCATTTTTATATTCCCCAGAGCAATCAGCAGAACCTCTTACAAAAATCTGGTGTCAGGGAGATTTGGTAAAGGAGATAGGATTTCCAAATTTGTCTGGAAAATGGAATAAAGTTTACCCCTGAAGTTTACTTTCAGATCTCTTAAAGAAATAGTTAATTTTCCTTTGGCTCTCTTTTTGGATCTTGTCTTTAAATTTTTCTCTTCAAAATAAAACAAAATAAAACAAAACAAAAAAACACCCACCCTCCCTCAATTTCCCCAAGCCCTTCTTTCTAAATTGGAATACTCCCATGAGTAACTCTTTTTCTCCCACTTCCTGGAAAAGTGTGTTTCCTTGAGACAGCTTTTCAGTAACTACCTCCTCACAGGTGAACCAGAAACAAGTCTGGAAAGTCCATCCCTAGAGCATTTACCACACTGTAGTCAGGACTGTTTATGTCTGAATATATTGCTTATGTAACTCAAGCTGGACACCTTAATTTTTTATTTTTTTAAAGAAATTTATTTATTTGGGGCACCTGGGTGGCTCAGTGGTATAAGTCTCTGCCTTCGGCTCAGGTCATGATCTCAGGGTCCTGGGATCTAGCTCTGCATCGGGCTCTCTGCTCAGCAGGGATCCTGCTTCCTCCTCTCTCTCTCTGCCTGCATCTCTGCCTACTTGTGATCTTCCTCTGTCAAATAAATAAATAAAATCTCTTAAAAAATTTATTTATTTGACAAAGAGAGAGAGTGCATGGGAGCACACAAGAAGGGGAGTGGTAGGCAGAGCGAGAGGGAGAAGCAGGCTTCCCACCGAGCAGAAAGCCTGATGTGGGGCTCGATCCCAGCACCCAGGGATCATAACCCGAACCCAAGGCAGGTGCTTTACCGACTGAGCCACCCAGGAGCCCCCAA
The DNA here is from genome assembly GCF_009829155.1 of Mustela erminea. Classification (NCBI taxonomy): domain Eukaryota; kingdom Metazoa; phylum Chordata; class Mammalia; order Carnivora; family Mustelidae; genus Mustela; species Mustela erminea. Next base: position 65,408,372 of record NC_045616.1, read on the forward strand.
ACTGGACAACTTTATAGCGACTGTGCTTTTGAGTGAACTGTTTTGGAATGCTGAGATTCATTAAAATGCTTGAAAGAGTGAGAAATAGCCTAAATTGCTAGTAGGGTTTTCAGGATAAGATAACTGAATGTGAGAGACTTTATAAGAAAACGTAGAAAGTGGAAGAGTTCCTCCACTCTGACTGGCGTGCTGTCAGCAGCCTGCTGTAGCTGCTCCGTCTTTGCTGGCCTCCCTGCTCATTGCTCTGGGAAGAGGCTGAGGGCCGTACCTTCTAGTGTGACCTCTAACTAACTAACCAGTTTCGCCTGAGGAGGATTCTGATGAGTGTCACGGTGGATCCGGAAGTCACGGAAATCCCACGAGTTTCACACCAGAACAAAACCAAAAGGGTTCGTGAGAACACCACAGCTTTTAGAGAGCAGCACCTTTTCATCTGCGCTCACTGTCAAGTAGTCTTCAAGGATGTGTCAGACAGAAGCCCTAGATGATGTTGCTTTTTATTTAGTTCTGACTTTTACTGAAGGCCATGTGTGAGCGTGTAGAGAGGCAAGGAGTGGTAGAAGGCTTGCATGAAAAACAGAAGACCGGCTGTCTCTCCCACCTCTCGCCTTCTGAGGGCAAACCCCCTCGACGTTTCCAAGAAGTCCTTTGCTATTTGCATCTGTGTTTCTAAATCACGTGATTTAATTGATACTTCTCAAATTTTCACTTTTAAAATATTATCTCTTGCCTTTCTACCAGGAAGATAAGGATCTAACTCTCACCCCCTCCCATGACCCATGTTCACGTGACCAGTCATCTTCCCGAATAGTTTCACAGGCTTTTAGTTAGATCAATATATATGTTCCCGTTTTATGACCCCTATTTATGATAGCTATTGACAGCTTAGCTATGTAGTCTACCATGATGGCTTTTTTTTTTCTCCCCAACTTACCGTGGCATTAATACTAATCCTTTTCCTTTGCTTGGTTTTCTATATATTTATCACCAAATAAGTCCCAAACTCTCCTCCAGTATGGAAATTTCCTCCTAGTGTGTTCAGACACATTAGATAATCTGTCAGAAGTCACTCCATGAGTCTTTGGAACCGCTGCAATCTTGATTATTTGGTCTCTAGACTGGTTACCTATTTGTTAGCTTAGGATTTTCTTTTACCTGCAACTTGGGGATTACCTTAGCCTCTGTCTTATGTTGAATTCCCTGTTTTGTGGGCCTCATGTCTTCCTCTTTCCTGATTTATTAATGTGTTTTGGTGGAACCCACCTTCCACTAGCTTTCTGAGAAAGGGTATGTGGTAAATAATTTGAGAATTGCACTTCTGCAAGTATCTTTATTCTATTACGCTATTTGATTAATGTTGGGTCCAGGTATAAAAGTCCAGGTTGGGAATAATTTTCTGTAAGGAATGGAAGACATTTCTTCTTGGCCTTCATATTGCTAGTGTTGCTGTTGATAAATCACATTCTGTACTGATTCCTGTCACTTTGTAGTTATATTTTAGGATCTTTTCTTTGTCCTAAAATGTTAGAATTTCACAGTGATAGGCCTAGCTGTCAATCTCTTTTTATCTATTGTGGCTGATACTTGGTAGGTCTTTAGTGTTGGATGATCTCTGTTTTCTTTGTCTTTTTCTGGAGTTCTTCCTCATCAGATGACAGATGTCCTGGGCTAGTCCTCTAAATTTCTTTCTATATCATGGCTACTTTCTATCTCTTTGTTTTACCTTCAGAGATATCTCTCAACTTCATTTTTTAAAAGAAGATTTTATTTATTTATTTGACAGAGAGAGAGACAGTGACAGAGGGAACACAAACAGGGGGAGTGGGAGAGGGAGAAGCAGGCTTCCTGCCAAGCAGGGAGCCGCTTTTGGGGCTCAATCCCAACACTCTGGGATCATCACCCGAGCCGAAAGCAGACGCTTAATGACTGAGCCACCCAGGCACCCCTCAACTTCATTTTAAGTCTTCTATTGAGATTTTCATTTTTTACTTCCTACTTTTAATTCTATGAATATCTTGTCCTTTTGTGTAAAGTCTTGTTCTTGTTTCATGTATGTGATAATAATTTTTTCAAGGTTTCATCTCCCTGCAGTGTTTTCTTCCTAATGTTTGATACTTTGCTATCTTTCTTTCCTATTAGAAGTCTTCCTCAGATGTTGGTGATCTTGGCTCTCTGTTCATATCCAAGAGTGAGGCCCTACGGAGCTTCTAGGAAGCTCTGTATGCAAGGTAGGCCTTGTCAAACTCTGAGCTTCTCAGCTGGGTGATCTGCCTGGGCTATTTCACAGGGGAATCTCTGATGTCAGTCTCTGGGTCTTTTCTCTTGAGTTCGTCAGTTTCCCCCTAAGAAGTCTTTTCTAAATAGGGGGGGGCAGAATACTGTGGGGTTAATTTCAACATGGTGTCAGTTTTCACTTATTTACCCTGTTTTCAGGACACTTTTTCCACCCTAACTATTCTTATTGTTCCCAAGCTCAACAAAGCCTTGTCTTATTCTCTTCAGGGAGTTAAGTTTTCAGTTTTCTATGAGAGTAGTGGAGGAGCTATGGGGGGATCTCACTCTTTTAAAACAAACTTATCCAGTCTTCTGGATTTTAGCCTCATCAAATGTCCACTCCCCGGAGTAACTGGTAGCACCAGTTCTTAGACATTTGGGGGATTCTGTGGAATAGATTAGATTGCCTCTCAGTTTTTCCTACTTTCTTGGGTCTGCTAAGTCGTTACCACTCTTTGAAATGCTCTTCAGGTTCTAAAATGTTATTGTTTCTCCTTTTTTCTTTGTTTACCTTTGCTTTTTGCTTTTATGGTTAATCCCTTAGTTGTCACTTTAGTGGAGTTTCTGGAGGGAGTGGAGACAAATCTGTGTATGTAGCTAGGTATCCAAAACTGGAAATCCATGTAATCCGATGTATTTTTTTTAAAGATTTTATTTATTTGACAGAGAGAGATCACATGCACACGGAGAGGCAGGCAGAGAGAGAGGAGGAAGCAGGCTCCCTGCTGAGCAAAGAGCCCGATGCGGGGCTCGATCCCAGGACCCTGAGATCATGACCTGAGCTGAAGGCAGAGACTTTAACCCACTGAGCCACCCAGGCGCCCTGGATGTATTTTTATTTTTAAAGATTTTATTTATTTATTTGACAGACAGAGATCACACGTAGGCAGAGAAGCAGGCAGAGAGAGAGGGGGAAGCAGGCATACTGCTGAGCAGAGAGCCTGATGTGGGGCTCGATCCCAGGACCCTGAGATCATGACCTGAGCTGAAGGCAGAGGCTTTAACCCACTGAGCCACCCAGGCGCCCCGGATGTATTTTTTTAAAGAGAAAAAATTGTTCTACAGAGAAAGCTTTCCATGTGTGCTTGACATGCATAGAGTCTAGGCCTGCTGTAAGTTGTTACAATAAAAGGAAAATGATACCTTTGTCAGTTTTCCCCATATCTGATCTGTAGGTTGAAACCTTGGTTCCTATCACTGCCCTGTTGGTCAGAGGTCCTAAGGAAGTCCTCTGCCCTTGGGTCTATACTAGTAAGAGTCTCAGGAAGGCTTTCACACTCTGTTTATCCCTCCACGGTATCCAGCAATGGTTGCCTGCTGGGTAACAACGGTGAGGCTAAAAATGGCGGAGGGATAGTCACTGACTGGGAATGAAGTTGAGAACCTGAAACTCTAATAAATGAGCTTCTTCCCCTACCCTGTGATCCAGCCAGGGAATCCCCGTCCCTTCACTGCCCCTTTTGAGCTCTCCTTTCCTTGACTCCCCTGCCCCCAGCTCCAGGAAAAAACGGAAAAGCACATACTTCATTGGTCCAGTAAGGACTGCCCAGTCTGTGAGGTCAGGGACTAGAATTTTGCTAGATCACTTCTAAGCAGCCAGCGGATGACCACATCCCTGCAAGGAGATAGTTTAATATGCCTCACATTTCCATCACTTTTTTTTGGAAGGGAAAAAGTAAAAAAAAAATAAAATGATTTTAGAGTTTTTAAAACTAAGCGCTCTCAGCGGGGTCAGGTCTTAGTAGATAAGTTTACATAGAGAGGGGCTTCCAACTACCTATTTATACTCAGGCACACACATGTGCATGCACACACACACACACACACACACACACACTTCCCTTCGAAGATTTTATGTAAGTCAAATAAGACCTGAATATCAGGCAAACCTGAGATGGGAAAGAGTTCTCAAAACGGTAACTGAGTAGTCTCAGGAGGGTGTTTGTGGAGGGGGAAAGGAGGACCCTTAACTTGGCAGACATGGGATGGAAGTTACAATGAACCAACTATGTAGTCCGACCTCAGGATTGTCTGCCCTTGCCTTTAAAGTACAACTAGAATGTCTAGAATCTTCATGCTCCACACCTGGGGCATGAGTCACCTAGCTGTGTCCCAGCACTATCTCTGGCTCCCAGGATTACAGCTCCAGAGCCAGAGCTTTCCTGATGTATTATCTGGATGATTCCCATAAAATCTCCTTGACCTTCCCTGCATGGGCTGTGGAGTGTTGGCAAGAGCTCTCACCTACTGGGGGCCTTTCTTCCCCTTTTCCCTCTGATATTTTGAATTCGGGTTTCTATTCCTTGGTCTGCTGTAGAGCTCCAGGGCTCAGAACCCGCAGGAATTCCTCAGGGTGCCGGGAAACTGCTGGCCTGGACGTCAGCAATGCAGTGCTCAGCTCAGCTCCCTGGACATGTGCTGCAGGCTCCATCCTGCTCCAAGCTCAGGGAGAGCTGCTTTCAGAGCCAAGGCCATTTCTGGAGGTATGTCTTTATATGTCATTTTCAATCATACTTTGCAGGCAGCTGCCTTTCTACATAGGATGAGCCACCGGAAATGCAGGAAACCACACAGGCCAGAAACAAAAAGACACTCGAGGTATTGTTTAGAGAACACATGTAAGATGTTAGAAACCGCAACATCCTACACCTGTAGCAACAACTACTGCAGATGGGTATGTGCTTTGCAGTCCATTTTAGACTTTCCTGTGAATTACTTCTAAGAAACAACCTGGGGCTGCCTTTCTGTCAAGCTCCCTGCTATAGATGATTACTCCTGAAAGGCCTAGTGGATTACAACTTGACTACCTCTGGAGCAAAGAGGAGACTTCATTTGTAAAGTCTTGTCCCCACCTCAAGCCAAGGGCATCCACGTTTCTATTAGAGCCCTTTGGCCTCAGAGATACTGCTTGCTCTTTCAAAGCAAACAGGAAACCAAAACAAACCCTACAGGCCTTATGTTTCACAAAAAGCAGACTCAGCCAGCCACTCACTCCCTCAGTCACTCCTTACTGTCCAAAAGCAGCACCCACCTCCTCCTCCACGTGAGTTCTGTGAAGAACACACTAGCCCTGTTCATTCTAATACCCTTCTAACTGCATTTTCTGAGACTGGACCTGGGGCCCAGGGATGAACTCATGGAACTCATGGTGCCCCTGGAAAGTTGCCATGACTGGTGTTCAAGCCCCTTACCAAGCAGAGATTCTATCTTTATTAGTTTCCTATTTAAACCCAGGCTATAAACACCAGAGTCATTAACAGTTTCGCTGCTCAGAATATGCAAACGTTCTAAAAATTGATCACTATCTACAATCTGGGGCGTGATCCAAGACCATAAACTCTCCCATGTCTTGGAGCCTGGGAGCCATGGGAGTATTATATAATGCCAACTGCCTCTTAGGGGATATTTTATTTTATTTTAAAGCTTTTATTTATTTGTTTGACAGCTATTGACACAGCGAGAGAGGGAACACAAGCAGGGGGAGTGGGAGAGGGAGAAGCAGGCTTCCCACCAAGCAGAGAGCCTGATGCGGGGCTCGATCCCAGGACCCTGGGACCATGACCCAAGCTGAAGGCAGACACTTAACGACTGAGACACCCAGGTGCCCCTGGAAATATTTTAAAGTTGGGGACTCTCTGGGCATTTTTTTTTTTTTTTTTGGTAGTGATTCCTAGGGTCTTTCTGACTAAGCCAACTTCTAAACAGAGAAACTGGAAAGGCTCCGTGAAAGAGACCTAGACTCCTTTTCTGTTGGTTTTATCCCTTAAGTACCATGAGCAAGTCCATCTGATGATCAGTTTTCTGAAATGACACTTTCCCTACTCCTGTCACAGTGTTGTAAGGAGGACCATGTATGTTTTCTTGAAAAACATATACTCAGAAACAAACGTAAGATCCCCTTTTGCCTTTAAAGTTAAGAGAATGTTTACTTAATTACCTGGTGTGTTAATTTATCTTTTGCTATGTGCTAAATCACCCCAAAATGAAGCAGCTTAAAACAATAAACATTATCTCACAATTTCTGTGAGTTGAGAATTCAGGAGTGACTTAGCTGGATGGTTCTGTCTTAAGGTCTTCCATGAAGTGGTCATCAAGTGTTGACCAGGGCTGCAGTCCTCTGAAGTGGAGGATCCACTTCTAAGAGAGCTCACTCACTTGGATGTCAGCAGGAGGTTTCTGTTTCTTGACCCACAGGCTTCCCCAGAGGACTTCTTCAGTGCGCATAACATGGCGACTAGCTTTCCACAAAGGGATGGATCCGAGAGAAAGCAAGCAAGAAGCCACAATGTCTTTTATGACTGAGCCTTGGAAGTTACACATTGTTGTATCTGTAATAGCTTATTGGTTAGCCAGTTCATTATGGGAAGGGAGCACACAAAAGCATGAATACCAGGGAATGAGGATTGTTGGAGGCTATTTGGAGCTTGGTTACCACAAATCTGAACTATATTGACAAGTAACTAAGTGAACTAAAAGTGGTTAGTAAGTGCATTTTTGAGGTCAGTATATTGTTCCCAAATATTTTCCCATGCCCGATTCACATGGGTGCCAATCATCTATTTGAATATAGTCTGAAAAATTCTGAGCGTAGAATCACTTACTCAGGCCTTGGAGTCAGAGAGTGATGGGTACAAATCTGGCCCATCCACCTACCTTTTGAGCCTATTATCTCATTTGCAAAATAAGGACATATCATATTTACTTAACAGGCTTCCTATAGCCATTAATCAAGAGACCACAAAATAAAACCTATGTACTCAATCAGTGGTAGGCATTTTTATGAATTATTATTGCTTTTATCATATAGGTGAGCTTGAGAGATGAGCATGAGTACACAGAGTTTGCATTTTGGCACTCACATACCAAGAAATCTGGGTATTGACTAGTTTCCAGTTTGAGGAATGCAGTGACTCAATGACATCATCAGGTCTCCAGGTTATTTTCACCTTTCTTCTCTGCCATCCTTCTCATTTGGCTTTTCTCCTTGATAAAATAACTGCAGCAACTTGGACCATCCTGTCCTCATACAAGTACATGCAGAGCCTGGCTGGAAAGAGTAAATCCCTTCCTTATGCCCTTTTTGGAGGTGAAGAAAATCTTCCTATATGCCCAGCAGACTTTTCATCTGACTTAATCGACCTGAATTGGGTTCATGCCCATTTCTAAGCCAGTTTTTTGGCCCAAATAGGGAACTACAAGTTGTTGTTGGCTTGAATTAGTCAAGCCTACTCCAAAGGGCTGGGTAAAGGTTTGGCTTCCCAGAAGCACATGGGTATATGATGCCTTAAAAAATAATATAAAAGGAGCACCTGGTTGACTCAGTCGGTTAAGCATCTGCCCTCAGCTCAGGTCTGATCTCAGGGTCCTGGGATCTAATCCTGCTTCAGGCTATCTGCTCAGCAGGGAGTCTTGTTTCCCCCCCCCCCGCCCGCTCTATCCACCCCCCTCAAGTAAATAAATAAAATCTTTAAGAAAATAATATGAAAGAAAGATGGGGATGGTTGTTGGGTGGGTAAGCAATATATGTTGCAGGGCATATGGAGATAAAATCTTGAGAATTTTCCATGTTTGAAAATGTCTTTATTTCATCAGCATATGGGATGGGTATTCAGCTGGATAGTATAGAATTCTGACTGGAAAATTTTCCTTAGAATTGGACAGGTATTGTTTTATTTTCTTTACACTTCTAGTGTTATTTTTGAGATGTTCAATGCCATTCTCATTCCCATTTTTTTGGCATGTGACCCAGTTTTCTTTCTGGAAGAGTTTTGTAGTTTTTATTTATTCACAAATTTCTGAAATTTCATGATAATGTCCTTTGGTGTTAAGTCTTTCATCATTCCTTGTGCCAGGCACCCAACAGCCCTTCTAATCTGAGAACTTACCCCAGTAAGTTCTGGGAAATTTTCTTGTGCTGTATCTTAAAAAAAAAAAAAAAAAATCCCCCCTCTCTTACCACTCTCTTTTTGGATTGTTTGAATTGTTTGAATGTTGGACTTCCTATATTATTCTTTGAGTCTTTTTTTCCCCTATTTTCCATCCCTTTCTCCTTTTGTTCGTTTCCTGAAAGATTTCTTTAACTTCATTTAGACTCTTTTACTGGATTTATTTCTGCTAGCATATTTTTAATTTCTTAAATTTCTTTCTTGTTCTCTTAATGTTTCCTTTTTATAGCATCCTTTTCTAATTACGTGGATGCAATACTTTCTTTCATCTCTCTAAGGATTTTACTTAGAGGATGTGTGTGTGTATGTGTGTTTCTTTAAACTTTTCTCCAATCCCTCTCAATTACTTATTTTTGCATTTTGGCTTTTGTCTTTTGGTAAAGGTTTTCCTTAAAATAGCTGATGATTCTTCTTCACTTTCTCGAATTTCAGAGGGAAAAAAGCACTTTCCCCTACTTCACAATCTACCAATTAGGTAAATTGTAATATTAGAGAAGAGAGGAATGACTTGATACCCCAGGTAAAATTGCATGCTATTTTATTTAATCCTCATAAGTATGTGATATAACTGTTATTACTATTCTCATTTTACAGGTGAGGAAACTGAAGCTCAGGAGGTTTTATAGTCTGTTTAGGGGCATACAGACAGAATGGTGAACATGAGCTCTTAACCAAAATAGTATATCGCCTCTCAGGAAGTGAAACTTGTCCTGGGCATTGGTCCATGTCTCTCTCTCTCTTGCCCACCTTTGAGTGGTCTTCTCACTCACTGATTCCTTGGTGCCCTCTTGGTTTCTTAGGTACTCTCACTTTGTACTGATGCCTATCCCTATTATTTCTCAAAATCCTCTGCCTTCCCATATTTCTTTCTCTTTTCCCCACTTTCTTTCTCCTCTGATCAAAATTTCAGTTTCTTCAGCAGTACTCTATCACTATGGATTCAGAAGAGAAGCAAGTTTATTGACATAAAGTAGAATGAACTAGGAATGATGAGGGAAAAGCTGGTATCCCCACTGACCATGATCAGTCTAGTTATTAGCATTTTTGAGGGGAGTATTAATTTTAGCTGTGGAATCAACATGAGTAACATTTCTTGATCTGGCACTGTACTGTGAGACAATACAGACAATTGATCTTGGTCATTGTCCCCAAGGGGGTTAACTTTTAGTTGAGGAAATAGGTAGGGTTTTGGGGTTTTTTTTTTTTTTTAAGATTTTATTTATTTATTTATTTGACAGAGATCACAAGTAGGCAGAGAGGCAGGCAGAGAGAGGGAGAAGCAGGATCTCTGCTGAGCAGAGAGCCCAATGCTAGGCTGGATCCCAGGACCCTGAGATCATGACCTGAGCCCAAGACAGAGGCTTAACCCTCTGAGCCACCCAGGCACCCCTAGGTTTGTTGGTTTGTTTGTTTTAACAACAACAACAACAACAACAATTCAGTACTTCATAGTTTGCTGGTGTGCACACTTTGAGATTCTTAACACTTTAAAGGTAGTGATTGCTTGACATCAAAAAGGCAATTTGACCTTCTAAGTACAGTGAGATTTTAGAGGAAGGTGTGGCCTTGGACAGGGTAGCCAGGTCTGCAAGGCTTAGAGGTGCCCAATGGATGCAGGAGGCAAGTGAGTGGAATCTAGACAAGGGAAAGGGATGAGTAAAATGAGGGGGGATTATGAGAGATGATCTAGTGCTGTCCTTGCTTAGGCTACCAGAGGAAATGGGGTCTGTAGCAGGACCTTGCACTTCTGAAAGGCAGTGCTCTTCGTAGCGAGGATGAGGAAGTTGCAGGAGGGACATATGATTCAGCGTTAACCCGCACACCAATTCTTCCCAGTTCCTAACCTTCTTAGTTCTCAACAGCAAACAAAGCTGCAGGGAAAGGGCTTCTTGAGAGTCTACCTCTTTTGACCTTTTGGGTGTTTTAAAAAGTGCTTTCTTTTAGTATATTTGAAAAATCTGGAAGGAATAAGGTAAATCAATGCCTTAAGCCTTATCGGTTTCACATTTAATCATTTTTCTTGGACTGATTTCCCCAGCCTTTTTCAAGAGCAGTAAGAACGTAGACCCTTAGCACAGAAAGCTAGTCTTCTAGACTTCAGGATGAATTCAGCAGATCGACTCTTACTGAAAATAAACACCAAATCCCTTTTCGACTTATCTTTGGCTTTCAAAACCGGCACTAGACAGCAGATTGAAAATGTCTGCTCTCGAAGTCGGCCTTCCAGACCCTTGCTTTTTGAAGGGAGGAACCATTCTCCACTCCTTTGGGGGCACATACTCATTAGAGGCACCCCGGGTCTGGGATCCACGGTCAGGAGGAACTGATTCCCGGGGACGCAAACTCGGTCCCCAAAGCCCTGCAGCCAGGGGCGTCGTAAAGACACCAAAGGGTCGCCGAGTCACAACCCAACGACCCGTGTCAAGTATGCCTGGCCTGCGCTGCTGCGATGTTAAATGTGGGCTGTGTGTTGTTTTAATAAAGCAGGGCAGACGCCGGCAGGTTTCCCCGGGGCAGGCCCGTTCCCTCCGGAGCCAAAGAAGTGGAGCTGAGAACTGAAGGCGGAACCGTGCGGGCCTTGGCTTCCCGGGCCTCAGGGACGCCAGAGCGCCTCGGCACTAGTGCGGGTACCTCCCGAGAGGCCCCGGGCTCATTTTCCACTCGGCTGCGTCCCGGCCGAGCTGTAAACCCAACCTGACGTGGGCTCATTAATTTGGCAGCGACTGGAAGGCTGGGCCATGGCTGCGCACCCAGGAGGCCTTTGTGCGCCCAGGGTCAGGTCAGAGGGCAACCGAAACACGGCTGAACCCTGCACGCGGCTCCCGGGCGCGAGGCGGAGCGACCCGAGCCGCTTCCTCCGGCCGGACGGCCCCAGGCTCCGGCCTCCCGCCCTGCGGCCCCGCCAGGCGGCTTCCGGAGCCCGTTGGCGCGGTGACCCCGGCCCTTCGCAGCGCGCCCGGCCCTCTCTCCTCCAGCCCCGCGCTGGCGTTAGCCCACAGGCGTCGCACTCGGGCGGGGCGGACGGTCTCTGCGGCCTTCCCCCGCTTCGAGATAACGGCCCTGCCTACGACCTTCCCTTAGTCTCCGCGCCCTGCACCAGTCCCAAGCTGAGCGCTCGCCGCGAGCCCCGCGGAGAGGCCGGGCCCCGGCGCACCGCCCTCTCGTCCCGAGCCCGCTCTGCCCTGCCCCTGTGGTCGCTCGGGACTTTGGAGGATTTTGGCTGGGCGGCCCTTGCCCTGAGCCTTCAGCCAGGCTCCGTGATATTTCTGCACGTGGTGCGCCCGGACCTCGTGGGCCAGGATCGATGGCAGCCTCCTTCTTGCTTTTCTTGCTCCGCCAGGTCCGAGGCGTGCGTGGGGAAGGACGGACACACATCTTGGAGTGGAGAGAGGAGGCGGGCCCCGGCAACGCAGAGGGGGGCATTTCCGCCCCATCTGTGTTCGGGATGGGCGGGGGTGGGGGACGGACCCCCTACGCACTCCTTAGACCCTCTGGGTTGGCAAGCGCCTGCTAATTTTCCTTCTCTTCCACAGTTTTCTCAGCTAGCAGATGCACGCTTCTAAACCCCTGTGCCGGGATCCCAACCCGAGGGTTCTGGCCTTCACAAAGGCCTGAAACAGGGCGGCGGGGAGGAGAGGGGAGGGGAAGTTGTTCTGCTTTTCACAAGTGTCTCCAGCACAGATTAATTTTAGCAAGTTTCGCAAAAACAAAGCGGCCCCCTTCTGTGCCTTTAGGTGACTTTTGTGACATTTAGCAGCAAAGAAAACTATTTCCTCTGACATTCAGAGCTAACCACGTGTAATTGGCCCAGAAGTCTGTTGTATTTTGGGGAACTGTTTGCGATATCCCATCTGTTTTCATCTCGCGGTTCAAACGAGTCTGTGTTTACCCTTCTGTCGGGGAAATTGGTTTACATGCACAGCAATTTCGGTGCGACACCGAAATATTCCCTGAACTAATGCTACGGGTCCGACAGGCTTTGTACTGCTAATAACCCTCCATTACGTCTGTCAGGAGACATTTACACAGCCGCGTGGTCGGTCCCATAAAGGAAATTAAGATCCTAGGCTTATCTTAACTATTTGAAAACCAATTGGTTTCTGGTGATGGCCACAGACGCAGATGCACGGGTTGGCGGAGGTGGTCGAGCAGCCCGGGTCGTAGTCGTGTCGCAGGAAGGGGGTGGGGGGAAGCCCTGATGCTTTCTGGTTTCCGTGGGGTGGGCTAGGGTGACACTGAGTGACACCCCCTCCCCGCAGCTACTCCTCCTGCCCGGAAGGCGCATTTGTGTCTCTTTCCTCCGCACCGCCATCCCCATCCCGAGCTGTGTGGCTAGTTTCCCGAATGACCGACCGCAAACCCTCAGGGAACTGGCGCGAGCCTGGGTGGGGTGGTCTCTGAGCAGTGTCTTGCCAGTGGAGGATGGGTAGGACGTAGGCGGCCCAGCGGCCATCTCGCCGTTTGGCGGGTGGCAGGGAGACGATTTGGTGCTCCCAGGAGGGCAAATTCTCCCACGCAGGACTGGGGGCGTGCGAAGAGCTCAGAGCCGTGGAGCATGAAGAGCTGGCCGGTCGCTGCTGGGGTGGCGGGCTCGTTCTGCCGGCGTGGGGCGCCTGCCCAGGCCCGGTCCCGGGGTGAGGAGCTGCAGCCGCCAGGAGGCTGCGTGGTGTCCTCCGCACGCCCAGGAGTGTGCCTGGAGACGCGTCCGCTGTCCTGGGGCTGAGTAATCGGAGAAATTGCTCTGAAATCCCATCCGCTGCCCTGGCTTCGAGGCCGGTAATCCGCGCCTGGCATGTGTGCAAATGCTGATTTTGCGGGGGTTACTTAAGCCATTCGCGGTGAAAAGCCATAGGTTGGTGGCAGGTTCATCTCCCCCTCCGGACTTCTTCCAAGTTTGGTCGGGGGGAGCAGACCCTGAGCCCCAGTTGGGGTGGGGTGACTGGTTGGGGTGTGTGTCTGATGCTTGGGTTATTAACCCAGCATCCTTGTAGAAATCATCCATTTCTCCTGTGTCTCCTGTTAACTTACTCTTTCAAGGAGAGGAAAAGTTGGTAGAAGAGAAAACTCTTATGATTTCCACACGGTGTAAAATGTAACCAAGGCTCTTGTGAAGGTGCAAATGGAGCAATATTCAGTTGTTCATTTAAACCTTAGTATTAGACATTAGTATTAGACATTTAGTATTAGTAATCAGTAAATGACTCTTCTGCAAAGGAAGACCCAAATCTTAGCTTTAAGGGTTTGAGAAGTGACCTTTGCTAACTCTTTTGGGGTTGAGGCCTACTTCTAGGTAAATGCAGGAAAACAAAGGTCTAAGGCCAGAACCTGTGTCACCACAGACAGCGTCCATCTCTTCCAAAGGTGAAAGGAAACCAGCTTCAGCACACCCCCTTCTGCTGGCAAGCCCTGAATTCATACCCCCCACCATAAATTTCCTACATTATTTGACTTATGTACGTACTGGCAATGAGTAATTTTTAAATTTTTATTTTTTAAAAATTTTAAAAATGAATATATTACAGAGGTAAAAGGAGTGAAAATTCCAACCTACTTCACCCCTGAAAGCTCAAAAAGCAAATAATTCAGTAATTCATGACGAAGAATGAGAATTTACATAACTACTAGGGGATAGGTCCTAATTATAAGGCGACAATCTCCCTTTTGAGATCCTTGAACATTTTATTTTGTGGCAGTTTAAGTACTTATACTAAAAACAAATCTACGAAGAGTGTGAGAGGACCCCAACTCTAGAATTTAGTTTTAGTCCACTAATGAAGGTGGGCCTAAAGGTTTGTCCTGAAAAGGAATGTATTGAGGGTTAAGATTCTATTTTCTATTCATGGTCAGCATAGCTACGAAGCCACGAAGGAAAGACTACATAATTATCTCAGAGTAGGGTGCTCACGTACTCTGGGCAATCACAGAAACAGGGTTTTGTTTTTTCAGTTTAACAGGGTTTCTCGTAGTGGCTGACTTTGCTGTACTGCCATTCCTGGTGTTTTCTTTTGTTCTTCTTCCCCATCTAGTATAACTTACCAAAAATTACACTGAAGAGACTCCTCCCGCAATTTGTCTTTGAGGGACTGCTGCTGCTTAGCCCTGTACTAGCAATAATAAAGGCCACAGAATGTTTTGTGCCCTTTGGGAGCCTTTACTTTGCTTAGGGAGAAGTGCCTTAGAAAACTTAGGATATCCATATCCATTAAGGGGTAGGAAGGGCTGGCCTAGTATTGCTGAGGGAACAGAATGAGAAAGCCACCGGCTTTCCAAGACCCAAGTGATGTTCAGGTCATGTCAGAGAAGAAACTGGAAGAGGAGAAGAAGTCAGTAGCCAGATGGGGCCTGGCTCAGCTTTGTGCTTCTTTTCCTGCCCCTTCTGCTCTTGGAGTGAGCACCAGAAAATGACAGAAGGGCAAATCTGGAATTTCATGGTATATGTCTGTGTGTTTGGAGGGGTGCAGTGGGGGAGGGAAATGCCAAATACATTGTCTGATCATTCTCCACCTGTGGTGAGGTCAGGGAGCTCCCTTTTCTGGCTGTGGACCTAGAGCTACTTGCCTTGTTATTTGCATCAACATGATGCCCAACTGTAATCTCGAGAAAGTAAACTAACAGGATTATGAACTAAAGAGTCCTGCAGGTTTTTTTTCCTGGGAGGAACTTAACAGCTGTTCTAGGACAAACATTCCCGATAAGACTGCCCCCATCACAGAATGAATGTAAAGGACTTAATTACCTGCAAGTAATTTATAGAAAGCACTTGCAATTTTGTATGTGATTAGAAGGAATAACCACAGTGGAATCACAGCTGCATTTCTAATCGATTTTGAGACTGCTTTTACCTGGTCCGTGTTTGAAAGCAAAATAATTCTTTCTGCTTGAGAAACTTGTTTGATTCTGTTACTCCACATGCATTTGGCATAGTTAAAAAACAAATTCAGATACAGTTGCTGTTTTGATTCTGCCTGCCCTCTCCCCCCACCTCCCCAAAACACACACTTTGGTTTGATTTTTTTCAGACCACACACACACACACACACACACACACAGAGAACTGAAAGTTCCATAAGCGATCAGAGTCTTATCAATTCTATAGTTGGCGGAAGCCTTGCCCTTTGACCACCTGCCTCTTCCTAGTGTTGCACTATGGCAAGAGTTTCCCCTTCCACTAATAATGTGGAATGCAGTAGGACGACTCTCGTGCCCCATTTGCTTTGGCATTTAAAACAAAGTTAGTTTAAGTTCAGCTGGCCTGAAGCCTGCTTTCTTTAGGTCCTGCCCAAGGTCTATAAGTGTAATCATCCATAAGGAGCTGCGCTACTCTCTGCCCAGCTCCTGTGCTAGTAGACCAAGGCCCAGGCCAGGGTCAGCATCATTGTTCGGGGAACCTTAAAGAGCCTGGAGGAGCCCTGCAAGTGTGAATCACCCCCTCATTCACTTTCCTGTCTCCCTCTCCCATGGAGTGCCAAAAGACCTGCCTGACCTAAAATATTGAAAGTAAAATACCCATTTAATAGGCTTTTGTCAACCTGTAAATGGTTGAATTTTTGCCCATTAATGAATTATTAAGCACTTAATTTTTATTTCCTCCATATATATTCACTTAGTCATTGAAATTTTGCCCAGCACACAGAGCACTTGGCAATCAGTTTCTTCTCTTCTGGAAAACTACTTATGTGTATTTTCAGGGATGACCAGGGAGACAAGGATTAAGCTTATGTGCAGTCAGTGAAGCCCTCAATGGGTAAAGGTCATGCTCTTGGCAGAGTAGTGGATACGTGGGTAGGTGGAAGCAGGAGATGGGGAGAAGGAGATAGAGGGGGTGGGCAGATGATCCAGAAATTCTAGCTTCTGAATTTTCTTAGCAGGCTCTGGCCATAATCTCTTATGCCAGTAGGACTTCAGATATGGTAAAGGTCATAGCTATTAGATGAGAGAACAAAAGGACCATTTTTCTTAAAAGCAACTTAAAAAGAAAAAATTGTCATGCGTGGTTTGATTCTAGCAAAACGATTATGTACCAATAAGACATAACATTACAGTTATCCCTAGTACATGTATGCTTCATTTTTTCTATCTGTATTTCTTCCATCTAAATACAAAGATAAAAAATACAAATTCAGCATTTACCATTTGTCATACTATCACATATATTTATTTTTTTTGTTGTTCCTTAAAATGTACGATTTTTTTCCCCATGGACTTCTTTTTAGGTACAAAACCCAGATTCTGCAAAAAACTTTCAGTTGTTTTTTTAGCTGAGCTAGCTTTGCCTATTTTACTAACTGTGCTTTTATACATTTATTTATTTTTGTGATTTATAAAAATGTCCTCATCATTTTAATAGTCACCCCTGGGTGCATGGGCAATGGTTTAGAAAACTTCCAAAATATGGTAATACCACTATAGCAAAGCACCATACAGCAACAAAAACACAAACCCACTGAACATTAGCCCAGAACAACATTCCTCCAACTGTCTGGGGAAAATAAACCAAAAAAAGCTATCTTTCATCGTGCCTGAAAGGTCAGCTAACCAGGGCTCTCAGGAGAACAAGAGGAATGGTACTTTACGGAGGAGGGCCCCTCATGGAAGACCTTCCGCTTCCAGCTCCCCAGAAATGCACTCACTCCAGGGTGGAGTATGGAGGCAGATCTCATCTCAGAAAGAGAGGTTAAAGGCGTGTCGCCATGTGGAGGCTGCCCCATCTTGTGTGGACATCTGGGATGCAGGAAAGAATACATTGAAGGTGGTCCATTTGAGCTACTCATTTCTCTTATCCCATAAACTGAGGGCAGGGTTCTGGTTCTTTGTTTCTCTATCTCTTTATTTATTTATTTCCAGTTGCTGTTGTTGCTTATAAAGGGCTGAAGGAAAGATGGATTTGTGTTCAGCATCAGGATATACACAGGGCTTTGGAGGCCTGGGGCTGTGCTTTTTACTGGATGTATGATCTTAGGCAAGTCACAGAGCTTTGTTTGAATCTTCAGTCTTTTTCCCTCTAAAATCAGAGATAACAGTGGCTGCTTCCCCGAGTTGCTGTGAGAAGTAAATGCATTAAGACATGCAAAAGCACTGATTTCATATATTGAAAGTGCTCTGTAAATGACTGTCCTGCTGTCTGGAGTTTTTCTTGCATCTGAATTAGCAGAAAACAATTGTCTTTACGTGGGCACACACAGCCTTCGCCAGCGGCGGATCAGATCCAAGTGATTGCCTGAAAAACCTGGAGAAGAGAAGGAGAACCTGGTCTGAGGCTGGGGCCCCCATCAGCACCCCATCTAACAGCCCAGGGCCACACAAATAAACCTGTAGTCACTCCAGAGTGTAACAGGGCTCCTGGCCGACTTTGGTATTAGAACAAGTGTAATGGGACAAAAGAAAAGGGTAGAGGGGACATGATATATTCAGTTGACCTTTGTCAGCCATGTCAGGGGGTAGAATGGAGTGCTGGTTATAAGCAGGGACGTTTGGAGTCTGCTTAGAACATTGCTTACTCCATGGGTCCTGGTACTTTTGAGAAGCAGCAGAAATTCGAGCTAAAATTTGTGGCTCGGAATGAACTGCCAGTGTCTGCTTTCGCCACTCACTGACCAGATGACCTTGGGAAGTTCCTGCACCTCAGTGCCTCAGTTTCTTCATCTGTAAAATGGGGAGTGGCAATAACACCTGTTTCCTAGGGCGGTGGTTGTTGTGGTTAAATGAATTCATAAATGTCAATTGATTAGAACAGTGCCTGGCATATAGCCCATATTTGCTGGTTTTTTTTTTAAGATTTTATTTATTTATTGGACAGAAAGAGATCACAAGTAGGCAGAGAGGCAGGCAGAGAGAGAGAGAGGAGGAAGCAGGCTCCCCGCTGAGCAGAGAGCCCGATGTGGAGCTCAATCCCAGGACCCCGGGACCATGACCTGAGCCAAAGGCAGAGGCTTTAACCCACTGAACCACCCAGGCGCCCCATTATTGTTGTTTTTATAGACAAGCTCCCCCCACCGCTTTCCCTCCAGCTCAATAAATGCATATTTCCCCCCAGCCAGCCTGGAGGGGAAGACTGTTCCTCACCCAGAGATCTTTCTAGGACTCTCACCAGTGGGGCTGGTCATGTCTACATCATCGCAAGGTTGTTCTTTTACAGTCCGCTACAGGGGAAACACATCTACACCTCCCCGCAGGCAATCCCGTCCCATAACGTCCCTGCCTTTGCAGATAGTGCCCACTTGTCCCTTGTGGCTTTTCTCCACCTTCATCTCTTCTGCTTGTGTTTTTCCTCTTCCTTCTGGTTTTTGAGTATGACCAATGGTTCTTTTGAGTTCTGTCAACCATCAGGGGCCCTTGCACTGATCAGAACAGGGCTGCTGTTGGTCTGGATGAATGAATAGGTGGGTAGGTAGGCTTGATGGACAGTATTTGATTGCTGATTTTTATGAAATCAATAGGAAATGAAAAACGGAGTATCAGAAAAATTAAATGCCCTGTTGCTTTTAAATTATTCTGATAATTTCATTCTTTATGCTGCCATACATCCAGAATGATACCAGTGTTATTTTAAGAGATGGCAAATAAATATGAATACCATTCCAAAACATTGCAGGACTCTGTAGTTTCCTCTGAGAATTTCTTGCCTTTTGAGGGTGGCCTTAAATTCCACAGTGGGAGGAGCATCCCTGAGCAGGCCCCCTCCGTGGGCAGTCTGCCATTCAGACAAGGGCTTAAGACATTCCTTCAGGACCACCGTAGTGGAATGAGTTGGGCATGTCATTTAAAATATATATATATATATATATATTTTTTTTAAATTTATGTATTTGACAGAGACAGACATAGCTAGAGAGGGAACAGGAACACAAGCAGGCTGAGTGGGAGAGGAAGAAGCAGGCTTCCTGCTGAGCAGGGAGCTGGATGTAGGGCTTGATCCCAGGCCCCTGGGATCATGATGACATGAGCCAAAGGCAGATGCTGAACGACTGAGCCACCCAGGTACCCCAAAGGCATGCCACTTTAGAATGAGTTCTGAATTTCCAGATTATGAGCAGTTTAATTCATACTCTTCGTGTAGCTTTGCTATTGACATTTATAAGCCAAGAGTGTTGCTGCCAACACAAGTTTTGAGTAGATTGTGGTATAAACAGATTTCCTCTTTACACATTCTAATCAGTGCAGAAAGACTGTTTTTATTGAAACCGTATCTCAGCTTAAACTTCTCCACACGTGTAGGCACACATGTACAGAGTTTAAATTGCATTTATGGTTGGTAAATGTTCTAATTATGGGGCTGCGTGTGTTCAGAGAGGAAAATTAAATCAGCAAACATGGGAGGCCAGGATGCCCTTCCTCTCCGGTTCGGGTCCTTTATGGTTTTAGGTTTTGAGAAATCAAGGCCATGAAATGCTGGGTGACAATCCAGGCAGACATTTGTCTCCTGGATGATTTACAGTGGTACCTACAGATTCGTTTCCCCCTCCTTGATGAGGTGAAGTTTGATTCCACATTGCCTGCTTTGTCCTAACACATCACAGAGTAATTTCCAATAAGCAGTTCTTCTAGATAACATCCTGGGCCTCCTTTTCCATATGAGAATATGTGGAATGTTTCAATAAAAAGGGTATGTAATTGACATTGTGCCCATCAGCCCCATCCCATGCTGCTCTCGCCATAGTAGCAATGAGTACGTTGCTCTTCACTAAGCAGTGCCCAGGCGTCTTTGGAACTCACCTAAGAGGAAGTGTCCACATCCTTCCCAGCACCAATGCCGCCCAGCTGCAACAGAGCCCTGGGTGCTCAAGGGTTTTGAAAGTAGCAGCTGCTGTTATGGAGCTAGCTCAAGGAGCATTGGAATTTGCAAAAATGGGCAAAATATGCATCTGAGTACATGTAGAGCGCAAACTCACCAGGTCAACCCAACCACAGTCATTTTGCTGCTGCAGGCAAAATGCCTTCCTGGTGTAGGTTTGAGTTGACTGATTACTGAGGGAAATTTTTGTCTTGCCCACACTCCTGGATTATTCAGCTTTCTTTTTAACATACCACCCAGCCCTCCTCCATGCAGACTGTGTGATGTAGACCTGGCACCCTTAACTGAATAATCTCTTTGCTGACAGCTGGAAAGTAAAGGCATCTGTGACAGTCGGACGGGGTGCCTCAGGTTGGTTCCAGATGTCAAGTTGATTAATGTTGGAGTCGGGGCTGCCAGCAGATCCCCCGGAAACAACCCTGGTGGTTGTGGCATCAGCGGGTAAAGATGTATATGCGTAAGATACTGAGCAGATGCCCGTCCTTCTGTATCAGTTTAGGAGAATGCCCCCAAAATTGTGAACTCCCCCAGGGTGTAAACCCTGATACATGCCTTTTTTTTTCTGGCATTTTTCATGTTTCCTAAAACAGGGAGTTTGTTCCATTATATTAACATCAGTATTTCCAGGCTGAGAAGTCCAACCTAGAAAGGCACCAGCGGAAAAGCCCAGTACACAGTTAGGACATTTGTGATGATAAAACAGCCCATTTCTGTAGTATTTCTGATTTTCCAAAGCACCGTCATTTTCACTGCTTTTTTCCCTGTTGTCTTCCATCACCATAAGGCTGAGAAAGGTGTGATTGTGTAAGTGACCCAGGGTTCGTGTTCCAGAACGCTCTGTGGACATAAGGAGCCGGTGCCATTCCCCGCCGTGAGATGGGTGGATGGCCTCTTCAGTGCCAGGCAGTTTGATCAGCGAAAGAACTGCAAACTCAGCACCCACCACCTGGTCTGTTTTTCTCTCTAAGTGAGGTTCCCCAGTCCAGCAGCCGCAACAGTGCCCCCAGCCTACTGCTCAGAGCCTCTGGGAATGAGGCCCAGCAATCTCAGGTGTCCTTTGGTGATTCCTGCACCCTGAAGGGGGAGAGAACCACTGGCCTGGGCCAGTAGTAAGAACTTTGCATTTCCTGATCCTCGGGGCCCAGGGTGCTTACAAGGCAGTCCCACAAACTGTGCAAAATTGCATGAAGCTGACTGGAAATCGTACTCTTCATGTTACTTTTTAAAAATTACATATTTCATTATAGGTGGCTGATAAGTGAAAGCTGGGAAAGGAAAGTGGCTTAAACATCTTTTTACATTTCAGAGCATCAGGGTGCCGCAGTTGGCTGAGCATCTGCTTTGGCTCAGGTCCCGATCTCAGGGCCCTGGGATCGAGCCCCAGGTCAGGCTCCCTGCTCAGCGGGAAGTCTGCTTCTCCCTCTCCCTCTGCTCCCTGCTTGTGCTCTCTCTCCCTCTCTCTCTAAAATAAATAAATAAAATCTTGAAAATTTTTATCACATTTATTATTATTTTTTAGGAAATATATTATTAATCAGTGCTATTTGGTATTTTTTCCTTCATGCCGCTGCTCATTTGTTCATTTATCAGTTATTACGTGCTCTATGCTTGATACTAGGAGATCCAAAGAAGATAATGTCCCAATTCCCAAGATAATTATAGGCTCATGAACAGATTATTGCAATACAGCATAGGCAGACTTAACCAGTACTGTAATAGAAAGAAATCTGAAGAACTTGTGGAAGTAATCTTCAGGCTAGGCCATATGGCTTCTAGGCTTTGTGGATAAGCTTGGACAGATGGATCAGGGGAGGTGGGATGGCAGGGCGGAAACGGCTGTGGTTTCTCAGGTGGAAACCTACTCCTTCCTCTTCATTCCCCAACCACCTACCCAAAAGAAACAGGAGAACAGGAGCCCACCTCTGGACTCTGGGTTTGCCCTCCTCTTGGGATCTTCTGCCTTTCTTCTGGGCAATAGTTGTTTGTTTGTTTGTTTGTTTGTTTTTTATAATAACATTTCTGATTATGAGAAACACTGATAGAACATTTGAGACAGGCTCACAGAGACTCTGCATTAGTAAGAACTTGAAAATGAGATCCTTGGCATACTTTCATACACCTGCCTCATCTCTTACTATAATGGGCAGTTATTTAAAGGGCACTCTCCCTTTAACCGGGGACTTGAGACCAAATGCAATGTTGATTCTAAGTCTGTTTGGAGAACATTTCCGTTTTATTCCAGCACAATGACTTTTGAAAACATGTAGGTTTAATTTCAGCGCAACTATTTCACAGGTCTTTGTCTTAAAAAAAAAAAAAAATTCACGATTGTGTGGTTTCTGTTTCAGAAAAAAAATTCCCCGGGTTAATTTTGCTTTCAGGTTACAGTGAGGTTGGTCCTCGTTTGTCAGATTTCTGGTTCTAGAACCCCAGGCCTAAGCAAATGATGGACTTCCTCTCAAGTTTGCTTTGTGTCTGTCTGTAATTACACTTCAGAATGCCTGTGTAGGCCCAGTACCCCCAGCAGAACTAAAACGAGAAGGAAAGGGAAGGGCAGGGCAGAGACGCTGATACAAGGAAACTTTATATGTAACAACTGAAACTTATACCAAGAACATCAGCAATTGCTTACTCAATCGGGGAGGGGGTGCTTCTGGTTCTAAATGAGGTGTTAGTGTTTGTGGGGTGATAACCTTGTCCCACTGAATTATGATGAGAAAACAACCCAGTTGCCTACAGAGCCAAAAACAAACCTCAGAACTGCTTAACTCATCCGTCAAACAAATTGTATTTTAGGAAATGCAGGACAGAGAAAAATGCAGAAAAGAAAAGGAGATTTATTTATTTGTACAAAAGTAGAATGACAGGGGTTTGAGTGGATCCAAATAGCATTTAGGGAGAAAAAAATGTGATTCATTGCCAGCTATTAAATCTTGTTTATCCTTCTTTAAACTAACCAGAAACACATTTGGGGAAAACTCTAGTGAACAGTTGAAGAAGCATTGGAAGCCTCCTAGTGGTGCTGTCTCTGCCTTCCCTGCTTTCCCAAGAGGAGGACGAGGGTATGAAGCAAGTGAACAGTGCTTCAAGAAACTAGGGCAAGGGAAGAATTTCCAGTCCCGCCTGTGAAGCTCACCCTCAGACTCAGAGAGAATTCCTTCAGTTTCCTCAAAAAAGGATGCTTACCTTAGAGCAGCAGCAGACGATCCATGTTTACCAGGTAGTTTCAGTTTTATACCCCAAAACCTTACTCCAAGACAATCAGTGACCAAGTGATGTGTCCCTTCAAAAGGCACCATTTCCCTAAGAGCTAGTCCTCATCATAGTATTTCCCAGACCAACAGCTGACAGTGCCAGGGCCAACTTCAGACACAGCTCTGGGACTGAATGCTTCAGAGCACTTGGCAAGGACCTGAAAAATTTGCTGAAATCCCAGGATCTGGTAGAAGAAACCCCTCCAACCCACATTGTGCTCTGGCGGTCCCTTCCAGGCTGGTCCTGTGCTCTTCCTGCTGAGGGCCCATGAGGGAGCAGCCTCATATTATATTTGGGTCCTCAATGCCTTTAAAATTAGAAGAGGCTGTACCTATCATAGACCAAAGGGTTCACTTGATTTAATTAATTACAAAAATATACGCTTTTCTGAAAGAGGGCACTAGCATCTTTTTGCTTTCCAAGCAAATAATTCCAAAAGGATTATCTAGAGTTTGTGGTTTCAGTAGTGTCTACAGAGGGAGTAGTGTCTGCTGAGGTTAAGGCCACAGGGAAAGGTCCAAATAGACTCATTAGATTCACAGAACTACTCTCCCCTTGCCCCCTCCCACCAGGATGGTCTAGGCAGAAGGAATACGGTCTCGGAGCACTCAGTGAGGCTAAGTGATCTTGGCCTGTGTTGGCGTCTGTCCTTTATCCCCGGAAATCTTCAACTTTTCACTTGTGCCCAACATATCAGATTCCTTTACATATTTCCATTAATATTATAAATTCCTTGAGGACAAGAACTGTGTTTTAGTCACTTTTGTATCCCTTTCTCTTAGCAGAGTGCTCACCATGTAGACTCAGGTACGGAGACGCGGTGGTTAGAATGGATAGGACGGTTTTACCTGCCAGCGTTGTGAGCCACCCAGGCTAGATTTGTGCAGATTCAAGGTGCAGATGAAGGCATATTTCCCCCCAGGGAGCTACCTTAATCCCTAGTATTACCTAGTATTACGAAGACTCTGCTCTTTTCATTTTAATTAATGCTACAAATAGCATTTCAATGGTCACTACCAACACCATGAAAAACCAGCCTCCTCACCATCCTGTGGGTTTCCTCTGCATCTGCACTCTTAGGGTGAAAATCCACTTGGACTATTGCGGGATTTATTTGATGAGAGGAATTTAAATAGCCTGAGAGGTCAGAGGAGACACACTTCGATTAGAAGAAAGGTGCCTTCCATTCTGGCCATCTGTTTGCAGAGGGAAGGGAGAGGAAGGCACAGAAGAGCATTATGCTATTTCAGAAATGTCATAGTGTGTGTTCTTCCAGGAGGTACCAGGAGCATCACTAAACCCCTCTTGTATCAGGAGGAACATTTGGGCACGAGATGGACCAAGGCAGAGCATTAACAGGGGTTCTCTGACTCTTATGGCAGATCTTCCCTTTATCACTGATAAAGGGAAGAAAGTCTTTTTTTTTTTTAGATTTTATTTATTTGAGAGGGAGATGTATGAGTGGGGGAAGGGGGCAAGAAAGGGAGACAGAGAAGCAGACTCCCCACTAAGCAGAAAGCCCAATGTGGGGCTCAATCCCAGGACCCCGAGATCATGACCTGAGCCCAAGGCAGACGCTTAACCAACTGAGCCACCCAGATGCCTCTCTGCTACCTTTTTTTTTTTTTTTTTAAAGATTTTATGTGAGAGAGAGAGAGCGCGCGGGCACACAGGCAGGGCAGGGTGGGGGTGGGGTAGAGGGAGAAGCAGAGGGAATAAGGACTTTCAAAAGTAACTAACATTGCCAGGTGCTGTACACTGAATGTTTTTGTCCCCATTCCACACCCGCCCCCCAAATCCGTAGGTTGAAACCTAATGCTTGGTGTGATGGCATTTGGAGGTCAGGCCTTTGGGAAGTGATCGGGTCATGGGGATGGGAGCCATGAGTAGGATCAATGCCCTTGAAACAAACTATAGAAATGATCTCTGAAAGTATAGTCTTGGATCAATGCCCTTCTAAAAGAGACCAAGGAGAGCTTCCTCTGCCATGTGAGGTCACAGTGAGTAAAGGGCAGACTGCGATCAGGGAGAGGGCTGTCACCAGAACCTAACCATGCTGACACCCTGACCTCAGGCTTTCAGTTTCCAGAAATTTGGGAAATAAATTTCTGTTGTTTATAAGCCATACAGTCTGTGATAGTTTGTTATAGCCACCCAACTAAGACATCAAGCACCTTAAAAAATCTAATCAATTCTTTGCACCTATTCACTTGACTGCCTGACCCATGTTTTGGTGCTTCTGGGAAGAGCAGCAATGGATGGAATGTGGCTGGAACAGCAGGCTCCAGAGAGGAGCTGGTCTGACAGCAGGAGGCAATGGATGTTCCCTGCAAGGGTCCTCTGACTCTGACCTGGCTCCCTTTGCCACATCACCTTCTACTTCCACTTTTCAGGGAGTAACTTTGCTTGCCATCACATTCCTGCAGGCACCAAAGCTCATCTTACACTATCACATCACATGGCATCTCTACATCGAGAGCTTCGTATCCAGGAGGGTGGCAGCAAGAACAGTACTGTTGCCGTTTTGCCCCACGCCCCTCACTGAGGTTAAGAGTTTCAAGAAGCAAGGGAGTCTGTGACCCAGCCATTGCTCTCCGAGGTATATATCCAAGAGAACTGAAAACATATCTTCACATAAAAACCCACACACAAATGTTCACAGCAACACTATTCATAGTAGCCCAGAAGTGGAAGCCACCCGTATGTTCATCAAGGGGCGAATGGATCAACGAAGGTGGTATGTCCACACAAGGGAATAGTATTCAGTTACAAAAAGAGTAAGCGCTGACACGTGCTCTAACGTGGGTGAACCTTAGGAACGTTTGAAGAAGAAAGAAGCCAGGCACAAAAGGCCACATACTGTATGGTTTTGCTCAGAGGAAATACCCAGAATAGGCGAATCCATAGAGTCCAAAAGTAGATTTGTGATTCCCTAGAGCTGGAGGAAGGGAGAGTGGGGAGTGACAGCTAATGGGTGTGGGATTTCTTTTTGGGGTGATGGAACTGTTCTGGATGAGAGAGTGGTGATGGTTCCTCAACATGATGAATATACAAAAACTCACTGAACTGTACACTTAAAAATGGTGGAATTTAAAAAACAAACAAAAAATGGTGGGATTTATCTCAATTAAAAAAATGCAAGTAAGAAAAAAAAGCAGCAATGAACTCATGTCGTCAGAAAGCTGCAGCTGCCTTTCCTTCTCTCTTCCCTCCCTGAGCCAACTAGGAACCTTGTTCAAATATTTATACACCCTAGACCTGTGGTTTGGACTGATCCTTTGGCTCTTTAGTCTTCTCTGCTACCTTCCAGCCACATCGCTGCACTTCAGTGTCCCTCCATCGAGACTCCAATACGTATTCAGGTCTGAATATTCCTTTTTGTGTCCACACTATGCACTTGGTCTTTGGGGCTCAGTTGATCTAGACCAAGATCTTAAATCACCACTGCGTCTCTGGGAACACAGCTCCTGTGAGCCACTTCCTGTGGAACCTGGATTTCCTAATTGCTGGAAAGCATCAGGAAGGCTGGCTGAAGGCACTGGATGATAAATGAGGCTCAGCAAAATGCCAGCTTGGACCATCTGCTTTTGTTTGCTTGTTTGTTTGTTTTGAGTTGTGTTTTGCTGCTGTCATTCCTGCTCATGGTCATAAGCCAAAGCCTTGGGGTAAAGAGATGCCTCTATCTTGGGGATCCAAACACCATCCTCAGGCCACTGGTGTGGAGTTCACATATCCAGTCTAGCTACAAGTGTGAGTATTTCTCAGGGTATAAACCTCATCGAAGTGTCAACTCAGACACTCACTGTGGCCACACTCTCTGAGGTTCCCCTGGCTGCAAGCCTCCTCTTTCTGCCTGCCCACCTCTCATCCGTGACTTTGTGCTCTGCTCTCTGCCTGAAGGAACTTTCCTGCCTGCTGCTGCTGACTCAATCTGGGCATTCCCAATCCTCAGTTATCTTTTGCCCATTTCACATAAGCACATCCAAGAGCAGGGCACTGAAGGACAGATAAAATAGGAAGATTTTTAGAATATTCGTTCTGGGAGGAAGAGGGAAATCACAGCCCGCCAAAGGCTTGCAAGCATGCATGCTGAAATGTGGTGCAACTTGAGTAGTGCTTTCTCAACCGGACCCAGATAAAAACACAGGCTCTGGATTTACTTTTTTTTTTTTTTTTTTTAAGATTTTACTTATTTGTTCATGAGAGACAGAGAGAGCAGATGGAGAAGCAGGCTCTCTGAAGAGCAATGAGCCCGATTCAGGACTCGATCCCAGGATCCTGGGGTCATGACCTGAGCCGAAGGCAGATGCTTAACCAACTGAGCCACCCAGGCACCCCTGGATTTACTTTTTTTAATTGGCAAATAGAGCCCAGAATGGTTAAGTCGGTGAAAAATATTCCAGTGATTCACATCAGAACACTGCCATTGCGTGGACCACAAGGAGGTCAGGAGAGTAGACCTGGCCACCTATCGGCACAAATAATGGAAACAGAACCCTCATGATTAGTAGCTTACTGAGCTAACTCCTGCAGACTGGAGAGAAGGTGTTCATAGGGTCAGAAGTATGTTTTCCTCATTTGTGTGTGGGTTAGTCACAGTGCTGTGATGTAAGCAACAGGCAGAGATTCTTGATGACCCAAGAGAAGGGGAATTTATTAGTGGCTCTCTGGTGTTCACAGACTGACAGGGAGGCTGAAGAACCAGGCTGGGAGGGAGGTCAACACAAGACTCCTCCAGAGTGAGGAAGCCTGCTGTCTGGGAATGATGCCACAGCTGTCAACAGTCGGGATAAGGCCAAGCCGCCATGCTTGGGTCACTCAAGAATCAAAGTCTTGAGAAGAGGCATCCAATTGGTTGAGTTTTTAAGATGATGAGAAAAGCAGTATCTAGTCTCTCAGCTTCTGTGACAGGAAGTGGCAGTCCCCCCAAAACTACACACAGGGAAAAGAAGTCTTTCCACCAAAAGAGATCAGAGTGCTAATTAGGAAAAAGGAACCGATGCTAGGTAAACAAAAACCAACCATCGTTTCTTTCATTTGAATGACAGAAGATCACTTGAAACAAACTGAATTGAACAAGAGCTTCTCTCTGAAGGAGGGTGTCCAGTTATCTGTAGTGAAAGGAAAGTGTGTACAGTGAGACTTTAATTTTATGGGATGCTGCGCCAAGTCACGTCATGACTTCAGGGAACTGGGGAGAACAGGGAGCAGGGGCAAGGGCCAAGTCTCCAGGAGGAGGAAGCAGGCAGTGCTTCCTCTCTGGGAAATGCCTCCTCCTCACGAGGAGGAGGGCATCTGTATGGATATCTGTATGGAAGACAACAGCCTGCTCTTTCCCCTACTGGTTTCTCTGATGATTAGCGCAGCCTTTCAGCCACACAGAGGAGGTCAGCAAGGTTCTAGGAGAAGGGAAGGCTGGTCGTCTCTATAGCATTTGGCACGTTTTTGTGGTGGCAGTAGGTAATCCATTATGATTCTTGGTGGCTACACTACAGATAACATTCTCCATGCCTCTTTGCATGTAATCTTAGCAATAAAGTGTTTGGCCAATGTTTTATTGATTATTGAGAATTATGAGTAATAGCAGCTGTGTTTGCTGGAGAGCTTCTGGGGAAAGATAATTGGAAACATCTTACATTTCCTGGCCATGAAACAATTGTCATGTTAGTTTTTAAGGAATTCCTTTAAAAATTAGCATTGAGTCTTTTTTTAAAAAAGAAATTTCTAAAATAAAGACCATAATGTAATGCTAAAATTAATGATCTGCGGGAACAACAGAGAAATCAGTTTGTGAGTAGTGCAGTTCATAAGGAAAAACAAAAACCTAAGAGTTGTTGTTACGATTACGCACCTTTACCTCTGGAAAAGGCTTTGGCTTTAAGAAATAAGCATGTTGAATATAGGCCAGCTGTGCAGGTTTACCTCCTATTCTCTGGCTTCTTAATACAAGAATCATGCATTTTAATACAAGTTTATAAAATATTCTAAAAATATTTAAAGTCTGTGTCCGTACAAACAGGATTGAAGTGGCACTGACCCAATTATTTGCTTCATGTACAATATAGCTTCTTTTAAAAAACAGCAAAGTGTAGAAATATTTCTCTGTCTTAGACAACTCAATCTTTTAATTATGAATCTCTAGACATAGTCCAGGATAGATTCTTAGTAAAATGAAACATTAAAGGAGAGTCAATATTATGCCTATGACCTAATATATTCCTCTAGGATAGATTCATGGGGAAATACTTTCACATCTCTGTTAGTACATGATTCTTACCTTTTCTCAAGTTTTAACGTAGGGACATAAGAATCACAGCATTTTGGTATGGTATAAGGGATCATTGGTTGACAGTGGCACCAGTTAGGATGCTATTGCAATAATTTGAGCAAGAGAAGTGAGCAGTTGGACTGTGAATAATTTTTTAAAAAGATTTTATTTATGGGGCACCTTGGTGGTTCAGTTGGTTAAGCGTCTGCCTTTGGCTCAGGTCATGATCCCAGGGTCCTAGGATATACCCCGGTTCAGGCTCCCTGCTCTGCAGGGAGTCAGCTGCTCCCTCTCCCGCTCCCCCTGCCTATGCTCTCTCTCCATCTCTGTCAAATAAATAAAATAAAATAAAATAAAATCTTTTTTTAAAGAAAGGTTTTATTTATAAAAAAGATTTTATTTATTTATTTGAGATAGAGAGTGGGAGTGAAAGAGAGGGGCAGAGGGAGAGGCAGACTCCCCAGGTCAGGCAGATATACAGCGGCCTGAGAGGGAAGTGGACAACCAAGGCAGAGTGGTATCCCAATAGTTCAATAGCTGTTCAAGAAGAAAGGGGTAATCACCTCTGTCAATTGCTCCTGAAAGGTTGAGAAAGATAAAATCTAGGAATAAGGCAACCAACTGTCCTGATTTGCCCAGACTTTCCCTGTTTTAGCACTGAAAGTCCTGTGTTCTAAGAAATTGCTTAATCTCAAGCAAACTGGCATGGCTGGTCATCCTACCAGTAAGAAATAGCCATTGGGGGGCGCCTGGGTAGCTCAGTGGGTTAAAGCCTCTGCCTTTGGCTCAGGTCATGATCCCAGGACCCTGGGATGGAGCCTCACATCGGGCTCTCTGCTCAGCGGGGAGTCTGCTTCCCCCACTCTCTCTGCCAGCCTCTCTGCCTACTCGTGATCTCTGTCTGTCAAATAAATAAATAAAATTTAAAAAAAGAAAAAAGGAAAAAAAAAGAAATAGCCATTGGGCTTATGGTCATGAATAATAAGGTAAGAAATGTTTGTGTGGAATAGTGGGGACAAAAACCCTAAGCAGAGGGACGCCTGGGTGGCTCAGTGGGTTAAGCCGCTGCCTTCGGCTCAGGTCATGATCCCAGCGTCCTGGGATCGAGCCCCGCATCGGGCTCCTTGCTTGGCAGGGAGCCTGCTTCTCCCTCTGCCTCTGTCTGCCATTGTGTCCGCCTGTGCCCGCTCTCTCTCCTCTCTCTCTGACAAATAAATAAAATATTAAAAAAAAAAACCATAAGCAGAGTGGATTGGTTTTAAGAGAGAAGAGGTGAATTATCATCACATAACATATATTTCAATACTGTTACATCATGATTCTTCCATATTATTAAAGTTATGTAAGAACATTCTTCATTTTTTAAACAGATACATTCTAAAGTATTTAAGAATGAAATGTCATGTTATCTGTGACTTGCTTTAAAATATTTCAGCAAGGAATGAAACAAATAACTATCACATTCCAAATTACTTAATTTGGGGTTCATTATAATATTCTTTATTTTATGTATCATCGAAAGCTTTTGTAATAAAAGGTGTTCCTAAATTAAAGAAGGTGAATGGGAAAAAAAGAATTAGTGGCAGCAGGCATACAACAAATCTTTTCAGGTGTTTTGCCATAAAGGATAGTAAAAACTGCGATTGGTCTCTGGGATTTGTTTTTGTTTTGTTTTGTGATGGGAGAAGTTACAGTACATTTGGAAACTGATATAGGAACATAGTTGAGGCAGGTAGGGCAAGGAAGTACAGGGGTGCTCCCCTTGAGTGGGGAGAAGGGAAGCAGCTGATGGCATGCAGGTGGAGGGCTTGACAATGATGGTGCTGAGCTTGTCGACGGTCAAAGGGGAATGCAGAGAGAGTAGACACAGGTGCAGATAGAGTAGGTGTGCTGGTGGAGAGGTGCAGTTGTCTTCTGATGCCTTTGGTTATTGCAGTAAGGAAGGAGGCAAGGTCAAAGTTTGAGGGGGACTTAGAAGGTTAAGAGGAAGTGATGAAAAGGAGTCTTCTGGGAATGTGTGAGAGAGGGACGGAGGTGACTGGAGAAATGCCACAAGATTGTCAGGCAGCACTAAGGTCTTATCTGAGTTGGAAACTGGTCAGTAAGTGCAGAAGCTGCTGGTGCGGGTGGGAGGCATCCTATTGGTGCTCATCTTCCCGCTATGACTATACACATTTCCAGTGCTCTGCCTCAGGGTTTTCTTCTGGCTCTGGAAGCATGCCCTGCCCGAACCCTGCATTATTAGCAGGACGTGCTAAAGACTGACTGGCTTTCTGAAGTGGCCCTCAACCAACAATGGACAGGGCTTTGGTGGATGAATGCCCTCACTCCCAAAGTGTTCAGCTAGAGAATTTTTTTTTAAGGTTTTATTTATTTATTTGATAAAGATCACAAGTAGGCAGAGAGGCAGGCAGAGAGAGAGGAGGAAGCAGGCTCCCTGCTGAGCAGAGAGCCCGATGCAGGGCTTGATTCCAGGACCCTGGGGTCATGACCTGAGCCAAAGGCAGAGGTTTTAACCCACTGAGCCACCCATGCACCCCTCAACTGGAGAATTCTGAGGCATGTTCCCGTCCTGTAGCGTTCCCCAGTGGGATTCCCCAATTGGCCACAGAGCTAACTTACTTATTAGTGACTCTTTATTGGTTTTCTTTCATTCCCTGTCCTATTTCCTAACTTTTCTATTGATGTTTCTTAGGACCATCTCCGAAAAAACTACTGTGCTGCAATCCTTGTCTTAGATATTTCTTCTTGGAAAATAAAATCAAAGATAGTGTGATATGTTTTACTTGCTTGAGAGCAGATGCTCAGTGGGTGGAGAACTGGATTTTACAGCGCTGGGCTTTTTCCTGTTGAGCCTTAAACAAGGTGAGGGGCAAGGGAGTTAGGGTGTAGGACAGACTGCGGACTCCGTGCTGGCTAAGGAGGGAGGTGAGGCTATGTGGCAGATGAGGGGCAGTGAGAAGGGGGATGGATTGGGGATCCTGGTGGATTCTGGGAGTTACTGGTGTTAGAGGATTAGAGGTGTGAACTAGAAACATGGGAGTGGTGATTGGAGAGTGGGAAGTTTGAAACTGAGAATACGGGGACTTAGTACTAGAGATACACACAGGACAACATCACTGGAAGAGAGGAAATCAAAGAACTAAGGGCAAGAGTGGTGTTACAGAGAGAGGTTGTGAACCTGGGCAAAATCTTTAAGGAATGGCCTGGAGGCCACAGTCTGACGTTTGAAGGAGAAGGAAAGACGGCGCTCTGGAAAGGAAGAGGGGGAGCAAGGAGGACATCTATCCTGCTCCAGATCCCCTGGCTGGACTGTAGGGAAGTAGTTCCCTTGGAGGAATTCAGTCTCCTATCTGAGGCAGAAGGTGAAGGAAACTTCAGAGAAGCAGCAGAGGGTACTGGGAATTCTGTTGATGGTTGGCTGTGAATTCCAGATGGCATTGGGTGGAGATGTCTGGGAGTTAGGGGGGATACGCCTGGCTTCGGGAGGATACGCCTGGCCTGTGGGAATGAGTCCTAGTGAGAGGGCAGCTTGGGACCTTAGGCTTCTTGCGGCGGTGGGTAAGCACCCAGGCAGTACACATAGATGTGGTTTTATGGGCTTCCCCTGGCCATCTCTCAGCCAGGTGTGCAGGTGACATGGAGGGCTGTGGGGAGAGGAGACATGCCAGCAGGAAACATAAGGAACTCCGCTGGAGTGCCTCTACCCCATCGAGTTCCAAATCCCCACATGGCTCACCCTGTAAAGTTTGGGACACAGTGATGTTCTCATCAGGAAGAGGAGGAAATCAAAGAGTGAAGGAAAAAGGCAAGAGTCTCATATTAGGGAAAAGTAGAAAGAGGCCTCTCGGCTCTCAGACCTTACAAGGTGAAAGCAGGAACATTCTAAAAACCAACAATGGGCAGGGGGTTTAGGGCTATAAAAATGCCAATACATTTACCCATGGGTCACAAGCCCCTGAAGTCCAAGATCAGCTTCCCCTTTCCTTTGGTCATTCTGCAGATTTCCCAGGGGCAGAAAACTTGTCATGTGAGATTGAGTTTTCTTCTTTGCTAATAAGTTTATGGGACTGCTGATCAGTATGTATCAAGATGTGGAGCTTTTTCTTTTGTCAGCAATCAGAATGAAAAAAAAATTATGAATTGCTTTCCAATAATTTCTCAAAAACCTGTGAGCCTATTACCAGACCTCAGAAATAATCTTCTTGGGCTTGTAAAGAGATCTGTGTAGCTGAGGCTTCTGTGGCGTATGCTGGTGATGCCTGCTCAGGAGGAGGCTGGACACCAGCTCCACACCTGCTTCTATGCAAAGCCCTCCCTGACCCTTGCATCCGATAAGCCCCTTGTCGTGTGAAATTCTCTCTTGGTCCTCATGCCACCCGTGTTCCTCTTGGGCATCCCATGAAATCAACCTTTCATTCTTTTGCCTGAGCTTCACATCTCTAGGCAAGATGGTATCTCATGGTCCCTTGAGGGACCTATTATTTTGAGTCTTGTACGTTGCCTGGCACAAAGTAGGTATTTAATGAAAACTGGCTGCATGAAAGCCAAATGAATGAGTGACTTTATTTTTTTTAATTTTTATTTTTTAAAGATTTTATTTATTTATCTGACAGACAGAGGTGACAAGTAGACAGAGAGGCAGGCAGAGAGAGGAGGAAGCAGGCTCCCCGCCAAGCAGAGAGCCTGACGTGGGGCTCGATTCCAGGACCCTGGGATCATGACCTGAGCTGAAGGCAGAGGCTTTAGGTGCCCCAGTGCCCCAGTGATTTTATTTATTTCTTGAGCACCTCATAAGTTGCAAACATTGTTGTGGGTACTGAAGAAATGGTTGTAAATGAAGGAAATGAAAATCTCTTCCTTGTGGGTCTTAAGCTCTAGGGGAGAGTAGGCAATATGTATTATGGTGCAAAGTCACATTTCCTGGGTAGGTGGCCAAGCTGAACTCCAAGGTGAAGTGTATCTTAGTGACTAACCACTGGGGGCCTGCCATGTGCCAGTTGTTTAAACATGCTATTAAACTCCACCCACCAACATGAGGTAGGGTAGTGTTGATCCTGGACTTGGAGATAAGCAATCTGAGGCTCAGAATGGTGAGTTTCCCAATGGTGTCAGATGTGCAGAGCAGGGATTTGAGCAGGGATTTGAAATCAAGTCTTCCTGATTTCAGAGCACCTGGTCCCAACCACTATACTGCATTGCCTCTTACTTTCTACTGAATCCAGGTAGGTGCGTTTATGTTGAGAGAAGAGGGGCCCTGGTGAATTTGGCATCTTCATTTCTCTTTCCCTCACTTGGTCATGGACTAATATAAGAGCAGACTTGTCATTAAAGTCAGCCTTTGACTCTGAAGCCACTTGATAGCCTTATACTACCTATCTCTGGTTAATATCCAGTTTGCTACAGAGGCAAAGTTGAAGGCAATCTAAAGGTAGGACCCCGAGTCCAGGAGCTTTTCGACACCCCTGTAAGGTAGCAGTATAAACCCTATGAGTAAGGAACAGAATGAAGAAGCTTGGCAATATACATGTATCACCGAGCCAGCAGCAGTGCCCTTACACGTGTTTCTAAATTATGCCCCAAATCTTAGACAACACTCCTCTGCTGCTATTTAAGAAGTATATTCTCATGTTACTGTGTGCACAGGAGAAGCGTTTGTGGGGGAGAGGTGGGAAAGGGACCCCACACAGAGTCAACCCTGCCTTACATTTAAAGAAGCAAGAAGGAAGTTGTCCAGCCAAGGAACGCTGGGAGGTAGCTCTCTGGACCTGAACCGTGTACGTGAGTGGGAATTACTTCCACGCTGACACTGGGGTCCCCTCTGCCTCGTGGGGCTGCCTGCAGGAATCCAGGACACTGCCTGATTACCACTCTCCATGAGGGGTTCCACAAGAGCCTCTGCCTTCCAGGATGTGTCCCAGAAGTGTCTCAGAAGTGTGCCTTCCAGGATGTGTCCCAGAAGTGTACCCAGAGAGTCTGCTGCTCCCCTGGGAGCCAGCCTTTTCATCCGTTCTCCCTTTCATCCAGGATAAGGGATCTCCCATTGTGATTGGAGAAGGCTAGGGCCTTGTGACTTAGGGCAAGGGGCGTCAGCATTGGGGGTGCCAACACACTGTGGGATTGCCCTAGGACCTAAAGTTCGGTCCACACTGAGGTGGGGTTGTGGGTAGCGAGCCCCAGTACACCCTCTCTTTTCAAGCAGCTCCAAGGTGGCTGGGCCCTCGCCACATGCAGAGGACTTCAGGAAAAAGGAGCATTTTAAAATATTGGGTTTCCTGCTGGAAGTTACAACAAGAAATGAAACAGCGGGAGTTTGCTCTCCTTGGTCGCCTGAGAGCAGCTGCTGACCGGCGTCTCCAGCCCCCAGCGAGCGGAAAGCAGAACTTGCCCCGGGTAGGCACTGCTCTCATCCAAACCAAACTTCCCCTCAATGACTTCATTGAAAGCTGGTTTACATCATGAAGAGAAACTCCATTTATTTATTTGTAATAACGACAGGATTTTATGGACCCACAAGAGGATGTAATTTAAGAAAACATTAGCAAGCTATTCCAAATACCAAGGTTTTGAAACTTGCTATGCCAAATAATCATCAATGGAAATATTTCAATATTGAGAAACCAGAGGGGCAGCAAAACTCCTTTTGAGCAGGGCTTTGGAAGGTGGAGAGGTTCTGAAATGTATGTTTTTGGTCATAACATCCCAGGGTCCCAAGAAAAGACAACCGGATTTTCAGAAACCCATTATAAACAACATATGACCTAAGAGAAGCAAGTCCATCTAATATCTCCCTCGTGGGGCTTCAGCCCTATGAATAACTGAGAAAATGCGTGGCCGATCCACTCTGTTGCTTTGCTTTGAACACAGTATTGGAGGGAATTACATGATGTTTTTAGTAGGGTTTTTAAGACAAAATAATCAAGAGGTTACCAGGAAAAAGGGTGAGCCAAGAAAGGACCCTTGATATTTTTCAAGTTCCCATTCTATGAGCAATCCTATGTCAGTGATGTTTGTAGTTCCTTTAATAGTGAACATCATAAATTTTTGGAAATCTTTTTGAACCATGTTCAACCCTTTCCTTCTATAAGAAGCCTGCAGGAGTCAATGACGGGAGACGCGGATTCCCCAACCTACCAAATCCTCGTCTTTTACCTCCAGGAGATATACGTTGGGAAGGATAGATGGGTACACACAGTCACCTGCTCATCTGACTACAATTACGTGTCCACGCCTATACTCAAAATTTAGGAATCTGTCCCTACGCCCAACCTACTCAACTGACCTTCCTGAGCAGACAGTTAAATCTTGTTTATGTTTATAGCCCCGGGCTGACCTGATGCTCAAGTATTCAAAAAGTTGATGGAGTATTTCCTATACTGAACACTGTGTAGCACTGAGGGCCGGGGGAAGGAACAGAGTGTACAAAACCAAATAGGCTACCCTTAAGCCACTCAAATCTTACAGAAAGAGAATCACCACTTCAGAGAAAAATTCAAGATCTTAGCGTTATAGCTAACATTGAAATAGCAATTTGTCTGTTAAAAGATGCATTTCTAGATACTATCTTATCTGATCTATAGAAAGATACTTCGAGGTGGATTCATTTCCCCCATATTCCAAATGAGAAAACCAAGTACCAAAGGGTTAATGGGACTTTTATAAGACCATAGAGCCAATATGGGGTGAAGTTGAGTCTTTCATCCCCAAGTTTGGTTCTTGCCTCATCATACCTTCTTCACCCACTGCTTTTCCTGAAGTTGAGATATTGGCAAATAGACACTTTTTCCTCTTTAATAACTTTTTTATTAAGATGCAGTTCACATATCGAAGGTATGATTTAGTATATATAGCTCAGTTTTATTTTATTCACAGAGCTGAACCATCATCATCTCTCTATAGTTTCAAAATATTTTTTATCACCCCAGAAGAAAGAAACCCTATACTCATTAGCAGTCACTCTCTATTCCTCCTTCCCCAGCATCTTGCAACCACTAATCCACATTCTGTCTCATGTGTTGGCCTCCTTGGAACATTTCGTATACATAGACTCACGTAACATAAGGCCTTTAGCGTCTGACTTATTAAACTTAGCATACTGTTCTCAAGGTTCATTCGTGTGTCATATGTATCAGAATTCCATTCCTTTTCATGGCAGAACAATATTTCTTTGCATGACTATACCGCATTTTTTGTTGAGGAACACTTGGGTTGTTTCCACTTTCTGGCTATTATGAACAATGCTGCTATGAACATTTGTATACACATTTTTGCATGAAGATCCGTTTTCAATTCTCTTGGGTATATAGCCAGAAGTGGGAATTACTGAGTTATCTGGTAACTCTATGTTTAACATTTTGAGGGACTTCCATACTGTTTTCCAAAGTGACTGCACCATTTCACATTCCCACCAGCATTGTATCACTATCAACACTTTTTAGTTTCTGGGTTTTTAAAAATTTTTTATTCTTTCTTATTGAGTTATTTGACTACCAGGGAGCAATGTCAGAGATGTGAGTGAAGCCAGATGAAATACTGGGCTACCCCTAGTTTAGCACTGTCTAGCGTTCTGAGTTCAAAGTCTAGCCCAGCTATTTAGTTAGCCGAATAAGTCACAGTCTTGCCGGCTCAGCTTCCTTTTCTGAAGAGCAAGATTGTTGTATATTTTGGGGCGCCTGGGTGGCTCAGTGGGTTAAAGCCTCTGCCTTTGGCTCGGGTCATGATCTCAGGATCCTGGGATCGAGCCCCACATCGGGCTCTCTGCTCAGCAGGAAGCCTGCTTCCTCCTCTCTCTCTGCCTGCCTCTCTGCCTGCTTGTGATCTGTCAAATTAAAAAAAAAAAAAAAAGATTGTTGTATATTTCAAGAGAAACTATAACTAACAACACTGAGTGCTGGCCAGCATGTAGAACAAATGGATCTCATCCCTTGGTAATGGGAATGCAAAATGGAACGGTTGCTTTGGACAACCATGTGGCAGTTTTGAATAAAGTTCAATATACACTTAGCAAATGATGCAGTGATCTTGCTTTCAGATATTTACCCAAGTGAAGTAAAAATTTATGTCCATGCTGAAACCCGTACATAAATTTCTATGGCAGCTTTATTCATGATCACCAAAAACTAGGAGAAAAATGTCTTTCAGGTGATGAAAAAATAAACATAGAAATAATATAAATAATTCCAGAAAAAAAGAATTATATTCAAAAATGAAAAATGACACATTACTGATATTCCTGGTAACATGGATGAATTTCAGTGCATTATGCTAAGTGGAAGGAGCCAGACTCAAAAGAGTGGATAGTGTATGGTTTTATTGATACAGTGTTCTGGAAAAGGCAGTGGTTGCCAGGGCCTGAAGGTGGGAAAAGAAGTTGACTACTGCTATGACCTGAATGTCTCTGTCCTTCCACAGTTTCTGTTGAAACCTAACTCCTAAGGTTATGGTATTTGGAGGTGAGGTCTTTGGGGAGGGGGTGATGTGGTCATAAGTTTAGAGCCTTTATGAATGGAATAATGGAATTAATGCCCTTATAAAAGCAGCCTGAGGGGTGCCTGGCTGGCGCAGTTGGTAGAGCATGTGACTCTTGATCTTGGAGTTGTGAGTTTGAACCCCACAGAAGGAGTAGAGTTTACCTATTTAAAAAAAAGCGGGGGAGGGTTCCTGGGTGGCTAAGTCAGTTAAGTGTCTGCCTTCAGCTCCGGTCATGATCCCAGTGTCCTGGGATCAAGCCCTGCATAGGGCTACCTTGCCCCTTTCTACTATATAAGAAGATAGTGAAAACATGGCCATCTGTGAACTAAGAGACCCTCATCAGACCCTACATCTACCAGGGCCATGATCTCAGACTTCCTGCACTCCAGAACTGTGAGAAGTAAGTGTCTGTTCTTTATAAGCCACCCAGTCTCTGGAGTTTTGTTATAGCAGCCCAAGGAAACTAAGGTCAACTGCAAAGTGGTATGGGGAATTTTTAGGTGGGGGGATGATATACCTGTGTAATATCTTGATTGTAGTGGTTACATATTTAGTGTGCTTTTCAAAACATTTAAAACTCTATGATTAAAAGGGTGAATTTTATTATGTGTAATTGATGGCCCTGTTTAATAAAGAAATAAAGCTAGATATGTACAGAAAGAAAAAAAAGTTCTTCTGTTCTCTGCAAACAGGAAATCTTGAGACCTGAGATCCAATCATCTCTATCCTGCCATAGGCTGCTTGAGTCTGCCCCCTAGGCTCCCCTCCATTTAAACTGAAGACCCATAGCCCTTCCCCCCACCAAAATATATGAGTTAAAAGGATCTTAGAGCTGGTCCAGTTTAACCCATGTCTCAGGGCTGCGATCACACTCACCCAAGAATGTTTTAATCCCAAATAAGTCAAGAGCTCCAGGGAAGTTTGCAGCAGTTTTGAGACACTGAAAGATACTCTAGCATTATTTGAAACAAACATGGAAACATTGTCCCCACATCACGATTCTGGTTACATCCAAATCTTAATGGACTTTAAGCTGTCATGACTCCCACAGTGGCTGGGCTTTGATCAGCCTATTGGCAGAGACCACAATGCACAGGACAGCCAGAGGCAACATTTAAGGTGGTTGCATGAAGATGATAAGATACAGGGAGGAAATTACTGTGTCTTGATCTCTTTTTCTTGTGCTATCTTAAAGAACCCTTTCTGGTATGATGTCAAAGCTTGTTTGGCTCCAACTTTGAAATTTATATGACAAGACAACCAGTTAAAGAGAGGTCAGGAAAAGGAAAACAACCGGAGCTAACCAGCAGAGGAAAGCGGGCATATATTCCACATATTAGAGGGAGAATGTTTTCACTCTGTTTTGATGATATACTATGTGCATAGAACATGCTGTCTCTGGGCATGGGTTTTGGCATGGGCTGCCTTCTGGCATGGAGCTCCGGGAATGGGCTGCCTGACTTCCCCTAACTGTGAAGGTAGGTGGAGTGACCCTAACACTGAGGCTTTGCCCATATCTTACCATCTTGAACTTTCCTGCAGAGCCAAATTGGGTTTCTGGAAAACCACTACTCATGGAGCAAGATGAGGAAAAGAAATCCCTGGAAGGGACACCTGGGTGGCTCACTGGGTTAAGCCTCTGCCTTTGGCTCAGGTCATGGTCTCAGGGTCCTGGGATCAAGCCCTGCATCAGGCTCTCTGCTCAGGAGGGAGCCTGCTTCCCCCCCCCCCCAACCCCCGCCTGCCTCTCGGCCTACTTGTGATCTCTCTCTCTCTCTCTGTCAAATAAATAAAAAATCTTCAAAAAAAAAAAAGAGAAATAAATCCTGGGAGACAGTTGCTGGCAGATTCCGGAGGCTTCTAAAGTTACTTTCCCCCTTTTGTTTGGTTTATTCCAATGGTAGGGCAGGCCAC
Organism: Mustela erminea; assembly: GCF_009829155.1. Lineage (NCBI taxonomy): Eukaryota > Metazoa > Chordata > Mammalia > Carnivora > Mustelidae > Mustela > Mustela erminea. The sequence continues at coordinate 65,449,290 of NC_045616.1, forward strand.
CAGGGAGCGGGAGTTGGTCCCAGGATGTGAAGTACTTGGGAAGCTTGCTCGTACCCCATCTGTTTCAGGGAAGCTGCATTTTGGGTCAGGTTGTTCCGTGGCATTCTGAAGTTCTCCAATCTTCTCTGCGCTGTTGGTGGGTAAGTTGGAGGTCTCAGTCCATAGTGAAAGCTGCCACAGAAGCAAACAGCTGGGGGTATTTTCAGACGAATAGCTGGGGCTTCAGTGGGAAATTCATTGGCAGGATGTGTGCCTTTGGGGGTGGGGGTGCACAGAGGGAGTGTTAGGGGGGGACAAGAGTCTGAGTAAGTCACCTTTTAACACAGATCTTTCAGTAGGATTGTGCTGCCTGCCAACCATGGCCACATGATGGGGAGGATCACAACTCCATGATGCTGAAAGATTTGTTCTGAACTCTGGCCACAAGGATCTCTCCCTTTAATACTGGCCAGGGAACAGATATATTACAAAAATGACATGAAATCTTTCAGTGGCCCCTAGATGACACCAACTCTCATTTCTGACCATTCCCAAGGTTCCATTCAGGTCTCTGCTTTCCTCTGGCTCATCCTGCTCAGCCAGGTGGGTGATCCTAAAACAGACCAGCAATGGACACTAGCTGGCTGGCCTGGTTACTGCTGAGGGTCACAGGGAGGCTGTGCGGGTAAGCAGCCATGCCTCCTTGGAGACTGCTGAGCTATGAGGCCAGAGAGAGGGACTTTCCCAGTGGGGCTCATCTCCCCCTGCCTCCCAAGGGGGGCTTCTAGGACCTCGACTCACCTTGTTCAATTTCAGCCAAGTTCTTAGTTTGCTTATGTTGCATGAGCATATACTTGGTGCATACTGTAGTTTGTATTTTTCACATTTTTGTGCAACTATCACAACCCTCCATCTCCAGAACTTCCCTCATCTTGCAAAACTGAAACTCTCTATCTACTCATTAAACAATAATTCCCCATTTCTCACTCCCTCAGTCCCTGGCAACCATCATTCTACAACCTGTCCCTATGCTTTTGACTATTCTGGGAACCTCATAAAAGTATACATCTTTTTGTGACTGGTTTATTTCACTTAGCATAATGTTCTCAAGGTTTATCCATGCTAGCATGCATGTCAGAATTTCCTTCCTTTTTAAGGCTGAATAATATTCCACTGTATATATAGACCACTTATCCATTTATTCAGTAATGGACCCTTGAGTTGCTTTTGTGGTTTGGTTATTGTGAATAATGCTGCTATGAACATGAGTTTACAAATATTGATTCCAGACTCTGCTTTAAATTCTTTTGAGTATATACCCAGAAATGGGATTGCTGGATCATAGGCTAGTTCCATTTTAATTCTTTGAGAAACACCAGACTGTTTTCCACAGGGTTGTACCATTTCACATTCCCTAAAACGGTGTGCAAGCATTCCAGTTTCTCTCTATCCTTGTCAGCATTTGCTATTTTCTGTTGTTTTGGTAGTGATTGCCCTAGTGGGTGTGAGGTGGTGCCTCATAGTTTTGCTCAACATTTCTCTAATGATTATTGATGTTGAGCAGCTTTTTCTGTGCTTAGTGGCCATTTGTATATCTTCTTTGGAGAAAAGTATATTCAAGTCCATCACCAATTTTTGAATTAGGTTGTTTATTTTTATGTTAAATTTTAGGAGTTCTCTATATATTCTGGATACTAATCCCTTATCAGATATGTGATTTGCAGATATTTTCTCCCTTTTATAATTTTTTAAAGATTATTTATTTATTTATTTGACAGACAGAGATCACAAGAAGGCAGGCAGAGAGAGAGGGAAGCAGGCTCCCTGCTGAGCAGAGAGCCCGATGTGGGGCTCGATCCCAGGACCCTGGGACTGTGACCTAGGCCGAAAGCAGAGGCTTTAACCCACTGAGCCACCCAGGTACCCCTCCCTTTTATAATTTTTAATGATAAACTACTTAATTCCTGCCAGAACAGTAACACTATAGACACCTAACATTAAACCTTTATTGCTTGCCTGATCCTGCAAAGTGTTTTATGTACGTTATCTTGGGGCCCCTGGGTGGTGCAGTCAGTTGAGCATCCCCTCTTTGTTTTGGCTCAGGTCATGATCTCAGGGTCGTGAGCTCAAGCTCTGGGCTCAGCATGGAGTCTGCTTGAGAATCTCTCTCTGCTCATCCTGCTTGTGTCCTCTCTCTAAAATGAATAAATCTTAAAAAAAAAAAAAAGAAGAAGAAAAAGACCCAGATTCTAGTCCTAACTCTGTTGTTGCTCAGGGGGCCATAGTGGGCTGAATGGTGGCCTCCCAAAATGTATGTTGTGTCCTAATCCTCATAACCTGTGAAAAGTACCTTCTGCAGTGAAGAATGAATATTACCTTATGGAGTGAAAGATGCAGTTAGTGATTTTGAGAGGAGGAGCTTATCCTCCTGATTTATGTGAATGGGACCTACATGCCATCACAAATGTCCTTATAAGAAAGAGACAAAGGGAGGAAGGACAGATGGGAGAGGAGAACACAGAGAGAGAGCACCTCTCAGAGGAGAAGAAAATGTGAAGGCAGAGAGGGAGGCAGGCAACCACCACCAAAGAATGCTGACAGCCATCAGAAGCTGGGAGAGGCAGGAAAGGGTCCTTCCCAGAGCCTCCAGAGGGAGCACAGTCCAGCCATCACCTTGATTTTGGACTTCTGGCCAACATCTGGGAGAATACATGGCTCTTATTTAAGTCACCAGTTTGTGGCGTCTATTAGAGCAGCCAGAGGAAACTGGTATGGGGACTGAAGACACATGAGTTAAGTGAAATAAATTCCATGAAATAAGTGTGTGTGGTGAGACCCCTCTTTGGCTTCGTTGCTGCCTGGAATGACCTCCATTGGACACACCAAAACTTACAACCATTTTGCAGTTTGAGCAATCCCCCAAAGGAACTGAAGTAGAACTAATTGGGTGTGAGCTCAGAAAACAGCAATGGCGAAAGCTCTTCATTCGGGTGATCTGAACAGGGCCCTGGCTGCAGACCCCTGGTTTCTATCTGTGCCCTCAGGGCTCTGAGTCTGTGAGCCTCGCAGAATGGATCTCAGCGTTCCTTGCCATCGTGTTCCTTTGAAGTCTCAAGAATCGGTGTGAACTTCTGAGCAGGAGACAACCAGGGCTTTCCAGACTAGCAATGGATGTCAAGAGAGTCCTCCCTGCACTGCCGAGGGGGATGGAGAATTTAGGGAGAAAGGGAAGAGGCCCCAGGGCAGTGGGTGGAAGTGAAACCGCCTGGGAGGTCTAGGGAGCCTTCAATAACATTGGATTGGACAACGGAGGGGGCCGGGGGGCCAGGGGGAGGCACCTGTGAAAATACCAAATACTTGAGCCAGAGACGGTACACATCCTGCCCTGGCTCCTTCAGGTTCCCCACAGAGGCAGGGATCACAGGGCGAGGGTGATGTGTCTCCCACGATGTCGGTATCCCCGAGGGCCCGTCAAGAATTTGACAGGGGAACGAACTCAGGGGCTGCCGTGACATCTGAGAAAGGCCTATGAGAGAGATAGACGAAGCGAGAGTCAGATCGTCATTCCCAAAGATATGGCTTTAACCTCTGCCCCCTCCTGCCCGCCAGCTCTGGGAGATCCGGACAAGCCAAGAATCTTCTCTCCAAGGGGAGGGGGTGGGTGTGGGTTGGGGGAGGGCCTCTGCCAGGCGCCATCATCTCCCCTCCACCACACAGCTGACAGACACTTGAGAACTTTCCTTCCCAAGCCTGTATCCTGCTGGTTCAGGGCAAAGTGTGCAGCTTTCCCACCAGGATCAGTGAGGAAATGGCCTGGTTTGGACTCAAACAGGCTGATTTGTTTTCCCAACATGGCCTCAGCTCAGTTCAGGGAGCCCCAGTCATGCCCATTTTTTTTTCCAGGGTGCCCCTCCCTCCCTGCTTCCCTCTCCCTGCTCCGAGAACACATCACCTAATGTCTGCAAGGCTTCTGCTTCGTGTTTGACATCCCTTATTTACAAAGCAAACAGAATATTCCTTTTAACACACATCATGCTAAGTTTATTAATGCAGAAAACAATCCCAGGGGGCCGGCCCAGGGGACCCTTGAAACCTGCCAGCACAAACTCTTCAAACGCTCAGTGCGCCAGACCCTCCAGGACAATATTTCACACAATGGAGTAAAAATAATATTTTTCTTTGGGCCTTTCCAGCCGCTTTTGTGGCGAGCAGACAGAAATTATTTTCTTACTCTGCTCCCAGAGCAGAAATCTGGACGAAGCTACGTTTATTTGTTTAACACAATGATTTCATCCTAAATGTCTCGACAGCAAATAGTTGGTGGTTTAATAAAGGGCCTTTGAAAGGAGCCCAGAGCTGGGAGATGGGAGGCGTGCGGCTGTCGAGGCCAAGGGGCCATAGGCTGTGGTGACGGAGGCAGAGGAAGACTGGGTGCCCCCTCAGGCTCCTTCAGGGGGTTCTGGGGCCTGGGATGTTATTGCTTCTTGATCGGAACGGTTTGTGCTAACTTCAACCTGAAGAAGGAAACACTTTGGTCACAAACACCAGGTCTTCTTCCAGACCACCGCTGCCAAATACAGACAGACACAAACCCAAAGGCAGATACTCAGACTTGCTTGGAGAAAAGAGAGGCCTTTCATATTCACACTGGCCTTTCCCTGATTGAAATTATGTCCCACGTCAACCAAATGTGATTTGCTTTTCTGATGAGGCTGAGATTAGGGGGCGAGAGTGGACCTAACCCCAGCTGTTGACCTGTCCAACAAGCACTAGCCAACCAGGTTTTCCAACCTGCAGTGAGAAGTATCAGTAGAAACTCAAAACATCTCATCTGTTCTTGGCTTCTTTTTCTGGTGAAGTATTGTTAGGGGGAGTGAAATGGAAACCTGCACGTAGAGGGAAGGCCCGGAAAAGGTGGTGAATGGTATTAAAACTGCCTGGGGAGGCGGGTGTCCCAGCTCCTCAGAGTCCAGCTTCTTCATTTTGCAGAGGGGGAGAAAAGCTCAGAGAGGGACAGTGATATATTTAAGTTAGAGCTGTGACCAGAACCCAGGCAGTTGCCTTCAAGGGGAAAGGGGAAAGAGTCCAATGAGCCTGCAGCTGACAAAATCAAAAAACTGAGTTACGCGTTTCATTTTTGCCAAGTGGGACTTGGATGGAACATCTGATTCGGTTCCTGACGATTTGGTTCCTGGAACAACATCCTGGAAGGGATGCAAGAACCAGCAAAGAAGAGAGTATCTGTGTATACACACGCAGATGTACTTCCAATTATAAAAAAGTCATACTTCTTTATTGGAGGCTGTATAAAACAAGGAAAAGATTATTTGTAATTATTATAACTCTTTGTAATAATGTATTACTGTTAACTTATTGGTATACCTCCTTTCAGTGTTTTTTTTTTTCCCCCTTGCTTCCATATGCTTTTATTTATTCACTTATTTTTATAAAATTAAGATTCTAATTGTCTTATTTTTTAGATGATTTAATTTGTTCCTCAGCATCTCCCCATGTCATTAACAGTGTCTCTGAAGCGTGACCTTTGAAACATGGTGTTCCATCATATTATATGACTGTCGTAATTCCTTTTCCCAATACGCCGAAGCTGGTCATAGGATAGAATATCTTTGAGTCGGTCTCCAGCCAGAGTCATTGAAAGACTGTCAGGCTGTGTGGGAATTGACCCTCATTCTTGCAACAACTGAAACCCCTCTCCTCCATCTCAGACTGGCTTCAGATGGCTTTCAAACCCCAGCGCCTGCCCCACCCCCCAGCTCCCTTTCATCCTCCCCACTTCTTCTCCCTTTCTGCTACTTCCTTCTCAGACCCAAAACAGGCCAATATTAATTCCTTACATCTGCATGGTATTTTACAACCTCAAAGGGTTTTTATAGAAATGGCCTATTTGATCTTCATAAAAACCCTACAATGTGGCCAAGGCAGAATGATCCCAATTTATATGCAACAAATGTTGTACGAGGGCCAACTATTTGTATGTGGAGAGTCACTGAGGCAGGGACACAGATAAATAAGTTCTTTATCTCAAGGAGTGTCTAGTCTAGCGGGAGCACTTTTGAGGAATTCAGCAGGTGATGGCTGCTGTTATTGGCTTAAATATTGGATTTACCTTCTGTGACATGTGTAATGAATAGCCTAGGGAAGGGACCCAACACGTCTTCCACTTTCCATATTCTGTGTCATGCCACAGTTAGATTCAGAGCTGGGGGGAGCAGTCAGGGCAGGTGGATGCTGGTAAGCCCTTAGAATGCCCTCCGGACCTGCATTTCAATCCCTAGTGAAAGGTCCTAACACTTGAGATGCCAAAGTTCCCTAAGAAGGGCCAATGGATTGCAGCTTCTTATGTATTAGAGGCAGATATCTCTATAATCTATCTTTTCATGAGCCAGCGATTATTTGGAATGAAACTCCTTCTATAGCTCTTAAAGGATTAAGAAAGAGAGAGGAAGTAGTAGTTATTCAGCATTTCCTATGTATGTGTCTCAGTAATAAATGGTTTACATATGTTATTTCATCTAAATCTGAACACACAAGAAGTGTTATTCCTTGCTGTATTACATAGGATCTAGTGCAATCCTTGACATATAATAAACATTGAGTAAATGCTAAATGGATGAATGAATGCCCATATTATAGATAAGAACATGGAGACCCTGAAAGTTAAGGAAACCAGTACCAGTTGACATAGGCAGGAAGTAATGCATTGGGATTCGAACCCAGTCTGTCTGTCTTTAGAGCTGTGCTTTTCTCATCACTTGGTGGGAAACCCACGGAGACACTATTTAGTTATCATGCATGTGGTGGCTGGGCAGTCTGGGTTTACTTTGCATAGATTACCAACTGGCTCATTTTTGCCTCTTTCTCCACACTTCCCAGCACCTTCCTCTAAAAATGGCACATGTGGTTATATTTGCCGATAAACTGTTCTCTTCCTTCCATCCTGTGGGATGCTCTCTCCTTATATCATCACTCACATTGAGAGCCTGGCTCTTGGAAAGGGGAAAGTATGTGATTTTGTAGACTGCAATTTTTTTTTTAAGATTTTATTTATTTATTTGACAGAGAGAGAGAGACAGCAAGAGAGGGAACACAGGCAGGAGGAGTGGGAGAGGGAGAAGCAAGCTCCCCGCAGAGCAGGGAGCCTGATGTGGGGCTTGATCCCAGGACCCTGGGATCATGACCAGAGCCAAAGGCAGACCCTTAACAACTGAGCCACCCAGGCTCCTCTAGACTGCAATGTTTTTACATTCTCTTTAGAAGCTTGAAGAATGCTGGCCTCCCTTTGAAGAAGCGAAAGCCAAACATAATGTCAAGTTTTGCAAATGTCCTTTAGATGTGGTCCTGTCCCTTTACTAGAGATCTGTTTGGTGAGGATAGGAGAGCTGCTGAAGGAGCTGCCCTTTGACTCTCTCAGGACGTCACTGTTCTCCTTTGGTTTGGCTGCGTGGTCTTGGCCAGGGAGCTAATTGTTAGATCTTAAGGGAAAGACTCTTGCTAGCAAGACTACTGCCTGGCATGAGCATCTTTAAGTCCATTGCATATCCCATTGAGTTGGTAGCTCTGGGAATGGAGAAGTCACACACCGGTATTTCAGGCATTGCCAGGATGCAACGTTACATCAGACGTGGAACACAGAACCTTCTGAAATAAAATCAGAGGCAACTGGTCTGAGGCTGAATGCCATTTCATTTTTTCCTCTCCGAATAAGTGAGGTCTTTGCTGGTAATATACGTATTGACATAAGAGAACAATGATCTCTAAAGGGTTATAAGTGCTCTCTGGGAATATCTAGTTGATACTAAAAGGCTCTGTCAGGACTGTTTGGGGAAGAAAATTGATGTGTGTCGAGGAGAGTTGCTTTCAACTCTGGCGGAGAACACTTTGGGTTGCTTTTTCATTCTCCTTCCCCTTCCCCCGTCCCAAGACTCACACCCATTGCTCAAGTACATACTGCCCTTGGACCAGAACAGCACCAGCAAAATATTGACTGGGGCAGTGAGATTTCTTTGTCTTGGTTATCCAAGTCTGACTCTCATGCCCAGCAGTCCCTGAGGACTTTTTTTTTTTTTTTTTAAGGTGGGGAGGTGACATTTCTGAAAAAGATGTTTTGATTTTTGCAAACTTCAAAAAGTAATAGGATCCTCTCTGAAATATTTGCTGGAATCCCAGAATGTACACTGGCCCTCATGATCATCACTTTGCCTTTAAAAGGGAACTATCTTGGGGGTTCATTAAGCTATCTAGTCAGCTGTTCATCTCTAACCTGAACCAGATGTAAGCTGTTCCATGTGGGGGTGACCTAGGGAACTTCACCCCCCTCCCCCCAGCTCTTTGAGACTGGCAGTGTTTATTCCTGACACATAACCCATATCAATGATCTAATTGATTGGGGATACTAAGCAGACCATTCAGAAGGAGTGGCTGGCCTAGAATAACTTATCTTCCAACTTGAAGCATCCAGGCAATCAAATCCTCCTAAGACCTCAGAGTGCTACAAAATAAAATAAAACCTCCTTTACTTACCCTCAAATCATTTAAAGCACACTGACGACCTGGCACTTTTAATATTCTTTTTATGACATGTCATATTTATCACACGTCAAAAGGGGTCCCCCAAACAAAAACAATAACACTGAGTGAAAACTTACATAGAGTCTCTCTCTGTTAGCAAAGTTAGTTTTGGCCCTTGAACACCAGCTTTTATGGGTTCTTATAAAGTCGTGACTATTTCTTAGCAGTTGGGTTTTCCAAGTCTTGAAATGAAATTCTTCATTATACTAGTTACTTTAAAATGAAGAATGAGTGACTTTGACATCAGGGAAGATAGAAAAGTCATATTTTTCCCTATTCCTGGCACTAAATGCAAATAAAACCCTGGCATTATATGTGAAAGAAACACAAGGAGACAAGGAAAGTTGGAGAAAAGAAGGCAGAGCAGCTAGGGACATGAGGACCCAAGGAATGACGCAGAGGATTTGTTAGCTGGGTTTTTCTTGTCTCCTCATGTATCCTAGACTTGAGGCTGAAGAAGCCAGTGCCCAACAAATGCCAAAGGTTGCAGGTGTAGAAGATGTGCAACAACAAATGCCTCATCTCCCTGCCCGAAGGACCAGGAAAGATACAGCCCAGCAAAACAGAAAACTTGGGTCGTAATCACTCTATTCTAGCCAAACAACACAGAAAACCCTGGGGCCCTATCCCACCTGAAGGCCTAGACTCCCAACCTTATGAGATGATAGTGGGCAACCCGTCAGCCCCCCATGATGGAGTCAGAGGAGGTTAAATAGGGAGCTAGACCTTAATCTCCACACCTGTGGTGTCAGTGGAGACACATGGGGAGCCCAGACTGTTACCCCACCCAGCAGTAATGAGGCACCCCCCCCTTTCCTTTGGGATGTTGTTGGAGGAGGCCTAGAAGAAAATAGAGTGTCAGGGCTTCCACAATTGCTAGAGGTAAGGAGGCCACCTCCACTTCAGTGTTTGTGGGGACCACATGGGGACCCAGAATTCCCATTCCCACACAACAGTCAATAAATAGAGGGGATACCTGGATGGCTCAGTTGGTTAAACTTCTGCCTTCAGCTCAGGTCATGGTCCCAGGGATTGAGGCTTCTTTTGGGCTCCCCACTCATCAGGGAGCTTGCTTCTCCCTCTCCTCCCTGCTCAAGCTCTCTCGCTATCTCTATTGCTCTACCTCTCTCACAAATAAGGAAATAAAATATTTAACAACAACGACAACAACAAAAGAAGCCCACTCCTCCCCCCTGTCAGCAGAGTCCGAATGAGGAACCTGGGCTTCAACCTCCACCTGTAAGTAAGAAGGTGATGTGTCCCCACCTACCTTGCCTCCTGGAGCGGTGTTAAAAAAGAGTGGGGGGGGTGCCAATGGTAGATAATCTGAAGATGGAACTAATACCTGGTCTCATAACATAATACAAAAACATCCAAGTCTCCATTGAAAATCCTTTGTCATGCAAGAGCTGGATGATCTCAGACTGAATGAAGAAAGACAAACCATGGATGCCAACACTGACAGAGATTTAGAATGATCTGGAAACAATTTTAAAGCAACCATGATAAAAATGCTTCAGTGGTAGATATTTGAGACTAATTTGCCAAAATCTCACAGCTACTGATACCAAGTTTCAAGCTCAGGTCTAAGTTCTTCCTAACAATGGTGTTGTGATGCCCAAGACTCCTTAAATTTATGCTTCGTAGACCACTGTGCATTGTAGCATACAAGTCCTGCACATACTTTGCTAGATTTAGAGTATTTTTTAATATCCAAGAACTCATTACTGTTCATTTTTTTCTTCTTTTTTCATTTCAACTTGTTCTTGTTTTGTGGTGACAATTACTTCTCAAGGTACTCTAAAAATATGAATATGCAATTTAAAATTCTGTTATGTCCTGCATTACATTTGTCACCTCTGTCGTAGATTGTTCTATTTGTTCCTTTTGTTCCTCTTTTGTGCCATTGATTTTTTTTCCCCAAATGTCTATTGGTTCTTGATGGTCCATTCATATTTAAGGATGAAAGGCTAGTTTAATAAAATAGAAGGATGCAAATCTTTTTGGCTGATCAGTAGGCTTGCTGAGAACTCCTTGTGACCATTTTTTCTTTGAAATCTTTATTGGTTGATAGTTCATGGAATTGAAAAGGGGGATTTGCCTATTTCCATGATTTTGGCAGTTTATATACTAGCCATGATTGTTAAAAAATTATCAACAGCCCCATATGCAAATTGCAAAGTGAGATAAGGAAGAGGTCAAGAATAAAGCAAACATTTTTTAAAGGATAACAAACAAAAGGATATGCTTAGGAAGAGGTGGTAGGAGTAGAACCTTGCCTCAAATACACAAATTCTGTATTTCTATTGATTATCATGGGAACACAGGCATGGTAGGCCGTGCATAAATATTTATTGAATTATTTTTTCCTTAAGCTCTGCCTTCCATTAAATAAGAAACAATTAAGAACATTCACAAGTACTTTGAAATGTTTTTAAGTGAAAGATTATTTGAATCTCTTTAGTGCGAATGTCATCTGGGAGAGCAGTGTCTCCATGCCAGGCATTGTTCTAAGAACTTTCCGTATTTATTTTGTCTTATGACTTATTTTGCTTAAATCCTGATGACAACCCTATGAGGTGGTGTAGCAGATGCTATTGGTGTCCTGTCCATATCCGCTCTCATTTTCCCCTACACTGTAGACTAATACTGCAAGCACCTGAAATTCTCTGCTTACATAATCTTTTTCTCCCCCTGGCTTGGGGAGCACACTCAACAAGCAAGACATTGTGGGTGCTGAGATTTAAGATCCTCAGAAACAACCTTTAGCCAATGACAGATAAGCACTTGCTGCAGAAAGCCCCCAGCTTTGTTGACCTGTAGTTGGGCATATCTGGGGTGTGTTCTGCACAATCTTCCCGTTCCCCAAGTGCAAAGAAGCTCCAGTTGCCTACAGAGGTAACTCTTCACTAGCTTCCCTTCCCTTCCCTATTTCACTTCTCTCTTCCCCTACCAAATGCTTCCTAGGAGCACCTTCCAAATAAACTTCTTGCTCTCAAGTCCTTGTCTCAGAGGAACATTCTGGAGGCACCCAAACTGAGAGTATTAGGTTGTATTACGGTCCCCATTTTGCAAATAAACAAACTGAGGCACTGAGAGCCTGGTTACTTGACCATGGTTAGTGAGTGAGTGAGGGGCAGAGCCAGGCTTCTCAGGTCAAGCTCTTAACCACCGCACTGTAATGCCACAATGGCCCTGAGTGCTGACTCTGCCAGGCACCGTGCTTGGCACTTCATGCAATTGATTTTTCAGGGGATAAAATAAGCAGAGATAAGCTATGTGACATATCCAAGGTCATGAAGTAGTAAGTAGCAGGGTGAGGATTTGAACTCAGGTCTATGATCTTACCCATTCTGCCGCGCTGTCCCCATGTGAGCCTGAGTGTTTCTCTGCTTTTCACCTAGGTGGCTCTCAGGGATAGGTAGGCAGAGTCTAGGCCTCTTAGGAGCAGGTCCAAGGGGACACAACCTGTATTCCCGGGTGTCCTAGATCTTTGTGCCCTTTCTTCAGTGTGAGGTCCAGACTCTTCAGGCTATTTTCTTTCCTGTAGGAATGTTTTTAGTGCTTAGTTTCTCCTGCACAGGAGTGTTTTGGGATGCTAGTCTTACCCCCGAGGAGTAGATGGAGAGGCCAGGGTTGGATCAGGTAGGACAGCCAATGATGACCAAGCATTTTCTCTGCACTAGGGGCTCTGCATAAGTTACATCATTTAATCCTCCTAGAAATTCCTTAAAGTAATTGCTCTTTTTCCCATTTTAAAAACCAGGAAATGAGGGTAAGAGAGGCAAAGTAATTAGCTCAAGGAATTCATCCAAGGTTAAATAATTCAAAATCCAAGTCTTTTGGGTTCTGAAGCAGTCCTTTCTCCACTGAACCAGGTGAGGCTCTGGCAAGGCAAGGAGAGGTGGGAAGCTGCCAGCAGCTTCCAGGGTACTACTTGTCTAGCACCGCTGAGAGATGCCAGATAACTTCTGATCATGAGGCTTCCAGCATAAAACCCCTGGTTAGATCACAGCTGGCTGAGATCAATGCCCCTTGTAGGGTCATAACTGTCTTCACCCAGAAAATAAGTCTGTGCGCAAAGATCATTCAGATCTTACACACATTTGTCTTTCCACTTAGGAGCACTCTCCAGGTGTTGGGTACTGGGCTGATGGTTACAAGATGGGGTGAGAGGACAGGATCGAGTACTGGTTTCCATTCAGGAGAAGACTAATGCCTATTTTGGGAAATGGACCATATTTTCGATGAGGCAGCTAAACACACACGTGACACTTGCACATGAGCTACTTCTGTGATCAGACCAGGGAATAGTTGGGTGGTTGGTATGAATTCTAAGCCCCTTTCTTCACACTCCTGATGAATCTATCTTACCCAATTTGGGATCCCCCAGCTTGAACAAGATGGGAAAAATTGGAAAGGAGCTGGAATAAATATATAATATGAATTGCTTCGGAGCACTCAAAGAATAAGAAATGTTGTGTTGATTTTTCTAAATCAAAATAAATCTGATATACATACCCCTACTCACCCAGATGTTGAGAATCCTAGAACCAGCTATTGGGGTACTGCATCCCCACCTTAGGTAAGAACCCTTGACCTTGCAAGGCTTTGTCCTCATGTGTTCATCACCATTTGAAGGAGGATCCATTTGGATGAGGGCGGCTCCTCTCAAATCTCCTTCCCTTCTTGCCAGGCTTGGCCTCAGGGACCATCGTGTAGAGCTGCAGAGTCGCAGGAATCAATCAGTGTCTGTTTCCACAGGCACTGGACGTCCTGATTCTTCTACCTGGGGGTCCAGAAGTGTGAGTGGGTTCGGACTCTGCCTCTTCTGGAATGCTGTTTGTACAGACCCCTTCCAGATCTTGGGAGACAATCGTCTTCTCTTAACCTCAAGCTCACAGTCCCTACTCCCTCCCCATTGCTAATCCATCTTGCCAAATTCCCTTCCTGGCCCTCATCTTTGAAACCAAAGGCCTGACTCTGGGTGATCTTCCAGACAATTCTCTGAAGCCCCCTACATAAAACAAAATGAAATGAAACACAAAGCAAGAAATTGTTTACCATCTCCCTCCATTACACACACACACACACACACACACACACACACACACACACACGATGAACAAACCAAATCCTTTGCAGATGAAGGGCTGTTCCCCATATATAAAGTACTTTTACAAACCAGTGGCTGAGAGCCTGGCCTGCTTCATTTCATGTCCCGGCCCTGTCATTTATTAGCTGACTAATTTGGGGCAAATTGCTTAACTTCTCTGTTTTCTGATGTGCACATCGGGACTAATAACTATACCACAGGAGGATGGACTGAGGCTTCTGTGTCACACAGCACTTACAAGCATCCACAGGGCCGAAGCACTGGACTCACTCCACCTCGTTCCAGCTCCTTCCTGCTCGTGCCACCTCTGCTCTGAGCGCAGCCCAGCCTTCTCCTGCCGTCTACGCAAAGATGAAGGGAATGCTTCTGAGCACTATCAGGGCATTTCAAACCCAAACCCATCTGTTATACGCTGAATTGTGCCTCACCCCCGAATTCATATAGTAAAGTCCTAATTTTCAGTACTTAAGAATGTGACCGTATTTGGAAATAGCGCCTTTAAAGAGGTGATCAGGGGCACCTGGGTGGCTCAGTCAATTAAGTGTCTGCACTCAGCTCAGGTCATGATTCTAGGGTCCTGGGATTGCGCCCCACATCTGGCTCTCTGTACCGCGGGGAGCCTGCTTCTCCCTCCCCTCCCTGGTCATGCTCTTGCTCTCTCTCTCTCTCTCTCAAATAAAGAAGAAAAATCTTTTAAAAAATTAAAGAGGTGATCAAAATGAAGCCATTCAGGGGGCCCTAATCCAGCCTGGTGTCCTTCTTAAAAGCAGAAGAGATTAGGACAAGCCCAGAGATCCTGGGGATGTGCAGGACCAGAGGGACGAGGCAACAAGAGGGCAGCCACCTACAAGCTGAGGAGAGAGGCCTGGCCCAGGTCCTCCTTTCATGGCCCTTGGAGGAAGCCGCTTGATCTCTGACTTATGGCCTCCAGAACTGTGGAAAAGCACCTCTGTGGTGTTTTGCTATGACAGGCCAAGCAAACTAATACACCATCCCAGAGCTGAAGTATAGTCAGGATCTCCAAAACACATCCAGGCCAGTGTGTGATGCTTACTCGGGGAAGAGGGCGTCCTGTGGCTGCGGGAACTGAGCATGCGGGATGAACCACACAAACCATCACTGTTTCCGGTTACTGGCCTCCCTCAGCACCAGAAAGTTAGGAGAACTCCAAAACAGCAGACAGGGCAGAAATTCTCAGAAGAAACTAATGGAAAGGATTCCAGCTCCAGAGACAAAATAATGCTTCTGGAAATGGGATCAAAGCTTCCCACACTGGTGAGGGTATGGAACTCTCTGGATCTCTACCCTATTGGCCCAGGGCCTAGGGCTTTTCAAGGGCCTACAAAATGTTTCAGAATGAAAAATTCAATGGATTTCAAAATAAGAAAATAAATTGCCCAAGGAAAAATAAAAAAATAATTTCAAGAGTAAAGTTATGAAATGACTTTCAAAATGTTTTTAATTGCATTCATATTTAAGATAGGATATGGAAACATTTTAATGTAATTACTGTCATAGAAGTGGTACCTGTAAGAGTTATATACCTTTGGAACCACGAAGGACTTCAACCAGTTCTATTCTCTCTCCACTCCTCAGAACCTCATACCAAGCCTGTCTGGGTTTGGGATGTGTCAATGACATGGAAATACGTTCTGTGATGTGGGATAGAGGTACGGGAGAGGCCGAAGATCCTAGCAGTTATGTCTTACAGGAAAGTGGTCAACAGTCCAGCTTAAACCAAGGTTCAGATCTTCATTCTGCCCCTGTGTGACCCTGGGCACCTTGCTAAAACTCTCTGAATCTCAGTTTCATCACTGGCACAAAGGAGATAAGAATGCCTACCTCATAGGATTTTCATGAGAACTGAGTGAGAAGAAGACTATAACGAGCTTATCTTTGTGCCTGGGGAATAGAAAACTCTCAGTAAAGGCTAGCTATTATAATGTGGTCCTCAGCAGGATTCTCACAGGGGAGGGAGAGGGAGGAGTCTTGAGCCCCAGAGAAAATATTTAGTGAATAGATGTTGACTGGATGCATTTTTGTTCTCACAGTGGAAAAAAAAACCAGCAATGCAGCAAGGGTATGTGAGTGACTGGATCACAGGTCCCAAGCGAGGACTTGGAGGAGGTGACACCCACTGGGGTGGTGGCAGGGGTCCAGGAGGAGCTCTGCACGGGAGCCCCTGTGCAAAGCCTGGGGGACTGATGCCCTTCCCAGGATGCTGTGGGCTCAGGCGCCCCTTCTGCAGCTCCTGGACAGGGGGAGCAGAAATTGCCAGCTGGTGTCCTAGGAATGCAACTGCTTCGGGAAGCTAAATTTTGCTGCTGACGCGGGACCAATCTCATCTGCTCTGCCAGGAGCACGCAGACACAGGACAAATCCCCAAGGGTTCCAGTCCTGTCACATAGCACGGTCAGAGGCAAAACCAAGTCCAGGACAAAACGAAGGTGGGTTTTTAATTCATAAATGGGCAGCAGGGAGTCACTTTTGTTTCTGCAGGGGTTGAACGGTAGGAGAAAGGACAGTTGCTTTATGAAGTCAAAAAGGAGGGGCACCTGGGTGGCTCAGTGGGTTAAGCCTCTGCCTTCAGCTCTGGTCATGACCTCGGGGTCCTAGGATCAAGCCCCACATTGGGCTCTCTGCTCAGTGGGGAGCTTGCTTTCCCCTCTCTCTGCCTACTTCTCTGCCTACTTGTGATCTCTGTCTGTCAAATAAATAAATAAAATTAAAAAAAAAAGAGATATACTGAGATAGTCTATGGCTGGCAAGTGTTCCATTAAGGCGGGAGTTTGGGGAAGAAGGAGACTTTCTTTTTTTTTTTTTTTTAAAGATTTTATTTATTTATTTGACAGACAGATCACAAGTAGGCAGAGAGGCAGGCAGAGAGAGAGGAGGATGCAGGCTCCCTGCTGAGCAGAGAGCCTGACGTGGGGCTCGATCCCAGGACCCTGAGATCATGACCTGAGGCTTAACCTACTGAGCCACCCAGGTGCCCCAGAAGGAGACTTTCTAATCAGTCTTCAGACTTGCATGGCAGACCCTGACTGGCTGTGGGGTAGCGCGTGAGCTGTGGGGGACATTTGAAAGGAAGATTGTTTTATGTTAGGGCTGGAAGGTTTTTGAGGTTGGCCATTTCCTGGAACAAGCAGTGGGTTGGTGGGGGGCTTTTTTGCCGTCAAATAGCCATCACAGCCCCTATGGGGAGCTAAAGGGGCTGCCATCAAGGTAGTTTTCTCAGCAGAGATCTGGACCAGAAGGCCTGGCGAGGGAGCCAGAAAACCTGGGTTCTGGGTGCAGCTGGTCATTGACTGAATGAGTTGTCTCCCTGGACCTGTTTATTATCTGTATGTTGAAGGGGTGGGACCACCCAAGAATGTCAAACTGCTGACCCTTGGGACAAATCCCAAACAACTGTTTTCTTTGGCCTATAATTTATTTATTAAGGTTGTTTATTTTGTATGACGTCAGAATGGGTGCATATTCTCCAGTCCACAGCCCCTCTGCTCCGCGCTGTGGGCGACCTGCCAAGTTCCTGCCTTTAGGAAACCTGCTCTGTCACTGTAGGCATCTGTGTCCACGGTGCTGGAGCTAAATGACTTCTAGCGCCTGCTGGCCTTCCATGGCTCTACCATTCCCAATGGGGCCTTCTCATTTCGCTGCCTCCGATAGTCACCACGCACTGCCCTCCACAAACATGAGACACTCCAGCTTCTGGAGTCAATTATTCCTTTCAGAAAACTGAAGAGAGAAGTGATATAATTAAGTACCTGAGAGAAAATGAACCGAGCAACGAGCTGTAACTACGGAGACCCACAATGGAGGCTGAACCCCAGGGCCCCACTTGACCTCGCTCAGCTCAGAGTGGTCTGGTGTTTCCCTGGTTGGAAGGGACTGGCCTGGCCAAGACTGGGTCACGCTTTGAGCCACAGTCTTCACACAGCAGGGCAAGAAGCTGCCTCAGCCGCCCCCAGGCTCCAGGGCCAGCAGGCAAGGAAGCGACACCCTCTCCCCATCTCCACCAAGCAGCAGCATCAGAATCAACACCCTAGAAGGGAGAATCCTTTCCTTACACACTATGCCCAGGAAATAGTTCCTCTGTCCCTAATTTGGGGCCCGGACACTGTCGTGTTGTTGTATCCTTCCACCCATCCTCAAACCACGGACCAGATAAATCGAGTTGAACTGACTTCAAAGCAAACACTGAGCAGAGCCATCTGTGATTCATTCCTGTGCAGGCCCTTCTCTAGTTATGTAACCAGAGAGATCCAGACAGAAAGACAGATTGCAAGAATTTTTTTTTCCTTCAAACCCCAAACCTTTACAGTATTGGGATAATTATGGCTTTCATAGCGTTGATTACTTTAAGCTGTCAGTAATTTGAATCTTTTTCAGAGTCAATGACCAACTTCTTACAATTGCATTATATCTTCCCACTTCCATCCCTAAATAAAGGAAACAGAACCCTGACTTCACAGAGGTTCCCTCAGAGCCCCTCAGCCTGCGTACTTTGTTGTCAGAATGCTACCATGGACTCTTCTGTTTCCCAGAGTCCTTCTGGCCTCACGGCACACTTACTCCCCACTCCACAGTCCATTAGTCCCTGCCTGAAAGAAGAGGAAGTGTGAAGTGTAGGTTGGCCAAGGATTTCGACTGAGTCATTCACCAATCACCCCAAGTATTATAGTTGATGGATAAAGGGTAATGAAAAATGTTAGATAAAGACTGTATTTTCCACACATTTGCGATTTTAAAAAATTATTTTTATTAACATACATGTATTGTGAATCATCAGGCTTATACAACATTTGCAATTTTTAAACATTTTGTTTTCTTATTATAAAACCAATACCTATCAATGTGATAATTCCAAAAAATTTAAAGAAGAAAATAAGTATCCCAAATCCTTGCCTGGGTAGATTATTCAAACAGGAAGTGATACTAATATTTTAGCACATTTTTTCCCAGGCTTTCTTTCCTCTATGCTTATAATTTTAGAGTTAAAATATATTGCATTTATAATTTTTGTATCCTGCATTTCTACTTGAACATTGGCCCACGTGATAAAAAAAAAATCTTACTTTTCACTAGTGACACAACTTCAAATGAAACGGATGTACCATCATTTTTTAAAAAACCAAATCCCCTACTGCAGGACAAAGCTCATGTCTACTATTCTGCTCAAAAATTTATTTATTTATTTGAGAGAGAGAGAAAGTGCAAGCGTGATGCAGTGAGGGCCAGAGGGGGAGGAAGAAGAAAAGGGAGAGAATCTTAAACAGACTCCGTGCCGAGCATGGAGCCTTGATCACACAACCTAGAGATCATGACGTGAGCTGAAACCAAGAGTTGGACACTTAACTGAATGAGCCACCCAGACGCCCCAAAGCATAAACATTTTTGGAAGTTCTTAACACATTTCAGAAAAATTGAGCCACTTTTTCACCAGCATATATGAATACTTTTTAAACTTTAGTATTTTGATAAGTAAAAAAGTAGAGTCTCGTGTTTGCATTCATTTACTCTTTTTTGGTTACCAATTGAAGTAGTTGTTTTTTCAAATCTTTCAAAGCAATTTGCATTTTATTCCATCTGAAAGTAGATCTTGTTCAAGCCCAGGGACTAAGGCTTAGGATAACTGAGAGCTTCCTGGTAAAAAGATGCTCCCAGCTCAATGCAGACCATCCTATAGCAAAAGCAGTGAGGCAGAGAAGAGAGGGTTAGCTCACTAGGGCCTCCAGAGGAGGAAGACGTCAGGAGTGGTCCCCACTCCTGGTTATATTAATCCACAAATCAACTGCTGCTTAACAAATTGTCCTCAAAACTTAATGGCTTACCAATAAACAGTTATTATCTCACAGTTTCTGTAGGTCAGAAAGTTAAGGGCAATTTCACTGCTTCTTCTGCTGTGGGGACTTTTGTGAGGTTGCGGTCAAGTCACTGACTGGGGCTGGAGCAGCTGCGTGCAGGGCCGCTCACTTTCAGGAGGCTGTTGGCCGGCGGCCTCAGTTTCTCATCACTTGGGTCTCTCCACAGAGTATCCTCACAAATGGAGATGGCATCCCCCAGAAGGAATGATTTGAGAGACAGATTAAAATAGAAGCCTCTGCGTGTTTTATAACCTAGTAGTGAAACTGCTATGCCATCTCTTCTGCCACATTCTGTAGGTCATTCAGACTCACACTTTTACAGTGTGCAAGAGAACAGTGTAAGAGTATGAAGACCGGGGGCGCCTGGGTGGCTCAGTGGTTTAAGCCTCTGCCTTCAGCTCAGGTCACGATCTCAGGATCCTGGGATCGAGCCCTGCATCGGGCTCTCTGCTCAGCAGGGATCCTGCTTCCCCTGCCTCTCTGCCTACTTGTGATCTCTCTCTCTCTCTCTCTCTGGCAAATAAATAAATAAATAAAATCTAAAAAAAAAAAGAGTATGAAGACCAGGGTATGGATTGTCGGAGTCCATCTTGAAACCTGGCTAACATCGGCTGTGGGTTTTCACCGGCTCCCTTTTTGAGGAAAGGAGAGAATCAATAGTGGAAACCTTCTTTATGATTGTTCACAGGGTGCTCACGTTAACCATACATAGTCCTGTTCTCATCATGAGGCCTGTATTCGTCAATTCATTTTGTCTCCAAAAAATCTGTGATTAAAGAACCCTTTGCTTATATTTATAGATGGAAATCTGGCCTGGGTGACCCACGTACTTCAGAGCCTGGTGTACGGCTGGGGGTGGCGGCGGCAGTAAATCCAAGCAGGAGCTGCTGTGCAAAACCTGTCTGGGCCTGGCCACCTGCTGTTCTGTAGCTCAGAGCTCAGTGGGGTGACCGGGTGGCAGAGGCACAGGGTGCACAGAGAGAAGGGAAGAGACGGACAACTACTCAAGTCCACCCACAGGTGGGGTGAGAATCACAGGAAAGATTTTTAAAGTGGGAGTGGCTAAGTGAAAGAATCGCAGCCCTGGGAGAGGGACTGGGGGCTAGAATTCTAGGAGATAGGAAATAAGCTGTCATGGGTAAGGCATATGATCCTACTAGGACCTTCGAATCTGAAAACATTTGTATCACAATGTGATCATTAAAATGTATGACTGTTACCCCAAAATGTTTTTGCCACCAATCTAAAATTAAGATGCTGAAGAATTAACCAAATTGACTCTTCTCTTTCTCCCCACACCCTTTCCCATGGCAGCTTCATCGATCTTATAATTTCATCTATGTTTTTAAAAGAAAAAATTATTTATTTAAGGGCACCTGGGTGGCTCAGTTGGTTAAGCATCTGCCTTCAGCTCAGGTCATGATCCTGGGGTCCTGGGATTGAGCCCCACATCGAGTTCCCTGCTCAGTGGGGAGTCTGCTTCTTCCTTTCTCTCTGCCTCTGTGCCCCACCCCACTCATGTTCTTGCTTACTCTGCTCTCTCTCTCTCTCTGTCTCCGAAATAGATAGATAAATAATCAGCACATTGGACATCAGGTGGTAAGCAAGCTACTTCCCCTCCACCGGGGAGTGAGCCGACAATACACTGGTCACACTGCCGTCTCCTTGACAGCATAATGACCTACATGACTAGCTATAGCTACAGAGGAGGCTCAAGGGCAGAAAACTGCTCGCCTTGCAGTTTGGCCCATTTAGCAAGGACATGCAGGGGCACACAGGGCCCGTGCTGGACTGCCTCTTCCCAATATGGAGCCTCCTCCCTCTCCCCGCAGACTGCTCTCCCAACCTCAGCCCAGCCCTACAAGGACTGAGATATTGCCATGATTTACCTAGGAGACATTCATTTTCAGCCCCCAGAAAAATGTCTCTTTGTCCTCCAAGCGGTTCACTTTGGCTGCCAGGGCTCAAAAAGTTTTTGCCCGGGGTTGAGAGTTGGGCAGGGAAGTTCCCGTTTGGGATTGTTGGAATGCCCACGCAGTGTACATTGGGCTAAGCAAGGTCAGCGGGCAGCTATGAACGCCACCCTGCAAGGCCAGCACGCCAACCAGAGCTTCAATGGGCGCTCTGTGCAGGGCAGCCAGCTGGGTGACTGTGGGAGCCCATGGGAGACCTGGAAGATGGATTAACAGAGCTGGCAGCCTCCGGGGAGGGACTGAGGCTTGGCAGTCCTGTGTGTGTGTGTGTGTGTGTGTGTGTGTGTGTGTGTGTATGGGGGGACACAGAAATGGCCTTCAGAAATGGCCTTCAAAATATTTTCCTTACTGCAGGGTTTGCATTTCCTCCTCAGAGGAAGGTAATGGGACCTGGACAGTGATTAACTAATTCTGACTCCAGGATTCCAAGAATTTACACCCTAGACAATCAGGGGTTTAAGTGCGTGCATTTAAGTGCACACACACATACACACACACAGTTTTTCCCTTTGTCATGGAAACCCACGGGACAAGGAAATCCAGAAGACATTTGTCCTTTTTCTCTAAAACATTCTACTTGAACATTCCCATTTCAGAATATTATTGAAGCCAGGACCACAGTTCTCTTCAGTGTATGAGAACAGGCTTGCTTCCTGCTGAGGAATGTTTTTTCTTCTGGTTGGTGGTATGATTTAGGCATAACTTGGTGGCAGGAGGGGACCCCAACCCCCTTGCAAAACTTAGCGACGCTGCATTGCGTGTTAACATCCAGTCCCTAAATGAAATAATGGGGAGACAAAATATATTCTAGTTTCAACTCAAAGATAAAGATATTGCTTGGTTTCAGTGAGATGATACAAAAATATATGGAATAAAATTTTATTAGCTAATATAATTGGTTTAATTAAATCTCAGAATTTAATCCATAGTATATCTAAAGAAGGTTTGCAATTAGATGCTTTAGCCAGTAACTAAAACGTGTGCCCCCAAAGGTTCAAGAAATAGGTGACAATTATTCACATTGAGATGTTGAGTACTGATCCAGGAAGTCAGCCACAAAGGCGAGGACTCTTGCTGTATTCCTCAGCCCAGAACAGTGCCAGGCACACAGCGAAGCCTCAGTAAGTGTTTGTTGAATGGATCAATGAATGAAAGAGATTTTTTTTTTCTTTGAAAGCTGGCCTGGACTCTGTTCTATCATGTGAACTTAGGAAAAAAAAAACCAACTCACTAAGATAAATAATATATAGGGTCAGATACAATTTTTTGTACTTCAAATTAAACAAAAACACTCTATGCATTTAGAAGAGCATAGTAGAGGCACCTGGCTGGCGACTTTTCATCTTGGGGTCATGAGTTCGAGTTCCACATTGGTGTAGAGATTACTTAAAAATAAAATCTTAAAAAAAAAAAAAGATATTCTTAAGAGAGCATGGAAAAAAACTACTGAGAAATTACACCTTGTACTGTTGATGATGGTTACCTCTGAGGCCAAGACGGACTCTGGAAGGAAGGTTATCGAATTTTGCATAATTTATGTATTTCTGTATTGTTCTGCCCAGTGAGGAAAGTTTGTGTTACTTTTTATGGTTAAAAAATGAGGATTTTTAAAAGATCTCACTTAAAATGTTTAAAGCACTCTGATACATGACTCGATGGAAAAAATGTCAAATGTTTTGAGGAACCGAAATTTAGGAAAGGTTCTTCACCTCCAGAGGTCATGATCATTTCCTAGCTTTTCATCAAACGATCTCCAACCACCAGGACAGTGCCAAGTTTTGTTTTCTTTTGTTTAAAGAATGCTATAAAAGAAGCTAGTAGAATGTTATGAACTACATGAGGCTCACCATTTATTTATTCAACAAGTATTTATTGAGTGCTATGCTTACTTTATGGGCCGGTAAGTATAACAGGAACTGTGGTACAAAGAATAATTCGGTGGAAAGAAGTCAGGGTTCTAGATGGATTTTTTTGAAGTCACCGAAAGTCCCTGCAGAAGTGGGACCTCAGACAGTGGCATTTCCCTTGCTGAAGTTGGTTATTGCCTATTTATCTTCATACACTACTCCTATTTCTTATCATGGGTAGAACGCCCATTTAACATCATGTGATCTTGAGGCATTTGTCCTGTAAATTTATCATAATCGCAATAGTAGATAGAAAATAAACCTTCTAATGAGGGCTCCAGCTCACCACTTTAAGGAATTGCTCTTTTTGATTGTACCTTAAGGCCATTAAAATATTTATTTAGTGATTTATTCATCCTGTGGACAGATGTAGGGATCGGTCTGTTTTCCACCTTACAGTGGAGTTTTCTTTTTAAATACTCTCTCTGGCTTTGTGGTGAAATGTACGTTATGATACTTCCTCATAGTGACACATGCAAAAACGTTATTCATCAAACGTATTCTCAAGCATACTTTTCATTATTCTTGCAAGTATTTAGACATAAGGAAGCCCTTTACTCTGCGCAATATAAAAAGAATCAAAGATGTGATACAATTCCTCACCCGTGTGGACTTGGATTTTAAGGACAGGGTCACTGTATTTCACATAAAGTTCTTTCTTCTTCTTTTTCCTTCTCCTCCCTCCCCCATTACCAAATACATAACTGTACTTGGTCTGATGCTAAATCAAGGTAAATGAGACGTGACCTATGAAAAAGGAAATGAATAATTCAAAAGAGGGGAAAATTGCATTCCTGGCTGGAAGCATGGACGTCATTGCCTGAATGTATAGGTTTATTCTACCACTTCACTAGATGATTTTGCCTGTTGGGTGGCATGTCTTCCATCATCCAAATTACCTCATGAAGTCGGTAAGCCAAGCCATGTTTTGCTGTTATCTACTTTATATTTTTTCCAAGTCTCTTTTTAATGGGTTCTTTTTAGTTAACGAACGTATGTACAGCAGACCTGTCTGATGGGTTCCTGGAAATTGATCTTATTAAATTCCCTAGGACTTGATCTGAATGAGGAATTAAATAATTGATGTGAGCAGGCACAGAGGTCAGTGTTTCATGGGCAAAATTATTAGTGGAATCTCTCATGTTTTCTAAGTGCCAGAGGGAACCAGTCTTGCCTCTGGTTGTGGACTGTGAAGGTGGGGATGAGGTAGGCAACTCATTCTTAGGAAGTGGTCCCAGGTAGTTCCTTCATGTCGTTAGGGTCACCCTGAGTGGAACATGACTTGGGTGACCAGGTCTGGACAAGTAGAGCAGAGAGTCAGAAGGCTCAGAAGCTTTGCCGGCAGACCAATAGAACATTGTGGTACTCTCTATTAAATGTCAGTGACCAGCATGACTTTGATCAGGCAACTGTCATAGAAACCAAAGGGAATTTGATAACCCACTGAGAAGGCCGGTTCCTTAGGCTCTGTGTCTCTTGTCACCGTCTTGCAAATTGATGCATCTGGTTGTTCCTGTAGCGTTTGCTTTCTTTCTCTCTTTTTGTACTTATACCAAGGGGGCAGGGGAGAAAAGTGTTTTGATACATTATAATCATTGTGATATTGTCCCCTTACAGAATGAATAGTTCCTAGTATTTCTAGCCAGTCAAGACTGGGGTTGAGAATAATAATAAATAAATCTTACTATGATTTAAGCAATCATTAGAAAACAGACTTTGATCATGGAATTTTTTGGTATTTGTTTCTTTAGAGTCATGGGGATGTAGTGGGGAGAAAGGCCCCTCCAGGACAGGGCAGAGGGGGCTGTGAATGCTGCTCTTTAGTACATCCTCCTCTCAGCAAGGGGGTTCTTAGGGCCCTTCCTTCTGAATTACTTAAAGAATGAAATCAAGAAAGGAAATGTATTTGCAGATGTCTCACAAAACCTACAGTTGAAAAATAAGTAGCGAGTGGTCCGTGATGGGCAAAAGCAAGGTCCAGGTAAACTCCTGAGGTTGCAGTCTCTCAATGGCAGACCGTCGGGTAAAGTTCTGGGAAAGCCAGTTCTCTTAGCAACAAGACTCAGTGGTCAGCGGTACTAAAGGACACAATTGTACTAAATTTGTAAATGTAAATGTATCTCAATCATGTTGGATCTAAAACAAGAGCTGAAAACATCGACCACTAAAACCTGGTCTTCAGTACTTATTTGGATCATTGAAAGTGTCTGTGATCTGAAACGGCAGCTACTCCTGGGGGTATTATCACGGGAAGAGGAGCGGGAGGGAAGTGTTTGGTTAGGTTTGGTTGACTTTGGGCTCTTCTGTAAAGAGGTACTCTACTAAGAAGAAGAAGAAGAAAAAAGAGAAGAAAGGTAAAGTTTTGGGGCGCCTGGGTGGCTCAGTCGGTTAAGCGCAGCCTTCGGCTCGGGTCAGGATCCCAGGGTTGTGGGATGGAGCCCTGGTCAGGCTCCCTCTCTCACTCCCCCTGCTGGTGTTCCTGCTCTTGCTCTCTTGCTCTGCCAAATGAATAATCAAAATCTTAAAACACACAAGGTAAAGTCCCGTGGAATATGATGGCGCCCTGGGAGAAACCGTCCCTGTTCCTGACACCCCCCTGGCTCCAGCGTGATTTCTCCTCCAGCTGCAGAGCTGTGGATGAAGGCTCTGGAATGCGTGCTCGGGGGTCCTGGAAGTGTCAGCGTGTGGAGCAAACCGAGCGAGGCGAGAGCGTGCGCCTGCGAGCCAGCCTGGGCTAGGACAATGGGACTTTTATTTCTGGCCTGGCTCAGTTGGCAGTCACTCTCCCACTCTCTTTCTTGGTTGGGCTTTGGTTTAAAGTTACCTTTTCGGGATTAGGTCGGTGTTTTCTTTCCCATGCCACCGGGGAAGTTTCTGTTTCCGAAGTGGACCGTACACAGACAGGTCAGTTACTCACAGGCCTTTGCCGGACCACAAGCGTCGGTGTTCAAAGGCTTCCCTAAATCACCCCAGCAAACAGAGGCCAACCAAACTTGCTTATTGTTGTGCAGAAAGGCACATGACAGGGCCAGCTAATCTCTAAATTATGATTTTCTATTTGGCATATGTTATTATAGCCAAGCCCCCTCTCCCCACCACACTCCCCAAGGTGTTCCCAGAAAATCCTGGAAGAGGACCCGCTGGGGGATGGGAGGTGTCTGTCTGAGCAGCACTGGCTCTTTGCTCCCCATTTTTATGCCTGTAGTCACCACAAAGTCTGGCTGTCAAGGATACTCGGATCTCCTTTTCTCTGAAATTCAATGAAAAAACAAAGGAAACAACAAAAATAGGGTTCTGGGTTTTTGTTGTTGTTGTTGTTCCTCTTAATCCAGCTGAGACAGGCCATCATTTTTTAAAGAAATACTAAAAGCCAGGAGATAGGGGTGGACATTGGGAACATAGAGCCTCTGTGAAAGCAGTGAAATGCTTTAGAAGCACCACAGCCTTTACTCGATGATTTTTTCCATGCCTCTCCCTGTGGGGCTGACAACCTTGCCCCCTAGCTATTCCCAGAGCTATGTGGCTGGCCCCCTGTTACTTTCTGCTTGGAGGAACTGTGCCCCACAGGCAACCCCCAACCCAGAGAATAATGAGCCGGCAGCCTCCACAGTGGGCTGCCTTATAGAAGCCTGTCCCCTTGCAAGGCGGCGGTGTGAAGTTAATTTAGCCACACAGCTACCACACACACAGGTAAGAGTAAGCTCAGTAAGGACCAGGGACGGCTTCTCCCAGGGCGCCATCCTCTTCCAGGGAGAAAAGGACTGTCACCGTCTCCAAGGTGAACCCCAAGGACATCCAAAAGAACTACAAACACTTATTTAAGGTGAATGACAAATCCATGGGTGGCCATCAGAGGTGGTCTGAGCTACGGAGGACCTTGGTGAGGAAGTCAGGATCCAGGCCCAGGTGGAGGGAGAGGAAGGGCAGATACCCAAATTATTAAACAACAACAACCGTAGTGAAGAGCTGGCCGAGTGACAGGACTTCTGCCGGTCCTCACAGACATTCGCTGGTGTGGTGAGCATGAACCATCTTGGACGCACCCTGCTCTGCCATCCACTCCACTTTTTCTGTTCATGCCAACTTGTAGCGTAGGACTGGTGGAAACCTGAGCCCATGCCCTCAACAGTGACCGGTGCCCTTCTGGAAGCTACCTAAAAGCACCGCAGTCCTTTGCAGAATGCGTGCCCTTCCCCAGAAGTGCAGACAGGCCAAGTAGAGGCCAGGTCTGGTTTGATAGATGTGCAGTCTGGGAAAGGTCCCTCGCTTGGTTTAATGCTCTGGTGTCACCCTCTTGAAAATCCTAATGGTTTTTTTAGCAATGGGCCTCGCATTTCTATGTTGCCACGGACACCATAAATTGTGGAGTCAGTACCCAGGGGGGGCCTTGCCAGTAAGCAGCTTCCTGGAACCGAAGCTGATTTGGACACATCCGACAGAGAGCGTGTCCTTGTCACAGGTGCCAGCTCCGCACACTGAGGGGCAAGAGTTCTACAGGGTATGTGGACACTGCTAACTCTGCAGGGCTGCGGGCATGTGATAGTGAAAATACACTTGTAACTCCTAGCTGGGGAGCCTTTCTTTCTTTCTTTCTTTCTTTCTTTCTTTCTTTCTTTCCTTTTTAACAAAAGACACACACACACACACACACACACATATATGGGCCCTGCACCTGCCATGCCTGTGTGTGTGTGTGTGTGTGTGTGTGTGTGTATACACATATATATACACCAAATCTTAAAGTGGCCCTAGAGACCTTGAGCAATTTAAGCTCAATAGCGAATCAAACGTCAGCCCTCATATGCCTTTGCACGAGCAAATTTTCTAAGTCAGCTCATGCAAAAACCCTCGTAAAGCATCTAGAGTTTGGAAACTTTACAGAAGTGACTTTTAAACGCAATGCGATAGAGCAATTGAGGCATAAATCTGGTGCAGGACTGTCATTTTGGGCAGGAGTTTATGTCTTGTTCATGCTCAGATCAGAGGGAGTTTCTGTGGTCTTTAATAAGGAGATGCATGCCACATGCGCTCTCTGGAGGCTCACAGGCCCTTGAAAGTAAGAACTCAGTTGCATTCACATTTGTGTCTTTTGCAGAGCCTAGCAGTGTGCCAGCATAGAATTGGTTAAACAAATAATTGCCTAATGAATGAGTCATCATCTCCAAGTGAATAGGACTGTTTTCTTATTCTGGGAAATACATTTAATGAAGGTGGAGGAATGTAGACTCAGCTATGTAAAAAATATCAAGAATCAGTAGTACATTTAAGAACACAAGACCCAAGATCCCTGATCTAGTCCAGCTCTCTCACTTAGAGATGAGAAAACCGAGGCTCACTGAGTCTCAGTAAATTATCTGAGGTCATACAGCTAATCTGGACCAGAACCTTGCTCTTCTGACATCTAACCCAAGTGAATTTTTCCACCAACCCACTCTGCCTTAAGAATCAGGAAGCATAAATAAGGAGTCTGATGTGTTTACTCACCACTTATATATAGCCTTTGTAACCCTTCATTATGGAGGAGAAGAACTCAACTGTTTTAATTGCCGCCTGCAGAAGAACATCACAATCTCCTACAGCTGCTTTTTGGCAAGCCCCTGTGAATGATAATTTGAGATCTAAGGCAAAATGAGAAGGAAGGAAGGTCTAATAAAAGCTTTTTATTTGCAGATGGGAATTAAGCACTCTGTGCCCAGACTGTTGGCTTTCCCTTGACTTCCGGGTTGCCGCTTCAACGCTTCTATGAGCAGAAAATTGGAGAGTAAGAGCGTCCATCACTGGGTCCCGCCAAGCGACACCCCCTCCAACCTAAGCGAAATGTGATACTTCGCTTGCTCCCAGCAACTCCCCAACCACCTCAGCTCCATTCCTACCAGGAGTTTGGAGGAAGTGCAGTCCTTTTATTACCGGTTACTTTATGCCACCAGAGCATCTCTGATTCCTGAAGGCTGAATTTCTAAAAAGGATCATTCCAATCCCAGGTGGCCAATCCAATGCTGTCCCCGAGCCCCAAACTGGCAAACTGTGAGGCAGGATGGCCATCAGGTCAGTGCTTTGTGGGGAGGGTGGGGCAGAGACCAGACAGCATGAAGCTTCAGCCGGGACATTAGTGAGGTGCAAATTGCATGGTGGTGGCTGCAGGGCAAGAGGAAAATTGCAGGTCAGAGCCTGGAGAGAGAGAGAAATAGCAGGGTGGTATTTTGGGGCCTGGCAACAGTGGCCA
Source organism: Mustela erminea (assembly GCF_009829155.1). Taxonomy (NCBI): domain Eukaryota; kingdom Metazoa; phylum Chordata; class Mammalia; order Carnivora; family Mustelidae; genus Mustela; species Mustela erminea. The sequence goes on from NC_045616.1 coordinate 65,478,944, forward strand.
CTGGGCATGCTCATCGTTGCCTGAAAACACACACATACAACGACACCCACTTTTTATTGAAGTACAATATACAAACAGGAAAGTGTCCGATCGGGAAGCTCAGTGAACTTCTATAACCCTGGCAGATAACCTGCCTCCTGGTCAAGAAGGAGAACACCCCCTTCTGTCCCCTTCCAGTCACTCGCTGCCCCAAGGGGAGCTGCTGTTCTCATTCAGCCTTGTCTTTTAAATGGAAGCCAGGGGCAACCGAGGAGGAGACAGTGTGGTGGAGCTGGTCCAGATTCTTCCCACAGCTCCACTGCTGTGGGCCCAGCCTGGCAGCTTGCTGCAAACTAGCGAGCTCAGCAGCCCCTCTGGATCTTGATGGGGTCAGGCTGGGAGAGGAAGAGTAGGCAGAGCTTCGAGAAGAGGAGGCCTGAAGACCACAGGTGCAGCAAAGGAGGAGACAAGAATGCAGGCTGGTCCCCAACCCTGCCTGCCCGGCTGTGGACCCAGTTTCTGCCTGGCCCACGGCTAAGGAAGGTAAGATGCCAGTCTCCTCACGGCGTCCAGGTTCTTGGAGGTACTTGACAGCACCAGCATTCACATAGGGCTTCTTCTGTTTCTTTTTTGTTGTTTTTGTGGGTTTTGTCTCATTGTGGGCTCTCTGAGTTGCCTTACCAGGGTCAGCCATCCTGGGGAGGCTCGAGGTCCTTTTGCTCACTGGCTTCCTGTCAGCAAAATCAGGCCCCCATGGTGGGCAGTTTCCACATTGATTCTTGTGGCCTGGAGTCATGGCTGGTTTTGCTGTTTTTTCCACCTGGCCGCAGTGGACTGTAGTTAGACACAGTTTCTGAAGAGAACCAAGCATGTTTTAAATAGGTTCTATGTTCTGGCTCTGAGTTTTGACTCAGCGTCCCTCTGGCATATAGCACTCTTTGTGCTTGAGTAGGAGTTTATACTTCTGAGAGACAAACCCATTTCAATCTGGCCATCTAAAATAACAGCTAGATTCTTTTTTTATATTTTCAGTGGTGTGGTGAAGACACCCTTACACTCTCAGGGAGGAGATCTGTTGCAATGCTTACTGCATCCTTGGCTTGGGGAAAGGAGTCTCTTTGTCTCTCTTGGCTCTCCTCCAGAATCTTCTCAGTGCACTGCAGTTCAGCTTCCCTGGCCTCACCATACTTCTCTTCTTGCTCAGGCCACCTGGAACTTCTCAGAAGTCAAGTCCAATGAAGACTTTCCAGTCCTAATCCTAAATTTGCTTGATGTATGGTTGACCTCTTTGACTACCATGACATTCTCTTCTACCTCCATGCCCCCAGGTTTTTCTCCTGCATCTCCAGTTACTCCAGTTCCATCTCTGTGTTAATATCCTCTCCTCCTTCTCTTGTTGCTACTGTGCTTTCCTAAGGTGTTGTCTTCAGCTCTTTCCAACTCTGCATCCTTTTCCTGAGCAATCTTGCATACCCGCCTGACTTCAGCTTTAGATCTAGATCTCCATCCAGATTTGTTTCCTTAAAGCTCCAGGCTGACCATTGGCCTCTCCATGGATCCTCTATAAACATTGGTAGCAATTGCTCTCAGCTCTGGCTGCACATTAGAATCATGGTTGCTTTTAAAACAATACCCATATGTGAACTTTACCGCTTCAGCTATTGATTTAGTTGATCTGACTGAGACCTAGATGTGACAGTTTTAAAATCTCCCCAGGTGGGCACCTGGGTGGCTCAGTGGATTAAAGCCTCTCTGGTTATGATCACGGTCCTCCACAGGATGGAGCCCCACATCAGGGTCTCTGCTCAGCAGGGAGCCTGCCTCCCACTCTCTCTCTGCCTGCCTCTCTGCCTACTTGTGATCTCTGTCTGTCAAATAAATAAATAAAATCTTTAAAATAAAATAAAATCTCCCCAGGTAAGTCTGGTGAGACCTCAGAAATTAGGACATGGAGGTATAAGGCACATACATGTAGATAGCTGGAGTGCCATGGACAAGAATGCTTTTGCATCTCCACACTAGGCCTTCCTCCAGGAAAAGAAATCACATCTCTGACCCTTAGACTTTTTCAAACATCTTTATAGGAATTGACAGATGAATCTGTGGTCTCACTGAGAATTATCAGTGATCCCTGGACTCTAGATTTAAAAAAACAAAAAACAAAAAACTGAGACGGAAAGGAATGACTCAGAAGACTAGTTCTCCCCTTTCCCAACTCGAAACTTTCTGTGACCCTACTTGAATTCTGGGGCAGGTTTTGGTGTTTGTAAGGCCTCAAGTTCAGTTTGCCATTCTGCCCATGCTCTGAGGACTGCAGAATGGCCAGCAAGACATGAGCAGAGGGACTCAGGGGGAGACATGTTTCTAGGAGTAGTACCAGAAACCACTAGAGAAGACAGGATAACCCTGAGCCTCATCCAGTTACCCTATCGAAATAGGGGTAGCGATTTTGACTGTTGGAGAAAGTGTGAAAGCAAGTAAGAGATAGTGAGGATGCTAAAATACTACCATTGTATTCTAATGTAATCCAGAATGAAATTGTATGTGCAGGAAGCAACTTTAGAGACAATTCTGCTCAAACACTGTATTTTACGGGAGACGAAACTGAGCCAGTGGTTAAGGGATTTTCCCAGGTTAATGCTGCCAGCCAGGTGTTAGGTTTCCTCATACAGTGCTCATTTCCCTCCAGACTTCGCTAGGGGTCCATACTGCACCCATCTGGCTGGGTTTGACTCTTTGCACATCATCTTTCCAAACAGAGCCCAGGGTCATTTGAGGACCTACGTTTTCCAAAGAACACCAAAGCTATTCATGGCCTCTTCTCCCCATCCTACTTCCCTCTCTACTTGACTAGAGAGTCAAGTCCTGAATATAGGTGGCAAATGCCCAATGGCCTTCCTTCCTCTGCCTGCTATGACCTAGGTTATCTCCCCAGTGGGGTAAAATTTTGGGGGTGTGGAGGGGGTGTTAAAGTCAGACAGGACTCGGCCTAAAGAGGCTCAATACCTGCTGTCTGGCCGCAGAGTAACCTGTGTTTGACTCTGGCCTGACCTTGGACCAGATATAGATCCTTTCTAAGCCTCAGCTTTCTTACCTATGATATGGACATCATCATGGTATCTACCTTGTGGGGTTGTTGTGAGAATTTAACGAGACAGTTTCCCTAAAGCAGCAGTCCTCACATAGAATTGCACACTGGAACTACCCAGGGAGCTTAAAACACACAGATACACATTGACGGCAGGGTCCTACTCCTAGTAATTGTTAATTAATTGCTCCAGGCATCTGGATTTTTAAAATTCCCCGAAGCGATTCCAACTGTGCAGCCAAAAAGATTGCTGTAAAGCGCTCATTGTAGCACTGAGCAGGTGGTCAGCACTCAGATAACTGGCTCCTCATATGAGTACAAAAATGATGATAATTCAAATCTCCCTTCCCTATAAGACCTTCTTCCTTTTGCATTTTCCAGGACGGCTCTTCCTCCCTGCCCCTATTCCCACTTCTGTCCAGAAATCCCATCCTGGGTTTTCCTGAAACACTGGGCTGATGACTTCTGGCTCTGTGAGGTCTCTAGGGAAGTGAAAGGCGTTCTGATGTCAGATGACAGTCCACAGATGCATTCCAGGCACTCCCTGGCTGCGTCTACCGATTAAGGCTGTTTAACCTCCCAGTGCCTTCTCCTATAAAATCGGGGAAACTGTCATGTATTATGTTCCCAGAGTGGCTGGGCATTCCGCTGAGCGGTTAAAGACAGGGTCTTCTCTAAGTGGGATAACTTCTCTTGAAAAGTATTAGCTGTGAGGAGGAAATGGGACAAAGCCCGTAGACAAAAAGCCTCGAGACAGACAGGAATAGTGGTCTCAGACCGTTCTCTCCGTGCCGTTCTGTATGCAGGTCGCTTCCCCTAGTACCTTGCAGACATGGGGGAGGCCTGGGAAGGCGCAGGCGATTCTCCCGGCTGGCTTTACAAACAGTCTCTAAACCGCCCTCTCCTGGCCCATTTCCCGGCCCTCTCTTGGCACCCCAGCGTTCGAGGGCCACCCTCTGACTTGAGTTCGAATCTGCAGCGCGGACAGCGCGCGCCGCGGAGAAGTTCCCCGGGCCCTGAGGGCTTGCGGCGTCGTGCACCTACCCGGGGTGCGCGCGGCGCGTCCACGAGAGGCTCCCTCCGAAGCTCCCGGGGCCGCGTGGTGTGGCGGGAGCGCGCTCGGGTTCCGGAGGGAGGCGCGGGCTGAGTGCCTCGCGCGCGCAGAGGTGTTGGGGCACCCACCCGTGAGCAAGGCTCAGGGGGCGCCCGGCGTGCGGTCTGCAGGCCCCAGAGCTCTTCCCTGAGTCTAACAGGCCAGGTCCCCTTGCCTCCGCGTCTCGCGCTCAGCACGGTCGCGCCGGGATCCAGGCGGACGGCCCTTTCTTGAGGTTCCTCAGCTGTGCCTCTGAGGAAACAGACTGCCGCCCAGGCGGCGGAGAATCTGGCGGCGCAGGACATAGCTCCTTGCGCGGCGGGCCACACCGCCCAGGGCCCTGGCTCCCGCGCGAAGCCCTGGGGCCACGCTTTCGGTCCTTGGCCCGGCAGGCGCGGCGGCTTCTAACGCGTTCACTGCCCTCGGCGCTGGGCTGGGGCCCGCCGTCCCGGCTCGCTGGCACTTGGGTTCCAATCTCCGCCTTGCCGTTCGTGGCCACGAGGGCTGGGACAGACTACGTGATCTCTGTGTGTCCCTATTCCTCATCCGTAAAATGGGGCTACCGTTCCCACCCACGTGGGGTAGTTGAGAGGAATAAATGAATGAATGTGAAATACCGCAGTGCCCGGCGCATGATTAACCCTGGATAAGTATTTGATATTCCTAATCAAGTAGGTCCACGTCGCTCTATTCAATATATGCAGCGTTGCTGTATTAAGTGAGATGACGTGGGTAAGTTGCCTGTATTAAGTAAGCGGCGGAGGAATGACCTGTATTAGTATTACTGTTACTCCCAGGGAATTGGGTTTTTCTTCTTCTTTTTAAAATTTAAATTTCTTGGACTCCTCACGTGTTCATCTGGGGTTAAGAACTGTGCTACTTGGCGCTACAGGCTCAATATGAAATGGCCCCTGAATTCGTGCCCAGTTGTCATTTCCTTGGGTGTTTTGTGAAAAGGGCTCGTCAACGTTGCCAGGCCAGCGCCGCGCTCTTGTTTGCAAGAGGGCAGTGAGTAAATTATATCCCGAGCTTAGTAAAGCAAGAAATAAACACATTCACAGTAGGACTCTTCGGATGAACTATTTTATTTCTCTTTTGTGTTTGTGCTTGGTCGTTGATGGTCTGCTGCAGACTAATGCGATGCTGATGTGTCTTAATATTAATGGTTTGGAGCTGAAGACAGCCGTTCTCCTCACGCTGTCCGGCCAGCCCCGGTGGGGTTGGGAGCCACCACGAGGCCCAAGCTAGGACAAGGGAAGATTCTTTTTGTCGCTTTCTCCCTCTTGCCCAGTACCTCACGTCTCTGTTCCTGGGGAAACATGTTCCGGATGGCGAGTGAATTTAAACATCTCTGATTCTGTCATCACAATTTTCTGCTTGACCGAAAAGTGGCCGTGCCCTCCTGCTCTGGGGTGCCCCCCTCTGCCTCGGTTGGGAGTATTTAACCCTTTCTAAAGGAAGGTTGCCTGGGCCAAGCACCTGCCTTCCAAGCCACCATTGCACTCCCTCACCCAGGGCACCTGCTGTGAAATGTTAAAGGCTCGCCTTTAACACTTCACAGGTAAAAACCAGCCTTGGAGGGGGGATGAGGTCCAAATCGGGGACTCCACACTTCCTTCCTTCTTGGTGCGATGCTGGCCCGACAGAACACAGGCGGTGAAGTCGGTGACACCGGGGAAAAAAAAATAATAATCGCCAGCCTCTACCTGTGCAGTTGGATAGGAGGGGTCTGTCCCTAGCATACTTCTATATTCACTGGGGACTTTGTGCCCAGGCCCAGAACCCTCCTCCCCAGGGCTTCAGTGCAGCGCCCCCCACCAGGATATGAACCAGAGAAGGAGCAGCATCAGGACCGGGTCCCTGCACCCTAGGTTGTATAGAGAAGTTCTGGGGACAGAGGGGTGCTGAGGAGAGAGAGACGTGGACAGAGAGAGAGACACTCATGGGTGAGCTCGAGACAGAGCCAAGTTTCTACCTTTTAAAGGAAGACGCAGGAGCCGGCCTCACTGGAAAGACAAACTTAAAGGCAAAATTAAGCGTCACCCGGGCAACTTTCAGGAAGGGGGTCCTCGGGCAAGGAAGCCGGTGCGAGACAGAGAGTGAGTTCCGAGAATCGGGCGCACGCGAGGTTGTTTGGGGGCGCTGGATTGCCCCACGCCCAGACGCGCTGTTGTTTATAAACTCGTTGCGCCAGCGAGGACATGGTCCGTGTTGGACGCCTTTCCTCCCGGAATGGAAGGGCAAACAAACCAATCTTTGGCAACGCTCAGCCTCCCCATGGCATTCCGGTACAAGACGGTTTTCGATGTAAATGAATTTCGTAAATGCCTCAGCAAGGACTCTGTTTATTTGTTTTGTTGTAGGAAGGTTAGCAAAAGCACCAGAGCCGTTCTTCCGGCTTCTCTTTGATTCTGTCTCAGATTTACGGGTTTTTTACTCCGCTTGCTACGGCCACCGGGCCACCCGCCCGCCTGCCCTTCCCTCCCTCCCTCCCTTGGACAGGGCAAAGCGAACACCAGGCCCCGGTCACCGCCGAGGCTCAGAGGAAGACGATTGCAGGATTTATCAGCCCCCTCCCCAGGACCTCAGATTTCATCTCTTTCTTTTCTCCCTGCATGTTCAGTTTGTTTTCTCAAGACCTAAGCAATTTTTAATGTACTCTATACTTCCCGCTTAATCCTCATCGTTTATTGTATAATTATAGTTTCAAAGTGATTATGTAATTAAAATCATGTTTCGTTGCAGCAGGACTTCAAAAGGGCGGCAGACCCCCGCTCTGGCATTATTTTCTGGTGATGTAATAATTTCCCTGTGATATTTAAAATAAACACATTAGTTCAAGAATTCTAAACATGTCTCAAAGTATATAGTAGGCTTGATTGGCACGAGGCTGGGTTGTAAAGAAATGGTAAAACCTATCACTAGTTTAATATATTTCTATGCTCCCATGCAGGGTAAATTATAGGATAATGGGGCGCAGGCGATGGTAAGCTCTGTTTATATAATCCATTTCTTCACACGAGTTCCCATTGCTTTCCCTTCCCTTTGCTGTATGTGGTGGTTCTCTGATCCCCTGACCTCAGCCATGTGTTTTCACTTTTTCTTCTGATCTCAATTCCATGACCAGCGGGGAATAAAATACAAATTGAATAGTAACCATTCACAGGCCGCTCTTTTCAAACTGTTGTTAAAACCTCTTTGTCTTCTCTAGCGGTTGATAGATAAATGTGTTGTATTTCGCCTTTTTTCCCCCTCCTTCCTCTTTTTTCCACCCTTGGTCAAGGAAAAAATAACCCTCCTCAGCCCAATTATGCTCTTTAAAAATTAAAACCCACACCTCCTTTCAGACCCTCTCCCGCGCGTCCTGCTTTCCCCGGTTGGCCCATTGGTTAAGGCGGTGTTGGAGACGCTCAGGATTCACCACGTGGAATAAAGAAGCGGCGGGAGCTGAGCGCGGCTGGGGGAAGGCGCGGTGCCCCCGTGTGAGGTCCAGGCCTTTGTCCCGCCGCCTGAAGGTTCATTTAGCATCGAACCTGTATAGCCTCTGATCTCTTAGCGGAGCTCCCAGAATCGGCTCCAAGGACTGGGGGCCGCCCCTCTAGCAACCGGAGGTGGGTCCGGGTTGAAGGGGCCCGGCAGAAGGCAGTTACAGTGGTCGGGAAAATAAACCTCCTCCTTCGCCCGCCTTTTTCTTTTCAGGTCAAACCTGCTTCGAGGGCGAGGTGGACAAGAGCTGTAGAACAGCTTTTCTCCCACATGGGAAACAATGGCTCCCGATTGCTGGGCCTTGTCTGTCCCGGATCTCTCTCGCTTCTACCTCCTCGGCTTCTTTTCGGGAACGTGAAGGCAAAAGACAAAAATTGCAGAAACGTCTAGCCCGAAGCCTGCCCTGGTCTTCCATCAGAGCTGCTTCAGGGTCAAGCGGCACGGCCGCGTCTTTGTTACTCCGCCGCAAGCGCCTGGGGGCGACGGGGGCAGGATAGAGCCCGACTGTGGGCATGGGACCCATTACTCCCGCATCTCCAAACTGCCAAATGCTCCTCGCTCAGGGCTGTTCTAAGCGAGCTAACGCGGCCCTTCCCGGGAGGCAAGAGCGCCACCGCAGGGTGGCTCGGCGCGCACCGCGCCCTAGGCGCACGTCTCTGCGGCGGGGCTTGGCTGGCCGAGCGCCGTGGGCCCGGCTGGGCGCCTAGCGGCTGAGGGTAAGCTCGGAGCCGCCCGCGCCGCCAGGCTGCTCGCGGCGCCCGGGTAGAGTTTCCCGGGCGCCGCAAACCGACCCGAAATCCACGAGGCCGCTTGACAGCGCTTTTCGGCGTCGGCCCGCGTACCTGTAAGCTGAGCCCCGCTCACATGCTTCACATTAAACCTCCGTGCCCGGTGCCTTTTCTCTTTTTTTCCTCCGAAAGAGTTCTTATAAACTTCCCTTCGTTTATTTAGCCTGGTTTTCATTGCTCCAGTTTTGCATGGGTTGCCTTTGTTTAGTTTATTAACCCACGGGGTTACTTTAACTAAACATTTGGGCTGAATACTTCGGGGTTGAATTTCAACGTTTTCTAACGAAATTACCGAGTTTTTTGAAGCCGCACAGAGAACGCTGTGTTGAGTTTATTAGTCAATTTAACAGACTATAAGGGAGGAGAAAAAATGAATTTAGGACAGCCCGGGTTCGTACCCATGGGGCGGAAGCAGCTCGCGAACCCTCGGGGTTGGGGCTTCAATAGCTCTAACAGTGCCCGGGGATGGTCGGGGCGCGCTTCCCGCTCCCGTAAAGCGTGCGCCCCGGGGGCCCGAGACCTCCTCTGCCCCGCGGGCCGGGCTCCCCGAGGAGCGCGCCCCAAGGTGGCCGCGCTGCTCTCGATTCTCTCTGGCTCCGGGCCTCGCCGGAACCACCCGCACTCGAGGAACTGGGGACAACAGAAGGGACAGTCCCTGACACTGGGCTGCGCGTCCCCCCAGGAGCCGCTCGGAGGCTTTCTCCAGGTTCTCACCCAAAGTTGAGCTTTCACTAGCAGCGGCGGGTGAGCTCTGCGGCCCCCCTAGTGAGGGTCACGGCGGGGGGTGTTGTGGTGGAATCTGCTAGAAATACTGTAGACGAGTGGGCAACCGTCCCAAGTATGGATGTCAGACCTATCCCCCGGTCAGGATGCATCCCCTCAGGCCACCTGGGGACTTTGGGAGTTTGGTTCCAAGCTCTGGAAGACCTGGGGGAACCAGGGGAGCTGAACACATGGGGAGCGCCCTATCCTCTGTAAAGCAGCAGTTTGGGGGCGGAACTTTTCCATCCACCATCCCCTTGACCTAAGTGAGCAAAGATGCGAAGAGGGAGGTCCTGATGCTGCTTTCCAGGTCTGTCCAAACTGGGGCGAGGGCAGGGACCTCTCCGTGCCAGCACTTTTTTTTCTTACCCAGTTACCTCCCCCTCTTCTCACTCTCTCATCGTCTGCCACATTTTGGTACAGCGATGCGATGCCCAGCTAAGAAGTGGCCTGGCTGAGATGCAATTGAGACCTTTACTTCTTTCGGAAGGTAATGAAGTGGGAGCCCAAATATAGAAACAACAACAACAACAACAAACTTCATCTAGTTTTGGGGAGATAGGACAAAGGAAGGGATGGAACACTGAGATTCCTTAACTGGTGCAGCAGGCTAGTGGAAAAACAACAAACAAACAGCCCCGCTCCTCTCAAAAAACCATGAAAGGTAGGGTTTCTTTTACTACATCATACAGCCACGAGGCCCTGGGTCCCAACATTTTCAAATCGAATTATGGTAGGTGGTACTCCAGGAAGTTCAAAATTCTAAAGATACCCGAAGGTATAAGAGGCAAAGTCTCTAAGGGCTCTGGGTCTCCCAGTTGGCCTCCCTGGAGGCAGCCACTTGTTAGCGGGTTCTTGTGAAGTATCCTGGAGAAAACTACAGGCGAGTTGGAAAAGGCCTACCCACTTCTTTTCTGGCTCTGCTTCCCCACTCTGGCACTCCCTGTGCACTTCTGATGCTCAAAGTCTCTAAGAAGGCCACCCACCTGGGAAGGTGTTACTTGCCACTTTCCCTTTCCTGGCCCTGTTCAACACATGTGCCTTGAATTGTACTAGTCTGCCATATTCCTAATTTACTTCTCTCTCCTGCACACAAAGGAGAAGCCCTAGTCATCCTTCCCTGCTATTCTCCAAGTCCTGGCTTCACCTCTTCTGTAGCATGATTTTGGCTTTTTTTTTTTTTTTTTCCCCCATTTCTCTTTCACTCTTCCAGGACAGTTCCTTGCTCTAGTTTGGAGCCTGGGGACAGCCTGCCAGCCCGCCTCCTGTTCTTCCACAGCTTTCCTCCAACCCACCCTACACACACCACCACATCTCATCATCTAAGGCTGACCTCCATGTCCTAATGTCTGATGAAATGCCTCCCTGGCTTCCCACTGCCACTACATCACCAGGCTGCAGAACGCTTCGAGAACGGGAATGCGTCCGATCCATTGCAGATAATCATGTCCTCAGCTTGGCTGGCTGAGACCCCAGCTCTCCTCACAGCCTTTTCCTGAGAGCATTTGACCTACCGTTTCTCAGCAGCCAGATCTCTCCAGCTCTCCTGTCCCCAGATCTTTTCTCAAACCTAATACTGGGTAGACCCTTGTCCCACCTCCACTGATCAAAATCCTTCAAGGCCTTGTTCAAAAACTGCTCACTCTCCAGCCATTTGCAACCATTCCCTCCCTTGAGCCTCAAAGTAATTTGTTTTGATACAACCTACATAGATGTGTTTCTTTTTTAAAAGATTATTTATTTATTTATTTATTTATGAGAATGAGATCCAGAGCGAGAGCACAGAGAGAAGAGGGAGAGTGATAAAGAGGCTCCATGCTGAGCTCAGAGCCTGACTCAATGCTCTATCCCATGACCCTGAAATCCTGACCTGAGCTGGAAGCAAGAGTCAGACGCATATCCAACCGAGCCACCCTGATGTCTCTCTTTATGTAGATGTGTTTAATAGTCATTTGGATGTTTGTCATATTTCCTCTCCGAGGCTATAGACTGTTAATTCCTAGCACATAAAAAGCAATTCTTTTTTTTTTTTAATTAATGATAACCCCTCACTCTTCCTTCTCTTTCCTCCCCCCTCAGCAAAAAGAAGAAAGGAGGGAAATTGCAATAAACATTAAAAATACTTTTCTATTTCTTAAACACCAGTTAATATTAACTAGATTATCTTATTAAAGTAAATCTCACTGAGGTATGACTTATTTCCAAAGCTAACCCCTCTAGAATACATATGTATTTTAAGAGAGCATATTCCCTTGTTATTCTGGTGAATCTCCGCTTAGGGAGGTCGAGTGGGCCACTCTGGGCCATTGTTTGTCACAGAAGAACAGAGGATGATAACTTCAGGCTCCAATTCTGAAGGGCTGTGGATGGTGAGGATGGTCTCACATAAGAATGTATAAATATTGTAACTGAACTTCTGGGTTAAGATGGCTAGCTAGATTTAATTTCACAGATGTTCCTCCTCATGCTTTCTGCTCTTCAGAGGTAGGAAAGCAGAAGGGGAATCTCTCCCAAGTCTACTGCATCTTTTTGGTCACTTGTCCTCAGATTCCTATTAGCATCCCTCCTACTGGTCTGAGCCAGTAGGGTGCCAGGGAGAGGGGGAAGAAGCTTTAGTCTCCCTTTCTCCCTTCTCCAAAGGCTCCATCAGGAATCCTGAAATAGAATGTAATAGAAGGAAAAGTGTGTTGGTTATGCCCATGCATCCTTATGCCCCAACCTCCTGCCCCTCGGCCAGATTGCTGTCCTTAAGCTCCTTTCAGAGCTACCACTTGTCTGAGTAGTTTTAATGCCGGACAATCCTGCTTTGTATGGAGATCTATGACATATGCCCTTCTTCCACCTCTACCCCCTTCACGGTAGGGGGCATGGCAAAGGGTAATTCATTATTCAAGAGGTATTTGCTGCCCACCCCTTACTCTGCCAACCAAGCAGGTGCTGTGGCTACCATGGTGAACAGGATAGACAAAAGACCTGCTCTTGTGGGGCTTACCTTCGTATTGGAGGGACTACAGCAAATGGATTCGGGGCTTAACCCCATGGTATCCAGTCTCAGCTGATGGAGAGAACACTGAGGTGGGAGTCAACCTCAGGTTCCTTGAGTCCATCTGCGCTCTTTAGGTCTCTAGAATGATTAGCTCAACCTCACAGATCAGTTTCTCACTTCTAGACTTGGAAGGCTTTGTGAAATTGACAAAATCAATAGACATTTGAACCCTCTAGATACAAAGTATTCACATGATCGGATCTGGAAGTTTAATTGTGATTATAAAAAGAAATCTGATCGGTTCTGTGTAATAGCAAAAACAGACACACACTCCTCTCTCCCACTCCCCACCCCCATGAAAAAAAAAAACAAACACCCTGGAAAGAATCTGAAGTTAAAATAAAAAGCAGCTGGCAATAGGCCCATCGTGTGTGATGATAATTAGACAAATGTTTTCCAAGTATGGGATGATCTTGTGAAGACAATGGTGAGGAGGAGGGGAAAATCTCAGGAAAGGGAATTTAATAAAGCAGTGATTTCTGCCTGCCTGCAAAGAGTTTAAATGGCACAGGGTGTCACACAATCTCTAATTTGGTACCTTTTATTTTGTTTTCATGCATCCTGGGAAACACGTATTCAGCTGAGAGAGTGAAGAAAAACTTGAGGCTTTGGTTTACAAAAATTAAAGCTATGACTAGGCTTTGGATCAGCGTTGTGTCCCAGGCCTGGAAAGCCTCATCCTTCATTGTCTCAAACCTTTCCTGCCCTGAGGAAAAAGAGCTAAGAGTCTTAAGCTAAAGCAGCTCTTCTGCCATCTGGGGCTCTGACTCTGTTGACCCTCTCCCAAATTATCATAATCCCGAGTCTGGAATGGATATAGATCTGGTGTGGGTGATGGCAGTTGCCTTCTGCTTCTGGGTGGCTTGAGATCTTCTGTGTGGGCCTGGGAGGAGGCCAGGGGCTGCAGCAGAGGGCACACAGGTACCATCAGCAACCTGGCCAGCTCTGTGTGAGGTTTGGGCCTCTCTCTTTCCCTATCCCCATCTCCCAGCCAAATCTTACTCTTTAGAAATTATATGAGACATTTATACCTTGGTATGAATAATAAGGTAGTATGTGAACTCACCTACAGTTATTTACATTTCGAGCTTGGGCTTTGATTGTAGAAAAAAGTAATTTATGCCCATTAAAAGAATTTCAAGTATGTGAATGTGTGGAGGAGGCTTTTGTTGAGAAAGGAAGAAGAAATAAGAAACTACAAGGCCAGATCATCCAGCTTTGAGGAAAAAACGTGGTGGAATCCCTTCAATCTGAGCAAGAGAGGTAGCAGTGTAGAAAGCACGTGGATTAGAGGCAGAAGAAAGATAAATGGTAGAGAGTTTACTTTCCTTTAATAAATGGACCCATCTGCTCTGTGTTTCAAAGGGAGGAAGAACAGATCGCCTAAAATTTCTACAGCATTTATCCTGAACCCTCAGAGTCTCTGACCTCTCCCCTTTTGTCCGCCCTGATTCTATCATAGGTTTGTCTTGTGCCTTGTGTGAAGGCTGGTGGCTGCTCTGTTTGGAACCAGTCTTGGAAATGCTTGCCAATTCAGGCAATTGCAAAGCATGTTAGATGCGCACAGCATATATTATGTCCCTAGTTGATGGGCTTTGGTATTTATTGGTTTGCTTCCAGGGAAACTAAAAAGCAGGGTTTTTTTTTAATTATTTAACTTATTTTTTTATTAACATATAATATATTATTTGTTTCAGGGGTACAGGTCTGTGAATCATCAGTCTTAACACAATTCACAGTGCTCACCATAGCACATACCTTCCCCAATGTCCATCATCCCACCACGCTATCCCTCACCCACCCCCTCTAGCAGCCCTCAGTTTGTTTCCTTATGGTTTGTCTCCCTCCCTGGTCCCACCTTGTTTCATTTTTCCCTCCCTTCTCCCCACGAACCCCTCCCCCACCTCTCAAATTCCTCACGTCAGAGAGATCATATGATAATTGTCTTTCTCTGATTGACTTATTTCGCTTACCATAATACCCTCTAGTTCCATCCACGTCACTGCAAATGGCAAGATTTCATTTAAGAATCAGGTTTTAATTTTAAAGGAAGATTTAAAAAAAAAAACCATTTTCTGATACAAAATCATACATATGCTGTGCAAAAATGCAAACAAATACAGAAAAGCTTTTTAAGAAGTAAAACAAACAAACCAACTCAAAATCTGACCTGAAGGAAGCATTGTTAACAATTAGGAGGACCGTCTCCTAAAGTAAATTTCTGTGCATGTAAAGTAAATACTTATAGCTTGATATCTACAACTTAACCTAAGTCAAATAGGCCACGTGAGCTCCTCCTCCCTGGAACAGGGTCTGCACATCTTTTCATTTCTATGTCAATACATGTAGATGAGTACCACTTTTCTTTTTCTTTCTTTTTTCTTTTTGATGTTCAACATCAACACAAATAAGTGCACAAATCTTATGTCTATAGCGCACAAATTTCACAAAGTGAGCATGCCTAAGCCTATAGCCAGATCAAGAAACAGAACGTCTTCAAACTCTCTTGCCCCCTCCTAGTCACCACTCCTTTCCAAGAGAACCACTGTCCTGATCGCCTGGGATTAGCTATGCCTCCTTTGAATGTCATATAAACTGTATCGTTCAGTGTGATTCTTTCTTTCAGCTTTAATTCAGCATTATATTTGCGAGATTCATCCATATCATGGCGTCTATTGCTTAACCTATCCTCGAGCTATATGGTATTCTATTGAATGCCTGTAACCACACTCTGCCTACCCAGTCTACTTTTTAAAAAGATTTTATTTATTTATTTGAGAGAGAGAGAGAGATAGAGAGGGAGAAGGGAGAGGGGCAAAAGGGGAGGGAGGTAGGAAAAGAGACAAACAGACTCTGCATCAGAGCCTGGAGCCCAGAGCCCTGAGCCCCTGTCTGACATGGGGGGGCTCAGTCTCATGACCCTGAGATCATGACCCAAGTGGAAAGCAAGAGTTGGCTGCTTTTCTGACTGAGCCACCCAGGAGCCCCCACCAGTCTACTTTTGATAGACATTTGGGTAGTTTCTGGTCTGGGAAACTATGAGTTATGAATTATGTAACTATGAATTACATAATTATGAATGGGGCTGCTGTGAACATTCTTCTGCATGTTCTGGGGTGGATATATATACGCATTCTTGTTGGCTCTGTGCAGAGAAGTGGGATCGCTGGCTTGTGGGTAAACATATGTTCCACTTTAGTAGATATTGCTGGATGTGTTATCATATTTAATGGTGAGGCCACGTAGGATTCCATTGTATTCATGCATCACATTTGCTTGTTCATGTAACCAGACTTATATTGGTGGCCATTTACTGTGTTTACAAGTTTTTTTATTACAAATTATAAAGGGACGGAATCAGTGGGAGGTTGGGAGGTGAACTGCTCTCTCCCTGCTTAAATTAGGGCTCAGACCTATCCAAGTTTGTGTAGCTTAGATGATTTTTCACCTGTCATGACATTGTTCTTGCAAGAAAGAATAATTAGCCTTTGTCATTCTCAGTGCAGTAATTTTCATGATTATGAAGAAGAAAACCAAGTTCAGGAGTCAACCTCCAGAATTAGAAACATCAGTCTAGTCTCTAATTCTGTTCATCTGTGGAGACATGAGTGTAATGTCATCTCCATTTGTACTCTTTTCTCCAAGGTGCTGACAGTGACGTCCCAGCTTGAATCTTCATTATTACCTGTGTAAAACCTTGGTAAGGTGATCACTGAGCTTCATGATGCAAATTCCTATCAATGACATGCAATTTAAAATTTTTAGTTTTTTTATAAATGCTAATTCATTCACGTACTTCAAGAACCAAAACAACACAGAAAAGTATGCATTGCAAAGTCTTGCTCCCATTCTGTGCCTCACTACCTTGTTCCCCACTTCACCTGCCTCAGTATGTAACCACTTTTATTAGCCTATTCTCTATCTCTCTAGTGTTCATGCAAATCTAAGTATATTCTTCTTTATCTCATCCTTTTTATGCAAAAGGTAACATGTGATTTGCACTGCTCTGCACCTGCCCTTTTGATTTAACTCTATATTCTGGAGCCTCCTCTATATCAGAGCACAGGGGCAACAAGGATTGGCTGATGTGTTAGGGAAGACATCACACAGTAGCTACAGGGCAGAGAACCTAAAGACATTTGAGCACACACTTGCTACTTTTTAGTTTTTCCCTTCATTAATGTTTTTCAGTTTTCATGTGCACACAGTCTTACTAAAAGCTGGGCCAACCTTCCTCAAAGAAAGGAAAAAGGAACACTTTAGCTGTTTCTTCTTACTTTGATCCAGAAAAATGCTTTTGGGGGCACATTTTCTTACACTGGCTTGCGCTAATCATCCACAGTTGGTCATGACAAAGAGGGTTTATGCCTGCTTTTGGCTTCTTGAGTTACACTCCAGACTCACATATTCATACCACCCCACCTCCCTGAGCTCCTGACCGACATGCTCCAATGTGAGCTGGACATTGCCACCTGACATTTCCACCTGAGCGCCTCGTCTGTGTCTGACACACATCCAGGCTCTGCGACGCAGTGTAGTTGAGGAGATGAGGACGTTCCTGATCTCCTGGAACTCACACTGTAGTTGGAGAGACGTAGACCATAAACAAATAAGCAAACAAGAAGACTTCAGGTAACGCTGAGTGCCTTATGAAAACAAAACATGTAGGGGCGCCTGGGTGGCTCAGTGGGTTAAGCCACTGCCTTTGGCTTGGGTCATGATCTCAGGGTCCTGGGATTAAGCCCCACATCGGGCTCTTTGCTCGGCGGGAAGCCTGCATCTCTCTCTGGCTGCCTCTCTGCCTACTTGTGATCTTTCTCTGTCAAATAAATAAATAAAGTCTCAAAAAAAAAAAAAAGTGAGGAAGGGACAAGAGACAGGTCATTTCAGGTGTGACATCAGGTCAAGAGGGTCTTTTTGAAGAGGTGACGTCCAAACTAAGCCTGCCATGGGAGGAGAGGAATCAGGGAGAAGAATATTTCAGAAAGAGTTGTCTTCCATTTGAATAGGTGAGATGAGGGTGACGTGGTTTAGAGAAAAACAAAGTGGGTATGGCTGGAGATAATGAGCTTGTAGGGAGTAAAATTTATCATCTTTCCTTCCAACTTAACTCGACCCTGACATTTCTCTGACCTTCTTAATGATGACACAAGTCTCCCAGAAGTCCTATCAGGAACCCTTGCAGCCCCACACCCAGTTAATCACAAAGCCTCTACACCAGTCCTTTCCTATTTCCGCTGCCACCACCATATGCCAGCCTCTACTGCCTCCTACTCCTGTGAGGTTCCCCTGAATTTTAAAAAGAAATAAACCATCAAAGCTATTGGAGAGAATGACTGTTTGACAGCAATTAGGCCCAAAGGTTTTGTTTTTGTTTTCACTGCTTTTACATGGTTGTGACCTAGGCAAAACAAAACAAAACAGAACAACCTAAATAATCTCAAGTAATCACTTTGGGACTTTGTGTGTTTTGTTTGGTGGCAGATTGTTTTAATGGAGCGAGGACTGAAAGAGAAGGACAGACAGGGAGTAGGAAGCCCCCAGCCCTTCTAAGGTGAAAAGGACACATTTGGCATCAAGTTGGGAACCTAGGCTTGCATCCCCTGTATCTTCCTGGTTGGCTCTTTGTGAGTATTCTGCAGCAAATGAATTGAAGGCAAGAAAATTGAGTGGTTTTTTTTTTTTTTTTTACGTGATTTTTCTCATGCTATTAGCAATTTCTTATACTTGGTGGGCACTTGGTGGAGGTTTGCTGATTAGATTTTGCTTGTTTGTTCAGTAAATATTTTGCTGAGCACCTACTGTGTGTGAAGAAGTCTCTGTTCCAAAGGTCGGCAATATATCAGTACATGAGACAGACAAAAGGTGCTGTTCTCAGAAGCTTCCTTTATAGCGGAGCTTACATTTTTTAGAACTATTGGAGTAGTTTTAGTTCACTCCTTTCATAAGGGGATGATCCTAGGGAAGTATTTTCTTTACTTCAGTTTTCTTATCTATCGAAAAGTTTGATTAAGGCCTTTGGAGACCACTGATCTAACTCCAGACTCACACCTTATCAGCCACATGTCCTTGTTACTTTCTTTGAGCATTGTTTTTCTCATCTGAAAAATAGACATAATAATGCCTCATTAAAGGTATTGTGAGTAGTAGATAAATTGCACACATATAGTACTGATATACACTGAGTGCTTAATAAATGGCCACCCTTATTATTATGTGTCCTATGGACACAATAAGTATGTATAAAGTACGGTTTCTGTCCCACTGGGGCTCAGTATCTCCTCAGGAGGCCAAACTAAAATGCAAGAAATAATCACTAGCAGTACCCGAGAGGATATAATTAAGTGGTTCAGTAAATTGTAGGGTGTTCACTATAAATGCCATAGGAATTCACAGGAGGAAAAGATGGATTTGGGCTGGTGGAGGGTTGGACTGGTCCCTGGCTTTGCAGGAGAGGCATAAGGGAGGATTCACAGGGTCCTGAGGCCCCAGGCCCGAGGACAAGGCAAGAGAGACCAAGAAGCTGGCTAGACGGGAGGGTAGAGTCCAGTCATAAGGGGTGTGGAAAGGCGGGCAATGGAATTTAGACTTGGTATGTAAAGAGAGAAAACGGACCAGCCTTAGAAACCCCACTCAGGTCAGTCTAGGTCAAGAGAGGAGAGGCAAATGAATCCTCCTCTCCATCGGAGTCCTCACCTTGAGGAGGGAAGGCTGGTTGGGGGGAGGAATGGGGGTGATGGGAGGCTCTTAATTAGGGCTGGTGTGGAGAGATGTGAGACTCTTGACAACTGCCCACCACACCAGTCGGGGATTAAGTTGTGAAAAGCACTTCAAAATAAGCAGTTTATTGTTGTTGTTGTTTTAAATAGGGTCCACGCCCAGCATGGAGCCCAATGAGGGCCTTGAACTCATGACCCTGAGATCGAGGCTTAAGTTGAAATCAAGAGTCGGACACTTAACTGAGCTACCCAGGTGCCCCAGCAGTTCAGTTTCTAATGTTAATTTCAGGGTATAATGTAACCTACAAGTTTTAGCCCAGGAGGATGGCATGTACTATTTGGTTTGCCAGCTAGGGACAGGATGTTATGACAGTTTTTGGCAGGGGCATTCAGAGAACAACTGCAGCCTTTTGCGCCTCTTTCCCACCTCTCTGCTACCTTTCTCAGGGAGCTGATGGTGGTGGTGGGGCTTAGGATGGTGACACTGCTTCTGTACTTAAGGGCCAAGTTCATGGTTTGGCCAGAGGATTCTTTGCTCTCTCTGCTTCCTACTCCCTCCTTCACAAGACATACAATCAGGCATGCCCAACAGTCAAAAGGATCCTTTAAACTCAGCCTTATTTAAGTAAAGAGAGCTCAAAGT
Organism: Mustela erminea; assembly: GCF_009829155.1. Classification (NCBI taxonomy): domain Eukaryota; kingdom Metazoa; phylum Chordata; class Mammalia; order Carnivora; family Mustelidae; genus Mustela; species Mustela erminea. Next base: position 65,498,548 of record NC_045616.1, read on the forward strand.
ATTTCATACACGTAACTCAGTAGCCTTCTTCTAAGCCTGGGAGGGGGTAGGTCACAAAATGAGGTCAGACAATCTGAGAGGGTTGGTTTTATAATAACGGCTGGGAACCTGAGTGGAAAAGCATCGATATATAATAATCCAATTAAGGTATCGGAGTTGGGAAGTCGTGTTCCTGCTTTTCAGATTAAAAAATGAAAGCAGAGAGCAATCAGATAATCTGGATTTGCAATCAGATAATCAGAAAATCCGGCCAAGGGAAAGGCCAGTCCGAGAAGCAGATCGCTGAAATCCTCCAACACATCCTACTACCTGGCTACAGTCTGAGCCAGCTAGGCTGATGAAATAGGTAGGGTGATGAAATCAATCTAATGATTTGGTGGTGGTGGTAAATACATACAACATGAAATTTACCATCCTAACCACTTTCAGTTGTACAGTTTGGCACACTACGTATATTCACTTTGTACAAGCAATCTCCAAAATTCTTTGGATCTGGCAACATGGAAACTCTGTACCCAATTAAACCACAGCTCCCTATTGCCCCCTCCCTGCAGCCCCTGGCAACCAGAATCCCACTTTTTGTTTCTATGAATTTGATCACTCTAGGTATCTCATCCAAGTGTACCCAAACAGTATTAATCTTTTTGTGGCTGGCTTATTTCATTTTGCAGAATGTCCTCAAGTCTCATCCAGAATGTCCTTTGTAAAGGCTGAATAATATTCCTTTGTATGTATTTGCCATATTTGGTTTGCTCATTCAGACATCAATGGACTTCATTTCTTTTTAAGGCAACTATTTTTTTATTCAATGTTTTCTGTAGGCTATGTTTTCACATGGTGAAAGACTCAAACTGTATAAAAGAGTAAATGGTGAGAGTCTCACTCTTGTCCCCAGCCACCTAGCTCCTTTCCTTAAAAGCCACCAGTGCAAATCCTTTCTTCGAGATCTTCCAATATTGTTTATACATATACATGCTAATGGTAGCACCTAAACACACTGTTCTGCAACTTACTTTTTTGACTTGACAGCATTTCTTGAAGATATTTACACACATGGAAAGAATACACACACATGCATACAACAGCACACGCACCTGGTATTGGCATAAATGTGGATAGCTGAATGAGAGAAGGGGACTAGGACCCTGACAGTCCCTTATGGCCGTGCACACAGTAGGAGCTTCTTAGGTATTCCTAGGGCATCTGACTCAGTCTTCCTAACTACCCTGCTGGCTATTATGTTGCCTAGTCTGTCATCAAAATTCAAGAGAGGCAAAGGAACTTTGTCGAGGTGACAGAGCTACTCGAGAGGAGGGGTCTGGTTTTAAAGTTGGTGCCATGCCGCAGCAACTTCTTGCTACATATGTCTCCAAAGGCAAGGGAAACAAAGGCAAAAATGAACTATTGGGACCTCGTCAAGATAAAAAGCTTTTGCACAGCAAGGAAATAGTCGACAAAACTAAAATATAACTGACAGAATGGATGAAGATATTTGCAAATGACATATCAGATAAAGGGCTAGTATTCAAAATCAATAAAGAATTTAGCAAACTCAACACCCAAAGAACAAATAGTCCAAACAAGAAACGGGCGGAAGACATGAACAGACATTTCTGCAAAGAAGACATCCAAATGGCCAACAGACACATGCAAAAATGCTCCACATCACTTGGCATCAGGGAAATACAAATCAAAACCATAGTGAGATACCACCTCACACCAGTGAGAATGGCTAAAATTAACCAGTCAGGAAATGATAGGTGTTGGCGAGGATGCAGAGAAAGGGGAACCCTCCTAACTATTGGTGGGAATGCAAGCTGGTGCAGCCACTCTGGAAAACATTATGGAGCTTCCTCAAAAGGCTGGAAATTGGTATGACCCAGCAATTGTGCTACTGGGTATTTAGCCCAAAGATACAAATGTAGTAATCTGAAGGGGCACCTGCACCTGAATGTTCATAGCAGCAATGTCCACAATAGCCAAACTATGGAAGGAGCCCAGATGTCCATCGACAGATGAATGGATAATGAAGATGTGGTACATACACACACACACAATGGAATACCACTCAGCCATCAAAAAATGAGCCTGGTGGTGGGTATTAAGGAGGGCACCTATTGCATGGAGCACTGGGTGTGGTGCATAAACAATGAATCTTGGAACACTGAAAAAAAATTTTAAAAAAAGCATTCAAGCTCACTATTTTAATCCTGGAGATATATTCAGTTATATAATCTTCACAGTAACCCTGTACAAAAGGTGCTATTTTTATAACCTTTCTGTGAAGAAAAATGGAGGCACAACATGGTTAAGGAAGTTGTTCAGTCACCCAGCGGTAGGGCCCAGATTCAAAACTATGCACTTTGCCTTCAGAGTCTATGCTCTTAACCATTCTGAATGGAATGGAAGCCCTGTAGAGGCCACAGCCCCATGTACTCGCCATCACCCAGGGGCCCCAGCACACTGTCGGAATCTCGCATCACCCCAATACAACAGTGGGTGGTAGGATGGCTGCGTCAGAACCACCTTCCAACCAGTTCCAGTTAGAACCCCTTATGGGTTTCATGGTCCAGGCCACTTTGAGGTGCAGACCCTATCTGTCTTCTCCTCACCATCTTCCCCTTTGTGCCACGGGAATTTTCCTTCTGCAGGGAGGGAAGATGAGCCTCGGGCTCTTTCTCCGAGGGACTGTTGGTGCTTCAGCTTGCTCTCCAGGAAAGATGTGCTCGGAGCTGTGCAAATCCACATCATCTGCCTCTGGAAGTGGTCACCACCCCGAGGGTGACCAAGCAGACAGGTTTTCCCAGGGTCCAGGTTATCCTGGGGTGGGTGTGGGGGTGGTGGGCCAGGGAACTATTCCCATAGCCTTGGGCGGGGGTGGGGAAGCAGGAATTTAGCTTCACAAACAGATGGGGATTTACACAGTAAATGACTGCCCTTTCACTCACTTGGGTTTCTGAGGAAGGAGGTTAAGGAAGAGAGAGGCAAACAAGAGATGGACCTCCTGAGGCAACATGAATTAAGCCTTGGGTAAAAGAAGAAGCTTCTGCCCAGCAACTTCTCCCAAGGCATTTGGGCTTTGATTTGTATCAAGTCAGAGACTAGTGCTGGGAGTGTTGTTGTTGTATTAAGATTTTATTTATTTATTTATTTATTTATTTGAGAGAGAGAGAATGAAGGGAGAGAGAGCTCCCTACTGAGCAGAGATCCTGATGTGGGGCTCGATCCCAGGTCTGATCCTGAGACCAGGAGCAGAGCTGAAGGAGGATGCTTAACTGACTGAGCCACGTAGGCAGCTGCTGGGAGTGTTTTAACTCTCACGTGGAAGCAGGTCATGGCATTCTACTGTCATGCAGGCGAAAACCAGCCCTAAACACTGCACCGAGCACACCGAACTTCTCATTTAGCCACTTAATGCTGGGGCTGGCCCAGTCACTCCTGCACACCCCAGTTCTCTCAGAATTGAGTCAGGGCAATTTATGCCATGTTAGAAGTAAAGAGGCTGCTTTTAGTTATCACTCTGTTGGCCTCCTGCGGGGTGGCCAGCTGGTGGAACGCCCGGGTGGGCTGCTCAGGTTTTCGCACTGATTTGCAAAGGCTCCCACTGATCCAAATGTCATAGCTGGTCTGGAATTCGAAGTTGAAATTCCTGGATTCGGGTCAACTCTCTTGTGCAAACCAAACCTGATGACAGTCTCCACAGAATGAGTAAGTATGAGCTCTGATTCTAAAATGACATGACAGGTCTTCAAACAAAGAAATCAGAACTCACATAGCTGCAATGGTCACCTGTGAGGTCGACACCGACATTTTTCTTGCTCAGAACCATTTCGGACTCTTTCTCTGCCAACTCCAGAATGTACAGTACGTTCTTTTTGCAAGCCTGAGAAGTACCAAAGGCTTGTTTTTCTGAAGGTGAGCTTAAATGTTGGAAAATGTCAAAAGTAATCCAGAGCCAAGTTTGGTGAATCAGGCCAGTAATCAAGGTGGGTAATACTGTTTGATATTTGAAGCCAGAAGGCATAATTATGAAGTCATGTGTCTAATGTCCTTCCTGGACTAACCCTGAAGACCTCTGAAAAGAAGAAGATGAGCTGTTTTCAGCTGTCACAGCTTCCCACGTTACTGATACCAACCTTGGAGGGCCATTGTTTACTTGGCTAACTAGGTTGTGAATTATTTATATTTCTTCTTTTTTAAATCAATCTTCTTAGTTGAAATCATACGCATTTATATAAAAACTCCTCCTCTTAAATAACCATGTGATTTTTTGTTGGCATATAAGCTTATTACCTAGCGCTGTTTTTCCTGTATTTATCATAAGCCATTAATTTATTTCAATAGCCCCTACCATTGCTCCTGAGTTTTTCTTGGCAGCAGTCCAGTTCCTGAATGTACTGCCGAGCAAGGAGCAAGTAGTTTATCATAACAAGGGGCTGGGATTATTGTTGAGAAAAGCAGAGGGAGGTCACATCTGCACCGCTGCTCAGGCCAACTGAGGTGCAGACGAGAAGATGGAATTTGCTTTGGGCTTCTTTTCTGTCTAGTGCAGGCTTTCAGGGGCTGTCACCCTGTGCTGCTCCATTCACGGTTGTTTCCTGAGTCCTCACCTGGGCCTGCTGTTAGACTGGACACCTCAGAAGTTTTAACCAGAAGGGGAACTAGGCTGTCACCCTCAAGGGAAGGGGAAGAAAAGGCAAGTGCCATGAAGGAGCTGCGGAAGATGCCACAGCGTTATCTGAAGGGAGAGATCCGACAGGGGAGATGGTAGAAGGGGCCCTGAAGGAAGTGACTTGTGAGACCCAGCTGGCAGGGGCGGAATCCCTGGCCCCCCTGCCCTTCCTCTGGGAGGGAGAGCTCAGCACCCCCACCCTCCCCGCCAAGCCCTGACAGCTGGGCCAGGTCTTCGTCTGGGATTACAGCATTAGGTGAGAAGTTAATCACAAACATGAATCAGCCTTGTTGCTTCCTTCTCTGCTGGGCTCCTGAGCTCTTCAGGGGGAGGGGGGTGTTGTGGGCAGGGCTCCTGGCTGTATGTGCAGGAAGTCACACTGGGGGGAAACAGGAAGCCAGCCGGTTCTCACCAGGGCCCAGCCATTACCTGTGTCTGAGATTCCGGGGGGATTGACGACGATCTGGAGGGCAAGAATCCCCTCGGCATGGCTGCCAGGAAGGACTGATTCATGACCCAGCTGACTTACTCAGTTCCACCCAGACTGTGCTCACCAGGCACTCTTACATTTTGAGCCTCCCACCCCACGCCAGCTCTGCAGTTCTGCCCAGACTGCACTACACCTAGGTCAGAAACCTTTTTAGCTTGGGTTGCTGTTCTTTCTATTTTCTCCCAGGCCTGGTGGTCAGTTTATAGAGAAAACCCACTTCTGGTCCAAACCAGCAGGACCGGGTTAAGCCCAGGGTTTCTGCCAAAAGCGCCTCCCTCCCCAACCCACTTTAGGAATGTCCCACACCCTCAGGGACCCGACGTTCCCTCACATTCTTACTGCTTCAGCCCTAGACACCCCTCTTACAGCCCGAGATTGGTAGGGTGGTTGTCACTATGAAGACTGGTGACAGCGTCAGTGTCCTTTGTCTGAAACCCTCTGGCCCTCTGTTTATAGATTTGATAAATGCCGCTGGTGGTTGTCTCCATGCTGACCCCACAGGGCAGTCATTTAGTGAATGCTATGCTTGGCTCAGAGTCATGCCATCACGAAATATTTTCCTTCCTTCTGAATTCTGTTTGCAAAACTCTCTGTGGCCAGCAGGTCTTTACAAAGAAAAGGCTTCCGTGTCATCAGAGGGAAGTTCTCCTCACCAGAATCTTAATAAATCTCAGTAGGTAGCTCGGACTGCGAAATATTTCATTTCTTTGTTTCTTTCATTTAAAAGACATTAAAATTACTGCATACACATAATTAATCAGAAATCTTTAGCGACTTTGACTTCATAGGTCATTACACGAGCCTACAAGCGTTCAAGAAATTCTGTTTAGCTCTGAGTTTGAGTGTCCCATCTATTTATGTAGCAAAAGGAGTCTGATTCTTTCTTTTCTTCCGCCCCAAGCAAGTTTCATCTGGGAAACTAGGCACTAGGGAGTGCTAGAACCAACAGGGTTTCCCACTATCAAAACCTAAAGCAAATCAGTCTCACCACTGGCATCAAAATGAAAGTGGGTTTTGGCAGTTTGATCCAGAAAGAAGAACTTGCAAAGGGGGTGGGATGGTCCAGAATACAGAGAGATGGACTGATCAAGATGGATTGGGGGAGGACTGAGAAGGAAGGGGAGGAGCATGCGGGAATGCGGGAAAGGCATGAAAAGCATTTGAGGAGCTGTTCTCCCTTCCCATGAATTGAGTGGCCTCAGGAAAGGGTCAAGATAATGTGTGTGACCAGATACTGGTGTGTCCTTTCAGCCTGGACAAACATACACCAGGGGTTATGCACACACCACACCCCCAAAGTCAAAGTCACTTGTTATCAACAAAGCCCACACTCACATCTGGACAAAGGCAGAAAGATCACACATAGACACCCATGCACACCCTCACCTGAGACATGAATAAACAAGCACGCTGTCCAAAGCTGTCACCTCCATCTGTAACAGACCATAGGGGTCTCCCCCTCAGGCTTCTTCCAGTGTCTTTCAGAGCAAACTGTTTTCTCTTCTCCGATCTCTGTTTTGAATTTCAACACTATTGAACACATTAGCAGACCAGCTCAGGCTGGTTTGCCAAGCTGTGGGGTTGTCATCCTTTGATGGAGAAGGGGCTTGGTGGCCAGGAGAGCTAATGGAGTGGGTATGGAGATTGGGTGGAGGATTTGGGGGATCAGCCCATACTTGTGAAAGTCTCGACCTCATGAGCCCAAGGCCAACCTCAGGAACCCAATCCAGGAAGTTCCCCCTGGAAGCTGGCCCCCTTGTGCTGTAGTTGCCTCCATCTCAGCGCTGGGCAAGCTGGCTGGGCACACTTGGTAATGATGTTGGATGGAGCGGTCATATGGTTGTGAGAGTTTCCAACTTCCAGATGAGACTTGAGAAGAGGCCCCTGGGAAATTGAGGTCATGCTAGATTCTTCAAAAGCCCTGTGGCTTGGCCAACTTCTAACCCAAATTCTTCTTATTCCTGCCCACTTGAGAGCCCCCAGAAGGGTCCCCAGAATGAAGCCTGCCTCACGGACAGTGAGTGATTTCATATTTTTCAACAGCTGAGGAATTCCAGCCAAGATGTAACTGTCTTTCCAGGTAAATTAAAGAGAGTTTTTTTTTTTTGGAAATGTATCAGTGTTCCATCATACTGATTCAAGGGAAACAATTAGTCTGTTAATTGTGAAGGATGGTTTTTAAAAATAGTAATGGACATTTCCTTTCAGAAAACAGAAGTAACTTTTAGGAATTTTTTAGCCAGTTTTCCAAACACTTCCCACTTATTCACCTGGTCTTTAGAAAAGTACACATTTAAGTGCCCTCATTTACAGCAAACTAGATACACGACGCCCCCCCCCCCCCGTCCCCCCTTGAAGGATTGGTGGCGTAGTGAGCCAACACGTCTTAAAGATTCATATTTAAGGAAATGTCCGAGTGGGGTAAATGGTATGCTGTACACAGCCTGCGAGCAGCTTTTATCATCATTCTGCCCATCCAGGAACTGGTCAGTAATGGGAGAGGAGCAGCATTCCACATGTGGGGAATCAGAGGCCTTTGCAGAGAAGCCAAAGTGCTTATCCACCAAGGTAGTGATCTGGTGCCAGTAACTGAAAGGAGACCTCAGCCCTGAAAAAATGTTGCAGAATATTTGGTACAAAAGGGAATTGCTAATGGACCTATCACCCGCAGCAGACCCAGCACTTTTTCAGATGCATGAGATGCAACTGGAATAGCGCAGAGCTCCATCAGCATCCAAAATTTACAACCCAATCAATCCGTTCCATGTGTTCTTGCAATTGGAAGAGATGTTTTGTGTGTTTCAATGTAGAAAAAGAGAGCTCAAAGACACAGGAAAGAGGATGAGCAATGGCGAAAGATTCATGAAGAGGCAGGAAGCTAGAATCAAGAACAAGCACAGGGACTGGTCATAAACAACGGGAAGGCGGCTTGTTTGACTGTCCCACGAGGGGAGCTGGAAAGCAAAGGCCAGCTGCCAGTGAGCTGGTAGATCTGGAAGGAGTAGAGGATTTGGAGGCTGTACGCCATCACATCCACTTCTGTGTGCAGGCAAGAGTTCTAGATTCCCTGAGTGTTTTTGTAAGTGCAGAACTGGGACTTCGCAAGGGGGAAAGGACAATGGTGAGCCGTCCGGGTCCTGAAAGGAGCAGGGTGATAGGACAAATTCCTTATATTTGAATATTGAGGGCTTTTTGGGTTTGTTTTTTTGTTTTTATTTTCAAAACTTTTGACTTTGGAGTGCTTAGAGTTAATCAGAGAAGCTGAAAACCGTTCTGGGTATGTCATCTCATGGATTGCCCAGAGAAGACAGGTTGAGCAGATTCTGGGGGAAGAGCCCCCAGTCCAGGGAAGTCTCTAGGGGCTGTGAGGAGCAATCAGCCTGGGTCTGGGTGTAATGCCTCATGCTCAGTCAGGACAGATGCCAGGGGGAGCTGCTGCCTAACACATACTGTGTCCTACCGGAAACATCCCTTCAGTGTGAGTATGCAAATGACGCCCTTCCTCTATCAGTTTCAGAATGAAATGGAATATACCCAGTTTGTTTCAAATGAGAGCTCCTTGCACTTGGGGTTTATTTTTACACTGCTTCTTACAGACCTGGCCCTGAGCAGTCACATAATAAAAACTCACCAAATGAATAAATGAATCACTGCCTAACTCAGTTAAGTTCTTGTAGAGTAGAAATGGGTAAATAACTTGGAAATGACTGGAAGTTCATTGATTCAGTCCTTTGAGATTAAAGGGTTAATTTCATGTTTAAATTAAGGACTTTAAACCCTTAACTCCATCACACATGGCCTGTTAACGTCTTGCTTACATAGCCTTTCAGATAGTTTTTTTCTATGCATATATGCTTTTCTTCTTCCCGTTATACAGGAATAGAATCGAACAGCACATTTTATCCTGTGAACTGCTGTTTTTCTCTTAGCAGTACATGGTAGACATTCTTTTCCAACGTCAGTAGTTTTTTTAGTTTTCAGTACTAGGTAGTGATAGTGGATGATGTGGGTAGTGTCAGACCACTACCCAAGTTGAGTATGTGATACTAAGAGAAGGGGAACTCTGGGAGACGTGCATTTAAAGGGCAGGAAGAAGAAGTAGGACTTATAAGGCACTGGAGAGTGGGCCAACAAAAGGAGAAAAAAGCATGAAGAAATAGATCACAGAAGTAAAGAAGGAGAAAATTTCAAAGAAGAGGGAGAGGCCAGGGGCCCATATGCTGCTGAGAGATTTCAGAAATCAAGGGTTAGCAAAAGGGAAGTTACTCACTTGATACTTTCCCACTGCCTCAGTTCCCTCATGTTATGAAATGAGGATAGAGATTCTTGCTCTACCAGCTGGACAAGAGCATTCCTTGTGATGGTGTGAAGTTTGTGCTTTGAAAGAGTATTCATTAGAATTGCATTTCACAGCATTTAAGAGAAATCAAAATACAAGGTCTTAACCAAATGGATTTAATTTTATTTAGTTGAGAGTTTATTTTTAAGGCAAGCAGTCAAGAGCTGTTACAAATGTTCAAGGTAGATATATCAAGGACCTGTAGACCGTTGGCTGCTTATCCACCACTCTTTGTTTGAGGGCTTCATCCTCATGGTTGCAAGGTGGCTGCTTTGCCTCCAGCTATCATTCTAAGAAGAGGACATGCAACTTTTCGATGATATTATCTGTCTGTCTGTGTTAATCAGAAGCCCCATCCTGTTGACTTCACTTACAGGTCATTAGCTACAACAGGGTCACATGGCTGCTCCAGGGTGTGGGGGAGACTGGAAATGTGAGTATTTTCACCTGAGCATATTGCCAACCATTGCTTCTGGCAAGAAAAGAAAACATGGGTACTGGGGAAGCAATAAGCAGTATCTTCTGTGAACATAACAGCATGCAGCCCTCTTAGATTTATTACTTTTCTTTGTGAGAGACAAAAATATTAAAGCAATCCATTTGATTTTAATTCTAACAGGAAGTAAAGAATAAATCATCCTTAGCCCAGGGCTAGTTTTCCCTCATAAAGCAGGGGCCGTTAGAGGGATCCATGTCCCCTAAACCTCTGTGTTCCAGCCCTTTTGGTTTTACTGACAGGCCCCTCATATTTCTTAAAATTAAATTCCACCTTGCAAAAGTAGTTGGAAAAATCTGAACACAGCAAGTTGCTGGGAGACCCAAGGGGCTTTATTGGGCGAGCTGCCTGGGGCCTGCGTGGCTGAATTTTTCTCTCCTGATGACAGACATGCCCAAAACCTGTTTAATCTCCAAAGCTCTGCGGAGGTGGGCAGAGTTTCGGCTCCTGGTGGAGGGAGAGACCCCATCACAGGCCACAGCACGTTCTGCAGGAGGGCAGCTGCCACTTCTCTGAGGTAAAAAGAGAAGCTGAACTGCTGAAGCAGAGAAGTTTTCCCACTTTCCTTTCCTGCTAGAGCAGCTCGGTTCTCTCCGAGAACCCCCTCACCAGGGTCAGGCTTTCTCTCCTTCCCCGGGGGTGGCTGTTCTCTAACCAGCGAGCTGCTCTGAGAAGGGGCCTGTGAGGCAACGTGTAGGTGCTAGGATGGCTCTGCTCTCCCCGCAAGCCCGGGCCCTGTTTCTGCCCGGTTTCCCCGCCCCCACACTGCGGGAATGATGCGGCTGCTGGCGGACCCGACCAGCGTCTGCCAGACGCCCACGGCTCGTGGAGAAGAGCAAGTGCTTTCTGGGACTGGGCCCCACGCAAGGGTAGCCGAGCAGGGCTCCGTCAGCGCGCCAGACCAAGGCTGCGGGGAGCAGAACCGGATTATTGGAAGAGGACCGTGTGTGCCCGCCCGTGGTTGGACACCAGCAAGAGACAGAGTCGCTTAGTGGGGATCTTCATTCCCCTGCGGCCTTCCCTGCCCCTGCCTGGCACCCTCCAGCTGGAGATGAAGGATGGCTCTGGGGAAATTCCATTCTGTAATTCATTTAAGCGGGATCAGCAGAACTCCTGCCCTGGAAGATTCGGACCAGAGCACCAGGCGTTGGGAATCTCCATGGGGTCTCGCAGGTCCACGGGAGACAGGGAAGAAAGACCAGGCGTCAGGCAATGTGGGATGCAGCCAGCCGGCTCTATCACCAAAAAGCCACCAGACCTGAGTAAGTGACTTCATCTTGGTCTCTCATTTGGGAAGTGATTTGTGTTTTGTAGGGCCCTGAGGACTGCAAAGGTTTTTAGAGTTTCCAGACATTTGATTTAAATTGCATTAAATTTTCCCTCAGTCATATTCATATATATATATATATATATATATATATATATGAATACCTATTCATATATATATATATGATACAATCAAATATGACTGCCAAATTTTAACCCACTAAAGATAGCCTATGTGTTCATTATAATGCCTTACAAGCACCTCTTCGTGGGTATACCTTGGAATCTGTCTTGCCCTCTGTGTAATGGAAGAGTATCCTGAGGTTGCAAGGAAAGTTATCTTAAAAAAAACACACACACACACACAAAAAAAACAAAAATCACTGGGTGATGGACATTGGGGAGGGTATGTGCTATGGTGAGTGATGTGAATTGTGTTAAGACTGATGATTCACAGACCTGTACCCCTGAAACAAATAAAACATTATAGGTTAATAAAAAACAAACAAACAAACAAAAAACCAACTGTTACCATGTGTAACTACTTATCTGAATGAAGGTTTTTTTTTTCTTCTCAATATTGTGCCACCAACTAGTCCAGGTGTAGACTGGATACAGAGGCACATGTGACTCTATCCACCTAACTTCATTTTGAGGATTATTATACTTGTTGAATAACCTGTAATTTAACTTCTTTTTAACTTCAAAATGCATTCGTCTGAATAAAATGCTGCTCTTATTTTCTGTGTAGGTATTCTAATATGGTTAGTTTACTAAACAGTTTGAAGATCATTAGAGCAGGGGCTCCTGGGTGACTTAGTCCATTGAGCATCTGCCTTTGGCTCAGGTAATGATCCCAGGGTCCAGGGATCGAGTCCCACATCGGACTCCCTGCTTTTGGCAGGAGCCTATTTCTCCTTCTCCTCCCTGCTTGTACTTTTTCTCACTGTCTTTGTCACTATTGCTCCCTCTCTGTCAAATAAATAAATAAATCTTTAAAAAAAAATCATTAGAACAGAGATTTCAGAAAGGGCCTATTCCTTTCTGAGTTTTGGTGACTGAGTACCCAGCTGTGAGTAAGGCGGTCACCCGGACAGGGTCCTGCAGGACACAGGCAGCAGTGGGTAGAAGAGGTTGGGGAGCTGCTAGGTAATGAAATCCTGCACATATCAAAGGCTCAATAACTATTTGCTCACTGGCAGAGCCAAGCCTTGGAAGGGGAAGTTCTAGATTGCTGGAGATTCAGGAGGCTACAAAGATTCTTTGGGCACCGGCAAAGACGAGACTGTGGCCTAGACAGGGAGTGAGCATTACACTGGTTGCTGAAAAGGGCTTATGGGGTAGAGGGTGCAAAGTGTTGAAAGAACAGAAACTTTGGGACTTTTCGAAGAGAAACCTCCCAGTGGGTAAAGCTTGGTCCTTAATCCTTGCCGTTGGTCTTAGAAAATCGTCTGTGTAGGACTTCAGGCAGACTTCCTGTCTGTTCGGCTTGGAAAACCCAGCTGCCTACTGCCAGAGTATTTGATTCCCCTGCCCTGGGAACTGCAGAGAGCACAAACAATCCCCTGTCACTGCCCCTTCATTCCCAGAGCAGGCAGTTGTTCTCATACTATATAGGAATGATCTGGAGAACTTGTCAACCTCCGGATTTCTGCTTCTTCCCTCACTCAGAGATTCTGATTTAGGCCTGAGAATTTTCATTTCTCACAAGCTTTCAAGGAGGACAAATACTGCTGATCCCTGACCAGCACCAAGTAGCACTGGTCTAAATATTAATGAGACAGTCACTACCTCCTCAGCGTCTTCAGGGGGCCACAGAAGACGAAAAAGAAGGCTTCTTTCATCATCATGATCAGCTGGAGACTTAAAGAGAAATCTTCAGTTGGGATCCACAGAGCTTGGAGGAGAGAAATCACAGGGACATGGAGGAATATGGCAGGGTCCTGGCCTTTGACCTATATTCCATATAGTTGTCTCTTCCAGAGAACAAAATGAAGGTAAAAAGTCAAGAGCCAACTCTTGCAAAATGAGCATAACAAGTGAGAGAGAAAGCACCAGTGCTTGCAAAGCGTTTTCAAGGCTGGGGCTAACAGGCCATGGTCATCTGAGCAGCGCGATGAGGCACTTTCATGGAAATTCTATTGAGAGGAGAAGCATTCAAGAGACGCCAAGGGCGGGGTGACTGGGTGGCTCAGTGGGTTAGGCCATTGCCTTCAGCTCAGGTCATGATCTCAGGGTCCTGGGATCCAGTAGCACATCAGGCTCTCTGCTCAGCAGGGAGTCTGCTTCCCTCTTTCTCTCTCTGCCTCCATCTCTGCCTACTTGTGATCTCTGCCAAATAAATAAATAAAATCTTAAAAAAAAAAAAAAAGATGCCAAAGTCAAATCTCACCCACTGGTTGCAAAGAGAGCCAGGATTTGTCTAGTCACAGACCGCTGGCTCCCTCCATTTTCTTTATACTTCCCTTATTGTTCCCACAGTGAATACGTTTCTCTGGCCAAAGAGTTTTGCCATGATGTCCCCCCTGTCCCCATCATTGGTTTAAAAAGGTATGTTAAGGGCGTAACGGGATTACAGAAGCAGCTACTATCCCTTTGATAGAGCAGCTGAGGAGGAAAAGGCTCAGGAAAGATCTTTTGCCAACAGGGTGGTGAGTGTAGCTCTGTCATTTTCAAATTTGCTTCTAAAGTCCCATACTCAACTTTTTGAAAGAGACAAACAAATGTCCTACAGTGAAGGGTGCTGTGTGTTGTGGCTACAGTTGGGGAAATCATATGACTCATTTGTATGAACTTATTAAAATATTTTCTTTCTCTTGTAATGTAGCCATAAGTGTTAATTAAAGCATCAAAGTCTATGTATTTGGACCTATAAAATTTTCATAACCAGCCAAAGCAAAAGGAAAAACTATTGGGCATTTGGAACTTTAAAAATGCATTTTTGAAGTGACCCTATTAGAATCGAATATTTTTTTTTCTTTAGCAAAGCTGGACTCCAAAAAGGAAAACAAAGACTTAGACCTAAACCAAATTGCTTTTAAGAATTATCCTGTGGCAGGGTGCTTGGGTGGCTCAGTGAGTTAAAGCCTCTGCCTTCTGCTCAGACCGAGCCCCACATCAGGCTCTCTGCTCCACGGGAAGCCTGCTTCCTCCTCTCTCTCTCTGCCTGCCTCTCTGCCTACTTGTGATCTCTGTCTGTCAAATAAATAAATAATTAAGAAAAAAAAAGAATAATTATCCTGTGGCAAGGTTATTTATTTTACGTGGAAGAACCAACCTAGAAAGTATTTGCAGAGTGACCCATATTTACATACGGTAGAGATAGTACTCAATTTTTAAAAAAGATAGCACAAAACTCTTGTAAAATCAATGTTAGGAACTAAGAATACATTTTCTTGTAGAAAAAAAATGGTTATACATAGTGGAAAAAATGCTAGGATGGGCACACATAAGGCTAGACAGCCCGTGATGAAGCTGAAAAGTGGGCCAAAGGATAATCACTTGGTTTATAGAGACTGACCTTATGAACAGGGACTATGGGGACAAGAGACTAGCAGAGAAAAGTGACACTTCCACCTCTGCTGATGCCTGAGTGTTGGAAATCGGATGTTTTATTTCTTCAAATAAATCTATTTTTCTTGAGTATCCTGTATGCCACACAGCATGCTGGGTGAAGGGATTTAATGAATAAGACTGATAGATCCCTGCCCTTGGGAACAAATATTTTCATGGGCAAGATAGATGATATTATAAAGCATTACAGGTGGGAGCTTCTGAAATCATTGGAGCACCTGACTCAGACATGAGGTATGAAGGAAGGCTTCCCAGAAGAGTGAACTCTAACATGAGACCTCAAGGACAAATAAATGGTCAGCTAAGTGAAGGGCTCAGAGGGTCAAGGGGGAAAGGGGGCTCAATAACTAGAGGAATCTGTGTGGACAGAGTCCCCAGGACATGAGACATCAGGCTGGCAGCAGTAGGAGGATAATGTGGTGGGTTCCATTTTGGAAATGTTGACTAACAGATCTGTGAGATGTCAGTTGTCCTGTAGACAGCTGGTTAGGAGCATGCAGTTCAGGAGGGTGGCCTGGGCTGAGAGTACAGACATGGGAGTCATCTGCCTGTGGATACGGAGAGGGGAGCCAGTTGTCCAGGAAGAATAGGACCAAAGAAGCCAAGAAAAAGATCCAGGAAAACAGGAAAAGGTTACCAGGGTCAAGGGCTTTAGAAAGGTCATATAAGCCACGAACAAAAGTTTCCGGTGCATTTCATCATGATATCACTAGTGATTTGGATAAGAGCAGTTTCATCGTGGGGAGGTGCATTGTGGGGAGGTGAGCAGAAGAGCAGTGAAGAGGAGAGGAAAGAGTAGAAGGTAAGGACATAGAAGGAAGAAGTGCAAACAACTCTTTCCCAAAGTCTGAGAGGGGGGCAAAGCTGCAGTGGGTGGTGGGTTTAAGGAGAGTACTTTTTGTTTGTTTAGATGGCGAAACAGATTAAATGAGCCAGTGAAGGAAGAGGTTGAAGATGCTGAGACAGCGGGAAGGAGCTAGAGTGAGGTCTCTTAGGAAGGCAGTGGAGGTGAAATCCAGCAGGCAGAGGACCTAGTCCCAGATGGAAGGATGGCGGAAGATGTGGGCACTTCAGGACTGTGCGGGGCAGGGGGTGAGAATGCGGGAGGAGCTGTGGAACTGGTGAGGGAAAGCAAAATGGAAGGAGGAGGCTGGTTCTGAGGTTTGAGGAAAAGGGGAGTCTCTTCAAATCCCTTTGGTGTCTCTTTCCCCAGCCCCCTGGGGTCAGAGTGCCCACCTGCTGCCTTTATCTTCAAGCTTTGTCCTTCCATCCTTACCTGTCCCTTAGCTCCCTTTACAGATCATCATTTCAGCTTCTCAGTCTGGCTTACGAGGTGTCAGAGAGGAAGCAATTAGATTTAACAAATTTATGCTCAAGTCAGAATGACAGACGGCTCATAACCCTATTTGAGGCATTTGCAGTTCTGTAGAAAGGATCTTGTTCACCTAAATAAACCTCATATTCAAGGGTTTTTGAATAGAGGAATAAATGCAGTGAATGGTTTTAGGCAGCGGGCCAGGATAACTATCTGGAGTCTGCTTCCAAAGGTACCTTTTATCGGCAAAGCCATCTCAAGGACAAATGCCAAGGAAACAGAAAAGTCTGTGGAGGAGACTTTGTGCAGACATCTTCTGGATGTGGACGGAACAAGATGCCCGGAGCACGTTTTTGCCTGCTCTCCCAGCTCGACCTCTTCCAGGCACTGGAATGTCCCAGAGTCTGGAGATCGTGGCTCCAGAAACAACCAATCCAGTGAAAGCTGGCGAGCATGGTGAGCCTGGCTTCCACACAGCACAGCAGCTCCCACCGCGTTAGGTGGCACACATAAGGTATAAAACAATGTGCTGGTGAGAGTTAGAATTGACCTCCCAGACGGTGCCCAGAGATGACCATGGTAGCAATTTGCAATAGGTCAGCGCGAAAGTGCCCTTTATTTCATCCGTCTGTTATTGCAGCCTCTTACATTGGAACTATTCAAATGTGTTAGGCCTGAGAAGTCTTTTTACCTATCTGTGAGCTGTATTCAAAAAGGCTCCCTGTTCGTTGGGCCCCAGGGGTGCATTAACACACATAAAATCTCTACTTTTAAGAACCCTGACGTCTATTAGCTTATGTGCTCAGATGTGGAGTTAAAGATCTTTGCGGTGTGAATCAGAAACCAGTTTTTAAAAATTGTTTTTTTGTGTGTGTGTATGTGTGTATGTGTGTGTGTGTAGGGAAAACATGCTCATTGTAGGGAGCCTGGAAAACACAAAAAATTCCCAAACACAAAATGAAAGTTATCTATGGTTCCGGGTCCCAGGAATCATCACAGGAGCCTCTTTTGATCTGTTTCATTTTAGTCTTTTACGTCTTTGTGTCTGTCTTTCTGTGTCTCCGTGTCTCTCTCTGGCACCCTTTCTCCTTCATTAGGGATTGTATCTCTATATAATTGTGTATCCTGCCTTTCACTTAACTAAATCAGGAAATGTAAAAGCAGTAACAGAACCTCTTTATTTCCACATTTTCTCCTTGATTTCTGTCTGCCTCTTTCCCTGCCCCTTTGCCAGTATGTCTTTATTTTGGAGTATTTCCATTTTTATCAAAGTTGAATTCAAAATGTAAAACAGTTTATGCTTTCTGAGTTTTATTTCCTCCGTACACTTGTTAAAATAGACCAGTAAAAAGAACAGTTTTCCAGATTATGATAGATCCCCCTCCAACTATATAACTGGTCCAATTTAGAGTCTTAGGATAATGATCTGTCACCATATGTGGGTTATAACTTGAGGTTTGCGTAAAAATGTGTCTTGGATTAAGTGACTTTGCCGCAATACCGGCTCACTGGTTTGTTTCGAGGAGGTTAAATATGCCTGACTTTTGTCTGATGCAGCCAGTGGTGATTTCTGATGAAGGCAAATAAAACAACTAGTCAGGGCCATGACTTCAGGTGTGGTCTCCTCCCAGCGGAGGTGTGCTCTGTGCTCAAGAAGATTTTCTACAAGAGAGGCATAATGATTTGGAAAGCAATTATCTTATTTAAGGCTACACTTGTCTGGGGAGCTGAGGTCAGCCACAAAGCCATTGGAAAAAAGGAGTTGTCTGCCGTAGAAAGCAGTTTCTTTGGGGGGAAGGTCAGTTTGAACAACTTTGCTTTTGAATCGAGTGACCTCCCGAGACCACAAGCCCATGTAGATTAAACACAGAGCAAACCTCAGGACAGGACCGCCCCTTTCCCTTCTGATCACTCCCATTTCTAAACAAAAACAAAAACAGGAATACTTCTGGCTGAGCTTTCCAAAGCCAATGCCCTTCCCCCAAAACAGTAACTGTCTGTTACTGCTTCTGCTTGGATTATTTTCATTTGGGTTGTGTTTTTCTGACCGAAGGCCAGACCCTTATCTTTGTGTATTTGTTAAAGTGCCATGTCTACTTACCAGTCTTCAGAAATTGCCGACAAAACCAGGAATGCCACAGACACTGAAAATTCAAACCTTGCAATTTTTCTGAACTGATAGTCTGCCCAAGAACCAGAATGGAGTATTTTTATAAGGCTACCTTGAAATATCCTAATTTTAAGAAACTAAGTCTACATCAGCTGAGTACAAAACAGTTGGCAGGTGCTCGCATGGTTTGTTGTGATGCCATGTTAAGGAGCTGTTCTTCTTTGGTCAGTAGAGAAAGGAGCATGTACTTTCTGGCAAGTGAGCCTCACAAGCATTTCATGACAATGGTGGCTGAGTTTAGACTTCAGGCCTCCCTCAGTCCTTTTTGGTGCCAACCTCCTAGAGATCCAGAAGTTCCTTGGGCATGACGCTTCTCATCTTGTGACATGTATCTGGCTATGCTCAACTTGCAGAATTTAAGAGCCGCTGAAAAGAGAGCCCATCATTAGAGACACACAGAACTGTGAATGTTTGCGCTCAGTGGAGAGGTGCTGTTAAGCCCAGGGAGCATAGTGGAAACAACCTGAAGGCAAAGTGGTCAAAGCAGTCTTCCTCCCTCCTCCCTTCTCTTCCTTCTTTTTTCTTTTCTTTTCTTTTTCCCTTCTGTTCTTTCTTTTTTCTTTCCTTCCCTCCCTGCCCCTTTCATTGTTGGGATGGGGTATAAAATATGGAATCTATCAACTCTTTCTTTCTTAGAAATTTATTTTCTCGTTCTTTAAAAATAGTTGTATGAGATAGCCTCTATTATTTAATAATATCCTTGTGAACTAAAAGATGTAAGTGCTGTATAAAGTCAGCCAATTATGCTGAATGAGCGTGGCTATCTGTATTGTGTTTGTCATTAGTCTGAAAAGAAGGGACTTTAAAATTGATATTTTAGGGGCACCTGGGTGGCTCAGTGGGTTAAAACCTCTGCCTTCGGCTCAGGTCATGATCTCGGGGTCCTGGGATCGAGCCCCACATCAGGCTCTCTGCTCAGCAGGAAGCCTGCTTCCCTCTCTCTCTCTCTCTGCCTGCCTCTCTGCCTACTTGTGATTTCTGTCTGTCAAATAAATAAATTTTAAAAAAATCTTTAAAATTGATATTTTAGAAAGTATTTGAGTGCATTTGTGTGGCATTGTGTTTATTCAATAACATTTAATTAGTAAAAACAAAAACAAAAACTTTCCTTCCCTTCTTTCTTTTTTTAGTCTCTTTCTCTCTCCTTTCTTCCCACTGGTCTGAACTTTGTAACAAATTGTCTCCTCTTCACTTTGACAATAGACACGGCTTCAAAAAGGCAGCTATAATGTGAAAAGAACTTTTGAGATCTCAATGTCCTGAACTTTTTTCCTCAATCCAGCATGGGAAGTAATTCATGTACGAAGTGGGGGTTGGGCAGCAGAACAGACCTGGAAGGGATTTGTGCCTAAGTGTCCCCTCTTCCAGAGCGCAGCGGTGACCTCAGAGTCTACAGGGAAGCAACAAGCCTCGGAAACCTCCTTGCTAGCTGGCAGCTTTTGGGTGGCTTATGCCATGAGAGTGCTCAGCCAGGCCCGGCTAAGGCACCATGAGGCCAGGAAACTTATAGTTGGAAGAAGTGTATTGACTTTAATGACCCAGGCAGGGGCAGAGGTCACTGCTGCAGAACTCTAAAACGAAATCATGTCACATGGAACATGGCTGTCTTTCTCTTTTAAAAAAGCCCTGGAAAATCATAGGCAGAGCCAGAATATACACTTTAAAATTTTATTCTTCATTTTAGGCGTCAGTAACTGAAATATTTGACAATGTACAAACCCCACACAAATTCAGGTTTGGAAACTTAACAGTTAAGCTTTCCTCACAGATTTTGTTCCAAAAGTGCACTATCGAGGAAAGGCAGTTAAAATATACGTTTTCAAACAATTGTTACTACTATAAGAGGATTTTTTATGAGAACATTGTTTAATATAGTCACATTTCATTTCTAAAAATAGACAAATGACAAAATGATTCACAGATGTTGATTTATGAGGAAAATAGTGAACTGTATAAACTGCGATGTATATGAAGGAAGGGTAGAGGCTCTCATTAAAAGCCATTCCATAAAAAGCACCTCCTCCTGTCAGACCTGGCAGGAAATTCCAAGTCCTGGCTGGACCCCCAGCACGTGGGTGTAGCTGGCACATGGCCCTGTGGGCGAGGACCGCAACTGATGACACGGGTGTCCTATGTAACGCTCTCTGACTGGACTGAGTCCAGGTGAGGGCAGATTTTCTTCGCTGACAAGTCAGAATCACCTGGAATGCTCTTTAAAAACAGATCCCTGGGCCTCGCCCCAAGAAACTCAGCTTCAGTTTGGAGCCCTCCGACCTGCATCTGTTGCCTATGTTCCAAGTCCTTCTGCTGCAGGAGGAGCACGAACCACAGTTTGAAAAACACTCGCCTGAGAGATCCCAGGAAAGTCATTTCCCCAGTCTCAGAGCTGTGCCTACAATTGCCAGCTGGGGTTCATCTGGTGCTTCCAGTGGTTTTTATTAATACCTGAGGGAGTCTTTAATACGCACACTTTGGGGAGCCACAAAAGGAGTCGTTAGAAATGGCCAAACCGACGTTATGGATTGAGTCTGTAAACTGTTCACTCTACAGTTAACTTAAGTGTAATTAATTAATCAGATGGTTTGGAAATACACCTTCTCTATGCTGTGTTGTATTGTCCTGCTGTCAACAGACTCACTGCCCCTCCTGACTCAGCCCCACCCTAGAGGCTCTACCTGGGAGATGGGACTTCCTGCCCCACCCTGGGCAGCTCTTTGCCCCCGGGGACTTGTTTTGGCCCGTGACTGTGTGGGTGGAAGTCTGGTGCCCTTGGGAGCAGAACCATTAAAAGCCATGGTGTGGTTCAGCCCTCTGTCTTCCCTCTGCCAGGCGAGCAGCCCCTGCCACATAGAACTGTTCCTCTAGTCTGTACCTGAGCGGGGAAAGACAGGGGAGCTACAGCACGACCTGCACAGAACCGGTACGTTCCAGGAGTGAGAAATCCCTCCCTCACTCACGCCGGGCTGCCTTAAGCCCTAGAGACCTGGGGGTGTTCAGGACTGCAGCCTAACTCAGCAAAACCAGCCACTGGTCGGTAATGCGGCTGCTTATTAGTACCGATGAAATATACTAAGCTGGCTGCGGCAAAGGGAAAGGCCTTGGTCCTGAGTCTGTCCACAATTTTCTCTGGTCATCTAAATTCTTTGTGTTCCACACCAGCGTGTGTTTCCTTTGAAGGGCATTCTTCGTATTAGCTGTAGGAAATTGTAAGGCGTCTTGTAAATGCTTAAAGTTCAGGGTGGAAATACCAAAACTTCATCAGCTCTATCTCTGTAAGTTAATTCCTGATCGCAAAGAACCCAGGAAATCTGGAAGTTCCCTCCACTTCCAAACTATTTGGCCGAGTGGCCTGCCACTGGTTCTGACAAGCAGGACCACAGTCTGTGCATGGGGCCGCAAAGCTTCCTGTGCTGACTCTCTGCGCCAAACATGCTGGGTCCGTCTTAATGTCTCCAGGGAGCTATGGCAATGAGAGATGGTGTTTACTTGCCTTTACTTTGTGGTGAGAGAAAAAAATTTTCCACTTGAGACCAGGATTTTAGAGCTCCAGTATGGGCTTCACAAGATTTCCTGTATAACATTATCAAATATCTCTGTGGAAATGGGGGTTTTGTTGTGTAACCATTTCATGTCTCCTCTGTGTTGAGCCAGTGTCCTTAGTCGTTGTCAGAACACAGCTCTGAGTTCAGGAGGGTGCTCTGTGGCTAGCTCACCCAACACTTTCCAGATGTCACACCCCATCTTTGCTTCAGGGGTTCTGGTAGTGAGGAACCTTCTTTTCTGGTAATCACATGGAGATTTTACCAGATCAACTTCCAAATTTTCTCTGCTGTGTTGGGCCAACACCCTGGGGCTAGTTTAAGCCAACATAAAGGAATTTATTCAAAGATTGTTGGTTGGTAGGTTGACCTTAGAAAGGCCTGGTAGCAGGAATTAGAGAATAGCGGGGGGGGGGGAGCGGTCACCCCAAATTCTCACTCTCCAGATCTCTCTCCAAGGGTCCGTGGTCTCCACCTTTCCCTGCTCCTCAGCCCCGGTGATGGGGCTCGAGCTCCAGAGTCCACATGTTCTAGTTCCAGCCCCCAGCACAGGAGGGACCTTCCCACTTAGTCTCACATCCCACAATTACCTATTCTTTGCTCTTGGTGCTTGGGATATGTGAGGGGGTGAAGAAGATGCCTGTTGGGGTTAGATGGGAGCTGGAATTATATTACCTGCATTTGGTCATCAGGGGTCCAGCACTCTCACAGAGGCCTCAGTAAGAAGAGTCATTGTCAGCAGGACAGACACCCCAGAAGGTGACACACGTATAGCTAAAAAGAAAATGCCAAATGGGAAAAATCCTACCTTTTGAGTTCGCACACGTGGGCATGATCTCAGAAGATACTTGTCACTCACGTTCCAGCCATGCACTGCAAGCTTTATGCCTTCGCTTTCTTGTTAGTTCTCTTTACCCAGGGCCAGGCTGATGAGTCATGCTCTGAAGTTCATTTCACAGAAAAACAAAAGCAAAAACAAGCAAACAAAATAATCAGGGGCAATAAAAGAAAGGAGTTCGATGAAGTCAGCGTTGCTTGGGCGCCACTCCTAAGAATTCTTTGGAAACCAATAGATTCCTGAAACATGGTCAAATGACCACCAGAGTTCACTTCTGGAATGAATTAATTGTTTTCTCACAGCATCTCTCCGAGCCGTCTCAAAGCTACACTCTTTTTGTGACACGTTCTCTTCAGGCTTTGTTTCCAAGGAGAAGTAGAAATAGATGGCACCATGGGCCGCTGTTCAAAATCTTAACTTCTCCTTCTGGCCATGCAGTAGGCCTCCGTTGGAAGTTTATAAAGCTATGGTGCGAAGGGCTGTTTTATAACTGAAAATATGTATTTGGCTTTGACGTTGGTAGAGTGAAAACAATCAGACCCAGGATTGGAGAGGAGCTACTCCAGCCCTACTGTGGAGACAGGGCAGCCAAGAGGCAAAGCAGAACCAGGAGTGAGAATAGAAATGAGGTATTGACCTGACACAGCCTCAGAATTTGCCAAGAAAATCCTGGAGACTCATTTCACTGGAACATATGGTGACTTCATCACATAAAGGGCAGTTCCATTTAGAGAAAGAAGAAAACGGTTGCAAGCGCTAAATTAGTCCAGTGAAGTGTAAGGACTGCGGACCCCCACCCCATCCCCACAGACAAACATTAACCCAGCAATACCCCAATACCCTTTTGAGGCAAACGAGCCTCAGAAGGTACTTCACAGAGCATAAGATGAATGGTCTCTAGGGAAGGGAGGAAGAAATTCAGGCAAAGAAGATCACCCAAGCAAAGACCTGGAGACAAAAAGTGGCACAGATTGTTTGAGGAGGTGTGTGTGTTGTGTCTGGCTCAGACTGTAAGGTAGGGAGTAGGAGGGACGAGGCTGCAGAGGCAGACAGTGTTGCTTTAAGAAACTTGACTTTATTCCACAGGTCTGGGAAATCAATGAATGGCCTGATTTGGGTTTGGCTGTTGTTGGGAGACAGTCCCCCCCTGAGTTTCTCACTTTGTTTTTTTGCATGTATTGCGAATTAAGTACTAATTGTCCCTTTGTTCTGGATTATTCTTTGAAGGATGTTTGTTCCAAGGATCCTAGGTTCCAAAGCATCTTTGGAAGATGGAGAGTGACTCTCTTTGGAGAAAAGGGCAGGCAGCTTTGCTTCTAGCCGGCTGTAATAGTTAGCTTTCTGAAGTTTGGGGTTTCTCAGGTGAGGCAGAATCCTACTGTGGATGTGGCATCTGCCTGGGTCACTCTTTGTTGCCCCTGTGGTTCTCAGGGAAGCAAGGGGAACTATGGGGTCAAGCTGCTTGCTATGCTGGAGTTATTATGTCCTTTGTCTCTGACCCAGGAATCTTGTGTATTCTGTCAACATCCATGAAATTGCTAGAATCCAAACCAACTTGTTGGCTCACAAGTAGGATAAATTCTGGAACCTTCATGATCCTTCACAGCTGTATGTTAGTTAGTCCAATAGTCCAGAGGCTGTGGCAGTGAACCAGGTGAGAGAGAAATTCCTTAACTAGGGCTGTGAAAGTAAGTATGGAGAGGAGGCCCTGTATTCCAGAAGTATTTAGAAAGTAAAACCACTAGGACTTCTGATGGTTTGGATTGGAAGAGTTGATGAAAGAGAATGGCCATGGGTGATGTCAGCCTCTTTTTTTTTTTTCTTTTAAGATTTTACTTATTTATTTGATAGAGATCACAAGTAGGCAGAGAGGCAGGTAGGGGGGGCGGGAAGCAGGCTCCCTGCTGAGCAGAGAGCCCGATACGGGACTTGATCTCAGGACCCTGAGATCATGACCTGAGCTGAAGGCAGAGGATTTAACCCACTGAGCCATCCAGGCACCCTGATGATGTCAGCTTCTAGCTGGGGTGTTAGAGTCACTGCTGAAGATTCTGACGAAGAGTTAGGGAAAGATTCTGGGTTCTACTCCCAAAGTAGAATGAAGAGTTCGGTTTTATACAGGTTGCCTTTGAAGTGCTCGTGAGACCTTTAAGAGCGGATGGCCAGAAGACACCTTGATGGTGTGTATCTGAAACTCAGGGGGAAATACCAGGTCTGGACAAGATTTGGGAGGCCTCAGGATGGCAGTGGCATGGTAGCCAGCCTCTGAGTTGGCTCCTAATGATACCTGCCTCCGAGTATTTTCTCCTGTGTAGTTCTTCCTTCATGGTATCAGAAGTAGTCTGTATCATCAGTAGAACATCCCAGAAGTGACAGGGTATGACTGCCAACCTTAGGTCGTAGAAGACACTGCGGTTTATGTCTTGGTTACCCTCTTGATCATTTGCAAGAGAGGAAATAGGCTGCCACGTATGAGGACTGCATAGAGAGATCCATGTGAATGAGCTACTGTGGAAGCAGATCCTTCAGCCCCAGGGGAGACTTCAGAAAACGGCAACTCTGTCTGACACCTCGATCGTAGTCTCCATGAGAGATCTGGAACCTGAACCACACAGGTAAGCCAGTCTCAGATTCCCAACTCTTAGAAAGCAACTATCTGAGATGATAAATGCTTGCTGTTTGAAGCTGTTAAATTTGGGGGCAATTTGTGACACCACGATAGAAGATTAATACAAGTGGTAACTGAAGTTGTGAGCTCATTCAGCACTCTTCACACTCAGCAGGTGAAGAGTGCCTGGCTTCATAGAGCAAATGATGCCAATAGGCTGAAACTCTCTCTATCTCCTCCTCCATCATTCCCACCTCTAAACGTTTTAGCTCTGCACCATGCTTACCTTCCCTCCAGGCTTGAAGAAGACTCACCTTTCTGGCTTGGCAGCAAAATAAAGGCTTTTCCACTCTACTCTGTGTGTTCACTTCCCAAGGCTTCCATCAAAAAGTACCACAGACTTGGGTGGCTTGAAACAACAGACATCTATTTTTTAATAGCTCTGGAGGCTAGAAGTCTACAATCAAGGTGTCAGCAGGGTCATCCTCTCTCTGAAGGATCGAGGGAAGGAAGAAGTCTCAGTCCTTCTTCTTGGCTGCAGTGTTTGCCAGCAATCTGTGATGTACCCGCCCTGTGTCCACTCTGTCTGCAACCCAGGCCCCCGCCTCTCTATACCTGCCTCTTCTCTTCTTAGAAGGACACCAGTATTGGATGAAGGGCTCACCTGACGTCAGGAGGATTTCATCTTAGTTGGTGTTTTGTTAAAGTCGGCCACAACCCTGCTCCCAAATAAGGTCACATTCTGAGCTTCCGGGGGCTGAGACTGGTTCGAGCTCTTGTCACCTGCCATCAGACCAAAGCCATGCTGTCCTCATTGGTCTCCCGCCCGCTCCCTGCCCCCACTCGATCCTCCCCACGGCTGCCAGAATCTTCTCACAACTCATCTGGCCTTGTTGCTTTTGTGCTTCAACCCCTCACTAGGTCTTCTTTGCCTTCAGGATACAATCTAAAATGTTTCCATGGCCCTCAAGGGCTGTCGCTAGATTCTGACCCACCTCCATCCTTGGAGGCCTACCTCACACTCACCTACTAATCTCTTGTCCCTCCTACTTTTTAGCCTAATCTCCAGCCACAGGATTATACTGAGTTCTTTCATGCTGGGGGTGGTGGTGGTGGGGTTCTGCCTCCTTCTCTCCTTCTTTCAAAACTTGCATCTTGAAAATGCGCCTCTCAGATGTCCCACTACAAAATAAAACTGTCTTTGTTTGCAGATAGTATAACCTGTCTATGGGGAAAACCCCAAAGAATGGACAGAAACAGAAACAAATAAACCTTTCCAAAGCACAAACACGAGGTGAATATGTGAATCCTGTCTCTGATTCTTCCTTGTTCACTCTCGGGCAGTCTTAGTAATGCATCCTCTGGCCCTTCCATAGACTTGTACAGACCTATGTTCTAGCACTTTCCACACTGTGAGGTCATGACTCGCTGACCTGTTAGCAGCCCCCCACCCCCCCACACCCTGGTCTGCCAGGTCCTGCATGCAGGAGCATGTGTGGCTCGTACCCCTCTCTGTCCACATACTCAGCACCTTTCCCAGTGTGTACAAACCCTGAATTGTTGGTTCACTGTTGTTGTGCATGAACAGAGGGTGTGTTACTCTTCCAAAAAGCCTCCTGGTGAAAATCTCATTTCACCTGCCATTTGCCAACAAAAGCTCTTTTTGCTAAAGGAAAGGAGAAATGCATATGATAGTCTCAAGAGGGTCATTTCTCATCCGAGCAACATAATTTTACTTCATAATTCAGGAACGTCAAAATCTATGCTCGAACCAACGGTGCTAGAACAATGCTTTTCTATCGGATATGTCTAATGATCTTAGAGACAGCCAGCAAACGATTAGAACTCAGCCCCCAAATGTGTGTACGAGCAACAGATGACATCACATCACATCTGGATTCTAATATCATCTCAGTCTTAATGTCAACAAAATGGTTTTTGATAGGATTTCATGCTGAATGGAAAATTGTTGCCAAGTGCCATACCAGAGGAATTGCCAAATGGCCTCAAGAAGAGAAATGTGCCAGAAATCATGAGTCCGTGTTGACGTGGAAGGAGCCTGAGAGGGGAGCCGGGGTGGGGGGGGGGGGCGCTGCAGTGGAATCCGTGGGAGCAGGTGGCGCAAGAAGGGCAACAGTGTGAGCACAGTGCACAGCTTCCCCCACTGACCCTGCACTGCCTGCAGCTCTGAAGGGGCCTATGTATCTGTTACACTCACGGAGGGCTCACCTTTGCAATCAGGGCCATACTGCTGGAGAGGACGAGCACGCTTGCACAGGGACCACCCTTGTCAGCGTCAGCTACTTTACGACTCCCCCACTCCATCTCCGTGGTAATTCCGGGCAAAAGTAGGATAAGTTTTGGGGCACCTGGGTGGCTCTGTCGTACAGTGTCTGACTCTTGATCTCAGTTCAGGTCTTGATCTCAGGATTGTGAGTTCAAGCCCTGTGTTGGGCTCCACACCCTACTTAAACAAACAAACCAAAAAAAAGTAGGACAAGTTTGGCTCCTCCTTCCTAAATGACTCACTTTTGTCCTTTTTACCTAGAATTTTTTTTTTTTTAACTATCTCCATGCAGTACTTAATAGACATAGAGGAAAATGAGCTTATCACTCAGTGAATGGAAACTTTTTTAGAGCAATAGACTGAAACATATTTTTGTGAGACATAATCTTTTGCTCCACGTCAGGTCCACTTGAGCTGAACTCAGTGTGCTAGGTAGTGTGTCCTATGGGGCTGTCTTAATCTCTCTAGGAACCACATTACCACTGGCACATAGCAACTGTTTACATGAATTTTTAGATGGATAAATTTTATTCACTTTTGCCGTATCTGCAACAAGCTTAAAAATTAAGACTTATTTTTGGGGCACCTGGCTCGCTCAGTCGGCAGAGCACGTGACTCTTGATCTCAGGATCATGAGTTCAAGCCCCAAATTGGACCTAGAGCTTACTTAAAAAAGAAAAGAAAAAGAAAAAAAAAAAAAGAACTCATTTTTCATTTGCCAATTACATTATATCTGAGATATTTCCCCACACCAGTAGTTTATGAACACCCAGAGAATGGGAATTAATTTTATTTCCAAACACAAAGACAATAAGCCTGCTAAGCAAAATATGATTACTCCCTCCTCCCAAATATGAATTTTCATCCCTATTGTCTAACAGCTAAGGGTTTTTCAATTCCCATTGGTTGGATGGTCCATAGGACAATGCATGCTTCTTGGTCTGTGTCCTTGAGAGTTAACTAAACCCTTTAAGTAGGGTTTAGACCTTGGGAGAAGGTCTAGACCTTGGGAGAAGATTTGACCCAATCTAAAAACTGATTGTAATGAAATAAATGAATTTTTGGACAGCATATTCTCTCTTAAAACCCTAATCCACCACTTTAAAATTTAAAAGGACCTCACATTAAGAAGTCATGGGAGCTCCTTAGAACCCCATTTAAACTCTGTTAGCATCAATTAGGAGGGGTTATTAATGCGTCTCTACAACACTGATTTATTTAGAGAATATCATATGTTTCAGAGCTGCCTTGGCAGGAACTCTGCTAAACATAGAGATACACGCTCCATGCCCACTGGGCTCACATAAAAGGGGAAAAATACGCAATAGGGGTTTACCTCAGTGGGGTGAGGCTTGATATTTTCCAGATGGTGACACCACAAGTGAGTTCAATAGAAATATCTTTAGAAAAAGATGCTCGAATATTAAATAAGTAATGAATATACATCAAGCCCTGATCTGGGTCTCTTGACATCTGGGCTGGGAGTGTCTCTTGTCCCCAGCTGCAGATGGGGTGGTCTCCTCCAGCAGTGGGAGGCCCCACTAGATTTCCCATTAGGAAGATTATTCTGGCAGGGTGAATCCTAGAATGGGCACATTGTCCACGAATAGATTCACAACTTTTCTTGGGGTGAGGAAGGGGAAAAGAGAAGAAAGCTGCAAAGGAGAGATTTTTCTCAGTTGCAGGGGTGAAATTGTATGCATCGAGTATGAAAGATTGGGCATTTCCCTCTGAATCTGGAGAAGGGTCAGTAAACACTTCAGTCCGAAAGCAGAAAATGGAGTTGGTCAAGATGGTCCTGGTGAAATAGCTCAGAAACAAGCGGAACAAGACTCCAGAGAGTCATTGATAAGAGATGATCCACAGGGACCATGAGTGGGCTCTTTGGGAGACAGGAACAAGCAACACGGCTGTGTTACATGTGGCTCTTTACAGGTCTATGTCCAGGGAAATGGAGGCGATGACCATAGTCTCACTGTGTTACCTACTGTGCCACTCTGTATGTGTGCCCGTGCACTGGCAGATGAGTTCAAGAGGCCCCAGAAGGGGAGGGAGAGGGGTGAGGGAGGAGTCCTTGGCCTCCAGCACTGCTTGCCTGGTGTCTACAGGATCTCCTTTCACTCTTATTAAGAAGGCATGAGGCCTTTCTTCTGGTTTTTGGCTAGAGTAAGTAGTGTTCAAGATAAATGCGTACTTTCGAAATACTGGGTTTTGAAGTCAGGCACGCCAGTGGACAGTTTTAGAGTTGTGCGCACGTGCAGTGCTCTCAACCACTCCAGCCCAGTTCCCCTCAGGGGCAGTGCCAATGAAGCTTTAAGGCTCACCCATGTGAGAAAGAGCCAGAAACCTTCCAGATTCTTCATACCATCATTGATGGATTGACATTTAAAGACTTATTGAAATGTCCTTGAAACCCTGACCTCTAGCAGTATTTCCCAAGCTGCCTTTAAGATGAGAATTATCTGTGCTGCTCCTTACACCACTGATTGCTAGGCTCCAACCCCAATCTAGTGAAGCAGGATTTTCTGGAAAAGAGACATGGTTATCAACGCGTTTCACAAATGGTCCAGGTGACATTTATCATCTGGGTTCTCAACCCTGAGTGTCTTTTGAAAAGCGCCTGTGCCCAAATCCAGAGCTCCACTGGTGCTGCGGTTCCACTGTGGGCCCCGCAGCAATCCGGGTGGTTTCCTTGGGTGATTCTGGTCAGCAGTCTAGGACTACTTTGGGGCACAGCCTGCGCCTTGGCTGCACTTGCAAGCTAAGAAGTCGGTTGCCCGTGTTGGACTCTGGGCCGAGTGGTGACTTGCTACCTGTGCAGCCCCAGGCAATTCATTTCACTTCCCCAGGCTTCTGTCCGTTTCCTCAACTCTACCAGAGGAGCCACAATGTGACTTCTCTCCTATGGTTATTTTGAGGATTAAGAGCTAATTGTGTAAAATATCTAGTACATGGTAAGCACTCCGTAGATTTTTAGCATTAATCATTAAGAACTGGGGACACAGGGGTGTCTGGGTGATGCAGCTGGTTCAGAGACTGACTCTTGGTCTGGCTCACATGGTGATCTCAGGGTTGTGAGATTGAGCCCTGCATCTGGTTCCACGCTCAGTGTGGAGTCTGCTGGAGTTTCTCCCTCCCTCTGCTCCTCCCCCTCCTCTAAAAATAAAAAAGGACATCTATTTTTTTAAAGATTTTATTTATTTATTTGAGAGGGGGGAGAGAGAGCGAGCATGAGAGGGGAGGTCAGAGGGAGAAGCAGACTCCCCATGGAGCTGGGAGCCTGATGTGGGACTCAATCCCAGGACTCCAGGATCATGACCTGAATTGAAGTTAGTTGCTTAACCAACTGAGCCACCCAGGCACCCTAAAAAGAACATCTTAAAAAAAAATGGGGACACAAAGATGGATAAGATTTGACCCCTGCACCCTCAGAGAGTTTGCTGTCTCTTGGGAGAAACAGACATACACCACAGGAGCAATATAAACAAAGCATGTTGAGCTCAGAAGGGATGGTGAGTTTCACTAGCTGAAGAAAGTAGTAATGGGAACATGCATGGAAGGTGACACTGGAAGAATGGGAACTATCAGCTTGGCTAAGAGGTTGGCAGATAGGCAATCCCAGTAGAGAGAGCAAGACAGGAGCAGAGGGCGTGCATGGTGTCTCAAGAGATGGTGTCTCAGCATGGCTAGGCTTAATGTTCAGGAGATGAGCCTACAAGGCAGGTTGGGATCAAATTACGAAGTCTCATAAAGGCTGTATTGAGATTTTGTTCTTTTGTCAATGGGACCACTCACCAGAGGATTTTGGTTCAATGATGCAACAGGATCTCTGTTTTAGGACATAATCCTGACAGAAGAGAGGATGCAGAATGAGGGGATATCGGTGGTAAAATGAAGTCTGAAGTGAAAACTTCATTAATTCATTCAGTGAATATCTTTGAGTGCCTACTGATGCCAAATACTGGATGCTGGTCTATAGCAGCGAACAGAATAGAGTCTTGGCCCCCACAGTTAGAAGGTGGCTACAGTGGTCCAGATGTGTGATGGGGAGTCCTGGGGGGGACAATATATTCTCCTTGGGGGGAAAGTATTCCAGACAAGACTAATACATTGGAAAAGTAGGCCTCTCTGCCTACTTGTGATCTTTCTCTCTGTCAAATAAATAAATAAATAAAATCTTAAAAAAAATTTTTACTTATTTATGTGTTTGACAGAGAGAGAGAGAGAGATCACCAGTTGGCAGAGAGGCAGGCAGGCATCGGGGAGCAGGTCTCCTGCTGAGCAGAGAGCCCAGTGTGGGACTTGATCCCAGGATCCTGAGATCATGGCCTGAGCGAAGGCAGAGGCTTAACCCACTGAGCCACCCAGGCACCCTAAGATTGCCCTATTTAAGTTTCTCTTAGTGTTTGTCACAAGTGCCCCCTCACACCTACCAGGATTAAATTCCACTCAGGTAAGAGCTTTACTGTTCAGCTCCTGGCTGTATCCCTAGCACCTGGCACAGTGCCTAACCAGAGAAGGCTGTCAATAAATATTTCTTGAATAAATGAGCCTCTGTCTCAAGAGTCCCTATAAAGTTCCGCCATCACCTATCAGGAAGAGCAGAGGAGAGAGCCATGTTGGAATGATGCCACTCATGGCTTGGCAGAGACCATGCTGCGGGTGCCGAGCTCTGATCTTGGCAGAACATACTCACTGGCCCACAGAAGTTGCAAGTGAAAAAGACTATGCTATCAGAAATGTCAACCTGAAAGCGGGGCATTTGTAAGCCATAACAGATGGCAAAGCTCCTTATATATCCATTTCCTATACCTTGCCTATCTCCCATAATCATCCCTGTGTTGTCCCATGGACCTTTGAGTAATTTGGTGTGGTGCTGTAGGAGTAGGAACTGTTTAGTAGGCTGGACTTGACATTTGGTATATGGAGTTATCTTCAGGTAGAATCAGTTGGGTTGTAAGTGAGAGAAACCGACCTAAAAAGCTTAATAAACTGAACAAGCAATCTTGCAGGAATTCAGTACTAGAAGACCAAGGTCATCTGGCCACAGGAGTCTAAATCAGGAAATGAAGAACTAGGCACCTCCCTCCTTCTGTCATGCCATGGCTCTGCTCTCCCTCTCCTCTGCACAGAGCAGCTTCTGCTGCTTCCTGTGGTTGACTACCTCATGACTTCTGGCATATGAACAAACTCCAGCTCTGACTCCCTATAACCTTTGGGTCATCACCATCCATCAACAGGCTGACTCAGTCTTTGTCACCAAATGCAAATGCTCTTGGGAGGAGGGTTGGCTCAGCTGGTCCATAAACTGACTCTCCATTGGGTCAGGTGTCTGTCATGGGTCCGATCATCTCAGACCAGATCCCTGAGTAAAAGAGGCAGCTGGGACTAGGAGTGCGGGCAGGGTTGCAGCAGTGGAGAGAGGGAAATGGACCAAATAAAACAAAGTTCTCTTGAATGTAACTCTTGTACCACTTCACCTCTAGTTGTACTGTTAAAAAACAGCCTCAGTGATGTGAGAAGAAAGTAAAAATAGCATTACCATCATTTAAGAACAGTTCCCAAATATTGCCCAGATTTAATAAATCCAGTGAGTCTTAGTTTAAAATAGTAACTGAAATTTATGATTCCACCACCCCTAATCCAAGCAAGTCTCATTTTAACCTTCTAAGACTTCTTTAAGACTATTTATCCTAAAACATCTTTAAACTCCCTGAATGACTCAAATGGAAACCTGCCAAGTCACATTTCATTTGCCTTAAATATCACATGAACTCTAAGTGATTTTTATGTTTGAATTTTAAAATGAAATATGTTGTGTTTTTTATGTTTGTTCAAAATGCATATAGATCCTGCAGTTTTGTGAAGTTAACCAAACCCCTAATGATTGAGTCTAGTGATGATCTTTTATAAAACTGTTTCTTAAAAACCACCTTCAAAAAGAAGGAAGTTGTGCATCAAGTTAGACCAGAAAGACACCACAGACACAGTTCAGGGGAGATCCAAAGCTGAAGGGTGTTATAGTTTCTGCTTCCTTAATGATACAGTCACAGGAAAAATAAAGTTATTAAGAAGAAGGACTTTGGTGTGGAAGACTACACGATAAAATGTCAGTAAACTTTGCCTGACTTGAAATTAAACCCCCAGAGTCTAGAGCAAGGTGGCTGTCTCAGCTCTCACGCACTTCCAGAAGCAGAACTGAGACAGAATGTCCAACAGCAATTGGCAGCTCAATCTCACCACTGATCAACTCCTGGAAACTCACCATCAATCACCATTCCACCACCTTGAAACAGATCTGATGAGTAAACCAATACTCAGGGAAGGAGGCAGTAATCAAAACAGAGAATAGCAAGGCCGGTGGAAACACATTTTGAAGTTAAAGAGTGGAAATGTAAATCTCAGTGTTTATGCTTGCTGGTTGTATTTTTGGGAGGCACCTTGTACAAAGGAGATAATCAGTTAACTCAGTCATTACTACTATGAAACAGCAAACACAAATACAGGTCCATCGGGGTCCCAGCCTTGTTGATGTTAAAACCACTTGGGTAACAGTTTGTCGTGTTGTGGTGGCTGTCTGCCTGTGCCACACTTCTTTAGTCCCAGTCTGTGTCTTAAAAGCACAGCACCCCTCCTGCCTCTGAGTCTTCTTCACTCCCACCCAGTGAGCCCCTTCCTCCAAATGCCTTCCCACCTCCTTGTCTACCATCTTGTGAGGTTCAGTCCAAGCCACATATAGGCCAAACTTTATTTTATTTTGCACTGTTCCAAGATTCATTGTTTATGCACCACACCCAGTGCTCCATGCAATACGTGCCCTCCTTAATACCCATCACCAGGCTCACTTAACCCCACACCCCCTCCTCTCCAAAACCCTCAGTTTGTTTCTCAGAGTCCACAGTCTCTCTTGGTTTGTCTCCCCCTCCGAGTTCCTCCAATTCACTTTCCTTTCCTTCTCCTAATGTCCTCCATGTTATTCCTTATGCTCCACAAGTAAGTGAAACCATATGATAATTAACTTTCTCTGCTTGACTTATTTCACTCAGCATAATCTCCTCCAGTCCTGTCCATGTTGATATAAAAGTTGGGTATTCATCCTGTCTGATGGAGGCATAATATTCCATTGTATATACGAACCATATCTTCTTTATCCATTTGTCTGCTGAAGGGCATCTTGGCTCTTTCTACAGTTTGGCGACTGTGGCCATTGCTGCTAAGAACATTGGGGTACCACTGGCCCTTCTTTTCTCTACATCTGTATCTTTGGGGTAAACACCCAGTAGTGCAATTGCAGGGTCATAGGGTAACTCTATTTTTAATTACTTAAGGAATCTCCACACTGTTTTCCAAAGTGGCACCAACTTGCATTCCCACCAACAGTGTGAGAGGGTTCCCCTTTCTCCACATCCTCTCCAACACTTGTTCTTTACTGTCTTGTTAATTTTGGCCATTCTAACTGGTGTAAGGTGGTTTTGACTTGAATCTCCCTGATGGCTAATGACGATGAACACTTTTTCATGTGTCTGTTAGCCATTTATATATCTTCTTCGAAGAAGTGTCTGTTCATGTCTTCTGCCCATTTTTTGATGTGATTATCTGATTTTTTGGGGTGTTGAGTTTGAAGTGTTCTTTATAGATCTTGGATATCACCTTTTTTGTCTGTAGTGTCATTTGTGAATATCTTCTACCATTCTGCAGGTTGCCTCTTTATTTTGTTGATTGTTTCCTTTGCTACGCAGAAGCTTTTGATCTTGATGAAGTCCCAAAAGTTCATTTTCACTTTTGTTTCCTTTGCCTTTGGAGACATGTCTTGAAAGAAGTTGCTGTGGCCAGTGTCGAAGAAGTTACTGCCTATGTTCTGCTCTAGGATTTTTTTTTTAAAAGAATTTATTTATTTATTTGACAGATAGAGATCACGACTAGGCAGACAGGCAGGCAGAGAGAGAGGAGGAAGCAGGCTCCCTGCTGAGCAGAGAGCCCGATGCGGGGCTCGATCCCAGAACCCTGAGACCATGACCCCAGCCGAAGGCAGAGGCCTAATCCACTGAGCCACCCAGGCACCCCCTGGATTTTGATAGATTCCTGCCTCACATTGAGGTCTTTAGAATCCAGCTCTCCAAAAAGAGCCCAGATTTATAGAGTTTGCTGATTTCTATGGTGTACTCTCATCCAGGCTGATTTTAAGCTACCAAAGATTCAACAACTGTCTAACAGAATTCTTGAATATTCTCTTTAAGTGTGGACTGTGCATAATGACCTCTTTTCAATGAGGACAGAATGGAAAGAGGGGAGAAAGAGTAACTTTACAGTGGGGGAATCTGACAAACACTGTCTCGGCAAGGTGCTCAAGATCAACACCAGCAGTGTTGGTGTTAACCAACACTGGTGATAACCAACATTGGTGATAACACATGTTGATTGTACGTACCCTTGACATAAGGTGATGAAAATGGCACGTTAACTCTGTGGTCTTCTTCCACAAAATGCAAAACTCCACTCTAATCATGAAAAAAAACCTCACATAAATCTCAGTGGAAAAAATACCTGAATCAGTATTCCTCAAAATTGTCAATGTCATCAAAACCAAGTAAAATCTCAGCAGCTGTTGTCAAGAGGCAGCTCAGTAGAAATGACCACAAAATGTAATGTGGTATCCTGGATGGGATCCTGGATTTGAAAAAAGGACATTAAGTACAAAGTAAAGAAATCTGAATAAGGTATGGACTTTAGTTGGTTATAATGTATCAACATTGATCCATTAATTTTAACAAATATATCATATGAATATGAGACCTCAGTAACAGAGAAAATGGATGCAGAGTATATGAGAACTCTGCATTCTCTTTGCATTTTTAAAATAAATTGACGACTGTTCTAAAATAAAAAGTTGATGAAAAAATATTCCTAAATATTTTAACAGTTGGGTCTCAGAGGCTAGTATACCACTATATCCCCTGAGTTCATCTGAGCCTTGCATCTCACCGGAGAATGAGAGCCTGGGGAACACAACACAAGCTTTCCTCAGCTGTGTGACCCCAGAGTTCCTTACAGCTGAGAGCACAGAGTATGAGCCTTAAGAGCTACAGCTGTAGTGTAGACTGCAGGACACCTGGGAGTAACTAACCAAGAACATTCAACTTAACTCTCTTCTTTTTTACATCTTCCCATCTGGATTCTGATCAAGTGGGTGCTGTGGCACATTGGAGCTAGTGACATACCTTCTAAATAGAATGCCCAGTGAAAGCCCAGCTCTGTTGCTTCCTTGCTGTGTGGTCTTCAGCAAGTAAAGCAATCTCTCTGAGCCTCGGTCTCTTTGTCCAGACAAGGGGAGTGGTGATGATATCTTCATCACAGGTTTTTAGGATGACTAAATAAATGAATCCATGGAAAGTGCTTAGAATTGTATTTGGTGTGTGGTACAGATTCTAGGAAAGTTGGCTCCTGTTTTTCCATTGCTGCCATCCATGCCCTTACTTGAACTGAAAACGTTTTGCCCAAGCATAACCTGCTTTGAGCTCTTGGCTCAGCTTCAGCTCGGCTTTGCTCGAACCAACTCTTTTGTTGCTAACACTTGATTGTCCTGACTTGTTCCCTGTTCAATCACTATATAGGCTCTGGGCATTCTCTTTTAGACATCTCTGAACCTGTGAACTGCCAACTTCCCTTCTTTTGGTTTGAAATCACTACGCAGCGTGAACTGGTGAGAACTGTCACACAAACATGTCTCCGTTTACACATGAACTCAAATATTTAGATTCTGAAGGAAGTGTGACTTTTCCTTGCTGCCTCTCTTTGTAGCCACCTTGGAGGAGTGGGAGGGTGAAGAAACTTACAGAAGAAAGGAATCCCAAAGAAACAACGTTAGGAGCTGAGATGATCCAGAAATTCAATATATTTAGGACTCCCTTGTGAAAACACAAAAACAAAAATAAAAATGCCTCCCACTGCTTCAACATCTCTATTTCTCTGATGTCCCCCACCATTCTCTTTAAAAACAAATGGAAAAAGCCAAGTGTTGATGACAGTCGCTGGGGGGTTAGGGTATGTTCCAGTAAAGAAGAGGCAAGCTCTTTCACAGAAGATGAGCTCTGTCTTGACTGACAGGCCCTTAAAAACAAAAACCACAAGTTAACTCTGGTGTGTGTGTGTGTATACACTCACAGATATGTGGGAGGAGGGCTCCACAAGAGTCTGGATTTGATTTGCAAGATTATAAATTATCTCAAATGTTTTGAGAAAAGTTTTGAGGATTTGGTGGGTATTTGAGAATGAAAAGTCTTATTTGAGAGACATTTAAGGATTAAGCATTGGTTATTTGGGAAACATTTAGGGCAGACTGTCCCTAGCTACTTTCATGAGTCTTCTTTGTTTCTAGGAAAGTTTGAAGTCCTTTAGAAGAGGAACTTGCTCCTGAGATTCAGGAGTGGTGATGAGTGTGGTCTTAACTGTAAAGAAATGACAAGTGAAAAAAAAAAATCTCAAATGCTGCATGAAATTCTTGAACTAGATGACCATATCATCCACTCTAAAATTTGAATATTCTGTATGTTGTACACATATTTTAAAACAGCATACTACCTTTTGGACTATGTGGGACAATTTTCTTCTTTAAAATTTTTTTTAATTTAATAAATGTGACTGGTATTTCATTTTAGTCTTCTTAGCTTACTAAGGGGCTATACATCTTTGTGTGTGTGTATTTCCTGTCCTGTGAATTGTTTGTTCATGTTGTTTTTCACATACATATTTTGGAGTTTCAAGGGTTCCCCCCCCCCTTAGCAATTCCTAAATCCCCCTTTTCTTATTATGGAATACTTTAGACTTAAGGAAAAGATATACTTAGAACTCCTTTATAAACTTCTCAGATCCCACTTCTCACCCCTTCTTTGATTTGAGATTTAACCACTTACAGTTGCTATATAGCTTTTGTTTCCACATTTTAATATTCTGAGTCTTTGGTCATCACACACACACATACAGTGTTGCTACTGTAAGTATATATATACACACACACACACATATATATATATATATGTATATTAAAGGTTTTATTTATTTATTTGACAGACAAAAATCACAAGTAGGCAGAGAGGCAGGCAGGGAGAGAGGAGGAAGCAGGCTCCCTGCTGAGCAGAGTCTGATGTGGGACTCTAATCCAGGACCCTGAGATCATGACCTGAGCTGAAGGCAGAGGCTTTAACCCACTGAGCCACCCAGGCGCCTCTGTAAGTTTTTATATTTTATTTGAGTGATAATATACTAAACTTAACATTCTGCAAATGACTCCTTTTAAACTCAGTGTTATATTGCTAGATTTATCCATTTTTTGATGAACTGTGAGATACAGCTCATTCATTTTAGTGGCCAAATTGAATTCTACTATATGAATATACAAATTATGTTTTTCATCTGAGGAACCCTTTATATGATTATATATATTAAGCCTGTTTCTGGTTGGTGTGTGTGTGCATGCAAACACACGTGCATGCACTATCAGTGAATATTTCCATGTCTCCTTATTTTAATTATTTTTATTTATGCTGAAGTGTAAACTTTCTTATAGAGTTAAATCTGTTGATTTTTCTTTCTAATTTCTTCCATTCCTTCAAAGCATGCACTGTGTTTACCCTTTCAAAAACCTAAGACATATTTATCTTTTCTTATACTTTTTCTGTGATTTTTCTTTCTTTTTCATTTAATTTTCTGGTTTCACTTAAAACTAGGGGGTAAAGTTTGGTGGGAACACATACCTAAATTCCCCCAAATATAATAACCTGTTTATTAAATTTTATAGTTCTTTGGTTATTACTTTTTATAACATATTACATTTTTATTTACTATAAGATTTATTTTGGGACATTTTATTCTATCTAATTGATATCTGTATTTAGTGTTACTTAGTATTTGGATCTTATTTTATTACTGTTTTAAAATATATTTTCAGAGCTGACAGCCCCATTTGTTCCTCTTTCTCAAAATAGTCTTTGATATTCTTATCCATTTATATTTCTTATAAATTCTATTAAAATTTCAGTTTGCAAAAAAATTGTGTTGGTTTTATTTCACTGGGATCAAGTTAAAACTAACCATCAATTTTGGGACAAGTGAAATTTCCTCTGTTTTACTCTTTACTCCAAGGAGGTTTCTAATTAGTTCCTTTGTCTTTTCTTCTTAGATAGTCATCTACCAAAAATGTCATTTGACTGATGAAATATTTATTCATTTAATTTTAATCACTTTTTATAAGCCAGAATTTCCAAAATGGTATTAATGTTTCTGAGGACAGCTCTGTTCTGGATGTACCTATGGACATGTCTGATACATCTTTGCATGAGTTTGGATAATGACCTAAGAATGTATCCTTCTCTTCTGTGTCCTTTAATGTTTTTATATGAACTGTTATTAAGTTGATCATATTCTTTATTAGTGACTCTTATTAACATACATTTATATCACTATATTTAATATAATTCTCTAAACTATAATGTCCTTGAATTTTTAGATAAATATATTTTGGTGTTTTTTTTTTAAGATTTAATTTATTTATTTGACAGAGAGAGAGAGAGATCACAAGTAGGCAGAAAGGCAGGCAGACAAAGAGGGGGAAGCAGGCTCCCCATAGAGCAGAGAACCTGATGTGGGGCTCGATCCTAGGACCCTGAGATCATGATCTGGACAGAAGGCAGAGGCTTAAACCACTGAGCCACCCAGGCATGCCTATTTTATGTGTTCTTTTTGCAGTCAACATATAATGTTCAATTCTGTTTCCCAAATTCTTCCATTTTCAAAATATATAGATTTTCTGTCTCTTTCTATTTATTGGGTTTGGTACCAGTATTGTGTTTGCTTTATCAAATAATCTGGGTAGCCTTGCATGCATGTGGAGGGACATCCATCAGTGTGACAATGTGGCTTCCTTCTGCCAGAGTGACTTATCTTATTGGTGAATTTGGGGTAGAGCAGGAACCTGCCTCCTGCCCTCCACTTGGGAGCCAGCCTGCCCACAGAGAACATGCTTTCTCATCTACAACTCTTGGCCACAGATTTTATGGGGCAAGTTCCATGTGGGGAGCATGTGGTAATCCACTGCTACCTGTGGAAAGGATGTGGGTGAGTCCAAGTCTAGGGTTTATTTCTGAAAGATCTAAGCCACATCCTTGCTAATAAATGCTGTAATTTTTATTTCCATGTGTTTAGTTTCCTTGCCTATCTCTTCATTCTGACTTTTAGTGGGAAAGGAGTGTGTTAGATCCAGCCCATTCAAGCCCCAAAAGTCCAACATATGTTTAGAAGAAATTCTAAAATGAGAATAAAATGAATGAAGGAAAAATAAGATTCAAAAGATAATGGATGGTGATGGTTGCACAATTCTGTGAATATGCTAAAACCTTTGAAGTGTACACTTTAAATTTGTGAATTTTATGGTATGCAAATTATATTTCAATAAAGGTGGTTTTTAAAAAAATATAACAGCTGAAAATTTTTCACAAGTAATGTAAGACACTAATTTTTCAGAAGCTACAGTATAAATCAACATGAAGGCATCCCCAAACATGTCATAATGAAAGAGAAATCCTTAAGACTTAGAAAAGATATTGGGCTGCCTGGGTGGCTCAGTTGTTGAGTGTCTGCCTTCGGCTCGGGTCATGATTCCAGGGTCCTGGGATCGAGCCCCGCATCGGGCTTCCTGATCAATTCGGGGCCTGCTTATCCCTCTCTACTCCCCCTGCTTGTATTCTTTCTCTGGCTGTCTCTCTCTGTCAAATAAATAAATAAAATATTTTTTAAAAAAAGAAAAGAAAAAAAATTAAAAGCTACCAGAAAGAAAAAGAGATAATCTAAAAAAAGAATGGCAATTAGGTTAGGGACTTCTCAACAGAAGCCAGAAGACAGTAGAATAATACCTGCTAGATGCTGACAAGTAGAATTCTGTACCCAGCTAAACTCTTGGGTCAAAAGTGAAGGGGAAATAAAGACCTTCTTATCCCCTCTTACCTTTCCATCTCATTCACTGTAGCACTCTGAATTCAGCAAACCCTCTGACCTAACAGGACTTCCATTCTATTCATCTGGGCACCTCTTTCCCAACCTCTCATACCCTGCTTTCTTCTCTCTCCATCTTACCCACCTAAATTCCTCTATGTCTCTCTTCTTAGTCCTATGGACTTGGCAAAACCATGATCCCAGATCAACTTTTCACCTTCTCTGATCCTACGGAAGGGAGACACAGCAAATCTGACTGGCCATTTTAAATTCAAGACCACAAACCTCAAGTGGATCCTTGATGTTCCCTGACAGACATACTATATTTCTTATCTCTTATTTTCATATTCGACCATTTTATACCCTTTGTTCTCAAATTCTCAACACCTCTTCCCACCACTCAGTGATGATCTTGCTTTCCACTTCACTGAGAAAACTGAAGCAGTCAGGGGAGAATTTGCAGATTCCTAACACTACCTTTGCCCTCCTCACAGTCTGAGTCCATATTCTCTCTTCTTACCTTTTACTATTCATAACCCAGCCTGGTGTCTATCCAAAGTCAATCTCTCCACCTGAGAAATAGGTATTATTTCTTCTTGCTTACCTAAGGCTAGTAAAGGACATCTCACCAGCAACCACTCTCTCTCTCACTACTGGACATTTCCATTAGCATATAAACATGTGGTTTGTACCTTCTATCTTGAAAGAAACTTTCTTTTGACCCTACTTCCCCCATCAGCTCTACCTAGTTTCTCTGCTCATCTTTTGGCAAAATTCCTCAAAAGCATTGCCTACGTTCATTTCAGTTCCTTTCCTTCCATGCTCTTTGAATTGCAGACTTTCATCAGTTTTTCATCTGCACCACTCCACTGAAAATGACCTCCTCGGATCCTCCAAATTACTAATTTCAGCATATTTGCATTCCATCTCTCTGCAGCATTTAAACACAGTTTATCACTCCCTCCTGCTTGATACCATTTCTTTACTTCGCTTCTGGGATGCTCCCCTTTCTCATTTACCTCCTACATCCCTGTTCCTTCCTCAGTCTCCTTAGCTGGTTCTTCCTATTCTCCTTGACTTCTCAGTATTGGAGCAACACTAGTGCTCAGCTCTTCCTCCCCTTCTCTTCTCTGTCTATACTTATTCCTTCTCTATTGTCACTTAGTCATGTGGCTTTACATGCCATCAATATTCAACTGTTGATAAATGTCTATTTCCAGACCATATGCCTCCCCTCTGCCCCAGACTCACAGATTCAACTGCCTAATAGACAACTCCACTTGGATATCCAGTGAAAACCTCAAACTTAACATGTCAAAAACTGAAATTCTGACCTTCCCCCACCAACTTACTCCACTCTGGTCTTCCCTATCTCAATTGAAAGCAGTGTCATCATTTGGTAGCTCAACCCTAAAACCCTGTAGTCTGAAATTCTTTTCTCCCTATGTTTCACATCAAAGTCCATCAAGAAATTCCATTGGCTGTACCTCAAAATAGATCTAACATCTGACCTCTTATCATTACTCAGACTGCTACCACCCAGCTCTGAGTTTCTGTGTGTCACTGGGACTCCTGTAATAGCCTCCTGCCTGGTCTTCCTTCATCATCCTTACCCGTCTGCAGTCCAGAAATTCTTTAAAAAGTAGGTCAGGCCATGTGTTTCCTCCATTCAAACCTCCACAGGCCCTCCCCCATACCTCACTTTCCAACATACTATCTCCTTTCTTTCTTTATGTTTTTTTTTTTCCTTTTTAATTGTCTCTCCACTACAATGTGACCTCCATGAAGGCAGGGATTTTTGCCATTTTTCATCTGTTTTGTTTACTGTTAAGAGTGCCTGAAACATAGAAAGCACTCAATAGAGATATATTTTTAAAGTTTTATTTTTTGTGAATAACCTCTACACTCAACATGGGGCTGAAACTCACAACCCTGAGATCAAGAATCACATGTTTTACCAATTGAGCCAGCCAGGCGCCCCTACTCAATAAATAATTGTGGATTCGAATGGAATGTGTTTAGTATAACCAGTACCAAAACTAGACAACAGAGTGAAAAGGGGAAGTATGAGTCTCAGCAGAATAAAAAATTTAAATAAAATTTTAACATTGAAGTAGATTAAGATGACAAAAACCAT
The DNA here is from genome assembly GCF_009829155.1 of Mustela erminea. Taxonomy (NCBI): domain Eukaryota; kingdom Metazoa; phylum Chordata; class Mammalia; order Carnivora; family Mustelidae; genus Mustela; species Mustela erminea. The sequence continues at coordinate 65,542,261 of NC_045616.1, forward strand.
GTGTACCTTAGCTAGACAATATAAGCTAAGAGAAAGAAAGAAAGGAAAGAAAAGAAAAAAAAGAAAAGAAAAGAACAGACAAAGCGAGCTACAGATTAGCCAGCTACTAGCCACACAGGGCCAAAGATTCTATGGCAGTGTAATCAAAAAGTCATAACTGAATTTTGCATACTACAGGGCTCATAGCTCATTAACTATGAAAGAAGCAGAAAAACGAATCAAGGGACCAGTTTATTCTCCAGGAAGCCAGCAGACCAAATGGGTGCCAACTTGGCACCAAGTTTTGTTATAACTTGGGCAGACTCAGGGGCAGGCTTCTACTTGGGGTCTTAGCAAAGCTAGAGTGGGAAGGAAAAGTAAACAGGAAGGGGAGGCATGGGTGGGGAGCTGTTAACCTAGAGGCCTGATGCAATGCAGAATTCTAGTGAACTTTAGGCAGCAGCTGGTATGCCACGGGGTCCAATCCAGTGTGGGGTGTGGACAGAGTCATGCAGTCAGCTCTCCCAGTGACCAGCTTATTCCCAGCAGGGCCCCAACCACCGCCCAAGGTATAAGAACAGGATCCTGTTCTCAGGGCTCCTGGCAGGAACCAGGCAGGGTGTCAAACCAACCAAATGGGTGGAAGGCAAGACTCCAGTCCACGGGTTTGGGAGGCGCTGTAGGTGACCGGGATGAAGATGGCGATGGCCAAGCAGTCTAGCTGTGGAAAGTGACCAATATAGTGTGGTATATGGAAGATATTGGAGGTGGGAAGGAGAGGACAGGGAACACAGCTTTATATATCCGGCACTTGTTTTTTAATATCTTATTTTTTTCAAGGGGAGATGTCTCTCTAGCTCCTATAAAACTTTTACAGTCCCTACCTAAGTTTTGCATTCCCCACTGCACCCTAGCTGGGCTCCTCAGAATACCCAATAAGCCTTTGTAATTTATAATTGGGCCCCGTTCTCTGAATAAAGAGACTTTCCACAGTGCAGAATTTACATCCACACAGTTCTCCCAACACTTGCTTTCTTCCTTTGGGCAGCCCCAGATTGCCCCCAGGGCAGGACCGTGAGATTCACGGGACATCTGAACTCTGCCCAAACACTGTTTAACCCCACGGTTACCCCTCTGACTGCGCTGACCTTTGGGGTGGGGCGGAGGCAAGAAATCCAACCTTCCTTTACTCCTCGTTATCCCACCCTGTCACCTCCGTTTTCTACAAAACACATGTACTTTTGAAAGAAAAAAAAGAAAGAAAGAAAGAAAGAAAGAAAGAAAAAAAAACGGTCTTTCATCTGGGATATGTTTTCTTTACCAGAGCAAGTGTGGGGGAGGGAGAGGGCGGGGAAAGGGGTACCAACGTGCCCAGCAGCAGGAGCACCTACAAAAACAATCCTCACTTGGTGAGGCACGGAGGGAAAATCTTACTAAGGAAAAGTGTCCTGCAACTCCGGGAAGGCTGGGCGGCTCACCATGGGCAGTCTCGGGCGGCGTAGGAGGGCGGAGGGATGAAGGGAAAAGAGATGGAGAGGGGGAAGGGCAGGGGGAGGGGGCGGGGGCGATCCGGAGCAATTCAATGGCGCTTTGATTTAACAACTCCAAGCCCTTTGAAAACATTTTGCCAAGAAAAGCTTGCCATCAACACGTATAATCTCTTATCAGAGGCCCCTGAAAGCCCGGGCCCTGGGGTTAATTCCCCCATCGCAATGAGTTTGAATCAGCTCTAAACCCGCAGTGACATGAAAGCGCCCGAGCTTCGGGCCGCACAGAACCCACTGCGATCCGCCGACCGGGGAGGATTACGGGGCCCGTTCCGCGGCGAGCTCGCCGGCGGGACGGGCAGGCTCAAAAGAAAAAGAATAATTAGGGATAATTGCTTGTGTCCAAACACAAGCATTAAGGCCCCCTGTTCCCCTTTGGGACTTTGTGAGCCAGAATGAAAGAGACACCCCCTGTTTTGACAGCTGGACCAGCGGCCTGGATCCGTGACCGAGCGGGGAAGCGCTCCCGGCTGCTGGGAACGCGGCCGAGCCGGGCCGCGGGTGGGCAGGCGACCGCCCGGGCGGAGCCCACGCACGGGGCCCCACTGTCGCGCTCAGCCCTCCCGGAGCTCGGGCAGGGAGGGGAGCGGGTTGTCTTCCCCGCAACTGCAACACCCGCGGCCTCGGAAGTGTGGTGCGCCCAGAAGGCCCGCGGCGCGCCTGCGGTGGCCGAAGCACGCGCGCAGCGCCCCGCCGCGGGTTGGCGGGACCTGGGGCCCGAACGTGGCGCCCGGGCCGCCTGAGGTACCGAGGCAGCCGCACCGCCCGGTCGTTACTCTACTAAGTTTGCACACGGAGCCCCACGTGGTCTCTTGAGACCCACCACCGCTCACAAACGGGACTATGCCATCCCACCTCACTTGGCGTGGGGCGGCAGGAGCCGCATTTGGAGACGCTCGAGTCCCCGGGGTGGTCCTTGCCACAACCGGCTGCGCCCTTAAAGCTGGGGCCCGTTTTGGGAGGCCTCTCTTTGTGGCTTGGAAGTAACAGAATGAACGCAACGAGGGAAACGGACTCAATGTATGCCCGTTGCATCAGGGCCCACAGTCCTGAGACTACCTTGATGTTGGGGTTTGGGGCCAGGACTTTCCGGAGAGGAGACTGCATAGACCTCGGCCAACGACTTCCAGGGGCCGAAATTTCTAGAAGCTTGGCCAGTTTCTCCTGCGAAGTCCAGTAAACCACAGTACCGAGAAAGCCAGGCCAAGCCTGGAGGGATCCTTGAAGGAGTGCGGTGGGTAATTGGGGGGGGGGGGGCAAAAGGTGGTTCCTGCCAGCACGATGCCAGCTCCTAAGGCGAGGGGAGGGGAGAGAGGGAGGTGGAGAAAGGAGAGAACCTGACGCAAATATGGTCTGTCTAGACCACCCGGAACACCTGGACCACCCAGGCCGAAGCTTCGAACTGCGTGGCCAACTGGCTAGAAAGTCCAGGAGCCGGCTGTGGATCTTCCAGAAAGCCTGTCTTACAGAGAACCACGAACTGGGGTCTCTCAGGGCAGCTGGCAGCTCTGCAGCCGCCGGAGTCCACACCCACGCCGCCCCCAGTTGCTCCGCCTGTGCTCCCGCTTCCAAATACGATCATATGTGGGACTGGGGAAAGAGTGGGGAAGCTGCGCTGCGGACACGCGGGCATGAGTGATTAATTAAAGGGAAACCACATCCGACAAGAAAAGAGTTTTCTGAAAGAAGCCGAGTCTGAGAGGAGCTCCCGACCCTGCAGCTGTGGCCCAGACAGATCCACCAGCTGCCAGGCCCTCCCCACGCAGCAGAGGACACGCGCTGGGGCCTGCTGCTCTAGAGGAGAGGATCTGGCTTGTGAAAACGGTGTGCCTTAAAACAAAACAAAACAAAAAACTCAAGGTTAGATGTTTTTCCGGTTAAGGCCTGTAACTGAGTGAAGTGGCTGGGGTGACCTCTGGGCTTCTGACTTGATCACTGTGGCCACCTGGGTTCTCTGCAGGGGCGTTAGACTTAGTACCCACCCCACAGGGATCAGCTAAACTCACTCCTGGTTCTGAGTCTATACAGCAGAAACCCAGTTTAGCAAGCCAAGCACAGCCAGTTTTGACTCTAGACATTACTGCAATGGAGACAAAGATTTTAGATCAGTAAGTTTACTAGGCCAGCAAAACGCGCGCTTGCTCACATTTTTCTTTCCTTCTATCCCTACGATTTTGGGAAAATCCTATGAGAGCAACGTTGCTAACAAATAGAGAAAGAATGCTATTTGCTGAATATCTATTTTCATTATTTATTAAAATATCCTCGGCCTGTTGAGGATTAAATACAAAATACAGCTTAAAACCGTAGGTACCTTTCTAAATTTTTCTAATTATAGGTTTCTGATAATTTCCTTGGCCAGAGGACAGTTGGGAAGATTCTAAATGAGGGAAAGTGTTGTGTTCCTTTGCCATATAAGGATGACCTCTCCCACCTGCCCCCCCGCTGCCTCCTCCCCAGAAAGTCAGGAAATTTAAAAGCCTGCATTGCAAAGTTCTGGGCCCTTTCCATTGCAATGGTGAAGTTCTCTGAATCTGCAGACTGCCATCACATTTTTTTTTTCCATGTGAGGCCTCAGGTTTAGAGGCAATCAGTGCTTTATTTATTTGTTCTAGAAGTCGGTGCGTGTAATATTCTGATGACAGCAAGGGAGACCTTCCTGCTCCTTTCTGATGATTCCGAAATCCTCCCTCTTCTCTCTCCGGCTGCTTAATCAGGCTGCCCTAAAGAGAAGCCTTTGGTTGAGGGTATTGTTTTGGTTTTGAGATTTAATACTGGTTACACTTTATTACACCACACTGGTTTCAACAACATATAAAAGCTATGATCTTTAATATTCAGTTTCAGAACCTTGGCCAAAAGATGAGATTATTAGACGAAGAAACTACAACTGATGCTTAGGAATATAAGAATTTCCGTCGAATCTACACTTCCTCGAAATTGTAACACTTTTGCTTAAGCGGCGGTGTGGGCGCGTTTCCCCGGTGGGCTCAAAATACGCGAGACAATCCGAGAAAGGAGGTGTGAAAATGACGTAATACGTCTGAGTTTCCGCGCCGCGTGAGTCAGCTCGGCGTTTCGGCGTTACCCGTTGGCTACGCCTTCAGGGCGCGCCCGGAGCGCGGTGCGGGGAGCGAGCGGTTGGGCCTGGCGGGCTGCGGCGAGGCGGGTGGTCGCCTCCGGGAGCGCGGGAGAACTTTAACCCGCCCAGTTCGGAGTTGAGAATTGCTAGCGCCCCCTCCCCGGGCTTGAGAAGAGGGAGAGCAGGGAAGGACAGTGAAGGACTCGGTGCCTAACCTTGAGTTTTACGATACATTCATTTAGGGGTTCGAAACATACTAGTTTTGCTCCACAAGTCGCCGCCAGGGCGGCCACCGAACCCCTCCGACCCCCGTGGAGGCCAGCTAGTGCTACGTTGCACGGGGTCCGCGTGGACGCGCCACTTGAACAGTGGGGACAATCCGCGTCATCACGAATGTCCTCCCGCTTAGGGCTTTTTTGGAAAGTCTCTCGAAGGTCTGAGTGGGGGAGACCCGGGCGTAAAGGCCTCCAGCCAGGAGCCAGGGGCTCCCCACCCAACCACCCCTTGTGACCCCATGAGAGCGCTACGCTGACCAGTGCCCCGAGGTCTGTGAGGACCGCGTGGGAGGCCGCGCCCCGCAGTCTCGGTCTCCCAGCGCGGGTCAGGACCCGCTGCAGTTGCTCTTATGCCCTACGAGTCGCGGCGAGAAGGGCGCAATGTCAAGATCGTTCTTCCAGCCGAGCCGGCGAGCCAGGGCCTGCTCCCGCCTCCCGCTGGGGAGGCGCCGGGCTCAGCCCGCTTCAGGGCCCCGCTGAGGGCGCGTTTCTTGGGATTCGCGCCGCACGGTCGGCCTGGGTGTTGGGAGAGAGGGCAGCAAACAAGATCTTTCTCTGGGTGGGAAGCCCCATTTCGCGCCAAAGCGGGTCGGGTAAACAGGTCGCGCGAACGTTCCATGGAACTGGAAGCCCCGGGGACATTGCTGGCAACCTCCTACGCCGACCGACCAAACGGGGTGAGTTACAGTTTTAGAGCAAATCTCAAGTCTAGCGGTTTAGCTGATGAACTCAGCTTCTACTTTTAAGAAGCAAATAAAAATTCAGATGGAAAAGGCTAAAGGAGTCCCCCTCTTTCTCCAAAGAGCTGCGCACACCCGGTCCTTCACACTGCCTGGCACTACTACAGCGATGAAACGTTTCTTTTGTGGGTTAGGTTAGAATAAATATCAAACAAAGCTATAAAAAAAATTAGAGGTATTTTTGCCACTGCCCTTCTGCACATTTTATGTTTGTGGGTGGTATCTATCAGTCTGTACATAGAGGCATATATATATTTGCTGGAGTGCATACTGTGGGCTCAAATTTGCATTCTAAAACTCAGCAAAAATAGGTGTGGATCCCATCACATGTGCTATGCTTGAGCATGCTGGCCTTCCCAAAGACCAATCAAAACGCTGTTTTCTTTTATTTAGAATCTCCAAAACAGGAACAAACTGTGCTTTTAGATGAAGCTACTCTACATGTGAAAAAATGATGTGCATACTTGTATTCACAATGAGATGTTTAAAATTCATTTATTTCTCTAAGCTGACTCCAGGGTATTGGGGGTAGGGTTAGGTTTGTCTTCTTGCAGGGGCCTTTAGGCCAAGTCAGTTCTTGGCTCCTAGAGTAGTGCCTGATACTGTAAAACACTACATTTAGACAGATTTACACAGAACAGAAGCTTTACTCTCACTCTTCAAATTCCAGCAGAACAGCTTAAGGGGTTTTCCTATGTTCCAGACAGCCTGACTGTTTTTCCAGGTTGAATGTTTGAGCCTTAGCCTATGGCAGCTCAACTAGAATCATGACATTATTGAGCACAGAAATGAGATGTGTTATCAGGTATATATGTGTGTGTGTGTGTCCACATTGTGGAACAAAGATATTTTTAAAGATACAGGTACAATAACCTTGATGAAACAGTATATATATATATATATATATATATATATATATATATGATAAAAACTTGGAAATGAGATATACGTGTAAGAAAGACACGTTTTATGTGTAGTCCTTCACTTGAAACTGTCTTCACACATTTTTTTCCCCCTAAACAATATTTTTATGAAGGCAAGCAATGGGGAAAGATAGTATCAAGATTATTTTTCCAGACGCCCTCTGAGTGAAACTGATTTCTTTGCACTGAGGCAGGATGATTTTCCTCTAACTTGAAAGTAAGTGACTACTATTGACATTGGTAGAAAAGCCACTCAGAAAACTGCTTTCCCCCCTCTGCTAATGAAAAGTATATTGTATTTCAACCAAATGAACCCCAGAATTCTTTAACTGGACTGCCGGGTATATCACCATTAATAAATAGAATGTAAGTGCTATTTTGGGAGATGGGAAGCTCCTCTGGTAGGTCCTGGGTGTGCAGAGTTATGCTTATAACAACACAGATACACTTCATGACACAAACTGTGAGAGAATATTCAAGTCAAATACATATGTACATTTTGCAAAAGCAAAAGATATTTGCATTATCAGAGTTAGAACAGAGACTAGACTAAAAATAATGCTCCTGGGCGCCTGGGTGGCTCAGTTGGTTAAGCCGCTGCCTTTGGCTCAGGTCATGATCTCAGGGTCCTGGGATCGAGTTCCGCATCGGGCTCTCTGCTCAGCAGGGAGCTTGCTTCCTTCTCTCTCTCTCTCTGCCTGCCTCTCAGTGTACTTGTAATTTCTCTCTGTCAAATAAATAAATAAAATCTTTAAAAAAAAATAATGCTCCCTACTGCTACATCAATTCATAGCTGGTAAGATCATTTAGAACTTTTCTTCCATATACATTTAGTTGCATGTGTATGAGGTTTGGTGCAACTATGACATGTACCTCCAAAGCACCCAAGAAACCTGAAATAGTTAAGTTAGCCCCTAGATCTCTCTTCCCTTACAGGTCTTGCTTATGGAGAATAGTGGAAAGTACAATGTTCTGAGTTAAACAAATATTTAATTTGCTCCATGTCCAAGGCAAATCAAATTTCAGGCCAACATATGGGCTCCAGCTTAGGGCTGGAGACATAGTCCCCAGTTGGGCCGGGGGTGAATGATCTATGTGGTCATTATCGGGAGGTTTTTGCTGGGCTAAAAAGATTCTGGGTCATCTACCTTCCCAAGGAATGGGGAGAGACTTGAGTTCTTCATTCTAGGACCCATCTTGGGTTAAAGTTCCCTGAAGCAGGCCCAGAATGGTTGATGCATATATATTTATTTTTTAAAAAGATTTTATTTATTTATTTGACAGAGATGACAAGTAAGCAGAGAGGCAGACAGACAAAGTGGGGGAAGCAGGCTCCCTGCTGAGCAGAGAGCCCGATGAGGGGGTTTGATCCCATAACCCTGGGATCATGACCTGAGCCGAAGGTAGAGGCTTTAACCCACTGAGCCACTCAGGTACCCCCGGTTGATGCATATTTAGAATTTAGCTTCTTATTTGTCCGACTGAGTTCCTTTAGGTCAGGCACAAGGATTTTACTGAATTAGGGTTCCCCATACTTAGCACCGTGCCTGGACATGGTAAATACTTGATATGGATCAGGTAAGTCACTTCAATTTTTCAGTTCCTGGGAGAGAAGCTCTCCTTCATCAGGGTCTTTGGGTCTTTAGGGGCCTCCAGAACATCTAGATACATGCTCTGCTATCATAGCTATAAGCCACACGTGACCACGTGTGCTTGGAATGTGGCTCGTCCAATGGAGATATAGTGTAAGTGTAAAATACTTATTAGATTTTGAAGACTTAAGATGAAAAAAAAAAGAATACAAGGTATCTCATTAACAATTATTGTATTGATTCTATAATGCTATAAAACTTTAGGTATATTGTGGTAATTAAAACAGAGTTGTGGTAGACTACTTTTAAGATGATTCCCAATAACCTATACATGTAATTCCCTCCCCAAGAATGTAAACTGGACATAATAGGTCAATGCTAACAAATGAAAAATAGCAGGAATGATAGAATATAACTTCTAAGGTGAGATTTCAAAATCTACAAAACACAGCTTCTATCTCGGATGCTCTTTCTCCCCTAAGTTAGCTTGTTCCCTCTCCTCTGTTTAGAGCCCTCTCACCAATAACGGACATGCTGAAGTTGCCAAATGGAGATGAGAGGCCCTGGAGGATGAGAGTTCACATGGAGAAGAACTGAGGCATGTCGGCCAATAGCCAGCACCAAAGGCTGGCCATGTGAGTAACACTTTTTGGAAACAGACCCTCTGGCCCCAGTCAGTGTAGCCCAGCCAATAGCATGACTGCCAACCCAGGAGTAACCCTAAGCCAGAAATGATCCAGCTAAATCACCGATGCACAGCAACTCTAAGATAGTAAATGTCTGTTTCAAGCTAAGTTTGGGAGTAACTTGTTATACAGCAATAAATAACCAATACACAATTGTGAAAATTAACTTCAGTTTTTACTTTTTACAGTGTGGCTCCCTAGGTGGCTTATTTGGTTGAGTGTCTGACTCTTGATTTTGGCTCAGGTCACAATCTCAGGGTTGTGAGATCAAGCCTGCGTGGAGCCTTAACATTCTGTCTCTCGGGGTTCCTGGGTGGCTCAGTGGGTTAAAGCCACTGCCTTCAGCTCAGGTCATGATCCCAGGGTCCTGGGATTGAGCCCCACGTTGGGCTTTCTGCTCTGCGGGGAGCCTGCTTCCGCCTCTCTCTCTGTCTGCCTCTCTGCCTACTTGTGATCTCTGTCTGTCAAATAAATAAATTAAAAAAAAAAAAGATTGTCTCTCCTTCTCCCTCTGCCCCCCCCCATTAGTGCTCTCGTTTTCTTTCTTTCTCTCCCTCCCACTCTTTAAAAAAGCAATGTGACTACCAGAAAATTTTAAATAGCATGTGTGGCTCACATTGTATTTCTTTTGGACAACACTGGTCTCTGTGGCTCAGATGGGAGACAAGTGCTTTGTGTTTAATTTAGGACTCTAGGGAGCTGGACTCTAATTTATGATCTAGAAAACCATGAACTATTTAGGTGTAAATCTTACAAAATATGTTAAAATCTATAACCCCTTAGCTAAACCAATTTGTGATATTTCCTTATTAAACAACTGTGGATTGAGAGTCAAGAGTTACTCTATTTCCAGTTTAGCCCCTACGTAGCTGGAAACTGTATCCAGAGAAACTACGTTAATGTCCCCTCCAGCTCTAATATTTTGATTCAGCAACTGCTCACTTCAGCATTTTCTTGCTACCAGGGAGCAATGGTGATGCTGGTGATTGCAAGTTCAGCATTTCTTGTGGTATCCAACCAACATCAGCCCTTCTACTCTTCTGAAATAGCAGAGTGTGGCAAGTGGATCAATATAAGTAGACAATTTGAGACAAAGGAGCAGTCTCCAGCACACCCCCTAATTGCGCCCAGAGTCCTCTGCGCCCCTCCACAGCCTTTCCTGGAATCCTTACGTCTCTGGTCATCATCACTCCTGACTTCAACAACACAGAAAACTGTGTTTTCATTTAGGAGTTTTGTAGCTAAGCTGGAAGTTGGGAAGAAATGAAGGACTTAGCTTTCTATTTATTTGTATTTGCAGAACCACAGAGAGCCAAGGTGATAATTAGAAAAACATTTTAGAAAACTGTATTTTCTATTGGATTGTATTTTTCTAATACGGTGACAAGTTCTTATAAGTTTTCAATGGCTAAACATATCAATTTCCGTCTTTTGACCAGACGGCCACTCATTTGAGTCTCTTTTGCTCTGACTCTACAGATAATTATGGAATAAGAGCACGTTACAAAATGAACATCATCTTTTGTGCTTTTCTTCTACAGTTAAGTAAGAAATTCTCTCCTTCTGTCTTAAACACACTTTATTTTGACAGCATGATTGCAGATATAATTAATACATAGCACTTCAAAGGGGAATGATTTCTGTAGTTACATTTTGACCAAAAGTAGATGGTCTTTTAAAAGGCTATCACTGATGGTTCCAGTCACTTAAAGGTGACCCCTGGTGAATGTTGTTGAAAATATTCCAACTTTGGATTTATTGGGTGATTAAGTGAAGGGCAAGTACTGGCTACACAGGCCATCATTCCATAAACACTAGTGGATAGTGGCTGCTCTGAAATTTTGTATCAAAAAGCCAAACAGGTTACTAGTGTATAAATCAGCATTACTTTAGCAGCTGACAGGTATTGTTTTATTATATTCATTTCTATGAGGTCTTTAATTTCCAAATTTTTATAACACTATTTTCATGGATTTTAGATTTTCCTTTGGAGATGAATTTTAATCCTATGAGGGAATGGTAAAGGGATGTCACTGATACTGAGACAATTAAAAATCAGAGCTTTATGTTAAGTGATGATTTCAATTCTAGATTTTGGTTTTCAATTTTCTAAATCTACATAATTTTTTCCTAAAAAATTGTTAATGTTCTTCTAAGTACACAAAAGAAAATCAGCCATTTCAGATGATACCAAAGCTTTTCCAAGTTTTCAAAATAACGGGATTAGAATCGTGTGTGTGCTATTCTGTTTTCCATAGGCACCAGCCCAGACATTGCTTCACAGAACTAAGCAAGTTGGCTTTCCAAAACATACTGAACAGTTGCTTCTGATAACTTTCTGAAACAAGTCATGAACAGCACAGTATGTTTGAGTGGGCTTATTTAAATGAAGGTCTAGGAAGTGATGGTTCTTGGTTTTTCATTTTTATTCTCATTTTAAAGCCAATTTTCTGTTATTTAACATTTAATATTAAGCAATATCCATCCAACTCTTGGAGAGTTTATATTTTTTCACATTTTCAGGCACAACATAATTTTTTTTTTTAAATAAAGAAACCTATTACTTTACCAGAGAAATTCTATTACTTTCTTTAGGAAATGATGATTTACATTATAAGGGTTTAGAACCTGGAATTTTTTATCTTCTACTCTTAGAAATCAATCAAACCATTTTCAGGCCTTTGTCTCCTCTTTAATCCTCCTCCTTCTCCACCCTTCGACCTCCTTATCCACCCACTAGACCATCTCCCATCCTTCCCAAGCCACACACAATCTCGTTATTCTTCATTCTCTCTAACTCTCTCTCTCTGAGCCAGACCCTCTACCTTTGGTGATTGTGCAACTTGAGCAGACCTGTTCCAGTTCCTGAGCCTTAGCCTAATTCAGCCTCTGGTGAATAATCCTGTTCCTTCCCCCACCACCCCCAACCACATTCAGCGGCGTGATAGGATGCTCTCTTCCTCTCTACCTTGCCAGATGCCAAAGAGGACTGACAAGGAGCTTGCCAGACAGACCCAGCTTTAGCGAAGGAAAGTGCTTACAAAGCAAGGAAAGGAAGAAGCAGTTCTTCTGAGGACTTAAATTAATGTTAAAAAGAAGGAAAAGAGTTGACAAGCAGTTTTCAGGGTATGCATGATGCTTCCAGTTGTCTTTCTGAAAGCCTTGCCTGCTGGTGCCCCAGTGTCCCCAAGGCACTCCCACATAATTTGCTGTCACTGGCCATGCAAATATTTTTTGAAATTGCAATTCAAACCCAGACTCACAAACAGGTGCCTTTGAGTGCAATCAGGATAAAATACACATGTGGCTATTATTCTCTTGCTTTGAAAAGGTGACGAAGGGCATAAGGGACTATCAGGCGAGGCCATCCCATCCTTGGGTAAATTGCCATGAGCCCCTGTGTGGATCCAGACCCTCCCTTTGTTTGAGATCCAGTATGTGATCCTGCAGATGACTGACAAGGGCAGACTTGTAACAACATTATTTCAGGAGGATAATAACCAGCCATCATAAATTCCTTTTTTAATAGTTTATTGCAGGTTGTAGGCTATTAACCATGACTTTATTTTACAACACCAAAGAAAGTAGTAGTTCCTTTTTGCTGCTAGTCTCTAAAACCACTGTAAGACATTATAGTACCCTCAGAGAAAACCTGGCCTTTCATGAAATGAATCATAAATAGCTGAGTTAAGAGAACGACTGTTAAAGAGGAAAAGCGAGGAAGGAAGGAGAAAAATATCTGTCTGAGATACAAAAGAAATGTTCTGGGAGCTCCTTCCTATGCAAATAAAATTGGAACCCAACTTTCACAGCCACACTTACTTAGTCTTACTTCCCTGGGTGATAAAGGAAACTGAACAAAGAAATCTCTAAAGGCTTTAACCATAACTATGTAGGAAAATGAAAATGAGTTAGGGAGTAGATCATTCTGAGATTTGAACGAGGAGTGCCCGGTTCTGTTTCATTTTGTGTTCTGTTGGGGGTACACCATTTCATGGCTAATTCCTTGCAGTGAAAGAGAGACATTACAGTTTTCATTAAAAATCTCATGTTTTCTCAGGATTTTTACATCTTGACTTTAAGGCATGCTGCAAGAAGTCTTCACCACTGTGAGATCTTATAGTTTCAGACCACACAGCACTACCTGTGCTGTCAGTGGCCATCACGAAATAGAAAATAACTTTATAGATATTGAATTAGAGGAGATAGTTTATAAGAGCATGTATATCTCTTTTTTTTCCTTTAAAAATCTTCTGGCTTTCTTTGGAAAAATATAGAAGAGAAGCCCTGAAGTATCTTTTTGAAAAACAATTCTTGTGAAACACACATAGAGTTAAAGCCATGCAAGTCAGGTACATATGTGACTAATCGTATTTTTGATATATCTCTCTGCCTAATCATTAACTTGAAATGCCATATAAGAATTTGTAATCCACAGTAAATTATTTCACAGAAATAATTTAAGAGGGCTGCTAATGTGAAACATTCTAGTTTCCACCAGCAGTTTGCTGCCAAACGTTGTGGGAAAAAAAAGGAATCCCAGATATAAGTTGACATAAATTATAGTGAATATAAATCTCTAATGATCAAGTGGCAGTTAGAGATTATTGCATTTAGAAAATAGGGAAAAAACATATTATACACCATAAAGTCTTTCCAGGGTCCATTTTACATGTTAGGAAACTGGATCTTTAAAAATCCTCTCAAAGCCTTTTAATTTCTTTGTTTAATGCCCTAGACTCAGTGTTGTACTTTTCAAAATATATTGTAATAGTTGAGTTTATTGAGCATAGGAAATAGAGGAGGAAATCATATTTTAATTACCAGAGAGACTGCCTAAGCTCTGTTTAAAATGTTAGAAAATTTTAGCTTTCAAACTAAAACCTTTCACTTTTTTCAAATGTTCTTCTCATAGTATCCTTTTTGCAGAAAAAAATCAGAATAACTCCAAATGATAATTATCCAAGTAATAGTTAAGAGAGGTTCCCCCCCCCTTTCAGATTCCTAGGTTTTCTGCAAAGCTGGAAACATTTGAGTGGAAATAATGTTCAGATTATAAAAAGCAGCAGCACATGAGTGAAATCAGGCAGAATTGGCCTGACAGGGGGTCAGAAAAAAGAAACAGTGACATGCAGCCACTCAAATGGCAACATTATTCAGGTAGAAATCCATAATTAGCTGAATTTTATTGAGTTTAAAGGATTACTATAAAGCACAGAAGGAAAATAGTAAGTCTGGTTGAGAAAATTAATGCCCTTTCCAAATCTTCATCCTTTCCTTCAAGATGTGACTCCAAAGAAAGACAATTACGTCAAAGAAGGTTAGAGGCCTAATTCTGAACATTGCCTTTTAAGCACATTCTAGAGACCTATTAGACATCATGTAAACTGTAGACAGCAGTGTTTCTACCACCCCAATACTAAACATCTGTACGCCAGCTTCTTGAGAGCAGAAATGGAGACATATGCATTTAACATATTCCAAGAGTATAGTCACAAGGGAAAATCTACCTTTCACCATATATGGCCATTGTGCAACTCTATCCAAGAACTCAATGCAGATATTTATGTAATATCTCCACTCCTTCTCCCTGCAGGTTGGCAGAGGTTTAAGGAAATTCTTTGGGGAGGCCCCTGCAAAGTCAGTCTTCTAAAATGTGAATGGTGTTGATGGAAAAATCTGAAGTGCTCTTTTGAGCATGAATTGGACTATCACCACGTGGGTATGTCAGAGAATTTCTTATCAATCTTTCTAAAAATATCAGTAAGTATAAAATTTACAGTTGTGATGCTACTAGACATTTCATTTGTGGCAGAGTTTTTTGCTTGCTTTGTTTGCTCTTGGTAAGCTGTGATCTTGGCCCATTTGTTTGGGGAATATCTTACTATGCACTCAGATTCTAGTAATGGAAAAGAAGAGCTACGGGATAAGGTGAACACTGGGTGGCATTTTCTAAGTCAATTTAAGTGACTTTGGGAAATTGTCCCACATGACTAACTTAACACCTTGCTGATTATTAAGGAGAGGAAATACAAATAAAGGGCAGAGCTTCAATAGTGGTATTCCAAAGGAGACAGAGTATTAGAAAGGACACAAATTTTTTCACAAGTGTAATTTGCTTAATTAAATCAGTATAAAATGAGCATGCTTGAGTATAGGGTTATTTAATGAACATAGAGCAGGTGTGATAATGCAGTCATATAACTATGATATTTTACCACAGAAATTTATTACTTATTTTTAAAAGATTTTATTAATGTATTTATTAAAGATTTTATTTATTTATTTGACAGAGAGAGAGAGATCACAAGTAGGTAGAGAGGCAGGCAGAGGGGGGGGGAAGCAGGCTCCCTGCTGAGCAGAGACCCCCCCGCTCTCCCAAGTGGGGCTCAATCCCAGGACCCTGAGATCATGACCTGAGCCAAAGGCAGATGCTTAACCGACCAGGCCACCCATGCACCCTTAGTACAGAACTTTAATGGTACATCAGAAAGGCATGTCAGAAAGACTGAATTCTAATTCTACTTTGCTCTTTACTGGCTTTCTGACTGTGGCTAAGTTCCTCATCAGAAAGAAATGGAGATGATCCTACCGTACATCCTTACCTCACAGTTCCTATGAACATCAAATAAGAGAACAAATACAAAATTGCTTTGAAAACTGTTAAACACTCAGAAGCACAAGATACTATTATTACCATATTCTCTACCACCCTGCAATAATAGAATGCCATTTTCATGTCACTGCTAATGGAGGACTCCCACTGGGTTTTCTTTTGAAAAATCAAAAGAAGGCCATTGCCTCCACTGCTGCTCCCTGGAAGGGGCCCTCTGAGTATGGAGGAAGGGCCCTGCTGGCTCAGTGAGCATCACCCACTGCTCTGGATGGACACTCTGTGTCCAGGGTGCTTTCCAGGAGGAGGGGCAGCATACTTGTGCCCACAGAGAGAGCATGGCTCTGCAAATCGTCTTCTACCTGCCTGTCTCCCACATAGGTTAATATCAAAAATCCTCTCAAACTTCCAGCATCAGAATATATGTTCTGATGATAGAGAAGTTTCAAAATGCCATTGCTGCCTGGCCTAATCTCTCTTTATCCAACAGTAGTACATTTACTGCTTCTCTACTCTGCTCACCCTTCCTGCAAAATATATTATATATTATATATTATATATATAAAATGTGTTCAGTAAATTGCTTCCTAGTAGTGGTTTTAACCACAGGGTTCTAGGGGTGGAGTGGGGGAAGGCCTTAAAAATGTTAATTATCTGGAGCATAGAGCTTAACATTCTGGACTCCAAGATGGTATTTAAGCCTATTTAGATTTTCTCCAAATTCTTTAAGGCTAATGCAACTTCTGAATGTATCTAGTAATCTCTAATTATTTGTGGAAATGGTAGATGTGAGAAGACCAGATTAAATCCACAGATAATCCCAAAATCTCATTTTAGCCAACAGTGTGGCTCTTTTCCCACCAAGCCCAGCACTCGAAGGACCATTAAGAAGAGCTGAGTGGAGTTTCAAGCTCCCTATTCTCCTGACCACCCTCTGATGGAGAAGTTAATGAATCAGCCAAACTGCTGGAAAAGAAGCCAGGAGAAAGGAAACTGAAAAATCAGGAGCCTGGGCCATGGCCAAGGTAGAAAAGCAGATGCTGAGGAGCTGAAAGGCCCTGGAGTCCTAGCATAAAGGAGCAACCCACAGAGCCACACCCTGGGAGCACTGCGTTTCCAGGAGTAAGGGCCGTGCTGTTTGGTGGTGCTGCCACACTCGTACCATGCTGTCTGCCCAGTGTGACCAGCTGTGTGTTCATCCAGGGTGAACAAGACAAAGCTATAATCAGAAGACTGGTTTCCTGGCTCATAGTAAGAAGGACCAGGCAGTGGATTGATCCAAGTGCTCTCTCCTCACTTGAACAGAATTTGCTAACAGGATGAGGAAAGGAAGAGGAAACAAAGACTGTTTTTAGGACCATTTTGTAAATCCCACTGGCTTGCATTTTATTGGTTTCTCCTCTTGCTGCTTTCTGGTTTTTCTAATACAGTGGCTTATTAAGGTCATAACAGCAATGTCTCACTATCTTTTTGAACCCAGGTGTAGTTTGTTTTTTAAGATTTTATTTATTTATTAGAGAGAGAAAAAGAGAGAGCAGTAGGAGGTGGAGGGGCAGAGGGAGATGGGTAGGGACAAGCTGACTACTCCTGGTGAGTGCAGAGCCTGAGAAGGGGCTCCATCCCAGGACACTGTAATCTTGACCTCAGCCAAGCCAGCCACTTAACTGCTTAACCCGAATGAACCACCCAGCCACCCCCTAGGTGTAATTTTAATGAACATAAAAGTTGTACATGGTCTATATAAGGGTTATCTGAAATTTCAAAATAAATATCAGTGAAACAAATCAGTGCAAGTCATTTTAGAATAATGTTTTCTAGCAGATGAAACATTGTATGAAGTAGTTTAATGTCTACTAGGTAAAACACATACACACACGCACACACACACACACGCAGTTTGATTTTTGATAGCCTCATCTCCCCCCTTTTCCTGGGCCATTTCCGTTTATGTTGGGTTCTCTCGCCATAACTTTTGGAGAGTTTTGGTTCAGATGTGTCAGGAATTAAATTTGGAAGCAGGAAGAGGAGAAGTGGAGACAATTTGATGAAGGGAAGAGAGCCCGTTTACTGTAAAGTTTTGGGGTGGGATGATGGAAATCTGTGGAAGTCTGTACTATACTAAGAGATAAAAGACCAGCGTGGAGGAGCTACGGTTGGCAAAAACGGAACAAGGAGGGGTGACCAGTCAATTAGATGTGAAAAGCTGGCTCCTGAATTTCAACTCTGAACCACAGAGCTCAGGATTAGCATAACTGAGTCATGTTCAGAATTATGTCCCCTCGGCCCACGCCACCTCCGGGACTCGATATCGTCAACCCGAGAGTAATGCCCAGATGCCAGAGGCTGGGAGGGCGGATGTGGACCTTGGCAAAGAAGGCACGCAAGGACCTGCCCCACGGAGGCTACCGTGATTGCCCCTGGCTCTTGTCGGCTGCTGGGCCCCTCGGCCCGCACAGTTCTCCCGCTCCTGAGCGTCCCTCGCGCTGGCCGGGCAGCGGCCGGAAGGAGCGGCGCAT
Source organism: Mustela erminea (assembly GCF_009829155.1). Taxonomy (NCBI): domain Eukaryota; kingdom Metazoa; phylum Chordata; class Mammalia; order Carnivora; family Mustelidae; genus Mustela; species Mustela erminea. The sequence goes on from NC_045616.1 coordinate 65,560,214, forward strand.
CTAGAGCCGCTATGGGGTATAGCCGGGTCTGGGGGTCTCAGGCCGAGCTCTCCCCGAGGGGCGGTTTCCGAGCTCCCCGCTCACCAGGGTCCTGGCCACCCGAGCCCCCGCCTCCCCTCATCCTCACCCGCGGGCCCCTGGCTCCTCGGCCACTGTTCTTAGTCCTTCTTTCCTGCCCCCCTGCGGCCATCGGGGGGAAAGCAGCGCGACCTCTCGGTCGTGGCTGCCAGGGCCGCCAGCACTGCCACTTCGGCAGTGGGTACCTGGGTCCTGCGTGGATGCGCTGCGCTTGGGTGGGAGGGAAGGGCTGCTCTTCCAGGGGGACAGGGGAGATGCCGCACATGGGGCATGGGGCGATGTCCCATGCCGCGCCTGTGGGGAGGATGGCAGGGACACACTTTTCACAGGGCCAGGGCTGGCTGCTTCCTTACAATGACTTGATGAGCCGCTGAAGGGTGGGGACAGTCTCCAGTGTGGACGGAGGAGGAGTGTGAGGGTTTCGCAGCCTGGGGTTTAAGGCCACGCGAGTAACTTGTAGCCACCACCTTCGCAGATCAGGGCTTAGGTGTTTACTGCATTTGAAGTCCCCCTTTGGCTTTCTGCTGGCCCAGAGGGAGTCACAAATGAGGTCCACATTCTGGTAATCGGTGGGTGCCCCCGCCTTTCACTTAGCTAATGCAGCCAGTGAGGTGATGGCTGCCAGAAAATGTTTCCTATCCAACATTTCTCTCACAAAGACAAATAATGATGATGATGATGATGAGTCTAAACATGGTGAACTTCCTGTCGGGGCTTCCCTTACCCACCCTGGTTCCTCACTTGGGAATAAGACTTGAGTAACAAAGATTAGTTGGAGACCTATTGTCCTTTGTACGTCCCAGGTTTCTGCTCGTTCAGTGTCCTGTGTCAGGTGAAATTATTCATGAGGCTCTGAACAGAGTTGATACGTCTTACTCCTTCCTCCTAGAAATTCCAAGTGGATTTAAATCACTCCCTGGTTGCTGCAGAGGGTCTGTGTTTTATGGGGGTTCTCAAGTGAGCTTTGAAGTATTTGCTTACCAAGTCTGTTTCTCAGCTTCCAGCTTCTGAATGAATTACCCAGCCCTTCTCTCTGCTGCCACTCCCCCTGCCCCCTCAAGTGTGAACTGTGGAGATGTTCTCTAGACAATAGCTTGGAATGTGAGCTCAGGGACTGATCAGTCAATTGCCAGTCCTGGGACACCCATTTGCTACATGCTTGACTGAGAGATTTCAAATGTCTTGTGGAACATGCAGGGAATGGGGGCCGTTGGACCTTATTCTGTGCACAGATTTATCCCTTTCTCACAGGATCACTTAACTAGTTTCACCACTTAGTATCTTGAGCCTGTCGCCTTGTCAGGAAAATGGCCGTTAGCATACGCATACTTTACTTATACTCCTACTTTAGAGAGCGCATTAAAAGCCTCATGTTGAAAACATCTTGGAGCTTCTGTGAGGATTACCACTTGCCAGAGGTTAGTGTTAATTGATGTCAGGCAGGTCTGTTGCAAAGACTGTAGACTTTTATTTATTTATTGTTTGTATAAGGGCTAGAGAGGGTAAAGAGAAAATGGGCAGCTAAGGCCCTTAGGGGAGCCAGGCGGCATTTTGCATGACCTGCCAAGCTACTTTAAAAAGCACTGTCATCCAGCCTTCTGGAGGATTAGGATGGGACATGGCTAGGTTGTGTGTTTCAGGGTCTGTGCTTATCGTCCCTATGCTTAATGTGTCACTAAAATCACCATTTCTCTCATTCACACAATGTGTTCAAAAGGTAATTAAAGACTTCCGAGGAGGTTCATGAGCAGAGACGCCCCTGCTGGAGTGGAGATTGGTCACATTCTTATGTTTTACCTCACCAGGGGCCTCAGCTGCATAAGGATTCCTTGATTCTCCTGCTGGGCTTTCCCAGGAAAGGGCAAGGACTTTGTGACACTCTTCTTATTTAGAGTTTTACCAGAACAACATCATCAACAACAACAAAAAGTAAAACAAACAAGAAATCAAAATATACGAAAGCATAGACATCTGGCAAGTTTACAAAGCGCAGATTTCTTACCCTAAAATAATTAAAGCCTGTCAGACTTCGCTGATGCTGCCTCTGGCTGGGCTCATAGCTCCGGATTCCTTGTCACCCACATCACTGCTGATTCATCAGAGGAAGGAGTTCCTGCCACTCTGCTCCCTGGTCTTCTTCAGGGACCTCAGCTTGGCTGGACTCTCACTTTTGAGCATTTCCCAGTTCGGAGTTGAGTTTCCTCTTTGCACCTCTTGGCAGTCCCAGGATTTTCCAGAGCAGCATGCAGGGAAGTTCGGGCCCTCACCTGTCACTCTCTACTTTCAGGCCCAGGCAGCAGGCCCCAGACCCACCCATGCAGAAGCCCGCCTACTTTGTATTCACCCCTCCCCTCCCCACCTCTCCCCAGCCAGCCAGCAACGCTGAAAACCACCTGTTTTGTGTTTTGAAAGCCTGGAAACACCCCATCCTCCACCCTTACAGACCTCCCACTGCGTTCCAGTTTCCTGTCCAAACTCCAGATTTAAGTTCTCAACTCAACTGAAGAACATAAGAGCTTGCTGCATATTCAGGCCTTTCCTTCCTGGAGCAGAAATACAAAAAAACACACAGGAGGAGTTGCCAAAGTTTCCCCTCTCAGGGGAAGAGTGGCCTTGTAAAGTTCAAGTCCTGGCAGCCAGTTACAGGTCCTCAGACTTGTCAAGGTCATCTCTGCAGGCTACCATGTCACTGATTAGTCTCCTCAAATGTGCTAGAAACCATTTTACAAGCAAAAACTCTGCCTGTGCTATGGCATGTACTATGAAATCACAACCATCAATAAACAGATGCACAGAGACACCCAGAGGAAATGATGGAAGCTCCTGACTGGCAGTTTTTGAATGTTCTGGTGATACTAATTTGTTCAGTGATGTTTTTAGCTTTCTGCCAGCATTTGCTACCAGCTAAATGGGAGCAGGTGTCAAAGACTGGAGGAAAACTTTTGGAAGGTAAAAAGCTAAGAAGTGACAAAGCTGTCCCCATGTAGTAGGCGAATGGTGGCCATCCAAAAGTTATTTCTTCTTCCCCAGAACCTGTGAATGTGTTGCCTTGCATAGCAAAAGGGACTTTGCAGATGAGATTAAGTTAATGACCTTGAGATGGGGAGATGGCCCTCCGTGGACCCAGTGAGATCACAAGTTTCTTTATAAGTAGAAGGGGGAGGTAGGAACATCAGAGTCAGAGAAGTATTTAAGATACTGAACTGCTGGCTTTGAAGATGGAGAAAGAGGCCAAAAGAATGCTGAAAGCCCCTAGAAGATGGAAAAGGAAAGGAATGGGTCAGCCTCCAGAGCCTCTGGAAGAAATGCAACTCACCCACATGTTGATTTTAGTCCAGTGAACCCCGTTTCAGACTTCTGACTTCCAGAACCCTAAGACAATAAATTTGCATTATTTTAAGTCACTAAGTTCATGGTCATTTGTTACAATGACAACAGGAAATCAGTAGTCTCCATTAACTAATTGTTTATGTGACTTGTGAATAGAATCCTCTCTTCTGGATTTGATGGGAACACTCTGGTACAAGACAAAGAAAAAGACAGCATTTCCATTCATTTGTTTCAAGAGCTGTCATCCGTCATTAACTTATCACCAACCCTAAGCCAGGTCCTGTGCTTAGTCACTGATAAACCAGCAAGAACTTTTTGTGCACTTGGTATTGTTATGCACTTGGTAAAACTGAGGCTTGGTGTAGTTCCCACACCAGTGCCTCCCGGTGGAGAGAAAGGATACACCTTCTACTTTAGCGAATTCCAGAGTCCTTGTTATCTCCTCCAACCCTTTTTCTGCCCCTCTAAGCCACTGTTCTTCATCCCCAGGCTGTTCTGTCTATAGGAACGCTCACTCTCACACTGTCAGAGAACCGCCTTTTTCTGCCATTGAAGGTGGCAAACTGCCATCAATACTGCTGCTTGGAAAGCTCCTTTCAGTTGCCAATATCGTTTGGGTTGAACCTCCAGCCAGGGGCATAATCAGACATTGTTCATGTGCAAACTGGACTTGGCTCTATCAGTTTACAGGATAACGTCCATTTTCAAAGTCCCAGAGTGGGGAGATTGAGTAGATTGGGTAGTCCTCTTTCCTGACATGACCTTGGCCGTGCCACCAGCTTTATAAGCCCCACACATACTTGCAAGGGGTGAGGAGGGCACCAGCGAATGACCTGGCTGATGGACACTTGGTCTGGGTTCAGTGACTCTCAGCCTGACTGTATTCAAATAACCTCAGAAGCTAGAGAAACCTGTCAATGCCAGGTACTGCCCCAGGCAATTAAACCGTACTGTGTATGGTGGGGCCTGGGCATCAAGGTACAGGTCCACTCTAACGTGCAGTCAGGATCACTGAAGGATCCCTACCCAGTTGGGTTTTATCCCTTGCCAGAGCCTGCTGTCACTGTGAGGATTTCTCTGTGTGCATCTGCTCTGTGAAGCCAGTAACCATGGTTGGTGTCTGAGCCCGAGGGCGGCTGTCAGGAGAGCAGGTAGACCCTCATTCGTAGCACACTGCTTGGCTGTGAAAGCATATTAGGTCTCTGCCTGGGAAGATGCTTTTTAGGGTGACCAGATATCTCCATTTGCCCAGGACTTTAGGGGAGATGGGGTGTTCCAGACATGAGACTTTAAGTCCTAAAAGCAGGCAAGTTTCAGGGATTTTGAAAGCAAACTGGAAGTTTGAAGTCCACAGGAGCAAACTCTCATGGTTGGGCGGTATGTTCCGGCATCAGAGGAAGGGTGTGTCTATGTGTGTGTGCGTGCCAAAGTGTGTGTGCACACGTGTGCATGTGTGGAAGTCTGTGAATATCACATGGGTGTGTGTGAGGAATTTGCCCATTAGTGTATGAGTGCAAGTACATGAGAGCACGTGTGTGCATGTAGATAGAAGTGTGACTGAGTGTGTATGGACATGTGTATGAGTGAGAGTGTAGGCATTCTGGGGACAGGGGGCCTCACCAACCCACAGTCGCCCACTATAGTGGCTTCTAAAACATCTGAGCATGGGCCAAGGCAGCTGGCCCTGAGTCCTGCCAGAGAGCAGCTTAGAAAAAAATTTGCCCTGAGTGGTTCAGTGAGCTCAGGGGTAGAAATTGTACATTTATTTTGCTCTATGACAGTATAATTAGCTTTTCCTCTTGTGAGGAATGAAAGGGCAGTGTGCTTTCTGACAGCTGTGGGAGCTGCCTTCCTGCCTGGATAAATCTAGTATCCCCCGATATTGCTACACCTGTTTAAACAAGGAACAAAATAGATATTTATTTGAAGTTCAAGAGGCCATGTGAGCCATGGCCTAAATATAGGCCTGGATATAATTATAAAGATACTTAATTCTTTGTTCTGAAAGACTTTTGCAGCCTGCTGTTCTCGCAGAGGCTCTGGCCGTTTCCTTGAACACGTCCTTCTCAGAACAAGTAAAGGCAGGGGTGAGGAAGTCCAGTGGAAGGTAGGGTGCCAGTCTGGGGGAGCAAGGGAGAAATGATTCCCAGACCCTGTTGACCATCAGAACTATCAGGGAAGAGGCTGGGTAGAGATGTCGATCTCTGTGTTCTCTCCTAGAGATTCTTTCCTTGGGCTTGGAATGGAGGAGAGGAATCTGTCTGTTTAAAGCTCCCCATGTGATTCTGATGATTACTCAAGTTTGGAAACCTCTGACCTAAGGCACTGGGGTGGGGCACTCTTTCCTGTGAAGAATTTCTGGGACTAGATCAGGAGTACTAATAATTGCCATTTCCTGGACATCCTTCACATGCAGGCTTGCATCTTCATTCCCATTTTGCAGATGAGGCAATTGAGTTCTTTCCTTCATTTCTGTGCTGTACACCAGAGCCCTTCAGGGCAGGAGTTCATTCTGTGCTTTAGGTCATAGGCACTTTGAGACTTTGATGAAAGCAGTTCTCTTTACAAAGCAAAACTGCACATGCACAGAAGATTTTGCCCAGTTTTGGAGGGTTCCAGGGAAACTCCTGTGCTCTTAACCTCTGGTTAAGAATGTCCATCCTATGCAAGCACTCTGGAAAAGAGTGTGGAGGTTCCTCAAAAAACTGAAAATAGAGGGGCGCCTGGGTGGCTCAGTGGGTTAAGCCACCGCCTTTGGCTCAGGTCATGGTCTCGGGGTCCTGGGATCGAGTCCCGCGTCGGGCTCTCTGCTCAGCAGGGAGCCTGCTTCCTCCTCTCTCTCTGCCTGCCTCTCTGCCTGCTTGGTGATCTCCCTCTGTCAAATAAATAAATAAAATCTTAAAAAAAAAAGAAAATAGAGCTACCCTATGACCCAGCGATTGCACTACTGGGTATATATCCTAAAGATACAAACGTGGTGCTCCGAAGGGGCACGTGCACCCGAATGTTTATAGCAGCAATGTCCACAATAGCCAAACTATGGAAAGAACCTAGATGTCCATCAACAGATGAATGGATAAAGAAGAAGTGGTGTATATATACAAAGGAATACTATGTAGCCATCAAAAGAAATGAAATCTTGCCATTTGCAATGACGTGGATGGAACTAGAGGGTATTATTAGTGAAATAAGTCAATTGGAGAAAGACAACTATCATATAATCTCCCTGATATGAGGAAGTTGAGATGCAATGTGGGGAGTTTGGGGGGTAGGAAAAGAAAAATTGAAAGAAGATGGGATCGGGAGGGAGACAAACCATAAAAGACTCAATCTCAAAAAACAGACTGAGGGTTGCTGGGGGAAGGGGGACGGGAGAGGTTGGTGGGGTTATGGACATTGGGGAGGGTATGTGCTATGATGAGTGCTGTGAAATGTGTAAACCTGGCGATTCACAGACCTGTACCCCTGGGGATGAAAATACATTATATGTTTATTAAAAAACAAACAAACAAACAACAACAACAAAAAAGAATGTCCATCTTAAAGGACATCCCCTAAGGGAAGTCCACAGACAGGCACGATGAGCTTCATCCTCAGCAGGCTGAGTGAAGGCTTATGGGGCACTGTGGGACTTACGGTATTTCAGGGCACCTGGAGGGAAGCCATGGCCCCAAGAACTGAGCATGAAACACAGGCTCTGCTTCCAGTTTAGTTGGAAAGACATGACTGTGCAGAGGTTCAAGGTAATATATTCCAAGCCCACTCAAGGGGTGCCCCTGAGCGCAGGGAGGTGAGACTGTGCACTGTAGCAAGGCTAAAAGGTGAGGAGGTGAGACTTTGGGGGAACCTGGTGTGAGCTCGCTGGAAAAAGCAGGAAGAAGTCTTGGCAGGGGGAGCTTAGTGATGCTTTGGGGGAGGAGGGGAGAAAGCCATACCAGGGCAGAAACAAAGAAAAACAAGCCATTAAAACAAAACAAAACAAAACAAAAAAATGATTCTGTGTGTTAAAAAATGACTCTCTTCCCTGCCATTCCCCACCCAAAAAGAAGGAAGAAAGGAGGATAAGAGAAAAAGAGAAAGAAATGTTCCACAGAGTGATAGCATTTGTGAACATTTAAAAATGTCACACTGAACAATTAAACTACTTTAACACAAAATATAATGCTAGATAATTATATCTTACAATTACAGAAAAATATAATTACAGAATAATTACATCATTTACCTAAAACACATTATATGGTTCCCCACAGATAATGTGGCCCAGTAACAGGAGACGTACGGTAGTCACATGGGAACCTGTGTTAGTTTGTCTCTGAGACTCTACGCATAGCCTCATTTGAAGATTATGGTCGGAAGTCTAAATCTGAAGCTCTTTGTGAAAATGAAGTTTGAGCCAAAGGCACTCCTGCCAGGTAACAGACAATGACAGAGTGTGCCTAAGGGTCTGTGCAGGGTAGAGTTGGGGAAATGGATATGTCTGGATCCATTGGAGAAGGCTCTGAGGCGCCACTGTGTTTCCTCCTTTTCCCTGTAGGGGGTGCTGCTGCAATTTTGAGGGAAGGTGGAGTCCCAGTAGGGCAGAGGGAGAGGACTCAGGGTGTGGGAGAAGCTGGAGCCAGGCAGCAAGTGCAAAGAGGCAGATGCAAGGAGGAGAGCCCGGACAAGGGCCAGGGAAGGGCAGATTCCAAGAAAGCAGGATCATCTTCCCCTTGAGGCCTGGGGAAGAGAGAAGAGGTAGAGAGGAGCTCTGATTTTGCCACAGGGTGACTGGAAAATGATGGCTCCACAGACAGAACCGGAATTCACAGGGCCTGAAATGTGAACACAAGTTCTGGAGGGAGGCAGGGGGGCTCACCCCCCAGGTTATCTCATTGGTGCCTCCCCCAGTAAGAGTATCCTGATACTTCCTTAAAACACAAATGCTGCAGGCAAGGTCCCCTGCTGGCCTGGTACTATGTTTCCTGAAGGGTGCCCAGATTCTGAGGAGCACTGCTTTTCTAGCTAGGGAGGGCCCTCTGTCTGCTCATAAGGTGAGATTTGGGTTCTTTAAATAGACAAGGCCTTTTAGCAACTGCAGGGCAAGATGCCTTGCAGATATTTGCAGAAAATTGTAATGACAATTAAACATATAAAAATGAACAGTAAAAAACAAACCAAGAGTGAATCTGTAGTTATGTGGAGGCAAAAATAGATGTGCAGGCCCAGAGGGGCTTCTACTCTTTGGTAGTAGCAGGGATTAACAGTGAAATATGCTTAAGAGAAAGGAGAAGTGTGGGGTTAACTATCTATTTCCCACAGTGTTTCAGTTCCGTACAGGGAACTATGAGTTTCAGAAATGCTCATTGCCACTGTCTGGGATAGTGAAATGATTTCTTAGACAAAGTAGTTTCCTGCTTCTGAATGCAATTTCTTTGCATAACAATGAGCTTACTGAACCCTCCCAGAAATCATTACAAGATTTTTTTTAGCCCATTTTTAAAAATGATTTGAAACATGTGGAGAATCTGATTTCCCATGTTTAGACAAAGCTACATATGACCCCTTTTAAAGAATAATTGCAACATAAAGATACATTTAGCTCTATTCTCATTTGAAAGAACTCCTTGCAGGGACGTGTGACTAGTTCTAGACACTAAAATGTGAAATGTCTCCCCTCGCCAGATGCTGAATCTGCTGATCCCATGATCTTGGACTTCCTGGCTTTCAGGCTGTAAGAAACAAATATTTGTTGCTGGTAACCCACCAAGTTTAAGGTAATTTTGTTATAGCAGCCAAAACAGACTCAGACAATGGATGTTTGTGTCATTTCTAGTTTCCAGGGCTGTGGCTGACACCCTTTCAGTATCTCTTTGTGCTCATGCATGAGAGATTCTTCAGAGTACATAACAAGAAGTGGAATTACTGGGTCACAGAGGATATCGATTTTCAGAACTGCTTGGTATTGCCAAATGATTCTTAAAGAGGCTGTACAAGGTTATACTGAAGGCAGCTATTTTTAGAGCTTACATTTTACTCTCATATCTTTGCCCTGGGTCCTCATGTAGACAATGTTATGCATTCACCTTTAGAAATCTTCTAAACTAACCACTTTTATCGTACATAGTTGTGTGTTATGACACTTTAAAGATTTTTTAAAAAGACATATTCATTGCAAAAAATTAAAACGGTTCATAAAAGTGTTCATAAAAGGTAATAATCACCTGATATCCTAGCACTCAAAGAAAACCACTATTGCCATTTTGATGAATATCTTTCCAAACATTTCTGGTGCAAATGGATATGTGTGCAAAGTTGCATAAATGGAATCTAGCAGGCTAGTTTATTCCCTGCCTTTTCATTCAACAGTCAATTATGAACACTTTGAGATAGTTGTCCAAATCTGCAAAACTCCTTGATTTCTTCTGGCTTGGAGTGGCTTTGAAGTTAGAAGAGGAGGGGAGGGGAAGTGAGGAGAGAGGGCTAATAGTGGCAAAGGGCTTGGTACATGTTCCCTCTGATTTCCTCATCCCAACCATCCCGGGAGGCAGGTGCTACCACCCAGCCTACAGATGGGGGAATTAAGGTCATAGCAACAGAAGCAACAGACTCAAAATTCAGTAAGTTCCCCCCCCTCATCGCACTGCATCTACTCCCCCTGTTCACCCCTCCTCCTCTCCCACGGGGCTTCCTCAGTCCCTTACAGATGCAAAGGGTGAAAGACACTGGAAGACCCAGAAGATGGGAGGCCCACGTCTCACAAAAACCTTGGTGAAGCCCACAGGGGTGAGAATACAAAAAGCTTTCCTCACTGAGGTAAACGTCTGCTTTCCCTCTTCTCACCTCAGAAAAGACGGCAGCAGTGTATTCCTGAAGGCCCTCTGAGGGGCATTAATCTGGAAGCATCTCAGAGGAGAGGGCAAAGGGCCATGCCTTGGCTGGGTGGAAGCAGCCAGATCCTGAGAAAGGGTTTGAACCAAACCAGACTTGCAAGGGGTAGGAGGGTCAAGGAACACAGGAAGGCAGAGATCAGGGTAGCTAGTGGTTGCCAAGTCTGTGTAAGTCCCTCTCTGAGCTGCCAGGCATGCCTGGAAGACCTATGGTGAGGAGCTGGGGTCAGCTGTGGCTTCATGTAGCCGAAGGAGCAACAGTAAAGAGGGAAACCACCGGGACCCAAGGACATGGCCTCCCTTCCCACCCCTGCCATTGGGTAGCACGACATAAGCCCACATTTCTAGTAGGCTCCCAGGATTGGGGGAGGGAACACCCTAATCTTTTTGATGCTAAATTTTGTTTTGGAGAAATAAAGGAAAGTGTCATTCCTTGAATTGGCTATTGTGGCCTCAAATGCCGGGCTGATGATACTGGTAGGCAACCCATACGGTCACCCAGAGCCCTGCCCTTGGTTTAATGCTCTGCCATCACCATCTTAAAACTCTTGGTAAATTTTTGAAGAAGGAGCCCCACACTTCCATTTTGCAGTCATGCAAATTACATAGCGGGTCCTGTGAAAATGCATGTCTGCTGTATGCCCATAGGGCAGACATTTCAAAAGTTTTCCATATTTAGGAGAAATCCTCACTGAGAACAGGAGCAGTTATGAGAATGCTAACTACTGACCAAAGCCACTGTGGGGTTGCCTAGATACATCTCTCCCATGAAAACAGGGTTAAATATAAAGGGAATATGTGTCATGATGACACTAAATATGAAAACCATGGTGGTACACAGAAAGGGGTGGCCACGATGAAAGCAAAGCTGCTGGGGGTGGAAGCGGGGAGGTGTTTTCTCGTGGGTTTCGGTGTTGAAGGTTCGAAAGTGCCAGTGAGCCCTGACATATGCGTCTCCAGAGCCCCGGTCTGCTCCCAGAAATGAGTGCTCGCCCAGTGCTGACAGCTCCCAGGAATGCTGACGGTTTGGGGCATTTCTCCCTGCAGAGACCCCACTTGTTTTTAGGCCTGAAATTTGCATAGAACTTCAGAAGTTATACATCAATCTAGAGTCTTTGTATATATTTGGAACTGAATAATCTACTTTTGAAGCTGTCAGATCGTGGTGTTTATGATGTTTTTCACTTGGTTTCCAGGTTCTTGGGGCTTAAATGACTGCTTTATGGAAAGAGGATGCTTTTTTCCAAGGTTCCAAAATTCGCACTGCTCTAGTTGGAAGCTCCCAGAAGCCCCCTGCAGGTGGTTAGGTGTTTGTTGGTACTGGACAAAAATATCCCCTGGAGATGAGAGGTCTGGTGTGACAGGTGTGACCAGGGGCCAGGAGCCCGGGGTGCAGCACCCCTGGGATGCAGACTCCCACCTGCCTCCACGTGTTCACTCTCCCTCACTGCAGGGCACGTTCTCTGTAATTAACACAGGACAGCTGCCTCCAGTTCCCAAAGGTAGCCTTAACCACCCACCGCAGTGTATCAGGCACAGACTGAGTGCTAGGTTCAGGTGCTCACCATGTTCTGGGCGCAGCTCTAAGCCTCTCTCATGGGTGATTCTGTTTAACTCTCAGAACTGCCCAGTGAAGCAGGCGCTCTTATTACCTCCTTTCAACAGATAAGAGAAACAAGACACTGAGAGGCCAGAGAAACTGACGCAAGCTAGCAAGTATTGGAGCTAGAATTCAAAGACAGGCTGAGCTGGTCAGTGGGATCTCAAGGTCGCTTACCCAGCGGGTGGGGAGAAAGAGGAGGCTAATTACAATAAGGACCCCAGAGCAAAGGTGCAAGCTGACATCCAGGATCTCTCCTGGGTGTTTGGACATGAGAGAGACCACAGGGCAGTAGCTTCATGGGGGAGATGGTGATGCCTAGCAGGCAGGGAAGCAGGGCACCCTGCACCTCTCAGACATTGACCGTGGACAGGCTCCACCCTCGTGGTGCCCAAGCCAGGCCAGGCTAATAGGTTTGCAGTGAGTGACTTGGGACCGTTCTGAGCATTGCCCAGTGCAGCTCACCCAAAGGCCCTGGGGCAGCCTCTACAGCAGAAGGTACTGTCGCCTGAAAAAAAGACCAGGTTCAGTGAAAGATCTGGTCCCCCAGAAACTTGGAAGCCAAGATGAGCCTTGCTCTGCTTTGTGCCGTAAGGGTGGAATATAAGGCAGTTGGGAAGAGTCTGCCCTAGGTACTTGAAACAGCTGCCAGAGCTCAACAGAGGTGGTCACATTCAGTGTAAGAATAGGAGTGTGTGGGTGAACCTCTGTAAATGCCAGGGAGGTAGGTCAAAAACAATATTGGCAATTTGGTTTGTTAATTCTAATCCAATCCAGCCAGGAGCTGACTGTCCACTGTGGCCAGGAGAGGGTAGGTGAACTCAGTGAACCAGTTAATGCAGGGAGCAGGGACAGCCAGCATGGGGAGGACAGACACACTGGGTTACAAAAGAGGACAGTTGGGACACTTGTGTGAGACATTCAAGAGAGCCCTTGAGCCTGTAGGAAGGAACTTGTTGCGGCTGCAGAATTTCCATGAGCAGAAGCTGGAGGTCAGTGTCCTGTGAATATTGTTCAGACTCTTGGGAATGAGGGTTACACTTACACAGAGGCAGAAATGACCAGGCTGGCAGCATCAGCTAAGCGTCACTGCTGCCCATGGTTCTAGGTGGTCAGGGGAGGCTTCGTGGAGGGAGTGAGTCTTGAGCTAATCCTTCAAGAATGGGTGGGAATTAAAAACATGTGCAGAGAAGGGGAGACTATGAGAGATGGAGAGACCTAAACTTCTAAAGGTATTTTATATTATTTATTTTTTAAAAGATTGTATTTATTTATTTCACAGAGACACAGTGAGTGATCGCACAAGCAGGGGTTGCTGCAGGCAGAGGGAGAAGCAGGCTCCCCACTGAGCAGGGAACCTGATGCAGGCTGATCCCATGATCTGGGATCATGACTTGAGCTGAAAGCAGATGTTTAACCAGCTGAGCGACCCAGGTGCCCGCTAAAGGTATTGTAAAATAGAGAAAGTCACAAATTAGTATGGATACCATGATTCCTTTTTTGTTAAAAACATGTATGAATAGGGGCGCCTGGGGGGTGCAGTCAGTTAAGCATCCAGTTCAATTTCAGCTTGGGTCATGATCTCAGGGTTCTAGGATCGAGCCCCACATTGAGCTCCCTGGTCAGTGGGGAGTTTGCTTGTCTCTGTCTCCCTCTGGCCCTTCCCCTGCTGTTCTCTCTTTCTCTCTCAAATAAATACATAAATCTTTTAAAAAGTATGAATATATACATCTGCATATAGGTAGTCATAAATAATAAAATAATGACATATGGAAGATTATTTATTAAAATCTTAACTATGCTGTCATTATTGGGTAGTTTTTACTTCTTTTTGCTTATCTGTATTTTCTAATTCTTCTACAATAAGCATTTGTTACTCATGTAAGGTATGGAATACAGGCTGCCCTAAGTCCTATCAATATATTAATGCTTCACGTAGGAAGCTACTACCTGACTGTAAGCTGGAATTCATCCAAGGTATTACTGGAATAAGAAGATATCTTTAATTCCTAGTGGATATAACATAATGGTTTATGAACATGCACTCTATAGGTTTGATTCTGTCTCCACATCTTGCTAGCTGGTGAAATGATAGTACCTACCTCTGAGGCTCTTTTTGAACTCAATAAATGTTATTATTAGCTTCTCTCTCACCTGCCTTCCACATACCCAGACCCTTACATGAACAGCCCTCTCAACCATCACCATGAAGGTGGTGTAGACCCACAAGGGCTTCTCAAAATTGAATATGTATGTGAATGATCAGAAGATCTTGTTTAAATGAGGGTTCTGGGGATGGCTGGGTGGCTCAGTTGGTTAAGCGGCTGCCTTTGGCTTAGGTCATGATCCCAGCGTCCTGGGATTGAGTCCCGCATCGGGCTCATTGCTCAGCAGGAAGCCTGCTTCTCCCTCTGCCTCTGCCTGCCACTCTGTCTGCCTGTGCTCACTCTCTCTGACCAAATAAATAAATAAATAAATGAGGGTTCTGACTCAGGAGGTCTGGGCCTAAGAGTCTTCATTTCTAACAACCTCAAGGTAATGTCATGCTGCCAATCCATGGACCACACTATGAGACAAGAAGGTAAGGGTGAGTTAATGTCTTTATACAATATCCAGAAACAAAAGTGCCCTTAAATGTATTCAGATGTTACCTGTCAAAAGGGTTCTCTTTTCCCTTGGACAGCACTCTGTCCTGTCCATAAGTAAATTTAAACACCTTCTTCTGTGTCCTGGGTTCTGGGAAATCGAGGTATCTGTTACAAGACTGGGCCCTGCCCTTAAGGAGCTTGCATTCAACACCTAAGCTGTGAAAAGAACTTATCCCCAGCTAAGCAAGGGCTCTAGACGGTGAGTGAATGAAAGCAGGACCCCAGGGTCTGCTTTAAATGCTTCAGAGAACTCAAGTCCAAATACCTCCTTTGAAACATTGAGGATTAACACATGCTCCGGATATGGGATCGCAAGAATAAGTCTTAACAGTTAACGGATGAGTCATGTCTCTCTACATAAATATATGCTCCCAGAGGGTCTGTGAGGTTGTGGTGTATTGTTTTCATAGTTGCAAGTCCTCCCATTCCTGGTTGAATGGAAGAACCAGGGGTTGAGATATGGAAGTCATCTGGAACATAAATACATAGGCTTGTGGCCCTACCACGTCATTGTATCCATTGTGGAAGGAACATGTTTGTCTCATTTGGCTGCATTTTGTGGGGCTTTCAGCTCCCACTGTATTCCATTTGAAGATTATTATTTACTATGGAAACAGTGATGTCAAGTTGATGTGGGTGGAACTCCGACCATGAAGAAACACAAAATAGTTCATCACACAGGGTGCAAGTTATTATTAGACTTAGCAGTTGCCAGTTTGGGCAGGCACCCCTGCCCCCGTGTTTGCAGGGAGCAGGCTGGCAGGCTGTGGGGTAGCACACTTGGGGGAAAGTGTCCATTTTCAAAGGCACGAGCATCTTGGAATAAAGCTATCAGCCCTGTTGAAACAGGACTTGGTCTGCCAACAGGAGCAATAGGAACGGAGAGGTGATTTAATGGGGGCCTGTGGACATAAGTGATCCACTGTGGGAAGATTTTCTTGAGTGATGATTGTCCTAGGAAGCCAGAACTCTCTTCTACGTGAGGACTTTCTATCAGGTGCGGACCCTTTGGAAGGAGAACTCCTGGATAATGGAGCTCTCTGGGAGTACTTGAAGCCAAGCAGGCCTGAGGTGGGCATGAACTGCTGTGGGAAGCCATGGGGCCAGAAAAGGGCCATAGGCCTAGCTCATGGGGGCAGGGGTTGCAAATAAGACTTCCCAGTAAATCAGTCATTTTTATCAGGTGCTAATTATGTTCCAGACATTATATCATTTGGTTCTCTCAATAAGCCGTGTATTTGACCTGAATTCTAGTGTTGCTTCCATCTCACAGATATGGAAACCGAGACTAAGGGAAGGCAAGATCTCACCAAAGGTCTTAACAGAGTGATGAAATGAGACAATGAAGTCATTCTGACTCCAGAACCTACTTTTAAAAACACTACTCCATGTCTTTAAAGAAAAAGATGGAGCCAGGACCTCAGAGTTTACTGTATTCTACTCAAAGAGTTTGGTTATCACTAGATCCATGAAACACACCCCATGGTCTGGAGACATGGCCCCCAGCCGGGGGTGGGTGTGACCAGGTTCCCTCCGCCCGTTTTCCCTGGTGAAGGCAATGAAATCTTGGACTGGAGCCTGTGAGAGAATACCATTGCCTTACTTTACAAAGCTCCTATGGTGGCTCCAGGCATATGCTAAGCAACACAAGAGGCCCAGACTGTTCCACTCAACAGATAAAGGGGACAGAAGTATGGCAATTTTCATAGAAATACTCAAAGTTACTCAGCCAGTAAGAAGCCAAATCCTGGGACTATGGGAGTCAGCCCTTGACTGTTCCGCTCTTTGCATGTGGTCCCAAGACCTGGTGACTGCGGGTGAGCTCGAGGGCCACCGAGGTCCCAGAGTGCCTGCTGATCCAGCAGGACAGTGTAGGAGGCCCCTTTCACAAGGCTGAGTGGAGATGGAGGCCCGGAGAGGGCTCAGCCAGATTTACAGCTATTTAGCACTTCATCTGTTAGGACATACTCTACTTCTCAGCGCCCAGAGCCACCTTCTCGCGTGGTTTGTCCCCGCATTATTCCCCTATACACATGTTCTCTGAAGCACTGCTGAGTGTTTCCCTTGTGCCAGACATGGGGCCTTTGGGTGGCAGAGAGGGGTCAGTGGGGCCGTCTGACCTAAGGCCCCAGCTCTAGAAAGAGGTTCCCAAGGAGGAGGCTACATCCCCAGGGCTGATTTCACCCATAGACTCTAGCCTCTAAGTCTTTGCGTAGGAATTGAAAAGTCAAAGAGGAAAATGAAAAGAAAAAGATTCTCAGACAACATAAACGAAAAAGCTCTGTGTAGAGGCTCATGGAAAACCAGTCCTCTGCTTCTAATGGTATCTGGGTCTGATAGGGAAGGGGCCTCAACCCAAACACTCAAGGCTATGGCATAAGTCTGGGCAGGTTATCCCCAGTATAGCTGCAGGGGACACCATTCACATCAAAGTATACGTGAGTCAGACCATTGGTTTTCTTAAACTTGATTGCACATTGGAATCACTTGGGTGACTTTAAATATTGTTGACATCTTGTTCCCTCCTCTAGAGATTCTGATTTAATTGGTCTGAGATGCAGTGTTGGCTCTGGGATTTTTCAAGCTGTTCAGGTAGCTCTAATATGTGGCCATGTTTGAGAACCACTGAATTAGACTATGCTGTGAATGGTGTCCACTGGGGGATGTGTGGTATACAATGTCTTAGCCTGTCAAATTGGCCCTGCCCATACACATATGTCATCTTCAATGACCTGAACTTGCTAGTAGGGGAGATCACAGATTAAATACATACTTCTCTGCCTCTTGAGTCAGTTTCCCTGAGGTTGAAGAGAGTGTAGGTACTGACCTCTGAGCCTTTGAAGGCTCTCTTATACTTCCTGCATCCTTCTGAAGGATGAGGGAGAGGCAGGGGTCTAATCCTGCTGAAAATGGGGAGTTTGTCAAGCTGGGTTTTGGAAGCTGCCGGTCTGTCACTCTACCCAGGGGAAGCATGCTGTTTTGATCTCCTGGCTGAGTGATTTAGGCCCTCAGAAGAATCTGGCTTGTTTCCCCTGATGCCTAGGTTATAAATCAGCCACGGTTAGCAGCTGCATTTTACTCTGTCAGACCACAAGGGAACTGTAGTAGTTTTTACTGAATTAGCAACTTAATTGCACTAAATATAGCTCTGATGCCCCAAAGAAGTTATGGCAACTCCCAAAGGTGTCTGGCTTCCTATACTCTCCCCCCTCTCTCCCCACCCTGAACTCAGAGAACCAGTTAAACTCTGAGCAATTCAAATCATTAAATCCCAGCTTCTGGAATGAATGTACTTTGTTTTGAATATGTCAGTATCATTAAATCCTGCCATGTGAATTTAATGTCACTGTTTCCCTAACAACTAATGTCCTTCACATGTGAAGATGGAGGACATGGAAAATCCCACAAAAACCTAGAGAAATGAGACAAGTATGTGACACAGCAAGTTCTTGGTGTCATGGTACAGTCCAAAACTTGCCTGTTTTATGAGTTAGATGCTCTGTAACTCATTGATGCTTCCCGCTGATGAGTGCATCTGTTGTTCTAAAATTACAAGGCAAGCTTCTTGGGCTAAAACCTTACATCTGGCATGTGTATTTAGACTTGGCATTTCAAAGTTAGTATTTTTGGTTCAGCAGAGGGAAAACAAATATTTTCTGCAAAGTTCCACATTCTTGAGTGGATCGTTGACTCTAGCCTGAGTGAGAGAGGAAGGACCAAGTATGGAAGAGGCCGCTAGCTGCTACCCAGCATCCATTCTACTCTCTTCCCTTTGCAGTAGAACAGCAGGAACAAAAACAACCCTGTTTTCCAGAATGCCTTGAGCTTGGTGAAGCCACAGGACCAAACTCTGGTTGGTGAGGCAGAAGTGGAAGTAGAACATGGAGCTTCCAGGAAGGCTTTCTTTAGGAGAATCTAATCAGATGTGAGGTTTGTCCTTTTTTCATTTCTTTTTCTTTTCTTTTCCTTCTGCCTTCTATAATGGGGACATAATGCCAAGCTTCCACAGTCACTTGGGACCATGAGATGACTTTGAAGAAGAAAGCAAGGTAACGAATAAAAACAGTGGGAAGATCGGCTTCCGAACCACCAATGGTAGGGATAAGCCCTGTCCTATCTACATCTGGGCTTTTATATGGAAGAGAGAAATAAACTTCTCCTGTTTGAGTTGCTGTTATTCGGGGTTTTTAGTGACATGAAAACAAATCTAATTCCAACTGATGGATCATGATAGCGTAAAATTAATGGAAAAATAATTTCTCTAATGATGTTAGCATATTTTGGCCTATACCCCCAATGCTAGAGTGAACAGCATTATTTGAGGAACCATATGTAACTATTTCTTGCACTCAGCAAGGTGAAGCAACTTGCCTGAAGTCACCTAGCTAATAAGTGGCATCCCACCCAGGATTGTATTTGACTCTGCTTTCCCTGTCAGGGCAGCATGTCTTACTAATCACAACTCTGCAGACGTTATAGTTCTTGATCAACAGTGTCACCATGTCTGGTCCCTAACAGGCTGTGCAGTGGTCAGGTCTAGCCTGAGTCCACCCTGAACCCAAGGAGCCTGAGGGAAACCTGGTTACTCTGGAGATGCCCCCCCTTCTGGAATGCGCCAACCTTCATGAGCAAGTCCTTTGTACATTTCTCCTTCATCCCGTCCTCACCTGTGATGCTCCCAGAAAATGGTTATAGACTGTAGAACAGGAGGGAGGAGACTGCTCTAGGGTTCCACAAGAAGTTACATTTGCTTAAAAGATTTTAGCAACAGGTGATCCCATGGACAAGGTTGACCTTCTGCAGCTGTACGTTCAGATCAGGCTGGTTACCGGAGTGATGGTGTAGCATGAGACAGCCCGCAGTAACTGACGTGGCTGGTCATGGGAATGCGATCTGTCAACCCATCAGCGTTAAGGAGAGGGGAGGGCAAGCCTCTTTGTTTATTTGGGCCATTCTGGTTCAGTGAGTGCGGGTGACAATGAAATTTGCTCAAGAGAATTTTAAGGCCTGCCCCAGAAATACCAATTAAGGGACAAGCTGTCCACTTCTCTCTCTACACTGAGAATAGTTGGTTATCTCACTGTGGGGCCCACAGCAGAGCCGTGAGGGCCGCGTTAGTTCCTGGGGTGAGGTGGCTCCCTCCATGGACCCCGAGGGCTCTGAGTGTACATAGACCCAATGCTTGGCTCTCTGTCTGCCAATAGCATGAGCCTCCTGAATGTTTGCTGATAAAGACTTGAATGAATTTCTGAGTGCCTGTAATGCTAACCCTGAGAAATGTTTTCTCAATATCATACCTTGATACAATGGTTGGTATGGGAGTGAAACCCAGTCTTAAAAACACATAAATAGTTATATAATCCATATAAAGATGGGCCCTTTGTGGCTAATCTTAGCACACTCTCACACTTAAAGAAATAATTTGCTTTCCCTACATGTAACAGAAAAGTCAAAATAATGGTGGCTTAAACAAGATTCAAAACTTTTCTTCTCTTCCGTTTAAAAGAAGTCTAGAGTATACAACCAGCATCACAGTCATTGAGGACTCAACATTTTCTGTCTTTCTCCTCCATCTTTATAAGTAGCTTCTATTCTTAGGGTCGCCTTGCTATCTGAGCTGGCTTCTAGGTGTTCTGTGACTATATACAAGTTGTAGTCTTTCAGAATGAGGAAAAGCAAGAAGTTAAAAAAGGAATTCCCCTAGCTATCTATTTTCCAGGGAGTCTTTCTGGAAGTCTCGTCCCCAAATTTCTGCTTACATCCTGTTGGACAGAACTTCATTACAGGCTCAAACTTAGCGGCAAAGGAGGCTAGAAAACATGGTATTTTAGGTAGTATCATTGCCCCTGCTTCTTATCTGTCCCTAATCATATAGACCAGCTGTTCTCAACAGTTTATCTCTTGGAAATCACTTATACCCTTGAAATATATTGAGGAACCAAAGAATTTTTGTTTATGGGACATCTATTAGTACTTACCATATTAGAAATTAAAACCAAAAAAAGATTAAATATTTATTTGTTTAAGCATTAAAAAAATTACCTTATTTATATTAAATCATCACATTGTACAGTTTAAAATCTTACCATTTTACTTGTCTGTTATACCTCAATAATGCTGAAAAAATTTTAGAAAGCACTAAGATCTTCAAAAAAGTTAAAACATAAAAATAAAAATAAGTTAAAAAGTTAAAACATAAAAAATAAAAATAAAAATAAAAATTACAGTTGGGAGCTGCCATAACTGCCATGCTGAAAAAATTTTAGAAAGCACTAAGATCTTCAAAAAAGTTAAAACATAAAAAAAAAAGTTAAAACATAAAAATAAAAATTACATAAAATAAAAATTACTGCTGCAGGCACTGATGTCCTTGCAATTGGATGGCTCAGTTGGTTAAGTGTCTGCCTTTGACTCAGGTCATGATCCCAGCAGGGAGTCTGCTTCTCCCTCTCCCTGTGCCCCGCCCCCTGCTCCTTCTCTGTCTCTCTCAAATAAATAAGTAAAATCTTTTAAAAAATAAAATAAAATAAAAATTTCAGGGGCACCTGGCTGGCTCAGTTGGAAGAGCATGCAACTCTTGCTTCATCTTAGAATTGTGAGTTCAAGGCCTATGTTGTGTGTGGAGATGACTTAAATAAACAAAGTAACTTTAAAAAAATAGAGAAAGGAAAAAACAAATAAAAATTACAATTATATACCCTTTACATATTAAATACCATATTATTTCCTATATGGAAAAAAAGGTTAGAAGAGTGGTATTTCTTTCTAATTTTTAATTTTTTGAAAAATATCCAAGAACACAGCCAGATTCTCATATCTGCTTCCCCATTGAATCTGTTGCAATGTGTTGTTTTGGTTGAATTATATGAAGAGAATCTGGTTTCACACAGATGTATAAGTTGGAAAATATAGAAGTTTTAAAAAAGATTTTCAGATAATTGTAGGTATTATTCTTCGATACTACATCAAAACTCACATGGAAGTTTCTTAAAGGCTAGTTGCAGTGTGGAATCTGAAATCATATCAATGAATATTTAGTACTCTAGTACATGAAAACCCATTGGTCCATCTAGCATGTTGAACGCATGTTGTACAGGGGCATGATTTTGAAACATCATCTAGTACTCACGTGGAAAATATTTGTTCACTGTGTTATACGGTCCTTTTGAATGTTGGCACATCTTGTTATATAATATTTTTTTTAAATCACATTTTTAAGAAGTTGTCAAGCTCATGACGATAGAAGTTTTTGAGAAATTCTCATTTTCCCTTGAAAGGTTGAATGTTACTGTGGGCCACAAATGCTGTCAGTTGCTTCTCTTGAAGTGACAGACTCACTTTGTTCAGGTTTGAAAAGATGTCAGCTGAATACACAAGTCTAAGTAGCCATGGGGTGCCTCCTGCCATAGGCCTTTGAGAACCACAGAGGAAGCTGGGAGGTCCGTCTGGGCGTCAGCGGAGCACCCGGACCAGAAAGGTGACCCCCGAGGGTGAGTACCTGTGGCCTCCGAGGGGCCAAATGAGATGCAGACACACCCTAGTCTAAACCTGTTCTCTTTGGAGCTTTGCAGACAGAGCTTTTGTTTTCCCTTCATAGTCTATTTGCCCTCTGAAAAATTCCAAACATGTTTTTCTGGCTCCTGTTCAGACTGTTGAGGGATCAGAGCATCCTTCCTGGCTGAAGTGGGATCAGGCCAGCCTCAGAAGCCCAGAAGGAAGCTGGGGAGTGGGGAGGCAGGGACCGGGAGGGAAAGGGCTGAGGGTGGCTGCTGCAGGCACTGATGTCCTTGCAGGCCCATCCAGAGAGGAAAGAGGAGAAAAATGGTGCTGTTAGTCCTGTAGCTCCTTCCAATGAGGAATCAGGGAACTTAGGTTGCTCTCTGTTTCACCTCCGAAGGTACAAAGGTAAATGAATGGCTGCTGGGGTGAGCAGGTTTTCAAGGTGTGACGGTGGAGGCTGAGTTGAGAAAATGATCAAAGAAAGAACCTGTGGAATCTGACTCATGACTCTGTGCTGCGGCTATGTTGACATTGGTCTGTGTTTACCTAACATTGAACAGGAGCCCACAGAGGACTTCAGTGACAACATGGATGTGTGAAAACTCTTTCACACACATGGTGAGTGATGGACAGTGAATACTCGGTTCTGTCCCCCGAGCCCTTATGTGTGTGTGTCCATGTAAAAGTGTGGTTCATATTACAAGGTACTTGTGTCCACACATCTGTATACACACTGAATTTGCATCTTTGTGTCTTGTGTGTTTATCTGTGGGATATATAAGCAGCGGTGACAATGAACATTATTACCTCGGGACTGAAGAAGATGATGTTAACAGTAAAAACATGGAGAGAGATCATCTCCTTCTCTTCTTTTTCTATTCCTTCTTTTTTTTTTTAAATTAAGATTTTATTTATTTATTTGACAGAGAAACAGCAAGAGAGGGAACACAAGCAAGGGGAGTGGGAGAGGGAGAAGCAGGCTTCCCGCTGAGTAGAGAGCCCAATGCAGAGCTCAGTCCCAGGACTCCAGGATCATGACCCAAGCTGAAGGCAGCCGCTTAACGACTGAGCCACCCAGGCACCCCTCTTCTTCCTCTATTCTAAAAATAATTTTTTGAACAGGTTGTAAATGAACATGGTAAAAAAAAATTCATTAATTAGCATGGACTAAAGTGAAAAATGAGTCTCCCACGCTAGCATCAGAAATGACCATTCTCAGTTCTTATATATTTATCGAGAAACATATATATTAAAAAAGTGTAAACACACACATTCCTTTTTAAAATTTATTTCTTTAAGCTAATAAATGTGAGGATTCTAACAGGAAGATCACTGACTTCTTACATAAGCTTCATTTTCAGCCCCTTGTGTATCATCAGACCCCAGCACACATAGTTGTGTCTATGATTTACACAAGTGTAAGTTTTGTGCTAGAGGACAAATTCTTTCTTTCAGAGAAATCTTCTGGCACCTAGAAAACTGATTTCCTTCCCAGTTCATCTGGTTATTAATCTTCTTAAAAGCTCACGACAAATAAAATTCCTGTATCTGAGACCTTTGAGGTATCCCAGAGGCAGGTGAGAATCATTCCCATGGAGTTGTCTTCACTTTCTGATTTGTCATCAATTCTTAAGAGCAATCCAGGAAAGGTTTATTTAGTACAGCTCTCTGTTGATTTTATAACCAACTGCTGACTGCTTGGGACATAAAACTCTTGATGATTTACAGGTAGTAAATGGGCAAGAAATCCATAAATCACATTCTATAAGAGAGTATAAGTGAACACATACGCACACACACACATTTATACTAACCACCTTCAAAGGAGAAGTTGTAGGCATGTCCAGAAAATACATTCATTTTTAGGGGTGCCTGGATGGCTCAGTGGGTTAAAGCCTCTGACTTCAGCTCAGGTCGTGATCCCAGGGTCCTGGGATCAAGCCCCGCATCGGGCTTTCTGCTTGGTGGGGAGCCTGCTTCCTCCTTTCTGTCTGCCTGCCTCTCTGCCTACTTGTGATCTCTGTCTGTCAAATAAATAAAAAAAATTAAAAAAAAAAAAAGAAAAAGAAAATACATTCATTTTTAGTTTGAGGAGAATAGGGAACTCATTGGTGAGAGGTCCCCAATCAATCTCTGTGAATTCGATTGTACCAGGTAATATTTTAATGTTCATTTGCCCATCATTTACTTACTTATTTATTGTAAAGCTGTAGTTACTTATTTTAGAGAGAGAGAGAGAGCAAGCAAGGGGAGGGGCAGAGGGAGAGAGAGAGAGAACCTCAAGGAGACTTCCTGCTGAGAGTGGAGCCCAACGTGGGGCTCCATCCCAGGACCCTGAGCTCACGACCTGAACCAAAATCAGGAGTTGGAGGCTTAACCAACTGAGCCACCCAGAGCCCCTGCCTAATTCTTAAAAGAGACTCTGTTCTCACTTCTGAAATGTTCAAAGGAGTTTTTATGATTTCTAGAGGTAAGAACTTTTTTTTCTTACCAAGTCAGAAATGCTAAAGGTTGTCAGAGTTTTGAGATACACCTGACACTATTCTGCAACAGATATTTCTCAATTAAACATTCACTTGAAGATCTCTTTTTGTTTTCATGTATTTATTTTTTCTAGGCCCATGTTTAGGATCATTTCTAGTAATGTGCTAAAATCAGGAAAAACAAGTTTCTAATTCCAGAGAAGTCCTAGAGTTTCAGGGAACTGACAGAGGAGGAGAAACAAAGTGAAGAATCCTGAAAAACATTTTTGTCTGGAAAGTGAAATTTAATAAATATGAATAGGCTACCATGAATAATTTGCCAACTGTCTGCCTCCCAAAAGATGGTATAGCATAACTAGAAATTTAGGATGCATTTAACAAAAGCTAATCTCATTTGATCCTGATTCGAGCAAAATGAAGAGCTAAAAATAAAGTGGGATAAGTTAAACACTAACTAGATATTTGATGACATTAAGTGTAAATTTTTTAGACATAATAATGGTGTGATTTTTTTTTTTTTGAGCCTTTACCTTTTTTCTTTCTTTCTTTTTTTATTATGTCTGGTTAGCCAGCGTATAGTACATAATTAGTTTCTGATGTAGTGCTCGATGGTTCATTAGTTGTGTATAACTCCCAGTGCTCATCACCACACGTGCCCTCCTTACTACCCATTACCCTGTTAGCTTTACCTTTTAAAGATATACAATGAAATATTTTAGGATGACATGATTACCTTTTTAAAAAATCCAGTTGGGTGCTACAAATATCAATCATTATGTGGTACTCCTGAAACTAACAAAATGTTGGACGTCAATTATACCTCCATTCAAAAAAAGAAAAAGGAAACTGTTAAAAAAAAAATAAAATAGGGTGCCTGGGTGGCTCAGTGGGTTAAGCCTCTGTCTTTGGCTCAGGTCATGATTCCAGGGTCCTGGGATCTCCCCCCACGTCGGGCTATCTGCTCAGTGGGGAGCCTGCTTCCTCCTCTCTCTCTGCCTGCCTCTCTGCCTACTTGTAATCTCTGTCTGTCAAAAAAATAAATAAAATCTTAAAAAAATAAAATAAAAAGATGAAAAACCCTGGAAAAAAATAAAAATGCAGTTGGGGGATTGTGGATGGGGTCTAAATGAAATAGGATGGGCCATGAGTTGAGGTTGGTGGTGGCCACACAGGGTTTGATGTACTGTTTTCTCTACTCTTGTATTCGTTCGAAAATTTTCATAATGAGGAAAACACCAGAACAGCTAGTTGCTCTAGAGTGCTCCTGAATTATCTATTTGATAGATAATTTCTTTATTTCACATTTGTTGTTCGACAGGAGCCAGGTGCTGGCTGTGTGGAGGAGCCTGCGTGGGCCAAATGGTATGAGTTGCAGATAGCGCCCTGGTGACCTTGACAAGGACGGCCACTACTGAGAACCAGGCAGGAAACTCTCTTTGTCGGTAAGAAGTCTACACCTCCGTTCCTATGAGGATCTTCTGTTTGGGGGAGCAACACCAGCCACCAGGGGGACATGGGGCTTTAGCCAGCTCTGCTCCAGGGATCCAACAGTCAACAAAACCAGTGAGGCACCCCAAAGGTCGGAAGCTGAAAACAGATACCCACAGCCAGTTCTTCACAAACAAGAGGTTTTATTTTTATGCTGTACCCCCACCCTCTGCCAAATAAGTGGGGAGAGCTCTGAAAGGGCAGATTTTGTAGTTGAGAGCCACTGAGGGCAAGTGAAGCTGAGATTCATGCCTGGCATAGGGGAGCAAAGGAAGAAGGACCGAGGTGTCTGGGGAGTGCCCCACCTGTGCTAGACACCTCCCAGGGTTCTGCAGGAGGGAGTGAACCCAGACCCACACTGCACAGGGAATCTGTCCCTCTGTGGGCCCAAGGGCAGAAAGAAGACATCCTAAGAGCTTTGCAAAGGTATCTTCCCCTTGGTGGCCGGGCCTCACCTCACAGGCCTCAATAATTCCTGTCCTACCCTGTCAGGATGGTCAGCTATCATCCATCTCTCCAGCCAAAAGACCCAGCCCTAGTCGGCTCCTGGGAGATGTTTCCAGACAATATTACATTCTTAAGGAGCCTGTCTCTTTTGATTAACAAGACCTTTTACTTTTCTTCTGAATTCTATATAAATAGCCAGAACATGTGCCCCACTAAAGGCAAGGGTGGGGAAGGGTGTTCCCTGGTGCCCTGGTCTCTTGGGTCTGAGCTTTGCCAGCAAGGTCACTATTACCCCCAGATGACTCTGGGTCTTGGCCAAACCAGCAAGTGTTCACTCAGATCACAGCTCCCTTCCCATTTAGGCTGTTCAGTAGCTTTCCGGTTGCTCTCCAGACACAACCTAAAAGGTTCAACGAGGCTGACCCCTTGGGTTCTGGCCTGGGCACTGAACCTTTGAGCATGTGCCCGAAACCAGGGCCATTTCCCCCACTGATAATCTCAGGGTGGATAACATAGCCAGGACCAGACAGACTTTAACCCACTGTCCCAGGGATGCAGTCCTCTATACTGCAAGAAAGAATGCTAAAAGGCAGACTTCTGGCTGACAAACTGGAAACCTGTCAGGAATATGTCCTTGCTGGTCAAAGAGACCAAGGAAGGACCTGGGGTTGGGATCCAAAAACCATGCAGTGAGCTTACCATCATGCTGGTGCCCGCTATCCCAAATAAAGACAGAGAGCATGTTGTCCAGAAGCCAGAGAGCAAGGGGGTGGATTGTCGGGTAGCAGAAGGCATCTCTGTTTGAGTGCGGCTGCAGTGGGACCGTCAGTTTCCACAGCCTGCAAGATGCCCCCTGACACTGAGGGGTTGCCAGCCATCTTCCTCCTTCTCTTTGACTGGGTTTCAGCAGCTGTTCCTGCAGCTGTTCCTGCAGCTCCCAGCACAGTCCTCAGACGTCAAGATACACTGGTCCCATGGCTATCCAGTGTGAACAGCGCTCCCTGGAGTTATGCAAGTTGAGGGCCTTGACTACATTTCTTCAAGCAGGACCCCATGACCCTCCTGAAGAGTCCAAATCCCTCTTGAAGCTACAGGACCCTTTCTGGATGTTGGAGAGTAACTGCTCAGATCTCTCCACCCCCTGCCCTCCAGACAAGAAGATCTATGAGGGCAGAGAAGAAGCTGTGCTCTCTGGTGGTTGAGTGTTTCACTTCTATATCTCCACTTGATTGCCCATGTTTGGCCACAGAGGAGATACTCAATAAATGTTGAATGAATGAACACATTCCCATCCCCCCATTCCTGCCCCCGACCATTGCAGGCCTGCCACCCACCCTGAGCTCCTGAAGCTCTGAGTCCATTTGGGAGGCATCAGTTATTTCTATGTTTGCCCTTTTTCTCTCTTAGGAACAGTTGGTGCTGAATCATTCTGCCTGGAGATAAAGACTCCCCAAGGCCACTTCCCTGCATGTGGGACTTCCAGAATGCCTGGGAGAAATCGGCAGTCCTGCCTGCCCAGCTGCCACACGTGGACACATCTTTTTACTGTTTGAGCTTTCCTTGATGCTCATTATAACCCAAATCCAGGAATCTAAAGCTGTGGGCTGAGTGAGGATGAGCAGGGAAAGGGGGTCAGGGAGGCAGGCATGCAGGGTATCATGGCCAGTGGGTATGCTGTTGCTGATGCATGGCTGTGTCCCTGTCCCCACACTTCCTCCCCAGAACCAATGGCCCTGAGCTAGGAATCCAGCATTTCGTGAATATTGCTTCTGTAAACGGAATCCTCTTTTTCCATCCCCTTCTATCATCACACATCAAAATGAATTCTCATATAGAAAGGTTCTATTCCTAAGATAAAATACAAATCACAACAATAATGTATCAAGTATATTTTAATCATATCTTTGGAAAACTAGATGTTTTTGATAAAAATTAATTAAAATCACTCCTTATATACACATAGTACCAAAATGTTAAGGTATTGCTAAATCCTGTCTTCCTTTGGGATGAGTGTCCCTTATCTCAAGTGACAGGAAAATAAAGAAAATATTTTCTTTTAAAACCTGACAGTTGTAACTGTCTCTTCTTAAATCTTTGATCTCTTGTGGTTGTTTATTATATAGTTCAGATTCAGGAAGATTAAGAGCACCAACTTCTTTTATAAAGAAGTCAAGCTGTCTTGACCATAAGGGTTGTTTCCATGATTCATGATTTTCCAGGTACTGACATGAGGCTCTATTTTGTCTAATTCAGCAGAACTCATAGATAGGTGCTTAGAGAGGTCCCCATGTTCTGTTGGTCACTGGGCCCAATTAACTCTTTTCCAACACAGATCCCAGCCTGATGGGCAAACCAGGTTTTAGCCTTGCCAAAGAGTCACTGTGACCCAGTGATAACTTAAGGATTTATTGACACCGTTGTCCCATCATATTTATTTTGTATGGTTTTTAGTTTATTTTGTAGCCAGCTATCTAATCCCTTTTTATTTTTTTTAAATTTTTATTTATTTATTTGACAGATCACAAGTAGGCAGAGAGGCAGGCAGAGAAAGAGAGGAGGAAGCAGGCTTCTTGCTGAGCAGAGAGCCTGATGCAGGGCTTGATCTCAGGACCTTGGGATCATGACCTGAGCCGAAGGCAGAGGCTTAACCCACTAAGCCACCCAGGTGCCCCTATCTAATCCCTTTTTTAAATGGAGATATTATTTTATTTTATTCCACTAAAAAAATTTTGCAGACTTTACGATACCCAGAGTCCTCAAGGGACACCGGATGGCAACCATGTTGTTTGGGAATCTGCAAACCCTCTTGGGGGGCTGAGAACAGGTGCTAGAAAATCTCCAGTGAAGCCTATTTTCTCTTCCCTGCTCCCTGCCCACCCCCCTTCTCACTGCCGTGGAAACTCCCAGTGTCACAATAGCAGTGATTTTCCCTTTGGCTGTTGGAATTAAAATTGAGACACCAGGGCCTTCCTGTAGGAAAGGGGTGGGTTGTGGACCAAGTGAAATTTCTGCCCATGTCCATATGCAGGGAATATCCAGCTGTACCAGGAGGAAATTTCCTCCACCCCCACCTAATTTTTACCCATCTCAGATGTTTTCCTTCCTGTTTCCCCTCCTGCCCCACTCCCACTCCACCCCCCCTCGATTGGTATCTGTCAGGCTGGTTGCGCTGCCACAACACCTGACACCTCATTTGTCAGCAACAATGACTTGAATGCTGTTCCTTTGGCATCATAGTCTAGTGAGGGAGGGAGTATATTTCCTCATAGGGGGGAGGAGAGAAGCAGGCAGACACCTCATCTCCCAGCTGTGTCTCTTCTAGCTGGTCAGCATCAGGGCTGGATCTAAAATGGGAGCGGAAAACACAGACCCATTACAGTCCACACCGCCTCTCTTGGAACCAGCGCCACCGTTTTGGCAACACACCACACAGAAGCTTGCCTTCTCCCAGCCCTTTCCTTACACACCAACAAAGCCATGGGCCACAACTGTGACAGTTGGAAGAGGTGTATCCCCACTCCACACAACATACCTGTCATTTCCACCGGCCACAAAGGAAGGGTATTCTGGGTCACCAACAAAAGCAGCGTTCTCTGAAGGATAGATGGTGTAGTACTGAGGAGGGCTTGGCGTGGCGGTCACCACCCCTCCAGGTGGTATGAGACCACAGGGGTTCACCACTGGCTGCAGGTAGGTGGTGTTCATCCCCAGGGGTTCTTGAGAACCATAAGGAGGAGGGATATACTGTACCACAGTGGCCCCATGGAAGGTGATGGGTTGGTTGATACCAGTGAAAACAAATGATTGTCCTCCTGCCGTCTGCTCCGAGTCCAGGACCCTTTCCTCACTTTCCTTGCATGCCTGGCAGGAGAGCATTTTGAACTTGCACACGGCAATCAGGATGAATGTCACCCCGACTGACAACAGGATAGGTCCAAGGAGCTGGGTCCATTCAAAGTGGGAGACACCTTGGTATTTGATCCAGCCCATGACGGTGAACGTGATCCCCACCAGTCCCAAGAAGATGCCTGAGAAGAGCAAGGTGGCCCCCGCCTTGTCGTCATCGGACACCTGGATGTCAGCGGTGCTGGGTGTGTAGGGAGTGACGGAAAACACATTGAGAGGGAAGTCCTCCAAGCGACTGCTGCCTTGCTCCATCGTCTGCCCGTGATCACCCCGCTTCCTGGAGGGGAAAGGGAATGTGAGGGCTCCTCAGAGCTGAGAAGAGCAATCCCAGGCTCCGATCAGTTATGGAAGAACTTTGGGCCTCTGTGGTTAACAGAGTATAACACGCAGAAGCCTGAACTTTGTTTCAAAGAATAAAGGTCTGAGAAATGAAGCTTGAAGTTTTCTCATACACTGTCAACAATTGGAGGTTTCTCTTTTACGATTCAGTGACAAGCTCTCTCTCATTCACATTCATTCACTCATTCAAAAACTACTTGAGCCTGTACTCATATGCTGGGAGGTGCTTTCCTAGATGCTAAAAAGCACTCTTCCAAGGCCTTTACCAAAACCAGGACTATAGAGATGGCCGAACTACCTCCAGGGCCTCTGGTGGGCCTGGGGCCCTTGATGTACCCATTACATGCTCAGACATCTCATCCACTTTTCCTGCTGAGTCAGCTCATGCAGGTAAACAGACACGCATTTCATGACTCTGTGTGCGTCCTTCCCACATCAGGATCTTGAGCTGGGATGACACTTAACCTCCCACGCCTCTCACTGAGCTCTGAGGCACAGCTGTCTTCTGACCAGCCCGTGTGCCTTTTGCTTTCAGATGTGGGGAAAAGCTCCAGCTGTGGGTGAGGAAGGACACCCTAGGAAACTAACCACATCACTGGCAAAGGTCAAAAAAGCATCAGGTATGAGCTGGCATCTAGGGAACACTTGTTTCACACCCTCCCTCCATGGTGGCAGCACAGCCCTCGGTCTCCAAGGTGAAGTCAGCAGCTATGTTTTCAAGGCTGATGTGTTTTTGCAGCCAAACCCAAGCTAACTGAGGGAAGAAAGCTTCGCCTTCAATGACATTATCTGGCATTCATAACTACAGAATTGCAAAGCAGCCCCATGGGTTCCTTTTTCTGCAGAATAGTAACTGTAGCCCTTTTTTCCTTTCCTGCACAGGTCTTAACCAAACAGATGTCTTTCTTCGGTGGTTAAATATTATATTATCTTTCTTTGCCAATGTTGAGCAGAAGATCCAGGAAAACAGTTTCCCTCTTGCCCTAGGCAGGGCTTCCCAAACTTTCCCGATGATAAAAATCACCAGGGCTACTTGTTTAAAAGGCAAAATCTGAGTTCCTTACTCAGACCAGCAGAACCAAAATTTCCAAGGACATCTAAGAGCCCCAAGTGGCTTTTCTCATCAGAATCTTTGTAAACCTTACTACAAGTGCTCCTGGGAAACTTTGTTGGGGGAGAATTTTGGTGGGGACTTTGTTCCCCACCAAAAATGCCTCCCCCCCTGCTATAAGATAAGGCCTTGTAGCCTCTAACTTCATTTCAAGATGGGAAAGCAAGCAGGTGACCCTCTTGGGTATCTTCCCAAGTGTGTCCCTGAGCAGCCAGTGTGGAGTGGTGCTGTAGTAGGAGTGGTCTGCCCTTTTCCCCACTGAGCTGGACCAAAGATCTAGGGAAGCCAGCTTTTCTCTTTAATCATTAAAATTTTGCTCAGATAGACAAACCATAAGTGACTCTTAATCTCACAAAACAAACTGAGGGTTGCTGGGGGGAGGAGGGTTGGAAGAGAGGGGTGGGGTTATGGACATTGGGGAGGGTAGTGCTATGGTGAGTGCTGTGAAGTGTGTAAACCTGGCGATTCGCAGACCTGTACCCATGGGGATAAAAATACATTATATGTTTATAAAAAAATAAAAAATAAAGATTAAAAAAAAATAACACACACAAAATTTTGCTCAGCTAGCCTGACATTCTTTTCATGCTCTTAATCCCTGAGCTGACTGCTGAAATAGACCCTGGAATTTAGAAAAAGCTAGGCTCTCAAAATTCTTCTCAATCTACTCAGTTTATGTTTCTCATATGTCTTTAGCTACATCCTCTTGCAGTTGAGAGAATGACTGGGAACACTCAGAGAGCTGAGCTGAGAGATCACATTTATGAAAATACCCCATAAAAGCAAAACTGGAATGACTTTCAGAGCAGACAATTCAGGAAATTCTCTAGTAAATTTTCAAGGTCACCTTGATTTAGCCTCTCATTCCAAAAATTTCAAACTCTGTATGTATGATAAATAGCAATTTAAAAAAGCCTAACAAACCAGATTCAATAGCATATTAAAAGAATTATATGCTATGACAAACAGGGATTTATTCTTGGAATACAAGGATGGTTCAACATTTAAAAATTAATACATCACATCATCAGAATGAAGGAGGGGGAAAAAACTCTATGTATTTATCTCAATTGATATAAAAAAGTGTTAAGGATTTTTTTTTTAGAATTATTTATTTGAGAGAGAGAGAAAAAAAGAGAGTGTACATGAGGGGGGCGAGGTGCAGAAGGAGAAAGTCCCAGGCCGACTCCCCGCTGAGCACGGAGCCTGACTTGAGACTCGATCCCAGGACCCATGAGAGCTGAGCTCCACCTGAGCTGAAATCACAAGTCAGAACCTCAACCAACTAAGTTACCCGAATCCCCCAAAAGTGTTAAGGATTATTGAACACTTATGATGGACCAAGCATGATTCTAGGTATTCAGTATACATGGCATCATTTCATCCTTTCAACAACCAGGTTATAGTCAATCACGAAAACTATGTTGAGCTCCAAGTCCTGGGTTCATGTTCAGGTTTGACCATGGCAACCTCACAGCAGCTGGGCCCTGGACACCCACAAGCACAAAAGAACATCTGACTCTGCTTTTCCCTCTAAAGTCATTTTGATTTCTCTCTTTATTGTTTAGATCTTATTTAACTAATGATGTGTTTAATAAAATTCTTATACATACATCATTTCCACACATAGATAACTTCTAGAATTATGTAGTATAAGTATTACATTTCAAATTTAGTAGATTACATATTATTTCAACCATTAATGTATGTCAGCATGGAGAGAAATTTTTAAAACAATAAAATTATTTTAGTATGAAAAACAAAAAGAAAATGATGCTGATAATTAAGCTGCAAACCATCCTTAGATATTTTGCTTTTGCTAAGACTCTACTACGTACATTTTTCCTTTGCCAGGTGTCTCAATGTTCGGCTCTGGTACCAGTGGCACTGGAGAGAGATTGCAAGGTATGAGCAAGGAGAAAGAAATTACTATGTCATATTTTGCTTGTTCTTACTGTCATTGTCACTCCAGGAGAATTCATCATCTTGGCAGTAACAGTTCAAATCTCCAGGGGATTCCCCCCAACACACCCAGACCAGCCTCACTGGCCCCTTCAGAAATACCAGAAATACCATATTATATATTTGCAAGTTGCCGAGAGAGTAAATCTTAAAAGATCTCATGACAAAAAAAAAAAGAAAGAAAAATCCTGTAACTATGTATTGTGATGGATAAATATTAGATCATTATGTTGTTCACATGAAACTAATATCATATATGTTAATTTTTTTTAAATGACCAGCACCAGCAAGATAGTGCTTCCTCCCTGTAGGTTTTTGGGTTTCGTCTACGAGATCACCAATTTATTAGAAAAGGATGTAACTCAGGGGCGGGCAGATGGAGTTTCCATGCTCTCTCAAACCACACCACTCTCACCACCACTTCATGTGCTCACAACCTTGGATGTCCTCCGAATCCATCCTTTTGGGTCTTATGGAGTCTTCCCAGAGTTTCTTGGCCCAAGATCCTCTAATGTCAGCACTCACCAAGTGGCATTTTCTAATCAGAAATCTGGGCCCCACCTTAATGGAAATATACTTACCAGATATTTTGGATTTAATGTGTTAATTTGTACAACTGAAAGTAGTTTTAAAGGTATACATGATGGGTTGACTGAAACTTGGACTCTCTAGTGGTCTATATTCAATGAGACTGAGATACCAGAGTTTCTATGGTAAAACAGAGGAACTCAAAGACATGAAGAGAGAGAGATTTGGGAGTGAATTTTTCATGACTGATTGGCCCACCTATTTCTCACCTCTTGATTCCTTCACTAACACATTGACAAATACCCCAGTGTGAAGAACACTAGCTACCTTGAAAAGCTTTCTGATGGCTATCTTCTATAGGCCAGGTATGAGGTCAAGAGATTTTACCAGTGAGGTAGGCTCCTTGATTTTAATGGGGATGATGTGCAAATTTCAGACTAGTAGAGGCCAAGTTGAAAGCACTTAATAAGCAGAGACAAGATGAGTGCATTTATTGTAATGGGCAATAGGAATAAAGGATTACCAGAATATTTTGACCTGTAAGTATCTGTGGTTATGGCAAATAACCACAATTCCTAGTGTCTCTAGGAATGAAATGTATGAGCATCCTACAAAAATGTTACAAGATTTATAGAACAGGAAAAAATCCAGACCTGGAGTCCAAAATCCTGACTTGTGTTATCATCACGGAGATTCAAGGCTTCTTAGCAAGTTTTCATACTTAAGCTGCTCAGAGACCTGGAGCTCTGTAACAGAAGAGGAAACTAGGTTTCCTCCCCCTGAAAAAGAACTCTGCAACACTGCCTCAAGGATATTCTTTTTTTTTTTTTAAGATTTTATTTATTTATTTGACAGAGATCACAAGTAGGCAGAGAGGCAGGCAGAGAGAGAGAGAGGGGGAAGCAGGCTCCCTGCCAAGCAGAGAGCCCGATGCGGGGCTCAATCCCAGGACCCTGAGATCATGACCCAAGCCAAAGGCAGAGGCTTAACTGAGCCACCCAGGCACCCCGCTTAGTTAATTCTTGATCAGAAACACTTCAGTCCAAAAGTAAATGTTGTACTGTTGACTGCTCTATGAATTATTATTATTTTTATTCATTGAAGAAATATCCTACAGTAAGAAAGGGTCAAATTTTATATAAAATGAATGAGTCAATTACTCACCGTAAAGATAAAGGGTTCACAAAGTTGACTTAGTCAACAAATACTTTCTGAGTTTGAATGCTAAATATTCTTGAACAACAACCGCAAGGGGAAACTGGATGTTTTTCTTGTACATGATGTCACTATAACAAAATTAAATTTAAAAATTGAAAGAGGAGACTTACCTGATCACAGAGACTATAAGCCATTCGAGACAGTTCATTCACACTGATAAAAATTTTGCAGAGAGTAGAGAAAGAATTGGTTCTTACAAATTGATGTAGAAAAAAACCGTCATCTGCCAGAATGATCACTGCATACCTCGTGTCAGCAGCTACGATGATTTGCTCCGGCTAAGATCTCCACCTAGAACACCAGCTACAATTGAGTCACCACTGGATTAAATTTATGCACAATCATTCTTCAAGATTCATCTGCCTTCTTTACAGGCCAAATAGGTGAGTTCAACAGGGATGTGAGAGGTATCATCACCTCTGCTCCTGCACCTTTGTCTTAGATGGTGACATTTATTTCTGCCATTCCCCCAAGAAAGTGGCATTACTTTTGTATTTCTTTCATAATAAGGAAGAACTTCTACTTGGCACTTCCTCACTCCATAGGTTAGAGAGCCAGTTGGGGGTTTGCCAGTTGCCACATATTTTGCATTCAAGAACTAGCAAAATAAACGTGGATTAGACTCATGTAGACTTATAGACCCTATTGGCACCTTTGTCTTTTAAACAAGACAAAACTCCATGTATCACCTGACCATCAAAAGCCCCCTCACCACTTTTGGACCACAGTGGCATTTTGGGTCCCTAGAAATGAGTGTCTGTTCGGAGTCAAGGTATATCAATTCCCAAGAAATAAGGGCAAATGGCTGTAGGTCCTTGAGGGGGTAGTTGGAGGACAACTTAAGGAATATCCTTGATGGGGCACCTGGGTGGCTCAGTAGGTCAAGCCTCTGTCTTCCACTCAGGTCATGATCTCAGGGTCCTGGGGTCGAGCCCCACATTGGGCTCTCTGCTCAGCGGGGAGCCTGTTTCTCCCTCTCCCTCAGCCTACTGCTCCCCCTGCTTGTGCTCTCTCTCTCAACGACTTCCATTTAAGAAAATGCAGAGGCAATTTATTTGGGGGTGGTGTTCTCAATGAAGGCAATGGCTGCTGGAGACATTTCAGGACCCCCATCCTTTTGCAGATTTCTGTGTCCATTGTTATGTGACCACCTGGGCATGTCCTCACAGACAACATTATAAACCGAAGCTGTCCCCTCTGGGCTCCATGTGCTCTGCCCCTCCCTCTGTCTCCATTTGCAGCAGACATGGGACTAAATGAATCAGAGACAAAATGACTTTCTTTAAGACACAGGTCCAATAATCTCTTCGATATCAGTCACAGCAACTTCTTTCAAGATATGTCTCCAAAGGCAAAGGAAACAAAAGCGAAAATAAACTTTTGGGACTTCATCAAAATCAAAAGCTTCTGCACAGCAAAGGAAACAGTCAAAAAAACAAAAAGGCAACCCACGGAATGGGAGAAGATATTTGCAAATGACAGTACAGACAAAAGGTTGATATCCAGGATCTATAATGAACTCCTCAGACTCAACACACATGAAACAGGCAAACATATCAAAAAACGGGCAGAAGATATGAACAGACACTTCTCCAATCAAGACATACAAATGGCTATCAGACACATGAAAAAATGTTCATCATCACTAGCCCTCAGGGAGATTCAAATTAAAACCACATTGAGATATTACCTTACACCAGTTAGAATGGCCAAAATTAACAAAACAGGAAACAACATGTGTTGGAGAGGATGTGGAGAAAGGGGAACCCTCTTACACTGTTGGTGGGAATAAAAGTTGGTGCAGCCTCTTTGGAGAACAGTGTGGAGATTCCTCAAGAAATTAAAAATAGAGCTTCCCTATGACCCTGCTATTGCACTCCTGGGTATTTACCCCAAGGATACAGATGTCTTGAAAAGAAGGGCCATCTGTACCCCAATGTTTATAGCAGCAATGGCCATGGTCGCCAAACTATGGAAAGAACCAAGATGCCCTTCAACGGACGAATGGATAAGGAAGATGTGGTCCATATACACTATGGAGTATTATGCCTCCAGAAAGGATGAATACCCAACTTTTGTAGCAACATGGACGGGACTGGAAGAGATTATGCTGAGTGAAATAAGTCAAGCAGAGAGAGTCAATTATCATATGGTTTCACTTATTTGTGGAGCATAACAAATAGCATGGAGGACAAGGGGTGTTAGAGAGGAGAAGGGAGTTGGGGTAAATTGGAAGGGGAGGTGAATCACGAGAGACTATGGACTCTGAAAAACAATCTGAGGGGTTTGAAGTGGCGGGGGGGTGGGAGGTTAGGGTACCAGGTGGTGGGTATTATAGAGGGCACGGATTGCATGGAGTACTGGGTGTGGTGAAAAAATAATGAATACTGTTTTTCTGAAAATAAATAAATTGAAAAAATTAAAAATAAAATAAAAAAAAGAATCCAGCAGTACATTAAAAAGATTATCCACCATAAAAAAAAAAAAGACACAGGTCCAATGACAAATGAAAACTAGTCAACTAAAACTAAGTGCTTTGAATAAGCAACAAGGTTGCTGAACAGGTCATTTAGCAGATCCGTTATTTGAGAAATTAACCCAGATTCATGACCCTGTTATGTATCTTTTGATAAGAGCACTCTCTTTTCCATGAGGCTGACTCTTTCAACCTAAACTTTTCCCAGCCACATCTAGGGAACAGAGCCACCTCCTTCCAAAGCAGTCTTGACACTGACCTTGCAGGAAATTCCAGGCAATGTTTTATTTGCTGGTTTGATTGAAGTTTCTAATTACAATGGACTTTGCTTCTTAACAATTTGTATAGATACTTTCAGAGTTTTTTGCCCCCTTACAACAAGCTTACACATTTTATGGATTTGAAATCACATTAATCTTTATTAGTCTTTAACTCTCTTTTTGCCTAGTGGCTCATGTCATCCTTCCCAAATCCATACAGTTTATTTTTAATATTCTCGCAAAAATGACTGCTTGGGGGCAATTACAGCTGGGAATTTCTGAAACATGATATTTCAAGATAGCAAACAGAGATCAAGGATTAAACTCATTTTTTGCCACAATAATAATATCCTTAATCTGAATAAGAATCCAGGGTAAACAATTTTAAAAATTTGATAATGCACTGTTGTGGCAAGAGTGTCAGAAAAGAGACCTCTTTAAACTGACTGGTGAGGTATGCCTAGGTGGCTCAGTAGGTTAAGCGCTCAACTCTTAATTTCAAATCAGGTCATGATCTGAGGGTCATGAGATTGAGACCTGAGCCAGGCTCCCCACTGGTGGAGTCTGCTTGAGACTCTCTCTCTGCCTCTTCCTCTGCCCCTCCCCCTGCTGTGCTCTTTCTCTCTCAAACAAATAAATAAATGAAATCTTTAAATTGACTAGTGAGTACATGACTTGGTACAGCTTCTTGAGGGGGGAGGAGAGCAATTTGGTAATATCTATTAAAATTTAAAATCCACATACGATTGAAGAAGATGCAAGTATTTTCTTCTCGGAATGTAACCTACATATATAATTTATATAAAAGAGTGTATGTGATCCATGTGATTTCTCCCTTCTTGCTGCCTGGCTTTCAAGAGGGAGTGTTCTAAGAGTGAGCATTCCATGTGTCTCAGGGGGAAGGTGCAAGGATCTTATGACCTAACTTTGGAAGCCCCGGAATATCATTCCTATTTCATTCCATTGCTCAAGCAGACTATTAAGCCAACACAGACACAAAACAAACCGAATTAGGCTCTTCTCTATGGGGAGAGGGTTGAGGTCACAGTGCAGAAGAGCCTATGGGATGGGAAATAATATTGCCATCCTCTGGAAATACAATCTGCCACAGAGAGATACTGACTTTTTGACTGTCTAGTCTACGATCCTCCTTGAGCTTTTGTCCACGTGGACGTCCAAGTGTGTTTCAAGATTTTAGACCAACTGCATTTGGATACTCATTCAGTTATGTTTCGTTAATAACCTCATCCTTCTTTACAGGCAAGTTCTCCAGGGGACTCACAGGGGCAATACTGTCACAGTCATCAATGATATCAAGTTCTAAATTTTCCTGGACTTCCTTTCACATTTTTACGGTTTGTCAGACTTACCCATCATACTTCCTGTTTTTAACCACCAACCCACATTCTCAGTTAAAAATTATAATTTTGAAATGATCATAGTTCGAAGAAATCAATGAAAAGTGATGCTAAAACCACAAAAACAGCTCTCAGAGGTTATCAGAGAACTATTGTGGGAAGTGAAACTAAGCATGGTCACGCATTTGTTAACAAAACATCTGATTGAACACACTGTGGGTGGGAAGGAAATTGCTTTGTGGGAGCCTGTGTGTGTGTGTGTGTGTGTGTGAGAGAGAGAGAGAGAGAGAGAGAGAGAGAGATCCAATGCCTGGAACCTCACCCTTGATAGATGAAACTGCACTTAAATGTCAGGTGTCTACAAATCAGTGGGAGGTGAGTATTTGGGAGGAATATCAGTTTGAAGAATTCTCTACTGCTGACCTGTTTTATTTACTCGAATTATAGCTGGGACAGCAGGTAGTTCTATTCCTCTTTTACAATAAAAAGACACAGTGGTTGGATCATAGCTGTATGGTGGTCGTGCAGAAAATCAAAACCATCCCCATGTATTTTACTTTGTTACAAGAAGAATAAGAATATTTGGAGGGTGGGACAGTTGCCCTGTGGATTCTGTACATTTATCCCATCCTGTTGCGGGTGCTTCCTAAACCCACGTGAGGAACGGTACCTCAGTTTTACGGATGATTAATCCCAGCAACAGGCAAGTATGTTATCTGACAGACCAGCAGTGTGGGAAGACGATCTGCTTTCCTCAACTGTTTTTAAACTGCTCTTCCGTGAAGGGCGCGCACCTGCTGACGAGGTATCGCTCTATGTTCCTCAGCCAGGCAGCGTCGGCTGAGGGTCGCTGGGGCAGACCGTTCCTAGGATGGTTTCTCAGACAACTTTCACACTGCTTTTTCTGACTGAACTGAATGCTCCCTTGATGGGGCTGGAATGTAGGTGACAGGCACTGACTTTTTCACCAGGCAGGAAGGTGGGGCCCCCAAGGGCCCAGCTGCTGGCCTGAGGATCTGCTGAATGGGGGAGGCCTGCCTCCCGCCTGCTGTAGCTCCTTTCTGAATTTAGGAATTTATGGACTTGTGTATACCACCAGAGGAAGTTGTGGGCTTGTAAGGCCCCATGTGATTCAATTACACTCACCTTTTTTTAGGTCACCTGTGCCATAACATAATACAAACACAGGAATGATACCACATTCCCAGGTTCAGGTTCATAAGGAGTATGGCATTCCTGGGTGGGTGGGGTGGGGGAGGGTGGGAGAGGGGAGGGCGTTTTAAAAAAAATCCTGACTATTTCTGGTTCTGCTGCTGGGAGTCAGAGAGAGGTATTTAAGAACAAGTGACTGAAATAAGAATGATATAGCAGGGGATGTAAGGCTTCATTAGCACTGCTAAGTATGTTTAAGTAATAATTGCAGTGGGTCTTATGGTCCCCTAGGTGTCCAAACTGTCCAATGCAGTGGTTCTCACAGTGTGGGCACAGGACCATCGGCATCGGCATCATCTGGGACCTTGTCAGGAATGCATATTGGAGGTCTCACCCCAGGCCTACTTAAGAAGGCACTCAGGGGTTGTGGTTCCCTAGATCTGTGTTTTAAACCAGGTGATTCTGATACTACTCAATTGAGAACTATTTCTCTAAAACAAGTTCCCAGATTGTTTCTTTCTCTCTCTCCTTCCTTCCTTCCTTCCTTTCCATTGTGTGTGTGTGTGTAAATCAGGCTATCTCTAAGTTGACTTCCACGTCCAGCAGTCTGTGATTCTGTGATTATCACTAAAATGATTCCAGTGTATAAACCAAAGGCACATGTACACATCATCGTGTATGTGTGTGGACGCCCATACATGGGCGGTGGTTGAGAGCACGGGCTCTGGAGGTTCCTCTGTAACCAGATCCTGGCTCCACTAATCACTGGTGTGTCGCTGGGCCAGCTGTGTAGATCCTCTGAAGTCAGTTTGCTCATTTATTTATTTATTTTAAGATTTTATTCATTTATTTGATAGAAAGATCACAAGTAGGCAGAGAGGCAGGCAGAGAGAGAGAGAGGTGGAAGCAGGATCCCTGCTGAGCAGAGAGCCCGATGCGGGACTCGATCCCAGGACCCTGGGATCATGACCTGAGCCAAAGGCAGAGGCTTAACCTACTGAGCCACCCAGGCATCCCAGTTTGCTCATTTATATAAGAAGCAAACAGCAGTACCTCCTTCAGAAGGGTACGAGGACCCAGTGAGATCATAGCCTAGTAGGCTGCGTGGCTGTCGGGTGTGTGATTCTTCGATCACGCTTGCTGCATTTCTTTGAGTTTTCCCCTTGGGTACTTGAGGAACTGGGTCCCTAGCAAGGTTGGAGCCCCAGACTCTACATATCCGGAGGCCCCAAAACCATGGCCTGAGTGTGTGGGCTTAGCTGCTACTAGGCCTGAAGGTGGACCTTCTCAGATTCCTAGGGTCAGTTTAAGCCTTACCCCGGCAGAGGGAGGCACGTAGGTAGAGTGCGTATGTAATTCTATGACTGCGTCGATCTCCTCTGGGCAGCTTAAAAAACACCAAGAGGAAATGACATACCGATGTCAGATCGGCTGAGAAGGGGAGAAAGGTGCTGGAGACAGCGGGCCTTTGTGATCTCTGAATGTCTGTTTTATGTTTGTTCGTTTTTGTTTTTTAATGCTCTTGTGGCTTGTTCTGCCCCCTCCAAGGAGCAGAAGGAGTTAAGGTCTGGGTTAGAGGCAAGATGCGTCTGTGTGTAAAGTTTAGGGGAGCGAGTGTGTCACATGGAGAGACACGAAACACCCCTGCACACCTTGTCGCCCCCTGACTTCACAGACCCCAGCAGCTGAGCTGCGAGGGGTCTTGCCAGAGCTTCCTAAGAAGCCTGAATGGAGACAAAGCCCTTGTTGAGCCAGAAACGGGGAGAGAGGGGTGGCCCGACAGCCAGGTCTGCTTCCTCTGAGGGGGAGCTGCGTGCTGCTCAGCCTTCTGGATCGTTCTCAGCGCACTGATGTGGGAGGGAAGGCAGAGGCCACCCAGTGTGAGTTGCTGCTGCCTGAAATGGAGCTCGTTCTCCCACGCGGAGGCAGGCAGTGACTTGAGAGGCTGCTCCCTGCAGCTGCTTCCCACCCGCAGCCTGTTCCCAGGCACCACATGGCTCCTTTGGCCTCAATGCCACCAAGAGAGTGGCTTAGCCTGGGAGACACCGCTCTGCTCAAAGCCACCAAGAACCACAGGAGTGCTCAGGACGGGTTGCTAGCTGGGGGCCTGTGCAGCCCTGGGAAGATGAGTCCGAGCTTGCAGTTATGAGCTCTCTTCGAGGCTGATCTCCGGTTGAGGTCCTAAGCAGCTGCCATATGTCCACCAGCTTTCTGTGGGAGACGAGCCTCCTCCTCTCACACCCCACCCTGTGAGAGTTCCTGGGGCTGCAGATCTGCAAGGTACTGGGAAAATTCACCATTCAGAGTGAGAGGCCCAAAGGAATGCTCATAACTGCTTCAGCCGTCCCACACTTCATGTATTCCC
Organism: Mustela erminea; assembly: GCF_009829155.1. Lineage (NCBI taxonomy): Eukaryota > Metazoa > Chordata > Mammalia > Carnivora > Mustelidae > Mustela > Mustela erminea. Next base: position 65,603,332 of record NC_045616.1, read on the forward strand.
CAGGAATGTGCTCTATGAATTAATTCATGTGGTCCCCTTCATGCAAGCCAAGGTTGAACAATTTGGGGGGCAACTAAATATACTTTCTTCTCCCCTCTGTTGCTCTAGAGAGCCCATCAATAATTTGATTCCAGTTAGCTGGAATGCCAGAAAACAGAACATTCTGCAATATGAAACAATGTTAATAAAATGTCGCGGTGGAAGGACCCTTGGAGACCAATATCCAACATCCTGAAGATATTTCTTAAATGGAGCTGAGTAAAAAAGTGCTAGGAGTAAAATGAAGTCTATAGCACAATGTAACGTATGAAAATTAAAAATCCATACACAAGCGCCCCCTGGGTGGCTCAGTCGGTTAAGCATCTTGCCATTGGGTCGGGTCATGATCCCGGGGTCCTGGGATTGAGCCCCAGGTTGGCCTCCCTGCTAAGAGGAGCACCTGCTTCTCCCTCTTCCTCTGCCCCATCCTCCCTGCTTGTGCTCTATCTCAAATAAATAAAATCTTTTTAAAACACCCGTATACAGAACAAAACTCACAAAACTACGCCCTATTGAATGAAAAATATTGTTCACATTGATATGGTCGCCTCTTGGGAGAAAAAAAGATTAGTGCTGGGAATGGAGAAAGCAGGGAAAGGGGAATTAGGAATGGAGGGAATAGGGAGGGGAAGGGAAGGGGGAGAGGGAACAGAGAGCTGAGGGGAAAACTAGTAATCAGGATGACAGCAAACCATGTCTCAAGGAGTAGGAGTCACTCTACCCTTTAGAACAAAGTTCAAACACAAAAGGTAAAAGAGGAAGCAAGCTGTGGTGTAGTTCCTTCACTTTACACTTGGAGAAACCAAGGCTAGAAAGATTAATTCTTTGGCTCTGAGGTTTCATTGCCATCAGCGGCAGAAGCCAGGTATTTTGACTCCAACTTCACCGCTCTTTCTACTACGTCAAACTGCCACACATGTATTTATAATATGTTGATCCCTACCCTTTTAATGAGTAATTCATTGAGTTATAGTTTTAACTAGAGAGGTTGATCATTGCTGGTCTAACTCATAAGTTCTCCTCAGAGAAGCTACCCCACGCTCCCGAAAGATAGCGTGGACACCAGCTGACCCAGCCCTCCTCCTCCTGCGGTGGGTATCTGCTCTAAGGGCAGCCTCTCCCAGACATGGGGAAGGGTGCCTAACCATGCTGGTTTGCTCCAGACCGAGGGGATTCCCAGGAGGCAAGACTTTCAGTGCGCACACAGGAAAAGTCCTGAACCAACTGGGGACAAGTTGTTCATCCCACCCGGAAGGGACTTAGGACCTGTGTGCAATCAGGTTCTCAGAAACTGGGAGATGGAGGCCGTTGCCTGAAATAGAAGCACCATGGTCTAGAAAGATGGCAAGGAGAGTTGAAGAGCTGCCGTATTGATCACATGTAAGCGAAATTTACAAGTAGAAACTACGAGCAAGTAGAGGACATTGATTATATTTTAGGAAAGCTGACTTTCAGTAGCCTCTTCCTTAAAAACCACCGTGGCTAATTGCAGATCCTTGTGGAGACTTTTTCCAGATGCTTCTGTTTGCTGTTGCTGCTGCTTATGGTTTCATTGCCAAGGAAAGGGCCACAGCAGACTCTTCTCTTCTGTATTAAAGCTTATTCTCTCCAAATCATGATGCTTATCTTCCAAATTAAAAAGAAGTGAGTAATATCCAGCGCATTCAGAAATCTCTAAGTTGGGAAATCCCAGAGTGACTCTTAATGGACTCCCACCTCTCCTCTTGGAGCTCATGAAGCTCTTAATCAGCCAAAGCTGAGGTGGCAGATTGTTTTTCCCAAAGGGAGCTATGACAACATGTCCCAATTCTCACCCTCTTCTGACATCTTACTTTGACACCCCGGAGCTACTGTGAATGTCGCTGCTAATGGCTTACAGCTGATCCCAGTCCAGAGACTTGCCCTTCGCCAGGGGGAGCCTTCTATCCCAGAGGATTACGCCCAACACCAAGAGGACCCCCAGCCAATCCCCAAAAGCCAAGCTGACATGGGGACATAAGGCCAGTCAGGCTGACGCTGGTCTCCAGCTGAGGACACATCCTTGCTTAGCATTCCCACAACCTTGCCCTCCTCTCTCCTTTTCTCCTGAAAGTACTTCCCTCATGTATTGCATGGATAAGTATCTCCCATTCCAGTCTGTATCTGGAGGTCCCAACCAGGAACAGACTTCTCCTGGGGAAAGGAACATTTGTGGATGATTGATTGAAATCTATGAGTCATTTGTGTGATTGTGATTTTTTTGTGCTAGAAAGAGTGCCTTCTTTTTAGTAATGTGCTATACTGGTATTGGCTTCCAGACTTCTCGATGCATAAGCATTCATTCATTCACTGAGACTTTCATTTAATAGCATTTATTGGCCACCCATGATATGCATAGAGTATGGAATAAGATCTGTTTTTTAAAAAAGATTTTATTTTTTAATACATTTGAGAGAAAGAGCATGTGAGCAAGGGGAGGGGCAGAAGGGGAAGGAGAGGGAGAGAGAGAGAATCTCAAGCAGACTTGTGCTGTGTGCAGAGCCCCACTCCAAGCTTGATCACAGGACCCTGAGATCACTACCTGAGCCAAAACCAACAGTTGGACGCTTAGCCACTGAGCCAGCCAGGGGCCCCCTCACCTGGTTTTCACCTGGTTAAGGAATGTATATTGTAGTAGTGTCACCAAAAACTCTAAGATAGAATAAAATATAAACTACAACAAAGTAGTAATCTACATCTAAAACGTAGAGAAAGCAGTGATTGATTTTGACTTAGAAGATAAGGGAAGAAAGACACATGAGGAGGGAGCATTTCAACAGAGCCTCCGAAGGGGGTAGCATTTTGGTAGCTAGAGGGTGCAAGGAAGGACATTCCAAAAACGGGACCACCATGTAAAAGGCACCCATTCCTTGGGAGACATGCTGTGTTTTCTGACGTTCCTGAGAAGCAGTCTGTCTCCCACTGTAAATGTGCTTATCTCTGTTCTGTTCAATATGTGTTGAATGGATTTTTTGGTAGGTGCCCTAGAGGGCAATATTATTTCTCTTATTTGTTTATTTCTGTAAGGAAGTCCTATGACAGCCCCAAGAGAGCAACATCACTAGGTATTACTTACAGCAGCCACCACAGGGATTTCCTAACCTTACGTGGTGACAGGAACCACAAGAGCTCTTGGCTGGCCATTTTAACCTTAAGTCAGCACCATCTTCGGACAGGAGAAGCCCAGTCCGATGCCTCCTCTGAAGCACCCCTCCAGGTCATGACCACCTCTGAGCCCCCAAACCAAATCTCCATGGCTGTGTCATCTGCCTTTGACCCTGTCAGCTGCACCCCCAGAGAGCTGGCTTGCTACCACAGCGCACTCACAGCCTCCCTCCAGAACCATTTGCCCCAGGGATAGAGCCTCTTTTATTCAGATTTACATAAGTATGGGTACTGTGATGGTGCTGCACAAAGGTGGTCAATTAATGTTTATAAAATAAAATTTGATCTACCTGCTAGACCAGTCTCTTCCCAATGAGAAGGGATCCCAATCAAGATAGAAGTGTTGTTACAGGTCTTTTCTACAAGGAATTTACAATCTGTAATGGAAATGGGACTGTAAAAATATTTCAATAAATAAAATAAATATGAATAAAATGTTTAGAGACAAAAAAAAAGATAGAAGTGTTGTTAAAAAAAAAAAAAAAAGAAGTGTTGTTAAAGCAGGTGAACAGGACCAAAGGACACGTGTTGGCTCTAATGGCTACAAGCCCTGTGACTTTTCCCTAGCCACGCAAGGAAGCAACAGCAAGAAACTGAATAGACCCTAAAGGAGGTTATTATCCTATGAAAGTCAGCAATTCACCCAGAGGAACACTACCAGTCTGCTTTGCCACGGAGGGGTTTGCATGCCTGGGTGACCTAACTATCCATTTCTCTGGTGAGTTTTCACAGGATCTTCCTTTGTATCTTTCTCTATTTTGCTACTTTTTCTATGTCTTTCAATCACTTTGAGGCTTGATTTTATTCATCATCTTAGACTCCCCATGTCTCTCTCTATTCTCGCCTCTTCCTTCTGACTTTCTTCTTGAATTAACTGGGATTAGGAGTACACCAGGATCTATAGCCACACATAATATGAGGTTTAGGTTTTCTGTTCTTTTGTTTTTATTGAGGTATAATTGACGTACAGCATTGTATGAGTTTCAGGCATACAACATAATGATTCAACATTTGCAAAAGGATCGCCACAATAAATGTACTTCGTATCCATCACCATACATAGTTACACATTTTTGTTCCCTGATGGGAACTTTCAAGATTTACTCTTAGTAACTTTCAAATAAGCACTACAGTATAATTAACTGTAGTGGCTTGGTTTTAAAGCCGTGCAAGTACCGTGCATAGTGGAGAAACTAGCTGGGTGTTACTGGTATTCCCCCCACTCCCTTGCTTCCCCTTCGTCTCAGGAAAGTCTCTTCTTGCTAAGCCTCTTTCCACATGGGTTATGATCTTATCCCCTGACTTAACTTTCCCGTCTCCCTGTCCTAGCCTCCCCACTCAGGTCTGCAGACACTCAGACCCTCTCCTTCCTTCACAGCCATTACACTATTGCACCGGATTTCTTCAAAAATCATTAACACGCTGTGCCTCCATTCCACACTCCTGTGCAGTCCCTAAGCTGTGCCCCCCCCCTTACCCCTCCATCCCTGCCTCCCACCCAAGGAAAATTACTCTGGCCCTGACCCTCAAACCAACAGTGCAGACTGATCCAGTGAACTTTCTACAGAGTGCTTAATTTCAGGGAGGGACCACGCACCTGCATCCTTCACTAATTGCCCTCACCTGTGAAGGTGCAGACTTCCTCTCTCTCCCTCTTTCTTCCCCTGAGACTCTGATCTCCTCCCCTCACTGGCTCCTCCCCCTACTTGTGAAAGGTCTGCTGCTTTCCTGAGGACGGGCTCCTGGCTTCCGGATTGCTTACCTTCCCTCCTCATCTCCAGGACCTCCCTTACCAAAGCCCTGGGCAGTGTCTCAGTTTATCACTGAGCCTGGGGTCTGAAGGGAGGCATTTTCATGCACAAATGTAACCTTTTGTAAGATATGTGTAGCCTCCTATAAGGTGCTCCTGTTTTTTACCTGGTTTTCACCATTTAGCAAATAGGGCCACCTGGGCCTTGTTGCTTCCTGGGCCTTGGCTCTGAGGCTTTGGGATTGGCCCACAGAACTCAGCTGGGAAGCGCCCTGTGCAGGCTCAGAGAAGGTTCAACCGTGGTGGGGGGCATGGGGGTAGCTAGTTAACCATTCACCTCCCTCCTACTGGGGACATTGGCGGGGTGGCCCCAGCCCCAGTGCTCCTGACGCATGTTTGGAGCCTGTCCCTGCACCCACGTGGCCACGGAAGCCAGAAGCCCGCAGTGGCAACCCGGACTTCTCAACGCGCCTTGTTGCTGGGATTCTGTTCACAAGCACTTAGAAGAACTCCAAGAAAATCATGTCTTCTTAAGTGTCTTGTTCTAAGAAGAATGTGCGGATTTGAGAGTGAGCCATTACACCTTAACTTGAGCTTTTTTCCCCCCAATTATTGTCATCATCATCATTATTATTATTATGGGATTTTGGTGGGAAATGTTGAAAAGTCAGGAAAGTTGAAAGTACAGTGAAAAGCTATAATCCTCCATCTTCTCCAACAACTATGAATATCTGCCAGCCTTGTTTCATCTCTCTGTATCTGTGTGCATGTGTTTTTAACAATTCTGCTTATTACTCAGTGATCACCATGGTAAGGATAGTCGCCATCTGTCCCCATACAACCTTACTACAATATTACTGACACTGTTCCCTCTGCTGTACTTTTCATCTCTGTGACTTACTTATTTTATAACCAGAAGTTTGTACCTCTTAATCCCCATTACCTGTTTCACCCATCCCCCCACCACCTCCCTTCTGGCAACCACCATTTTGCTCTTTGTATTTATTACTCTGTTCCTGTTTTTTTGTTTTTGTTTTATTTGGGGTCCACGTATAAGTGAAATCATATGGTATTTGCCTTTTTCTGTCTGACTGCTTTCACTTAGCATGATGCCCTCTAAATCCATTCATGTTGCAAATGACAAGATTTCATTCTGCCTTATTTTTTTTTAAAGATTTTATTTATTTATCTGACAGAGATCACAAGTAGGCAGAGAGGTAGGCAGAGAGAGAGGAGGAAGCAGGCTCCCCGCTGAGCAGAGAGCCGGATTCGGGGCTCAGTCCCAGGACCCTGGGATTATGACCGGAGCCGAAGGCAGAGGCTTAACCCACTGAGCCACCCAGGAGCCCCTCATTCTCTTTTATCACTGAGTAATATTCCAGTGTATATTTGCTACATCTTTATTATCCATTCCTCCATTGATGGACACTTGGGTTACTTCTATAACTTGGCTATTATAAATAATGCTGCAATAAACGTCGGGGTGTATATATCTTTTCAAATTAATGTTTTCATTTTCTTTGGGCAAATATCCAGTAGAAGAATGCCTAAATCATATGGTAATTCTATTTCTAATTTTTGGCAGAATCTCCATACAGTTTTTCAGAGTGGCTGTGTCAATTTATATTCTCACTATCAGTGCATGAGGGTTCCTTTTTCTTCACATCCTCAACAATGCTTGTTAGTTCTTGTCTTTTTGATACTAGCTATTCTGCCTGGTGTGAGGCATGACCTCATTATGATTTTGATTTGCATTTCCCTCGTGATGAGTGACATTGAGCATCTTTTCCTGCATCTGTTGGCCATCTGAATGTCTTCTTTGGAAAGATGTCTATTTGGGTCCTCTGCCCATTTTTTAATTGGATTGTTTGGGTTTTTTGGGGTTGTATTTTGAGTTGTGTAAGTTCTTTATGTATTTGGACATTAATGCCATATCAGATACATTATCTGCAAAATATCTTCTCCCGTTCTGTAGATTGCCTTTTCATTTTGTTGGTGACTTCTTTCACTGTGCAGAAATTTTTTATTTTGGTGTGGTCCTAATAGCTCACTTTTTTCCCCCTATTTTTTTTAAAGATTTATTTATTTATTTAACAGAGAGAGAGAGAGAGAGAGAGAGAGATCACAAGTAGTGGGGAGTAGGCAGAGGGAGAAATAGGCTCCCCACTGAGCAGAGAGCCTGATGCGGAACTCTATCCCAGGACCCTGGGATCATGGCCTGAGCTGAAGGCAGAGGCTTTAACCCACTGAGCCACCCAGGCGCCCCTAATAGCTCACTTTTGTTTCCCTTGCCTGAGGAGACATGTCCATAAATATGTTGCTTAGGGGGCTATCCAAGGGATTATGGCCTGTGTTTCCTTTTAGGGGTTTTATGGTGTCGGGTCTTATATTTGGGTCTTTAATGCATTTAAATTTATTTTTGTGTATGGTGTGAGGAAGTGGTACATTTTTTTTTGAATCATTGGAAAGTAAGTTGTAGACATCATGATATTTGAATCCTAAATACTTAAGCACACATCTAAGAATATGGACATGCTTCTCTCTAACCACAAAAGCATTATTACACCTAAGGAGATTAATAATCATTCTACAATATTATCTAAGAGCCATGCTCTATTCAAAAATTTCCAGTCATCCTAAGAAACTTTTATAGCTTTGTTTTCACCAAATCAGGATTCACCTGAGTTTCCTTTGGGTCCATTTATTTTATTTTATTTTACATATTTTGTTTATTTATTTGAGAGAGAGAGAGCAAGAGAGCACAAGCAGGGCAGAGGGAGAAGCAGGTTCCCAGCTGAACAGGGAGCCTGATGCGGTCCCTTGATTGGAGGACTCTGGGATCATGACTTTACCAGATGTTTAACTGACTGAGCCACCCAGGTGCTCCTCTTTGGGGTCTATTTAAAAAATTTTGTTTACTGGGGTGCCTGGGTGGATCAGTCATTATAAGCAGCTGCCTTCGGCTCAGGTCACAATTCCAGGGTCCTGGGATCGAGCCTCACATCGAGCTCCCTGCTCAGTGGGGAGCCTATTTCTCCCTCTGCCTACTACCTCTACATGTGCTCTCACTCTCTCTCTCTCACTGTGAAAAAAAAAATAAAATCTTAAAAAAATTTGTTTACTCATACAAAATCAACATAATTTTAATGCATCCATTTTAAATGTATAGTTTGAGTTTTGAAATATCTATATATATGCACCTTTACAGCAATCACTCCAATCAAAATATAGAATATGTTCTCTCATGCCACCTTTCCAACCAATCATCTCTTCACCCCCGTCCCAGGCAACCACTGATATGATTTTTATCACTGTAGAATAGCTTTACCTGGTGAAGATCTTCAGAAATCTAGCAATATAGCTTGTATTCTTTTCTGTCTGATTTCTTTTGATCAGCATATATTTTTGAGACTCATGTTTATGTACGAGTCACTTGTTCCTTTTTGTTGCAGAGTAATATTCCATGGTGTGAATATACTGGTTTGTTTATCCATTCACCCACTGATGAACATCTGGGTTACATTTAGTTGGAAGCTCTTGGGATTAACGCTGCTATGAACATTCTTGTACAAGTCGTTTTTTGGACACATGTTTTCAGTTCTCTGGGGTAAAAATCTAGAAGTAGAGTTGCTGGATCATAGAGTTAATGTATGTTTAACTTTATAAGAAGCTGCCAAACTGTTTCCCAAAGTGTTCATAACATTTCACACTCTTTCCAGGAATGTGTGAGAGCTCTAATCTCTCCACAGCCTCACCAGTGCTTAATATTAAAAACCTTTTTGCTTTTTGCCATTTTACTGGGGATGTAGTGGTATCTCAGTGCGGTCTTAATCTGTATGTCCCAGATAACTAGAGAAGTTGTATGTCTTTTCATGGGTTTATTGCACATCTATATAGTATATAGGTGGCCCTTGACAATGTGCATTGGAATCATGCAGACTTATATGCAGACTTTTCACAGTACTGTAAATGCATTTTCTCTTCCTCATGCTTTCCCTAACATTTTTTCTCTAGCTTACTGTATTATAAGAATACGGTACATAATACATACAAAATACATAATACATAATGTTATGTATTATGTACATAATACAAGATACAAAATATGTGTGAACTGACTGTTAATGCTATTGTTTAAGACTTCCAGTCAACAATAAACTATTAGAGTTAAGTTTTGGGGGAGTCAAAAATTATATGCAGATTTTTGACTGCACAGAGGATCAGAAGGTTGGCAGCTCAGCCCCCATGTTGTTTAAAGGTCCACTGTATATTCTTTTTGTGATCTATCTTTTCAGCTGTTTGCCCTTTTAAAAATTGGGTTATTACTTGTTGTTGACTTGCACCTATGAATCTTTTACCAGGTTTATGCATTATAAATAATTTCTTCCAATGCCTTGACTTTTCATTTTCTTAATGGTATTTTTGAGGAGAAGTTTTTAATTTTGATAAAACCCAATTTATCAATATTTTCTTTTAAGATTGGTACATTTTTTTAAAAAGATTCTATTTATTTATTTGACAGGCAGAGATCACAGGTAGGCAGGGAGGCAGGCAGAGAGAGAGGGAGAAGGAGGCTCCCCACTGAGCAGAGAGCCCAATGCAGGGCTCAATCCCAGGACCCTGGGATCATGACCTGAGCCGAAGGCAGAGGTTTTAACCCACTGAGCCACTCAGGTGCCCCAGGATTGGTGATTTTTTGTGTTTTGTCTAAAAATCGTTGTCTCCCCAAGTTTAGAAAGGTTTTCTTCTATGTTTTTTCCTAGAAGTGTTGCAGTTTTAGCTTTAACATGTAGACCTATAATCCCTTTAGAGTTCATTTTTCTATAGAGAGTATGAAACTGTTGTTTAGATTTTTTTTCAAACATGTAGCCAGTTTTCCTTGCACTATTTGTTGAAAAGACTATTTTTTTCCCCACTGGATTACCTTAAAAAATAAATCGAACAGAGATACATGGGTCTACTTCTGGACTCTATTCTGGTCCATTGCGTATCCTATGCCAATACCACAATGATTACCAAGATGTTATAGTTGCTCTTGAGATCAGTGTGTAAGTCCTTCAAACTGTTCTTTTCCAAAATTATTTTGAATCTTCTGGTCCTTTACAGTTTCATATAAATTTTGTAATAAGCTTCCCAATTTTTATTTTTTAAAATGCCTGTGGAGGTGGTGATTGGGATGGTTTGAATCTACAGATCTGTGGGGAAAACTGACATTTTAAAAATATTGATTCTTTCAATGCATGAACATGGAAAAATCTGTCCATTCACTTGAAGCTTATTTAATTTCAACAGTGTTTGGTAATTTTCAGTACCCAGTATGTGTGTGTATGTGTGTACACATACACACACACACACACACACACATATATATATATATACACACACACACACACATTTATCAGAAACATTAATTTTTTGACCTTGTGAATAATATTTCCTTTCCCAGTTGTTTGTGCTGAAATACAGACATACAATTGATTACTATACATTGACCTTGTGTTCTTTGTCTCTACTTGATGTCCCTTTTTGATTTTAGTAACTTTTCCATCAAATCCTGAGGATTTTCTATGTTCACAACCACGTTTATTTCTACCTTTCTGATGTGTATACTCTTTTTTTCCTTGCCTTTTGGCACTGGTTATGACCACCGCAGAATGTGGACTAGGAATGGTGAAAGAAAACTTCCTTCCTTGTCTCTGACCTTAGAAGGGAAATAGTCATTTACCAAAAAGTATGATGTAGAAAAAGAAAAAGATTCAGAAAAAAAGCATTTTACAAAACTCAAAATCCACTCATGATTAAATTTCTTGGTAAACTTGGACTAAAAAGTCAATGGGGTCTATCCTTGTTGTTTTCTTTGAAAATTGTTAAGTTTTGATTTCACAGGAAGAATTTGTATGTGGATTAACCTGATAGTTTGAAGACTTACTTTTAAGCTTTACTGAGGCAGATCTAGAGTAGCTAGTTAGCCCTAATCCTGAAGTGTTACCTACTCCAAGCCCTTGGGATTCAGTAAGGCTTTCTACACTGGTTGATCAAGAACTCAAGCATCTCCCATCTCTGCATGAGCTCGAAACAGCTCTTATGTTTACAGCAACATGGTAGCCTTTCTTTCAAGTTTGTGACATCTCCCCCATACATGTAGAACTTAGTATTTAGCCAAAGACTCAGAGGGAATCCCACGGCCTGGAACTCTTTCTCTGGTTAATTTCTTCCTCAGAAATATTCTGCTGTGGAAATTCCAGCTGCCCCAACTCGAATCACCTGTCTTGTCAGCTCTGTGAGACCTCTGTATTCTGTTTGGGTCCCCCTGCCTGGGTTGGAAGATGCAGATGCCTCTAGTCGAAAGCCTGGGTGACTGTAGGCTCACCTTGTTTGTTTCCTTTCTCTCAAAAAGTCCAGCCCTGTGCCGCCAATTTTTTCATGTCTGTAAACAATTATTTAATGTTTTATCCAGGGTACTAATGGTGTATGGCTGAATGGCTAGCCAGTACCATTTACTCTGTCATTGATGAAGGAGAAGAGTCACCAGTCTCTTAATTAAGAACAGAGGTCAGCAAACTTTTTCTGAAAGAGCAGGATAGTAAATACTGTAGTTTGCAGGACATACTGTTTCTGTTGCACTCACTCAGCTATGTCATCATAGCACAAAAGCAGCCACCCATGATACGTAAGCTAATAAGCATGACAGCGTTCTAGTAAAATTTTATTTACAAAAATAGACAACTGACTTGCAGGTCATGGTTTGGCAGCCTTTGATTTAGAACAGTCTCTCTGCCTGTTTCCCCCTTGTCGTAGATTCTTTCAAGAGTCACCCCAAGTCATCTTCTGAATCCCCCAAATTCTGGGTTCAAGTACTTATTTTCTGAAGATACTGTGTAATACATTCCTTCATCTCCTGTGTTTTCTGTGAGCTGGTAGGTAGGACAAGAAGCTTTATAAGAGTGACGTTTGATATTTGGGGGCAAGAATTTTGTCTTAGGTAATGCTGGGAATATTAGCTTTTGACAAAGCAGCATCAAAGTCAGTGCAGTTGTGTTTCATTCATTGATGAATTCGGTCACTCAGCCATCTACCATCCTTCCATTGAGGATCTATGGTGCACTCCCTCTTCGAGGTGCAGTGCTGAGTGTCCTGACACACCCAGCGATGTTGTCCGACCTGCTGGCAGGACTGCTAAGGGGCAGAAAAGCACAGTGCTAAAAAGCCAGCCCCTTGCTCTGTCTTCCTGGCTCACTGTCAGAGGGCTACCTTGACCTGAGTTAATTGTAGAAGTCCAGATTCACCAGCTCCTCAGACCCAATGAGATAGAAAGAACCTCTTGGTGAGATCCAGAAATCCAAATCCATACCCAATTCCATTGTTAAAGGAGGTCAAAGGAGGGGTGCCTGGGTGGCTCAGTGGGTTAAAGTCTCTGCCTTCGGCTCAGGTCATGATCCCAGGGTCCTGAGATCGAGCCCTGCATCGGGCTCTCTGCTCAGCGGGAAGCCTGCTTCCCCTTCTCTCACTCTGCCTGCCTCGCTGCCTACTTGTGATCTCTGCCTGTCAAATAAATAAATAAAAATCTTTAATTAAAAAAAAATAAATAAAAGGAGGCCAAAGGGAAGCAGATGTGATGAAAGTCACCTCGTCAGGGGGGAAGCTCTTCACCTGGAAGGAGGCTGCATTTCCTGACTTCCCACTGGGTCTACCAAGAAAGAAAGACATGTCTTGCAGCCCAGGGGTCAGGCAGCCCTCCAGTTAGAGGAGAAAAGGCTCCTGGTCTCAAGGACTGTGATGATTTAAAAATATGTCCACAATTCTTTGAGACTCCTTTGTTCAAAAGGTAGAAGTTGATGCCTCTCTCCTTGAGTGTGGGCCGGCCCTAGTGGCTTGCTTCTAGCAGACAGAATGGGGCAGAAGTGATGATGTTTGCCCTCAAGACTAGATCCTGAAAAGCACTGCAGCTTCCTCCTGTCTTTCTCTGAGATCCCTCGCTCTGCAGGAAGCCAGGCGTCATGCTGTGCAGCCCTGTGCAGTCCTTGAGGAGAGGAACTGAGGTCTCCTGCCAGCAGCTGGCATCACTTGCCAACCCTCTCCTCTGCTCCCTGTGCCTCCAGCTGAGGCAGCCAGCTTGAAAATGACACTGCACAGGGCCCCGCATGCTTTTCTGTTTGACACATGTGTCTTCTCAACCGGCTGCTGACCTCACAGTGAAATTCCCAGGCAGAAACCTACTCCAGGCCTCCAAAGAATCGGGACTTGGAATGTCCACCCCACCCCCGGGTGAACTATGTTTGGAGATGACGCTATTGCCCCTTCCTTCCCCACAGAGCACTCTTTGGAGGCTTCTGTCTGAATGGAAGGCAGCTGGACGGCCCCTCTTCTGGCAGGGGAACAGCTTTTCTCAGTGCCGAGCCAGCAGCACGTATGGGTATCAATACTGGCACCTTTATTTCATTAACACCCTGTTCTAACAAAGCCAGCTGACTGACCATGATTTTGGAAAAATAATAAGACAGCGCACTGATGCCAAAATACTGCAGTCAATTCAATAAGGCCTGTGGAAAAAAAGTTAAAATGTAAGGACTCACCAACACCTCCTGGTTTAGAGTGAGTCTGGGAAGGAGGGAGCGAAGTACGGTGTTCTGGGGAACCCCCCCGCCCCAGACGGTCTGAGTTTGCGTTTGACATCTCTCCTCAAGGTAAGAGTGAAAAGTGACTTTGCTTGCCTCCACAGAGATTGGAGTTGATTTGTGTTTTTAATTAGATGACAACTGAGGAAATAATGTGCAAAATATATAAACAGTTCACTGAAAAAAAGATTCAAAAGGCTCCTAATATTTGAAAAGAATCCCAGTTCACTCATTAAAAAAATATAAATGAAAACTGCCCTAGGCTAGGATCTCTCTTATCAGACGGGCAAAAATCCAGAAGTTGGATTTGGGTAACACCTCTGTTGTTGAAGTGGTAAGGAAATAGGCACATGTGTCTTTTGCCAGTTAGAGCGTGAGAGGCACCCCCCACCCCGCCCTCTGAGGAACAGTTGGCATCATCTCTCCCAATCACACCCATGTTTCCCTGTTAAAGTGGCCGTGTCACGCAGAGCTTGCTCTGAACCTAGACCTTGTCTAATCAAAAACAACAGAACCACAAGGGTATTCACTGGGGTATTATTTATAATATTAAAAGATTAGAAACACACCTAAAGATCCATAATTAGAGGAAGGACTGAGCACATGGTATAGTCACACTATGGGGTACTATGTAGCTATACCAAAAAATGAGAACAGTCTCTACCTATGGAGTCATTGTCAGTAGATAGTATTAGATGAAAAAAGCAAGGAGCAGAGTAGCATGTATTTGTGTGTGCGCCTGGGTACATAAACACAGGCCTATAAAATTAGCAGTGTTGTATCCCATGTATCAGTATATATGTTGCAATGCATATTAGTGTTCATATATAAAATACATTATATATACATTATATGTAATGTATATACTATACATTATATAGAAAAGTACATTATAAAATATAAGAATCAAAAAGGAAACACCAGGGGGATACAACTGAAACTAATAAGAGGAATGATGACTTAGAGGGGTAGGTGGGACAGGGGAGAGGAGTAAAGATGGAACCACCCTTTATGTACACTTCTTAATATAGCATATTTTTTAAAGATTTTATTTATTTACTTGAGAGAGAGACAGTGAGAGAGAGCATGAGCAAGGAGAAGGTCAGAGGGAGAAGCAGACGCCCCATGGAGCTGGGAGCCCGATGCGGGACTCGATCCCGGGACTCCAGGATCATGACCTGAGCCGAAGGCAGTCCAACCAACTGAGCCACCCAGGTGCCCCAATATAGCATATGTTTTATGTGTTCAAAAATAAAGTTAAATTGAGGCACCTGGGTGGCTCAGTGGGTTGGGATCCAACTCTTGATTTCTTTGGCTCAGGTCATGATCTCAGGGTTGTGGGATTAAGCCCCATGTCGGGCTCCACACTCAGTGGGGAGCCTGTTTGGGATTCTCTCTCTGCCTCTCCCTCTGCCCCTCCCCTTGCTCATGCTCTCACTCTCAGTCTCTCTGTCAAATAGTAAATCTTTAAAAAAATTTAATTTAAAAGCAAAATTAACCTTAATATTAAATATAAATGGGGATAAATGACCCTAATTGTATGTCACATTAGTAATACAAAGAAAAATAATTATTTAAGTGACTTCGAATTTTCTACTTTAAGTTTACATTTGGGCTTAATGAAATATATCTTAAGGATTTAAAAAAACTTCAAAACTCTTTTCCTTTTCTCACTAATTTTATTAGTAGTAATATTGAATTATGATTCAAACGGAAAAAGAATCCCAAAGTCAGCGGCCTACTATGGAAAAAAAGAGACTGTTTTAGACTTACAGACTCCAGTTTGAGCTCCTTTCCAGAGCTGAAGTGCACCCCAGAAACAGCCCAGCATGGGAACGGAGCAGTGACCTGCCTGTGGTCACATCTAACTGGGCATTATGAGCCCTTTGCAGTGCACAGCCATGAAGGACACAGGTCTGGTGAAAGCCATCAGGCTCTGCCAGACAGCACCCATGGGGCCTGTAGTAACTTGTCACTTCTCACAGAGTGGCAGGGAGGAGACAGAGCCTGTCACCTGTTGGAGCTGGGCTTCAACTCCAGCACTGCAGGTTCCCCAGAGAGAGCAGCAGTGGGAGGGCGTTCAGCTCCTAGCAACTTTACTGCCTGAGCACCACGAAGTGGGAGGAAAGCTTGAGAGCCTGAGGATGAGAATCCAGGAGGTGAGTGAGTGCCTACAGGCCTTTAAATAAGTGCCCTTCGAGTGGTTGAGCACGCAAGAATGTGGTGGCTCATCTACCCCCACCAACCTACCTTACCCACCTTCTAGCCCCTTCAGGCCCAAGCAGCTTCCAGAAAGCAGATGGAGCAGTGAACTTCTAGCACTGACCCCATCTCAGCCCCCCTACCCCCACCCCGCAGCAGACAGGGGCACTCCCCCAAGTGAGGTGAGGGACAGGTATCCTTTTCAAACAATCACATGTGTCACCCAGCTGAAATCTGCCCCCTTCCCCACAAAGACTTTTTCACCTGGGAAAGCTGCATCCAAGCCTCTCCTTTGCTCCTGTTGGGGCACTCGGGTTGGTGGCAGCCAACTCCAAGAATCCAAGGTATGCCACATCCCAGGAGGGCTTGTGGCATGTAGACAGACCATGCCTGGTTCCCCACCAAGGGTCAGAGGATGCCTCACCCCTATGGCCCACCTACCACCCCTGCAGTGTGCTTCCCAACTTCTCTCTCCTTTGGAGAAGTTCCTACACCAGAAGGGCAAGGATCAGGTTTTCCTACATCCAGGGCGGTAGCAGGAGGAGCCTAGCCCACCCCTCTGACTGGGGGAGCTCTCCTAACTGAACCATTGGAGGCTGAGAGGCACTGAGAGGAAGGAAGTCTCATACTAGTCTCATACTATTTCCCATTTGGACATTTTCAAGCATTTTCCATTTCAACCCGAAGAATGTTTTCTTCTGCTCCACCTTGTCAGGACAAACATCACTGATGCTCCCAGCAGTCCTGACTGCTCCCAACACAAAGAAACATGCCTTCCCGAATACATGAGTCCAAAGTCCCCCAGTCTGGAAATTCGGAAGGACTCCCCATATGAAAGAGGCAAGGGCCTCTGAATTGGTTTCCCCATGCCTCTGGGGTTGTCTCAAGCATCCCTGATGGAGTCGCCAGGAAGGCTCAACTGACAAGACTGTGAGAAGCCCGCATCCACACTGGGGTGCTGACGGCAAACCCACATTCTTTCCTTTTAGGACCCTTAGCATGGGCTGGGTTGTGTGAAGTCCTAGAAGTCACATGGGGCTCATAATCCCAGATAAATCAGCCAACATGGTGTGGCCTCTGCCATTTCTATTGTCCCAACAGGCAGTGTTTCCCAGGTTCCCAGATGAGAAGCACCACCCTCCTGGAGATGTGGATTTATTGGCCCAGTCTGCAATGGAACTAGGGATATTAACTTTTTCAACAGTTAATTCTGGTTCTTATCATTGTGGGACCTCATAGATCCCTCCAGACTACTGTCTGTCTTCTGCCCACCTGAGGCCACCTTCTGAGGTTCACTTCCTATCTTTAGACTCATTCCTTTCCTATGACTTGCCCTGGAATGGTGTCTCCCTTCCAGGGCCACCCACCACCTGCCTGACCTCATTCCTCTGCAAAGCAACCATATCAAAGGCCAACAGACACATCACAGCAGGATGTCCCACAGGCCTCTCCCTACCCTACTGCCACCTCTCAGGTGGAAACTGGATGACCACATACTTGCTTCTTCCTCAGCTATCATACTCTGGAAACATGCTTCCCTTGGCCTGTTGTGTTCCTCCTAAGCTTGTAAACTAAAGAAAGAACAAAGGGACTTTGCCTGGTCCAACATTAGCTTTCATTTCAGTAGAATTGGTTGATTGGGTTAGTCCACTTAACTGACCCCAGGAGAGGACAAAGAATTCACAAGAACAGGTTGTCGTGGCATGGAGGCAGTGTGGCCACACAGTGTGTCTGGCATGGGTCGTCCCACCTGACCTCACAGAGCTCCTCACGGTTCTCCACAAGGTGGGTATCATGCATCCCAATACCATAGGAAGGGACTCAGGCACAAGATTTTCTATGCCACTGATGAGAATGTTTCGGTCTCCAAAAACCAAGTAACACATGTGGGAAGATATCCAATATGCTTAGTCACTAGAGAAATGGAAATGAAAACCGGAATGAGACACCATTTTATGCTAACTAGGATTGCTATAGTAATAATGATGATGGAGATCCTGGTGGTGGTGGTGACGGTGATGGCGGTGATGGTGATGGTGATGATAGTGCATTGGAACTCTCATACACAGCCAGGGGGAGTGGAAAAAGGTACGACCTCTGTGGGCAACAGTTTTCATTTCCTCAAAAACTTAAAATTAGCATACGGTCCAGCAATTCCATTCCTACATATATAACTAAAAGAATTAGAACAGGCGCTCTAATGGATGCTTGTCAACGAATGTCTGTAGCTGCACTTCTCGTAATAGCAAAAAGTGGCCACAACCCAGATATCCACCAATGGGTCGATGAGTAAACTATGGCTTATCCATACAATGCAGTATCCCTCCGCTCTAAAAAGCAATGAAGTATTGATACATTTTGTGATGTGGATGAATTTCAAAAAACACTATGAAATACCCGGAAAAGGTAAATCTACAGAGACAGAACAGATTGGTGGTTGCCAAGGGGTAAGGGGAGGGAGGCAATCGAGAATTAATGTTTAATGGGTTTTCTTTTGGGGGAATGAAAATATTTTGGAATCAGAGGAAGTGGTCATACAATGTTATGAATGTACCCAATGCCACTGAATTGTTCACCTTGAAATGGTTCGTTTTATGTTACATAAATTTTGCTTCAATTAAAAAAAATGTTTGGGTGCCTGGGTGGCTCAGTTGTGGGGCATCTGCCTTCAGCTCAGGTCATGATCCCAAGGTCCTGGGATGGAGACCCGCATCAGGCTCCCTGCTCAAAGGAAAGCCTGCTTCTCTCTCTCCCTCTACCCCTGCCTGTGTTCCCTCTCTTGCTGTCTCTCTGTCATAAAGTAAATAAAAATCTTAAAAATAAATAAATAAATAAATAAAAATAAATGTTAACACGTATGAACAAAAAATTGAGTGACTGTCCAATGGGTGGGTTTTCGGAAGCTGTCAACATTTGCCAGAACCTTGACAGGCATAGGATGCATCTTCCATGGCCAAATGATTTGTCCCAGCTCTGCCATTTGTGACTTCAGTCTGGCAGTAGACTTCCTCACCCTCGGGGACCTCTCACAATGACCCAGGTTCTCCAGGCTCCATCTTGCTGAGCACTGTGGAGACTGACAGAGGTTGAATAGGCTTCCCTAACCAGAAGGTCAAACTTAGACCTGAGACTTTGTAACTGGATTTTATTTATTTATTTCTTTTTAGGATTTTTAATATGTTTATCTGACAAAGAGATAGAGACAGAATGCACACGTAGGCAGAGTGGCAGGCAGTGGGAGAGAGAGAAACAGGATTTCTGCTGAGCAAGGAGCCCGATGCGGGGCTCCATCCCAGGACCCTGGGATCATGACCTGAGCTGAAGGCAGCCGCTTAACCAACTGAGCCACCCAGGAGCCCTCTAACTGCACTTTAATTTTATTAGCATACAAAGATAAAATACTCAGTTACAACCCCAGCTCTGAGCCATTGAAAGATCTTGGTTATTGAGGAGAAATCCTATGTGTTTAAAACTAAGTCAGTCTACCTAGAAATGTCAGCTTATCATTTTAAACAAATAAAAGTAAGAGTAAATGGTAATAATCCACCCTTTGTTCTAATTTTAAAATGTGAATAATTAACTTTCCAGGAAAAAAAGCAGCAGAATTTTAAGAGCAGTTCAATTCAATAAATGTCCAATTCAGAGAGAGAGAGCAGTGCTGTTGGTACAGACTGTTTCCCATGATTTATGGTGGTGGCAATTCCCATGAAATCAGTCATGACTTTGGTGAAACTAGTGGAGCATTAACGCCCTTAAGTTCTGCTTTTAGACAATTAACTGCTGGGTAATACAGATTTTTATAGGGGCTATGGCTTATGTAAAGGCATAAAATGTGCACATTTTTGCTACATCAAATTGTGTTATCAACCATGCTGTTACTATAGATTTTCATTTTCTCAAAGTCAGTTTCTCACAGGTAGAACTGCTAACACTTAGTGGTTATTTCTGGTTTCTATCTAGAATTAAATACTTACCGTGCTGCCCAACTCTTTGGTTCATCAGTAGTCTCGTAAGACTAAAAGTCGGTGGGCCACGCAGTCGGACCCGCACGTTGTAGCAGAAAGGCATTACCTTCCCGGACCTCTCCAGGGGAACTGAGTTATCCCAGGAGCCCAAGAAATCTCTTTTCTGAAATTGTCACTTCACTGTAAGGAGGCTTCCAGATATGAGTGAGCTGAAAATGCCCCAGTGTAAAAGGCCTAGTTGCTTTCTTACAAAATGAAAGAAAGAAAGGGGAACATGAGAGGAGGAAGAAGGAAGAGAGGGAGAGGGAAGAAAAGAAGAGGAAGAAGAAATAATAAAGAAATGAGAGTAATCTTGTTTCTCTGCCCAAAAACAGGTAACACTGGAAACAGAACCTGGTTAACCACGAACAACGGCCTCTGGTCAGCCTTTGAGCAGCACAGGATAATGACTTCCAGAACCCTGCATGGGTTCAAAACTCAGCCTCACCATTTAGAAGCGCTGTGACCTGGAATAAGTTAAGTAGCCTCTCAGAGCCTTTGTTTCTTCACCCACCACTTCGAATGTAGCAGGTCTCAGTGAGAGAACCGACTAAGGGTGGGCTGGAGGCACATGATGTCTCCTGTGGTCCAGAGCACGCTTGATCCAGAACATTCGCTACTGATGTGGATGCTGCAATGCCAGGGGAGTCAGAACAGAGCCGGTGCCGTCGCATTTTTTTTTTTTATTAAAAAACAAATTAAATAAAATAGTGATCGATTTACAGAAAATGGAACCGGAGTCCACAGTTCATGGTGGGGAAGGCTCAGAAGATGGAGATGACATTGCGGTTACCACCATTTCTTTTTCTTCATATCTGGGAGGCAGTTCAGAGAAGAGATGTGGAGTGATTGAGATCTCAGAGGACACAGCAGTCCCAGAAATGGTGTATATAGATTCACGATCTCTCTCGGGGGCCGTGTCTTGGCCCTCAGGAGTTGAAGTCCTTCTAAAAAGGAGGGAGAACAGAAAGGGAAGAGAGGGGACAGTAACACATCATAAATATGAGGTTCTTTTCAAATGTTGGATTACATGTGTTTAGGAGTATTTAGAAATTACTAAGGAGTAATTTCTTCCCTATTCTGTTTCTTACAGATATGCCTTGATTCCCTTCCTTCTTTAGAGCCAACTGTCACATTAAGAGAGTCTCACCCCATTGCTGTTTCCGTTGTCAACGAGAAGACATGACGAGGTAAGAACGTGTCATTGCTGTCCAGAAAGCATACACGCATGCAGAGTTACTATTCTCTACCTTTCTGTCTTTGGAGACAGCTCACATAAGGGAAACAAACTTACACAAAGAGAAAATTAAATCATAATCCAAAAACGTGAAGGGAGGCAAGAAAGCATACTGGTTCCCGGCGTGCGCTCTAGCAAAGGGCAGACCTGCCTCTGAATTGCCACTCTGCTGCTTTCCAGCTGTGTGATCCTGAGTTATCTCACCTCACTGAGCCTTGGTCTCCTCATCTGTAAAACGATGAGTGCCTTCTCAGCTACCCAGGAGAATTACACGAGAGAATGTGAGCAAAGCCAGGCTGTGGCACTCAGAAATCACAGTAGCAGCACATAAGAGTTTGTTTTAAGTTAACAGACATTTATTTAGGGCTCAGGCAAGCTCATCATTGGAGAAAAGAATCAAAAATTCACTAACAGAATTACACAAATGTCCAGGACCTTATCTCCCCTTCCTCCAGGCAGGGCAATTCCTAAATCCATCTCTGGATCTCTGGCCCACCACCCCGTCAACTTCAGATTGAGAGCAGAAGCCCAGCTTGGTCGGGTCGGGGTCACCCAAGTACCTCCATGAGATACTGAAACCCTCTGCACCTGCTGGAGGTCCCCTAGGACGGCCAGGTCTCCCCTGATCTAAAGTGGCAAAGCCTAACAGAGCAGGGGCCCTCCCAAGTCCTGCTCCGGTGCTCAGTCTGGCTAATAATGGGTTAAACATTTGGTGGATCATCCCTGCCAGTGGGCCTAGTGAAGAGGCCTGGAGGAGGCTTCCTATCTAACCACTTTTGTAATTTTTAATGTACGTGCCACCCAGCGTTTCTGAAAGGTCCTCTTAACGTTAAGGCAATAGTTCTGACATCATGTCGGCAAAAAAGATACTCATGCTCACGTTTATTCCCGTACCACAGCCTTAAAGCTAATTTGGCCTGAGGTCAGGAACAGGCCTGAGAAAGTTAAACACGCCTACCCTTGACGTTCAAATGCAAAGCCTTACCCATAGTTAAAAATACTGTAATACGAAGGTGGATTTTCGCTGGGAAGCAAACCATTAGCCCCAGGACTCGGAGTTACTGTAGAAGCTGAAGACTCGGGAAAGTAAGGTGGTGGCGGGGGTGGGAATATTATCACGGCGTCACCTAAGGAAACACAATATTTCATCGAAGACAGATGAGTAATAAATGCAAGCCCATTAGCAGGAGTAAAATAAATTAATGACGTATCTTGCCCATGAATACAAAAGGTCAAACCACCTATGCTAACTCCAGAATTTAAAAGTGGGCCTATCAAATTCACAGAGAGGGAGCATGGAGGTTGCCAGGGGCTGGGGCGAGGCAGGAGGGGGGATTCGAGTGAGTGTTTAATGGGGGCAGTTTCTCTTTGATGATGAAAAACTCCTAGAACTTGAGAGCAGTGATGGTTGCAGAACACGGCAAATGTACTTAATGTCACTCTCTGCTTAAAAATGCTTAAAATGTTAAGTTTTATGTTACGTATATCATACCACAGTTTTTTCAAACAGTGCGCCAATATTTTCCTACAGTCTGAGCTCAAGCACTTGCTTTCTTGGGAAGCGTTTTCTTTCTTGGGATGCCTCCTGCTGCACAGCTTCTCTCCTTCGCAACTTGAAATTCTGAATCGCCGACCATTAGCAGTTCGATAAAGTGCCTGTTCCTTACATGGAGTTTCAGCCTCTGAGCAAAGGACAGGTGAGGGGACAGCAGATGTCTCTGTTACCGTGGTACCTGTGGTATATGCTCTTCTAGAGGCTTTTCTCTCCCAACATTTCACTCAAGCTTTACAAAAGGAAGTCACACTCCAAAATAAGCTTTTTTTTTTTTTTTTTCCCCTTTTCCTTTTTGCATTTCTGTTGCTGCTGTTCTCTCCAGAACACAGCCCACATTTTGGGGAGGAGAAAGAGACACCAGATACAAGCTCTCATTTGGACTCCAATTCCAATACCAAACACACCACATGAGCTTCCTAGAACATTCTAGACTTGTGGCAGCACCCCACTCCATAGCAGTTTGAGGGTAGCCTCTGAGGAACTGGCAGCGCCAAAGGACAAGGCAGGGAGAATGAAGGAGAGGACTTTAAGTCACAGCAGTGAGGCAGGCCATGTGTCCTGGCAGCGGGCATGAGCGGGTGTGTGACCCTCGGCTAGGTAAGCAGCCATCTGTCAATGACCAACTCAGTGTGGCCCTGAGTGAGTGATTTAACCCCCACAGGCCTCAACTGTCACACTAGGGACTTGCAGGCCAGACGTAACTGTACCTGCCTCAGAGGTACAGGCAGGAGGACGTCAAGCCTGGTGGTTACAACAGTGCTGGTAAGGGACCCATGAAGGTGCTTTCTGCATAAGCCACAGCCAGCCAGGGGCTTGGATTTGCATGTGCACATGTGGGAGGAAACCCTCCAGCTGGCAGCCCCTCTCCTGGCTGCCTCAGTGGCTCCCATGAAGATGTGTTAACCCTTTCTCTCCTGCAAGCGCATGGCAGTGAAGGTTTAAGACAGACATTGCTCACCTAAACTTGATAACGTCTACTGGTTATCTTGGGCTTCTTGTTTAATTTTTTTCACAGGTCTGGGTAGGTTAGAGGAAGTAAGGTTGACTGTTTACTTTAATTACAGTGTAGAACAAAGGAGCTGGGAATAAGCCTCCAGAGCAGGCCAGTCACCTGTCCAATGCAAACAAGGAAGTGCTCAGGGTTACCACCTGTCTGGGAGGCTTGTCCAAGCCTCTGCCCATCAGTTCCCAAGCCTTGCGACCTGTTCTCCCTAAAAGCAGTCCCATCCCCCCTCAGTTGCCCATTCACTATATCCTGAAGGACTCGATGTCCTCTGAGTTGACAGCAGACATCTCTCAAGGGAGAGCTATCTCATATTCCTGCCTGGGTGTCCAGGATCCTGTACCGGGTGGGCCCAGGGTGGTGACAGCACACGTCTGGGGAAGAGGGGCTTCCAATCTAGGAACAACTGAATTCTGGGACTTCACCAAGAACTGCCTCTCATGATCCCAATCCCTCGTAAGGCAGAACTGACCGTTGATAGACAATGTCTCAATTCTTATCAATTAGGCTAAAAGGCACGTTTCCTGAAAATTTCAACCCTATCCCATAATATCAAAGGAAAGAACAATAAGGAGTTAGGCTGCCATACTTTCACAGGTTCGATGGAACTTAAAGGGTTAAGCGGAAGAGATTTTAGGATGGAGGATAGAGTCCCAACGTCAGGATGAGCACCCTCCTCCCCAACCCGGGAGTCACTATGTCCCAACACCAACTGCCCTGCTTTCTGCTGCCACCTAATTCCAGCCATCAGGAGGGAGGCTGGGCCCCAGAGGTCCCCTGATAGGACACCCGAAGGACACACGTTGAAATGTTCCCAACTATGTGGAACACTATAAGCGTCAAAAAAGTATACTTACTTGTCCCCACTGTGTTCCGCAAAAGGACTGAACACACCTATAACACAGGGCAAGCCCTTTTGTCAGGTAACAGCTAACCCACAGCACTTGGGGAAGGATGAAACCAGCAGGAACAGAGTTACAGCCACCTGCCCAAGGCCCTCCCGGGGCTCTGTGGGGACTGGAGTCGATGCGTGCCCCTGCCTGGGTTTGAGGCCTGGCTCTGCCCTTGCTAGTCTGTGCTCTCCCTGTGCCTCAGTTTCTTCACCCTCACATGGAGATACTAAGAGAATCTCATTGGGTTGTCGCAGGTGTGAACAACTTGGACAGAGTAGGCCCTTGTAGGGCATTGCATGGGTATCTGGCCCTGGAATGAGCCCTGTATCTGTGCTAGCTCTTATTACTGTATAACTAGTATCGGTGTGGTCACCGCAAATATATAACCACACAAATAGTAGCATGGGAGTTTCAACTGCGGTTCCAGGATCGGTGTGTAAACCCCTCTGCCCTTGCTCACTGAGGGCGGGACTGGCAGTACAGGGACCTCCCCCAGAGAGTAGTGCTCCTTCTGGCAGACAACCCCAACCAGGAGAAACCTCTCATTCCCCGACTCTCTTCCCTCAGGTGTTTCTGCCCCATAATGCTCTATGTCTAGCCTTTTAGATGTCATGGCTATGGCTTCAGCTTTACCTTTTCAAAAGGAGCAGACTGGGGGGAAAAAAGTGATTTTCAAAAACAAGCACCAGTGGGGTTTCTCTGTGGTTGTGTGAAACTGAGGCCCCAGCTACTGATGTTAGGCTCTAGGGGGCCTGACCCCAGGAAATCGTCATCCATCTCTTCCACAGAACCCAGAGAACCCAAAAGTCATCTCTCGACATGTAATGGGGGAGAGAAGTGACAGGTGCGATCACATTTCATCGCTGTCTGGGTCACTATTTCCAAACTTTGCCTCCACCCTGAAGCCAAGGATAAAGTTACAGAAAGTGGAGAACGATGTGAGAAACGGTGTGGAAAGCCCCCTCAAAACACAGAAGATCGAGGGACTTGGGGCAAACAGAATCCTAGAATTGTTAGTGCTGGAAGGGATCTTAGCAATGCAGTGCTCATTTTATAGATACATAAACTGGAGCCTAGAAGGGGTTAAGGACTTACGACGGACAGCCAGCCAGTGACAGCCAGGAATGAGAATCTACGTGTTCAACACAGTGCCCTAGCTTTCAATGTCACTTGGCTGGTCTCTAACATGACAGAAGGCTCCCAGGCTGTGCTAGCAATTTCTCTCACCTTCCTCTTAATTTGCTCTGTGACCTCAGTCAAGATCATGATTATTATCCCAAAGCTTATGCTCAATCACAAGGAATTTCTGGGAGGAGATGATGTGCACAAGGATTCTTACAGGGCTTAGCAAGCAGCAGCTCCATGTGCATGTGTGTGTGCGTGTGTGCACACATGCGTATGTGCATGTGTGTGTAAGAGCGAAAAGGGAATCTAGGCCAGGCCCAAAGATAACCCTGAAGCCAAAGCCACTGCAGTGTGAGTGTGCCCAGGAATGACAACCACATACCTACAGTGACCTGGACAGGCTCCATGCTCTGCGTCTGTCTGTCTTCACTTTCAGAGGCATCCTGGCCCTCATTCAAGTTGTTTCTCTTAACATGGGCCACCACAAAGAAACACAGTCCCATGAGTACAATCAAGGGCCCCATGATCTGCAGGGACAGGAATCCACAGATCTGGGGCTCCGTGTCAGCCGTGTCTGTCTCGTTCAGCGGTTCCTGTGCCCAGTCTGAGCCACACCCGGGGACCCAGATGCCCAGTATGCTGACGAGCATGCCACTCGTCAAGAACAGAAACCCAAAGATGAGGCACTGGGCAAACTGGCGGCTCTCTCCACAGATGAAGGCCCGGTCGGGGTCCACCTGCCGGCCCCGCAGGTGCCCCTCCCGGAGCTGAAGTCGTGCCCTTGAGCGGGCCAGGATCACAGCCCCGAGCCCGACTGCGGCACAGGCAGGCCCAGCGACCTTCAGCACCAGGCTGCAGTCTGGGAAGATTTTGTACTCGCAGGCCTGGAACCCGAAGATGGAGAGCAGGACTCCCACACATAGCAGGATGGCACCAAAGACGAAAAGGAAGAAAATGAGCTTGCTGACACGCCTGTCTCGCCGGTCCCCATCTGAGTCAGCAGCAGCTACAGGAGACATGGCCGGAAGAAGCCCCTTTCCCCTGAACCAGGCAGGATGGATTTCCTTCCCTCCAATGGTTTCAACAGCTCTGAAAATACAAGCGAACATCAAATTAAAGTGGGCACAGGTGTCCCGGACCCGCCCTGACCATTTCAGAAATCACTCTAGGATGAAATCATAGGGAATAGAACTTGGTGCAAGTGATACACTGTGGAACAATGAGCTGGTTTATGAGTCAGAAGCACTGGCATTCAGAAACTCCTGAATGTGTAATTTTATGAAGATAGTAGAGAAGAGGAAATGCAATTACCATGCACCTAAGAGTATCTTTTAAAAAACAAAACCCATACAAGAGAAGTAACTGGGTGTGGCTTTTCCTGTTATGAGTCTTACAAACTTACTTCCCCGGCAAAACAACACAAAGCAAAACAAACCCCAAAACAGTGGTGGGTAAAGGAAGAACTACAGGAATTATTTCTGATTTACAGACATCCCACTTTTCATCACAGCTGCTCTGAGCATTTCCGAGTCCATACATTTTCGTTCAGTAACTAACTTTCCATTTCCTATTTTAGACTGCGGCAACCTTCCATTCTCCTGCTTTCTTCTAAGGCTAGGACACCTGCAGGAGGCGCAATTCAGCCGTTTCCACTCAAGGGGAAGGCAGTTCAGGAACACAGTGACTTTGGGGGATTTCAAGTTAACTCTGTAAAAATGTGATTCTTCAGTTCTCACATGGGCACTGGAACTCCCGGGTCCAGCTGACTGGGCTGGGGTAACCCAGGGGAGTCTGGAACAGGTTAGGCAAAGCCTTCCTCCCAGGTGTGCAGGCGGTCTGTCACGCACCCTCCTCCAAGGTGCCTTTCACTTTCACAAGAAGGTTTAGGCTTAGTTAAAAATAAGCAGCTGATAAAATCACCAGTTACAAAGCACACAACAGCAACAAATCTTGACTTTGAACGGAGAGTGTAAGTGAGATCAAGTGGGAAAGCACCTCCCCCAAGATCACCCAAGCCCTGAGCTGATATCATCGAGTATTAAGTGGACCTAAATCAGTTGTTAATAACTGTCTACTGTATGCAAATTGACTTTATTATCTTAGTTATCTTGTCTTACTCTCACTAGTGGGGTATTTTACCAGGACACTTCAAGTTGGGGCAGTAGAAAAGACAACCCAAGTGTGAAGACCATTTTTAGTGGCTCAAAGAAAGAAAACTTAAAATGTTTTGTCCATATGTATCTGTGATCACATGAAGGAGCTCAGAATTGAGGCTGTAACCAAGGCCGTCCTGACAAACCCAAGTCACATCCAAGGAGGGTCAGTTTAAGTAAAGAAAACCAATAGCTGGTCTTGTACTAGGAAGTACTTTTCCAGGAAAAAGTGCGATCTAATCAGAAGGAAGTTGGAAAAAGAAGGAAATGTAGGAGGGAAATAAGCTTCCATTTTAAACCTGGACAAATTATATTCATGAAGATGGAATATTCTGAGACAAAGAAAATATTGCAGTGTAAAAAACAGAGATCTGAATCATGTCATCTCTTTTGCTGGTTCCAGAGATAAGGGTGATTCTCTGTTACAAAGTCTTGTCAGGAATTCACTGAATTCCTGGTACCTTCCACTCTTAAGTGAGTCACAAGGCTTTAGATGTCTTAAGGCGAATTCCCCAAATACTAGTAGAGTAAAAAGAAGCCAGAAACGGGATCTGTATCCATGGACAAGTGGACTAAACACCTGCCGTATGTACTAATCCCTCATCCATAATAGCAGGTGGGTAGTCAAGTCTGTCTGTCTCCTACATACATTCACGAACGGACACAAAAACATCTACACTAACAGAAAATTAAACCTTTTCCAAATACCACCCTACATTTAATTTCCCCGAAGCCAAATCTGCCTCTCCACCACTGTTTGCCAAAGGACATTTCCCAATCGCCAGCATCTCACCACGCCTCAGGTTCTGCCGCGTTTGGAGATCAAGGTAAAGCCAACCCAAAGTCTTTTATGGGAAATCCTTTCGTGGGTGTCAGGGAGCCCAAGGGCAACAACAGCCCCTGGCGGCCGGGCTTGCGGCTCCCACCCCCGCAGACTCAGCTCCGGATCCTCAGCACCGGCGCTGCTCGCAACACCAAGCCTTGGCCGCAAAAGCGCCGCGCCCGAGCCCGCACGGGAGTGCGGAGAAGTGCGGGGACCGGAGCGCTCACCTGAGGCTTCGTCCCGCGGGCTCGGTGCGTGCGCCAGCTCGCGTCCCGGAAGCCCGGCGCCGGCCTCGGGGTCGGCGCTCGGCCGGACAGCGCGGGCTGTGGGCACCCGGCGGGGCGCGGCCTCTGTGTGGCGGCCCGCACCGCACGCTCCCACCTGCGCGTCCGGGCGCGGAGGGCGGGCCGCCACTGTATTTACAGAAGGAGGCGGTGCCAGAGAGGGCGCGGCGGCGGGGGCACCGCGGGGCAGGGCAGACAGGCGGGAGCTGGCTGCCACCGGGCGCTGACTTGCGGGGTCAGGGGCGCGGCCGTGGGCAACGAGGGGCGGCCTCGGAGCCCAAGGCCGGCAGATACGACCGCTTCGCCCGTGACCGTGTACGCTAGGAATCCGGGGGAAATGGGCGCCCCCGCCACTTCCCTGGTCCGCAGCCGTGCGGGGTAGGGGGTGGCCGGCTGAGGTTCTGCTCTGGGCCGCCCGAACTGCGCGCCGCGCGGCCCGAGATCCAGGCAGCAGGAAAGGAACCGGCTCCTTTGGGTGCTCAGGGCCCAGAGCTGGGGCGGGGGAAGCGCCTGGCCCCCTTTCCGATGTGGCGGTGGCCCAGGCAGGATGGGGCCTCACGTTCCTGAGGCCGCGCTCTGGTCTGGGACCTGTCTACCTAGCTGCAGGCGGCCCTCCTGCCGCTCCGGAGACCCTGACTGCGGTCACTGGGGTGAGTCCCTCGCTGCCAGCTCCCCATCCGCGACGGCGTTAAGGAGACACCGGGTCACTGAAACGTGTGCTCTATTTAGAATGTGAGACAAGGTCCTCCATACCTGAGCCATTCAGGCGTGAGGTCCTCGCTCCAAGACTGAAGCAGGCCCTTGGCAGGTCAGCTCTGTCCTTTCTGCACTCACACGTCTGCTCTTTGCCATAGAACCCCTCTTCCTGCTCTTAATTGTTAATGGTCGGCAGCAATTAAAATGGTAACTTTCCCTGAACTGAACCAGGAGTTTCAGGATGGGTTTGCCAATCCGGGTACTATTTGTAACCTGCCTTGGGACACGTGACACGGAACCCAACTATGCCAGTTTCCACCCCAGAGGTGAAGGCACTGTGGAAGGTGAGTCAAGGGCTCAGCCCAAGTATAGTTGTGTGGTGAAGCCTTGGGGACTTACCCATCCCCGCCACTTCTCCCGGCTTCCCCACCCCGTCAGCTTTGCCTTAAACTGGGTCACAACCCCATGCCAATTGCTTTGGGCTTTTTAAAGGTGTGAATGCTTTGCATACCTAATACAGCAAGTTGTTCTGTAGGTCTCACTGAAGGTGAAGCATGAGCTGGGCTTAGCCAATTACCAAGGGTGATAGTGAGGCAAAGAGGGAAGGGTGGTTCCCTGGGTTCTGAGCGCTGGATGGCTGTGTGGGTGATCTGAGGCTTCAGGAGGGAGGCATACTGGACAAGTTCCAGCGTTGCAATTTGCTGGGGGCCCTCGCCCCAGTAGCCAGATATGGCCCTTTTCATAGGCAGAGTGAGAATCTCTGCCCTAACTAAATATCACCGATTATTACTATCATGAATAATACTGATGTCCCTGGCTCTGTGTTTCCCTATTTTACCTACAGCCTGTGGTACTTTAGTGTGGGTTCCCAGCAAGTCAGAGAAGGCTGCAGCCAGAAGAGAATGGGGGGCTAAAAACCAGTCCGTTTTCAGTTGAGGAAACCAAGGCCCAAAGGCAAAAATCGACCTCCCCAGCTGATTAACGTGGAGCCTGGGCCCGAACCAGATGTACTGACTGTTCCTCCTAGATACACCTGTCACGCAGAGGACACACAATGCCATGAAACTCAGAAATGCCTTTTTATTATGTGGCTTTTTTTTTTCTTAAGAGAGAGAGAGTGAGGAAGTGTGTGAGAGCAGCGGAGGGCCAGAAGGAGCAGGAGAGAATCTTAAGCAGGTACCATATAGGGCTCCCTGAGATTGTGACCTGAGCCGAAACCAAGAGTCAGACCCTTAACTGACTGAACCACCCAGGTGCCCTGGTATGTGGCTTTTTAGTCATTATGACAATATAGACGCAGTATCCCAAGGACACTGCGGCCATCTAGGTCTGGGGTGGGGCTCTCCTGGTCAAAGTGTCAGTATATCCCAGGGTAGATATGAGACCTGGAAGGACGCATAGCTAACAAGCAGATAAGCAAGAGTGGTGATTGCACAACAGCCGCTGACATGGAACTTTCTAAGAACACAGGCCCTGAATGCAGAACGTGTTCTCCCTACAAGGCCTTTCTCGTTCAAGAGCTTTCCATCTCCTCTGGGCCCTCATGCTTTCCTTCTCCCGTATCTGAAACTCGATCTCTGATACGGAGTGCAGTGGGACCTGCAAGGGGCCTGTGGACACAGCTGCCCTTTGGGGCCACATGACTGCAGGCTGGCCACACATGACGGCCTTAAATGTGCAGACACTAAGGACAGATTAGCCTCAGCTCGGGATATCAGCTGCTTGGACTGTTTGTCTAGTGGAGCCTGTTTGACTAAACTAAAATCCTTGGAAATTGATCATCAGACAAATATGAAAGACAAAACCACCAGCCTTCAAGGTGCTCAACTTGGGGGCAGACCTATTTTGAGGAGAGAGGCTGGGCGACCTCCTCCCTCTCTAAAACCCAGTGGCCTTTTCCAGCCTGTGTGGTCATGAAAAAAAGATAAGACCAGACAGAATCCTTTACAGCATCAGAACAAGGTTTTAAAAATGTATGAATCTTGGGTCACCTGGGTAGCTCAGTCAGTGAAGCTCTGTCTGCCACCGGCTCAGGTCATGATCCCAGGTCCTGGGATCGAGTCCCGCATCAGGCTCTCTGCCCAGCAGGGAGCCTGCTTCCTCCTCTCTCTCTTCCTGTCTCTCTGCCTACTTGTGATCTCTGTCAAGTATATAAAAATCTTTAATAAAAATAAATAAATAAATGAAAACAAAAGAAAAAAGGAAGGCTTTTCTGTGAACGGGACACCGCAGCAAAAGCTTGAAGGGGATGAGGAAGCAGGCTTATTGATTATCTGTGATTGCATAACAAAGGACCCCCAAACTTAGAAGCTTAAAGCAACAAAGATTTATTATCTCTTGCAGTTTCTGAGGGTCAGGAATTTCAGAGCAGCTTAGCCAGGTGGTTCCGGCTTGGGATCTCTCATGAGGCCACCGTCCAGCTGATGGCTGGGGCCACAGACCCTGAAGGCCTGCCTGGAGCAGGAGGGCCTGCCTCCCTGGTGGCTCCCTCCAGCGACTCGGGATAGGAGGCCTCTCTTTCCTGATTGTCCTCATGATGCGGAAGCTGACTTGCCCTCGAGTGAATGATCCAAGAGAGAGCACCTGAGCGGGGAGAGGCAGAGCCTTCGAGGATGCAGTCCCTGAAGTCCCATATCCCAACCCTCTACTTGATTCTCTTCCTTAGACTTGGGTCACGAAGTCAAGGGGAGGGAAATTACGCCCCACCTCCTGAAGGGGGAGACTGTCAAAGAGCGGGTGAGCTTATGGTAGAACCATAGTGATACTTTGGGGAGGAAGGGAAGGGCCCTTCAGACCAAGGAAATAGCAAGCGCAAAGGTGCGAAGGCCCTGAGGCAGAAGCAGGGATGGCTATTCAAGGACGAACAAGAGGCCGGGATGACTGGGTGAGCAAGGGGATGGTAAATAAGGAGAGGAGGTCAGAGAGGAAAGGGGTGTGTGGGGCCACATGTACCAGATTACCTAGAGCTTCATGAGCCGTTGTAAGTACTCTGAGTGGAGATAAGGAGACGTTGGAAGGTTGTTTTGTTGTTGTTGTTTTAGCTGAGTGTGATGTGGCCTGACTTACACTTTTTAAGGCAGCAGTGGCTTCCAGGTGAGAATAGTCTGAGGAGGGGGAAGGGTGGGAGCGAGACACTCAGGAGGCTATTACAGTAACCCTGGGGAGAAATGGCTGTGGCTTGCGTTCAGAGGCAAGAAAGCAGTGGGACTCTATGTATATCTCGGAGAGAGAGTCCTTGGACAGGATATGGGTTTGGACGTGAAGGTTTTTGGCCTGAGGAACTGGAAGGATGGTTCTGGCACTGCTCAGAATGGGGGAGAAGGAAGGCAGGACAAGACTGAGAGGGAAGCTTTGGGGCACGATAACTTTGAGATGTCTCTCTCTCCATCCAACTCGAGAAGGTGAGTAGGCAATGGGACATCAGGGCCTGGCGTTAGGGAGTTCTGGGAAGAATACGTTCCTGTACTCTGGCAGGTCTGGTTGCTACAGAATCAAGAAGCCCAGGCCCCCCATTGGGAAGAGTTTACATGTAGACGTGGCTATGCCCGCATTGTAGCGATCGGTGCCGCGGAGGGCTCCCAGCAGGCACAAAGCAGTGGGCAGGCGGGTGCTCTGGGATGCAGGGATTTCTGACATTTCCAGGGGGCAGGAGACAGTAAGTGGCCATTGTGGCTAGGAGGGATGAGTTTCTGCTGCTGCAGGGGCTTCTGCTGCTCTGTTCCCAGAGCAGGGCCCTAAGGAGCATGGATCCTCCCTACCAGCGGACAGGCTACAGTGACACTGGGAGCTCTGCCACGCTGAGAAGTGCCTGGGGGCCAGTGGTATGGATTGGCCTGTAGAGCTCAGTGTTAACCCTTTCAGGATTCACAAGACTAGGGCAAGACAATTAAGTAACCAAGTGTGCCACCTTCTCGTTTCTCTTTCCTTATTTGGTCTCTCTCTGGTTCTGCCTCAAAGTAACTTCAGCGCCCAGAAGCATGCATCCCTCTTTCCAATTCCTGATGTTTCCTGGGACTCTGCTGAGGCTGGGGTGCGGGAATTTGCTCTTGAGTGCTTGATCATGGGCCCTCATTTCCCAGCTCTGAACCTAGGTGGGTGCCATCCAGCTGCCTCCCCCCCGTGAAGGCCGTGGTGGTGGGGAGAGGCAGAGTGTCCTACGACATTTTCCTGCTCCACGTCCCCAGTGTTGGACTCCACCCAGGCATTAGAGATAGGATGGGTGGGATTGGCTGACTTGGCAAGCTTGAGTGGAGGGTTTGTACCGGGCCCCTTAGCTGACCCCCAGCGCAAGACGGGTGTTGTGCAGAATCATTTGATCGCCTGGAACGATCCTGCTGATTTCGCACCAGTGATAACTACTTGGCTTGTGTGCAGCGAACCGGAACCAGGGCTAGGAATGTGGGGAGTTGTTTCAGAGAGAGTGAGTGAGGATTTGCCGTGGTCTTGGCAGAGGCCTCCACCTTGCCAGAGAGAGAGAGAGGGCAGTTCAACAGTGGTGGCAGGTGGCTCGAGGAGACACCAGTGCAGAGACAGCAAGAGTTTACTGGAAACATCAGTCTCCTGGAGGCTTGCTTTGCTGCCATCAGCGCATGACTGAGTTGCAAAGAACAAAGCATTTCTACCCAGTATGTAAAAACGGCATAAATGGATAGCAGTTGAGATCCTGGCTTTGCCACCTAGTAGCGGTGTGACCTTGGGCAGGTAAGCAAATTTTCTGCGCCTCAGTATCCTCATCTATAAAATGGGAATAAGCAGACCTACCGCCAAGAATGTCTTGAAGAATAAATTTCTGGCACATGGTGGGCCACCAATCAATGTATTTGCAGCTGGTCACCTTGTCTTCCATTTGTGCCTCCTTCCTGGCCCACAGTCTTGAGCAAGGCTGATCTGACCCAACCATGGGGAAGGTAAAGGGATGGATGAGGGGGGAGGTTGGAATGCTGTGCAAGAGGAAACTGAGGCACTATGACTTCTCTTGCTCACTTGCAATGGTCTGAGCCACTTCCAGCTTCACTCCAGCACAATTTCCCAGTAGCCAGGGTCCAGGGTTCTACATGCCCATTTCCACTCCCTCACTAGCCCCTTAGTTTTAGCCCTCCACTTCCGGCTTGCCACTGATGATTCCAAAAGGGAGTCAGTTCAGATTACAGTGCTCCAAAAATACAGCCAGTGAAGTAAATCTGAAAACAAAGGAGGAGATGAAAGAAAGAAGAAAAGGCTGGCTGTCCTTCCTGCCTCATTCCAACAGCTTGTGGTGATGTACAGGGGACAGGGGGGAGTCCCTTTGCCATTATCCATACGGGGATCTTAGCTGTTTATGATCCTATGGGGACACTTCTCTGAGACACTGGAGGTGACTCTCAGCAGAGTCCAACCAGACCGCTGGGAGGGGCCATCTGACGGCCAAGGTGCTCTCCGTGGGGACCCTGGCACCCAGCAGGGGCCCCGCAGGCAGGGACCGTCTTCCCAGGTGGTCCCCTCACGGACACACACTTGAACACTTGGCTTCTCCCATAGCAGCTGCTGGCCTAGAAACTGAAGCCGTAAGAATCTGAACACCTGAGAGCTCGGCATCTGATCATTTAAAAGGCAGTTTGGCAGGAAGCCACCTCCAAAATGCCCCAGATTTTAACAAAAGGCCCCTTGTTGTAGCCCCAGAATGCAGGTAAAGCTGGGGCTGAAGGCGGTGTTGATTCAGAAAGAAGGAAAAGAAAACTGCTCTGCGGGGTTTTTTTCATGTGAACCTATCTCACAGGGTTATTGAAGGGATTAAATGAGTACAGAAAAACCTGCTGTAATTTGTGCTTGGATGCCATTCCAGAAGAAATAATTTCTCTCAATAATAATAATTGCTAACTCCTACATAAAGCACGCTCTGTGTTTAGAGCGACAACGACAAGGCACTCCTCTTACTCACTTGCACTGCATAAAAGCCCTGGGCATGACTATTGTTGTTCCCCATTTTACACATGCAAAGAGGGGGTGAGCAGCTCGGACCTCAGCCTGCCAGGAAGCACCATACTTGTCTCTTCTCCTATAGGAGCCTGAAGCTCTGCCCACAGTAGCTTTTTTCACTGCTGATGGGAGGTGGCTTTGGCTCTTTTTCCATGTCAGTCTTGAGTCCCCAGGGGTCAAGCTAACAAACTCCCCTTCCTTTTTTAATTCTCAAATTGAAAGTTATTTCCCCGGAGAGCCCCTGGATCTGAATCAACCACCCCCCTCCCCCATTCACACACTGCCTGGTGATTTTCAAAGTCCCTGGTATGTTTCCTTCAGGGCACTTGCCACAAGTGTAATTAGTGATCCCTGTGAGACCCCACCTCCCCCACCCTTTGTCTTTTACACCACTCTGCCACCCTCTGCCCTTCTTGTTGCTGTGATCCTGGACCTCCCAGACCTCTCACCGCCCAGCTCAGGTTCGGGCTGTGGGGCTCAGGTCTCTTCCATTTCAAATCCTGCCTTACTTAATCCCAGGTGCCTTCATTCTCACAGCGATGACCCAGGCGACATCCAGACCTTCTGCTCCTGTCCACCTCTGCTGATGCCTCCTTGCAGCTCACGCTTGACCTGTGATGATCTGAAACATCATCCTGCAAAAGCGTAAGGAGCTGGAGCATCTCCTTCCTGCCACGTGCCCCACCCACCACTGTAGCTGCACCATCCTTCACTCCCCCCGGACCCTTGGCTTGCTGCAGTCCACACTCTTCCCCTCTTTTCACGTCTTCCTTGCATAGCGCAGACTCCCCAGCCTATGCATGTGGTGGCATTCTCTCTGATTCCCTAAATTCCAAGGCTGTGTCTTTTCGTCCCCACATCTGGCAATGCTGCCTTTGCTTCCCTTTCTCAGCCTGTACCGTGGTGGCCGCATGCTGCTGGTAAGACAGGACCACAGGGTCAACCACTGTCTACATAGATCAGTGTCCTCAAACTGAAGGGCCCTCAGCTGTGCCCAGCAACCCGAGGCAGTTTTGCTCCCCAACTCACTTTCCATATGACTGTTTCGGCAGGTGGCCCAAAGCCCAGTGAGCCCTGTCCTTGGCGGTAGTGGCACCACTGATGGGTCTAATCCCTGCCTGGCCAGCATGGCTTTTCAAGTGAAAGCAATCCTAGGCCAAGTGTGCTCCACCTCTCATGCCCCTGGCTCCGGTCCCTGGCTTATCATTCTTTAATTTTCTCTTGAAGTCTTAACTCCCAAAACCTAATGGTTTCTAGGCCTAATCAGGCAGCTTCCAGTCGTAGCCTCCTGCTGTGCCAAAGCCAGTTTTCCTTTTACCGTGACTTTGCCCTGATACTGGACCCATGCCACCATTCCAGGCTCTCTTCCTTTATGGCAAACTCTTCCTGGAGGGTTCCCAGACTTTATGCCAAAGGCCCAAGTCAGAACCACTTCCATCCATCTCCAAGGTGTAGGAGAGGATAGAATTTTCCCTCTACCTTTCTGAATTCTTGACTGAAATCTTTCAGTACGAGACAAATTAACCAGAGAGAAACAGAAACTTACTAACATGGATAACCTCGTATACCTGGGAGATACCCATGGGAAAATGAGTAACTCTACACCGTGGCCTAGAATTCAGGCTTAACATATCATCTAAATAGGGAAACAACGTGAAGGATGGTGACCTCTTCAGGAGAGTAAGTGATTTTTAGGAAAGATGAATGGGTCCTTGAAGATCCGAGGGAGGTATAATATTTTCTGACAAAGTCTAGATGTGATATCAACTTCTGTGTCAGTTTCCAGCCTGCTCTCCTGTGGTTAAGAGTTGATCTTCCCTGGTTGATGAGACCCCCCAGGGAGAGCACTTATGACAGTTGAGATCCTTTTGGAGAACCCAACTTCAGGCAGACAAGAGGAGTTCAGAGAAAACCTCTCTCTATGTTTGCTGGTTTTCAAGTGCCCACAGCTCAAAATAACTGCCAAATCGGCACATTTTGGAGTGTCTTATTCTGCTGCCCTCCCAAGGTTTAAAATATAGTTGGTAAATATATTCTGTAAAGGGCTAGATAATAAGTGATTTTGGCCTGCAGGACATTTGAACTCTATTACAACCCTCTCAGGCCCGCTGTCAGAGCAAGAAAGCAGCCTTAGACACAGACAATACTTAAACAAATGAGTTTGGCTCCGTTTGTATAAAACTTGGCATATGGACACTGAAACTTGAATGTCATACAATTTTCACGTGTCACAAAGTATTCTTCTTTAAATTTTTTTCAATCACTTAAAGTATAAAAATTATGCTTACTTCATGAGTTACACAAGAATAGGAGGCAACCAAATTTTTTCCGTAGGCTGTAGTTGGCTTATTCTGCCCTAAGCTCTTGACCCTGTACTATTTTCTCTGGTTATGCTCAGTTAACCTGGACAAGGATAATGCTGAGAGGGATCCAAGCAGGAGGGTCCCTGATGGCTCTGAGCTCGCCTTACCCCATAGTGTTACCACCTTCCCCAGTCCATGATCCTCTGGGCTACAATGGGACCTTTTTATATATACTTCAAATTCTTTCCCTCTGGAACCCCCTCCCACACTTTTTTACAGCACAAACCCCTCCCCCAAACTCTGTCAGGTTCAAGGTAGAGCTATTATTTCTAGTAATAGTTTGCTTTTGCATTGAATGGTTACCAATACTTCTAATATTTCATATCTGATCAATTAGTGCTAATAATAACTGTACTGATAATCCAATCAAAAATCATTTTAATACCTATGGTTATAGGAAACTAAAAAAGTTACGTATGTGCATATTTTCTTGCAAGCAAGATATATGCATCTCAAAGAAGTATAATAAGGTGATTAATAAGAAATGCTTTTGCATAAAAATATTACATCAGGATAAAATTTTCTGGGGAAGGGAGCACCTCGGTGGCATGGTCACTTGAGCCTCTGCCTTCTGCTCAGGTCACTTTCCGGGGTCCTGGGATCGAGCCCCGCATCAGACTCCTTGCTCAGCAGGGAGCTTTCTTTTCCCTCTACCTACCACTCTCACTGCTTGTACTCTCTTTCTCTGACCAATAAATAAATAAAATGTTTTTTTTAAAAAAAATCCTATGGAGAGGAAATTTACAATAAAAATACGTAAAGTGTATTACCATTTTTTTTTAAAAAGCTGGCTAATTAAAAAAAAGTAGATGATGGTCATGTCATGAACTAAGCTAAACCAAATTAGTCATATCCCACTGCCTAGATTGTTTTCCATAGCTACCAAAGATGTCTGCATTAACTGAAGCCTAGTGACTCCCACATGGTCTCGCTAACGGGGGGAAAGCAAATGTCTCAAATATCTCAGATCAATTCTACTGGATATACAGACGCTTATTAAACATTATTAACAAATAGGCACAAAGCCATTTATACAGCTGCCCTGTCCCATGAGCGTGAGTGATGACCTTGACCTGAGTGGAGTCAGCACCGCGACATTGCTGAGTGCGGGTTCTCCAGCACTCAATAGGCACCGGACCACTGGACAGCTTTGTCCCATCCATGGCTGCTGACTGGCCTGTGAGGGGATGTGATGAGCCAATGGTGCCCTCCCTGCAGGGAAACTGATCCCCTGAGTCCTATGAGGGTGAGGGATAGTACCTCAAAAATCTTGTTGACAACCCACGTCTTAAATACCCCTAATCCCTTGAAAGTCAGCCTGCAGCTGCACTCGCCTGAGTTCCCAGGCCCCCATTTCCTCTGCAGAACTTTATGCTAATTAGCAGCACCCCAGGGATGGATTGAAATGAGGAGGACAGGTAGAGGCCCCAGGCCTGTGACCTTCCCAATGTTAGCCGACTGCCCAGGCTCTGTAGTTTAGAAATTCTTGCTGACCTGGTTATAGTTTAACCCAAGTAGCACAATATTACACTTGGGCTGCAGAATTTGAAGGTCAAGTACAAATGTCTAGCAGTGAATGTCGGAACGCTAATGTATTTCTATCCCATTAGGCATCCTTAAAAATGACATAGGCTTTATTTTAAAATGTCAATATTTATAACATGCCATAAATGCAAGTCCTTTCTATTTAAATGTATGAGGAAAGTTTTGAACATCCGCTTAATTTTTTTAGTTGTTTTTTTAAAATCTATTTCACATGTCAACTCTCCAGTAAACAA
This sequence comes from Mustela erminea, assembly GCF_009829155.1. Taxonomy (NCBI): domain Eukaryota; kingdom Metazoa; phylum Chordata; class Mammalia; order Carnivora; family Mustelidae; genus Mustela; species Mustela erminea. The sequence continues at coordinate 65,642,990 of NC_045616.1, forward strand.
GAGGGTAGTTTTTACAAATCCTTTGAGCAGTTACTCCTGGCAGAGCTCTCTTTAGTGGCAGGAGAGAATGTCTCCTTGGTCTTCATGCGTGTTTGCTCACCCTCTTCCCGGAGCCCTCAGGGCTCTGCATTCCAACGGTTTAAGTGGACTGGCTATTACAACACAGCCAAGTTCCTGTGACACCTTCTCCCAGGAAGAGGGTGTCTTTCGGCCTTTTGGTTTATAGTTGAGTGAGGCTTCTCAGGAGATTTTTCCAGAATGAAGAAGGTCCACCGCTAGGTGATGCGCTTATTCCCTTTAAACTGAGAAGCACTGGTAACTTAGCACCTTCTCTCTTTAAAATGAAATTAAGTTTTCCTTTATGAGCACCCTCTTCACTGCACGAATGTGTATTTATTTGTTTTGGGGATTCGTGTGCCTTATCAGACTGTAAGGACCATGATAGCAGGGAAATGTCTAAATTGTTTACTGCCAAGTCCCCGGTGCCTGGCCAAGTACCTGGCGGTCCCATGGCAGGTACTCAGAAAATATTTGCTGAATGATGAGATGAGACAAGCTGCAGAGAGAGGGAAGCAAAACAGAAGCAGAAGATACCCGCTATCAAAACTGAAGAGGAACTAGGCCAGCAGTCAGCCAATAGGATACAGTAGTATGAAACTGCACTAAAGGACAAAAGACAGAAGACATAGACCAGCCATGCTGGGATCCAAATAAAGCAAGCCAGAGTTCATAAGGCTGAGCCTAGGTATAAATTTACATGACTGACCTCTGCCACGAATAATAATTTCATTTTATTTGCCCCCCGTTGCCCATGCTGGGCCTCAACATTCCCTACAGTGACTCATTCCAATTCTCTTCTCAGCTCATCTCTTCTCTGCCAGCTCATCTTTCATGTCTTACTTTCTTACTAGCCTTACCATGAGCTCTTGCTTGTCCTCATTCCGTTCTTGTTTTCTGGAGTAAGTCCTTCCGGAAATGTTTAAATTTGTGATTTTATATTTGGTCCCATTTTGCGTCTGTTCCATGGAGAGATATTTCTGGTGAGTGTACTTCATTTGCCACTCGTTTTTTCCTGCTCTGTCTCTCAGTCTTTTGTTCTATCTCCTTTTCATTTAGCTAGTATTATACAAACATTTTAAATTATGACCCTTCTTTGGATAAGGTGAGTGCTTCATGGCAAGATAATTTTAGGAGTTGTGTGTGGGGAGAGGTCAGGCCTGCATTCCAGGTCATTACAGTGATTCTCCTTGGACACGTGTGGGACACGTGCGGGACACGTGTGGGACACGCTCAGGAGAATTGGCCAGCATTGGAAAGCCCTGCAGACTGCCCTGTGCCCCGTGACCAAGGGCCCTTTCTCTCTTGGGGCATGTCATGGACGGCCGGAAAATGCGCCGAAATGATGCAGCCCAGCCGGGTGCCCTGGCATAGGGGAGCTTTCCTGGGGCAGAGTTGAGGGAGGGGTTGTGGCTGGCCGTCTGCCTCCAACTTTTTGGGGTGCTGGGATGCCCAAGGATGGGGCTGGCCTCAGAGTGGGCACAAAGGTTATTCTTGCTCTGAGGATTTTCCCCTGCTCGGAAAGGCACCCTATGTGCCAGAGTGGTAGGGGGACTCGTGGCGCGGGACTCAGGGTTCCCCAATGATAGGCCCCAAGGGACAGGACCCTGGAAACAGAAGGCTGACACAGTAGGCGAGGGTTCATGCCTGGGCCTCTGGGCGGGCTGGGCCCCATCGGCCAGTGCCAGGGAGGGGACCCCCAGAGGCTGAGGAGCAGGAGGCGTTGGCCTCGCTGGAGCCTGACTCCCAGAGGGCTTTCTGGTGGGGTTCAGCCACGACCCCTCTCGATCCCTGGCCAGGCCCAGGAGGTGGGCGCCTGAAGCGAGATTGCTGGACGTTTTCCAGCCAATTCTCATGAGCGTTCTCCCCAAATCGGGATGGATTTGGCAGAATGCTCTTGAGAATTGGCCGGCGTTGGGCAGCCCTGTGACTGACCTGTCCCCCGTGGCCGAGGGCCCTTTTACGCTTGGGGCATGTTGTGGCCACCTGGAAAACACGCCGAGACGACGTCGCCCACCTGGCACATAGGAAATTTCCCGGAGCAGAGTTGAGGGAGGGGTTGTGGCTGGGCATCTGCCTCCCACTTTTCGTGCTGCTGGGGCGTGGATAGTTTGGGCTGACCTCAGTGGAGGTACTAAGGTTTCTCTCGCTCTGAGGGTATTCCGCACCATTTCCACTTGGGTGGCCTGTGGACTGGTGGGGTTGGCCTAGATGTCCCAATCTGGAGGGACAGTGTCAGTGTGGCTTTAGAGCTGTGGAGGGTTTGGGAGCTGCATTGTTTTGGAAGGCTCGGCAGTGCAGATTCATGCCACTGGAGGGCGTGGTGAGCTGTGGTGAGCAAGAGCATGGTATGGTGCAATGCTGCTTGCCACACTGGAGGCAGCGGTGAGCTGCTGTGGCAAACACACCAGAAGAAGAGTCTGTGCAGCCCCGCTGGCTTTGAGAGCAGTGGTGAGGTGCTGGGTGAGAGACCCAGAAACCTGAGGCACTGCAGCTTATTTTTCCAGGACAGAGCTGAAGACTCTGTTTCCCCAGGCTCAAGAGTGGTGGTAAGAATTGCTGGAGCAAGGCCCCCATTCAGTCAGCACTGGGCCCTGTTGCCCCAGGTTGGATGGGAATGTGCTGTTAGGATGGTTCAGGATTGTCCTCCTGGTGGGGGAACAAAACTTTCATTCCCGGAGAAACCCAACTCAACTCATGGTGCCTTTGGAACCGAGGAGTTGAGTTTCTGTTTGGAAGAGTCTATTTGCTTCTCCAAAAAGGGCAAGGGCATTGGCCAGCTTGAGAAGGAAGTGAATGACCACTTAAGAAACAAGCATGTGTCTCTCCTTCACCCAGGAATCGGAGCAGGTGTGTAGGCTTTAGGTGGGAGGAGCCTTCTTATCTGCACCTGACAACCCATCTTCGCTCTGGCTCCACGAGACCTGAAGTTTGGAAATCAGCTTCTGAATCTGTCATGCAGCTTGTCCCAGGACGTCAGCATTCAGAGAGAACAGCAGGCCTGTGGGGCACAGTGGCACATCCATGCCAGCATGAGAGGTAAAACTTCTCTTTCACCCCAAACGTACTGGTTTTTCTCTCATCTCCAGTGGAGCCAAAAAGTCACACGAACGCAGCTGTCAGCCATGGAGTGTGGGTGCTAGGGTTCCTGAGTTTCCTTGCAGGGAGCACCTGGCAGGGGATCTCATTTTCTCTGCCTGTTTCTGGCTCACAGAGGTATTTGGAAAATCTCTTTCCTAGGCAATCCCTTGGATTTGAAAAGGAAGATGAGATGGACTTAGTGTGTGTTTTGGACCTAGGAAGTGTTCCTTCATTGAAGGATGAAGTGTTGATTCCATGAGTCCTAGCCTGTGGTGGAATGGCCAGCATCTAGAGTGAGGTGTCTGTTTGTGGTCAGAGAGAGGCTTGGAGTATGGCTTCTCCTTTGTCCAAGGGGATGGATCCTAATGGATCTGTCTTTTTTATCCAAAGAGTTCTGAGGAGGGCAGAGGGAACGTTCAAAAGGATTCCAAGGAGCCTTGGACGATTGAAAAGGGAAGCTTGACTTTCTAGTTTCACTCGGTGGACACTCTAGAGAGTTGGCCATGGCATCCTTTCTCTGCAGTTTCATGGGTGGTGAAGTCAAAAGGCGAGTCTTTGGGAATTCCACCGGATAGAAGCATTCTGATGGCTTCCCAGGGCATGACATCAGGAACTCTGGGGTGAATTTCTGGGTCTGCTTGCCAGCCGCTGTCCGAGTCACGTTATCCCCCAGGTTTTCTGTTTCCTCCTTAGAAAATTGCTGGCAGGGAATGTTCTGCTTCCAGTGGAACCTTCCTGAACTGTCGGTGGGCTTGCGGGTTTTTGCAGCCACTCTGGGAAAGAGCATGGTGGTTCCTCCAAATGCTAAAAGCTGAACAACCCTAGGATACAACAACTGCCCTCCTAGGTATTTCCCTCAAGGGCACAGAAATGCACATTCAATGGGGTACAAGCACCGTGATATGGACACCAGCATTTTCAACCATAGCGAATCGATGGAGGGAGTCCCAATGTCCATTCGCTGATGAACGATCTATCTATCTATCTTTCTATCTATATATGTATATATATGAATGTAGATATCTAATCTGTCACATATTCTCAATGGAATAGAATCCAGGTTCAGAAAGAATGAAATCTTATCATTTGCAAGGATGTGGATGGATTTAGAGTGGATTTGGCTAAGCCATATCAGTAAGAAATGACCCATAGCCTATAATTTGACCTCTGTGAAATTTCAGAAAGAAAACATAGTGAGGGGAGAAAGATAGGTCAATGAGGAAAGAGACTCAAACATAGAACACCAACCGAGGGCAGCTAGAGAGCAGGGGTGTGGAGGGGAAGGATTCAATGGGTAATGGCTCTTAGGGAGGGCACTCGTTGTGATGAGCTCTGGGTGTTCTGTGCAGGCAAGGAAATCCTACCCCTGAAGCAAAGGAACAAACACTGCATGGAAATGAATTGGAATTGAAGTGAAGGAAGGAAAGAAGAAGACCATGTTCTACTTTATGAAGAGGGAGGTAAAAATGGAGTGATTTTCGCTCTCTTGTTCTCTTGATGATCATTTGCAAACACACTGTGTTATGAAACACTAGATTCTGTTTGCATAAGGAGCCCTCAGAAAGCTGCCAGGAAGATTCAGATGTCAGAGCATGTCCATGTTTCATGGATATGTTCCTTTCAGTTTGCCCAGGTACAAAGGTAAGTGGAGAGAAATAAGGCAGAAGAGGTAGCCTTCCCCCTTCGTCAAGGAAGCCTTGGGCTGATGTCCATCGAGAAGAAGGAGAGGGGATCCCAGAGCTTTTCCACAAGCAGGGGGTTCCAGGTCTGCCTAGAGATGACAGGGGTCCCTGAGGAGAGCTGAGGTAGGGGTGTGGCATGCTGGAACTGTTGATCTGTAAGTTGGATTCCCGAGGAGCTGAGTTGAGGATGGTGGTCAGGTGGCACATCATGCTCCGGGGGGCAGCAAAACGTTGGGGAGTACTCATGGGGACACACAATATTTCACTGGCTCTGATGGCCCCGTGCAGCTCCAAACAGACTGGTTACCTATGAGGTGGCAGGTGGACTCCTACAGTGTGAATTCAGGGTTCCCAAGCCAGAAAGATTGTGGGACAGGCCCCTGTTGAAGGAAGATTGAGAACGGAACATAGGGTTAGGGTTATGGCTTTGGGGAATGGCTGCTCCAATCTGCCAGCACCGAGAGGGCTCCCATCAGGATTGACTTCAGGAAATGGGTCCTGCAGTACAGCAGAATCTGGGTTTCTGCCCAGGGTGACCAATGAGGGTGGGGGTGGTTTACAAGAAAGACCAGGTTACATCCGCTCCAAAATCTGGATCAACTAGGAGAGAATGCTTGTGATAATTGGCAAGAGTTGAGCGGCCCTGAGGACGGCCCTATCTCTGGTGGCCGAGTTCCTTTCAAACTCGGGGCAGGTGGCGTACACCAGAATAACACACCAAGACGATGGTGTAGAGGAGCTTTTAAGGATCACAATAGAGGCAGGGGTTGTGGCCAAGCATCCAACAAGGACTTTACAAGCCAATGGGGTGGCCAAGGATGGGGCTCACCTCAGTGGGGGCACGAAGGTTTCTCTTGCTCCCAGACTTGTCCGAAGTGCCGAAAGGCACCGTTGGCGCCGGGTGGGAGGGGGGGGCGTGGTGCGGGACTCAGGGTTCCCCAGATGGAGGCCCCGAGGGACAGGACCCCGGAAGCGGAAGGCTGGGGAAGCAGGCAAGGTTTCGAGCCCGGGCCTCAGGACGGGCCTGGCCCTATGGGACAGCACCAGGGAGGGGACCCCTGCCGGCCGAGGAGCAGGAGGCGTCGACCTCACCGGTTCCGCTTTGGTGGCCTATGGATTGGTCGGGTTGGCCTCGAAGTCCCCATCTGCAGGAACAGAGTCAATGGGGTTTTAAACCTACAGAGGCTTTTCGGAGCTGCCTTAGGCATCTGTGGTATGCTCGGCAGTACCGATTCATGCCACTGGACGGCGTGGTGAGTTGTGGTTCCCAGGAGCATGGTAGGGTGCAATGCTGCTTGCCCCCAGCGGGGTCAGTGGCGAGCTGCCGTGGCCAACATACCAGAATAGCTGACTGTGCAGCCTGCTGGTTCTGAGAGCAGTGGTGAGGGGCTGCAGGAAACATGAGGTGCGGCTGCTTGTTGTTCCTGGACAGAGTGTTGAGCTGAAGCCTCTGTTTCCCCATGCTCAGGAATGGTGGTAAGAATTGCTGGAATCAGACCCCTACTCAGTCAGCACTGTGACCCGTTGCCCCACATTGGAATTGGAATGGAAGTGAAGGAAGGAAAGAAGACTGTGTTCTACTTCATGAAGATGGAGGTAAAAATGGAGTGATTTTCGCTCTCGTTGTCTTGATGATCATTAGCAAACATACTGTGTTACGATCCACTAGATTCTGTTTGCATAAGGCACCCTCAGAGAGCTGCCAGGAAGTTTCAGATGTCAGAGCATGTCCATGTTCCATGGATATGTTCCTTGCAGTTTGCCCTTGTACAAAAGTAAGTGGAGAGAAACAAGGAAGAAGAGGAAAGGAAGTGTGAAGCAGTCAAGAGGTAGCCTTCCCCCTTTGTCAAGGAAGCCTTGGGCCGATGTCCATCGAGAAGAAGGAGAGGGGAAGGGGAACCCAGAGTTTTTGGCAAGCAGGGGTGTTCCAGGTCTGCCTAGAGCTGACAGGGGTCCCTGAAGAGAGCTGAGGTAGGGGTGTTGCATATCCGAACTGCTGATCTGGAGGTTGGATCCTCGAGGAGCCAAGATGAGGATGGTGGTCAGGTGGAGCATCATGCTCCGGGGGGCAGCAGAACGTGGGTGAGGACTCATGGGGACACAGCATTTTTCACTGGCTCTGATGGCCCTGTGCATCTCCAAACAGACTGGTGACCTGCTAGGTGGCTGGCGGACTCCTACGGTGTGACTTCAGGTTTCCCAAGCCAGAGAGTTTGCGAGACACGCCCCTGTCGAAGGAAGCTTGAAAACACGACTTAGGTTTAGGGTGATGGACATGGGGAATGGCTGCACCATCTGCCAGTGCCGAGAGGGCTCCCTTTGGGGTTGACTTCAGGAAATGGATCCTGCAGTGAGGCAGAATCTGGGTTTGTGGGCAGGGAAAACAACGAGGGTAGAGGTGGTTTACAAGAGAGACCAGGCTGGTTCTGCTCCAACTCGGGATCAACATGGAGAGGACGCTCGTGGGAATTGGCCGGAATTGAGGGGCCCTGAGGACCAACGTGACGCCAGTGGCCAAGGTCACTTAAATTTCAGGGCAGGTGGCATCCACAAGGAAAAAAGGCCAATATGCAGGGGTAGGAGAACATTCCTGGAGCAGAGTTGAGGGACGGGTGGCAGCCGGCCGAGCGACTCTGTCTATTCAGGTGATAAGGGTGCCCAAGGATGGGGCTAACCTCAGTGGGGGCACGCAGGTTTCTCTTGCTCCGAGGCTTGTCCGAAGTGCCAAAAGACACCGTTAGCACCGGGGTGGGAGGGGGAGGCGTGGCGCGGGACTCAGGGTACCACAGATGGAGGCACTAGGGACAGGACCCCGGAAGCGGAAGGCTGGGGTAGCAGAAAGGGTTGTAGCCCGGGCCTCGGGGTGGGCCCGGCCCCATAGGACAGTGCCAGAGAGGGGACTGGGATTGGTTTGGGCAGAATGCTCGTGAGAATTGGTCGGTGTTGGGCAGCCCTGCGGACCGCCCTGCTCCCCGTGGCCCAGGGCCCTTTCTTGCCCAGGGCTTTGGGCGGCTGCCCGGAAAACGCGCCGAGACCACGCGGCCCACCCAGGGGCCAGCGCAGGGGAGCATTCCTGGAGCAGAGTTGAGGTACGGGTGGTGGCCAGGCGTGCACTTCCGAATTTTTGGGCAGCTGGGGCGCCCAAGGATGGGGTGGACCTCAGAGGGGGCACGAATGTTTCTCTCGCTCCGAGGCTTGTCCAAAGCGCCGAAAGGCACCGTTGGCACCGGGGTGGGAGGGGAAGGCATGGCGCAGGACTCAGGGTTCCCCAGATGAAGGCCCCGAGGGACAGGACCCCAGAAATGGAAGGCTGGGGAAGCAGGCAAGGGTTCGAGCCCAGGCTTTGGATCTGGCCGGGCCCCATGAGACAGCGCCAGGGAGGGTACCCCCGGAAGCCGAGGAGCAGGAGGTGTTGGCCTTGTATCAGCCTGCCTTGTGGAGGGGTTTCTGGCGGGTTTCAGGCGCGAGTGCTCCCGATGCCAGGCCAGGCCTGGGGGTGCGGCCCTGCAGATGTGCGGCGCCCGAGCGTGTTCGCTGGGCGTGTTCCGGCCAGTTCTCACGAGCGTTCTGCCCAAACCTGGACTGGTTTGGGCAGAACACTCGTGAGAATTGGCCGGTGTTGGGCAGCGTTGTGGACTGCCCTGCTCTCCGTGGCCCAGGGCCCTTTGTCTCCCGGGCCATGGGGTGGCTGCCCAGAAAATGCTTAGAAACGACGTGGACCACCCGGGGTCCCCGGTGCAGGGGAGCGTTCCCGGAGCAGAGTTGAAGGATGGGTGGTGGCTGGGCCTACACCTCCGTCTTTCGGGTGCATGGGGCTCCCAAGGATGGGGCTGACCGCAGTTGGGGCATGCAGGTTTGTCTCGCTCCGTGGCTTGTCCGAAACGCCGAAAGGCACTGTTGGCGCTGGGGTGGGAGGGGGAGGCGTGGCCACGGGACTCAGGGTTCCCCAGATGGAGGTACCGAGGGACAGGACTCTGGAAGTGGAAGGCTGGGAAGCAGGTGAAATTTCGAGTCCGGGCTTCGTGGCGGGCCCGGCCCCATGGGACAGCGCCAGGGAGGGGACCCCCGCAGGCCTAGGATTAGCAGGAGGCGTCGGCCTTACCGCAGCCTGCCTCACATAGAGCTTCCTGGTGGGTGCGGGCACGGGCACTCAAAATGCCAGCCAGGTCCCGGGGGGGTCGGCGAACCAGCAGACGTGCGGCGCCCGAAGTGACATCGCCGGGCGTTTTGCGGCCAATTCTCACGAGCGTTCTGCCCAAACCGGGATCAGTTTGGGCAGAACGCTCGTGAGAATTGGCCGGCGTTGGGCAGCCCTGGGGATCGCCCTGCTGTCCAGGGCCCAGGGCCCTTTCTCGCCCAGGGCATGTTGCGGCCGCCCGGAAATGGCACGGAAAAGACACGGCCCAGCCGGGGGCGCGGCGCAGTGGAGCGTTCCGGGAGCAGAGTTGATGGACAGATGTCGGCCGGGCCGTGCGCCTCCGTCTTTCGGGAAGATGGGGCGCCAAGATGGAGATGACCTCATTTTGGGCACTCAGGTTTCTCTCACTGCGAGGGTTGTCCGAAGCGCCGGGAGGCGCCGTTGGCGCCTGCGTTGTTCGGAGATGCGTGGCTGCGGGACTCAGGGTTCCCGATATGGAGGGCACGAAGGACAGGACCCCGGAAGCAGTAGGCTGGGGAAGCAGGCGAGGGTTCGAGCTCGGGCTTCGTGGCGGGCCCGGCCCCATGGTACAGTGCCAGGGATGGGACCCCCACAGGCCGGGGATCAGGAGGCGTCAGCCTCTTCACAACCGGCCTCGCGGAGGGCTCCTTGGCGGGGTTCGGGGGCAGGCTCTCGCAATGCCGGGCCAGGCCCAGGGTGGGGGGGAGGCCTGCGGACGTGCGATGCCCAAAGCGAGTTCGCCGAGCGTTTTCCGCCTAATTCTCTCTAGCGTTCTGTCCAAAATGGGATCAGTTTGGGTATATCGCTCGTGAGAATTGGCCCGTGTTGGGCAGCCCTGCGGACCGCGCTGCTCTCCGTGGCCCAGGGCCCTTTCTCGCCTGGAGCATGGGGCGGCTGCCCGGACACAGCCCACATGGGAGCTCCGTCACAGTGGAGCGTTCCGGGAGCAGAGTTGAAGGACGGATGGCGCCAGGGCGTGCGCCTCCGTCTTTCGGGAAGATGGGGCGCCCAAAGATGGAGATGACCTCATTTTGGGCACTCAGGTTTCTCTCACTGCGAGGGTTGTCCGAAGCGCCGGGAGGCGCCGTTGGCGCCTGCGTTGTTCGGAGATGCGTGGCTGCGGGACTCAGGGTTCCCGATATGGAGGCCTCGAGGAACAGGACCCCGGAAGTAAAAGGCTGGGGAAGCGAGCGAGCTTTCGAACCCAGGGCTCCGTGATGGGCCCAGACCCATGGTATAGCGCAGGGACGGGACCCCCGCAGGCCAAGAATGCGCAGGATTGTCCCCGCCACACTCCGTCTCCCAGGAGTGCCTCTTGGCGGAGTGTGGGCGCGGCCACTCACAATGCCCAGCCAGGCCCCGGGGGGCGGCCCTGCAGACGTGCGTCGCCCGAGGTGACTGCGCCGGGCGTTTTCCGGCCAATTCTCACGAGCGTTCTGCCGAAACCGGGATCGTTTTGGGCAGAACGCTCGTGAGAATTGGCCGGCGTTGGGCAGCCCTGCGGACCGCCCTGCTCTCCATGGCCCAGGGCCCTTTCTCGCCCAGGGCATGTTGCGGCCGCCGGGAAATCGCACGGAAAATACGCGGCCCACCCAGGTGCGCCGACGCAGAGGAGCGTCTGGGAGCAGAGTTGAAGGAAGGATGGCGGCCGGGCGTGCGACCACGTCTTTCGGGAAAATGGGGCGCACAAGGATGGGGATGACCTCATTTTGGGCACGCACGTTTATCTCACTGCGAGGGTTGTCCGAAGCGCCGGAAGGCGCCGTTGGCGCCTGCGTGGTTGGGAGATGCGTGGCGCCGGGACTCAGGGATTTTCGATATGGAGGCCACCTGGGACAGGACCCCGGAAGCAGAAGGCTGGGGATAGCGAGCGAGCGTTGAATCCCGGGCTTCGTGATGAGCCCGGCCCCATGGTATAGCACCAAGGACGGGACCCCCGCTGGCCGAGGATCATCAGGCGTTGGCCTCGCCGCAGTCCGTCTCCCAGAGTGCCTCTTGGCGGGAGTGTGGGCGCGGCCACTCACAATGCCAAGCCAGGCCCCGGGGGGCGGCCCCTGCAGACGTGCGGCGCCCGAGGTGACTTCGCCGGGCGTTTTCCGGCCAATTCTCACGAGCGTTCTGCCCAAACCGGGATCGGTTTGGGCAGAACGCTCGTGAGAATTGGCCGGCGTTGGGCAGCCCTGGGGATCGCCCTGCTCTCCAGGGCCCAGGGCCCTTTATCGCCAGGGCATGTTGCGGCCACCAGGAAATCGCACGGAAAAGAAGGGCCCATCCGGGGGTGCTGGCACAGTGGAGCGTTCCTGGAGCAGAGTTGAAGGACGGATGGCGCCAGGGCGTGCGCCTCCGTCTTTCGGGAAAGTTGGGTTGCCCAAGGATGGGGATGACCTCATTTGGGCACGCAGGTTTCTCTCACTCCGAGGGTTGTCCGAAGCGCCGGGAGGTGCCTTTGGCGCCTGATTGGTTGGGAGATGCCTGGCTGCGGAACTCAGGGTTCCTGATATGGAGGCCACGAGGAACAAGACCCCGGAATTAGGAAGGCTTGGGAAGCGAGCGAGCGTTCGAGCCTGGGCTTCGTGATGGGCCCGGACCCATGGTATCGAGCCAGGGAGGGGACCCCCGCAGGCCGAGAATCCGCAGAAGTTGTCTTCGCCACTGTCCGTCTCGCATAGTGCCCCTTGGTGGGGTGCGGGCACGGGCACTCAAAATGCCCAGCCAGGTCCCGGGGGGGCGGCGAACCAGCAGACGTGCGGCGCCCGAAGTGACATCGCCGGGCGTTTTGCGGCCAATTCTCACGAGCGTTCTGCCCAAACCGGGATCGGTTTGGGCAGAACGCTCGTGAGAATTGGCCGGCGTTGGGCAGCCCTGGGGATCGCCCTGCTGTCCAGGGCCCAGGGCCCTTTCTCGCCCAGGGCATGTTGCGGCCGCCCGGAAATCGCACGGAAAAGACACGGCCCACCCGGGGGCGCCGGCGCAGTGGAGCGTTCCGGGAGCAGAGTTGATGGACAGATGTCGGCCGGGCGTGCGCCTCCGTCTTTCGGGAAGATGGGGCGCCCAAAGATGGAGATGACCTCATTTTGGGCACTCAGGTTTCTCTCACTGCGAGGGTTGTCCGAAGCGCCGGGAGGCGCCGTTGGCGCCTGCGTTGTTCGGAGATGCGTGGCTGCGGGACTCAGGGTTCCCGATATGGAGGCCTCGAGGAACAGGACCCCGGAAGTAAAAGGCTGGGGAAGCGAGCGAGCTTTCGAATCCCAGGCTCCTGTGATGGGCCCAGACCCATGGTATAGCGCAGGGACGGGACCCCCGCAGGCCAAGAATGCGCAGGATTTGTCCCCGCCACATCTCCGTCTCCCGGAGTGCCTCTTGGCGGGGTGTGGGCGCGGCCACTCACAATGCCCAGCCAGGCCCCGGGGGCGGCCCTGCAGACGTGCGTCGCCCGAGGTGACTGCGCCGGGCGTTTTCCGGCCAATTCTCACGAGCGTTCTGCCGAAACCGGGATCGTTTTGGGCAGAACGCTCGTGAGAATTGGCCGGCGTTGGGCAGCCCTGCGGACCGCCCTGCTCTCCATGGCCCAGGGCCCTTTCTCGCCCAGGGCATGTTGCGGCCGCCGGGAAATCGCACGGAAAATACGCGGCCCACCCAGGTGCGCCGACGCAGAGGAGCGTTCTGGGAGCAGAGTTGAAGGAAGGATGGCGGCCGGGCGTGCGACCACGTCTTTCGGGAAAATGGGGCGCACAAGGATGGGGATGACCTCATTTTGGGCACGCACGTTTATCTCACTGCGAGGGTTGTCCGAAGCGCCGGAAGGCGCCGTTGGCGCCTGCGTGGTTGGGAGATGCGTGGCGCCGGGACTCAGGGTTTTCGATATGGAGGCCACCTGGACAGGACCCCGGAAGCAGAAGGCTGGGGAAGCTAGCGAGCGTTGAATCCCGGGCTTCGTGATGAGCCCGGCCCCATGGTATAGCACCAAGGACGGGACCCCCGCTGGCCGAGGATCATCAGGCGTTGGCATGCCGCACCCTGCCTCGTGGAGGGCTTCTAGGCAGGGTTCAGGCACGAGTACTCGCGATGCAGGGCCAGGCCTGGGGGGGCGGCCGTGCAGACGAGCGGCACCCAAAGCAAGTTCGCTGGGCGTTTTCTGGCCAATTCTCCCGAACGTTCTGCCCAAACCAGGATTGGTTTGGGCAGAAGGTTCGGGAGATTTGGCCAGCGTTCGGCGGCCCTGTGGACCACCCTGCTCTCAATGGCCCAGGGCCCTTTCTCGCCCAGGGCATGTTGCTGCCGCCCTTAAATCGCACGGAGGAGACGCGGCCAACCTGGGGGCACCGGTGCCATGGAGCATTCCCGGAGCAGAGTTGAAAGACGGGTGTCGGGCGAACCAGAGCCTCCGTCTGTCGGGAAGATGGGGCGCCCAAGGATGGGGATGATCCCATTTTGGGCACGCAGGTTTATCTCACTCCGAGGGTTCTCCGATGCGCCAGAAGGCGCCGTTGGCGCCTGGGTGGTTGGGAGATGGGTGACGGCTAGACTCAGGGTTCCCGATATGCAGGCCACGAAGGACAGGACCCTGGAAGCAGAAGGCTGGGGAAGCAGGCGAGCGTTCGAGCCCGGGCTTCGTGATGGCCTGGGCCTATAATATAGAGCCAGGGCAGGGACCCCCGCAGGCAGAGGATCCGCAGGCATTGGCCTCGCCGCAGTCCGTCTCGCGGAGAGCCTCTTGGCAGAGATCAGGTGCGGGCACTCACAAAGCCCTTCAAGGCCCGGGAGGTGGGGGGCGCGGTCCAGCAGACGTGCGGCGCCTGAATGACTTCGGCGGGCGTTTTCCGGCCAATTCTCACGAGCGTTCTGCCCAAACCGGGATTGGTTTGGGCAGAACGCTCGTGAGAATTGGCCGGCGTTGGGCAGACGTGTGGACCACCCTGCTCTCCGTGGCCCAGGGCCCTTTCTCGCCCGGGGCATGGGGCGGCCTCCCGGAAAATGCGCGGAAACGACGCGGCCCACTCGGGGGCCTGGCACAGTGGAGCGTTCCTGGAGCAGAGTTGAAGGACGGATGGCGCCAGGGCGTGCGCCTCCGTCTTTCGGAAAGTTGGGTTGCTCAAGGATGGGGATGACCTCATTTTGGGCACGCAGGTTTCTCTCACTCCGAGGGTTGTCCGAAGCGCCGGGAGGTGCCTTTGGCGCCTGATTGGTTGGGAGATGCCTGGCTGCGGAACTCAGGTTTCCTGATATGGAGGCCACGAGGAACAAGACCCCGGAAGAGGAAGGCTTGGGAAGCGAGCGAGCGTTCGAGCCTGGGCTTCGTGATGGGCCCGGACCCATGGTATCGAGCCAGGGAGGGGACCCCCGCAGGCCGAGAATCCGCAGAAGTTGTCTTCGCCACTGTCCGTCTCGCATAGTGCCCCTTGGTGGGGTGCGGGCACGGGCACTCAAAATGCCCAGCCAGGTCCCGGGGGGGCGGCGAACCAGCAGACGTGCGGCGCCCGAAGTGACATCGCCGGGCGTTTTGCGGCCAATTCTCACGAGCGTTCTGCCCAAACCGGGATCGGTTTGGGCAGAACGCTCGTGAGAATTGGCCGGCGTTGGGCAGCCCTGGGGATCGCCCTGCTGTCCAGGGCCCAGGGCCCTTTCTCGCCCAGGGCATGTTGCGGCCGCCCGGAAATCGCACGGAAAAGACACGGCCCACCGGGGGCGCCGGCGCAGTGGAGCGTTCCGGGAGCAGAGTTGATGGACAGATGTCGGCCGGGCGTGCGCCTCCGTCTTCGGGAAGATGGGGCGCCCAAAGATGGAGATGACCTCATTTTGGGCACTCAGGTTTCTCTCACTGCGAGGGTTGTCCGAAGCGCCGGGAGGCGCCGTTGGCGCCTGCGTTGTTCGGAGATGCGTGGCTGCGGGACTCAGGGTTCCCGATATGGAGGCCTCGAGGAACAGGACCCCGGAAGTAAAAGGCTGGGGAAGCGAGCGAGCTTTCGAATCCCAGGCTCCTGTGATGGGCCCAGACCCATGGTATAGCGCAGGGACGGGACCCCCGCAGGCCAAGAATGCGCAGGATTTGTCCCCGCCACTACTCCGTCTCCAGGAGTGCCTCTTGGCGGGTGTGGGCGCGGCCACTCACAATGCCCAGCCAGGCCCCGGGGGGCGGCCCTGCAGACGTGCGTCGCCCGAGGTGACTGCGCCGGGCGTTTTCCGGCCAATTCTCACGAGCGTTCTGCCGAAACCGGGATCGGTTTGGGCAGAACGCTCGTGAGAATTGGCCGGCGTTGGGCAGCCCTGCGGACCGCCCTGCTCTCCATGGCCCAGGGCCCTTTCTCGCCCAGGGCATGTTGCGGCCGCCGGGAAATCGCACGGAAAATACGCGGCCCACCCAGGTGCGCCGACGCAGAGGATCGATCTGGGAGCAGAGTTGAAGGAAGGATGGCGGCCGGGCGTGCGACCACGTCTTTCGGGAAAATGGGGCGCACAAGGATGGGGATGACCTCATTTTGGGCACGCACGTTTATCTCACTGCGAGGGTTGTCCGAAGCGCCGGAAGGCGCCGTTGGCGCCTGCGTGGTTGGGAGATGCGTGGCTGCAGGGACTCAGGGTTCCCGATATGGAGTACACGAGGAACAGGACCTCCGGAAGCAGAAAGCTGGGAAGCGAGCGAGCGTTCCAGCCCGGGCTTCGTTATGTGCCCGGACCCATGGTATAGCGCCAGGGACGGGACCCCCGCAGGCCGAGTATCCGCAGGCATTGTCCTCGCCGCAGTCCGTCTCACGGAGTGCCACTTGTGCGGGTGCGGGAGCGGGAACTTACAATGCCCAGCCAGGCCCCGGGGGGCGGCCCTGCTAGACGTGGCGGCGACCGAGGTGACTGCGCCGGAGCGTTTTCCGGACAATTCTCACGAGCGTTCTGCCCAAACCGGGATCGGTTAGGGCAGAACGATCGTGAGAATTGCCCGGCGTTGGGCAGCTCTGCGGACCGCCCTGCTCTCCAGAGGCCCAGGGTCCTTTCTCGCCCAGGGCATGTTGCGGCCTAGCCAGGAAATCGCACGAAAATAGAGCGGCCCACCCAGGGGGCGCTGGCCGACAGTGGAGCGTTCCCAGAGCAGAGTTGAAGGACGTGTGTAGCTGGGCATGTGCCTCCGACTTTTTGGGTGGATGGGGCACCCATGGATGGGGCTACCTCAGTCTAGGCACGCAGGTTTATCTCTCTCCGAGGGTTGTCCGAAGTTCCAAAAGGCACTGTTAGCGCTGGGGTGGTAGGGAGGTGCGTGACCGTGGCACTGAGGGTTCCCGATATGGAGGCCTCGTGGGACAGGACCACGGAAGCGGAAGCATGGGGAAGTAGGCGAACGTTCAAGCCCGGGCTTTGTGTCAGTCCGGGCCCCATTGGACAGCGCCAGGAAGGGGACCCCCACAGGCCGAGGATCAGCATTTGTCCGCCTCGCCACATCCTGACCTGCGGAGGGCTTCGTGGCGGGGTTGGGGCGCGAGCACCCACGATGCCGAGCCAGGTCCAGGAGGGTGGCCTTGCAGATGTGCGGCGCCTGAAGCAAGTTCGCCGGGCATTTTCCAGCCAATTCTCACGAGCGTTCTGCCCAAACAGGGATCGGTTTGGGCAGAACGCTCGTGAGAATTGGCCGGCGTTGGGCAGCCCTGGGGATCGCCCTGCTCTCCAGGGCCCAGGGCCCTTTATCGCCAGGGCATGTTGCGGCCACCAGGAAATCGCACGGAAAAGAAGGGGCCCATCCGGGGGTGCTGGCACAGTGGAGCGTTCCTGGAGCAGAGTTGAAGGACGGATGGCGCCAGGGCGTGCGCCTCCGTCTTTCGGAAAGTTGGGTTGCTCAAGGATGGGGATGACCTCATTTGGGGCACGCAGGTTTCTCTCACTCCGAGGGTTGTCCGAAGCGCCGGGAGGTGCCTTTGGCGCCTGATTGGTTGGGAGATGCCTGGCTGCGGAACTCAGGGTTCCTGATATGGAGGCCACGAGGAACAAGACCCCGGAAGAGGAAGGCTTGGGGAGCGAGCGTAGCGTTCGAGCCTGGGCTTCGTGATGGGCCCGGACCCATGGTATCGAGCCAGGGAGGGGACCCCCGCAGGCCGAGAATCCGCAGAAGTTGTCTTCGCCACTGTCCGTCTCGCATAGTGCCCCTTGGTGGGGTGCGGGCACGGGCACTCAAAATGCCCAGCCAGGTCCCGGGGGGGTCGGCGAACCAGCAGACGTGCGGCGCCCGAAGTGACATCGCCGGGCGTTTTGCGGCCAATTCTCACGAGCGTTCTGCCCAAACCGGGATCAGTTTGGGCAGAACGCTCGTGAGAATTGGCCGGCGTTGGGCAGCCCTGGGGATCGCCCTGCTGTCCAGGGCCCAGGGCCCTTTCTCGCCCAGGGCATGTTGCGGCCGCCCGGAAATGGCACGGAAAAGACACGGCCCAGCCCGGGGGCGCCGGCGCAGTGGAGCGTTCCGGGAGCAGAGTTGATGGACAGATGTCGGCCGGGCCGTGCGCCTCCGTCTTTCGGGAAGATGGGGCGCCCAAAGATGGAGATGACCTCATTTTGGGCACTCAGGTTTCTCTCACTGCGAGGGTTGTCCGAAGCGCCGGGAGGCACCCTTTGCGCTGGGGTTGGAGGGGGAGGCATGGCCGCGTGATTCAGATTTCCCTATATGGAGGCCCCAAGGGACAGGACCCCGGAAACGTAAGGCAGGGAAGGAGGCGAAATTTCGAGCCCTGGTCTTGGGGCAGGCCCGGCCCAATGGGACAGCGCCAAGGAGGGGATGCCCGCAGTCCAAAGAGCAGGAGGCGTCGGCCTTGCCCAACCCTGCCTCACGGAGGGCTTCCTGGCGTGGTTCGTGTGCGAGCGTACGCGATGCCGGGCCAGGCCCGTGGGGGCAGCTGTGCAGACCTGCGGCACCAGAAGCGAGTTCACCGGGTGTTTCTGGCCAATTCTCACAAGCATTCTGCCCAAACCAGGCTCGGTTTGGGCAGAACACTCTTGAGATTTGTCCGGTGTTGGGCAGCCCTGCGGACCACCCTGCTCCATGGCTCAGGGCCCTTTCTCGCCGGGGTATGGGGCAGCAGCCCGGGTAACGCTCAGAAACGATGCGGCCCACCGGGGTCCCTGGAGCAAGAGAGTGTTCCCGAAGAAGTGTTGATGGCCGGTGGCAGCTGGTGTGCACCTCCGACTTTTAGGGCAGATGGGGCGCCCAAGGATTGGGCTGACTTCAGTGAGGGCACACAGGTTTATCTCGCTCCAAGGGTTGTTTGAAGGGCCAAAAGGCACCATTGGCACCGGGGTGGAAAGGAAATGCGAGGCCGAGGGATTCAGGGTTTCCTATATGGAGGCCACAAGGGACAGGACCCCAGAAGCAGAAGGCTGGGGAAGCAGACGAGGGTTTGAGCCCGGGCCTTGTTGCGGACCCGGCACCATGGGACATCGCCAATTAGGGGACTTCTGCAGGGCAAGGATCAGCAGGCATTGGCCTTACCACAGCCTTCCTTGTGGAGGGCTTCCTGGCATGGTTCGTGCGTGAGCGTACGAGATGCTGGGCCAGGCCCGTGGGTGGGGCCATGCAGATGTGTGGCGCCCGAAGTCAGTTCGCTGGGCTTTTTCCGGCCAATTCTCACGAGCGTTCTTCCAACAGGGATCGGATTGGGCAGAACACTCATGAGAATTGTCCGGCGATGGGCAGCCCTGCGAACCGCCATGCTCTCCAGGGCCAGGGCACTTTCTCGCCCAGGGCATGTTGCGGATCGCCCTGAAATCACACGGGAAGATGCGGTCCACCTGGGGCGCCGGTGCAGTGGAGCGTTCCGGGACAGAGTTTGAAGGTACGGATGGCGGCCTGGCGTGCGCCTCCGTCTTTCGGGAAGATCGGGCGCCCAAGTATGTGGATGACCTCATTTGGGCACGCAGGTTTATCTCACTCCGAGGCTTGTCCGAAAGCGCCGGGAGGCGCCGTTGGCGCCTGCGTGGTTGGGAGATGCGTGGCTGCAGGACTCAGGGTACCCGATATGGAGGACACGAGGAACAGGACCCCGGAAGCAGAAAGCTGGCGAAGCGAGCGAGCGTTCGAGCCCGGGCTTCGTTATGTGCCCGGACCCATGGTATAGAGCCAGGGACAGGGACCCCCGCAGGCCGAGTATCCGCAGGAAGTTGTCCTCGCCGCAGTCCGTCTCACGGAGTGCCTCTTGGTGCGGGTGCGGGAGCGGGCACTCACAATGCCCATCCAGGCCCCGGGGGGGCGTCCCTGCAGACGTGCGGCGCCCGAGGTGACTTCGCCGGGCGTTTTCCGGCCAATTCTCACGAGCGTTCTGCCCAAACCGGGATCGGTTTGGGCAGAACGCTCGTGAGAATTGGCCGGCGTTGGGCAGCCCTGGGGATCCGCCCTGCTCTCCAGGGCCCAGGGCCCTTTATCGCCCAGGGCATGTTGCGGCCCCCAGGAAATGGCACGGAAAAGAAGCGGCCCATCCGGGGGTGCCGGCGCAGTGGAGCGTTCCGGAGCAGAGTTGAAGGACAGGATGGCGGCCAGGGCGTGCGCCTCCGTCTTTCGGGAAGATGGGGCGCCCAAGGATGGGGATGACCTCATTTTGGGCACGCAGGTTTCTCTCACTCCGAGGGTTGTCCGAAGCGCCGGGAGGTGCCTTTGGCGCCTGCGTGGTTGGGAGATGCGTGGCTGCGGGACTCAGGGTTCCTGATATGGAGGCCACGAGGAACAAGGACCCCGGAATCAGAAGGCTGGGGAAGCGAGCGAGCGTTCGAGCCTGGGCTTCGTGATGGGCCCGGACCCATGGTATCGAGCCAGGGAGGGGACCCCCGCAGGCCGAGAATCCGCAGAAGTTGTCCTTCGCCACTGTCCGTCTCGCATAGTGCCTCTTGGTGGGGTGCGGGCACGGGCACTCACAATGCCCAGCCAGGTCCCCGGGGGGGCGGACCAGCAGACGTGCGGCGCCCGAAGTGACATCGCCGGGCGTTTTCCGGCCAATTCTCACGAGCGTTCTGCCCAAACCGGGATCGTTTTGGGCAGAACGCTCGTGAGAATTGGCCGGCGTTGGGCAGCCCTGCGGATCCGCCCTGCTCTCCAGGGCCCAGGGCCCTTTCTCGCCCAGGGCATGTTGCGGCCGCCCGGAAATCGCACGGAAAAGACGCGGCCCACCGGGGGCGCCGGCGCAGATGGAGCGTTCCGGGAGCAGAGTTGAAGGACAGATGGCGGCCGGGCGTGCGCCTCCGTCTTTCGGGAAGATGGGGCGCCCAAGGATGGGGATGACCTCATTTTGGGCACGCAGGTTTCTCTCACTCCGAGGGTTGTCCGAAGCGCCGGGAGGCGCCGTTGGCGCCTGCGTGGTTGGGAGATGCGTGGCTGCGGGACTCAGGGTTCCCGATATGGAGGCCACGAGGAACAGGACCCCGGAAGCAGAAGGCTGGGGAAGCGAGCGAGCGTTCGAGCCCGGGCTTCGTGATGGGCCCGGACCCATGGTATAGTGCCAGGGACGGGACCCCCGCAGGCCGAGGATCCGCAGGCGTTGTCCTCGCCACATGTCCTTCTCCCGGAGTGCCTCTTGGCGGGGTGCGGGCGCGGCACTCACAATGCCCAGCCAGGCCCCGGGGGGGCGGCCCTGCAGACGTGCGGCGCCCGAGGTGACTGCGCCGGGCGTTTTCCGGCCAATTCTCACGAGCGTTCTGCCGAAACCGGGATCGTTTTGGGCAGAACGCTCGTGAGAATTGGCCGGCGTTGGGCAGCCCTGCGGACCGCCCTGCTCTCCATGGCCCAGGGCCCTTTCTCGCCCAGGGCATGTTGCGGCCGCCGGGAAATCGCACGGAAAATACGCGGCCCACCCAGGTGCGCCGACGCAGAGGAGCGTTCTGGGAGCAGAGTTGAAGGAAGGATGGCGGCCGGGCGTGCGACCTCCGTCTTTCGGGAAAATGGGGCGCACAAGGATGGGATGACCTCATTTTGGGCACGCACGTTTATCTCACTGCGAGGGTTGTCCGAAGCGCCAGGAAGGCGCCGTTGGCGCCTGCGTGGTTGGGAGATGCGTGGCTGCCGGGACTCAGGGTTTCCGATATGGAGGCCACCGGGACAGGACCCCGGAAGCAGAAGGCTGGGGAAGCGAGCGAGCGTTCGAGCCCGGGCTTCGTTATGTGCCCGGACCCATGGTATAGCGCCAGGGACGAGGACCCCCGCAGGCCGAGTATCCGCAGGCGTTGTCCTCGCCGCAGTCCGTCTCACGGAGTGCCTCTTGGCGGGTGCGGGAGCGGGCACTCACAATGCCCAGCCAGGCCCGGGGGGGCGTCCCTGCAGACGTGCGGCGCCCGAGGTGACTTCGCCGGGCGTTTTCCGGCCAATTCTCACGAGCGTTCTGCCCAAACCGGGATCGGTTTGGGCAGAACGCTCGTGAGAATTGGCCGGCGTTGGGCAGCCCTGCGGATCGCCCTGCTCTCCAGGGCCCAGGGCCCTTTATCGCCAGGGCATGTTGCGGCCGCCCGGAAATCGCACGGAATTGATGCGGCCCACACAGGGGCGCCGTCGAAGTGGAGCGTTCCTGGAGCAGAGTTGAAGGACGGATGGCGCCCGGGCGTGCGCCTCCGTCTTTCGGGAATATGGGGCGCCCAAGGATGGGGATGACCTCATTTTGGGCACGCAGGTTTCTCTCACTCCGAGGGTTGTCCGAAGCGCCGGGAGGTGCCTTTGGCGCCTGATTGGTTGGGAGATGCCTGGCTGCGGAACTCAGGGTTCCTGATATGGAGGCCACGAGGAACAAGACCCCGGAAGTAGGAAGGCTTGGGAAGCGAGCGAGCGTTCGAGCCTGGGCTTCGTGATGGGCCCGGACCCATGGTATCGAGCCAGGGAGGAGACCCCCGCAGGCCGAGAATCCGCAGAAGTGGTCTTCGCCACTGTCCGTCTCGCATAGTGCCCCTTGGTGGGGTGCGGGCAGCGGGCACTCAAAATGCCCAGCCAGGCCCCGGGGGGGCGGCGAACCAGCAGACGTGCGGCGCCCGAAGTGACATCGCCGGGCGTTTTGCGGCCAATTCTCACGAGCGTTCTGCCCAAACCGGGATCGGTTTGGGCAGAACGCTCGTGAGAATTGGCCGGCGTTGGGCAGCCCTGGGGATCGCCCTGCTCTCCATGGCCCAGGGCTTTTATCACCCAGGGCATGTTGCTGCAGCCCGGAAATGGCACGGAAAAAACGCGGCGCACCCGGGGGCGCCGGCGCAGTGGAGCGTTCCCGGAGCAGAGTTGAAGGACGGGTTGCGGCCGGGCGTCCGCCTACGTCTTTCGGGAAGATGGGGCGCCCAAGGATGGGGATGTCCTCATTTTGGGCACGCAGGTATATCTCACTCCGAGGGTTGTCCGAAGCGCCGGAAGGCGCCGTTCGCGCCTGCGTGGTAGGGAGATGCGTGGCTGCGCGACTAAGGGTTCCCGATATGGAGGCCACGAGGGATAAGAACCTGGAAGCAGAAGGCTGGGAAGCAGGCGAGCGTTCGAGCCCGGGCTTCGTGATGGGCTCGGCCCCATGGTAGAGCGCCAGGAATGGGACCCCTGCTGGTCGAGGTTCCACAGGCGTTGACCTCGCCGCAGTCCGTCTTGCCCTGTGCCTCTTGGCGTGGTTCTGGCGCGGCCACTCACAATGCCCAGCCAGGCCCCGGGGGGCGGCCCTGCAGACGTGCGTCGCCCGAGGTGACTGCGCCGGGCGTTTTCCGGCCAATTCTCACGAGCGTTCTGCCGAAACCGGGATCGTTTTGGGCAGAACGCTCGTGAGAATTGGCCGGCGTTGGGCAGCCCTGCGGACCGCCCTGCTCTCCATGGCCCAGGGCCCTTTCTCGCCCAGGGCATGTTGCGGCCGCCGGGAAATCGCACGGAAAATACGCGGCCCACCCAGGTGCGCCGACGCAGAGGAGCGTTCTGGGAGCAGAGTTGAAGGAAGGATGGCGGCCGGGCGTGCGACCACGTCTTTCGGGAAAATGGGGCGCACAAGGATGGGGATGACCTCATTTTGGGCACGCACGTTTATCTCACTGCGAGGGTTGTCCGAAGCGCCGGAAGGCGCCGTTGGCGCCTGCGTGGTTGGGAGATGCGTGGCTGCCGGGACTCAGGGTTCCCGATATGGAGGCCACGAGGAACAGGACCCCGGAAGCAGAAAGCTGGGAAGTGAGCGAGCGTTCAAGCCCGGGCTTCGTGATTGGCCCGGACACATGGTATAGCGCCAGGGACGGGACCCCCGCAGGCCGAGGATCCGCAGACGTTGTCCTCGCCGCAGTCCGTCTCACGGAGTGCCTCTTGGCGGGGTAGGTCGCGGCACTCACAATGCCCAGCCAGGCCCCGGGGGGCGGCCCTGCAGACGTGCGGCGCCCGAAGGTGACTTCGCCGGGCGTTTTCTGGCCAATTCTCACGAGCGTTCTGCCCAAACCGGGATCGGTTTGGGCAGAACGCTCGTGAGAATGGGCCGGCAGTTGGGCAGCCCTGCGGACCGCCCTGCTCTCCATGGCCCAGGGCCCTTTCTCGCCCAGGGCATGTTGCGGCCGCCCGGAAATCGCACGGAAAATGACGCGGCCCACCCGGTGGCGCCGGCACAGTGGAGCTTTCCCGGAGCAGAGTTGAAGGGCGGCTTTCGGTCGGGCGTCCGCCTCCGTCTTTCGGGAAGGTAGGGCGCCCAAGGATGGGGATGTCCTCATTTTGGGCACGCTGGTATATCTCACTCCGTGGGTTGTCCGATGCGCCGGAAGGCTCGGTTCGTGCCTGCGTGGTTGGGAGATGCGTGGTTGCGGGACTAAGGGTTCCCGATATTGGGGCCACGAGGGACAGGACCCGGAAGCAGAAGACTGCGGAGGCAGGCGAGCGATCGAGCCCGGGCTTTGTGATCGCCCGGGCATATAGTATAGAGCCAGGGCAGGGACCCCCGCAGTCAGAGGATCCGCAGGCATTGGCCTCCCTGCAGTCCATCCCGCGGAGTGCCTCTTGGCGGAGATCAGGTGCGGGCACTCACAATGACCTTCAAGGCCCGGGAGGGTGGGGTGGCGGCCCAGCAGACGTGCGGCGCCTGAATGATATCGGCGGGCGTTTTCTGGCCAATTCTCACGAGCCTTCTGCCAAACCGGGATCGGTTTGGGCAGAACGCTCGTGAGAATTGGCCGGCGTTGGGCAGCCCTGCGGACCGCCCTGCTCTCCATGGCCCAGGGCCCTTTCTCGCCCAGGGCATGTTGCGGCCACCGGAAATCGCACGGAAAAGACGCGGCCCACCCGGGGGCCGGCGCAGTGGAGCGTTCCTGGAGCAGAGTTGAAGGACGGATTGCGGCCGGGCGTGCGCCTCCGTCTTTCGGGAAGATGGGGCGCCCAAGGATGGGGATGACCTCATTTTGGGCACGCAGGTTTATCTCACTCCGAGGGTTGTCCGAAGCGCCGGAAGGCGCCGTTGGCGCCTGCGTGGTTGGGAGATGCGTGGCTGCGGGACTCAGGGTTCCCGATATGGAGGCCACGAGGAACAGGACCCCGGAAGCAGAAGGCTGGGAAGCGAGCGAGCGTTCGAGCCCGGGCTTCGTGATGGGCCCGGACCCATGGTAGAGCGCCAGGAATGGGACCCCTGCTGGTCGAGGTTCCACAGGCGTTGGCCTCGCCGCAGTCCGTCTTGCCCTGTGCCTCTTGGCGTGGTTCTGGTGGGGGCACTCACAATTCCCGGCCCGCCCTGGGAAGGGCGGCCACGCAGACGTGTGGCACCCGAAGAGACTTCGCCGGGTGTTTTTGGGCCAATTCTCAGGAGCGTTCTGCCCAAACGGGGATTGGTTTGGGCAGAAGGCTCGGGAGATTTGGCCAGCGTTTGGCGGCCCTGTGGAGTACCCTGCTCTTAACGGCCCAGGGTCGTTTCTCGCCCAGGGCATGTTGCTGCTGCCCTTAAATCGCACGGAGGAGACGCGGCCCACCCGGCGGCACCGGTGAAGTAGAGCATTCCCGGAGCAGAGTTGAAAGACGGGTGTCGGGCGAACCTGCGCCTCCGTCTGTCGGGAAGATGGGGCGCCCAAGGATGGTGATGACCCCATTTTGGGCACGCAGGTTTACCTCACTCCGAGGGTTCTCAGAAGTGCCGGAAGGCGCCATTGGCGCCTGCGTGGTTGGGAGATGCGTGGTTGCGGGTTTAAGGGTGCCCGATATGGAAGCCACGAGGGACAGGGCCCCGGAAGCAGAAGGCTGTTGTAGCAGGCGAGCGTTCGAGCCCGGGCTTCGTGATGGGCCCAGCCCCATGGTAGAGGGCCAGGGATGGGACCCCCGCAGGCCGAGGATCCGCAGGCATTGGCCTCGCCACAGTCTGTCTCGCGGAGTGCCGTTTGGTGGGGTTGGGGTGCGGGAACTCACAATGCCTGGCCAGGTCCCGGGGGGGCTTCCCTGCAGACGTGCGGTGCCCGATGTGACGTCGCCGGGCGTTTTCCGGCCAATTCTCACGAGCGTTCTGCCCAAACCGGGATTGGTTTGGGCAGAACACTCGTGAGAATTGGCCGGAGTTGGGCAGCCCTGCGGACCGCCCTGCTCTCCATGGCCCAGGGCCCTTTCTTGCCCAGGGCATGTTGCAGCCCCCAGGAAATGGCACGGAAAAGATGCGGCCCACCCGGGTGCGCCGGCGCAGTGGAGCGTTCCTGGAGCAGAGTTGAAGGACGGATGGCGGCCTGGGCGTGCGCCTCCGTCTTTCGGGAAGATGGGGCGCCCAAGGATGGGGATGACCTCATTTTGGGCACGCAGGTTTCTCTCACTCCGAGGGTTGTCCGAAGCGCCGGGAGGCGCCGTTGGCGCCTGCGTGGTTGGGAGATGCGTGGCTGCGGGACTCAGGGTTCCCGATATGGAGGCCACGAGGAACAGGACCCCGGAAGCAGAAGGCTGGGGAAGCGAGCGAGCGTTCGAGCCCGGGCTTCGTGATGGGCCCGGACCCATGGTATAGCGCCAGGGACGGGACCCCCGCAGGCCGAGATCCGCAGGCGTTGTCCTCGCCACTAGTCCGTCTCACGGAGTGCCTCTTGGCGGGTGCGGGCGCGGGCACTACAATGCCCAGCCAGGCCCCGGGGGGCGGCCCTGCAGACGTGCGGCGCCCGAAGGTGACTTCGCCGGGCGTTTTCCGGCCAATTCTCACGAGCGTTCTGCCCAAACCGGGATCGGTTTGGGCAGAACGCTCGTGAGAATTGGCCGGCGTTGGGCAGCCCTGCGGACCGCCCTGCTCTCCAGGGCCCAGGGCCCTTTCTCGCCCAGGGCATGTTGCGGCCGCCCGGAAATCGCACGGAAAAGACGCGGCCCACCCGGGGTGCGCCGGCGCAGTGGAGCGTTCCGGGAGCAGAGTTGAAGGACGGATGGCGGCCGGGCGTGCGCCTCCGTCTTTCGGGAAAGATGGGGCGCCCAAGGATGGGGATGACCTCATTTTGGGCACGCAGGTTTCTCTCACTCCGAGGGTTGTCCGAAGCGCCGGGAGGCGCCGTTGGCGCCTGCGTGGTTGGGAGATGCGTGGCTGCGGGACTCAGGGTTCCGATATGGAGGCCACGAGGAACAGGACCCCGGAAGCAGAAGGCTGGGGAAGCGAGCGAGCGTTCGAGCCCGGGCTTCGTGATGGGCCCGGACCCATGGTATAGCGCCAGGGACGAGGACCCCCGCAGGCCGAGTATCCGCAGGCGTTGTCCTCGCCGCAGTCCGTCTCACGGAGTGCCACTTGGCGCGGTGCGGGAGCGGGCACTCACAATGCCCAGCCAGGCCCCGGGGGGGCGTCCCTGCAGACGTGCGGCGCCCGAGGTGACTTCGCCGGGCGTTTTCCGGCCAATTCTCACGAGCGTTCTGCCCAAACCGGGATCGGTTTGGGCAGAACGCTCGTGAGAATTGGCCGGCGTTGGGCAGCCCTGGGGATCGCCCTGCTCTCCAGGGCCCAGGGCCCTTTCTCGCCAGGGCATGTTGCGGCCACCAGGAAATCGCACGGAAAAGAAGCGGCCCATCCGGGGGTGCTGGCACAGTGGAGCGTTCCTGGAGCAGAGTTGAAGGACGGATGGCGGCCAGGGCGTGCGCCTCCGTCTTTCGGAAAGATGGGTTGCCCAAGGATGGGGATGACCTCATTTTGGGCACGCAGGTTTCTCTCACTCCGAGGCTTGTCCGAAGCGCCGGGAGGCGCCGTTGGCGCCTGCGTGGTTGGGAGATGCGTGGCTGCAGGACTCAGGGTTACCCGATATGGAGGACACGAGGAACAGGACCCCGGAAGCAGAAAGCTGGCGAAGCGAGCGAGCGTTCGAGCCCGGGCTTCGTTATGTGCCCGGACCCATGGTATAGCGCCAGGGACGGAGACCCCCGCAGGCCGAGTATCCGCAGGCGTTGTCCTCGCCGCAGTCCGTCTCACGGAGTGCCACTTGGCGGGGTGCGGGAGCGGGAACTTACAATGCCCAGCCAGGCCCCGGGGGGGCGTCCCTGCAGACGTGCGGCGCCCGAGGTGACTTCGCCGGGCGTTTTCCGGCCAATTCTCACGAGCGTTCTGCCCAAACCGGGATCGGTTTGGGCAGAACGCTCGTGAGAATTGGCCGGCGTTGGGCAGCCCTGGGGATCGCCCTGCTCTCCAGGGCCCAGGGCCCTTTATCGCCAGGGCATGTTGCGGCCGCAAGGAAATCGCACTGGAAAAGACCGGCCCACGCGGGGGCGCCGCCGCAGTGTAGCGTTCCGGGAGCAGAGTTGAGGGAACGATGGCTGCCGGGCGTGCGACCTCCGTCTTTCGGGAAGATGGGGCGCCCAAGAATGGGGATGACCATCATTTTGGGCACGCAGGTTTATCTCACTCCGAGGGGTGTCCGAAGAGCCGGGAGGCGCCGTTGGCGCCTGCGTCGTTGGCCGATGCGTGGCTGCGGGACTCAGGGTTCCCGATATGGAGGCCACGAGGAACAGGACCCCGGAAGCAGAAGGCTGGGGAAGCGATGCGAAGCGTTCGAGCCCGGGCTTCTGTGATGGGACCCGGACCCATGGTATAGCTGCCAGGGACGGGATCCCCAGCAGGCCGAAGGATCCGCAAGCATTGTCCTCGCCACTAGTCCGTCTCACGGAGTGCCTCTTGGCGGGGTTCGGGTGCAGGCACTCACAATGCCCGTCCAGGCCCCGGGGTGCGGCCCTGCAGACGTGCGGCGCCCGAGGTGACTTCGCCGGGCGTTTTCCGGCCAATTCTCACGAGCGTTCTGCCCAAACCGGGATCGGTTTGGGCAGAACGCTCGTGAGAATTGGCCGGCGTTGGGCAGCCCTGGGGATCGCCCTGCTCGTCCAGGGCCCAGGGCCCTTTCTCGCCCAGGGCATGTTGCGACCACCCGGAAATCGCACGGAAAAGAAGCGGCCCACACAGGGGCGCCGGCAGAGTTGAGCGTTCTGGGAGCAGAGTTGAAGGACAGATGGTGGCTGGGCGTGCGCCTCCGTCTTCGGGAAGATGGGGCGCCCAAGATGGAGATGACCTCATTTTGGGCACGCAGGTTTCTCTCACTGCGAGGGTTGTCCGAAGCGCCGGGAGGCGCCGTTGGCGCCTGCGTTGGTTTGGGAGATGCGTGGCTGCGGGACTCAGGGTTCCCGATATGGAGGCCTCGAGGAACAGGACCCCGGAAGTAGAAGGCTGGGGAAGCGAGCGAGCGTTCGAGCCTGGGCTTCGTGATGGGCCCGGACCCATGGTATCGAGCCAGGGAGGGGACCCCCGCAGGCCGAGAATCCGCAGAAGTTGTCTTCGCCACTGTCCGTCTCGCATAGTGCCCCTTGGTGGGGTGCGGGCACGGGCACTCAAAATGCCCAGCCAGGCCCGGGGGGGCGGCGAACCAGCAGACGTGCGGCGCCCGAAGTGACATCGCCGGGCGTTTTGCGGCCAATTCTCACGAGCGTTCTGCCCAAACCGGGATCGGTTTGGGCAGAACGCTCGTGAGAATTGGCCGGCGTTGGGCAGCCCTGGGGATCGCCCTGCTCTCCAGGGCCCAGGGCCCTTTCTCGCCCAGGGCATGTTGCGGCCGCCCGGAAATCGCACGGAAAAGACACGGGCCCACCCGGGGGCGCCGGCGCAGTGGAGCGTTCCGGGAGCAGAGTTGATGGACAGATGTCGGCCGGGCGTGCGCCTCCGTCTTTCGGGAAGATGGGGCGCCCAAAGATGGAGATGACCTCATTTTGGGCACTCAGGTTTCTCTCACTGCGAGGGTTGTCCGAAGCGCCGGGAGGCGCCGTTGGCGCCTGCGTTGTTCGGAGATGCGTGGCTGCGGGACTCAGGGTTCCCGATATGGAGGCCTCGAGGAACAGGACCCCGGAAGTAAAAGGCTGGGGAAGCGAGCGAGCTTTCGACCCAGGCTCTGTGATGGGCCCAGACCCATGGTATAGCGCAGGGACGGGACCCCCGCAGGCCAAGAATGCGCAGGATTTGTCCCCGCCACTACTCCGTCTCCCGGAGTGCCTCTTGGCGGGGTGTGGGCGCGGCCACTCACAATGCCCAGCCAGGCCCCGGGGGGCGGCCCTGCAGACGTGCGGCGCCCGAGGTGACTGCGCCGGGCGTTTTCCGGCCAATTCTCACGAGCGTTCTGCCGAAACCGGGATCGTTTTGGGCAGAACGCTCGTGAGAATTGGCCGGCGTTGGGCAGCCCTGCGGACCGCCCTGCTCCCAGGGCCCAGGGCCCTTTCTCGCCCAGGGCATGTTGCGGCCGCCCGGAAATCGCACGGAAAAGACACGGCCCACCCGGGGGCGCCGGCGCAGTGGAGCGTTCCGGGAGCAGAGTTGATGGACAGATGTCGGCCGGGCGTGCGCCTCCGTCTTCGGGAAGATGGGGCGCCCAAAGATGGAGATGACCTCATTTTGGGCACTCAGGTTTCTCTCACTGCGAGGGTTGTCCGAAGCGCCGGGAGGCGCCGTTGGCGCCTGCGTTGTTCGGAGATGCGTGGCTGCGGGACTCAGGGTTCCCGATATGGAGGCCTCGAGGAACAGGACCCCGGAAGTAAAAGGCTGGGGAAGCGATCGAGCTTTCGAACCCAGGCTCCGTGATGGGCCCAGACCCATGGTATAGCGCAGGGACGGGACCCCCGCAGGCCAAGAATGCGCAGGATTTGTCCCCGCCACTCTCCGTCTCCCAGGAGTGCCTCTTGGCGGGGTGTGGGCGCGGCCACTCACAATGCCCAGCCAGGCCCCGGGGGGCGGCCCTGCAGACGTGCAACGTCCAAAGCGAGTTCACTGGGTGTTTTCCGGCCAATTCTCATGAGTGTTCTGCCCATCCCAGGATCAGTTTGGGCAGAATGTTCGTGAGAATTGGATGACATTGGGCAGCCCAGCAGACCGCCCTGCTCCCCGTTTCCCAGGGCCCTTTCTCGCCCGGGACATGGGGCGTCCGCCTGGTAAACACGCTGAGATGATGCGGCCCGCCCGGGGCCCCCGGCGCAGGGGAGCATTCCCAGAGCAGAGTTGAGGGACGGGTGGCAGCCGGGCGTGCGCCTCCGACTTTTCGGGGGGCTGGGGAGCCCAAGGATGGGGCTGACCTCAGTTGGGGCATGCAGGTGTCTCTCGCTCCGAGGCTTGTCCGAAGTGTCAAAAGCACCATTGGCGCCGGGGTGGGAGGGGGAGGCGTGGCCGCGGGACTCAGGTTTCCCCCGATAGAGGCCCCGAGTGACAGGACTCCGAATGCGGAAGGCTGGTGAAGCAGGCCTGGTGTCGGACCCGGCCCCATGGAACTGCATCTGGGAAAGGACCCCCGCAGGCCAGGGAGCAGGAGGTGTCGGCCTCGCCGCAGCCTGCCTCGTCGAGGGCTTCCTGGCGTGGTTAGTGCGCGATCGCTCTGGATGCCAGGCCAGGCCCAGAGGGGCGTCTCTGCAGACGTGCGGCGCCCGAAGCAAGTTCGCAGGGCGTTTTCCGGCCGATTCTCACGAGCGTTCTGCCCAAACCGGGATAGGCAGAACGCTCGTGAGAATTGGCCGCCGTTGGGCAGCCCTGTGGACCGCCCTGCTTTCCGTGGCCCAGGACCCTTTCTCGCCCCGGACATGGGGCAGTTGCCTGGAAAATGCGCTGAAACGACGCGGGCCACCCGGAGGCGCCGGCGCAGTGGAGCATTCCCGGAGCAGAGTTGAAAGACTGGTGGCAGCCGTGCCTGCGCCTCCGACTTCGGGCGGATGGGGCGGCCAAGGATGGGGCTGACCTCAGTGTGGGCACGCAGGTTTATCTCACTCCGAGGGTGGTCCGAAGTGCCAAAAGGCACCGTTGGCGCCAGCGTGGGAGGGAGAGGTGTGGTCTCGGGACTCAGGGTTCCCGATATGGAGGTCACGAGGGACAGGACCCTGGAAACAGAAGGCTGGGCAAGCAGGCGAGGGTTGGGCCCGGGCTCGAGGCAGGCCCGGCCCCATGGGACAGCGCCAGGGAGGGGACCAACATAGGCCGAGGATCAGCAAGCGTCAGCCTCGCCGCAGCCTGCCTCGCAGAGGGCTTCCTGGTGGGGTTCGGGCGCGAGTGCTCGCGATGCCGGGCCAGGCCCGGCGGGGGGGGGGGGGGGGGGGGGGGGGGGGGGGGGCGGGGGGCGGCCGTGCAGACGTGCGGCACCCGAAGCGAGTTCACCGGGCGTTTTCTGGCCAATTCTCACGAGCATTCTGCCCGAACTGGGATCGGTTTGGGCAGAACGCTTGTGAGAATTGGCCGACGTTGGGCAGCCCTGCAGACTGCCCTGCTCCCCGTGGCCCAGGGCCCTTTCTCGCCCGGGGGCACGGGGCGGCCGCCCGGAAAATGCGCCGAGATGATATGGCCCACCCGGGGTCCCCAGCGCAGGGGAGCGTTCCTGGACCAGAGTTAAGGGACGGGTGGTGGCCGGGCGTGCGCCTCCGACTTTTCGGGCGGTTGGGCGCCTAAGATGGGGCTAAACTCAGTGGGGGCACACAGGTTTCTCTCACTCCGAGGCTTGTCCGAAGTGCCGAAAGACACCGTGGGCGCCGTGATGGGAAGGGAAGCATTGCCGCGGGACTCATTGTTCCCCAGAGAGAGGCCCCGAGGGACAAGACCCCGATAGCAGAAGGCTGGTGAAGCAGGCTGGGGTTTGAGCCCGGACCTCAGGGCCGGCCTGGCCGCATGGGACAGCGCCAGGTAGGGGACCCCCGCAGGACGAGGGGCAGGAGGTGTTGGCCTCGCCGCAGCCTGCCTCACGGAGGCAGGCGTTGGGCAGCCCAGGGACCGATCTGCTCCTTGTGGCCAAGGGCCCTTTCTCTCCCGGGGCATGGGGTGGTTGCCCAGAAAACGCATTGAAACGATGCGGCCCACCCAGGGGCCCTGACGCAGGGGAGTGTTTCCAGAGCAGTGTTGAAGGACCGGTGGCGGCCGGGCGTGGGCCTCAGACTTTGGGAGGATGGGGCACCCAAGGATGGGGCTGATTTCAGTGTGGGCATGCAGGTTTATCTCGCTCCGAGGATTGTCCGAAGCGCCAAAAGGCACCTTGGCGCCGGCATGGCAGGGAGATGCATGGCCGCAGGACTCAGGGTTCCCGATTTGGAGGCCAGGAGGGACAGGACCCCGAAAGTGGAAGGCTGGGGAAGCAGGCGAGGGTTCGAGCCCGGGCCTCGGGGTGGGCCCGGCCGCATAAGAGAGTGCCAGGGAGTGGACCCACGCTGGCTGAGGAGCAGGAGGTGTCGGCCTCCCCGCAGCCTGCCTTGTGGAGGGCTTCTTGGCGTGGTTCATGTGCGATCGCTTGCGATGCCGGGCCAGGGCCGGGGGTGCGGCCCTGCTGACCTGCGGTGCCGGAAGTGAGTTCGCCAGGCATTTTCTGGCCAATTCTCACGAGCATTCTGCCCAAACCGGGCAGCTCTCTGCGGACAGCCCTCTTTCCCCAGGTCGAGGGCTCTTTCTTGGAGCCTGTCTCGGCCACCTGGAAAACGTGCCGAGAGGATGCGGCCCACCCATGGGCCGCGGTGTAAGGGAGCATTCCTGCAGTAGAGTTGAGTGAGGGGTTGCAGCTGGGCCTCCGCCTCCGACTTTTCAGGCAGATGAGGCACCCAAGGATGGGGCTGACCTCAGTGGGCGCACTAAGGTTTCTCTCACTCCGAGGCTTGTCTGAAGCACCAAAGGCACCGTTTGCAGCAGCTCAGTAGGGGACATCGTGGCGCTTGACTCTGGGTTCCCCTGTTGGAGGCCGGGAGGGACAGGACCCTGGCATTGGAAGGCTGAAGAAACAGGCGAGGCCTCAAGCTGGGGCCCCCGGGCAGTTCAGGGACCGTCGGACAGCGCCAGAGATGGGACCGCCTGAGGCTGAGTACCAGGAGGCCTCGGCCTTGCCAGCGCCTGACTCCTGGAGGGCTTTATGGTGGGGTTCGGACGTGACCCTTCCCAATGCCCAGCCATGCCCAGGGCCGGCCCTGCAGACGTGCGGCGCCCGAAGCATGTTCGTCCGTCGTTTTCTGGCCAATTCTCACAAGCGTTTTGCTTAAACCGGGATCGGTTTGGGCAGAACGCTAGTGAGAATTGGCCGGCGTTGGGCAACCCTGCAGACCACCCTATTCCCCAAGGCCGAGGACCCTATCTCACTCGGCGACTGTCTAGGCCACTCGGAAAATGCGCCAAGACAAGGCGACCCACTCGGGGGCCACAGGACAGGGGAGCTTTTCCAGACCATAGTTGAGGCAGGTGTTGTGGCCGGGCGTATCCTTTCCGGCAGCTTGGGCGCCCAAGAATGGGGCTGACCTCAGTGGGGGCATGAAGGTTTCTCTTACCCCAAGGCTTGTCCGAAGTGCCAAAAGGCACCATTGGCACCGGGGTGGGAGGGGGAGGCATGGCGCGGGACTCAGGGTTCCCCAGTTGGAGGCCCCGAGGGACAGGACCCTGGACATGGAAGGCTGACAAAACAGGCCAGGGTTTGT
Organism: Mustela erminea; assembly: GCF_009829155.1. Classification (NCBI taxonomy): domain Eukaryota; kingdom Metazoa; phylum Chordata; class Mammalia; order Carnivora; family Mustelidae; genus Mustela; species Mustela erminea. Next base: position 65,676,768 of record NC_045616.1, read on the forward strand.
GCCCAGGCCTTGGGGCGGGCCGGGCCCAATCAGCCAGTGCCAGGGAGGGGACCCCCAGAGGCTGAGGACCAGGAGGTGTCGGCCTCACCCTGCCTGCCTCCCAGAGGGCTTTCTGGTGGGTTTTGGTCATGAGCACTCGAAATGCCCGCCCAGGCCCAGGGGGCGGCTCTGCAGACGTGCAGCACCCAAAGTGAGTTCGCTGGGTGTTTTCCGGCCAATTCTCACGAGCGTTCTGCCCAAACCGGGATTGGGTATCCCTACGGACCTCCCTCTCCCCGGTGGCTGACGCCCTTTCTCGCTTGGTCAGTGTGGCGGCCACCCGGAAAATGTGCCCAGACGACGCGGCCCAGACGACACGGCCCAGCCCGGGGCCCGGCACAGGGGAGCTTATTCAGAGCAGAGTTGAGGGAGGGGTTGTGGCTGGGCGACCATCCCCGATTGTTTAGATGTCGGAGCTTCCAAGGCTGGGTCTGGCCTCAGTGGGGACAGGAAGGTATCTCTCTCTTGGATGCTTGTACACAGCTCTGAAAGGCACTGTTTGCACCGGGGTGGTTGGGGGACTTGTGGCGCTGGACTCAGGGTTCCCCAATTGTAGGCCTCAAGAGTAGGACCCTGGAAACTTCCTGGCTTCACTTCCCCCAAGCCAACCTTGATCGCAACCCCAGAGTTCTCAGATGGACCACACGACGGCTTAAACATGCGCTCTACATTTGGTCCTTCTTCCTTTGCATTATCTTGGAGACAAATCGGGCCCAGAGTACCTCCCATTGCCAGGGCACTTGCTTGTTCTCTTTGCGAAATAGGTTTTTAATTTTGCCTTTCACAATGGTCACCAACTTTTGGAAAACCATGTATTATCAGTTTTGTTGGGGGCTTGCGCCTACATTCTCAAGGGTACGGTTCCCACTTGAGATGTTTGCCTTGACCTGCTAATGAGGGGATGGGGGGTAGCTAACCTTTGCTCACTCCAGCCTCCGGTGCGCTCAGGATCTCGGATTCTGTCTGAGTGCCGTTGCCCTGACAGTTCTTCCTCATGTTTTGTGATTCCGAGACATAGGAGTCTCCTTCGTCAAAGGGGAATTTGCATATCTCTTTCTCATTGTTGTCCTTGTTTGGTGACAGTGTGAAGGAGAGAAGAGGGCAGCATTAATTTTACTCTGTTTGAAAGCAGGAGTCTCCTGGTGGGTGGAAAGGTGGGTGAAATGGACAGTGGAGAGGAAGGAGGGCACGTGTCATAATGGGTGCTGGGGGGTATATGGAAGTGCTGAGCTACTGTATTGTGCACCTGAAACTCATACTGCACTGTATGTTAACTAACTGGAATTTAAATTAAAAAAAAAAAAAAACTAGGAGTCTTCTTGGGTCAGATTTTGAATGTCAAAGATGTTGTCAAGGGAAAGAGGCAGACATTCCTGGCGGAATGAGAGTCCATGGTGGGCCAAGGTCAGAGAGTTGAAGAGTGCTTTGGAATTAACGATCAGACTAGTTTGGCTAAAATATTGACTGGGATCAGGAGACATAGGAGAGAAATTTATCTGGAAGTCAGAGGGATGATACTTTGGAATCCTTCAGTGTCAGATTGAGAGGGCTTTATTCAGTTCTATAGTCAAAGGAGAGCCATTAAAAGTTCTCAAATAGGGAATTAGCAAAGTCACAGCGTATGGGCCAGGTGGGAAGTGAAGGGGGCCTCAGGCAGCAAAGAGATCAGTGAGGAGTTAGTGCTGATTCAGAAGGGGGTGCTGAAGAGTCAAGTTTAAACAGCCCCCACCCCCCACACACACATACACTCTTACAGTTTCATCGATTTATTCACACACTGTGTAGTTCAAAAAACAAGATTTAAGCTGTTATACAAAGTACATACGACTTAACGATATACAGTGAAGTAACAAATACCATGCTTGAGCAGAATCCTGCCTACCTCCTCTACCTGATGCGAGTTCCTGGAAGGCCAGAAGCATGTATTTTGTTCTCTTTCTCCTCCCTTATAGGAGGATGCATAAAAGGGAAGAGAGGAAAGGAGCAGGTCTATGGGAAGTTGCCAGCCATCTCTTGCCTGCACAGCCCTGGGACAGTAAGCGACCCGTTTTGCTACAAGCCGTCGAGTAACTGGTTGACTTTGGAGCTGAGATCTTGGTGGGGTGGAGTTTTCTGGAAGCTTGCATGTTTCTACAGTCCAGGAAAATTAAGGAAAGTACTGACAGAAGCCTGTGTAGCCTCCCGGGCAGTCAGCTCAACCAAGCTATCTGTGTAGAGTCTCTCAATGCTGGCGGGCCATGGCGGCAATCTCCCCATGGCCCTGGGGTTGTCTAGTGCTCCTGATCCGCTTCTGCTGGCTCCGCCTGGAGACTTGATCAGATAGAAAATATAATGGCTTCAGCTAAGAACGTGATCTGCTGATAGGCCAGGCATGGGTCTATCAGACCCTGCATCTCACTGGTCTGGAGACAGAATAATACTATCACCTCGTATTTCTGATATTCCTGCCTAGTGAACTGTGTGGCTCCAACCAGGACTGAAAGATGGAAAAAGGCATCTTGGAAAGAGCCATACAAGTTCACAGATCATTAGCAAGCTTGACTTCCCATTACCAACTCCAGAGTTGTAATATGACTTTTGTTCTCATCCAACCTTTAGCTATTACTCAGATGAAAAATCTACCCTCGGGACGCCTGGGTGGCTCAGTTGGTTAAGCAGCTGCCTTCGGCTCAGGTCATGATCCCGGGGTCCTGGGATCGAGTCCCACGTCGGGCTCCTTGCTCCGCAGGGAGCCTGCTTCTCCCTCTGCCTGCCATTCTGTCTGCCTGCGCTCGCTCTCTCCCCCGTCTCTCTCTGATAAATAAATAAAATCTTTAAAAAAAAAAAAGAAAAATCTACCCTCACTTCTTGATGCATTTTATGATCAGACCCATATCTCTCAACACCCCAAATTTGGAAGCTGACAGAGAAATGTACCCATTTAAAACCCAAAGCATAGGGATACCTGGGTGGCTCAGTGGGCTAAAGCCTCTGCCTTTGGCTCAGGTCATGATTCTAAGGTCCTGGGACCGAGCCCCACATCGGGCTCTCTGCTAGGCAGGGAACCTGCTTCCCTTCCTCTCTCTCTGCCTATTTGTGATCTCTTTCTCAGTCAAATAAGTAAATAAAATCTTTAAAAAACACACAAAGCATAAATGAACTGAATATTGATAAAGCCACAGTAGGAGAGAAGGTGGGAGTCTATGGGGGGTCCTTATCATGTAATTCTTAGAGGTTAATGTAATTCATTGTTGAACTCATGTAATTCAATGACAGCTGGCTGTTAGGTCAGAGTTTCAACTCCCTCCTGTGCCTAAGGAGGCTAACAAGTATTAAACCAAGGTCTTCAGAGTAGCCCATAACTATTTGTAATCTCAGCTTCATTAACAAAAACTCAGCAATTGGAGAAAGGAAAATCTATTCCTGGGAAGGCTGAATTAAAAGTTATGTTAAAGAGAAATACAGTTTTATTGTCTTCAGACAAGCAGTATGTATTAATTCCTTCACTTGTTAACAAATACTACCTGCCAGGTCCTGGTCCTGGTACTTTGGATACAAAAGAGACAAAGACAGAGGTCCTACCCTTGGGTGGCTTACATCCGAGATGGGGAGGCAGAGCACAAACAGGCAAATACATACATATGTAAATTCCAGCAGAGAGGAAAACCACAAAGGAAAAAGTCAAGCTGAGTACAGGTGCAGAACGTGGCACCCTTTTGGAGAGAGTGGTCTCTAAAGGGTTCCCTGAGGAGGCGATGCGTGGACAGACATGCAAGGTGAGACAGCAGGGGACACAAAGAGCTGAAGGCAAGGGACTGGGCAAAGGGAAGAGCAGGTGGAGAGGCTGGGAGATGGGCATGCTTGGGGCATGTCCCGAAGAATCAAGAAGGCTCGTGCAGCTGGAGCAGAGGGAGTGATAGAAGAGTGAGAAGAAAGAAGGCACGAAACTATCATCCCAAGAGAGCGGAAGAGGGGCTCACTGGGAACTCTATAGGACAGTGCCCAGATGGGTGGACCACCCTGAGGCTGGAGGCTGTCAACTTAAAGCAGAGCTGGGCAGTGTGTGTCTCTTCTGAGGCAGTGGGAGTGGATCAGAGCAGGAAAGCAGGGTCCAGACAAGACTAAGTGGTTTTCCATCCCAGTAAGAGGAGCAATGGGGTTGAGAATGTTGCCAGGAGTTCTCTGGGCAACTCTAGGGTGTAGACCACAGCCTCCTATCTGGGAAACGAGGGAATGGGGACCACAGGGAGTAGGGATCAGTAAGTGGTGATGAGATTGATGGGGATGAAGAGTGTTAGAAGTGGGGTACTGGATGGAATGATCTGGAAAGATAGAAAGTGGTAGTTAGAGAGTGGGATGTTTAAAACTGGGATTATGGAGGTTGGGGGGAACTGTCACGACAAAGTCTAGGGTGTGATCATGGCAGCATGTGGCTGACTGATGTGAGGTCAAGGAATGGAGAGGTCAGTGTGGCGGCCAGATTGCTGACATAGCTGCTAAAATCGGCCCAGCTGATGAGCCAGCCCAGGCCCAGGGTAGGCAGCAATGCCGGGGCTAAACCCGCAGAAGAACGAGCAGAGTGATCAGGAGGTTAGTGAACAGTGGCAACAGGGCAGACTGTGTTTTCTGGGAGGTGGGTTCACAAGGGAAGGAGGTCTGACAGTGGGTCCCAGGAGCCCGGTCCTCTGGCAGGATGTGGGGAAGGGCAGCCCTCTCATTCGTCACATCCAAGTGAGCCCTTCCCAAGATGAGATCCGACCGGATCTCTCGTTTCCCAACACGTCCCCCTATAGCAACAGCTTCCCATTCTCCTTCAGGCAGGCATACTTCCTCTTCCTGCCAGTCTTGCCTGAGGCATGCCCATGATCAGCTTCAGGGATGTGCTGAGAAGCTCACCAGAAACCTGAGACCCACGTCTGCTGGGTGGGAATGGCTGTCAGCAGATGCCCTGGGGAAGCTTCCTGAGGAGGGACAGGAGAGGGGCGGGGTGGACAGTGCTGTGCCAGGTGGAATGCTGGCTCCTCCTACAGACCTTGATGGGGAAGTGGCTAAGTCCACATGTGAGCGATCTGGCTTGATCTCGCAGAGGGCAGGCCAACGAAGGCCCACGGAAGGAGTCACTGAGGATGGCAGTGGACTCCCTTATGTGGAAGGGACTTTAAAATGGGTCACTGGAGTCCTCTTGATGTCTGATTCCATAAGGACATTTCCCAGAGTCATAGAACCTGCTCTGGGGTGTTTCTGAGTTGAGGAGGAAATGGGGCTTAGGATGTTTTAAGTCACGCTCAGCAAGCAGTCAGCACACTTGACGATGTCAGGAGAGGCCTGTGTCTCTCCTCTCGGCCCTGGCCTGCAGAAGGAACCAGCTCTTTCATATGAGCAGATGGGTTTCATTTCAGACATTCTCTCTCTACCCCAGCTGGGAGATGTTTACCTCAGCAGGGTCTGCTCTCCTCAGAAGCAACTTAACCTGCTTAGATCTTTCTGGCATTTTCAATCTGGGAGACGCATTCTCTTCCCAGGTGAAAGCCCTTACCCGGGATACCAGCTGGGGACATGAGCAATATTGGTGAGGGTTCCCTTTGGAGTCAATAAGAGGAACACGAACAGGCAGCAGTGTACTGCGTCCTGTCCTGGCTCTGAGCTGGGGCCAGGCACTTTAATCTTTCTGTGCCTCAGTTCCCTCTCCTGTGAATGGGGTGAGAATATTCATTTTCCCTGTCTGCTCTCACTCAGGAGCAACAGAAGAAAAGAACATTTGTTGGTGTGCAAGGGGCGGCAGGCCTCTGCCAAGCTCGGGACACTGGTCAGGAGACTGAAAGTTGGGCCAGACACTTCCTGCTGGGCCCTCAGTAGTGCCCCTGACACTCGGAACCTGTGTGAGGGAAGGAACAGAGGGCCCATGCTGATCATGAGAAGAAAGGAACAGAGGGGCTCTGGAAAAATCCTAATCCCAACTCTGCCTCAGATTTACAGGAAACCGGCAGGAGGGGTCCTGGAGCTCAGGAGTGGAAAGTGTGTTTTCAACCTAAAACACTTTTTTTAAGCTCACGAGTGCCAGAGAAGCCCAGCTGGTAAAACGAATCTCAGGTGGACTTGTTCAGAACACCATCTGACAGCACAGATTCCACCTGACCTACCTTTCTCACTACACACAAGGACCCCGAGGCCCTGAGAAGCTGGTGCTGGCACGGGGCCACACGGCGGGCCCATGATAAAGCCACAGCAAAATAGAAATAGACCCGAGAGTTTCTCGGACGTCGAGGACAGTGGATTTGGGGATGAGCTGGGAGACGTGGACAGGTGGACAGAGGAGGCACACATAAATAAGGTGGTAAGAGGGGGAGACCTCGCCTGGGGAGAGCAAACCTCTGTGAGCTGAGCTGGTCCGTTCCCAAGGGAGAGGGGAAAGTGAAGTCCCGGGAAAGGGGGTACTGGGAACGGGGTGAAGATCTTTGAAAGAGGGTTGGAGGCAGGAAGCATCAAAGTAGACCTGCCTCTGGGGAAAGAGAGCCCCAGTCCCTTCTAAAGGCGCGTTCTTGGAAGTGCAGGGCTCTGCTGAGTGGTCAGGGCCTTGGACTTACTAGAGGATGTGCCTGAGTTTGGTGGTCATCATGAATGATCCTGTAAGGAAGGACTTACTCGTAGTGTAAACATGACAGTGGGAATTCTAGCCTTTGGGAATTCAATAGCAAGATCAAAATAGTAACTGTAAAAGCCATAGTAGAGTTCATACTCATTAAGGCTGAAGATGGACCTCCATTTAAATGAATCTGTAGGGAGCCAGCAGTCATGTTGGCTCTGGTTCTATGGCTAAGGCTACAGGGTGAATAAAGGCCAATGGTTTTGCTAACTACTAATGGAGGAGTAGGTGGGATGGGTGACCCTTCAGGCAGGAAATGAGCTACAGTGTTTTTGTTTTGTAGAGGAAACCAGTTATCACTGACCCTGCTTATAAGGGAATGTCTCTAGACAGAGAGCTGTGTAGCAGGTATAAAGGAATGTGGTAGAGGGACTAGTAGACTTGTTGGCACTAAGTCAACAGGTAATGTATTGGGCATTGGGCTTGTCATTTGTAATTTTGAATGCCTGTGATTTGTTTTGATATAAGTTGAATTCATTGTTGGGTAGAAATTCAGCAGTTAACTAGCTGGTTAAGTATGGGCAATAAAATCCTTGGAGATAAAATAATTAGAATAATAGTATGTAATGATATGTTGAGATCATGAAAGAGGTCAATAAATCCTTGTTCATTTTGTTTCTCAAGCAGTACAATGTTTTAATGTTGTGTTTTTTTTGAGCTCTGAGTTAAAGGATAAAAATGTACTGAAATTTTTAATCAAAGTATAATGAATAGGACTGTAATTACTGAAGCATAGTAATCATGTTGATTCATCTCATGGTGGCATACAATTCAGGAAAAGGTGAAACTGTCTTGAGCTTGGAAGGTTTAATGCTATTTAACTTCTTAATGATTTTATAATATAAACGCAGATAGTTTTTTGAGCTAATAGTTTAGTGAAACTAATTCAAGGAGATTAAGCAGGAAGCCATAATTTGAACCACAAATTTCCAATCCTTGTCCATTGTATATATATGGTCATGTAGACACTAGGGTTGTCTGATTCAGGTCCCCGGGAGTGGCATTAGTCTTTAGCCCTAAGGAGGGAATGGCTCATGACCGTAAGACATCTTCAGATGAAATGAGGATCTGGGTTATTTCTAAAGGTAGGACTGATTGGTGACTCCCTCATGGTGGCTGCAGTTCTCCTGACTTTTACTCCATTGCAAGAATAAACTAGTAATCAACACTTAGATCTTTGTCATCTCTGAATTCATAGCTTCACTCTCATTGGTGACCTATAGTTTTTATAGTTAGGAAAAATTATCAATTTTAGAATTTGTGATGATGATAGAACAATTGAAATTAGAATAATAGCAGAGTGAATAAACTGGGTATCTATTTTACTTACATGAGTTAGTTTTTTAATCTAATTGACATGTTAATAATAATGAAATGATATAAAGGATTAAAGAGCTAATTATGGAAACAATTTTTAGTGTATGGTCATGAAAATGTGGAAGTGCTTCTCAAACAGATGTTGCTTCTTGGAAGTCTACTTGGATTGGATATGCCAGGAAGATGTAAGGGGTTTGAATCTACAATTTCACTTTGACCAAGTGAGGTAGTTTACACTAATATCTCAATTACTGAGAAAGACCTAGTGATGATGAGGTTAGCTTGAAACCAGTGTGAGAAGGTTCAGTTCTTAACTTGAGATTTACAGAAGTAGGTTTTTCAAAGGTACAATATGGTGGAGGGCAACCATGCAATCATTCTAGATTGGTAGTTGTTGATCCATCTTGTTGACATGCAAAAGCTACTCAAATTAGAACAACTTTTCCTGCACTGCTATTAATGAATGAACCTACTGAAGAGACGGTGTTTCATGGTGTGTATGCATCGGGATAGTCAAAGTGAAGTTGTGGAATCCCTGAAAGGCCAAGAAGCTATTGTGAAAAGAGAGTTCTATTAATGCCTACAAATACACAGTAAACTTTTGTTTACAAAATAGTCTCGATTATAGGTGGAGCAAGGCCTGAGGTTTAATGATGGCTATGGAGTTGTACATAGCCTCGTACTTTTCATTCCGTTAATGTAAGGAATGCTATGGGACACACCATATGGTACACAGAAGGGGGTTTAAGAAGGTTAATGATACACATTGTTAAGGATAGGAGTTGAACCTGTGGCTATAAAAGGTTAGGTTTTATGCAGTTACTGGCTCTGCCACCCTTACAAACTCTGTTCTTCAGCAGGGTGGTAGAAATTAATTAGATTAAGATCCTATCCTCTGTTCTAAAGTGCTTTGATAAAGTAGGTCTTATTTCTCCAGTCTTTCCATACTGGGAGAGATAGGAGACAGAAGCTAACCTGGATTACTCGGGCCTGAACTCTGACCATATGGGGCTTCTCCCACTGAACAAATGGTACACGACCATTTGAACAAAAGCCACAATCTCCTTGGGATGTCTGACCCAACACTGAAGTTGGAAACACTCTTGTCAATGTGAACTCTGAAATGGGATGGTGCTGTCAGGCCTAGCGTAAAATGCTCTGTTGATCAAGTTCTGGGATCAGTAGATGATACAAGATTTTGACTAGTTTGTCTCAATTTTAGTCACTTGCTTTATTCACCAAGGTCATGCCAACTTGTGTTTTTAGTTTATTTAAGGTTCTGTTGAAGTTTGGGGTCTGGGGGGCTACTTTGTTATACTTTCTAGTGTTTTCTCATTGTCATTCCCTAGTCTTCACAGGAAGGTCAATTTCTCTGACAAAAAGTAAAAGACAGTGAAACCCTCCTGTGGCCAATCATACAAGTCCCTTTTGAGAGAAGAAATTATTCTGCCTCCTTTGCAGTCAGGATCCCACCACCATTATATCCACCCCAATAGTATCAAAAATACTAAAAAATACCAGAGGTGATGTTTGTGGTAAACGAGTGGGGTTTGTGATTGCTCAGTTCCTATTACCATTCCACATTCCCCTAAGTGCACACCTGTGCCCAGTTAACAATTGATTTAATAAATGATTAACTTTTTCTAAATTGTTAACTGTCAGTGATCAGATAAGTGTATGTGAGGAGAAGTAACCCTTGTTACTCATAAGCAATATCGCTTTGTGGAATTGATCAGTACTAAGGAGCTCATTTTATTATTGGAATTAAGTATATTATTGAGCTTGAATGTTTTAAAATTTTTTTTTCAATGTTCCGATATTCATTGTTTATACACCACACCAGTGCTCCATGCAATAGGTGCCCTCCATAATATGCACCAACAGGCTCACCCAACCCCACCCCTCCCCTCCCAAACCCTCAGTTTGTTTCTCAGAGTCCACAGTCTTTCATGGTTTGTCTCCCCCTCTGATTTCCCCCAATTCCCTTCTCCTCTCCATCTCCCCATGTCCTCCATGTTATTCCTTATGCTTCACAAGTAAGTGAAACCATATGATAATTGACTCTCTGCTTGACTTATTTCACTCAGCATAGTCTCCTCCAGTCCCATCCATGTTGATACAAAAGTTGGGTATTCATCCTTTCTGATGGAGACATAATACTCCATGGTATATATGGACCACCTCTTCTTTATACATTCGTCTACTGAAATGCATCTTGGCTCTTTCCACAGTTTGGCAACTGTGGTCATTGCTGCTATGAACATTGGGGTACAGATGGCCCTTCTTTTCATTACATCTTTATCTTTGGGGTAATACCCAGTAGTGCAATTGCAGGGTCTTGGGTAGCTCTATTTTTAATTTCTTAAGGAATCTCCACACTGTTTTCCAAAGTGGCTGCACCAACTTGCATTCCCACCAACAGTGTGAGTGGGTTCCCCTTTCTCCACATCCTTTCCAATACTTGTTGTTTAATGTCTTGTTAATTTTGGCCATTCTAACTGGTGTAAGGTGGTATCTCAATGTGGTTTTGATTTGAATCTTCCTGATGGCTAATGATGATGAATACATTTTCATCTGTCTGTTAGCCATTTATACGTCTTCTTTGGAGAAGTGTCTGTTCATGTCATCTGCCCATTTTTTGATGTGATTATCTGTTTTTTTGGGTGTTGAGTTTGAGAAGTTTTTTATAGATCTTGGAGATCAGCCCTTTGTCTGTAGTGCCATTTGTGAATATCTCCCCCCATTCGTGAGTTGCCTCTTTGTTTTGTTGACTGTTTTCTTTGCTGTCCAGAAGCTTTAGATCTTGATGAAGTCCCAAAAGTTCATTTTCACTTTTGTTTCCTTTGCCTTTGGAGACGTGTCTTGAAAGAGATTGCTGTGGCCGATGTTGAAGAGTTTACTGCCTATGTTCTCCTCCAGGATTTTGAAAGATTCCTGGTTCACATTGAGGTCTTTTATCCATTTCGAGTTTATCTTTATGTATGCTGTAAGAGAATGGTTAGGTTTCCTTCTTTTATACATAGCTGTCCAATTTTCCCAGCACCATTTATTGAAGAGACTTTTTTTCCACTGTTTATTTTTTCCTGCTTTGTCAAAGATTATTTGGCCATATAGTTGCGGGTCCATGTCTGGGCTCTCTGCTCTGTTTCACTAATCTATGTGTCTGTTTTTATGCCAGTACCATGCTGTCTTGGTGATCACAGCTTTGTAGTAAAGCTTGAAATCAGGCAATGTGATGCCCCCAGCTTAGTTTTTCTTTTTCAACATTTCCTTAGTAGTTCAGGGTCTATTCTGGTTCCATACAAATTTTAGGATTGTTTGTTCCAGCTCTTTGAAAAATGCCAGTGGAATTTTGATGGGGATGGCTCTGAAAGCATAGATTGCTCTAGCCAATATAGACATTTTAACAATGTTTATTCTTCCTATCCATGAGGATGGAATGGTCTTCCATCCTTTTGCATCTTCTTCAATTTCTTTCATGAGTGTTCTGTAGTTCCTCAAGTACAGGTCCTTCACCTCTTTGGTTAGATTTATTCCCAGGTATTTTATGATTCTTGGTGCTATAGTAAATGGAATAGATTCTCTAATTTCCCTTTATATATTTTCATTGTTAGTGTGTAAGAAAGCAACTGATTTCTGTGCATTGATTTTGTATCCTGCCACATTCCTGAATTGCTGTATGAGTTCTAGTAGTTTGGGGTGGAGTCTTTCAGGTTTTCCATATAAAGTATCATGTCATCTGCAAAGAGAGAGAGTTTGACTTCTTCTTTGCCAATTTGAATACATTTTATTTCTTTTTGTTGTCTGATTGTTGTTGCTAGGACTCCTAGTACTATGTTGAACAACAGTGGTGAGAAGAGGCATCCTTGTCATGTTCCTGATCTCAGAGGGAAGGCTGTCAGCTTTTCCCCATTGAGAATGATATTTGCTGTGGGTTTTTCATAGATTTTATGAAGTTGAGGAATGTTCCCTCTATCCCTATACTTTGAAGCGTTCTAATCAGGAACAGATGCTGGATTTTGGCAAATGCTTTTTCTGCATCAATTGAGAAGACCATGTGGTTCTTCACTCTTATTGATTTGTTCTATCATATTGATTGATATGCAAATATTGAACCACCCTTGCATTCTAGGGATAAATCCCACCTGGGCATGGTAGATAACCTTTTTAATGTACTGTTGAATCCTATTAGCTAGGATCTTGTTGAGATTCTTGGTATCTATATTCACCAGGGATACTGGTCTAAAATTCTCCTTTTTGATGGGGTCTTTGCCTGGTTTGGGGATCAGAGTAATGCTGGCTTCATAGAAAGAATCTAGAAGTTTTCCTTCTGTTTCTATTTTTTTTAAGCAGCTTCAGGAGAGTAGGTATTATTTCTTCTTTGAATGTTTGGCAGAATTCTGCAGAGAATCTCTCAGGTCCTGGCATCTTGTTTTTTGGTAGGTTTTTGATCACTGCTTCAATCTCATTACTAAATATTGGTCTATTCAGGTTGTCAGTTTCTTCCTGATTCAATTTTGGAAGTTTATAGGTTTCCATGAGTGCATCCATTTCTTCTAGGTTGCTTAACTTATTGGCATATGACTGTTGATAATAATTTCTGATTATTGTTTCTATTTTTTTGGTGTTAGTCGTGATCTCTCCCCTTTCATTCATAATTTTATTAATTTGGGTCCCCTCTCTTTTCTTTTGGATTAGTTTGGCCAGTGGTTTATCGATCGTATTGATTCTTTCAAAAAAACCAACTTCTGTTTTCTTTGATGTGTTCTATTGTATCTCTAGTTTCTACCTCATTGATCTTTGCTTTAATCTTGATTATTTCCCTTCTTATGCATGGGGTTGGCTTAATTTTTTTGCTGATTTTAAAGTTCTTTGAGGTATAAAGAGGACTGGTGTGTTCTGGATTTTTCAGTTTTTTTGAGTGAGAATTGGATGGCTATGTATTTCCCCCTTAGGACCTCCTTTGCCATATCCCATAGGTTTTGGACCAATGTGTCTTCATTCTCCTTGGTTTCTATGAATTGTTTAAGTTCTTCTTTGATTTTCTGGTTGATTCAAACATTCCTTTTTTTTTAAAAGATTTTATTTATTTATTTGACAGAGAGAGATCACAAGTAGGTGGGGGGTGGGGGCGGAAAGCAGGCTCCCTGATGAGCAGAGAGCCCAATGTGGGGCTTGATCCCAGGACCCTGAAATCATGACTTGAGCTGAAGGCAGAGGCTTAACCCACTGAGCCACCCAGGTGCCCCTGATCCAAACATTCTTAAGCATAATTCTTAAAGCATTCTTTAGCTTCCAAGTGTTTGAGTTCCTTCCAAACTTTTTCATATGTTTGAGTTCCAGTTTCAAAGCATTGTGGTGTGAGAATATGCAGGGAATAATCTCAATCTTTTGGAATCAGTTGAGCCCTGATTTGTGACTCAGTATGTGGTCTATTCTGGAGAAAGTTCCATGTGCACTCGAGAAGAATGAGTATTCTATTGTTTTAGGGTGGAATGTTCTATATATATATGGTCCATCTGGTCCAGTGTGTTATTCAAAGCTCTCGTTTCTTTATTGGTTTTCTCCTTGGATGATCTGTCTGTTACTGAGAGTAGGGTGTTACAATCCCCTACTGTTAATGTATTCATATCAATATGACTATTTTGATTAACAGTTGGCTTATGTAGTTGGCTGCTCCCATATTGGGGGCATAAATATTTATAATTGTTAGATCTTCTTGGTGGATAGACCCTTTAAGAATGATGTAGTGTCCTTCTTTAGCTCTGACTACAGTCTTTAGTTTAAAATCCAATTTATCTGATATAAGAATTGCTACCCCAGTTTTCCTTTGAGGCCTGTTGGTATGAGAGATGCTTCTCCATCTCTTCACTTCCAGTCTGAATGTATCTTTAGGTTCCAAATGGGTCACTTGTACACAGCATATGGACGGGTCCTGTTTTATCCAATTTGCAACCCTGTGCCATTTTATGGGAGCATTTAGGCTATTCACGTTGAGAGTGATTATTGAAAGATAAGTTTTTGGTTTTGGTTTTGGTTTTGGTTTTGGTTTTTTTAAAGATTTTATTTATTTATTTGAGAGAGAGACAGTGAGAGAGAGCATGAGTGAGCAGAAGGTCAGAGAGAGAAGCAGACTCCCCGTGGAGCTGGGAGCCCGATGTGGGACTCGGTCCCGGGACCCCGGGATCATGACCAGAGCTGAAGGCAGTCGTGCAACCAACTGAGCCACCCAGGCATCCCTGAAAGATAAGTTTTTATTGATATCATGTTGCCTGAGAAGTCCTTGTTTCTATAGATTGTCTCTGTAAATTTCTGTTATATGTCATTCTTGGGTTCTTTCTTCTTTTATATAACCCCCCTTAATATTTCTTAATAGTGCCGGCTTGGTGGTCACATACTCTTAAACCTTGCTGGTCTTGGAAACTCTTTATCTCTCCATCCATTTTGAATGTCAGCGTTGCTGGATAAAGAGTTTTTGGCTGCATGTTCTTCTCATTTAGTACCTTAAATATGTCTTGCCAGTGCTTTCTGGCTTGCCAGGTTTCTGTGGACTGGTCTGATGTTATTATGACGGACCTTCCTCTGTACATAACGAATCACTTCCCCCTAGCTGCCCTCAGAAGCTCTTGTCTAAAACTATGATTCATCAGTTTCACCATCAAGTGCCTCGAGGTCTTGGGGGTGTTCTTTCTGCCTCCAAGACACGTATGCCAGTTCTTGCCAGATAGGGAAAATTTTCATCCAGAATTTGTTCAACTATATCTTCTACTATTCTCTCTTTCTTCACCCACTCAGGGATCCCAATAATTCTGACGTTGGAACAGTTCATGGCATCATTTATTTCCCTAATTCTGTTTTCATGGCATCTAAGCTGTTTCTTCCATGCCTCTTCCTGATCCTTTTTCTCTATCAGTTTGTGCTCTAGATCACTAATTCTATCTTCTGCCTTGGTTACCCTAGCTGTTAGAATATTTAGATGAGATTGGATCTCATTGACAGCATTTTTAACTTCTGCCCAGGGGGCTCTCACCTCTGCCCTTAGAGATTCTTTGTTGTCGCTAATTGTTTTCTCCAACCTAGCCATAGGATAACTGTTAGCCTGAATTCCCTTTATGACATACTGTTTATGTCCATATCCAATAGTTCTGATAGAGAGGGCTCAGTCTCTGAATTTTTCCTGTTGGGTGTTCCTCCTCCTAGTCATTTTGATGAGAGGTGGCTGAGGGTACGTATAGCTGAAAATATCAACCACGATCCAGGCAAGGTGCACCCTGGAACACTGGCAGACATAGCCATGGAAAGTTGTCCTCATCATCCTGGCTTGATGCACAACCCACATACCGCAGTCTCAGAAGGAAGCTGCAGTCAAGGACTCACAAAGCAAGAAAACTTGAATGCTTTCTTAATTGCAGTTTGCTTTTAGTCCAACTGTGATAATACTTATTTGCCAAAGAAGCTTGTATTTTGTATCTTCCACCTCTTAAGATTAACACTTTATTTATGTTAGAATTATTATTTTTTAGGTAAATTTATAAAGTTGAACTAGAATTATCTTCTGGCTACCAGTTGCTACCAGGCTCATGAGGCCTTTTTTTTTTTTTTTTTTTTTTTTTTTTTGACAGACAGAAATCACAAGTAGGCAGAGAAGCAGGCAGAGAAAGAGAGAGAGAGAGGAGGAAGCAGGCTCTTTGCCCGAGCAGAAAGCCCGACACAGGGCTCGATCCCAGGACCCTGGGATCGTGACCTGAGCCGAAGGCAGAGGCTTAACCCACTGAGCCACCCAGATGCCCCCTCATGAGGCTTTTTACTTCTACCTACAAATCTCATTATTTTGCTACATCGGTGAGTTTGTTTTTAGAAATTTTTCATAGAAATTCCTCTGGTTTCAAGGTATTTAATTTGAAATTCCCTGGTAGTAGTGATAGACCATACTTTCTCTATAGCACCAATTAAAATTTCTTTCTCATATACTTTTATTTGTAAACATTTAATTTATATATATGTTCTTTGGTATACCTATATTTTCCCTGTTTTAAGTTTAATGTTTACATCTGTAAAAATTTTATTATTGAAGTGTAGTTGATACTCTACTAGTTTCAGCTGTATAACATAGTGATTGGACAATTTTATACATTACTCAATGCTCCCTGCCCTATGTGCCCTCATTATAAAGCATTATTACAAATCTGACTACATTTCCTATGCTGTACTTTTTGTGGCTTACTTATTTTATAAGTGGAAGTTACTACCTCTCAATGCCCTTTATCTATTTCAACCATCCTTCTACCCATGTCCCCTCTGGTAATCACCAGTTTGGTCTCTGTAGTTGGGAATCTGTCTCTGGTTCTTAGTTCGTTGTTTTTGTTTTTTAGAATCCAAATGCAAGTGGAATCAAACACTATTTGTCTTCCTCTCCGACTTACTTCACCTAGCATAATAACTTCGCATAAAACCCTCTGGGTCCATCCATGTTGTTTGAAATAACACGATCTAATTATTTTAATAACTGAGTAATAATCCATTGTATGTATACACACCACATCTTTTTTTAAATTTTTTTATTTTTTATAAACATATATTTTTATCCCCAGGGGTACAGGTCTGTGAATCGCCAGGTTTACACACTTCACAGCACTCACCAAAGCACATACCCTCCCCAATGTCCATAACCCCACTCCCCTTCTCCCAACCCTCCTCCCCCCAGCAATCCTCAGTTTGTTTTGTGAGATTAAGAGTCACTTATGGTTTGTCTCCCTCCCAATCCCATCTTGTTTCATTGATTCTTCTCCTACCCACTTAAGCCCCCATGTTGCATCACCACTTCCTCATATCAGGGAGATCATGTGATAGTTGTCTTTCTCTGCTTGACTTATTTCACTAAGCATGATACGCTCTAGTTCCATTCATGTTGTCGCAAATGGCAAGATTTCATTTCTTTTGATGGCTGCATAGTATTCATTGTGTATATATACCACATCTTCTTGATCCATTCATCTGTTGATGGACATCTAGGTTCTTTCCATAGTTTGGCTATTGTGGACATTGCTGCTATAAACATTCGGGTGCACGTGCCCCTTTGGATCACTACGTTTGTATCTTTAGGGTAAATACCCAGTAGTGCGATTGCTGGGTCATAGGGCAGTTCTATTTTCAACATTTTGAGGAACCTCCATGCTGTTTTCCACAGTGGTTACACCAGCTTGCATTCCCACCAACAGTGTAGGAGGGTTCCCCTTTCTCCGCATCCTCACCAGCATCTGTCATTTCCTGACTTGTTGATTTTAGCCATTCTGACTGGTGTGAGGTGATATCTCATTGTGGTTTTGATTTGTATTTCCCTGATGCCGAGTGATATGGAGCACTTTTTCATGTGTCTGTTGGCCATCTGGATGTCTTCTTTGTAGAAATGTCTGTTCATGTCCTCTGCCCATTTCTTGATTGGATTATTTGTTCTTTGAGTGTTGAGTTTGCTAATTTCTTTATAGATTTTGGACACTAGTCCTTTATCTGATATGTCGTTTGCAAATATCTTCTCCCATTCTGTCAGTTGTCTTTTGATTTTATTAACTGTTTCCTTTGCTGTGCAAAAGCTTTTGATCTTGATGAAATCCCAATAATTCATTTTTGCCCTTGCTTCCCTTGCCTTTGGCGATGTTCCTAGGAAGATGTTGCTGCGGCTGAGGTCGAAGAGGTTGCTGCCTGTGTTCTCCTCAAGGATTTTGATGGATTCCTTTCACACATTGAGGTCCTTCATCCATTTTGAGTCTATTTTTGTGTGTGGTGTAAGGAAATGGTCCAATTTCATTTTTCTGCATGTGGCTGTCCAATTGTCCCAGCACCATTTATTGAAGAGGCTGTCTTTTTTCCATTGGACATTCTTTCCTGCTTTGTCGAAGATTAGTTGACCATAGAGTTGAGGGTCTATTTCTGGGCTCTCTATTCTGTTCCATTGATCTATGTGTCTGTTTTTGTGCCAGTGCCATGCTGTCTTGATGATAACAGCTTTGTAATAGAGCTGGAATTGTGATGCCACCAACTTTGGCTTTCTTTTTCAATATCCCTTTGGGTATTCAAGGTCTTTTCTGGTTCCATATAAATTTTAGAATTATTTGT
Source organism: Mustela erminea (assembly GCF_009829155.1). Taxonomy (NCBI): domain Eukaryota; kingdom Metazoa; phylum Chordata; class Mammalia; order Carnivora; family Mustelidae; genus Mustela; species Mustela erminea. The sequence continues at coordinate 65,694,859 of NC_045616.1, forward strand.
TCCATTTCTTTGAAAAAGATGGATGGTACTTTGATAGAAATTGCATTAAATGTGTAGATTGCTTTAGGTAGCATAGACATTTTCACAATATTTATTCTTCTAATCCAGGAGCATGGAACATTTTCCCATTTTTTTGTGTCTTCCTCAATTTCTTTCATGAGTACTTTTTAGTTTTCTGAGTATAGATTATGTGCCTCTTTGGTTAGGTTTATTCCAAGGTATCTTGGGTGTAATTGTTAATGGGATTGACTCCTTAATTTCTCTTTCTTCTGTCTTGTTGATGTAGAGAAATGCAACTGATTTCTGTGCATTGATTTTATATCCTGACACTTTACTGAATTCCTGTACAAGTTCTAGCAGTTTTGGAGTGGAGTCTTTTGGGTTTTCCACATATAGTATCACATCATCTGCGAAGAGTGATAATTTGACTTCTTTTTTGCCGATTTGGATGCCTTTAATTTCCTTTTGTTGTCTGATTGCTGGGGCTAGGACTTCTAGTACTATGTTGAATAGCAGTGGTGATAATGGACATCCCTGCCGTGTTCCTGACCTTAGTGGAAAAGCTTTCAGTTTTTCTCCATTGAGAATGATATTTGCGGTGGGTTTTTCATAGATGGCTTTGATGATATTGAGGTATGTGCCCTCTATCCCTACACTCTGAAGAGTTTTGATCAGGAAGGGATGATGTACTTTGTCAAATGCTTTTTCAGCATCTATTGAGAGTATCATATGGTTCTTGTTCTTTCTTTTATTGATGTGTTGTATTAAATTGACTGATTTGCGGATGTTGAACCAACCTTGCAGCCCTGGAATAAATACCACTTGGTCGTGGTGAATAATCCTTTTAATGTACTGTTGAATCCTATTGGCTAGTATTTTGGTGAGAATTTTTGCATCTGTGTTCATCAAGGATATTGGTCTATAGCTCTCTTTTTTGATGGGATCCTTGTCTGGTTTGGGGATCAAGGTGATGTTGGCCTCATAAAACGAGTTTGGAAGTTTTCCTTCCATTTCTATTTTTTGGAACAGTTTCAGGACAATAGGAATTAGTTCTTCTTTAAATGTTTGGTAGAATTCCCCCGGGAAGCCGTCTGGCCCTGGGATTTTGTTTGGAGATTTTTAATGACTGTTTCAATCTCCTTACTGGTTATGGGTCTGTTCAGGCTTTCTATTTCTTCCTGGTTCAGCTGTGGTAGTTTATATGTTTCTAGGAATGCATCCATTTCTTCCAGATTGTCAAGTTGGCGTAGAGTTGCTCATAGTATGTTCTTATAATAGTTTGTTTTTCTTTGGTGTTAGTTGTGATCTCTCCTCTTTCATTCATGATTTTATTTATTTGGGTCCTTTCTCTTTTCTTTTTGATAAGTCTGGCCAGGGGTTTATCAATTTTATTAATTCTTTCAAAGAACCAGCTCCTAGTTTCGTTGATTTGTTCTATTGGTGTTTTGGTTTCTATTTCATTGATTTCTGCTCTGATCTTTATGATTTCTCTTCTCCTGCTGGGCTTAGGGTTTCTTTATTGTTCTTTCTCCAGCTCCTTTAGGTGTAGGGTTAGCTTGTGTACCTGAGACCTTTCTTGTTTCTTGAGAAAGGCTTGTACCGCTATGTATTTTCCTCTCAGGACTGCCTTTGTTGTGTCCCATAGATTTTGAACCGTTGTATTTTCATTATCATTTGTTTCCATGATTTTTTTCAATTCTTCTTTAATTTCCCGGTTGACCCATTCATTCTTTAGAAGGATGCTGTTTAGTCTCCATGTATTTGGGTTCTTTCCAAACTTCCTCTTGTGGTTGAGTTCTAGCTTCAGAGCATTGTGGTCTGAAAATATGCAGGGAATGATCCCAATCTTTTGATACCGGTTGAGTCCTGATTTAGGACCGAGGATGTGATCTCTTCTGGAGAATGTTCCATGTGCACTAGAGAAGAATGTGTATTCTGTTACTTTGGGATGAAATGTTCTGAATATATCTGTGATGTCCATCTGGTCCAGTGTGTCGTTTAAGGCCTTTATTTCCTGTTGATCTTTTGCTTGGATGATCTGTCCATTTCAGTGAGGGGAATGTTAAAGTCCCCTACTATTATTGTATTATGGTTGATGTGTTTCTTTGATTTTGTTATTAATTGGTTTATATAGTTGGCTGCTCCCACGTTGGGGGCATAGATATTTAAAATTGTTAGATCTTCTTGTTGGACAGACCCTTTGAGTATGATATAGTGTCCTTCCTCATCTCTTATTATAGTCTTTGGCTTAAAATCTAATTGATCTGATATAAGGATTGCCACTCCTGCTTTCTTCTGATGTCCATTAGCATGGTAAGTTCTTTTCCACCCCCTCACTTTAAATCTGGAGGTGTCTTCGGGCTTAAAATGAGTTTCTTGGAGGCAACATATAAATGGGTTTTGTTATTTTATCCATTATGATACCCTGTGTCTTTTGATTGGGGCATTTAGCCCATTAACATTCAGGGTAACTATTGAGAGATATGAATTTAGTGCCATTGTATTGCCTGTAAGGTGACTGTTACTGTATATTGTCTCTGTTCCTTTCTGATCTACCACTTGTAGGCTCTCTCTTTGCTTAGAGGACCCCTTTCAATATTTCCTGTAGAGCTGGTTTGGTGTTTGCAAATTCTTTCAGTTTTTGTTTGTCCTGGAAGCTTTTAATCTCTCCTTCTATTTTCAATGATAGCCTAGCTGGATATAGTATTCTTGGCTGCATGTTTTTCTCGTTTAGTGCTCTGAAAATATCATGCCAGCTCTTTCTGGCCTGCCAGGTCTCTGTGGATAAGTCAGCTGCCAATCTAATATTTTTACCATTGTATGTTACAGACTTCTTTTCCCGGGCTGCTTTCACGATTTTCTCTTTGTCACTGAGACTTGTAAATTTTACTATTAGGTGACGGGGTGTGGGCCTATTATTGATTTTGAGAGGCGTTCTCTGAACCTCCTGAATTTTGATGCTCATTCCCTTTGCCATTTTGGGGAAATTCTCTCCCGTAATTCTCTCCAGTATACCTTCTGCTCCCCTTTCTCTTTCTTCTTCTTCTGGAATCCCAATTATTCTAATGTTGTTTCATCTTATGGTGTCACTTATCTCTCGAATTCTCCCCTCGTGGTCTAGTAGCTGTTTGTCCCTCTTTTGCTCAGCTTCTTTATTCTCTGTCATTTGGTCTTCTATATCGCTAATTCTTTCTTCTGCCTCATTTATCCTAGCAGTGAGAGCCTCCATTTTTTATTGCACCTCATTAATAGCTTTTTTTTATTTCAACTTGGTTAGATTTTAGTTCTTTTATTTCTCCAGAAAGGGCTTTTATATCTCCCGAGAGGGTTTCTCTAATATCTTCCATGCCTTTTTCGAGCCCGGCTAGAACCTTGAGAATTGTCATTCTGAACTCTAGATCTGACACATTACCAATGTCTGTATTGATTAGGTCCCTAGCCTTCGGTGCTGCCTCTTGTTCTTTTTTTTGTGGTGAATTTTTCCGCCTTGTCATTTTGTCCAGATAAGAGTATATGAAGGAGCAAGTAAAATACTAAAAGGGTGGCAACAACCCCAGGAAAATATGCTTTAACCAAATCAGAAGAGATCTCAAATCGTGAGGGGGGAGAAAGGGGATAAAAAGAGGTTCAAAAAGAAAGAAAGAAAAAAAAAGAATTAAAAAAGAAAACGAATAAAGAAAAGTAAAACAAGAAAAAATATATATATTAGATAAACTAGTTAAAAAACTTTAAAAAGGAAAAGGGTAAAAGTTAAAAAAAATTTTAGCAAAAGAAGAGAAAAAAATGAAAAAGAAAAAAATTACTTTAACTGCAAAACTAAAAAATCACAGGGAGAAAGCCATGAGTTCCGTGCTTTGCTTTCTCCTCCTATGGAATTCTGCTGCTCTCCTTGGTATTGAAACTGCACTCCTTGGTAGGTGAACTTGGTCTTGGCTGGATTTCTTGTTGATCTTCTGGGGGAGGGGCCTGGTGTAGTGATTCTCTAGTGTCTTTGCCTCAGGAGGAATTGCACCGCCCTTACCAGGGGTTGGGCTGAGTAATCCGCTAGGGTTTGCTTTCAGGAGCTTTTGTTCCCTGAGCGCTTTCCGTAGAGTTCCAGAGGACGGGAATACAAATGGCAGCCTCCTGGTCTCCAGCCCGGAGGAGCCGAGAGCCCGGGGCCCCACTCCTCAGTGTGCCCTCAGAGAACAGCGCCCAATTACTCCCGTCTGCCTGACCTCTGGCTGTGCTCCGAGCTTACCGAGCCTGCGACTGGTTCAAGGTAACCCCGAGCTATGATCTTACTGTCGGCTCTGTCTCTGTAGCCGGCTTTCCCATTCCAATACCCGCAAGCTCTGTGACACTCAGACACCCCCGATCCTTCTGTGACTCTGCGGGACCTGAGGCCACGCTGACCCCGCGTGGGCTTCACCCCGGTTTAGCCTCTGGAGCGATGTCTCTCAGAGGAACAGACTTTTAAAAGTCCTGATTTTGTGCTCCGTTGCTCCGCCACTTGCCAGGAGCTGGCCCCTCCCCCCGGGGTCTATCTTCTCTCGCTTTGGATTCACATCTCCGCCAGTCCTACCTTTCAGAAAGTGGTTGTTTTTCTGTTTCTAGAATTGCTGTTCTTCTTCTCTTCAATCTGCCGATGGATTTGCAGGTGTTTTCAATCTTTAGATAAGCTATCTAGCTGATCTCCTGCTAGCTGAAGTAGTCTCAGCCTGCTACTTCTCTGCCATCTTGACTCCTCCCTCACACCACATCTTTTTGATCCACTCATCTATCTGTGGACCCTTGAGCTGTTTCCATATCTTGGCTACTGTAAATAATGCCACAAACAGAGGGTTTCCTGTATCTTTTGAAATTAATGTTTCATTTTCCTCAGCTAAATATCCAGAAGTGGAATTACTGGGCTGAATGGTACATCTATTTTTAGGATTTTTTTGAGGAATCTCCATACTGCTATCCACACTGGCTATACCAGTTTGCATTTCCCCCAACAGTGCATGGGGGTTCCCTTTTCTCTACATTCTTGCCAACATTTGGTCATGTGTTTTGATTCTAGCCATTCTGACAGGTGAGAGGTTGTGGTTTTGACTTGAGTTTCCTTGTGTTTCCAAAACCTTGTGGTTTTGACTTGAGTTTCCCAGACAGTGAGTGATGTTGAGCACCTTTTCATGTGTCTGTTGGCCACTTCTAGGTCTTGTTTGGAAAAATGTCTATTCAGGTTCTCTGTCCACTTTTCAATCAGAGTATTTGGTGTTGAATAAGTTCTTTATATATTTTGGGTGTTAAGTCCTAACTGGATCTATCATTTGTAAATATTTTCTCTCAGTGACCTTTTTGTTTTTTTGGTGGTTTTCTTTGCTGGACAAAAACATTTTGTTTTGATAAACAATTAATTAACAATTAAAATAAACCTACTGTTTATTTTTTTACTTTTGTTTCTCTCACCTGGAGAAATCTATCCAAAAATGGCTAAGTTTGATGTCCAAAAGATTATTGCCTATGCTTTAAGGAGTTTTATGAATTCAGATCTTTAATCTATTTTGAGTTCTTCCTGTACAGTATAAGAAAGTGGTTTCATTCTTTTGCATGTAGCTGTCCAGTTTTCCCAACACCATTTATTAAAGATGCTGTCTTTACCCCACTGTGTTTTACCTCCTTTGTTGTAGAAGAATTGATCACATAACCATGGATTTTTGGGTTCTTCATTTCCATTTCATCAATCTTTTTGTTGTTGTGCCAATGCCACACCGTTTTGATTACTACAGCTTTGCAGTGTACTTGCAAACTGGGATGTTGATGCCTCCAGCTTTGTTCTCCTTTCTCAAGATTGCTTGAGCTATTGATGGTCTTTTTTAGTTCCCTAAGAGTTTGAGATTTTAATGGGGCACCTGGCTGGCTCAGTCAGTGGAGCATGTGACTCTTGATCTCAGGGCTGTGAGTTTGAGCCCCACATTGGGTGTAGAGATTACTTTAAAAAATCTTAAAACAAAAACAAAAACGAGTTTTTTGTTTTTGTTCTAGTATGTGGAAAAATACTAGTGGTTATTTTGATAGTGATTGCATTGACTCTGTAGATTGCTTTGGGTTGAAAGGACATTTTAAACAATATTTGTCCAATTCATGAGCATAGTGTATCTTTCCATTTGTGCTTTTATTGGTTTTATCAGTGTCTTAAAATTTTTAGAGTATAGGTCTTTTACCTCAGTGGTTACATTTATTCCTAGGTTTTATACCATTTGATGTAATTGTAAACAGGGATTTAGTATTCTTAATTTCTCTTTCTACTACTTTGCTATTAGTGTATAGAAATGCAACTGGTTTTTGTATCCCACAAACTTCTTGAATTTTTTAGTTCTGGCAGTTTTTTGGTAGAGTATTTAGGGCTTTCTATATTCAGATCCTTCATATGCAACTGCTAAGTTTTACTTCTTCCTTACCAACTTGGATGCCTTTCACGTAGGACTTGAAGCACTCTGCTCAGAGTGGGTATCCTTATCTTGTCCAAAATCTTTGAGGAAAACTTTCAGCATTTCACCCACTGAACAATGGGTTTGCTATATATGGCCTTTATTATATTGAAGTATATTTCCTCTCTGCCCACTTAGTTGAGAGTTTTTAATCATGAATGGATATTGAATTTTGTCAGATGCTTTCTCTGCATCTTTTGAACTGTAATTACAAGATCATTAATTTTCTTTCTTAATACAGTGTACCATATTGACTTTGTGTATGTTAAACCATCCTTGCATCCCCAGAATAAATCCTGCTTGTCGTGAATGATTGTTTTAGTGGATTGTTGAATGTGGTTTGTTAATACTTGAGGATTTTGGCATCTACGTTCACCACAGATATTGGTGTGCTCTGGTTCCAAATTACTCTATACAAAGGTTATACTGATAGATTCTTCCTAAAGATAAAAACAGAAGATTTTCAAGTTTGCCCTTCCCATTGCTGAGTTTGAAGTTGACTGGGATAATGCAAAGATTCAATTGGCAGTAAGCTATAAGGAAATACTCCTGTATTTGTCAGGAATCCTGTGACTGACCTATTGGTCCAGCCTCTTCTCCTTTGCCCATTTTCATTATAAAGGCTACTTGCATACTCTGCCTCTCTTAAACAATACTAGACAACAGGATATAAACACATACATGGTGGAAGCTTCTGGAAGAGCTTTTACTCTACTGAAAGAACAGGTACACCAGGCACTATCCTCTTCCCCCAGCTTCCAATGTAAATATATACTCTGGATCTATGGCAGCCACACTGCAACCATAACGAAAAGGCCAAGAAATCACTTGTTCTGACTAATACCAGCAACCGATGAAAAGTATGGTTTTAAAACTGCATCAAGATTGTTTTTTAAGCAGCTGGTCAGGAGGAAAATCTTTGCTAAAGCTTAACATCAATTTAAATATACTTAGAAACTACATTAAAAAATATATTTAAATATATTTAAAACTCTTTTATTAAACAATTTCTTTATTTTGGGGTTATACTGCAAATAAAGTTTTCTGATATAGCTAATTAAAATTAACAGAGCAATATGTATGCCCGTCTAAATGGTGATACTAAGTTCAAAACCAATTGCTCCAAACCAATTGCCTAGCTTGCCTAGTCCTATGAGTAGGGGTACAAAGACACATAAACCAACAGATAAATTATATATTACATGTTTATTAAGAGTACCACTTTTATGTAAAATTTACATTTTATGAAAAAAATCAAAAATATTTACAAAATTGTGTAAGATAGATTTGCATTGTTCTAATTACAACTCAGAGTAGTAAATAACATTTCTTAAAAACTCACATTTGTTAGAGTTCTGTGTTTACAAATTCTTGGTTAAAGAGGCAGCTACAAAGTTTATCACTATACATAAGCAAGAACCAGCTTGCTAAATACATTTCCCATTGAAAATCTACTGGTCTTTTTTACACCATTAGTGGATTTAAATGAAAAACAAAAATCAATATAAACTCATATGGCTTCAAAATTGTAACCTGTGCCTAATACAAATGTAGGTATCAACACTTAGTATGAAGGCTGTGGTAATTAAGAAAGTGCAGAAGTTTAACCATTTCACTAATTTGTACATTGTCAGGTAATACTTGATTTAGAAACAAACATGGTGACTGTAATGGTGTCTGAAGTCCAATAATAAAGTATTAACTGCTCATTAGAAGAGCCCGATTACAAAGCAGTTACATTTAAGATTTCAGTAAGGGGCTATAATTGGCATTTAAAAGAACACAATATAAGAGTTAGCAATTCTCATTTCACTCACTGTGTAGTAAAGATGAACATTTCAGCAAATTGTCTTAATGTGCTGCTTTAGTGAAATCTAAATTTAGAATTGGGCTAACACTGAATATATTTAAAAAGCACATATTGTGTTACATGTATTGCTAGTAAGTAGATTTTCTGCTGTTATTTAGTAGAGCAAGACATTACATAAGTGTCTTAGTAGGGGTTTTATGTTCTGTAAAGCTTAACAAAATAATTAGTGGTTTTATATAAATTATGATATAACAATTTATCACTTCTACATAAAATGCAGGACACTGGCATTTATCCTTATAAATAAAACTTTCATTTGTAAATCATGAAACTGTCCAAAATATTTTAAGTCCTTCAATTAATCAGGATTTGCTATAAAGTTAGGTTTTTTACTATTTAATATTAGTAGTTCAAGAAATGCTTAACCCAATCCATCACTTCAAATAATCTCCACATTTCTAGCAGGTGGCAGTTATATAATAAAAACATATAAATGGGTAATTTTCCCAACTGTTGAAATGAAAACATCGGCAGTACTTCTCCAATGCCAAAACTAATGTTTCTTAAATGTGTTCCTCACAAATTAAAAAATTCATGCTCACAACACGTTCAGTAACGTATGTAATTTTCCAATGATAAAAAGAATGAAGGGAAGTGCCAAGCTGAGAAATAAAACAGCAGTTACCAATTAACCATTAATCAGTTTTTCAATATTTCCTTTATGATTTACATACTCAGGTGGAATAACTGAAGGTAACGTTTTCCCCCTGCAAACATATGCAGGTATATGTTTGGGTATATTTCTCTTTCGAGTGGCTATAGTGTATCACTGAAAAAGTGAGCCACAGTGTTAAAGTACAAATTATCCTTTAGTTACTCTGAATTTCCTTCCCAACTAAGGCCAAAGGTATTTACACAAACGGCAATTATGTTGTAAAAATGCTTGACCACCCTAAGACAGAAGAGAGAAGATCCAGACTGCCAGGGGAAAAAAAGTGAGGCACATTAATGAACACAAACTGGATAGGCACATTTCTGGCTTTTGTTATTGTTTTAAAAGGCACACATTATGTAATCCATATAAAAATAAATTAAATCTACAGCATTAATTCTTAAAAACAATCACAAATTCTATAAAGTTAACTAACTGCAGAAGTAAATTTCTCTGCTGTCTTTTGCAAGCTTATTTAAAAAACATTGCACTTGAGAATTAAAAATATACAAAACACCATTTACACTTTATTAATGTTTATATGAGAATCAAATTATACATTTTTTGCATACGCCTTAGACTCTGGTCTGATTACTTTATGGCACATAACTCAATTTCAGCATTCTAAATTAACATTATCCAAAACTTACAAGTCACATTCTGTGTTTCTCCATTCAATATCAAACTCAGGAAATTTCAAAACTATCTTTGACTCTAAAAATTTATGGAAAGCTGAATTATTTTGTGCTTGCTCTCCTGAAATTTTAGGCCTGATAATACACTACCACTGAACATAGACACTGAAGATAATGTAAAATTTCAGCCTAGGAAAACTTCATTTTACTGAGAATCTCAACAAATGTGCTTCTGGAAAATGGCAGTTGATCATTAAGAGTGTTGAAAATCATTTCAGTGCTGAAAATCATTTCAGTGCTATTGCTTTTGATGACCCACTTCAAAAGTGCAACTTAATGTTTGTAATCAGTTCTCAAATATGTGTATGGTCAAAGACCTAATTCAAGCTAACATAGTGTTGGAAAGAATAGACAACACAGGATGGCAAGCCTGTACTTCTTTCGAGCCAACCAGTGTCCCAGGTCCATCAACAATCTGCCAGGTATCGTCCTGAAAAACACAGAGCAGACCCCTGAAATTACACCTTCACGTGAACTCAAAGGAGGACATTTTCACTGTGGGTACAGATACATAAACTCAGTTCCCACCTGCTGTTGACAATACATTAGAAACAGATCACAGGTGTCCGTCCGGCTGTCCGGACCATGATTACTCTCTTCCAGGTGTGTCTCTACCTAGCACTTTGTACAAAGGTCAAAGAACAAAGTTTTCATGACTTCAGATTATAAACTGCTTAACAGTTATTAAACAGTTGCTTAGAAAAGTACTGTTCGAATATAAATGTTTCCCGGGTACATTAAAAACTTAAAATCTCCCAACTTACCAGTGGCAAACCGCTTCTTTACTAAGGAAAGCCTATAGCCAGTGCCTACAAGCTCAATATCTACTCCTGAGAGGGTATTTCCCTCGCTGAGGAATTGCACTGCAAGTGTGGTGGGTTTACTAGGTCCTTCTGAAAGATCAAATTTTGCTCTGAGGGACCCAGAACCTATAAGGCAAAGAATAAAATAACTTAAATAGGGCAACATAAAATTGACAGAAGAAAACAAATGAAGATGATGAACTATGTCCTATGCCAAATTCATAAGTCCTATGCCAAATTCATAAAATGTATACAGTAAACGAACCATTGTCCTGTTTCCAAAGCAGACTTTATTCAATGAGTCTGAATTAATTTAATCCCTACTTCTCTCTAACTTAATAGTAAGCACATGTGCTACAGACACATGCTGAAGTCACTAAAAAGAGAAAAAGGAAGTCCATGAGGGCAGTTCAGAGGGAACCCTAGAAGGAGTATGAGAAGGAATAAAGTCAAAAGGAAATGACAGCCAACTACCATTATATGGGCGTGGGAGAGGTAAAGAAGGAAGGACAGGTAAGTTTGGGAAAGCTGTACCAATGCCATTATTTTCTACTCTGCTTCTTAAAATTTAACTGGTCTACCATGCCAAATACAGCTGACCTTTAAACATTGGTTTGAACTATGTGGGTCCACTAAAAGATGGACTTTTCCCCCATCGGTACAGTACTGTAAATGGATTTTCTCTTCCAATTTTCTTAATATTCTCTGTGATTTAGCTTACTTTGTTTTGACAAAACGGCATATAATACACAGAACAGTATGTATTCAACTGTTATCAGTAGAGCTTCTGGTCAACAGTAGACTATTACTAATAGTTTCGGGGGGAGTCAAAGTTATACGTGGATTTTTAACTATACAGTGCTGCCAGGACGGGTGGGGAGCAGGGGGTTAGGCACTCCTCACCCCTACATTGGTCAACGGTCAACTAGGTAGTTCTGAGATGTTTTCTTTTCAATATAACCATTTATTCAACATACCTCAGTCTAATCATATGCCACAAATTGTAAACCAAATAATTATGAAGACTGTGACAGATGCTGTAGAAGAGCTCTCAAGAGCTATGGGCATAGAAGCACATAAAATGATGGTGAAGATGACAATGTGAATTGCAGGCAGAGGTAGCTACAGGTACAGAGATGGGAGACATGAGAGAGCACAGTGCCTTTAAGGGACCTGCATACATCACAGAAGAGCTGGAGAACAGGATGGAAGAGTGGCAGAAGGTAAGACTAGAGTGATAGAAGGAACAAGCTCAAAGTATCTTTATAATTCACCATAAGAAATAATCCTAGGGAGCCACTAAAGGTAAGACAAAAACATTTCAGATTAGTATCTCACAAGGGGAGAGAAGTACAAGATACAAGGTAGGGAAACTATCTAAAAGCCAATAAGACAGTGTAGGACTCTGTGACAGTTGATTAAACAGGGGATCTCAACTTGGCTAAGGGAAAGGAAAAAAGTAAATGCATTTGAAACATATTTCAGAGTTGGGAGTCAAAAAAGGGGGAAAAGAGGGGGAGTCTAGGAGTGTGCTCAGGTTTCTGGTCAAGGAAAATAGATGGAATTGGTAGGTAGCAGGAGCGACATTCTAGGATTCCCTGCACAGAAGCTGAACACCATGGAAATCTGAAGGAAGATACCGTAACCCCAATCCAGCCCACAGGGCTGGGCATGATGGCACAGATCAGCTGGAGGTGAACTGCTGCCTAATTCTTAAATGCTGTCCAAACCTTCCTTAAACTTTTACAATTCTCTTGAGAGGCAATTCAATTCTGTCAAAGTTCTACTACAGGCCAAGAGCAGCCACCTTGGCAGTCCTTAAACTTGAGAATTATTTCCTGTCCCTCTTCTGGGCATAGAGCCAGAATAGAAATATATTCCTATTTTACAGTATTCTAATTTGGATATTTCTTTTTAAAGGCTGACTAACCAAATCAGAACCACATTTAAAAGATTTTTCCATTTCTTTACATACACTGATACCTGAAGAGCAGAGGCAAACTATTAAAATACCTGGTTAGAAAATCTGTATCTTATTTTTGAAGGAACAATTTCCCTTGTTAGTACTTAAAATAGTAGAGTTTCATTAAATAGGGGAAAAATATATGTCCTCTTTTCCCTGCTAATTGGTTGTAAGCCCTCAATTTAAACAGGATTTCTGGTTTACTTCTAGTTTTAACTAGGAATTTCAAATTTGTCTCCCCAGAAGCCATACTGTTTGTGTAAAAGTCAGCACCACTGGCATCTGAAAATAGGCAAACTTCAAGTACCAAACAGCAACAAAGTAACTGTAGGTCATCTTGGTTATTTCAGCAAACACATATTTCTCTAGCTGAGGTCTGATTCAGCATGGTATGCATAAATAAGTAGCCACTATAACTATATGGCTACATAAAACTATATGTTTTATGCTTAAAATGTTCAAAGAAAAAACCCGTAAGCAAAACTGGGAAAGCTTAAAAAAACAAACAAACTCTACTTAATAGGAAAAGTTATTGAAGGTTAATTAGGCATTCAAAGGAGAGCAGGAGAATTTTCTTAACTTTAAGACAAAATCAGAATAATTAAAGACTTGACGGTCCTGGAAATTATATTCTAAATTGACTTAGGGGAGACACTAGGATGACCAGATAGCAGATTTTTCCTTTGCATTCTGAACACAAACAGATGGAGACTTGGTAGGAGTAAGCAATTAACTTGTTTCTCCTTAAAATAATAAGCAGAGAAGTAAAAGCTGTTGATGGAAGGTGGGAAGGCAAACAAAGGGGATTTTTAAAGTCTGGAACCTTTTGCATGATTTCTGGGAAGCCAGAAGGACCCCCATAACAGAATGACCTCAAGGGTGTTTAAAGAATTTCAGTTAGTTAACAGGTTACCCAGCAGAATAGATTGGGAATAGAATAGGTTCTATTAATAGGATAGGTTCTGCTTGAAAACACCTAATGAAGTAAATTGAAAGTTATCCTGTGAGCACATGCACTTAGACAGTTTTTATAAAGGTTATGGCAAAACAAATGCTTTTTCTTACAGAGATAAGCATATTCTATCTTGGGGGGACAGGAGGTGTGGGGGAGATGTGTTCCGAATTTCAACTAGTCCACTCTTAAAATTTAAGGCATTAACTTCCACCTAGTGGTCAATTCTAGAACTGAAGGCAAGAAAATCCAAGAGAAAGCGTTCCATAAAAACACCTAAAAAATCCATTTTCAGGGGTACTACATTATAAACAAAAAAAGCATACACACACTTACCTCCATTTTCTGATTTCTCTGAAATACCAGACAGTTTCCAAAAGGCTTTCATTTGTTCTGCATTCCTATAAGAACAGTATCTTCAGATTAGTTGTCCAGCACAGTGCCTTACAAATGGATGGGCAATTAATAAATAAATGTATTTTAAATATTTCACCAGGGGGTGCCTGGGTGGCTCAGTGGGTTAAAGCCTCTGCCTTTGGCTCAGGTCATGATCTCAGGGTCCTGGGATCGAGCTTGACATTAAGCTCTCTGCTCAGCAGGGAGCATGCTTCCCCCCCTCCCATCCCCTGCCTGCCTCTCTGCCTACTTGTGATCTCTCTCTGTCAAATAAGTAAATAAAATCTTTTAAAAAATAAATACACAAATAAATATTTCACCAGAACAACTAGAGGGCTAAATTTACTTTTAGTATTACCTGGTAAAGATGTGTTTATGATATAATGCTACATCTTAGTGGAAATTTACTGAATTACAAAATTCTTCTGGTCAGAGAAAGTAAAATTGGATAAGTGATTCAGTACCTTTATTACTAAAGAAGAAGAAGATTTTATTAAAGAGTGAAGCAAATAGAATGTCAGAACCTCTACTCATATTAAAAAAGGGAACAAGAGGGTGCCTGGGTGGCTCAGTTGAACAACTCCCTGATCCTGGAGTCCTGGGACCGAGTCCCACATTGGGTTCCCGGCTCCCGCCTCCCGGGGAAGTCTGCTTCTCCCTCTGACCTCCCTTCTCATGCCCTCTCTCACTGTCTCTCTCTCAAATAAATAAAATCTTTTTAAAAAAAAGTGGGGGATAAGAGGAAGTTAAGAGATGAGAGTTACTAAACTAGTAAGACAGTTGTTCTTACAGATATACTAGATGCTGTATTTAACCCTGCAAAATAATTATCTGAGGTTAAGTAGTTTGCCTAAGGGTAAAGTTGTACTGAATCATTCAAGTCCGGGTGGGACAGCAAGTGCACTTTTGGATTGAGGTTACAGTGATTTGACTAATAGGATGAACAGCATCTTTCATACACACCATGGTTTCTATGGTAAAATGCACTAAAACTTTTCAAAGTTCCAAGACAACTTTGAGAACTTAGGTTCTAGAAGCTGGGACTTGCAGCAGAAATTTATCAGGAATTCAGAAATCTAAAATTTACCATATCGCAGGGGGAAGGGACTGCATGTTTGTGACTCCTCCATCCACAGGTACCACCACCTGTATGTTGGAAAGCACACTTGGTGCCACCATAGCTTCTGGGTTGTACTTATAATCCACTCTAAGATCTGTGGTGCCAGCACTGCATTTCCAGTATGTTGCAAGATTTAGAGGAGTAGACTGAATACCGTTTGATGATACCTTTGAAGAGAAAAAAATAACAAAGCTTTTTACCCAAAAAGTAAACAAGCCATGCTTATGACATGTATGACACAAGAGGTCTTGGAATCAAAAATAATGATGGAAATATTGCTAGGCAGAATAAATCAGGCTCATCTCCAAGGATTAAGAGCTACTATCCAAGTGTAGATAGATCTAGGACTATCTACATCAAAATATCCATTATGCTTGTGCTAAATACACATTCCTGGGGAAGGGGAAGGGACTCCCTTTTTCCCCCCTAATTTCTTTCATGAGTACTTTATAGTTTTCTGAGTACAGATCCTTGGTCTCTTTGGTTAGGCTAAGATTTCTAGGTATCTTATGGTTTTGGATGCAACTGTAAATGGGATCGACTCCTTAATTTCTCTTTCTTCTGTCTTGTTATTGATGTACAGAAGTGCAACTGATTTCTGTGCATCCATTTTATATCCTGACACTTTACTGAACTCCTGTAGGAGTTCTAACAGTTTTGGAGTGGAGTCTTCTGGGTTTTCCACATAAAGTATCCTATCATCTATGTATGTAACTTTTGAGTATCTCCCTATATCTAACATCGAATTTTAAGATTCCTTATAAATTAAAAGAATTTAAATTGAAGATAAATCATGCAATACTCCAAATCGAGAATCAGAATACTTCCAACTCCAAGTGTTTAATTTTAATCACATGATATTTGTTATGCTCCACAAATAAGTGAAACCATATGATAATGACTTTCTCTGCTTGACTTATTTCACTCAGCATAATCTCTTCGAGTCCCGTCCATGTTGCTACAAAAGTTGGGTATTCATCCTTTCGGACGGAGGCATAATACTCCATCGTGTATATGGACCACATCTTCCTTATCCAAATCACATGACCCACAGTAAATGGTGTAATTCTTTTCCATTCTTTAACTCCTTGCTCAAACTCCTTTCTATTGAGACCTACCCTGATCACCCTGTCTAAATGTACTCTATTACATTTTCATTCTTCCTTATTCCACACACTTTGCCTTTTCTCGATAACATATATTATTATCTACTTATTACATGTACTATCTTCCTTGCTATTCCTGGTGAACAGGCACTGAATAATAGTTACAGAATTAATAATAATGAATACTTGGGATAAACTTTAAGCCCACTTAAGTGGCAGCACTTTTTAAAGTTATGTATTTCTTAGAAACACAAGCCATTTTAATATAACTATTCTATTAAAAATTCAGATAGTATGGGGGCAAGGGGTGGTGCCTGGGTGGCTCAGTTGGTCAGGCGTCTGTCTTTGATTCAGGTCGTGATCTCAGGGTCCTAGCATCAACTGCTGCATAGGGCTCCCTGCTCAGCAGGGAGGCCTGCTTCTCCCTCTCCATCCCTTCCCCCGCCCTGCTTGTGCTCATTCTAGTAAATACAATCTTTAAAAAAATTCAGATAGTATAGAAGTATATGAAATAGAAAACCTATCCCTTAACATTCTTACTCCCCATTGTTAACACTGTGGTACATATCCTTA
The DNA here is from genome assembly GCF_009829155.1 of Mustela erminea. Classification (NCBI taxonomy): domain Eukaryota; kingdom Metazoa; phylum Chordata; class Mammalia; order Carnivora; family Mustelidae; genus Mustela; species Mustela erminea. Next base: position 65,711,444 of record NC_045616.1, read on the forward strand.
AACACATTTGGTAGGCATGAATACATGAATCTCATTCTTTTTAAAGGCTGTAATAACTAATCGATCAACTAATCAATCTCTTCCGTAGATGTGTACGTAACTGGCTTCCATAAAATGCACTGAATATTTTTGTAACTTCGCTTTTTGCCCATTTGTGAAGAACTGATTTTTTGAGGTGGAATTGCTGAATTAAAGGTTCAACTAACTATTCAGGGCACCTGAGTGGCACAGCTGTTTACGCATCAGACTCTTAGTTTCAGCTCAGGTTGTGATCTCAGGATCTTGAGATGGAGTCCCATGTTGGGCTCTGCACTCAGGATGGAGTCTGCTTGAGATTTCTCTTTCTCTCCCTCTGCCCCGCCTGCTCATGCTCTCTCTCTAAGTAATTCTTTAAAAATTCAACTATTCAGCAATATAATCGGTTAATCAGTTTGATTAACTTACACACCTTCTAACAAGTGGTCCCACCTCTTTTTATAGAGCATCTTGCCCATTTTTGTCAATTAATGGGCTAAAAACCAGTATCTCACTGTTGTCTTACTATTCATTGCTCTGGGGGCGCCTGGGTGGCTCCATCAGTTAAGTGGCTGCCCTTTGGCTCATATTCCCAGAGTCTTAGAATTGAGCCCCACATCTGGCTCTCTGCTCGGTGGGGAGCCTGCTTCTCCCTCTCCCTCTGCCTGCTGTTCCACCTGCTTGTGCGCTCGTTCTCTCAAATAAATAAATAAAATCTTTAAAAAGAAAACTATTTAAAAAATATTAATTGCTTTGATTACTACTGACATGGAGCATCTTCTGTAAGTTACCTATCTTGAGTTAATCACCTTTACTTACTAATTTATACAGTTTACAGTAAGTCTTTGGTCTTTCTTATAAATACTTTTCCATCAGATTAAATAAGGATTCTGACTATGCAGCCATCAAAAGAAATGAAATCTTGCCATTTGTGATGACGTGGATGGAACTAGAGGGTATTATGCTTAGCGAAATAAGTCAATCAGAGAAAGACAATTATCATATGATCTCCCTGATATGAGGAAGCTGAGATGCAACGTGGGCGTTTGGGGGGTGGGAAAGAATAAATGAAACAAGATGGGATTAGGAGGGAGATAAACCATAAGAGACTCTTAATCTCACAAAACAAACTGAGGGTTGTGGGGTGGGGAGGGTAGGGAGAGGGTGGTTGGGTTATGGACATTGGGGAAGGTATGTGCTATGGTGAGTGCTGTAAGTGTGTAAACCTGGTGATTCACAGACCTGTCCCCCTGGGGCTAATAATACATTATATATTAATAAAAAATATTAAAAAATATATAAAAATAAATACAGATTCTGTTTAAGAACTTGTTTTAACAAAAGGAGTTTATATACACTAATTTATTTGTTGTCAAAGATCTCACTCTCATTCCATGGCCTCTGGGTTTTGTATTACTCTTAGGTCTTAACATTTCAAGATCAAAATATGTAAAATATATGGAATTATATACACACACCTGCATATATACCCACAGATTTATATTCACCCATGATTTATTTTAGTAACTTTATGGTTTCATCTGTTATTATTATTGGTACATGCAGATTTTATTTTGTTTAAAGGTATGGAGTTAGGGATTGAGTGAATTTTTTCCCAAATCTCCAGCCAGATGCCCCAGTACCATTTACTGGAAAAAAACAAAACAAAACAAAACAAAACAAAAAACATCATTTCCACATTGCCTTGAAATGCTAATTTGTCAAATAAATAGTTTCCCATTTATTCCTGGATTCATTTCTAGACATACTGTTCCTTTGATCTGGCCCTCTATTCTGCCAGTTCCAAACTACTATAAATACTAACACCTTAAAAAAGTTTACTCATTAAAACTCAAAACTTATTACTCCACATTATCATTTAAGACATTTTAATGATTATTCCAGGCTTTATTCTTCCAGAGGACCTGAAAATGACTGTCAGGTTTCCAAACACCCTATACACACACTCTTCTACTGGGTTTCTGAGCAGGATTACATTAAATTTGTAAGTTATTTTAGAAACATCTAAGCTGTTTACGACTTGACTCTTCATCTAAATAAAGTACTCCTTTATGATTATATTTAACTCAGTAGGGATTATGTTAGTTTTTTTCCTAATTAGTTTTTATTGTCGTGTTCACTGTGGCTACAGGAAAGGATAGTGTTAACAGATTTTTAAAAGAATTTTTATTGTGATATACTGACATGAATTTCAGGTGGACAACTTAAAGATTCAGTATCTCTATACACTGCAAAATACTCACAATTATTTTTTCTCATGAGGAGGATTAAGATCTACCCTCTTAGTAACTTTGAAATATGCAACACAGTTTAACTAACTTTAGTCAGGACATTGTATCTTTCATCCCCATGACTTATTTGTAACTGCAGGTTTGTACTTTTGAATCACTTCATCCCTTCTGCCTACCCTCTGAAACCCTCTACTTGGCAACCAACAATCTGTTCGTTGATCTCTGAGCTTGGCATTTTGTTTTTTAAGGTCTATATGTAAGTGGGATTATATGGTATTTGTCTTTGTCTGACTTAATTCACTTAGCATAATGCAGTCAAGGTCCATCCATGATGTTACCAATGGCAAGATTTCATTCTTTATTATGGCCAAGTAATATTCCATTACATATATACTATATCTTATTTATGTTTTCAGCTTTCGAGGGACACTTGGGTTGTTTCCAAGTCTAGGCTATTGTTAATAATGTCTACATTACAGGCATTAATTTGTACAGCAGTAGTGAGCTATCAGGAAAAATATAATGCTACAGTAAACATCGAAGTGAAAATAAAGTTTTGATTAGTGTTTTTGTTTTCTTCAGCTAGCTAGACAGCTAGCTAGAAATCCAATTGCTACAACACATGGTAGTTCTTTTTTAATTTCTTTCCTTTTTTGAGAAACCTCCATACTGTTTCCATAGTGGCTGCACTAATTTACAACTCCACCAACAGTACATAAAGATTCCTTTTTCTCCATATCCTCTCCACAACTTACAAATTCTTGTCTTTTTAATAACAGCTATTCTAACACGTGGGAAGTTGTTATTTCATTGTGGTTTTGAGTTGGATTTCCCTGACTAGTGGTGCTGAGCATCTTTTCATGTACCTACTGACCATCTGTAGGTTTTCTTTGGAAAAAGTGTCTATTCAGGGACGCCTGGGTGGCTCAGTGGGTTAAGCCGCTGCCTTCGGCTCAGGTCATGATCCCAGCGTCCTGGGATCGAGTCCCACATCGGGCTCCTTGCTTGGCAGGGAGCCTGCTTCTCCCTCTGCCTCTGTCTGCCATTCTGTCTGCCTGTGCTCGCTCGCTCTCCCTCTCTCTCTGACAAATAAATAAATAAAATATTTTTTAAAAAAAAGTGTCTATTCATACTCTCTACCTATTTTATACTCAGATCACTGGCTATTGAGTTGTATGAATTCTTTTGGATAGTAACCCTGCAAAGACTTTCTCCCATTATAAATAAGCTGCCTTTTCTTTTTCTGGTCATTTCCTTTGCTGTGCAGAAGCTTTCTAATTTGAGGTAGTCCCACTTGTTTAATTTTGTTCTTGTTGCCTTTGCTTTTGGTCTGATCCAAAAAATCATTGCCGAAGCCACTGTCAGGGAACTTAGCCACTTTTTTTTATTCTTCCAGGAGTTTTATGGTTGCAGGTCGTACATTCAAGTACATGGCCATTTTGAGTTATTTTTGAGTAAGGTGTAAAATAGGGCCCAGCTTTGTTCTTTACCCTGTAAAGAATTTTCCCAACATATTTATTGCTATCCTTTCCCCATATTCTTAGCTCCTTTGCTGCAAATTAACTGATGTATGCGCTAACCTATTTCTAGACTCCAATCGGTTCCATTGATCTACGAGTCTGTTTTTATGGCCATGCCATATAGTCTGGACTACCAGAACTTTGTAATAACCATTTTAAATCATGAAGTGTGATACCTTCAGCTTTTTCTTTCTCAAGATTTCTTTAGCTATTTGGAGTTTTTGTGGTTCACAAATTTTTGTATTGTTCTATTTCTGTGAAAAATGGTACTGGAACTTCAGGGACTACACTGAAATTCTATATAACTTTGGGTATTATGGATATTTTAATAATATTAATTCTTCCAATCCATGAGCATGGAATAGCTTTCCATTTGTGTCACCTTCAATTTCTTTAATCATTTTTCTTTCACCTCCTTGGTTAAATTTATTACTCGGCATTTTATTCTTTTGAAGCAACTGTGAATGGGATTGCTTTCATACTTTTGTTGTCCTGATAGTTCACTACTGCTGCACAAAAATAGAAAAGATTTCTGTATATGGATTTTGTAGCCTGCAACTCTACTTAATTTATTAGTTCTCAGTTTCTTTGGTGAGGGTTTTCTACATATTGCATTATCTGTACTGACAATTTTACTACTTCTTTTCCAATTTGGAAGCATTTTTACTTCTTTTTCTTGCCTAACTGCTCTGGCTGGGACTTAAAATACCATATTGAAAGGGCGCCTGGGTGGCTCAGTGGGTTAAAGCCTCTGCCTTCGGCTCAGATCATGATCTCAGGGTCCTGGGATCGAGCCCCGCATCGGGCTCTCTGCTCTGCGGGAAGCCTGCTTCCTCCTCTCTCTCTGCCTACTTGTGATCTCTGTCTGCCAAATAAATAAAATCTTTTTTTAAAAAAATACCATATTGACTTAAACTGTTGAGAGCAGGCATCCTTCTCATCATCCCTGATCTTAGCTGACAGCTTTCCCCCACTGCGTATGTTAACTGTGGGTTTGTCACATATGGACTTTATTCTGTTGAGATACATTTCCTCTATATTCAGTTTGTTTGGAGTTTTTAATCATAAGTGGATGTTGTATTTTGTCAAAATGGTTTTCTTGCATCTACTGAGATGATGATAATCTTCTATTTCAATATGTTGGTTGATTTGTCAAAGTTGAATCATCACTTTGGTTATCTCCAGAATAAATCCCACTTGAGCGTGGTGTATGATCCTTTTAAGGTACTGCTGAATTTGGTTTGCTGACAAGTTAGCTGTCAATTTTGCCATCTAGGTTCAGCAGCAATATTGGTCTATAGTTTTCTTTTCTTGTGGTATCCTTGTCTGGCTTTGGTATCAGTGTTGGCCTGATAATATGGAATTACTGCTTTTTTTCTGGGGACAGGGGGTGATAGTTTGATAAGGATCACTATTCTTCTTTGAATGTTTGACAGAATTCACCAGTGAGGCAGTGTAGTCCTAGACTTTTGTTGCTGGCAGCTTTTTGATTACTGATACAGTCTTTTTACTATAACTGGTCTACTGAGATTTTTCTGCTTCATCAGGATTCAGTCTTACAAGGCTGTATGTTTCTAAAAATTAATCTGTTGCTTCTATCTGTTGTGCAGTTTTTTGGCACAAAATTGTTCACAATGGTCTCTCATGACTCTTCGTATTTCTGTGGTTATCAGCTGTAAGGTCTCCTCTTTTATTTCTGATCTTATTTGAGCCATCTCTCCTTTTTTTCTTGGTGAGTCTAACTACAAGTTTATCAAGTTTATCTTTTAAAAGAACAAGATTAGGAGCGCCTGGGTGGCTCAGTGGGTTAAGCCTCTGCCTTCAGCTCAGGTCATGATCTCAGGGTCCTGGGATAGAGTCCCACATCAGGCTCTCTGCTCAGCAGGGAGCCTGCTTCCCCCCCTACCCCCGCTCTCTCTCTCTCTCTGCCTACTTGTGATCTCTGTCAGATAAATAAATAAAATTAAAATCTCTTTTAAAAAAAGAACGAGCTAGCTCTTCCATTGTCTTTTCCATCTGTATTTCATTTCTGCTCTTTGTTGCTTTAGTCACTCCACTAACTTTGGGCTTCATTTTCTAGTTCTCTGATGTGTGAAGTTAGTGTATTTGAGACTTTTGTTTCCCTGGTAAGCATTTATTGATATGAACTTCCTTCTTAGAACTACTTTGGATGCATTCAATAAATTTCTGTGTTGTATTTCCAATTTTGTTTGTCTTGAGAGAATTTTTAATTTCTCTTTTGATTTATTCATTGACCCAATGGTTGTTCTGTAGCATATTATTTTTCCTTAATTTTTGGAAAGATTTTATTATGTATTTGAGAAAGAGAGCACACATGAGCAGGGGGAGAAGCAGAGGAAGAGGGATAATCAGGCTCCCCACTGAACAGGGAGTCTGATGCAGAGCTCAATTCAAGGACCCTGGGATCATGACCTGAGCCAAAGGCAGATGCTTAACCAACAGAGCCACCCAGGTGCCCCTACAGCATACTGTTTAAACTCCACATATTTGTGAATTTTCCAGTTTTCTTCCTGTAACAGATTTCTAGTTACACATCATATTGTGGTCAAAAAAGATCCTTGATAAGATTTCAATCTTTTTAAATTTATTAAGACTTGTTTTGTGGCCTAACCTATGATCTGTCCTGGAGAATGTTCCCTGTGCACTTGAGAAAAATGTATATTCTGGCTTTTGGATGGAAAGCTCTGCATATAGCTTTTAAGTTCATCCCCTCTAACATATCATTTAAGAACAAGGTTTCCTTATTGATATCTTGTTTAGATGTTGTAAGCAGGGTATTAAATTCCCTTATCATACTGCTATCAATTTCTACCTTTAGGTCTCCTAATATAGGCTTATATATTCACTATAAGCTTCAATGTTGGGTACATAAATATTTGCAAATACTACATCGTACTGGTGGACTGACACCTTTATCACTATGTAATGTCCTTCTTTGTCTCTTAATTCCTCTTATTTTAGATCCATTTTGTCTACTAACCTACCCCACCTTTCTTTTGGTTTCTATTTGCAAGGAACTTCTCTTTAAATCCTTTAACTTTGGCCTTAAAAATGAAGTGAGTCTCTTAAAGGCAGCATACAGATGGTTCTATTATTTTTTTAATTCATTCAGCTATTCTGTCTTCTGATTGAAGAATTTAAGATTATTTACAGATTACTGATAGGTGTGTACTTATGGGCATGTTGTCAACTGTTTCCTGGCTGCTTCTGTAGTTTGTCTCTGTTTCTTCTTTTGTGCTCTTCCTCTGTGGTTTGAGGACTTTATTTAATAGCATGCTTAAATTCCTTTCTCATATTTTGTGTATCTACTGTAGGTTTTTGCTTTGTAGTTACCAGAGGGCTTACATGTAACAACCTTTATTTATAACTATTTTTAGAACCACTGAAGTTTGAAGATAATCTACAGCACTACCTTATTTTTAGTTCCCCTCCACCGACATTTGATGTTTCTGAATGTTACATTTTATCTTTACCTAGTGATTCCTCAACTAATTATTGTATACTTATTTTTACTACTTCTGGCTTTTAATCTTCATGCTACCTTTAAAAGTAATTTATCCACTACATCTTACCACATATGCTTACCTTTACCAGTGAGATTTATACTTTCATTTGTTTTCTTATTAATTAGTCCCCTTTCTTTTCAGCTTAAAAAAAGTCCTTTTAGGGGGAACCTGGGTGGCTCAGAGGGTTAATTCTCTGCCTTCAGCTCAGGTCATGGTCTCAGGGTCCTGGAATAGAGCCCTGCATTGGGCTCTCTGCTCAGCAGGAAACCTGCTTCCCTCCCCCCTCTCTCTCCGCCTGCCTCTCTGCCTGGTAAAGATCTCCGTCTGTCAAATAAATTTTTAAAAAATCTTTAAAAAAAAAAAAAAAGATGCAAGCTTTAAAAAAAAAAAAAAAAGTTAAGGAAATATTCTTGAATTTCTAGAATTTCTAGAATAAATCTCATTTGGCCATGACCTATTACTCATTTAATCTGTGAGATTCTATTATTTTAATTTAGGACTTTTGTAAGGATAAGACACTCACCTGATACTTTAATACGTCTACATTATAGTAAGAAGCAGCTGGATTTTGCTCTGATAGCTTCTTGAGGTAGACAGTAACAGCCTGCATGTTCATCCAAAAATCTTTTGTGTTAGAATCACACTGTGATGGATCACTGTATGCAGAAGAAATATTTTTGTTATTTTATCCGACTTGGCTTTATCCTTTGCTTCTGTATTGTCATTTGGTGACCCAGGGAAGACTAGTAGGAATAACCCAAAAGGGGGGATGATGGAAAACTAAAGTTAGGGGGATAAAGAATAGAACACAGCAGTGCCTGAACACTGAGATAATAATGGACAGGAGAGAAGGATTTAACAACTACCACCACCACCACCACCCGAAACACAAAAGCAACAGCAGGCTGTGTTGTCACGCAACTCAATTATTATTGTTTCAATAAAGAAGGAAAAAGTTTTACAGAAATTTCACCCTCAAAACAAAAGTACACAAACCTGAACACAAGTTGTGCATTTGGAAGAATTTGCTCTAGCCTGCTGATATTTTTCACCCTGAAGCACAGCACAGCTGGAGATGGATTGCTAGTGAAGACTTTAATAATTCCACTTGGGAATGATACCGTCATGTCACCAGTGATCTTCACAATACACCTGAAATTAGGGAGTTGGAAAATTTTAAGTGGTGTATATAGGTGTTATTTTTTTTTTAAAGAATTTATTTATTTGACAGAGAGTGAGAGAAGGAGAGAGATCACAAGTTGGGGGGAGCAGCAGAGGGAGAGGGGTAAGCAGGCTCCCCACTGAGCAGGGAGCCTGATGCGGGACTCGATCCCAGGATCCTGAGATCATGACCCAAACCGAAGGCAGAGGCTTAACCCACTGAGCCACCCAGGTGCCCCTATAAGGTGTTTTAATAACCATTTAAAACATGCTTGGTTTAAGAAGGACACATAAAAAAATCTGTCATAATTATGGATGATGAATTATGGATTATTTTTTCAATTTAATTATTTAAAAAAAGATTTTGTGTGAAATGGCAAATGCACATATCATCGTCTTTGCTTAGACTTAAACTCCAAACACAAATGCAAGCATCAAGCTCATATTCTTCCACGTGTTTGTGGAAACATTCCCCTGGCTGTCCTATAAAGACACTCCTTCCCTCACACCATCTCCACTTGCAGCTCTTCTTCCCTGAAAACCCCACACAGTCCTGGGCCTGACAGTGGCAGTGGGAGAGGTCTTCCTTGCTTCTCACTGTCCCTTCCAACTCTCTGTTCCTACTTCCTTCCTAAAAATCTCTAGCCCCCTTTGTAACCCACACCATCAAACTATACTACTTGGTATTCCATCCCTTTCAAGTTACCTTCAATATTTTCTTTCATTTCCCTGAAAATTTTAGCTCTTGGCCCACTGTCAAGTCTGTGTCTGCACCACTATTATCATAATTTGTAGCCATTTTAACATCCACACAGATAATCCTCCTAATATTTTGTTCACCTAGTTCTCAGCCCCTTACCTCCAATGATCCTATCTTCCAGCCTACCTCAGACACACCAAAGCCCCTCCACCATCTCAGTTTCAGTGTCCCCACTCCTCTAATGGCCACTTCCTCTTTTCCTGGCTCATTCTGTCTAGTACCACATCTCCCAGTCTCCAACCTCCTCAAAGCTTTCACAATCCACAGTTCCTACGGTATTTTCACCCATTCCTTCAAATCCTCATTTCCTTGTCCCTTGGGATTTCCTGGCCCATCATTATGCAATGCTACCTCTTCTCATATCTTCCTTCTCCTCCAACATGCAGTATTCCTTCCCCCAAAGTCACAGTCATTGACTTCAAATTATACTGAGGAAATAAAGTCAGGAAAGAACTTACAGCCTCAAAACTGAACTCCTACTAGACTCTGTATTCATACCTTCCCTCTTGTTTCAACAGATGACCAGTCAATGCACTTAAGGCCAATTTCCCTGCTTCTGCATAAAGCTCATCTCCTTCCACATATCAAAGGACTTTACTCATAGAATTGTACCTTTTCCTGAAAGTTCAAATTTTTCCAAAAATAATGATCTTTCCAATTAGTGTACAGACATGCTAAAATGTATCTCTAAAAAACAAACTAAAATGAATAAAAACTGTCTTTGATTCTATCATTTCTCCACTGTTACCACTCCACCTCTCTCCTTCCACTTGGAACAAAACATCTTGAAAATTTTCTATACTTGCTCTTTCCAAATATAGCCCTATTTGCATCATCTCCTTCTCCTGAACTCCCTCCAAGCATGCTTTCATCTCCAACACTCAACTAAAATCATTGGTAAATGTCACCAATGATCTCCAGAATGTCAAAATCCATTTTTCCTGAAGTATCATCAGTATCAGTTACAGCTGCACACCATCCTTCATGAAAGGGTTTTATTCAATTCATTTCTGGGACACTGCTCTACTGGTTCTCTCACCTCTCCTGCTGCATGCTGTATCAAATTCCTTTACCAAATCATTGTCATCTTCCTGTTTTCAAAGCACTGAAGGGAGCGAGAGTTCTCATGAGATCTCTTCTCTATTCCCTGAGGCCTATGGCTTTCAGGATTATATACAAATTAATGACCTAAGACCTATTCCCTGAACTCCAGAATCACATATTTAGTTGTCTTACTAAGTACTTCAAACCTACCAATCTCCTCCTTTAGCAAATCTCGACAGCCCTTGTTTTCAAAAGGAATTCAATATCGTACTATCATTCATGATCTCCTCAGCTAATAACCTTATATACACCACCATCATCTCTCACTTGGACTGCTGCAGTTAATCTTCTCTGTTTGAACTCTGGCTCCTTCTAGTTTATTCTCTATATGGCAGCCAGAGTGCTCCTTCAAAAAGCTAGGCAACCTCATCACTTCTCTATCAAAAGCCTTCACTGGCTTCTGACCTTGCTCAAAATAAACTCCAAACTCTTCACCATGGTCTATAATTCCCAACCTGATCTGGTCCCTCTAAGGACTTATCTTTGACTACTCCCTTGCTAACTCCAACTTAGTGACATGATAATCTCTTTGCTGTTCATCAAATATGCCAGACATGCTTCTATCTCAGCCTTTTACACTCACTGGAATGCTCTTCCCTCACACATCTGCATGGTTTGCTCCACAATGTCTTTGAAACATCTCCTTAAATTTAGCATCAAAAAGGTTATCTTAAAAAAAAAAAAAAAAGCAGCCCTCTACTGTAACTCTTGTCTCTTCCTACCCTAGTTTATTTTTCTTCATAGCACATATCAATACCATTCCCTTACATGTTGTTGTTCAACATATAATTATCCATCAAGTACTCAAGTGTGGAGGATACTTCACTAAAGAAAACAAAGTTCTACTCTAAAAGGTTTGCATTACCATAAGAGAAAACTAACAAGCTGCTTCTCACATGAGTGCTTACACATAGTAAGCACTCAAATATTTGATGAATGAATATATGTTGAATGAGTATGTTTATACACAAAAAGTAGGGGTGATCATTCACCAAAATCTTTTCTTAAAAGAAGGGGGTTAAACTGACTCCTTGACAATAGTCTTTAAAATGAGACATATAGGGACGCCTGGGTGGCTCAGCTGGTTAAGCAGCTGCCTTCGGCTCAGGTCATGATCCCAGTGTCCTGGGATCGAGTCCCACATCGGGCTCCTTGCTCCGCAGGGAGCCTGCTTCTCCCTCTCCCTCTGACTCTGCCTTCCACTCTGTCTGCCTGTGCTCGCTCTTGCCCTCTCTCTGACAAATAAATAAATAAAATCTTAAAAATAAATAAATAAATAAATAAATAAATAAATAAAATGAGACATATAGGGGCACTTGGGTGGCTCAGTGGGTTAAGCCTCTGCCTTCCGCTCGAGTCATGGTCCCAGGGTCCTGGGATCAAGCCCGCATCGGGCTCTCTGCTTGGCAGGGAGCCTGCTTCCCCATCTCTCTCTGCCTGCTTGTAATCTCTCTCTCTGTCAAATAAATAAATAAAATCTTTAAAAAAAAAATGAGACATATATTCTAAGTCTCTCTGGCAAACGTAACATTTTACCAAAGATACACATTAAGCCAAGATTCAGAGTTCTATCCCCTTCTAGTCATCTGCCATCATCCTGCTCTACAGTTATGTATGACCCAACAGATGGGTCATAATGGTCATAAACCCTGGGGAAGAATATAAATAAACTGGGGGGGGGCATTACTACTGCTGATTATAGTGATTTTTTTGTTTGTTTTTTAAGAAAGACATTTGCTAAATGACTATATTTGATAGCAAAAAAGGCAGGTAAATAAGTAACAGAAAACTCTATTACAGAATCAAAATGTAACTCTGAAAATATACCACTAGGCCCTCTCCCTACTAAATGCACGCGCACGCACACACACACACACACACACACACTTTTTAAAACTAACTTGGTGGGATCTGCTCCTTTAAAATAGGCATTAACAGATTCTGTAAGGGCAACTGCCACAGGTAAGGTGTCTTGATTTCCAAGGCTGACAGGGCTGGGACCTCGTGACACACCTAGAATACATACAATTCATTTGTTAAATCCTACAGAAAGACATTTATAAAATAACAAGACAGGTAAATTCATAATGTTAGCTTGTCACAAATGACTCTATTACTGGTTCCACTGACGGCCCATGTGTAAATCTGGAGGTTAAGAAATAGAGCACAGAACACACTGAAACATAATACAGAGGACAAAAAAAAAAAAAAAAAAAAAACCGGAAAACATGTCACACTGACTTCTTTTAAATGAAATGACACTGAACATTTTGTTAAGAAGTATCAGAAGGAAAATCCCTTCCCCTGAACAACTAAAATTAGTAAAACATTTCTTCACAACCCTTCAGATACTAAATTGTTTCCGGTTCTACCAATCACATACAGCAGGGCATTAAACTGGGTTTTTGTATTTCAGCTACTTCCATACATCAGCTATTTCTAAATGATACACTACTCATCATAATTCTTTTACTTCTTCTTTGTCTAATGCTTACATTTTATTTCCTTACCTTGACCAATGGGATTAATGATGTTACTTTTTTATAACATTCCTGATATAAAGTTTACTTACTTAGTTTATATACCTTTAAAGTCAACTCATATAAACATTATTTTCAAGTAAGCAAATTTAATCTATACGTGTGTTCGGGTTTGTTTTTTTTTCTTTAACCTAAGTAAAGTTTCAGGTTTATTTTATAATAGGAAAATTCCTCAAAGTAGTTGATTGCCTTTCTGGACAAATGTACTCTTCCCATTCACACTTTACCACTACTGCTACTGATTTGCAAGTGGAGCATTTTATTTAATATACAATAAATGATGAAATTTCTTTAAAAAGAAAAAGCCAATAATACAGTTTATTCGGTTTTTCCCTTAAGAATGGGTATTATAGAGGGCACGGATTGCATGGAGCACTGGGTGTGGTGAAAAAATAATGAATACTGTTTTTCTGAAAATAAATAAATTGAAAAAAAAAAAAAGAATGAACAATCTAGGTCAACAGATGTCTCAGAAATTTGGATGTATGCTTTTGGTCTATAAATCTGTGTTACTTCTGAAATACCTAAAATACTAGTTCTGACAAAAATCAGTACTAACTCTCTGCCTCACAAGTGACACTGACATTCTACAAACAGATCTTTTGTTAGCTTTAACAGCTAAGAAGATTTGGTGGTATTTAATATTCTGAAGAATTACGCCTTAGAAAGTTCTTCATAGTTTAAAAAAAAAAAAATAGCTCAGGGATGAAAAATAAGAACTGCTTCTAGGCCAATGGGAAAAGTAAATGCCCCCACCCCCCGACTTTTAAAGAAAAAAAAGAAAAACTTAATTTCATATGAAAATTAAAAACTGAGTAATATAAAAATCTCAAAAAAGGAATCACAACAGCTACTATTTACTAACTCTAACATGTGTCCAGCACTAAGCCAAGGTGGCATGAAAAAAAATGCTGCCTTTTGGAACCAAAAGTAGTTTTACAAAGCATGAACATACTTGGTCAATGAGGGATGACTAGAAAGAGAAGAAATGGAAATGTGTCTAGAGAAATGATTAAGGCCCACATCACATCATGGAGGAACTTTAATTTTATCTTTATGGCACTAAAAACCACTAAAAATGTTTAAGAGAAACATGGCTATATTTTTCATTTACTAAGATAACTCTGAACACAGAGTGGATCCTGGAATGAAGAGAAAAATGTATGTTGTCAGAGATTCAATTCTGGATCAGGTGAGAGATTATTAAATGAAAGATAAAGGGCTGATCAAGAGGCAGAAATTCCAGATAAGTGCATAAGAAAATGCTGAGGGAAAAAAGAAGATTAAGTATAGATTAACTGAATACAACTATGCAAACAATAAACTTTTTAAAATATATATATATTGTTCTAAACTAGAGGGTCACCAGAAATTCAGAAAATTGTATTTTTTAGAGGAAGGTGAAAGCTATTATATTCTTTTTTACTAAACAAAACTATATTCTCAACTGTGAATTTAATCTTTTCCCTTAAACCACCTACAACAAATGGAGATTTACACAGTCATGGGTAACATTAATGTTGTTCCTACTTTGACAAAGAAAATCAAAAGAAACCTACATGTTATTATTTTCAATGATCCAATTTGGGCATATAAATTGAGAATTCTTGAAACAGTCCCTGTAAATTGTAAGTCCATTACTGAAATACTGGCAAGTAGGAAAAAAAGCACTGAATAGTAGGGAAAAAAAACTCAAAATACACTTAACATCTTGGCATATCCCCTTTAGTACTTCCTATTCTTTTCCTTTATACTGCACATGCATAGTTCAAAAAAAATGTTTGCCATGGGACATATGTAACCAAGTCCTTCACAAAGCAATGAAGTCTAATTTATAAAGTACTATTCAGAATAAATCATTTCTTAGAAATAAATTCCTTGTATTCTTTAGAAGGATATCATGGGTTCTAATTTTGGAGTCATTGTTTTATATTTGAAAATGCAGAGAGCTTATAAAATTGAAGTAAGAAGTATCTTCCTGTAACAATCAATGGATAGTTTTGTGGAATTCCTTTCAGTTCAGGATTAAAAAATACTCCCAATTATCGGCTACCTTTATACCTCACCTCACAATATGAATGGCTTTCCTAGGACAGCCTTTGCTCCGATAGTTGAGGTATTACCATTTTTTAAACTGACATAGTTTTTTGGCTTCTTTTCTCATCACTTTTTCTATGGTTCTGACACCTTTAGCAGTAAGATTTATGGATGGTTCTTAATGTTGAGGAGGAAAGAAAAGCAAGCAGATGGAGGGCAATACAAAAACACTATAGGTTTTTAAAAGTGGGGAGCTGATATCAACAGATCCTGTACAGAAACTGGACATAATTAGTACAAAATAGAGAAAGTTAAACCTTAGAGTTATTCTTGACTTCTGAGACAGCATACATTGCTGAAAAAGGAAAAATGAGGTAACAAAGTATTTTAGATACACTTTAGGAACATTAGTCAACACATACGTTGCTTCTGATACAATACCTTGTGAAGTCTCACAGTGCTTTTCAATTTCAGAGAGTGTCCCAATCAAATTATCATCTTCTATTACATTTAAATACAAAATATTGCAGGAAAAGAAAATATTTTCAAGAAGAATCAAAACCTTAAACAGAGCTGAATAAGCATTGTAATAAAAAAAAAGGCTACTTTTATGGTAGATTTAAAGTGCCTTGTTATACAAAATCCACATTACATCCCACCTGTCAGTGTAATAGCTATCACCTACCTGTGGTTTTCCTATTGCTGGCATGGGGCCAAACTAAAAACAAATATGTACCTACTCAATCAAAATAATTTCCATCACAAATTGAAATCCTTCTAAATAACCTAGAGAAAATTGAGAACTAAACCAAATTTTGGTTACCCAGACCACCTAACTTTTAAAGGACCCATCTATGTTTCTTTATGACTAAAACAGTCTGCAAAAACCCAAATTAATAAAAACACATATACAAAGAAAATAAATGAAGAAAGTGCTCAATACAGCAAAAAGAAAAACTTACTAGATGTACTCTACCTGAAGGTAAAAGAGAGGAAAAATTATATGCTCATAAAGGTATATAAAATAGGATGGTAATATCATGTTTGGACATGTAAAAATTCAAGTAACTTTTAATCTTCCGTTAGCCTATATTATGTCATTTTTACAATGGCCACACATAGAAAATGCACTTCTCTCCTTTCTGAGTTTTAACAAATCAAATTAGATATAATTAAATCTGCTTAAAATAGGGCTATTCTCAAACTTAGCATGCATCACAATCTCCTGGAAGGCCCATTCAAAAACTGCTAGCCCCACACCAGTCTGGGATTGAAAAGGTCTCTGTCTCTAGTAAAGTTTCCAGGTGATGCAGACAGATGGTGCAAGTACAAGGATCACCCTTTGAGAACGACTGAATTATGCTGAGTTGTGTGCATCAGTGATTGGCAATATCAAAGATAGACTCATTACTACTTACAAGCAGCAGTAGGGACTATTCTAATTTTGATAGGAAGCTGTCACTCCCATAACAGCAGCTTTAAGTGGCTTTTTGCTTTATTAACAGTGGTCAAGAAAACAATAAGAATTTGTAGATAAAAACAGCTAGAAGTGAAGACAGAAAAATGTCTTGAGCAAAATCTAGATGTAATATAATACTAGATTTATTTGGAGGGATCTAGGTTTATACGCCTGTACTCTTAACATCCACTACTTTTAGATCTTCATGATTTAAATTCTTGTAGAAATAACTGCAAGCACAAAACTCCTTTCTTAAGTTGAATCATTATTAAAATAAAAACTGAGGAATGCCAGTATCACTTCATATGAGAAAGGACTGCATTATATTTTGCCTTCAACTATTTGTATTGGTCAGTAGTTTATAATACTCTTAGTGCTTTAAAAAAAAAAAAAAAAAGGCCTCCTACTCAAATAATAGAAACCGCGTAACAGAAAAGGAAAATGTGGTTAGTCTGATAATGCCAGCTGTGTTTCCAAAAAATCAAAATTTGTAATGTTAATTATTCATCAGCTCATTAAAAAACAAAATTCAGCCTGACCATTCTGGGAGTGCTGACTATCACAAGTAATCTCTGATAATCACTTACCTACTGTTGGAGTGTTGGCAGCACTTAATGAAGCTGAAGATGAGATAGAGGAAGAACTCTCTGCCCGGGCTAAAGGAGCTGCAGGAGGTGGGCTGGTATTGGAAGTTATAGGTGGGCTGAATGGCCTGGGCTTAAAAACAAAAAGTTATTTACCAAAATCCTAAAACAGTTCTTCCTTATAAGAAAAGATTTATAGGTATCAGGTAAAATTAAGTTTAATATACTCAACCAAATTTATTGTTTCTTATAACTAAAAACAAATGCCATAGGTCAAATCATTTTCAAGAGGAGATTAAAGGCAGAGAAGTCTATTTTAAAATAATGCTGTTGAGAGAACCTTTATACATAGAATATTTTCTCCATTTCAAAAGTATGTTTAAGACAGATTCTCAGAAGTTAAACTTCTGTTTCACAGTTTAAACAGTATGAAGTTTAAACAGTATGAAGGCTTTTCATACATACGGCCAAACTGCTTCCCAAAAGGATTATTCACTTTAATGCCTATAAATGTAGGAGAGTATTTCTTTGTACCCTTGTCAGCAATGAATGGATGAGACTTAGAAGAAAGAAAAAAAAAAATTTTTAATTGATAAAAATAAGATTGGCATTTTGCGCCTTTTATAGTTGTCTTTGCTAGCTTCCTCTGATTTAGTTTCAGGAGGGCTTAGTATAACCTGAGCTTTCACTAATCCTTTGCTTTATTTTCTGCAAACCCTAAATCTTGTTTGCCCTTTGCTTTTGGTTTTTACATATATGCCCATTTTCCCTTTATAATTCCTTGTAATGTTTCTTTATAGAGACAGTTTACCCCATAAAAGAGGTTTGAGAAAATCTTAATTCTACTGCCTTCCCACTCTTCTAAACATAAAAACAAATACAAAAAATAGAACTTCAGTTCATTTCTTTTACCTGGAGAAATGGGTTTTTCCATTTCACATTCCTAAGTGTTCCAATAATAGATGAGCAACACTTCCTCAGGGATTTCATTTTTTAAAATAAGGCATATTTTCCTTATTTAAAAATAACCTTTTCCTGGGGCACCTGGGTGGCTTAATGTGTTAAAAATAACCTTTTCCTGCTTTTAAAAGTATTAAGTGAAAACAGTACTTCTCTAGTGCCTACTACGTGTCAGGTCATGGGTTATGAACTATGTACAAAGCAATGAACAGATACTGTTCCTGTCCTCAATTGACTGAAGGACATGAAAAACAAATGGCAAAAACAAAACCCTTTATAAGCATTCACACACTGAAATTGGTGAACTCTTGATTCTATGAATATACACTTACAGATACACACTTAAATAAAAATTAGATACCATCCAAACTGTTCTATACTAAGTAAACCCCTACTCCCGCAAATAACTATTTTCAACTATTGGTTCCAGAGAATGGCTTTCTGATGACCTGATAATGATGAATAATAGACTGAAAAAATATAGTAAGGTTGAAACTGCAGCTCCCTATGTATACAGATGGAAGTAGTGCATGGCACGAGGCCAAACACATAATAATTCAAAGCTAATTTAAAACCTGCAAGCTTAGAAAAAAGACACATCAACTACTGTGGGGGAAATTTCTCCTGTAGCAACATGGCCTCATGACCAATGTCATGTCACTACATTTTTATAATTTACAATTTAGAATGTGTACTTTGTAATTTTTTAGGAAAAGACAAAAACACACCCATTTTTTCAAGTGGTTTATGGCACTGTCCAGTACAGTAGCCACTAGCACTTGAAATGTGGCTAGTCCAAATGTGGGGTGAGCTTTAAGTATAAAATACACAGATTTTGAAGACTTAGCACACACAAACAGAAAAGATATTCTCACTCTTTATACTGATTACATTATAAATTGATTTTTTTTAAATGTGATGAGTAAATAAAAAGTTAATTTCACTGTTTTTCCTTTTTTAATGTGGCTACTATGAAACTTTATATGTATTACTGCATGGTATTTCTATTGAATAGCATTACTTAAGAACAGCAGTTCTTAAACCCAAACATGCATCAGAATCACTTGGACGGCCACTTGACAAAATTTCTGATGTGTCTGGGGTAGAGCCAAAGAAACTACATTTTTACCAAGATCCTCAGTGATGGTAATGCTGCTGCTAGTCTGGAGAACAAACTTTGAAAACAACTGCTCTAGAACAATGAGGCATTCACTATAGGAATGTGAAAGGGTATGATTATAGACCCTGTGAACATTTAGTCTCCTCCAGAAAAGTGCGCATACAAGAATGCAAGGAAAAGAGCACTCTGATGTACAGCTGAAGAGAATTCCAATCAGCATAACCTTCCTGGTGGGTAAGACAGCAATAAAAATCATCAAGAGTCTTAAAAATGTGTCTTTAGTCCATGAATTTTACCTTGATTTTTTTACTAAGTTAATCATGTCTGCAAAGAAGTAAATAAAAGGATATTCATTAAGACATTGTTTATAATGAAATCATTAAGACAACACTGAATAATGAAAATTTACATATAAACTAAATGTCAAATAATCACATCTCTAAAAACCTTTGAAAGTTTAATGCTGACAGTGGTATTACAAGATAGAGCATTTATGCTCTGCAGCTGTTTCAAAAGGTGCTCCTTGAAGCCCTCAGAGGATGGTTTCTAGAAGGTTTGCCAGGCTACTGCAGGGAGTAAAGGGTGAAAGACTTGAGTATGAAAGTCCCATTTTTATTTACTTAATAGATTTGCAACTCAAAAGATCATTTGACAAAGGATTCTTGAAAGAAGAATCTTGAAAGAAGAATCTCAAACTTCTTGAAAGAAGTTTGAAATCTATGGAATAATTCATGAAATAGAAAGGTATCCCCCAAATATTTTCAAGTGAAGAGTAAAAAAAAAAGTAAGGTATGACCTTTGATTTATCATTCACAGTAACTTTGAGCAATAATTCGCACTCCATAAAGTTGTGTTTTACACAGAGTAACTCATTTAAGTTTCACACCACCTATTTTCTTTATACCTATTTACCCATAAGGAAACAGAGACTCCAAATATATAATTTGGCTAATGCTGCTCAAGTAATTAGTCACTAATAAGCTTGCATTTTTAAGAACTATGTTTTACTGTGAATGAATAAATACTTAAGCATTCAAAAATTAATGAAAGGTATATATAAAAAGTTTAACTGGGTATCTTTGGGTCATGAAATATGGAAGGGAATTTAATTTTCTGTTTTTTCTCTAATTCCCAAATTTTACATGATCTCTTACAATCAGGAAAAAAATCCCATGGTAATAAGAGCTAGTCATTTTTATATTGCTCAAATAATCATCTCCTTGGCAGCCTGTACCTAGAGTCTTTGAGTTCATTCCCTGAAGTCTGTTCGTTAAGATAAGAGGAGAAAGATGTCACCCTTTCAACACTTGGTGCTCCAGTCTTTTCATTTATTCATGAAACAATATCTCACTATGTGACAAGCATTATGCAAAGTATGAGATTGGCTAAGGTATAGTCTGGTGAAGGGAATATACAAGGAAAGAATATATAACATAGTTTGTACGCTAAAAGAAATTTGAGCAAAGTATATGGGTATAAGGAAGAGAATGATTACATCTACTTGGGGGGAAAGGGCTTTAGCTAGATGATATTTAGCTGGATCTTAAAAAAAAAAAAGAGAGACCAGTTTCCTACATAGACAACTGAAGGACATTTCAGTAAAGGGAGCAAAATAAGACATGGGTGCATAAAAGAACATGATATGTTTGGGGAACACTGGAAAGTTTCAAAGGGCTGGAGCACAGGTTGCAAAGAGGAGAAAGCTGGGCAGTTAGGTAAGAACGTAAGTTGTTGAGGCCACTCGATAAAAAGGTTTGTACATTCAGCTAAAACATTCAACAATATGGATTATGGGGGACCACTGGAAATGTCTATCTGGGGAAAAGGAAGGTTAAGCTTGACTTTTAGAAATGTAATACTGGCAATCAGTGTAAAACATTAAGTAAAGCAGAAGAGATGAGAGGCAAGAAGACTGGTTTGGGAGCAGCTCACTCTGAATATTACCTGTAGATCTCCTTTAATTATCTGACAACTTTTGTAGGCTGATGCTTTTTTCTAGAAGCAACATGTACTTTGACAAGTCAATTAAGTGACCCGAACAAACACTAGTTTCTTTATGTATAAAACAAAGCTGCCAGTATACTTCTAAGTCCTAAGAACAGCCACCATTTCTTCCTTAGCATTTGACTTAAAGAAGAATTCTATGAGTATTGCTTCTTAAATGCGAAAGAATGGATACTGAATGGTATTTTTATTATATGCTTTCTCAGGAATCTCATTTCCTCCTGAACAATGTCTTACTCCATGCATATGATCACTGAGATAATATGAAGGAGTAAAGGAAATGTTGGCTGGAGAAACTTTTCTATAGTTCTCAAAACTCCAGTAGATAATTCCAAGTGCTTAACTGTAATGGGACATATAGAAAAAATATCATTTGCATCTTACATCAAACAGTTATAATTAAAAAAAAACAAAACAAAAAAACAAAAAACCACCTGAGTACATACTATTTCATTAATCCCACTGAGTTTGCCTGAAGTAAGCTTTGGTCTGGAAGCAGGCCTTGGAGGTGGGACAATGGTGCCTACAGAAAGAGGAGTTGTGGGCCGGGCTGGTAAGGGGAAAAAGAGAATTTGAAGAAAATCATTAGTATATAGCAATCCTTACATAAAGACATTCTATCATAGAGGAACTCTTAGAGGAGTCAAAGCTCATTTTCAGGAGTTTTTAAATACTTATATAATTATAGATATTTGTTGAAATACTGGGAATCTAGCAAATAAGCTTTTCTTGAGCTAACAATATTCCTGGAAAACACACACACACACACATACACACACTTACACACACACATTAACTGATCAGTTCATGTGTCACAGCAACTTATTCCTGTTTTAATTCTTTACACACATTAAAAAATAAAATCTGATAAATCTAGAGAGAATAAACCAATTGAAGTCTAAGGTCTATAGTTTATTGCCAGTATATCTACTGACAGACAGTAATGTAAGACCAAGTCTTACTTGAAATAACACTTTCAAAGTAGTAACTTGAAGTCTAAATAAAACACTTACCTTAATTAAAAGTCATATTACAAGTTGAATTACATTGCAAAGTATCTCGTGATAATTAAAAGTATTAAAAATATCCTACTTATAAAAAAAATACCCCCAAATCACTACAGTTAATTTTTGGTAAGAAAACAGCTTATAGAACTCCTAAATAATAATGTTCACTGCTCTTAAATTCTACATAAATTAAATGTTCAGATTTTCAATGCCGTCTGCAAGTTCTGCCACTTTATAAATCAGACATTAACCTGAGTATTCCTAATTAATGAAATTCAACTGTACATCATCAAAAGTCACAAATGTATTAGCATAAAACAAAGAGTGAAGAACGGAAGCAAATTTAAATCATCTTTTTTCTTTTTTTTAAGATTTTGTCAGAGAAAGGGAGCAGCAGACAGAGGGAGAAGCAGGCTCCCTGCTGAGCAAGGAGCCCAAGGAGGGACTTGATCCCAGTACCCTGGGATCATGACCTGAGCCGAAGGCAGACATTGAACTGACTGAACCACATAGACATCCCTGTTTAAATCATCCCTCTGGTTCATTCTAAAAGGTGGGGCTGTAATTCAGACTGAAGAATATGGATGGGAAGAAATATAAACCATTACATTAAGTTTGCAGATGTGCAAAGTTAAAAATATATGAATTTTAAAAAAAAGAATAAAAAAATATATATGAATAGGCCTCAGTATAAATCCATGGAGAAACAAACTGAGGACCCATGGTCACTGATGAAGGAATGGAAGAAACAGGGAAAGACCTAAAGAAAAGAAAAAGGTAGTCATAGAGATAGGAAAGTCAAAGCATGAGGGGTATGGAATCCTTCAGAAAGCTTATTCTATGAAGGGATAATAGATAAAAGCAAGGTTCAAATTGCTTGAAGGTAACAACATAAAGCTGCTAAGAAACCATGTGCAGATTCTAAGGCTGCTGCCTTCTTCCATTGAGCACCACTTCTTTCATGCTGCGCTCCTACTTTAAACAGTTCACTGGAAGAAATGTGCACCAACCTGAAAACCATAACATTTCCCTGTGCTATGACATACAGACTTTAAAGACAGGCCCATTATCAATGAAAATAGCACTGACAGATACTGGCAAATCGCCTATCCAAATGACATTCAGACTGACTCCAAACAAACTTAGCCTGGTAGAACTGTTAAGGTTCAGCTCTTTCAAATAATTACAATTTGCTTTTTCAAATTCCAAATACATGCTGGTTTCAAGTAAAGACTCAAATACTATACACTCAAACAAATCCGTGTGAGACACAGAGTTTCTGTTGCACTCTTTCAAGTTCCTTAAGCTGAAGGAAGGGAAAGCAGTTCAACACCAGAAGCAACAAGAAAATTCAAACAAAACTATGAATCTATGTAGCCAGAGAGTTTTCTTGTTTCAGGTTAATGTTATTTTAATCACTCAAAATTAGAAAAATGTAGTAATGCATTTTCCAAAAAAACACAAGTCTAAACTTTCTATTACCAAGGAAAATAAGTATGAGCATTAAGAAACTTAAAAAACATACGAGTAAAATTGAAGGTCCAAAATGTATAAGCCATAATTATTCCTGTTTTCTCAGAGGAACAAAAGCTAACTCTAACAGTTGGTAAAAGTATAAACACTGATATATAAATAAAACCGTCCTATGACAAGTCTTATTGTAGACCATTTGTTCTGTTCATGAATTAACTGACCACTTGTGATCTGCAAAAATCCCTTAAAATTATCTTTTGGAAAATATTACCCTAGTTTTTTATATTAACGCCAACACTGACTTACTCTGCCTTACTTTATCACTAGCCAGTCAGGCACTCTGCTGAGTAACACAGTACTAACACCTTTACACCCTGTCAAATCTTTTGAAATTTTTACCATCATCTCTTTTCAACATGACTGACATTCTCTGGAAGGTAAAATGATTTCATCATTTTTCAGACTGTATAGGAAGGTTTAAAAATGCTTACAAAAGTGAACTTAAAACACTTTGTTACTTTTTATTTCCTAGTTACCACACATCAAATGGCCACTGATCAAAAAGGAATCATTTTTAACCTGAAGTTAAAAGTGATAGGGGTAAAACGTTCTTGAGATAGTTACCAAGAGTATGTTTTTTGAAAAGGAAGAGACTGTGCTGAAAAGGAGTAAGAAACTAAGGGCAGTTAGGAAGGAATCTCTGTATAACTAAAGCCACTGTGATACCAATGTGAAAATTTTTATTCAATATTTTGAAAAAACAATTCATAAAAAATACATTAACAAAACTGAAAAACACTACTTAGAAGGCTCTTCATTCTAAATACAAAACATCATTCTGACATGTTCACTAAACAAAAAAGAGACTATAATGACAACTTCGGTTTTTCCTGTATACTTACAACTCAACTTTCAACTTTTCCTTATACAGTCTATTCAAATATTAAATACAGACCACTTCCTTCAAAATTCCAAACTAGAATTAAGGTTGCCTAACAATCCATTTTACAATTTCTTTTAAAAATTGGTTTATAAACAGAATAGTAAAATGTTTTGGTATGGCTTATAGTTTAGTTAATATGTCAGAGTGCAATGAAAAGAATGAAGACTTGAAAATTAGTAAGATCCAGGTTTGAATCAATGCTTCTTCATTTCGTATAAAATGGTCTCAGAGAAGTTCCTGATCATCTCTGAACTTTACTTTTTTTTTTAATCTATAAAACAGGGACAATAAAATGGACTTCATGAAGTAGTTGATGAAGAGAAATTAAATAGAATATGTGTAACTCCTAGCAGAGCAATGTGGCAGGAACTCAATCAATTCACATTCTCTCCCCGACAATTCCCTCACTCCCCTAACCCCAAATACTGAACAGCATTCCTAAAATCCCAGAAAAGGCTGAAGACCAGCTTAAAGTGGATTTTATTCTCTTGCTTTGAACAAGCAGAGGTTTTATTAACAAGCATTTTGATGCCTACTTGGATTGTTGGCTAGTGTGGGATTTTATATTTTGAAGAAAAGAGAAAATGAACATATTCCTGCCAAAACAACATCTAAAAAGCACTCAAGTTTCTTTGACACATTGCTTGGGAAGTGCTAAAGCCTTTCTGGAAAGCAGTTTGGCAATAAATATCAATGGGTTTATCTAGAGACTCAAATGTTGTACTGATAAATTATAAGGGTACTATGACACGTTCACGAAATTCTATCCATGGATGTTCGTAATACTAGAAAACTGGATGCAACTCAAATATCTGATAAGAAAAGACGGATTACATTAATGCACATTTATATAGTGGAATTATCTAAGAACAGTGAGAATTATTTGGGCATTGAAAAGGGAATGATTCATGGCAATACAAAAATGAAAAAAAAATGGTGTTCCATAAAATTTTGTTTAAGCCATAGGATCTTTCAGCTAAGTTAACCAGCATCAAATCACTTTATCTGGCAATATGAGAAGATAAGAATATTTCTGACCATTAAGTATAACACAAAAGTGATGAATAAGTCAATCAGGAGAAAAGTAACTAATGAATCCCTCAGTTTAAATATACATATATAGATATATCTATATATATATATATACACACACACACACATATATACATTACCTGATGATGATGATGAAGTTAATGAAGCTGAAGAAGATGAATCAAGAGATGGTCCAAACAGGGGATCCCAAGCAAGTAAATCGCTGGTCCCTTTCCTGCCATAGCATTTTAAAAATAAAGATTTTAACAAAGGAATATTTTATTAGTATAAAATTTAGTCATTTATTTTTTTTTAAAGATTTTATTTATTTATTTGACAGACAGAGATCACAAGTAGGCAGAGAGGCAGGCAGAGAGAGAGGAGGAAGCAAGGCTCCCTGCTGAGCAGAGAGCCTAATGTCGGGCTCGATCCCAAGACCCTGAGATCATGACCTGAGCCGAAGGCAGAGGCCTAACCCTCTGAGCCACCCAGGCACCCCTAGTCATTTATTTTTATCTCACAGAATTGTACAGCTAAATACATAGCATTTAAAAGTTAGCTATTCTGTCAATGGATTGTGTGAAGAAACTTAACAAATATTGGTTTAAATTAAAACTTTTTTAAACTACTATAAGCAGAACCTCCAGTAACATGTAAAATTGGTGGGAGGCAGCAGAGAAGATTAATCTGCACCAATCACACCTTGTTATACTCTGGTTTTGGGGCTATAAGAACAGAAATCATTTCAGCTTTACAAAGAAAGAAAAGCAGTCCCCTGGAGCATAAATGAACTGCCCAAGGACACAAAGGTACTTAATTCTACAGTAGTGTCAGGTCTGCTCACTGAAACCTAGCACAAATCATACACAGAAAATCAGGCAGAAATTTTTAACATCAGAGTTAAGTACTTTTAAAAGAATCTTTTACTCTATTCCTTCATCTCTGAAACTGTCAAGTACAGAAGTAAGCCCAACAGCTTGATATAATCTTCAAAGGTCTGATTAATATAGTAGGTCACAGAAGGGCAGGACTTCTCTCTAGACAATCCACAGCCTGGGCCATTGAGGCAGTCTAGTGAAATGTTTGGATCATGTACATCTTTTTATGAGAGGTCATCAAGACTGTGGACAAAATCATCAAGAGCTCAACTTTCAAGTTTCAAAAATCTCAACATGCTATGTAACCAAAGAGTTCCCTCCAATGACCCCCTGAAATCTAATGGACTAATTTCTCTCAGGATTCAACTTTTAGCTCTTTATTTTAATAAAAGCTTTTATATGAATGTTTCTTTCATTTTAGTCATAAGCTTTTAAAATGTCTAACCTCTAAAATCCTGAAGTACCTGAACTTTGCCACCACCTCTTAAATTACTTCCAGCTTTACTGAGCTATGACTGACAAGTAACATTTATATATATAAAGTGGTAAAAAGATTAATCCCATTAAAATAATATTTTAATGTCTCAAACTACATTATTTAATAGTGTTTTTAAATCTTAGAAAGCAGGCTCATTTCAGAGAAAATGGTACAATTACCTATAAACATGTATCTAGTATCTCAACACGCACCTACATGAAAGCACACGGCATCTTATATATAAAACCTAAAATCATGATTGCGTAAGTTACTAAAAACAAAATTTTTAAAACACTGAACTTATCTTTAAAAATGATAAATGAATACCACCAATGTGTTCCATTAGTGTCTAGCTTTCAAAGTATCAAATAATTTTAAACTATCCATTTAATGAAGCCTACACTTTTACTTAAGCAGAAAAGAAATTAAAAGAATGTGTTCTTATTGACAGATACTGAAATGACAGAGACCCATGAAACACTGGCTTAAAACATTTTTTTTTCTTTTTAAAAAGAGCTAGCTAGCCTTTTTAAGTTAACTGAGACATTTCCTTGTTTTGAAGTTCATGAAAAGGACAGTCTATTTTACATGACCACAGCCAAAACGGATAGAAGAAAGTGAGAAAATCCCCATGAGAATAACTAGTTGAAATGCAGACATGTATGAACTTGGGATCCCAGCTTTATTTAGAAGTAGCAAAGTCACCAAGGCCAAATACAACTGTATAAGGATTTTTAAAAAAAAATTATAAATAGTATCAAATGAGAATTTAAAACAACTAGAAACTCCACAGAGTGTCTGACAGCTTAGAAAAGAGGATGATTACCAACACGCCAAATGAAACTGCAAAGATAATAAAACTCTCTAGGAAAAAAGGACAAAAGAATGATATTTAATTCTAAACAGAGTAAAAGGGTAAGGATGAGCAGGTAGAGAACACAGGATTTTTAGTGCAGTTGTACTCTGTATGACACCATAATGGTAGAGACACATGTCCTTACCCATTTGTCAAAACTCAAAGGATATACAAGAACAAGAATCCTAATGTAAACCACAGACTTTGGGTGACAATGATGTGTCAGTGCAGGTTCATCAATTCTAATAAATGTTACTCTCATGGGGATTCTGATAGTGAAGGAGGCTGGGCATATATGGGGGCAGTGAATATATATGCAAAACCTCTGCAGCTTGCCCTAAATTTTGCTATGAACCTAAAACTGCTCTAAAAATAGTCTATTTAAAAATAAAATTTAACTGTGAAACTTACTCATTGGAAGCAGCACATGGCTTTGATTTTGTTAACTCTTCACCTAATTAAAAAAACCAAAATATGAAAAAATTCATAATCTGAGATTTAAGTGTTAAGAGAAACACATAACTCTTTACTATGAACAATTTAAAAATTGTGGACTTGATAGCAGTTTCTTAAATTATGGAGAAAAGGAAAAATAAGACTTTAACAAGTTTTCTAACATGCTAAGAATATCACCTGAGAATATCAAAATAATAGCTGAATTTCTGATGTGTCCTCATTTCTTCTAACATCTTTGGTAAGAAATTACTTAAATCAATGAAACTATCATAGTCATGAGAATTAAACTGCTGTTCAGACCAGAGAAAATACAAGCTAGAACGATGAAAGTTAGAACATATATTGAAATACATAAGTATTGCTCAAGAACTGATGAATAATGAAAGCATTTTTCAGGTTCTAAGAATATTATTATTATATTGACCAAAAATAGTTATTCTTGAAGGATACTGTATCTTGAAAAAATTTTATAGGAACCTAGAGCAACAGTCTTTATAAGATAGGCTGTTTTGCTTCCTTTTTGCATTGGTAATGTGAATCATTTCATTAGCAACTGTACACAGAGTAAAGAGAATCAGTAATGTGTAAAAGTCAGGTCGGTTTGTACGCAAATTTCCCTGCACCTTAATGTCTTAGATCACCAACCAATAGCTGTTGAATGAAAACACACCAACATGGATAAGTGCAGCAAACTATGAGGAATACCACACTGTACAGGATGCCCCTTCATACCACACGGTCCCACTGAGCTCACTTTGGCCCTCTGTCTGGCCCAAAGTACCTATTGCACTGTTCACCTCAATGTTTCTGCAATCCGCCCTTATGTAAGTAACTGCATAAAAGCAGCCCACCTTCATCCTGATTTTCCTGGTATCCCTATATCAAGCTACTTATCATTTCTTTTTTAAAATTAAAATCTTACTTTTCATTTGGTACTTATTATGCATTTAATAGGTCTTGTCAACAGTGCTAGAATTTTTTTTTTTTAATTTGATTTGAAAGAGAGTTTGAAAGAGAGGAAGGGGCGGGGGGAATGGGCAGAGGAACAGAGAAAAGCAGGTTCCCCACCGTGCAGGGAGCCCAACCTGAGGCTTGATCCCAGGATCCTGAGATCATGACCTGAGCCAAAGGCAGATGCTTAGCCCAATGAACCACACAGGTGCCCCTAACTGTGCTAAAATTTTTAATAGGATTGGTATTATGATCTTTATTGAGGCTTGTGTTTACAAAATTGCATAACTTTTGAGTAGGCTGCCTCAATTTTACTTTTTCCCACCTTTGCTATGTTTAATGCATGATGCTGCAGAAGATGTCAGCATCCACCCAATTTTTTAGTATAATGAAGTTACTATACTAAAAAAAAAAAAAAAAAACCAATGTAATACAAATACATAAAGCTAAAACTTGCTCATCTCATAATGCCTTCTGGCTCATGAGGCAGAGTTATGCCAGTTAAAACAGTTTTAAACTTTGTTAAAAAGAAGCTACTCTTTGGCTTTGTTGATTTCTGAAAAATGTTGTAGCCAAGTATTAAACTTGAAGGCATGTCTAAATGTTAAAAGAAATAATATACCTACTTTGTCTTCTGTTTAAAGTTAGTATCCTTCTAGTCTGTTGTTAACAGCTGTGATGAGAACAAACTATTTATTTCTCTAACTACATACATATGTAAGGCTACAATAAGCTTAGCAAACTGCCTGGTAATTTTTTTTTAATTTTATTTATTTATTTAACAGAGAGCGCATGCTCACGTGCACAAGAACGGGGAGCAGCAGAGGGAGAGGGAGAGGGATAAACAGGCTTCCCAGTGAGCAGGGAGCCCAACCTGGGGCTCAATCACAGGACCCTGGAATCCCTGAGCCAAAGGCAGACGCTTAACCAACTGAGCCACCCAGATGCCCTTGCCTGATGCATTTTCATAGACACAAAATAACCAATTTAAATGTTAAACTCACTAGAAGAATTCCGATTCATCTGCACCTAAAACAGAAATTCAAACACTAAGCGTCATTAAACAAAGAATATGGTAATGAAATACTTGTTAAAAAAAAATTTTTTTTTATTTTTTAAAAAGTAGGTTTCATGCCCAACACAGTGTTTGAACTCAGGATGCTGAGATCAAGAGTTGCGTGCTCTAACAGACTGAGCCAGTCAGGCACCCTGACTTCATAAAATATTAATGGGGACCTAATTTTAAGTTGTTTTTAGTATATCTACTCAAAAATCACATTAAAAAAAAACTTTCAGTGTTTTATAGTAAAAGATAATACATGTACCTTTAACATTCAATAAAATGTTTTAAAATATCAAAATGCTGGTATCTACAGCAAGATACTATAATCTACTAATTTAAAAAATTTAAAACAAATACTTTAAAAATCAACATTCAAACATCAAAAGGTTTTTTTTTTTAAGTCAGTAGGTAAAAATAAAAAATCTTGTACTTACTGGGCTATGTCTCTAGTTGTACATAGAAAGAAAAAGAAAGACACAGTGTCCATTTTAGAATTTTACATATCTTATTTTCTTAGTTTCATAATTTGTCTATTCTTTGTCTATTTGTGATTCTTCTGAATCATACCTAAAATCTATACATCTTAAAACACCTGCAGAACATTGTTAGGGGACACGAGCTAGATAAGCAAACTGGCCAAGAAAATACACTTAAACTATCCTCTTTTCAAACCCAGTATTAATGATTAAAATTTTCTCATTATTTATTTTCTCAGTACAAAAGAGTATGTTCACCATCTTTTAAAAAATAGGAGAGAGAGAGAGAAGTACAAAGGACAAAATTTAAAACCATTAATGATTTCACTACCCAGAGCTAGGTGCTTAATGTTTTGGTATATATTCCCCTAGAATCGGGTTTTCTTTATTTACATTTATTTTTTAAATTAGTTAATGCTCTTACACAATAAAAAAATTTTAGTGGTTTCATAACTTCTTTTCATTTACATATATAATATAATTAATATGATTAGATCTATATTGTAATAATTATATATAATAATCTGGGCACTAATCTTCATGTTAAAATAGCAATGATAGAATAAAAACTCACTTCAAAACTTTTTGGTAGAAAAAAAATTAAATGCTAAAAGTACATGACTGAGAGAAAAATACTTTTTCCCCAAATACATACAGGCTATCTAAAATACATATTAAATAACAATATAAAATGGGGAGAACTTTTATTCTCCATTATCAAGGAAAACAGGTCTCTAATATCAGTTATGATGAACATGTACAGATAGACTAAATTGTCATTTTAGGACATGCTTTTTTCCCCATAGTTTCACACTCCTTAGAGTATGACATCAATGGAAATATTAGTCACTGTGATTATTTTTTTTCCTCCCTCATAAGCTGTTAAGTATGGCATATCAGAATCGAGGAATTAACCACAATCACTAAGAATTCTTATATTTGCCTTTTTTTATATAAAACATATAGGAAAACAACTAATGCAGTTACAAAAGCAGTAGACATATAATTTAATCTTTAAATCCTTCTTAATGGAATACCCATTTTCACATAAGGTTCATAAAATATGCATGAAAATCTTTAAAATTAAATGAGGAAAAGATTAATACTGCCAGTTCAAATTTCTGAAACATACAAACTGTTTATAAAATGGCAGAAATAGATTTTCTACATTTTTGTTTCCTTGTAAAACTTTCAAAGGGAAGCAAAGCTAAGCCAAACTCAAGTTTATTGGCCTATATAAAATCTAAGAACTATATACCTCAATAAAAAGGAAGAAAAACTGTAAAGTATTTCCTTATCCAACATGCTTAACTATTGCTAAAATTAACCAGATGCAAGCAGATGAGTTAAAAAATAAATAAATAAAGGCTTCTATGTACAAA
The DNA here is from genome assembly GCF_009829155.1 of Mustela erminea. NCBI lineage: Eukaryota > Metazoa > Chordata > Mammalia > Carnivora > Mustelidae > Mustela > Mustela erminea. Next base: position 65,743,482 of record NC_045616.1, read on the forward strand.
GTACGAACTTGGCTCATTTTCTTACTTACAGATATTGCTGGGGAGAGAGTGATATTTCCTATGGACACTTTTAATTCATCCAAGGAAGCCATTGTGTGATGCGAGTTATTTGGATGCATGGGTTTGATCTGTATCCGATACTTCTTTGGTTCTTCATCTTCAGAATCAGAATCACTAGATGAGTAGAAATGGTTCTCTTTGGTATGTGAATATCAGTTAAAGAATTTAGTTTTTAAACTATCTTAATGCATAACCAGTTTTTCACATGTTTATAAAAAGGAATATAAACTTTTAAGAGGTCAGATGGACTTTAAGGAAAACAGAACTACTAACTTTCATTAGTAAAAACACATCAAATGAAAAATATGGAGTCACATTTTATTATAGTTAAAAACTGAAGTCTTTATTAAAAAACAGAATATTGTGTTATAACTGTCTACTTATAGACACAATCCATAGGAATATCCAGATGATGAAAGGATATCATTCTGATTTGCTTCTGGTTTTATACTATAGCCTTCTTCATCTACATCAGGAATGTTCTATGGGAAAAAGAAGAAAAAGACTTACTGTAACGATGGCTCCAACTACAGAAATATAAAAGATTAGCAAAACAGCTTTACCTTTTACAGCAGCTACATCATTTATCAACAATGGGTTCATAAAATTAGTGACAGTGGGAAAGTTCTATCTTTTTGGTTAAGTTAGCTTCAGCTCACACTCTGTACTTCACTTGTCTGAAAGAGAAAAGTACTGCAAAATGAAAGGGCAGAAACACTAAAAGGAAGAAAACGGGTGCTCGGGCAGGAACACTGGCAGTTCTGTAACCAAATTTTCACCCAATTCTTCAAAGTGAAGAAATAAAATCACAAGACTGTATGTGCCTGGAAATGAGAGATGATGAAATCAGAGGATTGGCAGGTTAAATAAACAAATATTTATTAAAAAAATACAGAACAACAACAACAAAAAACAAAGATGACTAGGAAAATTAAAACTACACTAAAATATGGTCTGTCAACCAGGAGACAGGCAAAAATTCAGAAGCTCAAAAATACACTCTGTTGGCAAAGCTGTGGGAAAATGTACTCTTATACTCTGCTGATATAAGTACAAAATAGAACAATCCCTACAGAGAGAAATTTACCATTATCTAACAAAAACAGATAGGTGTTTCTCTTCCACCCAGAAATTCAATTTCTAGAAATTTACCTTGAAGATACACCCCCACCAATTTTTTTTTTTTTAAAGATTTTATTTATTTATTTGACAGAGAGAGATCACACGTAGGCAGAGAGAGAGGAGGAAGCAGGCTCCCTGCCGAGCAGAGAGCCCGATGCGGGACTCGATCCCAGGACCCTGAGATCATGACCTGAGCCGAAGGCAGCGGCCTAACCCACTGAGCCACCCGGGCGCCCCACCCCCAACAATTTAAACATACATATGCAACAGGTTTATTCACCAAAGATTATCTATAATTCAAAATTTCTGGAAAGCACCTAAATGTCCAAGCATATTTGAAGAAACTATAGTACATAGAGAAAACAGAGTACTATTCAATTACTGAACTCATATGAAATGACTTCTAGGAAATACTGCTAACTGAAAAAAGCCTAGAAGTAAGAAAGATGGGAGAATTTAAAAACACAGATATCTGCTTATCTTTATGGGAGGAAAAAGCCACTGGAAGGAGAAATCAGAATACAATGAAGTTGTATTGTACCTCCAAGAATTAATGATGAAGTAGAATGGATAAAGGATGCTATGTTAAGAGAATATTCCTATTTTTAGGAAATACACATTTAAGTAGTTGGCTTAAAGGGCCATAATGTACAGAACTTACCCTGAAATGGATCAGAAAAAATCTTATATACGCCTACATAAACACATGCATGTAAGGAGAATGAAACTGTTACAGCAAAGGTAATAAAAAGCTAAGGGTATACAAGCGCTTTTATTTGGAAATAACTTCTTTTTTTTAAGATTTTATTTATTTGAAAGAGAGACAGCGCAAGTGGAGGACAGGCAGAGGGAGAGGGACAAGCAGACCTCGCCCAGCCCCGTTCAGTGGGGAGGCCAATGTGGGGCTGAATCCCAGGGCCCTGAGACTATAACCTGAGCTGAAGGCAGATGTTTAACCGACTGAGTCCCGGAAATAACTTCTAACTTACAAAAAAATACAAGAATAAAACAATTACAAAAAGTTAAAAAAAAAAAAAAAAGATCACCAAGAAATGCCAAGTGATCAGTGGAATTGGAGAGCCAATATTCTTCTACTGGTAAAGTTTGCTGTTCTTCCTCCATTCACCTGCTAAAGCTCAGCAAAAGGAACATGAAGGATAATCTCACAGGCACAGCATAAAATCATGGAGAACTAAAACAGAATTTACATGGTTACAGCTTCCAATCTGAATAAAAAATCTACTGTAGCCAGCAGTGAGTTTAGCTAACAGGCTGGATTAAAATCTAGAAATGAAAATCTAATAGTAAAGAGCAGATTCCATATACTAAAAAGATAACAAGTATATATTTACATCCCTAGAACTGGAGTACTTTGAGTTCTATATATTGCCTGCTTATATGCAAATAATATTTAAAAATATTTTAAAAAATAAACTTTACCAAATGTGAATTCATTAAATATCAGAATTAAGGTTCCTTTTAAAAAATTTTTGATAGAGGTTTTTTGGTTTTTTTTTAAAGATCTTATTAACTTATTTGTCAGAGAGAGAGCAAGCGCACAAGCAGGCAGAGTGGCAGGCAGAGGTAGAGAAAGAAGCAGGTTCCCCGCCGAGCAAAGAGTCTGATGCAGGACTGGATCCCAGGACCCTGGGATCATGACCTGAGATGATGGCAGCAGCCACCCTGGCGCCCCAGAATTAAGGTTTTTATAAAATACCTGATTTTTATTCCCATTACCCTAGAAACATACCAGATATTTAAGCCCCTAGAAATTCTAAGGATTTGCTGATACTACTTTTAAATTTGTTTACAGTGTATTATTTAGTACAATGCAATAATTTCAAATAATACTGAGCCATTTTCTATAGGGCTGAATAAGCTGCTTATGGATCAACCTCTTGAAGATTATAACTGTAAACTCTGGTCGAAAAAAACTACCTGAAGGTACTAGAGAGTGAACTAGAGGAACCATTTAGAAAGTCACACACAATTATATGCTAAAAGACTATAAATAGATCATAATGGCGTTCTTAAAAAGGTTCAAATAACCCACAGGGAAAACCGGAAAAAGAAAACAAAATGAAAAGCAAAACAAAACAAAACCAGGAAACAAAAAATAATATGACATACTTGGCCCTGATAGGTCAATAATTACGTTAAGTAGAAATTGTCCAAATGTAACAAAAGACAGATTGAAAGACAAGATTAAAAACATGACCCAACTAGATGCTATCTATATAGCATATAAGAAACTCACTTCATATATAACAACATAAATAGGTTGAAAGGAAAATAATTTTAAAAATATACCATGTAAACATTTTTAAAAGGTTGGGGAGAGAGAGAATGACTGTCCTTCTGTTAAATAAAACAGACTTCAAAAAGAAAATTACCAGGGTCAAAGAAGGATACTGTATCCATACAAAAACCTATATATCTTCAAAGCAGCTTTTTCCTAATAGCCAAAAACTAGAAATAACTAAATGTCCTATAATAGGTAAGTGGTTGGGGCGCCTGGGTGGCTCAGTGGGTGAAGGCCTCTGCCTTCGGCTCAGGTAATGATCCCAGGTTCCTGGGATCGAGCCCCACATTGGGCTCTCTGCTCAGCGGGGAGCCTGCTTCCTCCTCTCTCTCTGCCTACCCCTAGGCCTACTTGTGATCTCTGTCAAATAAATAAGTAAAATCTTTAAAATATATATATATACTATAATAACAGTTATGTGAGGGGGTGCCTGGGGGCTCAAGTCAGTTAAGCACCTGGGTTTGCCTCAGGTCATGATTCCAGAGTGCTGGAACAGAGCCCTACATCATCTAGACTCCTCCCTCTCCCTCTGTTCCTCCCCCAGCTCTCTAATAAATAAATAAAATCTTTCAAAAAAAAAAGTTATCTGGATATGGTCTCTCAAAATATCTTATTTTACCATACTCACCCTTCTTGTGATGATGTGATATAATAAAATACCTATATGATGAGATGACATGAGGTGAACGATGTAGTAGGCATTGTGATGTAGCGTTAGGCTACTAATGACCTTCTGATGATATATCAGAAGGAGGATCATCTGCTTCTGAACCATGACTGACCATGAGTTAACTCCAACCATGGAAAGCAAAACCTCAGGGGTGGGATGGGGGAGGGAATGACTACTGTGTGCATTTACCTTGGTCAATCACATACATATAGTTTGTGAATATAGCTGTAACGGTAAACCTCAAGCAGTAGGACTGGAGAGTCAAAAAAGAACATGCATTTCTTATTTGAGAAGACACTGCCAAACTACCTAGAAGACAGATTATATCAATTTACATTCCTACCAATATACCAAAACCTTTGCCAATATGATAGGTAAATATAGGAATTTCATTCTAATTTGCATCAGAATGAGACTACTATTCTGAACAACATTTCTTATGGTTATTTACCACTTCTATTTCTTTTTATGAAAAATAGCCTATTTTTTTTACCTTTTCTTTTTCTTTAAAGATTCCATCCATTTATTTGACAGACAGAGATCACAAGTAGGCAGAGAGGCAGGCAGAGAGGCAGGCAGGGGCAGGGGAGCAGGAAGCAGGCTCCCCGCTAAGCAGAGAGCCCAATGTGGGGCTTGATCCCAGGACCCTGAGATCATGACCTAAGCCGAAGGCAGAGGCTTTAACCCACTGAGCCACCCGGTGCTCCGAAAAATAGCCCATTTTTATAATGCTCTTTTTCTACTGGGACATTGGTCACCTTTGATAATGATCTGTATAACTCTACAAAGTAAAGTAGCCCCTTATTACATGTCTTGCAAATATACTCTGCCAATTTATCTTCACTGAATCAAATTCTTCTATTTTTTGTAATTTTAGATGTTTTCTTTCTACACAAATTTATCAATAATTTCTTATACGGCATTAGCCTTATGCATCCTCTTTAAAAGTTCTTTTCTAATTCCTTTTCTAATTGTTCTGAATAGAAGCTCAAATTTGGTTAGTATTTTTTTTTAAGATTTTATTTATTTATTTGTCAGAGAGAGAGGAGCGAGAGCAAGCACAGGCAGACAGAGTGGCAGGCAGAGGCAGAGGGAGAAACAGGCTCCCTGCCAAGCAAGGAGCCTGATGTGAGACACGATCCCAGGAGGCTGGGATCATGACCTGAGCCGAAGGCAGCTGTTTAACCAACTGAGCCACCCAGGCGTCCCCAAACTTGGTTAATATTGATCATTATAGAATAGTATCAATGAGCTAAGAGGATTACAAATGTTATATTTAAGGGAGTATATATAAAACAAGAAGTACTATTTAATTCAATACTGCAATCATCAAATAAATGCTACGCATAAATAATTCCAAAATGAAATGCATGATGAATACTGAAGGAAATGTCAAACACATTTGTTAACTTTTTCATTAATTAGTAAGCCAAGTGTATCCAAACAGACAATTGGTAAATTAAATGTAATTCTAAAACAGTGGATAATTTTAACCCTAGAGCTCACTAGAAATCTAATTCTCTACTTTCACTTTACATTTATTAACAAACCATAAATTTCTTATTTTAAAGAAAATATACTAGGTTTTATTTAAGTTACATAAAACACACTATTTCACAAAATATCTTTATCCTGATACACCATTATGCTGTAAAAGATCAAAATGACGTGGGACCAAAAGAAACAGTAATTATATAAGCAAGAACAAGCAAAGGAGACAGACAGCTTGACTCTACTACACTTAGCAACATAACCAGTCTAATGAACAATTTGAAAAATGTGTCTGTCTATATATTAGACTATTTTGTAAATCTACTCTCACACTGTAACTTATTTGGAGCTCCATTTAATGTCTTCCTCAATTACATACAAAGAAATATATTTAAATAAAAAATATAAGCAAAAGTTCTACAAGCAAAAAGCACAGAAAAATACTGACCATGATTGTTGTATTTTTTTAAACTGGTAATCTATTAAAATTCAATTACTTGAATAGATAAAAATAATATTTTAATGATGAGGAACATTACTAAGAGCATCACATTTTAAAATAAAGTATACAGATCTGAGATCTGGCATATTTCCCAAGAAAAGGCAACATGGTATAGTACCACTCAAATTTTAAAAGTAAAATGTACTTTACAAAGGTAGGTAGAACTACTTTCTATTTAATAGGAAAGCATCTAGTAATATACAGCCAAAAATGTACCTGTAAAATAATTTTAATAGTAAATGTAGTATTTTTCTTGGAAAGACTTGTTAACAACTCAACCCAAATATACTGGTTATTTCCTAATGAAAATAGCTAATATAGATGGTTTATATCAAAGTAAAATCAACTTACAAGTGAATCTGCATCAGGGCATTCCCTATTAAAATAAACAAAATATTAGAAACAATCAACTATTAGAATTATCTATAATTCTTGTATATTGAATGTGTTTACCTTGTTATTTAAACATAGCTTTTATTTAAACTTTACAAATATATTTAGAAAAATCAAATCATGAGGATTAAAATATACCAAATGATTTTAAAGTTCAAAAGAAGGCAATCCAATACCCACAATACATGGCAAATAAAACTTACACAGCTTACAAGTATTTTAAAAACTTGGACTTTAAAAGCACTTCTTGTTCATAAATATACACATGAATCATATAAAGGAAGCTGCCAGTCCTACAAGGATTGCTACTGGCTTTTAAATAACTCTTTACAATATATTCTTGTTAAAAACTTCAGTTTTATTTGAAGTAATATCCATAGTTAGCATATATATAGAGAAGCCAAACCATTCTTCTCCAAATATATTAAATAAGTAGTCAGAATTCCACTTAAAAAATCTAAGTCTAAAATATAAAACTGGTATTTTATCTTTTAACTGATAAGTATTAATTTGGATATAAGCTAGAAAAGAAGTGCTTTGAATGTAAAATTAAAACATAAAGTAGACCAACTTTATCAACCAAATAAAGACCTAAATCCATAAAGACATTGAGGCCATGAGGAATAAGGTTAGAAGGATTTCTATATACATATTGTTTAACAAATTCACTAACAAAAATTAGAATGAACATTTAAAAGGCATTTGGATTAGTTACATATTCAGTGGCCTGAGACAGTTAATGCATATATAGTATCAGAATCCACCACTTTAATAAGAGACTGAAAACACACATATTAGGTATACCTTGAGAGTCCAATGAACAGTAATAAAATGTACTAAATTAATATATAGGATAAACAGGTCATCTCTACCCAAAGACTAAAGCACAAACCAGAAAAAAATCTACAAATTGAAGAATTTTGCTAAAGAAAGACAGGATGGAACAGACTGAAATAATGAAAAAAAAAAAAAAAAAGATGACTACACTGCTCTTAATCCAAATGAAAGCACCAAAGAGGGTAAATGTAAGCCTCTTGTATCTTTATAGCCACTTAAATGTCACTCAAAATTCCAAGTTTTGAAAAAGAGCTTCCTTTTTATTGGTGCATTCCTATGCATACTCTTAAGGATATGTTCCAGAAAAGGCACCATAAGAAAAAATTCAATCCCTCTACAGAATCAAATAATTTAAGACACTGGAGCAATTCTACTTCCTTCTTTTTTTAAAAAGATATACTTTAAATATAAAAGTGTCAAAGTTTCAAACGGTTTATTCTCTGGCTTTCAGCCAGAGCTCACCAGTCTTTGTGTCAAAGCACTCATCTGTTTGCTTTCACAGTGGGCTGCAAAGAGACCTGCAGTTGAAGCCCCAGGAAGAGCAAGCCCTCAGCAAGCTCTGAACAGGACCCGTCTTCCACAACTGCTGGCATTTCAAAGCCTTCAGGCTACTGGAAGAAGCATGTCAAGAGCCTCTGGCATTTCAAACAAAGCGGTTTCTAACAGTTTTCCTGCCTCCAAGTGTTGAAAGAAAGCAATCATGGTACAGTTGTTTAAGTACTGGTTTTTGGCTCTGGTCTTCTCAGTGTTTGTAAAAACCATTCCAATATCCGAGTGGCCTAATCATGGTACTGGGAAATTACTGATCATGAAAACTATTTTAAAAACATAGAATATGCAAAAATATTCCACGCTGCCTGAATGGACAGCTGTGAAAACCATACATTATAAAAAATATTTGATATTCAGGCCTTTATTTTTTATAATACACCCACAGACAAACTGGCTACATTTATAATTTCACTTACAAATCAACTGTTTAGATTTCCGTAAGTATTTCAAATGTTATAAAAAGATTAGATTCCATCTCTTTAACAAAATACCCCCTTCATAAATTCTGAAAAGACATTTGTAGATGAGATGGTAACTACAAATAAAAATTACTCTGCAATTGGTCTTAACTTGTTAACCAAGTAAAACTTGGGAGAAAGGAAGAAACAGACTTAGACACACTGAGAAATTCAAAAAGAATCTAACTAGGCAGAAGGTAAGAACACCCAAAGCACAAACTGTTCTCTTATACTGAAAATATGAGTGCCTACGACAGCTCTGCTAATTATGCTAGAGAAGTAGGGATTTTAGACAAATTTTCACCCAGTGTCACATGGTCAACAAATCATTTAAGATTTGATTAGCATCTTGTCAATATATATAAGGTTGAGTAATTACAGTAAGATAGATTCCAGTTTGTCTCTTGCAAATCATAGTTCTTAGAGATTCTCAACCCCAGGTGTATGTTAGGAATCACACAGATTGCTTAAAACCAAACCAAACAAAAATTATGCTTGGCCTCACAGCCTGAGAATCTGGTTTAATTGGTCTGAGGTGGGGCCTGGCATAAATACATCTATTTTAATTTTCCATGTAGTTCTAACTCACAGCCAAGGTAGAAAACTTCACTTACTCAATACTAGTTGAATTTATTGTATGCAAACTATATATTCTGTGTATATTAACTTAATTTTAAAAATATATAAATCATATTTATAGTCCATCCCCCATCTAAAATTGATGACCTAGTATAAATGTTTAAAACATGTTAGTGCCTTTGCTCTCCCCTGTTTTCTATTTATGTGTACACATATGCCTATATGTTTAGAGTTGTCTAGAAAGGATTTTCATTAAATTGTTGACCATGGCTTTTTTTCTTTGGCATTAAGATATAGAAGAATTTTTAGTTTCCTCTGCACTTCTTTTTTTTAAATATGCATGTATGTTTTATAAAAAGGGTACCTTTAAAGTTTCAGTATCAAGACACTAGAGCTTTCATCTTAAAATTTTAAAATAAGAGAATACTTTTATCTAAAGCCAGAGGAGGTAGTACATTTATTTAGAAAAGTGTATTTTTTAAACCTTAGACATACATACTTTAAGTTATTTCTGATGGAATTTTTTTCTTCTCAAATTCAAAACAACAGTCTTATTCTTAATAACAGAGGATTTTGACAATATGTAATATACTTACACAGACTCTGCATCCTTTTCCTTTTTAATTATCCCTGGTAAACCAAAAGTCTTTCTTTTCCTTGGTTTTACACCTTAAAATAAATATATACTGTTACAGAAACATAATTGTTGCTGATAAATATATTAAATTTATGAATATCTTTTATATCTTGACACATGATTTGCTTCCATCAATGCTAAATTTGGATAAAGAAATAAAAGTATCAAGTGCTCAACCCTAACATTTAAATCAGAGTCACAATCTGTTTAGTCTTTTCTTAACTTAATATGGCCTGCTATGCACCAAAAGGTTATAAAACATTCACTTGATCAACATGACCTGAGCCAAAGGCAGCGGCTTACCCCACTGAGCCACCCAGGTGCCCTAAATGTGTTGTTTAAAAAAAAAAAAAAGTTTCTCTCTCTCCCGGAAACAGATCCATTAACAGTAAACACAGAAAACATATGGCATTCTTTTGCCCATATATAATCTTTAATATAAACACTGCTGTAAGTTGATTCTACCATAAATGAGAAACAAAGATCATCTTTGTTTTGCCTAATTCTTCCTCCTCTTCTTGCATGACAAATTTATTTTAACCAACTGAGCAACCCAGGCGTCCCTGACAAATTTATTTTTTAGAGATTAGTCGTGCTATTGATTGTTGATGGAATTCAGCATTTAAAGCTTAGCTGTTTACTCTGACAGGCAGAGCATACCTAAGATAACTCCTTACCGTACAGATGAGGAAACCCAGGGTAGTTTTTTGTCTTTTTAACTCAATGTTATACAGCTACTAAATACTATAGTGAGGATTATAATTCAGATGTTTTAGAACATCGAAAATTTCACGCAAAATTAATTCCCTAAATCATACATTTGTATAGCATGTTATATTTTAAAAATCAAATACATTTTTATTCTTACAGAGTAATATTTACTATCTACACTTTTTTTTTTTTTTAAGATTAGTTACTTATTTGAGAGACCGAGTACAAGCCAGGGGAGGGAGAAGAAGGGAATCTCAAGCTGAGCATGGAGCCTGAAGCAGGGTTTCATCTCACAACCCTCAGATCATGATCTGAGGTGCCACCCAGGTGCCCCAACTACCCACATTTTACAACCAAGAAAGCTGAAGTACAGAGAACTTAAATAACTGTTTACAGGAACTATAAGAAGTTAGGAACTGTAAGAAGTCTAGACACCAGGGCGTGTGGGTGGCTCAGCTGGTTAAGTGTCCCCCTCTTGATTTCAGCTCAGGTCATGATCTTAGGGTTATGAGATCTTGCCCAGCACTGGGCTCCACACGGGCTGTGGAGCCTGCTTAAGACTCTCTCACTCGGGGTGCCTGGGTGGCTCCGTGGGTTAAAGTCTCTGCCTTCAGCTTAGGTCATGATCCCTGGGACCTGAGATCGAGCCCCACATCAGGCTCTCTGCTCAGCGGGGAGCCTGCGTCCTCCTCTCTCTCTTCCTGCCTCTCTGCCTACTTGTGATGTCTGTCAGATAAATAAAATCTTAAAAAAAAAAAAAAAGTTTCTCTCTCTCCCAGAAACAGAGTGTATCGTTCTAAGTGAATTCAGTCAGTCAGAGAAAGATGAATACCGTATGATTTCACTCTTACGTGGAATTTAAGAAACAAAACAGATGAACATAGGGGAAAGGAAGGAAAAATAAGATAAAGACAGAAAGGGAAGCAAACCATAAGAGACTCTTTTTTAAAGATTTTATTTATTTGAGAGAAAGAGAGAGCATAAGCAGGGGGAGAGGGGGAAGCAGACTTCCCACTGAGCAGGGATCCCCAAGTGGGGTTCAATCCCAGGACCCCAGGATCATGACCTGAGCTCAAGACAGATGCTTAACTGACTGAGCCACCCAGGCACTGGAGGAGAGCGAGTGGTGGGATAGGGTAACGAGGGGATAGACATTAAGGAAGGCACTTGATGTAATGCACACTGGGTGTTATATGCAACTGATGAAATCACTAAATTCTACTCCTGAAACTAATATTACACTATATGAGAACTTGAATTTAAATAAAATCTTGAAAGGAAAAAAAAATTCTCTCTTTCTCTCTCTCTTTCTCCCCCTCTAACCCTCCCTGCCTCAGCCCCTCTCTTAAAGAAAAAAAAGTCTAGGGACCAGAGCCTCTGACTTCTCCAATGAGAACCTTATACACAACAGCAAACCTTTTCTCCAAATTCTTAAATAAATGTTGGAAGGAAAAAAATAGAAGATTGTTTTCAAACTACTTCCAGGAGCTCACAAAGTGACATAGATAAAATTTGACAAAAATAGCAGGCATCTCTTAGGTTTCATACTATGAAAATCATCTATTTAAACAGGAAGCCTACCTGGTTGGATCAGAGGAGTGTGGGACTCTTGATCTTGGGGTTGTAAACTCAAGCCTACATTGTGTGTATAAGATCTTTAAACAAACAAAGCAAGCAAACAAACAGGAAGGGTTGTGAACCCCTTCTCCAAGTCACATCATCACTCATTTTAAATAATAGTAATAATAACTAATATATAACCTCATTAATTACTGAAATGTTTCTCACTTTAGAGTAAGTCTTACACGTTATTGTGCAGTAATCATTTTCATATTTATGACATGAAAATGTTTAAAATGGATATCAATAAAGAAAACAATCTCAATGATATTTGAAAATAAATACATGCTATATTTCATCTTTTAAGATATATATGCTAACACACTCACTATTCCTTTGGGCAAACCTACTGCTTATTAAGTGAAGAACATTATCTATAGGTCTTCAAACCACATTCAGATTTTCTGTATCACTCACAGCACCGACAGGCTAACACCAATGGATAATAGCCACTCTTTATTTATTCAATAACAGAAGATATTAGCTAGTTAACACTATTACAAGTAGCCAACTTACCTTCAACTGCACTAGCAGGGTCACATTCTTCAAATTCAATAAGGCCTAAACAAACAAACAAAAAACAGATGAACAATTGCAAGTTTAAAAAAAAAAAAAAAAAAAAAGCAAGCTGATAGAAAACATTCAGATCAGATCCCATCACAGCTTTTTAACTGACCTGACATGAGCTCTAGTGTTATCTGATAGTGTTAATTATAATATAAATAATAATTTTAAAATTCAAATAATCCTAAAAATGACAAAAATGGAAATGAGCCTATTATTATGACCACAACTTACTGAAAACCTTTTATATAAGATACCGTGGAACTGAAGACACAAACCTAATCTGTAGTTCCTGCTTTCAAGGAGCTTGCAGGATACTTGAGAGAAAACAAGCATAATAAAAGGCAGCTGCTGAATCCTTGGTTGTATTCATGGGAATGACAGGGGGAACAACATAGTAAATACTACTAGAATCTAAAGCTTGGGAATTTGTTTGTCTAGTAGACTACTGTGCTGTGAAGTGGCAAATATAGGTCTTTAACAAATATCTGCTGAACAAATAAGTGCACCAATTACACAGCAGCTAAATGGTGAGGCTCTAACTATAAAGTCCATCAAGGAATGTGCACTTGTAGTCTGCAGGTAATGGGAAGAGTTTTCATGTGAGGTGATCCATACATGACCCTACAAAGTGGCTTACAAGAAAATTAATTTAGCACTGGTATGAGGGATAGACAACAGAGGGGAAGAAGATGATAAAATAGAAATCAGCTAAAAAACAAAAGAGCCCTAAAATAACAGATCTGCTGAGATAAGCCTTAAGTCCCATGGGATGGTATATTTCATTTACATGTAATACTAAATTATTCAGGTAGTAAGAAAGTTAGCAAAAAGCATGAATCACTATTCTACTGAAACACCCCAAAGCTAAGTATCAGACTAAAAAATTATCTTCTGTTAAACTGTTAAACTATCATTCTGTTAAACTGTTTTTTTAATACTTAAATTTATGCAAGTCCAGTATTTTTCTGAAATAACTTATTGGCAGTAATAGGTTCAATATATTATTTCAAAAAATTTAAAAACAGAGCTTGAAAAGTGGAAAATGTAAGATTTCGTTATTGGTTCTTCTGAGATGTTAAGCTTTACTGTACCTATATTTAAGTTCATAATCAGAGTTCTCAATGATGATTCCATTGCAAAAGAAAGCCACTGATTAACAAGAAAAATTTCTCTACAAGTAGAACACCTAAAAATACTGGCTAAAATGTCCTTTTTCTTGACCAAATCTCAGATCTACTTCTTCAGTTCTGGTTTCTATTCAAACAGAATACATTAACATTTAGGGATAAGCAAAATAACTTTATTTAAAAAAACTCATAAAAGAGAGTTGATAAACAAGGTCCTAATCAATTAATTAGCAATACCTTTCTTACTACAGTATTCTTATGATATATATCATGTGACTAAAAAAAGAAACAATACATTCACTACTTTCATCCAAAAAACCTTGGAACCAGAACATGGCCTAATTAAAAATTTAAAGACTTCAAGTCCACTCTGCAAATCTGGAAGCTAAGATTCATTAAATGAGCTTGTTGTTAAAATCCATTAGAGGCTTAAGTTAACAGTTTACAAAGAGATGAAACCGAAAGATCAATAAAGGCAAAGAACTGCAGTATGTCCATCTAATAATTAGCAACTAGGTGATGTAAAAATTATAAAGAATGAAAAATCTCTTCCTAAATTACCAACAGTTTATTATTTATTATTAGCTTTATCACTTACTAATAAACCTTAAGAGACTGTGACCACCTATCAAATAATCTGGGAGCTCCTACAACTACACATCGCATAATCTATGACCAGTAATTATTTACAGAATCTTGAATACTCAAGCCACGGGCTTATTCTAGAGAGGAAAAACAAAACAAAACACCAATGCCAAACAAACTGCATTGTTTACAAATATTTTAAAACAGAACATCTAGAAAGACTTTTATATCATTTTAGCAAATATGATATACATTCTTTTAAGATTTTTGGATGTTTTCATATATATGAAAATAGCAAAGGCATCCCTTAACTCTACCAAAATTTCCTCAAACAAAATTCTATGTTTTTTTCCTCACATAACCTTTTGCCTATACCAGATATATGTCGACTGCTTTTCCTTTATCTTTTCTAAACATCCTCTTAAAATCCATTTGGAATAGGGAAATGCCCAATAAAAATAAACTATTCAAAATGACAAACACTTGTGAAATATAAGATGCCACATCCTTTCGAACTGTAAAATACATACAGAAGTTTTAAAATGAGTACCTTCAGCACACAAGTTTTTCTATTAAAGACAAATATGAAGGTTTCTGGTATAATATAACTAAAAATACCTTTAAAAAAATTAACTCATGCATGAAAAAGATTTTATCAAATGGCATATGCTCCACATGCTGCTTCACATGGCAAAGCTTTGCGTGCCTGGCTCTGTGCCAGCTGACAGCTCAGCTGGATAGCAATGCACATTCTGACCCCCCCTGTAGCATGTCACTTCTGAAATGTTTCACAAGTAGAAAGTTTATTCAGCATCTCCCTCAAATGCAGTCCACTGCCCATCATTCTGCTATTTAATCATAAGACAAGTTACTTTTTTTGACAGTCCCAAAGCCAGAGTGAGACCCAGAAAGAATAGTTTGCTACAACTGGAATTTCAACTGTTTTAGGCTCAATTAATTCTGTTGTCAAAATAAATAACTGCTCTTAGTGCTTTGATTTTATGCTGGGCCACAAGGGCAATTTAATTTGTATAAAAGCAAGTAAGACCACGTTGGCTCTGTCTCCTGATGCTCTTTTACACATTATATAAAAATGCCATCATGAGTTCAATTAAAGGCAGACCTCCACAAGGCCAACAATAAAGTAAAACAATTCTTACAGAGGATTTTTCTTTAATCATCAGGTAGGAATAAATTATTGCTACAAAGAAAAAAAAGAGAAAGTCAACAACCTAAAGAATTCATCCAATTCTAATATGGATCAGAACTTTTAAGAAATGTTACAGTAGGAAAGACAATTTAATAGCAATCTTTAATCAACAGAAACATTTTGTGGATGAGGTACAGTATTTTAAAAAGTAAAATACTTACTAGTTCCCACTGTTTTGAAACTATTTCTAAATCTCAGACTACCAACAAGGCAAATCTGCAATTCTGTCTAGTTAATAACTGGCCTGAAAACTGAAACAGTAAGTCTGGGCTACACAAATCAACCATTATTTCTGCATATGCCCAACTCAAACCACAGAACACTTGGTTCTGTTAGAAGCCAAAATAAAATATATGAACATGCACAGATTCCAAGTCTAATAGTAAGAATGATGATAATAGGGGCTGAGGAGGGAACTATGACACTGGAGAGTGGGAGAGGGATGGGGGGCAGTTAGTCATGACAACGGAAGTCAATGACTAAAGTTCAAGCTCACTCCTGGGCCTATAGAATGCAACACAGCCACATTCCTAGACGCCTGGGATGGTGAACTCAGGCAAGCTAACATGAAAAACAACATCAAACTCCAGTTCTGGTGATGTACAGAGGGCATGGACACTCAAGTTCTCATTTTGCTACCTGCCAGCTGGCTATTTACCTTAAACTAGTTACTCTACTTGAACCTAGATTGTACCTTTTTTTTTTTTTTTTTTTTTTTTTTAAAGAGAGAAAGAGATTGAGAGCATGAGCTAAGGGAGAGGCAGAGGGAAGGAGAGAATCCCAAGCAGACTACCCACTAAGCACAGAGCTCAACACAGGGCTGGATCCCATGACCCCAAGATTCATGACCCCAACCAAAATCAACAAGTCAGATGCTTAAGCAACTGAACCACCCAGGTACTCCTAGATTATACCATTTTTATAAATGCAATGGCAGAAAATAACCTTTTGCCATACAAGCTTTCCTTTTCTCTACAAGCACCTATACACACAGAGAGGGTTTTTCCCCCCTTTTTTAGCTTGTTAAATCATTTGAAAGTTAAGTTGCAACATCAATGCTACTTCACTTCAGGAAGTATTTTAATAAAAGGCCTATAGAGGGTCACCTGGGTGACTCAGTGGGTTGGGCCTCTGCGTTCGGCTCAGGTCATGATCCCAGAATCCTGGGATCTAGTACCACATTGGGCTCTCTGCTCAGCAGGGAGCCTGCTTCCCCCTCTCTCTCTGCCTGCCTCTCTGCCTACTTGTGATCTCTCTCTCTGTCAAATAAATAAATAAAATCTTTTAAAAAAAGGCCTGTAGAAAGAATTCTCTTAATCCAGTGGTTCCAAATCCCAATACCTACCTTAATCTCCTAGTGCAATGCTCCCTGCATAAGAATCATCTGGAGAGCTCATTAAACCAGAAATTGCTGTCCCTAACCTCCCCAGTGTCCTATTCAGAAAGTCTAGGTTGGTGTTCAGAATGTACATTTTTAACAAACTCCCAGGTGACTGCAGATGGTCCTGGGATCACACTTTGAGAACTACAGTCCAAGGGAGCCCTTGGGTCCATTGCCAGATATTCACTAATTCTAGACAGTGCTTCTCCAATTTTACTCTACATATAAGCTGCTTGGGGATATTATTAAAATGCAAATCCTCTTTCAGTAGGCCTGGGTAGGTTTTGAGACTACACTTATAACAAGCATCCAGTGATAAAATGCAGTGGATTCTGAACAATGGCAGCACATTAGACTCAGACGAGGCGTTTTAAAATACAGTGTTATCAAGGATCCACCCTAGACCACTGAAATCAGAATTTCTGGGGCAGTGAACTGTCTGTAGATTTTTTTTTAAAGAGATGGGGGAGAAGCCAAGAGGGAGAGAGAGAGAGAGAGAAAGCGAAGGAAGGAAAAAAGGAAGGAAAATGAAAGAAAAAAATTTCCATTACTGATTCTTCTATGTTCCCAAGGCTCAATTATCAGTGATGACACAAACTTAGGAACCATGGTCTTAAATGAAAAATACAGGTTTTTCACTAGGAAATTGCAGTCACTGTAAAACTTCATAAACTTTCAAAATTTTACCTAGTTCTCCAAACAAAGAATCAAAACAGTGAAATATAATCTTCTACACATCCAAAATCTGACACCACCTCCCTATTTGACATACCTCCTAGAGTGAGTCATGTTTTTACTCTCAATGATACTCATAAAACCTTGGGTGATTCTACTCAGCTCACTATTATCTCTTTTTCCTGGGAATTTCCCCCTTTCCCACAAGTGGTGCAGAAGCCATGTTTATACCACATGACCTAGTCAGAACTAAGTTAGAAAAATTACCTGATCCAAGATTACCTGGACCAGATTCTTTCTCCCAGAAATCTGTAAAGGGACAAAAACCTGGATTAATTCTGAGCTGTGGCTGCAATTAAAAAATAAATAGAAGTACCTAGAAATTACAGACAGGTCACCAGTTGTCACGTGCCTGGAAAAACAAAGAAAGCCATTGTGCAAAGAAGAAAATAAAGCAGTAGATATAAAAAGACTGAATAAAGGAAAATGATACATAGTGTTCCCACAGGTTTGGGTTTCCTTCTGCAGCCTGGCTATATTCCTGATTTTGGATACCTCAGTTTCTTTGCAATAAATTTCCTTTTAAGTTCAACGTGGTTTAAGCTAGCTTCTTTTACATACTGCAAAAAGAACTAAAACTCTGCCCTTATTATGCACATGTAAAAACTGTCATCAGCTTACCTTAACTTTTTTTACTTCTACTTTGTGGCCAGAGTTTATACATTTAATATTTTTAGTGGCTACTTCAAATTAATGCAATAAGCTTTTCTTAAACAAAGCCTGCTCATATTTTAATCTTCACTTCACAATATAGATTATAAGAATCAATTACTATGCTGTGATATGACTGCAGATGGAGTTAATTGCAAGGTGTCAGAATAAATCATTTCTGAACCCACAAAGAAGAGCAGAATCAGCTTTTTTGAAAATAGATTATATACTATTATGAGGTACACAATTCTGATGCAGTACGATATACCTACTACTATACTACATAGAAAGTATATTTTCTAACACAGGAATGGGCAAATATTTTCTGCAAAGAGTGAATATTTTAGACTTTGTGGGCCGTAAGATCTCTCACAACTACTGTCCTCTGCTGTTACAGTATAAAAGGTGCCACAGACAATACATAAACTTAAGTGCAACTGTTCAAAACTACTTTTCTGGACAATGATATCTAAATTTTCTACTTTTTGTGTATTACAAAAATACTCTTTTATCCCCCCCATCATTTAAAAACATAAACCAATTCTTTGCTTATAAGCCTGTACAAGCTGCTATAATCCAACTCTAAAATAAGCAGTACCAAACTTAACTCAATGGCCATAGTTTGCTGATTCCTGCTTGAAAAGATAGAGAAGAAAATCATTAAGTTCCATATATATCCCACAGGGCATAGTTCTATGCCTCTGCCTTGAGTGGCTAGACACAACAGGTAAAGGTGTACTTCGTTACAGAAAGAAGTTTTGGGGGTTTTTGTGGTAGGGGGGTTGGGGTTTTGGGGTTTTATTTTTTGGGGTTTTTTTTTGGTTGTTTTTTTTTTTTTTTCCAGAAGTTTTTTCTATTTTACTTCTTTGGAGAGCTCTCCTCTTTTACTTTCTGTTTGTGCTAATCTACATTATCCTCTTCCCTAATCATATCATGAAAGAGGATGATTCCTCTAAGTCATTCCCCCAAACTATGAAATAGAAACTCAAGAAATCACAGCCTAACTCGTGTGGTCTGTGGGTCTTGTCTCTTTCTAGCTATTTTTAATTTTACATTCTACCCAAGCATTTTTGCTTCTCTGATTTAAAAAAAAAAAACTTTGGTGGGGGAGTGGTAGGAAGCTCTATTTGTACATTTGGCATTATTCCAAATCCTTGAGAGCTCTAGAAAGATGACCTTAAATTTTTTTAAAAATTATTTGCTTTATACTATACTTTAAAATAATAAACATAGGAGTGCCAGGGTGGCTTAGTCAGTCAAGCAGCTGACTCTTGAGTTCAGCTCAGGTCATGATCTCAGGGTCCTGGGATAGAGCGCCCCCCCCAACTCTACCCTCAGCAGGGAGTCTGCTTAAGATTCTCTCTCCTTCTCCCATTGCTCCTCCCACCACTGCTCACTCATTTGCACGTATGTGCTTTCTCTCTAAAATAAATAAATCTTTTTAAAAAATAAATATAAAATAATAAACATAATGTAGAAGCTAAATTCTCCAAATATCTAAACTAATCGATTTCATTTAGGCAGTATGACCAAAGGAATCTTATTTTTCCTTTTTCATTTGTGGCTGATTGTTTTTCATATGCACCTTTCTCAGGATTTTCGGGGTTTTTTTTTAAGATTTTATTTTTTTATTTATTTGACAGAGAGGGAGATCACAAGGAGGCAGAGAGGCAGGCGGAGAGAGAGGGGGAAGCAGGCTCCCCGCTGAGCAGAGAGCCCGATGCAGGGCTCGATCCCAGGACCCTGAGTTCATGACCAGAGCCGAAGGCAGAGGCTTAACCCACTGAGCCACCCAGGCACCCTAGGATTTTCATATTTTTATCTTTAAACACAGCATAATCCCTGGATGTCCTCAAATGAGAGCTATAAACCTATATCATCATATAATGAAAATACAGGTAAGTTTTTCAGCAAAGTCTTTTATTTAAACATATTATATACTGGCCTACCAACTTTTTAGGTTATTTATCTTTTTGTTTCTTACAAATGGAAACTTGCTTAACTTTTATGAATTATAAAAAGCATACAGCAAAATTAGCAGAATGACTATAAAACAGGAAACTCCAAGAAAAATGGTTTTAATCTCCTTTGGCAATTAAACTACATGAGAATGAACAGGTATACTAGGATGTCATTAGAGTACAGAAAGATATTCACAGTTATAAAACACCTGTTTATTCATAACCCTTCAGACCACAGGCACTTTGATATTCAAAGAATCCACTTACACTGACTCTAATTCCAGAAGAGCTAGGCAGTACTTAAAAAGTAATGACAAAAACAATATGGAGGCTCCTTGAAAATGTAAAAATACAACCAGCATATGATCCAGCAATTCCACTTGTAGCTATTTATTTGAAGGATTCAAAATCACTATCTCAAAAAAACATATATTCCCATGTTCACTGCAGCCTTATTTTCAATAGCAAAGTCAGGGTTACAACCTAAGTGTCCACTGACTGGATAAAGGAAATGTGTTGTGTATGTACAAAGGGATATTACACAGCTATTTAAAAAAGAAAGAAATCCTGCCATATGCAATAATATGAATGGACCTTGAGGACATAATGCTAAGTGAAATAAGTCAGAAAAAAATACTATATGATCTCACTTATATGTGGAATATAAAACCAAACTCATAGATCCAGTTCACAGATTGGTGGTTCCCAAAAGTGTGAGCTACCGGGTGAGGGGTGGGTGAGACGGTTAAAGATGGTTAATAGGTACCAACTTCTATTATAAGGTAAGTAAGTCCTGGAAATGTAATAATATATAGCATGGTGACTATAGTTAAATACTGTACTGTATATTTGAAAGGTACTGGGAAAGTAGTTTTTTTGTTTTGTTTTGTTTTGTTTTTTTAATTTGATTGACAGAGAGAGATCACAAGTAGGCCGAGAGGCAAGCAGAAAGAGAAGAAGGCAGAGAGAGAGGAAGGGAAGAAGGCTCCCTGCGAAGCAGAGAGCCCGATGCGGGGCTCGATGCCAGGACCCCGAGATCATGACCTGAGCCGAAGGCAGAGGCTTAACCCACTGAGCCACCCAGGTGCCCCGGGAAAGTAGTCTTAAAAGTTCTCATCACAAGGAAAAAAAAACTCTAACTGTATAGAGATGTACATTACCTAAACTCATTTTGTTAATCATTCTTCATATACATACATCAAATCATTACACTGCACATCTAAAATGAATATAATACTATATGTCAATTATATCTTAATTTTTAAATTTTTTTAAAGATTTTCTTTATTTGAGAGAGAGAGTGTGTGCCCATGTGCACAAGAGTGTCAGGGCGAGGAAGAGGGACAAGCAGACTCTGCATGGAGCCCCACCGGGGCTCAATCTCACAACTCAAAGATCATAACCCGGGCTGAAACCAAGAGTCAGTCACTGATCTGACTAAGCCACCCAGGCACCCCATCCTGATTTTTTAAAAAGTAATGATAAAAAAAGCACTTCATATAATAAGTAGTATAAATAGTCTCAATGAATTAAAAAAAAATTTAATGCTCTCAAAGTGTTTGATTTGCACAAGAAAACTGGACATAAAGTTAAATTAAAGGTTGTATCTCTGAACAGGTAACTGACTAATGAAAAAATGGTCATTTTCCAATATAAGAAAACAGGTTAATGTTTAGATATATAAATTTTTAACGAACTTGTTTTCTTTTTAAAGTATAAATCCCACAGGATGAAAATCAGTTTAAGAAGCAATTCATCCACCAGAGGGGGCCCTTACAAAACAACACAAAGAAAATATTAATAGCAATCAGCAGTATATACAACTGAAAGAATATATCTCACAAAACAAAATCCTTTAAGTCTATGAATTTCATGTAATCAAATGCAAATTTTTGAGTATATTACTCTTCTGAGAAACACAAAATTTTCATCGCTGAAACAGGCCCCCAGACTCACTTGTCAGGTGCCCATAAGCCGAACAAATACAAAGAAAGAGCTATTAACTAGTCACCCATAGCAAGCCAACTAGAGAAGTAATATTTATTCTATCCCCTACACTCTGACACCATATTTTCTTTTTAAAGTTAGTTCTAGGACCATTTTTTTTGAAAATCAGTCATTTATAGTCACTGTGTCAACAGTCACCCTAAAACAGTCACCTAATTCTTGGCTTAGTGATTATTCTAGGAAAGCTCATGTCATCATCATTACTGGCCTTGTCATTTAGATATATGGACTTTCTACATGTCACAGTATATCTTGAGGCCACTATGTTTAAATTTATAAAAGAAACAGCATCTATAATTAGCTACCCATTTATCAGAAATATATTACTTTTTTAACATAGTATTTATCAAGTATTCAATAAGTATTACATTATCTCATATAACCCCCAGAAAAACCCCATGGAGAAATACTATTATTATCCCCACTTTACAGATGAGGGCAATGGGGCTTAAAAACTTTACTGCTGATAAAGAACAGACCACAAACTACAGGGCTAAGTAATACCACAGATAAGAAAATAACTGAATTTTTAAAAGATTTTTATTTATTTGAGAGAGAGAGAGAGAGAGAGAGAGTGTGTGCATGCAAGCACAGGCTGAAGGAGGAGCAGAAGAAAGGGCAGAGAATCTGAGGCGAATTCTGTGCTAAGCGCGGAGCGGAACATGGGGCTCAATCCCGGGACCCACGAGATCATGACCCAAGGCAAAATCATAAGCCAGACACACAATCAACTGAGCCACCCAGGTGCCCCTAAAATAATTGTAATTTTTATTAGGATAATTATAGATTCACATACAGTTGTAAAAAAAGAAATACAGGGAGATTCCTTGTATACTTTGCCCAATTTCCTGCAGCGATAACATTTTGCAAAACTTGAAAACGTCATGTCACAAACAGGATACCAATGATAATACAATCCACTGATCTTGTTTAGTGTTCTGAGGCACTTTTAACCAGCCAATACATCTCTGCTTTTTATCTATCAGCACTTCTAAATGCTTTATATAAAAACTGAATTTGTTCTCCAACTGTTTTTACCTTTCTTAACTGGTCTTCATATACATATACATATACATATATATATATATATATATTTTTTTTTTTTTTTTTGAGAAAGAGCGAGTGTGCACACGCAGGGGGTGAGGGAGAGACAGAATCCTAAGCAAGCTCCACACCCAGCACAAAGCCTGACACAGAGCTTGCTCTCACATTCTGAGACCATGAACTGACCCAAAATGAAGGGTCAGATGCTTAATCAACTGCGCCACCCAGGTGCCCCATAATTTAATCTCTTTATAAGGAATTTTAGGGCTTCATACTTTTCTGTAGTTATGTATCTCAACATCCTCATTCTCTTTATATATGTAAACTCAGTTCATTCTATTCTAGTTTCTCCAAAGCACAGTACCTGGGGCCAAAAATCCTGGCATTTTACTATCTGCTTTGTCATATACTAACTTAGGCAAATCATTTAACCTCTCAACATTTCCCTCATCTTTAAAATGAGAATAATAGTACCTACTTCAAACAGTTCCTGAAGATCAAAGTTTGGCCGCAAAGTGGCTGGCACATTATATCGCAAAGAGTAAGTCTTACCAAACTTTAACCATAATTATTTATTATTCCTCACCAAGACTTTTCTAATAGCAAATCTAAACACCATAACCTCCGTAACACCCTAACTTTACTATTCTATGTCCATTTGTTCATTCACTCACCAAAAATGTATTCTTTACCCATGAAGAAGATAAACAGATGAATCAAATACAGAACTTTTCTTTATATCCGCACAATTATTAAAATTTAAGGTAGACAGCACCAATAACAAAAAAAAGAAGGGAAAAAAGTACAGTTAAAGTTCACTGGCACTTTTGACAGAGGAAGTAGCAAATGACCTGGGTATTTAAGAATTTATTTACTTGACAAATAAATGGGAAGACACAGAGCAGGAAAGAAATGCGATATAGCATTTCCTAGAAAAGGAACATAAGGGCAACTAAGATACCAAGGCAGAAAAGGAGCATGTATAGGAAACAGCAAACAGTTCGAGTTGGCTACAGTGAAGGGTCATAATAGAAAGTAAGACTAAAGACTAGTCAGAGCAGATCCTGAAAAGCTTTATCCAAATCCAGAGCCTAAATTTCATTGTCTACAATGAAAAGTGAAAAGATTTTAGTGCAATTGTAAGTTCATAATTGTATAGTCAAAATACGAATGTGCTGTATAACATGTAAAATGGATTAGAGAAGAAATCTCTACTGTGCCAGTATTGAGAAATCAAGCTGCTACAACTGGTTAGGTAGGCAGAGAAAGCACGAAAAGAAGATCTGAAGGGAAAATACTAACATAAGTGAACCAATGATTTGAGAGTTAATAAAATCTGAAAAGAAAAAGTGAGGAAAATTTAGGTTACAAGCCTTAGCTCTGGGAACTGCACTAAAGAAAAATGGCTCCCAGACTTCCCGACAAATCACTTAACCATCTTCCTGAATTCCAAACCATATTTTAATTTCTTTACTAGACTGCATTATTTTTACCTATAGAGTGAAACAAATTATCTTACAAGAACATGATATAGTAAACAATAAACAAAATCAAGAAATCTGGAAGCTCTATGCTGAGAAGGGCAAGACAATGGGCTACTTAGTACATCTGATATAACATGTTTATTAAAAGTAAGATTCAGGACACTGTAATTATTTGTTCATAAAACAGGAACCAGGATTCCTGTACTCATTTGTTCAATGGTGTGTCTCCAGCATGTGAAACACTGTCTTGAATGTTTTAACATGCAACAAGTATATATGTAATAAAATCAACGTATATATTCAATATATGCATGCAACAAATATATATCTTATATATTCAACATATATACGATGAATATATATTTCAATAAGGAAATTTTACAAGTTATTAAATTTTATGAAAGGTTCTCTGTTGGCCTCAATGTTCTGAGGGCTCAATATTCTTTCCCACCTTCCTCTTACTAAAATGCCTTCTGTTCATAGGGAATATAGACAATGACATTGTAATAGTGTTGTATGGTGATAGATAGTACCCACACTTGTGGTGAGCACAGCCTAACCCAAAGAGAAGGTGAATTACCATGTTGCACATGAGAAACTAACATAACATTCTGTGTCAATGTCCATAAATTCAAAAAATTTTAAAATAAACTGGGCTTCTGTTGCTAAGTCTTTAAAAAATATAAATAAATGACAACATATTAATTTACTAAAGATTATAATTACTTTAATATTAAATTATTAACCACTAAAGACCAGAATAAAAATATTAATTTAACATATCAGACACAAAGTAAATACTTGATAATTTACATAGATTTTTAGGTATCTCCCAAGCTCCATTTTGCAGCTTAGGAATTTAAAATCGAATATATTTGTTGCTAGAGGAGAGATCTGTATACATCTCCTTAACAGAGTTAATCATCTTACCAGGTCTTTCCTTCCCAGTGCCTTTTGACTCAGCAAACTTTTGAATCAAGCTTTCAACTGTAGTGTTAGCCATGTTATTTATAAATTCTTCATGGACCTATTAAAATGAAATAAAGGTAATTTTTTTCTTTTTCCATCAAAAATTCTTACTGTATTTCAGACAAAACTTGCATAAAGCAATTAAAATTCATTACACCAAAACATGTGGGGTTTTTTTGACCCAAAACCTTTGAGAACTTTAATTTACCTAACATGATCTCTTACCTTGTAGTGTTAGTAGACCTGTGGGTATCAACCACTGTTTACATGAAGCTCTAAAGATACTGTCTTAGAAGTCAAGGAAGTTTCCTGTCCTCATCTTTGAATGTTTTAGACACATAATTCTTATGATAAGTTAAAACTTATATAGATCTGTAATAATATTTAAATCCTTAAAAATCAAAAAATAACAGACCTCATCTTTCTCTACTCTACTTCAGTATATTCCAAGGTGTCATAATTAAACTGCTTTTGTATTTTGGGGCAAAAATTTTTTTTCTTAAAGATTTTTGTTTTTAAGTAATCCCTATACCCAAAGTGGGGCTCCAACTCACAACCCTGAGTTCAAGAATCGTGTGCTCCAGAAGGAGGAGAGGCAGACTCCCTGCCAAGTGGGGAGCCCAACACAGTGCTCAATCCCAGGACTCTGAGATCATGACCTGAGCTAAAGTCAGACACTTAAGCAACTGAGTCACCCAGGTACCCATTTAAGCACAAGTTCTGTAACTTACTACTGTTCTGGAGTAAAATTATTTTAAAAATCCAAAAATTGATAACTCCAGAATTTTAAAGTAAAAGGACTGAGCTATCCATTAATTTTAACAGTTGGTTTGAATTATCATCCTTGGCGGCCAATCAAAAATCCAGCTTTTTTTTTTTTTTTTTTTGAGATTTTATTTGTCAGATAGAAAGAGCACACTCAAGCCTGCACACAAGCAAGGGGAGTGGCAGGCAGAGGGAGAAGCAGACTGCCCTGAGCAGGGAGTGCAATGAAGGACTTGATACCAGGACCGTGTGATCATGACCTAAGCTGAAGGCAGATGCTTAACTGAGTCACCGGGAGGGGGAAGGGGGGGTCCCAGTTTATATTTAATACTTGTAAATACACATTTTTACCTGAAATAATCCAGTATCATACGGAGTTTTAGATTTTTAAACAGTCATTAATGAACATAAAATTTTCATGAGTCATTTCAACAAAAGGAAAAACTTACCTGGCCTATTTGCAAATGAATTTCCTTTATAGCATTTGACAAGGATTCTATAATTTCCTTTATGTGAATGAGATGTGTTTCTTCAATATCTTGAAACTTCTGGGTAACAAATATGAAAAGTTATATATCTACATTAAAAATACACTCTGAAATCAAAACTTTAATTTCAAATTTAAAATCAGATCAAAACTTTAAAATTATTATTATAAATTATTATTTATTCAAGCCCCCAATATGGGCTTGAACTTGCAGTCAAAAGACCTTTTAAATCATCTCAATATAGCTAACCAAATTAAGCAAGCTAACATTATGTAATGTTTAACAATACTTCTAGAAAAATGAGTCCAATAAATATACTCAAACGTTTAACTTTTTAATACATTAACTTTTCCCTATGCTATTTCTCACTATGCCATCTCTCTGAACTTGTTCAGAGTTTGAAGACACCACAAATTAAATCTATAATCACAGTCAGAAAACTGGAAGGAGACCCAAATGAGAAGTTTCATGAAAGCGAAGGTAGAAGTGTTTCCAACTAAAGACCAGTTAATTGGCAAAGCAAAAGCTACTGCTTACTTCTGAAGACTTTATAACCTAGCCCGAAGACTCTCAAAGTGTCTAATCCTTGAAATGTTATTACATGGCTTTTAAAGAGGTAATCTCTGGTCAAAGAAATACGGAAATGCCTGTATACTCCATCTCAACAGTTCTCAACAGAAGGTAGGGATATATCCAATCACCTGGAAAATGTTTTCAAACCACAGAATGCATAGATTCTCTACTACTCCCTGGGGAATGGGGGTGGAAAAAGATAAGAATGTTGTTTGGAAAAAATTCCCAGGTCATTCTGGTATTTATTCCCCAGGAAGAAAACCACTGCTAGACTTGGCTTCTAATACACAAATTAAGAAGCCTGAGAAATACTGAAATAAAATATGTTTCATTTTGCTTAACCCAGTGTTTTCCAAATTTGACCACACAGCCCTTTTTTTCTTCTTCTCTGAGTATCTATTAATATCTCACACAACAATAATATTCCTCAAAACAGGATTTGGTAAATGCTGAACTAGCTATTTTCAAACAAAATACATTTGTCATTTCAAGTACACAAACCTGATTACCCTTTTTTTTTTTTCCCTGCCAAATTAAATCGGTTCTAAGGAATAGGCCTAAATATCTCGTTATTTTTTCTAGTTAGATTATCAAATTAAGTTCCCTCACCCCATATTTAATAGGCAATTTTCTTCAGCAATGCGTCACATGATCAGAAAACCACAAAGCTAAATGATCATGTTCATATTTTTGCAAAGGGTCTGAACTTTTTTAAAAAAAATCAGTAATGATGAAATTATAGTTCTGGCAACAATGCAACAATAGTCCAAAAACTTAAATCAATTATATTCATGAGAAATGGTGGAGCTAAAATGTCTTGCTTTGACCAATTTTGACCAAATCAATAAGAATACCAGCATTTCAAGATTCTGAATTACTCTCTTAAGAAGTGAGGAATACTGGCAAAAGCATGATTTTATGTTCATATTATACAAATTCACCTTCAGCTTAAATTTCTGCAATTTAATGAACAAGATATTTTCTCACTGACAGATAAGACCCAAATCCAGAAAAGCTAAATCATCAGCCACAAATTTCATAAGGATAATCCCTAATCCCAAGAAAACTGTGCCATCTTCATTCTCTTTTGAAAGAGCTACACTGAGAGGCGCCTGGGTGACTCCGCCCTTAAGCATCTGCCTTCAGCTCTGGTCATGATTCCAGCATCCTGGAATCGAGCCCCACATTGAGCCCCACATCAGGCTCCCTGATTGGCGGGAAGCCTGCTTCTCCCTCTCCCGCTTCCCCTGCTTGTATTCTTTCTCTCATTGTTTCTCTCTGTCAAATAAATAAATAAATCTTTAAAAAAAAAATGATTAAGACATAGCCTTAATTATTTAAAAATATCTTGAAACATGAAGCCACACAGAAACTCAAAGCGTGATTCAGAAGCAATTTAGAAACTGAGCTGTGTTTTTTTTTTTTAATTTTTTATTTTTTATAAACATATATTTTTATCCCCAGGGGTACAGGTCTGTGAATGAGCTGTGTTTTTAAGAGGGGGTAGGGGATCTGCTAAATATCAATTTCCTCAGAATTAGTAACTACTAAACAGAGTAATTCAACAATGGGACTACAGCCTCAAGTATTTGGATATAAATAAATGAACTTTCTTGAACAAATCAGACTTTTCTTCCTTGAAATTTCAAATAATACATTATATGTTAATTTTTAAAATTTTAAAAAGCACCCTAATACTGTATTCATATGTACTGTTACATTAATTTTTTTTAAAGTGTAATTTTGGGGACACCTGCATGGCCAAATCCGTTAAGCATCTGACTTCTGATTTCAGATCAGATCATGATCTCAGCCTGGCAAAGATCAAGCCTGGCAAAGGGCTCCACGCTCAGCAGGAAGTTTGCTTGGGATTCTCTTTCTCCCTCTCCCTACACCCAGTCCCCCTGCTCTATTCACATACTCTCTTTCTTAAAGAAATAAATAAAAAGTACAAGATGAGAGGCAACTGGGAGTTAGGGGGGTAAGGAAAGGAATAAATGAAACAAGATGGGATCGGGAGGGAGACAAACCATAAGAGACTCTTAATCTCACAAAACAAACAGAGTTGGGTGGGGGTGGCTGGGTTATGGACACTGGGAAAGGTATGTGCTATAGTGAGTGCTGTAAAGGGTAAACCTGGCGATTCACAGACCTGTACCCCTGGGGCTAATAACACATTATATGTTAATTTTAAAAAATTAAAAAAAAAAAAAGAAAGAAAAAGTACAACTTTATCAGCCACTAATACATAAGGGAGACAAACCATAAGAGACTCTTAATCTCAGGAAACAAACAAAGGGTTGCTGGAGGGGAGTTGGTGGGGAGGGAAGGAGTTGGGGGGAAGGGAAAGGGTGGGTGGGTGATGGACACTATGGAGGGTATGTGCTATGATGAGTGCTGTGAATTGTTTAAAACTGATGATTCACAGACCTGTACCCCTGAAACAAATAATACATTGTATATTAATTTAAAAAAAAATTTTTTAAAAGCACCCTAATACTGAAAGTCCCTAATCTGAAGGTGTAGTTTAAGCAAAATCTCAAAGCTTACTTGAATGAGCCAACTGTTTAAACAAAATCTCCATATTTTTCCAGTTTTTAAATATCATTAAATGTTAATAGTAGAAAACATACACATGAAGAAAATTCACAATTTTTATTATGTTTTTTCTTAACCCCAAATGAAAATAATTAAACCACAAATATTCCAAATAAATCCTAACCTCTTTCATCCCACACATTCAATTTCTTTTTCTACTAGTAAAGAAATACAGGTCCTGTCACCCAAATCTGATTTTCACTACACTGCTATACCCCATCCCACCGTGATTAGGTCAACATGCTAGGCATGGAACAAAGAAAGATGAAAATGTAAAAGAATTCTTTTCACTTCTAATTAACTGAAATTAAAATTTAAAGTCTACTACCTATTAAGAAATGATAGCCTGTTTTGTCGTTGTACATGTGTGATAGACAGAGGGAACTTGAAAGAGGACAAACATACACACATTAGCACAGTATATACCATCACTTTACTTAAAAGCAGCATGGATATACATCTGCTCAAATATATTAATATCCTCATCTTACAAGTAGCAGAATAAACAAAATGCCAATTTGGGGGGGGGAGTAATGAAAAATAAAAGAAATGAGAGGGAAAAATGAGTGCTAAAAATTCTTTCAAAACACTTTTATAAAATAATATAAATGAATAAAAAACTGATTCCAGCAAATTCTAATTTTTCCAAATTAAACAGCTGAAATGAAACATTTTCTGACAGAAACTAGTCATGTTGATGCCAAATTAATGAACCAATAATTGTCTTATAAATAAGTGTTAAGGTTTCAGAAGCCAAAAGAGCACTTGCTTAAGTCTACAATAATCGGTTGCTTTAGAAATTGAATTTTTTTCTTTCACTAGAGTTAGACCCTCGTTTAATACAATTAACTAAACCATTCTTGAAATATTATCATTTCCCAGCTGCCATGACATTATTCTTCCCAGTTTTCTTCCTTGTCTGGCTTGTCCTACTTGGGTTTCAGCAGCCCTTCTTCAATCAAACTGTCAATGATGAGTCTCTCAGAGCTTGGTCCTTTCTTCCCCACACTCTATTCAAA
Organism: Mustela erminea; assembly: GCF_009829155.1. NCBI lineage: Eukaryota > Metazoa > Chordata > Mammalia > Carnivora > Mustelidae > Mustela > Mustela erminea. The sequence continues at coordinate 65,774,580 of NC_045616.1, forward strand.
GATAATGTCATTATGGCTTTGAGTACTGACAAGCCCTTATTTTACACAGGCTCATAATCCTTCATTCAAAACTTTGGAACGAGATGTTTGAGAGTTCAAATATTCTGAATTTTTAAAATAAAGATAATGTGGCTTTGTTACCATATCTTTCACAATACTGAAAGAAGGATCTACAGTGGCATCTGTTTATCAAACACATTAATATTTCTAAAGGAAAACAGGTATATTCAATGTAGGTGGGATAAATACATAGCCTTACATCAGTTCTGGTCAAGTTTTGCTGCCAAATTCATTTCAGAAAAAAACTTGGTTTTTAGAGATTCTGGATTCAGAAGTGTAAACAAAGGGCTGTGAACATTAATTATATCCAGCCCAGATTTTCTGGCTCTTCCAAAATAGCCCACATGATATCTCCAGCTTAAGTACAGGCAGCTCAAAATTAACATGTTCAGAATTGAACATCTGATCCTCTTCCAACTCCTCAAACTAATAGTTCTTCATCTAGTCTTTCCATTCATTTCTAACCACACAAACTTACAAGCCAAAAGCCAGAAGAGATTCTGATTTCCCCAAGAATTCCCCCATTCTCTAATCCTTGACATCTCCAAACACACTCAATTCTCTCTTCCAACCACCACACTGCCCCTCATCCTAACCTGACCACTCTACTTGCCTGCCAAACTGGACTCTTGATTCTCGTTCGGCCCAACTATAATCCATGCTCCACAGAACTGCCAGAATTATCTTTTAAAATGAAGATCAGGGGACACCTGGATGGCTCAGTTATGCAACTGCCTTCAGCTCAGGTCATGATCCTAGGATCAAGTCCCGCACTGCATATAATCTTTCAGTGTCCTCCAACCGCTTTTTTTTTTTTAATTTTTCTTTCCTTTATTTGACTTATGCACTGTTCTTTTTCTTTCTTTTTAGAAAGTTTGAGATTATTTCTAGCTTCTTGGGATTTGGACACATGAAAAAATGCCCAATATCACTGGCCATTAGGGAAATACAAATCAAAATCATAATGAGATACCACCTTACACCAATTAGAATGGCAAAAATTAACAAGACAAGAAACAACAAATGTTGGCAAGAATGTGGAGAAGGGGAACTCTCTACCAACTGTTCTTAAGAAAACCTAAACCCTCACTACAGCCTTGTCCTTGCTTATCTCTTTAACCTCACTTCTTACCACTATCTCTCTTCACTCACTTTCATGAAGCACTATTTGCTTTCTACAATGTGACAGCTCTTTCATACGTCTGGGTCTTACATCCATGGGTCCTCAATACCTGGAACACTCCTGCTCTAGAATGTGTCTCTTTACTCATTCTTCAAGTCTCAGTTTTAAATCCCACTTTTCCAAAAAAAACCTTTCCCAACTACCAAATCCAAATCAAATTAGGTTGCTCCTATTATTCTATCTCATATAATCCTTCTTTTCCCTTGTAACAGGTTTAATAATTCATAACTTTATATTTAATCATGTATTTAATGTTTACCTCCCTCCTCTATATTGTATAGTCCACCTAGAGCAGGGAGATATTTGTTCTATTTACACATATACTGTATATACCCAGCAACTAGCATAGTGCCTACAAACATGGCAAGTAAAGACGGAAGCATATATGCCTGCAAACAAGCATGAAAGGATTTTGATTTCTGAGATGTGAATCATTCATCACTCTAAGCAGGAAGACTCCCTAGAATCCAAAAAGGCAGCTTCATGAAGTCCTTCTTCACACTTATTGAATGCCTACCATGGGAGCTATTTTAAAAGTGGTGAGGAAATAATCAATTTCTGTTTTGATAGAACTTACATTTTAGTGAAGGAAGACAGATAATAAAAAAAAAAAAAAATGGGTAGAAGAACCAGTGTGCTTTACTACATTCAAATATGATGACTAAGAATAATGTTCTAAAAAGAGCTTCCTTCACCAGCCTCAACAGATTACAAAAGATGAAGAACAGCTCCAGCCAGCCCATAATGATAAGAACATAACCCTTGCTCTTATAAGCCGCTGAGATATGGGGGTTTTTTCATCACCCCAGTATACCCAGCCTACCCTGACAGAAAAATAAAATTCATGGCATATTAAATAACAGGTGCTAAGGAGAAAAACAAAACAAGAAAAAGGTACAAGAGGATGGGGGTATGAGTTTTATATATGATTCATAAAAGGCATCCATCTTAAACCTAGGCCTTTAATTAAGGCTCTAAGAATATCAAATGGTCTATAAATTATCCCAAGCTTATGGGAGACAGACTTTTTTTTTTTTTTTGAGACAGATTTTTTTTTTATTGTCTGTCCTCCCTAACTAAAATGGAAGTTCTATGAGAGCAGGGATTCTTGACTTTTTGTTAAAGGCTATATTCACAGCAGTGAATCATTTGTAATTTTCTTCTCAAGCAGAAGTCAATTTTACAATTCATACATAAGGCTAACTAACAATCACCTGTCTTCATCATCTCTCAATATCTTCACTTTCCCCCATTCTCTTTAAGCAGCCTCTTCTGATACACTTAAATAATCCCTTATAATGTGATAGTTATTACATATGGTCCTCATTGCCAAAACAAGACGTGTATCTTTAAAATAGCACTAATAAAACATACACATTGTACATTTCAACATTTCTAATACTAAAAAATTACATGACAAAAGAATTATATTATTTCTATCAGTAAAACAAATACCCTGTTTTAGATTTAAAGCTTAAAAATACCAACCTGAGCTGTTTCTGTCATTTTCTGTTCAAAATCAGCTTTTGCTAATGCATACTTCTCCACATAAAGTTTATAGGTATCTGTAGCTTTCTTAGATTTAACAGCTGCCTGTAACAAAACAAAAACATTTTTAATTATAAAATGACCTATTTTGTTTCCTGATATAAGTTCATTTGAAATAACTACTTAAATGCATTTTAAGGGATGAGGCCTATGGTGAGTCCAATATGACATAAATTAACTTTAACATCTCTTTTTCAAGTCCTCATTAGTAATTATTTTTGTTATAGTCACAGAATAACACAGAAACTAAATGTTGATTCTCCTTCCCGTCTGATGGAATGTGCCTTGAAAAGTTAAATACTCTCATTTTATAACCCAGAGTATTATCATATAACCACATTATAATGATACGATGTTTTTAAGAATTCAATCAACAAAAATGTGACAATATGATCAGAATATGCTTGACACTCTTTTCTATACCTTCAAGTCTTCCTTCCTTCCACAACATAAACATATTCCATTTAATGTCTGATTAATAATTATAAAGGTACTCAAAAATTGAGAAAATCATTTTCTTTGATGCTTCTCAGTTTCTATTATGCTCCAATAAATCTATAAATTTGTTTATAGATTTTTTCAAGATTTCTATTATTAAAAAATTGTTATTGCATTATTATAGCTCAAGTTTTATCAAAATTACTTACTCAATTAAAACTTAATATATTAAATATTAGGTAGTGAGGAATATGAAAATAAATTTTCTTCCTAAAGGACTTCATGAAAGCAGTAGAACCTATTTTTACCTAGAAGTCGGCAGAATGCAACAAAGCCATGGAAGTAAAGATAAAGTCTATGGAAGATATAAATTCAGGAAGAAGGAAGACTTTCTGTACCTTGTAGGTTCAAGCAAACATATGGTTCCAGAAACGACTATTCTCAAAGGACTGATCGATTTGGACAAAGGAAGGTTGGGAGGTGAGGAGTGTAAGTGTAAGTAAGAGTTTAAGAAGATAAAAAAAAAAAAAAAGGGAAGGGGCACCTGGGTGGCTCAGTGGGTTAAAGCCTCTGCCTTCAGGTCATGATTCTAGGGTCCAGGGTCCAGGGTCCTGGGTCCTAGAATCCAGCCCCACATCAGGCTCTCTGCTCAGCAGGGAGCCTGCTTCCCACCCCCTCTCTCTGCCTGCCTCTCTGCCTACTTGTGGATCTCTGTCTGTCAAATAAATAGAATCTTTTTTTAAAAAAAAAAGGAAGATAAAAATATCTCCATTTTCTTGAAGCGTAAGAGAATGAAGAATGAAGAACACTTCAAGCCAGGGTTACAGAAGATACAACTGATGATACCAGACAAGTAAAAGTGCTACTAAGTGCTACTGAGGGCTAAGTAAGGCTGAAAAACATGTAATTTATATACAGCCAATCAGAAACAACATGTAATCATCTCCTGCTACATTCAAAAGTCTAAAAATAAGAATTAGAAACAGAAAGTTGGGTTTACCTGAAAGGCTGGGATTGGCAAGAGATGTAGACAGTCCTACTCTCTAAAAAGGCCCCTCTCTGGGTATCATGCTGAGTGAAATGAGTCAATCAAGAAAGACAATTATCATATGATCTCTCTGACATGAGGAATTTGAGAGGCAGGGTGGAAGGCCTGGGGGGTAGGCAAGGAAAAAATGAACAAGATGGGATCAGGAGGAAGACAAACCATAAGAGACTCTGAATCTCACAAAACAAACTTGAGGGTTGCTAGGGGGTGAGAGGTAAGGAGAGGGTGGTTGAGTTATGGACACTGAGGAGGGTATGTGCTGTGGTGAGTTCTATGAAATGTGTAAGCCTGATGATTCACAGACCTGTACCTCTGTACAGGGGTAAATAATGGATTATATGTTCATAAAAATAATTAAATCAAACAAACAAATAAAAGGCCCCTCTGTATGCTCCTTAATATATAACTACATACATTATATTAAACATGTATGGTCCACGCTTTCCTGAAAGACTTAGTCTTAGAGTTTTATATAGTTCTCTCATTCCTAAAATGGGAAGAATACCGCCTATTTTTTAAAGCTTTAGTGGTGATGAAATGTGACTTATGTAAAATGATCGGGACAGGGATTGGCATATAGTTAAAGCTACAAAATAAATGGTATCAGCCATATTATGGTTTCTAAAAGTAACACCAACTGGAAAATATAACTGTATTTTGCTATTATTTTATCTAAGAGTTGTACTGAGTTCTCCATCCCTAGAGTAGAAAGTGGTTAAAACCTATACTGATTTTCTAGTTTATTCCTAAAAATAAACCTCTTTTCCCATTGTCTCAGGCCCTTTGACATTATTTACACTACTGTTAGTATATTTCCTCTGAAGTCCTGGCCTTGTTTAAACATGTAACAATTAGATGAGATGGATATTTGAAATTTAATACCTTCACAGAAATCATAGGTAACAAATTGGCTAGATCTGAGAAAAAATTTTAATGGTATGGTTATCTGGGTTTCCTTTGGCTATCTGGGTTTCTTGTTTGTTTTTACAGCAAGAGACTTCAGTTTCTTCTACCAACTACCTGTATTTTCAGTCTGTACAAGAATGGTCAGCAACGTACAGTCCATGGAGTGATTTTCAATGACAGAGCCTCACAAAATAACGTAGTCCCACTAGTAGCCCCTTCTTTGCTTTTGCCCTTTTCTAACACCTGCTATTTTTTTTTTCTACTCCTGAATGAAGACTTGAATTGTGATCACTTAGAGATAACTGCAATTTGGAAAAAATTCATAAAAATGGAAAAGTCCCCCAAAATAGGGCTATAATGATTGTGGCTATACTATTTTATTTTTATTTGTCTGGTTAATAAATTAAAAGTAATTTATTTCATGATATCGTCCCTGTTCTCTTTTTACAGGTTCTGTACAAAACAGGATACCTCTCCTTCTAAACTTACCATTAAAATCTCTCTCTAACCTCTTGTTCTGTACTATTTAATACTTTTGCTCCCCACAAAGAAGGAAGCTTCTTGAATACAGAAGGGGAGAATATGTATTTTAGCCTGTAGTAACCTTCATAACATCTAGCATAATGACAAGCACATGGTAGAAACCAAAACACTTACTACTGCACATAAATTATCACTTCATAATCCAACAATCAGAAAAATGCTTGAATAAGACATTTAAAAAACCAAGACTTTAGTCTTTCACCTCTGTTTAAAGTAAAATAAACTCTTAATTTTTATTATATTAACAAACAAGAAAAATTCAAATACTATTATTTGCTATAATGATTATTTTTCCAAGTAAACACATATGCTGTGTTGCAGACGATACAATGACAGTTTCTCACTCACAAGGAATTTGTAATCTAACAGGAATAAAAGATAACTGCCTAGAGTGCCATTACTCCTTTAAAAGACCTATGATACATCTCTACAATGTGAACAAAGCCATTATTTACATTATTCATTATACTTAGTTATAGGACTTAAAGCAGCACCTGAGCGCCTGAGTGGCTCAGTCATTAGTCTGCCTTTGGCTCAGGTCATGATCCCAGGCTTCAGGGACTGAGCCCCACATCAGACTCCTTGCTTGGCAGGGAGTCTGTTTCTCCCTCTCCCTCTGCCTACTTGTGCGCTCTCTCTCTCTCTCTCAAGTTAAAAAAAAAAAAAAAATAGTTACAGGACTTTAAAAGATGGAAAGAAGTTCCTGAAGCATCATTTCTTCTTCCAATAGTCAGTCTCTAGAATTCAAACTAGTTTGGGTACTCAAATTTTTACTGAATCAATAGGTTTAGAAACAATTCTAAAAATTCTAACAATTTCTAAAAATTTAAACCAGCCTACTTATCTTAACTTTCTTTTTTCCTCCCGGAATGTTCTCACTGTAAAACTAAGTCTACTTAGTTTTCAACTCACCACAAACTTATTTGTCCACTATAGCCAACCATAAAATTATTTTCTTCATCTCAAAAGTTCAGATCAGGATCTTACTCAGAATATAAAAGGACAGGTAAGTCTTCTGGAGCATATTTTCTGATACGAGGAAGTTGGGGAAAATTTCACTTCTCTTATTTGGAGGCATGAAGGAACAGAGAAGATACCCTTTTAAAGTTCTAACTTAGATTTTTTACATCAGCCCTCACTCTTCAAAAGTAAAAATAATAGGCCAGAATCCTACGGAAATTATGTACCAACTTAAAGAAGTATCTTGGAAAACTAACAAAAGGAGTACTTCATCATAAAGGAATAAAATGAAAAAAATTGTTGACACAAAGTGTTTGAGTAAGGACAAAACCAAATTTAAAGAAAAATAAGGGTATCATATAAAAAGATGTCGAGGCAATTTTAGAAAGTAATTGTATTGGGAACATCTTGATTTTTTTTAAAGCAAAAAAGAGCTCTCAGAGGAAACAAATAGCAACACTCAGTTGAGTCAAAACAACTTTCTAAATAGTATATATACTTAGAAATACTGTAAATTATAGGGTAGAATTGTAAAAACAATATCCTAGTAGTTACAAATTTGACCACTTCCACAAAGTCATTATTAAAAAGGGAAGTTAAAGCATTTTTTCTTAAATGAGGAAATTACACTTTCAAAAAAACAGCTACATTCCTTCTCACAAAAAAAAAGATGGGCTTTAACAAGTTACCTACTAATAATAAAATAAATCCTACATTTTATTGATTTCTTTACCTTTTTAAATAAATTTACCAATATACTAGGAGAAATATTTGTGTTTAAGTGCCTGTGATTGCCTGCGTGGTACAGTCGGTTAAGCGTCTAACTCTTGATTTTAGCCTGGCTCCTGATCTCAGAGTCATGATATTCAGGTCCATACTGGGAGTCTGCTAAGTTTCTCTTCCTCTTCATCTGCCCTTCCCCACCTCATGCTCTCTCTGAGAAACATAAATTTATTAAATCTTGGGGAAAAAAAAAAAAAGAATAAAGCATCCCTTCCTCTAAGCTGTCCACATGACTACAAAAAGCACAATCCACCAACTTACAACCCTTGGAAACAACCATATGCCATAGCTCTGCCTAGTATGTTAATGAAAAGAAAATCCTTTAATCTAAATAATTACCTTATATTAAACCTTTTTTGCTTTATATAAAAAGATTCAATCATTTCTTTAAGCCTAACTTCTAGGGACCATATATTCTGCAAGTGGTCACTACACTTAGTACACACTAGGTACTAAGTTAAATCTGCTGGGTTTCACACACACACACACACACACACATACACACAAATAAAGAGCACTATTTAGTCAGGATTACTTTTCAACCTTTGGAAAATTTCAAATAGCATACTTCTGCATTAACGATATGGAATTCATACCAATTTATTGACCTGTATGTTATTGACCTATAGGAACTATTCCTATAGCTCACATTTTAAAAAATAATCTCTTATTTTGAAATATAGTTGGCTTTATCTGTATTTGTTCCTATCTTTTTCATTTTTTGGAAAAAAATTAATTATTAAACAGACAAAGGGAGGCCCAATGTCCTTACCAATCCCATTCCCACTTGCTCTGCAAAGGAAACTCCCATTATGTAACTCAGTGTTTACTGTCCCTATGCATGTTCCTTGAACAGTTAATTATACTTTAAAAGGTTTTCTTACAGAGAATTAAAGATTATGTGAAAGGCATCAAAATCTACATATTCTTCTGGAACTTTGTTTTTCTTGCTCAACATTATGCTTTTTAGATTCACCCAGGTCAATGACTCATGTCATTCTAGTGCATTCCTTTTTTTTTAATAATAAACATTTTAGAGCACACAAAAGAAGTGCAATAAACTCCATTAACCTATCACATAACTTCAAGATTCGATCCATTCTTCCCCTTCCAATATTTTTTTGCTACAGTATTTTAAATCCAAGATCTATCACTTTATCCTATAAAATTTATTTGAACTGCTGAATAGTCCCATTATATGAAACAGTCTTCTGCTGTTAAACATTAAAGTTGTTTTACATAATAACAATTTTTTTCCAATTTGACAATCAACTTATTTATTAGAGGAGTCTAATTCACTTATACACATCATGGCTTTGGTATATTTGAACTTTGAGCTTTTTGCCTACCATTCTTTATTTCCTCCTTCCTTTCCTATCAATAAATATTTTTTAAAGATTTTATTTATTTGACAAAGAGTGATTAAAAGTAGGTAGTGAGACAGGCAGAGAGGGAGGGGGAAGCAGGATCCCCGCTGAGCAGAGAGCCCCACACGGGGCTCAATCCCAGGACCCCGAGATCATAACCTGAGTCCAAGGCAGAGGCTTAACCCACTGAGCCACCCAGGCGCCCCCTTATCAATAAATTTTAATATCCTCTTCTTTGTCCTTATTTAAGACTTATTAGACTTTTATTCTTTTAGAAGTTAGGCTTAATGTACCTACTTGATTATTACTAACTCTGATATACCATTAATTTATAAAGTACACCATTATCTTGTGTACCATTAAAACAGAAAAATTTTATCATCTAAAATATAAAATAATTCTTTCTTATCACTTAAAATTCTAATTTTATACTTCTAGAAGAGCTCTTTTAGACTTAGAAGTATACTGATACAGAATAAAAAGGAAAGCAAAATGAATTATTTGAATTATATCTTCCACATATTCAGATGTAAACTTTCTCAATTACTTTCCAATTGAGAGACTGCTGAGGTGTTTTTTCCCCCACACAATATTATCTTCAATGTCATCAAGACCATTACTGATGTAATACCTCTTAAAAATGCTCATTATCTCCCAATTTTCTTCTAAACACCAGTGCTCACATTTTCTTGATCTTACCAGAAGGTCTCAACAAAAAGTTTTTAGACAAAAACCAGAACAATTCCTTCCTCAAATCGTCTTAAGATGGTCTGTTAACTAAAACATCAAAAGTGCTGCAGTTGTCCAATCATGCTACCACACAGAATAACCAAGTTCACATAGGCAATAAAAATACACATATATATGTCACCTTATCAACAGTGATAATAATGGTATCATCAGCAGAAAATGAATTCTGATTGCAAAGATGTGAGAAAACCAGAAACACCTGGTAGCTTTTAATATTCTCTTTTTCTCTGGAGTCTAGGTCTGAGTTTACCTTTATGTAACCTACTTAACACCAAGAATGTACTTTTAATCTGGGAATTCTTATTTTTTTTAGTATTTATATATACATATATATTTTCTTAAGTTTTTTTATTTTCTTAAGTTTTTATGTTAATTCTAGTTAACTTACAGTGTTGTATTCATCTGTGGACTACTGAATTTCTTCAGGTATAAAAAATCCTGAGCTATGAATTCTTTAAATATTACTAAACAACCATTCTTTCCATTTTCTTCTGGAATTCACATCAGATGAATGTTGGTAACCTTTGTTTTTGTTTTTTTATGATTTTATTTATTTGAGAGAGAGAAAGTACAAGAATGCACATGAATAGGGGAGAGGCAAAGGGAGAGGGAGAAACAGACTCCCTCCTAAGCACAGAGCCTAACCTGGGGCTCAATCCTAAAACCCTGAGACTAACACCTGAGCAGAAGACAGAGGTTTAACTGACTGAGTCACCCGGGTGCCCCAGTAATCTTTATTTCTTTGTACTAATGTTCTGGGTGGTTCCCTCAGTACCATCTTCCAAATTCAGTCTTTGACTACATCAAGTCTAAAGTTTTAGAGAACGAGCGAGCCTGCACAAAGGGAGAAGCAGACTCCCCACTGAGCAGGGAACCTGATGCAAGACACAAACCTAGGACCCTAAGATCATGCAAAGGCAGACCCTTAACCAACTGAGCTACCCAGGTGTCCCAAGTTTGTATTTTCTATTACTTTTTCCTCAATAACCATATTTTTCATTTCCAAGTTTTCTAATTAGCTGTTTCCCTATCAAGTAGACCTTGTTCCATTATGCCTTAATTTTATTTACTAGTTTATATTCATTTATCTCTTTGAACATACTGAACACAACCTTTTTTGTTCATCTATTTTATAAATTTAAATTTTATCTTGAGTGAATTCTTCTTCCAATTGGTAAATTTATTGTTGTCTTAGCACTAGATTTCTTGGGTGTACTCTAGAATTTTGGTTGTTCACTCATTTCAAATGGGAGGTTTCTTGTTTTGTCCCCTTCGCCTCTTCTCTCTCACTCCATCAGTGAGGTGGGACAGATCCACAGAATGCAATGTAAATGTCACCAACTAGAATTGTGTTATGTTTTATCCTTTGTGCTCACCCCACCTAATAGTTTTCATGGCATTTTGTGTCACCCCTCAAAGTCCCCAATTTAGTATCAGTCTTATAAAGGCAGTTTTTAATTACTTCCCTGAAAGAATATGGGGGATATGGCCAAAAAAGTGATGAAATGTTCCTTAGCTTGATTTGGGTCAGAATTGTGTCCATTAGCCCCTACCTTCTGATAAAGCTTTAGCCCTAGTCAGCAGCCTAAGAGTTTTCTTTTTTTCTCCCTATATTGCTTCACAAAGACAGTGGGACTCCTTGTGCTTTATCTCGGATGGGTAACACTTAGTCCCTTTTAAGAAACAAGAGCTTAAATTCCACAGCCTAACTTAGGACTGTGAGTCCAGCAAAACCAGCAAAACCAATCTCTACACACCACTTTCAGTTTCCATTCTGTTTCTGGTTCACAGAGATAATATTCTACTTTTTTAAGTCCTATAATTTTGTTCTGTTTTTCCTTATCATATTTTATTTACAAATGCTGTGTCTGGAATGGTGTTTTAAAATAGTAAACATACTGTGACTTATCTTTTTCTCCTTCCCAACTTTTATTTATTGCACAAACATTAAAGGAAATTAGTTATGCCAAAATCCATCAACTGTTTTGATTTTTTCCATATTCTCTTCTAGTTTCTGTCCATATATATACACTTCTATAATTACTGTAATTGCTAAAATACAGTTACAACTTGTTGGGTTTTTTTTAGTGGATATGTCCCATACTTTAGAAAAGCTTTCAAAATTATCACTCCCTATGGCTCATTCCTAAAGGAGATATAACACATCAAACAAGTGAATGGTTAGTTTAGACTGTTCTGAAAGGGGGAAAAAATCTACTTTCACTTAAAACGCCGAGTGGGGGAAAGGATTGTGGTTTACCGCAATACTACATAAATGTCGTCAAAGTCAGCAATAAGTCACCCACAACACATATTTTAAAGCTTATCTTCAAGTATCTATGCCTTTCTAAGTATACCAATCTTGACTAAAAAAAAAATTTACCTTACGTTAAACCCTACACCAAGCAGTATATTATCAAGTATCTTATTATAAAAATAGCCAACAAATGTCAACGGAAAAAAGAAATTATTTCTTTTTATGTATCTGCTAATGTATTTTTTATACACAACACAACATATTCTACAAACCTAGCTCTTTTTCACTTAGGTAAATCATGAACACTTGGAGGCACAGTACAGTGTCTTCATCTTTAGTATGAGATCATTCTTGAGTGTCTGAGGATTAAATGCAGTCATTTGTTTAAAAGGGCTTTGAAACCACAGAGATTATTTTTATTACAATTACCTTTTCTATTTCTCTTTGTGTAGCTCCTTCCTTTCTCAAACGTTCTTGTTCTACACACTTGGCATTATAATTTTCCTTGGATTTCTGGAGGGCCTGAGTTATGCTTTGAATGGTTTGAACAGCTTCCAGAGTTCCTGCAACTTCTTCTTTAGTCTGTGTGGTATGAAATGATTCATCAAAACAACTGCACTGTAAAGCACTCAATATTTCATCTATCATTCCTTTAGCGGGAAAAAACTGATACCTTTTTATGAGATTTTACTTGTTCTTCTCCATACTTCTGAACTTCCTTTATTAGTTCTTGTAATTTTCTAACAAGATCCAAGTGACAGTTTGCTAATTTCTCTGTAGATGTTTTGAACACATCCCACACTGGTGCAAATGTTCTAAGGGAAAGAAAATATGGAAATTATTTAATAAAAGAAAAGTTTAAGGCTCCAAAACAGAACAAACAGAAAAAGTATTATATTCAGCAATTTTAATTAGACAAAATAGGAAATTAAAATAAAGCACAAATGAAATGACTGACAGACTGAACAGTGATTTTTTTTAATCCTTGGTTAATTAAAATATTTGGACCTTAAGTACACAGGAGGAATCAGTTAAATATTTATCACAGGTCTGGCCATGGCCCTCTCTTAATTATACCATACTATTTTCTGAGTTGATTTGGGGTTTTTTTGACTTGCATCAGAAGCCTTTCTAATCACTGTTAAAAATCAGCTTTTAACAAATTTCAATTTTTGGCTATTTAGTGCTCATTTAAAATGCTTTATCAGGGACGCCTGGGTGGCTCAGTTGGTTGGGCGGCTGCCTTCGGCTCGGGTCATGATCCCAGCATGTTGGGATCGAGTCCCGCGTCGGACTCCCTGCTCGGCGGGGAGCCTGCTTCTCCCTCTGCCTCTGCCTGCCACTCTGTCTGCCTGTGCTCACTCTCTCTGACAAATAAATAGATAAAATCTTTAAAAAAAAAAAAAAAGCTTCATCAAAAAATATAAATTCCTCTGAATTCAAACATGCAAACTCAAAGGCACACCACAGGATTTTATAAGAATCTTCATCATTAATAATCATTTGAGAATTAATTTAATGCTGTTACTTGAAATCTTGTTTCAGATCACTTTATCTATGTACTTTAACACTAAGACAGTCCCTTTTCCACTACATGGTACGTGAAACATGACATACATTCCTACCACTTTTTCACAAAACTGAGAATTTAGTGTTTTCTGCAGGCTCAAGTATATCCAAGAATTACTATATTATTATATCTTGGATAGTACTTAGGATGTCAGTGCTTAGCTTAAACCAATCTGGCCAATAAGGAATAATCTAAGGATAATTTTATCTATGATTTCCTCAGGTACTACCTAACATATTTTCAACATCATCTGTTTTGCACCATGACCAGACCTCTACTTGAAAACAAACAGAAGCACAAGGCAAAATGGCAGAGAAAGAAATTACTTATCCTAATATGTACTCTGTCCCAATTACTATATTTCCTATCCAGTGAGAATGCTAACTCACAGTTATCATTTTAAGCAACAGTAAAGAAGTTCAAAAAGGAAAGTTAAGATTCTTAGAATAGGGCTGTTCTGATTAGAACTCACCCCACATTTTAAAAGCTAAATCAGCATCAAATCTGGCAAGGAGTTAAATGAAAAATATTGAGAGTAAAAATAGATAACTGGAAAGTATCCACTCATGACAGCACCAAAATATATGTACATCACTTCAATGTAAACCTGATACATGACAGTGTGAATTTCACAATGCAGGAAGATGAGGAGTGTCCCCTTACCCAAGGATTCTTTATATTGTAAAGGGGTTCAACGTAAGACTTCTCTAAGTAGAGGTTTCTTTAAGGAATGTCAAATATACATTACATTTTTAAAAGTCTGATATACAGAACATTTTTTCGGTCATATAATACACATTAATGTATAATAAACAGAAAAAAAGAAAACTGACCAGTCTAAGTTATGTTTAAAGGCAAAAAATACAGAGGAAACAATTTCTAGGCTAAATACCCATCAGTAAGATGTTAATATTTAAAATCTTTATAATCTTAAGCAATGACACTAACTTGTAAAATACATCCATTATTTATGAGAACCACACATTCCAAAAACAGAAATGCTGTCAACATCTTTATTATCAGGAAACACAGGTGAAGTCAATCCATGTTTTTTCTACCTCTCACCTGGTAACTAAAAATAAGGCAGAATTTCCTATAATAAAACCACAACCAAATAAGTACATTATATGTTGTTATATTTATGAACAAGAACTTAAATATTCTCAAGAACTGTGCCTAAATCAAAATTGAAAAAGAATTTTTCAAAAAAAAAAAAAAGAAAAAGAATTTTTCAAAGAAACTAACTCACCCAAGTTGTGAATAATTGCTTGCAGATTTTGCTAGTTTCGTCATTGACCTGGAGTATGCTTCTTCTATTGTAGCTCTGTTAAATCAAATTTCCATAGGATAAGAGCTCTCAAACACATAGAAAAATTATCAAATATAATTAAAACTGCTGAAACAAAAAAACTCAAATTATATTAAAAATAAGTAGGTACTGGGGTGCCTGGTTGATTCAGTCAGTAGATCATTCGACTCTTCATCTTGGGGTCATAAGTTCAAGCCCCAGGTTGGGTATAGAGTTTATGTAAAAAGGAAAAAAAAAAAAAGTAGGTATGTGGTCATGATACTTAGTTATCTTAGTCCCCTCAAACTAAAAATATCCAAACCAAACTTATTTCAAACTTTTCCCCAACCCTATGGCCACAACACCTAGCTCTCTTACAAAAAGAAACTGTTAACAGCTATATGTAGAAGAATGAAACTCGACCATTCTCTCACATCGTACACAAAGATAAACTCAAAATGGATAAAAGACCTCAACGTGAGACAGGAATCCATCAGAATCCTGGAGGAGAACATAGGCAGTAATCTCTTCGATATCAGCCACAGCAACTTCTTTCAAGATATGTCTCCAAAGGCAAAGGAAACAAAAGTGAAAATAAACTTTTGGACTTCATCAAAATCAAAAGCTTCTGCACAGCAAAGGAAACAGTCAAGAAAACAAATAGGCAACCCACGGAATGAGAGAAGATATTTGCAAATGACAGTACAGACAAAAGGTTGATATCCAGGATCTATAAAGAACTCCTCAAACTCAACACACACAAAACAGACAATCATATCAAAAAATGGGCAGAAGATATGAACAGACACCTCTCCAGTGAAGACATACAAAAGGCTATCAGACACATGAAAAAATGTTCATCATCACTAGCCTTCAGGGAGATTCAAATTAAAACCACATTGAGCTATCACCTTACACCAGTTAGAATGGCCAAAATTAGCAAGACAGGAAACAACATGTGTTGGAGGGGATGTGGAGAAAGGGGAACCCTCTTACACTGTTGGTGGGAATGCAAGTTGGTGCAGCCTCTTTGGAGAACAGTGTGGAGATTCCTCAAGAAATTAAAAATAGAACTTCCCTATGACCCTGCCATTGCACTACTGGGTATTTACCCCAAAGATACAGATGTAGTGAAAAGAAGGGCCATCTGCACCCCAATGTTTATAGCAGCAATCGCCACGGTCGCCAAACTGTGGAAAGAACCAAGATGCCCTTCAGCGGACGAATGGAAAAGGAAGATGTGGTCCATATACACGATGGAGTATTGTGCCTCCATCAAAAAGGATGAATACCCAATTTTTTTTAAGATTTTTTTTAATTTATTTATTTGACAGAGAGAAATCACAAGTAGATGGAGAGGCAGGCAGAGAGAGAGAGAGAGGGAAGCAGGCTCCCTGCCGAGCAGAGAGCCCGATGCGGGACTCGATCCCAGGACCCCAAGACCATGACCTGAGCCGAAGGCAGCGGCCCAACCCACTGAGCCACCCAGGCGCCCCTGAATACCCAATTTTTATAGCAACATGGACAGGACTGGAAGAGATTATGCTGAGTGAAATAAGTCAAGCAGAGAGAGTCAATTATCATATGGTTTCACTTATTTGTGGAGCATAACAAATAGCATGGAGGACATGGGGAGTTAGAGAGGAGAAGGGAGTTGGGGGAAATTGGAAGGGGAAGTGAACCATGAGAGACTATGGACTCTGAAAAACAATCTGAGGGTTTTGAAGGGGTGGGAGGTTGGGGTACCAGGTGGTGGGTATTATAGAGGGCACAGATTGCATGGAGCACTGGGTGTGGTGCAAAAATAATGAATACTGTTATGCTGAAAATAAATAAAAAATAAATTAAAAAAAACTGTTAACAGTAACTCTCTCACTGATGGAACTGTGAGTTTTTTCGCTCCTTTAAACTTCTGTATGTCTTTTTTAACATACTGTATCACACAAGGGTGGTACTTTGATCATCTAAAAAAAGTTAATACAGAAAAAAACATTATCTCAATGGGTAAGTTTAACAGCAACAAAAAGTGATTCAATCTCCCGCACCAGTAAAATGATACAAAAACCTCCTGATGATGAAAACCAGAAAATCATGGAGAAAGGGTCTAACTAAAAGGCATCAGAGAGCTCAGGTGGCAATTAACAATGAGTAAGCCAAGATCTAAGAGAAGGATATTCAAAGAAATAAGTCAGATACATTGGTCAGCTTTTCCCTGGGGGGCATCTAGAAGCAGAAACTGAGACTAAGAAGAGGAGCAGAGTTTTTCAAAGCCTCACAGGGTAAGGGAGACAAAACTAGATTGAGACTTACCAGAGATGGGAAGCATGGGAAATCCCGTAACGTTAAGCTGACACTCAATGAGTAAGGATAAACCTAATAGGCAAGCTTTCAAAGGGACTACCAACTGTATTTTTTCAAACCCTGATACTGGATCCTGGTATGGATGTCTTACACACATTTATAAAGCATCAGGCACATAAGCAAATAAGACAAAGGAACAAAAACCCAGGAAGAACAAATTAGCAATGTTCCAAATGTTGAGATTATAAAGCTTAGATTTTGAGTTCATATATTATCTTCAAGGAGATAGTACATTAAAGCAAGAATTTGCGGGGCATCTACCTGGCTCAGTCACTAGAGCATGTGACTCTTGATCTCAGGGTCCTGAGTTCAAGCCCTACACTGGGTGTAGAGTGTAAATCAATCAATCAATCAAGAATTTCAGTAGATAAATAGAAATCATTTTTAAAAATTGAAGGAAATCATAGCAAATTTGAAAAAAAGATACAATTCTTTATCTGAAAAATACAGTATCAAAAATTAATATCTCAACCCATGAGGTTAAATAGCAGATTCAATACACTACAGTGAGAAGCAGTAAACCAGAAGAGAAGTGAGAAGACTCTATCCTGGTATAAAGCTCAGAGAGAGTAAAGAATGGAAAACAGAGAAGAGAAATGGAAGAATGGAAAACAGAAAAAGGACAAAGTAAAAAAACCTAATGTATAAAGGGGCTGGGGGAAGTCAGAAGAATTATTTCCAGAAATAATGGACAATTTTCCAAAACTGGCAAAAGAGAGCAAACCACAGATCCAAGTAGCCCAACAAACCCTAAGAGTATAAATAAAAAGAAATCTATACCTCATCACATAGTAAAACTATGTCTACCTAGGTGACATGTTTACACCTAGGTGAAAAGTGCTGAAAATGAAAGGCTAAAAGAAAATCTTAAAAGCAGCTAAACCCTTCCAACAACCAAATATTACCTTTTTTTTTTAATTTTTTATTTTTTATAAACATATAATGTATTTTTATCCCCAGGGGTACAGGTCTGTGAATTGCCAGGTTTCAAATATTACCTTTAAAGAAGCAATAATTACTGATACCTAACATCTCAACAATAGATACTGGAATGATCTTGAATTAAAAAAAAAAATTTTCAGTGAGCACCTGGGTGTCTCTGCCTTCAGCCTAGGTCATGATCCCAGGGTCTTGGGACTGAGTTCCACACCAGGTTCTCTACTCAGCAAGGCAGTCTGCTTCTCCCTCTCCTTCTGCCTCTCCCCCATGCTCATGCTCTCGCTCTCTCTCTCTCTCTCAACTAAATAAAATTCTTAAATAAATAATTAAAAATCCAGTGGCATGCAAAACTGTGCAACTCCTAGAAAATAATAACATAAGAGAAAACCCAGAAGATCTTGGATATAGTGATGTCTTTCCAGATAAACAACAAAGACCTATGACAGAAATCAGTAAGTTGGACCTCATTAAAATTAAAAATTTCTGCTCTGTGAAACACAATGTCGAGAAAATGAGAAGTCATAGACTGGAAGAAACCATTTGCAAAAGACACATTTGAAGAAAGACTTATCTCAAATATATAAAGAACTCTTGGAACTCAACAATAAGACAACAATGAGAGGGAAACCTGGGTGGCTCAGTTGGTTAAGCAGCTGCCTTTGGCTCAGGTCATGATCCCAGCATCCTGGGATTGAGTCCCATATCAGGCTCCTTACTCGGCAGGGAGCCTGCTTCTCCCTCTGCCTCTGCCTGCCATTCTGTCTGCCTGTGCTCGCTCTCTCTTCCTCTCTCTCTCTCTGATAAATAAATAAAATCTTTAAAAAAAAAAAAAAAAGACAACAATGAGATTTAAAAATGGGCCAACAACCTTAACCAGACATCTCACCAAAAAAGATATAAAGGTGTC
Organism: Mustela erminea; assembly: GCF_009829155.1. NCBI lineage: Eukaryota > Metazoa > Chordata > Mammalia > Carnivora > Mustelidae > Mustela > Mustela erminea. Next base: position 65,793,488 of record NC_045616.1, read on the forward strand.
AAATAAGCATATAAAAAGAAGCTACATATCATATGTCATCAAGGAAATCTAAATTAAAGCAAGATACAACTATATACCTATTATAAGGACCAAAGTCTGAACCACTGAGAAAACCAAATACTAGCAAGGCTGTGGAGCAAAGGAATTCTCCAACATTGCTGGCAGAAATGCAAAATGATACAGCTACTTTGGCACAGTTTGGTAGTTATTTACAAAACTAAACATACTTTGACCACATAATCCAGCAATGGAGTTCCCTGTTATCTACGCAAAAGATTTGGAAACATGTCCACAAAAAAACCCGCACACAGATGCTTATAGGACCTTTATTCATTACTGCCAAAACTTGGAAGTAACCAAGGTATCTTCCAGACAATGGAGTATTATTCGGTACTAAAAAGAAATGAGCCACCAAGGCATGAAAAGACATTAAGTCACCTTAAATGAATACTACTAAATGAAAGAAGCCAATCTGAAAAGTCTATTAGATACTGTACGATTTCAACCATATAACAACTAGAAAAGGCAATCAGTGAAAAAGAGCATAAAGAATTCCTAATACAGTGAAAATATTTTACATAATACTGTAATGATGGATACATGTCATTATCATTTGTCCAACCCATATAATGTATGGGTGAACCTCCAAGGCAAAACAATGGACTTTGGGTGATTATAATGTGTCAATGTAGGTTCACACCTGGTAAAAAATATACCATATTCCAGGGAGGTGGGGATACAGACAAAATAGAAGATGATTAATAAGAGATACAAACTTCCAGTTTGTATGGAATAAAATAAGTAAGTTATGGGTACGAAAAGTATAGCATTGGGAACAGGGCCAACAATATTGGAATAAATTCGTACGGTGACAGAATGTAACCACACTTATTGTGGTGAGCTTTTCCTAACGTACACAATTATCAATTCAGTACACTGTATGCCTGAAACTAATATAATTTGTATGTCAACTAAATTTTGTATGTCAATTAAAAATTTTTAAATAAAAATTTTAAAAATTAAGAAATTAAAACAAATGTTTTAGATATACCATTCTGGTGGAGGATATTGATAATGGGGGAAGCTATGCATCTGTAAGGGCAGGGGGCAAATGGGAAATCTCTACATCTTCCTCTCAATTTTGTTGTAAACCTAGGATAACCATTAAAAGAAAAGTAGAAGGTATTACTTCTAAGCTAATAGAAGAATTTTTTTTTAAAGTCCAAAAAGCAAGAAAGAAGAGGGAAAAAATTCAGTGTAAGTAGGATAAAAAATATTAATTTAAAATAGCATATAGTTTGGCAACCTACAGCACCACTGGCCACATATGGCCCATTTTTGTTCTTATAAATAAATTTTTATTAGAGCACAGCCAAGCTCATTTATTTACATATTAGTTATGGCTATTTTTGTACTAAAACAGCAAAGACGATAGCTGCAACAGAGATCAGATGGTACACAAAACCTAAAATATTTACTTTCTGACTTTTACACAAAAAAATCTGACAACCTCTGAGACAAGAAATTTGAACCCAAATATATCTACAATTATACTGTACGTAATGGACTAAATTCTCCAATTAAAGTAAAAATGCCTTTTAAAATAACACACTACACCACAAGGACGCAGCAAAAAAAAGAATACAAATACCACACAAAAACTTAACAAAAGCAAACTTATGACACTTTAAAAAAAAAGTAGAATTAAAGCAAAAAACAATGCCAGGCATATAAAGAACACTTCACAATGATAAAAAGTTCAATTCACCTGAAGATGTATTAGTTCTAAAGTTGTATCTGCCCAGAAAACCTAAAGACATTTTCCCAAAGAAGACATACTGATGGTCAACAGACACATGAAAAGGTGCTCAATATCACTAATCATCAGAGAAATGCAAGTCAAAACCACAATGCGGTATCACCTCATACCAGTTAGAATAGCTAGTATCAAAAAGACAAGAAATAATAAGTGTTGGCGAGGATGTGGAGAAAAAGGAAACATCATGCAGTGTTGGCGGGAATGTCAATTCATACAGCCCCTGTGGAAAACATTATTGAGGTTCCTCAAAGAAATTAAAAATAAAAATACCATATAATACAGTGATTCTACTGGTTATTTACCCAAAGAAAACAAAAACACTAATTCGAAAAGACATATGCACCACTGTGTTTATTGCAGCATCATCTACAATAACCAAGATACAGAAGCAACCTAAACGTCCACTCTTAGATGAATGGATTAAGAAAATGTGGGATGGATGGACAAGATGGATGAATGGATGGATACAGATATTACTCAGCCAGCCATAAAAAGAATGAGATCGGTTTTGGGGAGTGTGTGGGGGGGTTAGCCTGGTGGTAGGTATTATGGAGGGCACGTATTGCATGAAGCACTGAATGTGGTCCATAAACAATGAATTTTGGAACAATATTGAAAAAAATTAAACTTAATTTAATTTAAAAAAAAAAGAATGAGATCTTGCCATTTACAATAACATGGATGGACATAAGAGGGATTACAGTAGGTGAAATGTCAGGCAAATACCATACGGTTTCACTTATATGTGGAATCTAAAAAACAGAACAATGTGGGGCGCCTCGGTGGCTCAGTGGGTTAAGCCTCTGCCTTCAGCTCATGTCATGGTCTCAGGGTCCTGGGATCAAGCCGACATCACGTTGGGCTCTCTGCTCAGGGGGAGCCTGCTTCCCTTTTCTCTCTGCCCGCCTCTCTGCCTACTTGCGATCTCTGTCAAATAAATAAATAAAATCTTAAAAAAAAAATAAACAAACAAAAGCAAAACCAGACCTAAAGATACAGAGAACATACTGGTAGGTTGTCAGAAGGAAGGTAACAGGAGGGATGAGGGGGAATGGGCAATATGGATGAAAGGGGAGCAGGAGGTACAGGCTTCCATTTATGGTATGAATAAGTCATGGGGATAAAAGGTACAGCAGAGGAAATACAGTCAAAACTATTGTAATAGCACTGTATGGTACTACATGGTAGCTACACTTGTGGTGAGCATAGCATTAAGTATACAGTTGTTGAATCACTATGTTGTACACCTGAAACTAATGTTAACATTAATTATGTCAACCACACTTCAATTTAAAAAAAAATAATGTGTATCCACCTACTAATATGGCTTCAAATATATAAAAGTAAAGTTGACAGAACTACATGGATAAACAGAAAAACCACAATCAAAATGGGAAACTAACTATAATCCTCTTAGGAAATGATAAAATGAGCAGGAAAAAAAAACAAAAACAAAAACCAGTGGGGAAAGATTAGAAATGAACAAAAGAATGCACAAACTTAAAAACATATAGACAACAAATGCAGAACACAGACTTTCAGGTACATGAAGATATTTACCAAAATTGACTCTATCCTGGTCCATAATCCAAGTGTCAACATATTTCAAAATGCTGAAATCATACAGAGTATGTTCTCTAAATACATGTAATTAAGCATAAGCAAAAATATACCTTTAAAAATCAATACATATCTAGAAATTTAAAAATATACTTCTAAATAACCCAGGGAGGCAAGAAAAAAAGCACAAGAAAATTAAACTATCTTTAAACTAAATATAATGAAAATTCTACTACTCAAAACTGGTGAGACACAATAAAGCAATGCTTAAGGGAAATTCACAGACTTAAATGAATATATCAGAAATGAAAAAAGGCTGGAGCACCTGGCTGGCTCAGCTGGTGGAGCATGCAACTCTTGATCTTGGGGTTCTGAGTTTGAGCCCCATGTTGGGTGTACACATTACTCAAAAAAATTTAAGTATTAAAAAAAAAAGAAATGAAAAAAGGGTGAAAAGCATTGTTAAACATCCATCTCAAAGTTAGAAAAAGAACACAAAGTCAGAGGAAATAAGGAATAGAAAGTTAATGAAATAGAAAATAAACATACAAAAAGGATCAGCAAAGCCAATAGTTGCTTTTTTTATAAAAACTTAGAACAAACAAGTGACAAATGAGACTGATCATAAAATATAAAGAAGTCACAAATAACTGATGTCAGGAGTGAAAAGGAGACATCTAATACAGATCCAGCAGGCATTTAAAAAGTTCATAAAAGGGGGTGTGCCTGGCTGGCTTAGTCAATAACATAACATGCAACGCTTAGTATTAGGGTCATGAGTTCAAGACCCACATTGGGCATGGAGCCTAGTTAAAATAAAAATGAAAAAAAATTTTTAAATGTAGATGAAATTATAAAAATTCTTGAAAATGTAATTTATTAGGGTGCCTGGGTGGCTCATTCAGTTGAGTGGCAGACTCCTGATTTTGGCTCAGGTCATAATCTCAGGATTATGGGATCAAGCCAGCCCCCAGCTCCCACATTCAGTAGGGAGTCTACTTCTCTCCCCTTCCTCTCTATGTGTCCTTCCCCCCAACTCATGCATGCTCGAGCTTTTTCTAAAATAAGTAAATCTTTAAAAATCTGTGTGTGTGTGTGTGTATGTGTGTGTGTGTGTGTGACTTATCAAACTCACTGAAAAACTGGAATATCTGAATGGTCTTATAACTACTGAAGAAATTAAGTATGTAATTTGAAACCTTCCTATAAAGATGATTTCAAGTCCAGATGGGTCTACTAGCAAAATCTATGAAACACATAAAGAAGAAACTATAATATTCCACAAATTTTTTCAGTGAATAAAAAAATGAGATATATGCAACTCATTTTATAAGCCTAACTAACCTTGAGACCAAAACCTAAGGACACTTAGATAAAGGAATTTTTCAGGCCAATCTCAGTAACAAATATAGATGCTAAAATCCTAAATAAAATAGCAAACTAACCCACCAATATATAAAAGTGATAGTATATCTCCACCAAGTTGGTTTGTATCAGAAATGGAAAGTCTAACATTCAAAATTCAAATTCAGATTTTAACAAGGGGGGAAAAAAGAAAGAAAAACATCTCAATAGATACAGGAAAAGTACTGGCCAAATTCAACATCCATTCATATTTTTAAAAAAAATTACAAAACAGTATATAAAAGGAAGTTTCCTTGATTTGATTAACAGTAAGGAAAAAAATTGAGTAAATATATAATATTTAAGAGTGAAATGTGAAGGGCGCCTGGGTGGCTCATTTGGTAAAGCGTCGGACTCTAAATCTCAGCTCAGGTCTTTATCTCAGGGTCCTGAGTTCAAGCCCCATGTTGGGCTCCACGCTGGGCATGGAGCCTAACTTAAAAAAAACAAGAGTAAGGGGCCCCTGGGTGGCTCAGTGGGTGAAAGCCTCTGCCTTCAGCTCAGGTCATGATCCCAGGGTCCTGGGATTGAGTCCCGCATTAGGCTCTCTGCTTAGCAGGGATCCTGCTTCCTCCTCTCTCTGCCTGCCTCTCTGCCTGCCTCTCTGCCTACTTGTGATCTCTGTCTGTCAAATAAATAAACAAAATCTTAAAAAATAATAGTAATAAATTTAAAAAAAAATAAGAGTGAAATAAATGTGAGACCAGGAACAAGACAAGATGCCTGCCATCAGCATTTCTATTCAGTATTACACCTAAAGTAATACTTCAGTATGGTAAGATAAGAAAACTAAATATAAAGGTATGAGGACTGGAAACTGAGATATAAAACTGTCACTTGTACAAGATGATTGTACACACAGAAAATCCAAAACAATTTACAGATAAATTATCAGAATAAGCAAGGACTTACACGTTTCTGGACACGAAGTCAATACATAAAAATCAAGGGGATTTATATATAAATGTGTATATATGCTGACAAATTGCTTTCACCCAAAATACATAGAGTTCCTTCAATTTGTTCTTTAACAGGGTTTAAAAAAAAAAAAAAACACCACAGGAGATGGACAGAAGGGGCGCCTAGGTGGCTCAGCCGGATCAACATCCCACTCAGTTTCAGCTGAGGTCCTGATCTCCTGGGTTGTGGGTTAAGCCTCATGATGGGCTCCCTGCTCACAGGGAGTCGGCATGAGGACTCTATCACTCCATCCTTTCCCCCACTTGCACACATTATGTGCTCTCTCTCCCTCTCTCAAATAAATATTTTATAAAAAAAGAGATTAACAGGTACTTCATTAAAGAGAAAATGCAAATAACTAATGAACATATGAAAGGATGCTCAAGGTCATCATCTATCAGGAAAATGCAAATTAAAACCACAATGAAATACAGGTATCCCTCACAATCTAAAAGTATAGCCTTCTAGGGCACTTGGGTAGCTCAGCTGGTTAAACCTCTGCCTTTGGCTCAGGTTATTATCCTGGAGTCCAGTGATCAAGCCCCATGTTGGGCTCCCCGCTCAGCAAGGAGTCTGCTTCTCCCTCTGACCCTCCCCCCTCATACTCTCTCTACACTCTCTCTCTCAAATACATAAATAAAATTTTTTTCAATAAAAAAACAAACAAAATAAAAGTACGGCCTTCCTATGAAATCTTTCATAAGCCAAAATGGCATAAAGCAAAGAAGCAATTACCATTAATTTATACAGAAAAATTTTTGAGCTTTACCAGACCCAAAAAATAACCCCTCTTAGGCTTTTCTGATACTGTAGGGCATATCTTGCTAACAGATGCATAAAATAAACTGAGCTAAGGCACAGATGTTCACAGACACAGTTCAAAACTATGGCGGCATGAAAATGAGATACTAAGCAGTTCCCAGGGAAGGAGCTTGGCAGCGCCACTCTCCTTGTACACACCGCCTCCATAAGGGCTCACTGCAAAACAAATGCCAAACATTATTTTCTCATTTTGCTATTTTTTGCAAAAGCAAAAATCCTCTAAGGATTGTTCTTGGTTGGCAAAGTGATATATATCTTTCTTAAGAGCAAAGTGGCGTAACACCAACTTCTGAAAAGTGGGGGAGACATGTACTTCCACTTATCAGAATGATTCACATTAAAAGAGTGGCAATACCAAGTGGTGATGAAGACATTAACAACTAGAACTCTGAAACAAGGCTGCTGCTGGTATAAACTGGTACAACCATCTTGGAAAATTCTTTGGTATTGCATATACATAACTCTATGACCTGGCAATTCTACTCTAAGGTATATACGTAATATAAATATAAGTATATGTATAGCAAGACTCATACAGGAGTATTCAAAGCAATATTACTAGTAATAGCAAAAAAAAAAAACTGGAAAGAATCCAAATGTCTGTAAACAGTAGTAGACATATTTTGGCATATTTACACAATTTAGTACTACGTAACATTGAACATAATTATACTACACTCAAAAAATGAATCTCATGGGGCGCCTGGGTGGCTCAATGGGTTAAAGCTTCTGCCTTCGGCTCAGGTCATGATCCCAGGGTCCTGGGATCCAGCCCCGCATCGGGCTCTCTTCTCAGCGGGGAGCCTGCTTCCCCCTCTCTCTTTGCCTGTCTCTCTGCCTACTTGTGATCTCTGTTTCTCAAATAAATAAATAAATAATCTAAAAAAAAAAATGAATCTCACAAACATGCTGAGTAAAAGAAGACAAAAGAACACTCAATATAATGATTAAATTGATATACTTAATACAAAGTTCAAAAATAGGTACAACTAACTTCCTTTGCCATTTGAATGGATAAATTGTGGTATCCATAAATAGAATACTACTTAACAGTAGAAAGGAATGAATTATTGATACAAGCAACAACATGGATCAATCTCAACATAATTATACTGAGTGAAAGTACTGGATGACAGAGTATATTCAGTATGATCCCATTCCTATAAAATTCTAGAAAATACAAACTAACCTAAGTCTCAGAAGCAAATGAGTGGGTGCTCAGGGATAAAAGGGAGAGACAGAGGGAGGAATTACAAAGGGGATGATGCATATGTTCACCACCTTGACTGTGGTGATGGTTTCATTGAGTGTATGTATACGTCAAAATTTATCCAATTATACACTTTAAATGTGTAGTATACTATTTGTCAACTATACTTTGATAAAGCTGTTGGAAGGAAGATAGGAAAGAGGAAAGCAGTAATGGAGGAAGAGACAAAAAAGAAAGGGGCAAAGGAGGAATGGAGGAGGGAAAAAGGGAACAGACCAGCAGGGAAGAAGGGATGAAGGGAGGAGAGAAACTCTAAATAACTGACAGGAAATTAACCTTTCTAGGCCCGAATTTTCTTATCTATAAAACAGGAATTAGAGTTTTCATAGTTAAATGAAATAATACATACACAATCCTTAGTGCACACTGTATGTTTATGAGTATATCTTTCTTTCCTTCTTTCTCACTCATTCCTTCAAGTAACAGAAGTATCTAATTGTGCCAGGCTCTGTTCTAGGCACCAGGATACAAAAAAATACTATATTCTTTATAGGGAAACATAGAAATAAATATTAAAAAATGAATAATTATAAAATTTCATAAATACTGCAAAGAGATATATGATGTTGAGAGATACTATAACAGGTGTTTTTGACAGAATCAGGGAAATAAGGAAAAGCATCCATGAAGAAGGGACCACACTGCTGAGCTCTGAAAAATAAGCAGGCATTAATTAGGCAAAAACAGGAATAAGCATGTACAAACTGTGGACTGGAAGACGTCTTTCAAAAAAAATGGCTAATGTCTCTGGAGAGGAAAGAGAATAAGGAAGAGACTGGCATGAACTAAAGCTTGAAAGGTGGTTTGGGATCAGATCAAGATGCAGGCAGGCCCACCTTCACAGCAATAGGAAGAATCTGAAATGGTTTAAACAGGAGAGGTAACAAACCTTTCTGAGGTTTAGAAAAGGCACTCCAATTACAGTGAGGGGAATAAGTTGCAGGGGAACAAGAATGAATGTAGATATGTAAGACAGGAGCTACTGTTGCAGTTCAGGCAACAATAATAATAGCTAGGATCAGGGCAGTAAAGTCAGAGATTAATTCTATCATAAAAATCCTTACTAAGAGCCAAGCGCTCTCCCAAATGCAAGAGATATAAGAAGCACCAACCCCCACCAAAAGAAAAAAAAAAAAGGAAAAAAAAATCCCTGCCCTTGTAGGGTTTACATTCTAGAGGAGAGGGACGGACAAATAAATATCACGTATCTGATGGTTGTAAGTGCTATGAAGAAAACATTAAACCAGGAACGTGGTAGTGGAGGGAGGGGTTGTCTTAAGAGCCCACAGAATCATAAAGGGATTAGATTCCAGACAAAAAAGGATGACTCAGGAGTTGTGGACTTCTTAGCGTGACTGATATAAACAGGCTAAAAGGCATGATGACAACTGCCTGGATGATTTCGAAGTAGTTACAGTTAGTGATGTTAGTGCTGGGGGAGAAGGAAGGCTACAGGACATGCCAGGAGACACAGCACTGTGAGACCTCTTCTTTATTCCTGCCAAGGATGATGCAGAAGCCAATGAAGGATAGCTTTATCCACAGCACTTAGAGCTTCTGGACTCCCTCTTAACTCCAAAAGAGAAGTGAAAGAGAAAAGAGGATTGGTCTTACATAAAAAACCTTGTTCCCCAATTCCTATGTTCTGGTAAATTCTATGATGACAGCAGCTCTATCTTAACCCCTATATTACCAGAATCCAGACCAGTGCCTAGCACACAGCAGACATGGGATATTTATTATTGAAAGAATAAATGAATGGACTACTGTATTTTTGTTTTTTTCTTAAGTAACCTCTACGCCCAACATGGGGCTTGAACTCATGACCCTGAGACTGAGAGCAGCATGCCCCAACAACTGAGACAGTCAGGTACCCCCCAAAATGGAGTATTATATCTAAAGGCAAAATATTGCTGGGGCTCCTGGGTGACTCAGTTGATTAAGCATCTGCCCTCAGTCAGGTCATGATCCTAGAGTCCCCAGATTGAGCCCCACATGGGGCTCCATTCTCAGCAGGGAGTCTGCTTCTCCCTCTGCCCTTCACTCTGCTTGTCCTCCCTCAAATAAATAAAATCTTAAAAACACATATACACAAACACACACATATCCCCCTATTACTAAGGTAAACTCTTTACCTCTCTTAAGTGTGCTCCTATAAAAATTACCAAGTGAGCCTAGCCACAAAAAAAACTTTTTAATCAAATAAAATTACATTAATTTTTAAGTTTTTAAATTGATGACCATATTCTAAGAGTCTTAAAGACAATCACATTTTTATAAACTTAAAGAATTTAAAAATATATACTTATACTTCTTTAAAATAAAACTTAGAGGGGCACATGCCTGGCTCAGTTGATAGAGCATGCAACTCTACCTCTCGGGGTTGTGAGTTCAAGCCCCACAATGGGCACAGAGTCTACTTAAAATTTAAATAAATAAGTAAATAAATAATACATAATTAAACTACAAATTTAAAAACCTTAGACTTTTCAAATTATTTTAGTATGTTTAATGACATGTTTGTTTAAAGAAATGATAGTATTTTATCCTACAAAATTCCATTTATTTATGTATTTATATTTAGATCGTTTGTAATGCTATTTATAAACAATGAATACAAACCAGGAGTTCAGCAATACTCCCTGGAGCCACTATGCAGTCCTTAGTGTGTAGCCGCTAGATAATCACACTACTTTAAAATATATAATACACTTTTCAAGAGTGTACTTATTTTAATCCAGATCTAACTAAAATTTTCTGGGGCATCTGGGTGGCTCAGTTGGTTAAGTGTCTGACTCTTGATTTTCGCTCAGGTTGTGATCTCAGAGTCTTGAGACTGAGCCCCTCCTCTGGCTTTACACTAGGAGCCTGCATAAGATTCTCTCTCTCTCATTTCCCCCTAAATAGAGCATGGCTCAAAAACAATTTTTTTTCTCACTTATATTCTAAAATTTAACTCAAACTGTTAAATTACTATTAAAAAAATACATACCTTTCTCTCACAAAATCTGCTAGTTCTTTTGTTGATATCTGTCCATGTTTCATGTTATGGTAAAGGACATCAAAGCCACTATTTTTTTCCCCCTAAAATTGAAGAAGATTTTTAGTTTAACAACAAAAAAAGATCAAAACGACTTAAGAACAACCCTATATTAACCAATATGCAACTCTAATGCTCATGTGAGCATTAAATTTAATTAAACCAATGTTGCTCATTATAGGACTTCAAACTGTATCAAAGGAATATGACGCAGTTTGACAAAGTTTACAATTTATTATATATACATATACACACATTAAACACACATGTACACTCCATAATCACTCATGTGAGTTTATTAGTGAAATTTTTAAAAATAACATGCAGAATAATTTAGAAAAGGTAACCATGGATCTTTTAAAATACATTATCAATCCCATTTCAATTCCTTCAACATGAACTAAGGGATTCCTGATTATTCAGAGTCCCTGCTTTATAACAAGTAAATCTCGGGGTGCCTGGGTGGCTCAGTCGTTGGGTGGCTTTAACCCTTTAAGCTTAAAGCACCTGCCTTTGGTTTGGGTCATGATCCCATGGTCCTGGGATCTAGCACGGCATTGGGCTCCCTGCTCAGCAGAAGGCCTGCTTTTCCCTCTCCCACTCCCCCTGCTTATGTGCCTTCTCTTGCTGTCTGTCAAATAAATAAAATCTTTAAATAAATAAATAAAAATAAAAAATAAAATAAGTAAATCTTGACTTCCGAATCAAGACAGCCTATTACTAATCACTTACACATTCAATACCACAAAATGTTTATAATAACTAATGCATCTTCTAGTAAACTTAAACAACTATGAATAAACTAAGCTCAATAACTCTCTCTAAAATTGGCAGTTTTTTTTTTCTTCAGTGAAAATAACATAATGAAGAATTCAGTATCTTTGCTGGAAATAGCAATACAATAAGCAAGAATTACACAATATGAACCCTAATTTTTTCACAGTTCACCAAAAACAGGAAACACAGAAACTTCCAGTTATGCTGAAGTGATCCCTAACAAACTTATAAATGAATATAAAAGTTAATTATTTTGCCATATATATATGATAAATTAAAATGTCATATTTGGGGGAAACTCCGGGTGGCTCAGTCAGTTGAGCATCTGCCTTCAGCTCAGGTCATGATCCTGGGGTCCTGGGATGGAGCCCCATGTGGGATTGCCTAATCAGCAGCGAGTCTGGTTCTCCCTCTTCCTCTACCCTCCCCCCATGCTCTCTCTCTTTCTCTCTCGAATAAACAAAGAAAATCTTTTTTAAAAATAGAATAAAATAAAATGTCATATTTGGGGACACCTGGGTGGCTCAGTTGGTTAAGCGTCTGCTTCAGCTGGGGTTGTGTTCCCTGCTAAGCAAGAAGTCTGCCTCTACTTCTTCCTCTGCCCCTCCCCCCACTCCTACTTGTGCTCACTCACTCACTCATTCTCAAATAAATAAATATCTATCTTTAAAAAAATATCTTACCAGCCAGGTTACCTGGGTTCCCAATGTGCATTACGCATATTCGAATTAGAAGCAAGTTGGGAATAAAGGGCTATTCAAATAGGCACAAAGACTATTAGAAATACTATTTACCAGGCTTACAAGAGAAAGAAAAAAAAAATTTTTAAAGGAGATGAGATCTTGGAAACCACTAGTAATTGGAGCAATAAGGTCCTGAGCATTTCGCTTCACTGTTAAAGTATTAAAAATGTTAAGCAACAAGAAAAGGTTAAATTATATTCAGAAATCTGGGTTTTTATTAAGAAGTCCTTGAAGTAAGCTCTTTATCCAGGAACTTCAGATATCCAAATAACATATTAATTAAAATTCCCAATAAGGAAATGAGGATTATTAATTTAATACAGTATAACAATATTAATAAAGCAGCATTAACACACCCTGGGAAATAGTGCTAGCTATTCCATCCCTCAGGTCTTCACTTGGAAAGACAAGGAAAACTCATTCTAATAAGGATGTAATATAGAAGAAGCCTGCCTCAGAAGGCACTAACCACTAAAAACAAACACCCTACATGATTACAAATCCATTTGTCATTTCTTCCTATTTAGGGATTCATTCATTTACTGAAGTCGAAAAACTTGAATTTGACTCCAGGAACTATTCTTTAATAATTTCACAAACTTATTAACACAAATATTTACTACTCATGAACTTTCCTTTAGCACAAACTAAGCAAAAATTTTACTACTTCAAATGGCACTAGTGCACTCTCTCTACACACACACACACATAAACACATACAACTTAGTCTAAGAAAAATTTCAAAGTGTCCAATAAAGACTGCAAGTCATATTGTTACCTTGTCAAAAACTTAATTTATAGCTTTGATAACAGATGACTAAATATTAAATATATACACATTTATATATCAAAAAATAAAGAAGACAGAGCAGTGGAGCTCAGGTTTAGACCCATTTGGCTTCAGTGTCTTCACCTGGACAAAACACTGAAAATTCTGGTGAAACAGGGAGAGACCACCCTTGAAACTGACAATTTTAACAGATTATAATTCTGTTATAGAATCTGTTTCAGATTACCCAGTCTTTTTTTTTAACTAGAAGTACCTCCACAAGGTGCTATCATTTTTACAGCAGCCACTGACATTTTTAGTAGGCGTTTCTAATTCAAAGAAAAGTAAAATAGCAAAAAGTATTCCTGAATTGCATATCCATGTTATCATCTGAGATCCTGAAGTGGATATGTTTCTGTTATTTTCATCACAAAAATATTTTTTTCCTTTAACATATTCTGTTAACTCAAGCAAGAACTTGTTTTCCTTGGCTAACTACGAATACATGATGAACGCACAAATAACTTGACAACAGACCTTTATTATCAAATAGAACTACGACTAAACATGTCTTCTGGTCTCTAATATTTTATTAAAACTGTAAATATTTATGCCCTTTGATCCAGCAATTCTACTTTTAAGAATCTATACTACACAAACACACATACAAAGATAAATGTGGAAGAATATTTACTGAAGTACTATTTATAACTGAAAAAAAATTTAAAAATCCATTAATATTACTGGTTAAGTAAATGACATATATACTACAATAAAAAAAAATATGGTGTTTTTTAAAAGACTACAGTTTAAAAATAATGCAGATTTTTAACTGTTAATTTTAAAAATTTGCCCAGATATACTGTCAATGGAAAAAAGCAGGACACAATTACCAAAACAGCCAAAATTAACCTAATGCTAGGACAAAATGTCTATTACCCAGTTGTTTAATGTTAGGAACAACCTAAATGTCCATCAACCAGTGAATAAAAAGACAAAATAAGAGTATACCCATAAAATAAAATATAATTCAGCAATAAAAAGAAACAGTGATACATGTGACTTAATGAATGAACATCATAAATATTTCACTAAGTTAAAGAAATCAGACACAAGAGACCAGATATTGTAGGATTCTATTTATATGAAATGTCCAGAATAAGCAAATACACTGAGATAGAAAGTAGATGAGTGGGCTGCTAGGGAGGAGGGCTATAAGGTAGGAGGTGACAAAAGGTACAGGTTTTCTTTTTGAGGTAATGGAAATGTTTTCAAATTGACTGTGATGATGGATGCATCTATCTGTATTACCCAAAACCACTGAACTGTACACTTTAAGTGAATTGCACAATATATTAAATATATCATGATAAACTTGTCAAAGGCATGAGCAAGTATTTTTACCTATTTCAATCAATTAATTCTTGCAGAGAGATTTGCAGTATTAACTGACCATAGCTGCTATTAACACCATTGCTGACACAAGGAAGACAATTATTTTGAAGATTTAACTAAGGTAGGATCTTCTACCTGCTGGTCTCCATGCACTTTAAAAAGAGATAGTACTTTCATAAAAGTACAATGAGTGTGGCCTGAGGCAAACAAAATCTTCTTATAATCCTATATGAACAAGTGTTAAAAAAAATCTTTGAAATAATTCCTAATAGGAAGTAGAAAAAAAAAATCTTATCATCCTTTGAAGATGTTTAGTCCAGAACTACGCAAGTCCTTTAAGAAAACACAAACTTCTCAGGACCTATTGTTTCCTCTTACTGCTCTAATTTGACAGCACTTAACAGTCTGATGTTTAACAATCCAGATTCCTTTTCCCAAACATATAGTAACATGTTACTTTTTAATAGAAAAATGAGATCATACCATGCATAGTTTTGCACTTAAAATTATCAACTGAACTAAAATTTAGCTAAAAAGATAGTTAAGTTATAAGTAAGGTCACCAAGTCACTGGAAATACACAGGTTTTTTTTAGTCTAATTCAGAATCTACAAGACATACTTGAAATTTCAAGTTTAAAGGTTTGAATACGTCATCAAACCTATTTTGGAAACTCAAAGGCATTTATTTAAATAAATATAAAATACAACCTAACAACTCCCCACTTGAAGAAAAAGTGCATCTCTATTAACAAAGCTATGAAATACCTATTTTAATGAAAATGGAACTGTTTAATGTACCTTGGTTTTTTAAGACCCATGAATAGTAATAGTGGAAAAACACAAAGCTATAAATCCCAGAGATTTTTAGTTAATGGTTTGAAACTTCTCCTTCAAAGAACCTTTTAAGAGCAACAGTAAGTTAAACACTAAAAACAAAAAGTTTGGATATCGTTCACTTCTGATGACTCCAAGATTCTAGAAAACAGGCAGGAGATAGTGTATACTGTACAATCACACTATGAATTGATGTTTATTTTACCTTGTTCCTTTTTAAATCTTTTTAAAAATTTTTGGAAGGGGATCAAAGGGTCAAAAGGTGCTGTCATGTGAACAGCAAATAACATGCCTAACCTTCCTCTCAACCTCAAACTGCCTCAAAGGTAATAAATAAATATCATCACTTCCTACCACTCTACATTTTCCTTTTGCTCTAGTTCTTACGTAAGCAGTTTTTCTATAAGTAAACAGCACATTTAACCACAAGTTATAATCTCTTCTAGTCAACCTTCTATTTATACATTGAAATTTTCACACATGATCATCAAAACTATTCTACAGAACCATTTGCAAGATGTTTTTAAAGCAGAAAACAGTGACTGAAGATGTAAAACAAGCACTGCTCAGCAGTAAGAACTACTTGCTGCAGGTACAGTAGTCGCTCAAACACATTTGTTGGCTGACTGAAGAAAATAAACCTTATCACATTAAAGAAATTATTTCCAACCCTTCAAATACTCCCTAATGTCTTCAGTTACAACTCACCTCTTCCAGTAAATTAAATCTGTAAAGCCACCTAAAAGATATTACATGGCTTCAACAAAAATAGCAGAAGCAAAGAGGATAATTTTTTTGTCTTATAACTTTCAAATTTTCTGTAATATACTGTAAATGCATATAATTTTCATTAATCTCAAAATAAAAAAAATTTCAGCTTTCTCAAAAACTCTTCAATCTGTACTTTCAAAGGCAAAGGCTACCTTCTTCAACTGACATCTTGTTCATATTAATAGTTAAATCTCCTCCTAATTCATAAATGAAAAAAAAAACCTTAAAGTTTTTTAGGAGCAGTTTTAAAAATTACCTATTTATTCCATGGAAACCTATGAAAGTCACTACAAAATATTTTCAAAGAATACTTAATCATATGAGAAAAATGTTTGATGGCAATTATCATTTGAAAATACCAAGCTACAGAACAATACAGCAGAACCCACTGTGCATGTTGTATTTCTAAAGAAAATCTCAGCGGACACAGGGTAAAGCTATATATAATTTTAATTTTCTTCTGTACTCTCTGTTCTACCTACCACATAACATTAAAATTAAAAAAGAAAGCCACCTTCACCGCTCTTGTTTCAACCAAATAAAAACTAACACTTTGTAGTATTAAGGTCCAGCATCACCAATTTGCTCTACTTACATTGTACCTTCCCATCTATCCCTAAATGCAAGCAAACATGCTTCTCCTATCTTCTGTAACCTTTACTCCTGCTGTTCCATCAGGGAAGGAGCATGTTCCTGATAGAACTAATGGACTTGTGTGTCTCAAATTCATCCTACAGTTCACTAATCATTTCTCAATTTAATTCTCTGAATCTGGCTATCTCAGCAACATTCTCTAGCAACTTAACCAATAGTTACCATTTTAGGTCTCAGCTTCTATTGTACTGTTTTTATTTCTCCCCCACATCTGACCAACTTATGCTCATCTCTGTGGACCAAACTAATACTAATACTCTTCCAACTGTAATATTCTGTCATTTTTCCACACTAGGTAAACTGAAAATCAAACCCTTATTCCCTTTACATCTCCATGGCACCATATTTCTATACGGATTTCTTAGGGTGCTTTTTTTTTTTTTTAAGATTTTATTTATTCATTTGACAGAGAGAGAGAGGCAGGCAGAGAGAGAACCAGACTTCCTGCTGAGCAAGGAGCCCGATGCGGAACTCAATCCCAGGATGCTGGATCATGACCTGAGCCAAAGACAGACCCTTAAACAGACTAAGCCACCCAGGCGTCCCTCTTAGGGTGCTTTTGTTAAATGTTTTAGAATTGTCAAACCAGGAAGGATAACCTCAAGAAACAGTACTCAAAAAACTACTTCCAAAAAGCTTCCGCTAGCCAAATGTGTACGATGATATAAAGCATACCTGTTCTCCCATGCCTTTGCCTAAATAACTTAAGTAGTTCTGAAAGGATTAGAGCACTCAGGATTTAGTGTGCATGGCTACAAAAGAACCCAGACAGCAAAGTTTTATCCTTTCCATGTCAATGTTCTAAAATCCCTCCCCTGAATTGAATTTACACAGACTAAATCAGTATCAATTTCTCACTTTCAAATTTCTCCTATAATTAAAGCAAAAATACAAAACAAACCACCATTCCACCCCCCAAAAATTCTAAAGGCCTCACAGTAAAATTTACTGCCATCTAAAATGCTGATTTTATAATGTCTATCTGTCAAGTCTATTTGAACAAACTTAGATGAATCTGTAGTTCGCATTTTCCTAGCTTGTTGCAGTTGGAAACAATTTGGGCACAGATAACTCGCTAACAATTAAACAACCACACATTCTAACTTAGTGTTTATAATTTCCTTGTTTATATACAGAGATCATCTCTGGAAAGCTATGTAAGAAACTGGTAACAGTTACTGCCTTTGTGGAGATCTTGGAGGCTGAGGAAAAAAGAATAAGATTTTTTTTTTAAAGATTTATTTATTTGACAGACAGAGACCACAAGTAGGCAAAAAGGCAGGCAGGGGGGGGGGGGGAAGCAGGCTCCCCGCTGAGCAGAGAGCCCAATGAAGGGCCCGATCCCAGGACCCTGAGATCACGACCCTAGCCGAAGGCAGAGGCTTAACCCACTGAGCCACCCAGGTGCCACAAAAGAATAAGATTTTATACTGTGTTCCCTTTGGTACTTTTTGAATACTGAACCACATAAATTTTGCAAATATTTTAATTAATGTATATGTAAATATGCATACACATACACTTCTTAAATTTCAGTGTACCACCCAATGGGATCATATCATAAGCAGTATTTGGAAATTTCAAGCAATAAAAAAAAAAGTCTATAATCTGGGTATCTATGATTACCTCAACTAGTTTTCTAAAAATATATATATTTCAATTTACATATGGGTTATACCCCCCAGGAATACATGTGTGTGGGTGCAGGTATAGGTGTTAGGTATTAATCTCCCTAGGATATTAAATTTAGATTACAGGGGCACCTGGGTGGCTCAGTGGGTTGGGCCTCTGCCTTCCACTCAGGTCATGATCTCAGGGTCCTGGGATCGAGCCCCGCATCGGGCTCTCTGCTCAGTGGAGAGCCTGCTTCCTCCTCTCTCTCTCTCTCTCTGCCTGCCTCAATGCCTACTTAAGATCTCTCTCTGTCAAATAAATAAATAAAATCTAAAAAAAAAAAATTTAGATTACAAAAAAATCAAGCAGGGGCACCTGGGTGGCTCAGTGGGTTAAGCCTCTGCTTTCTGCTCAGGTCATGATCTCAGAGTCCTGGAATTGAGCCCCACATAGGGCTCTCTGCTCAGCAGGGAGCCTGCTTCCCCCTCCCTTTCTGTCTAACGCTTGGCCTACTTGTGATCTCTCTGTCAAATAAATAAAAGCTTTTTTAAAAAAATCAAGCAAAAATACAATGTTTTACACTTCAAAGTCCTATTAATAGCAATTCCAGGTTTTTTTTTTTAAGGATTTTATTTATTTATTTGACAGAGAGAGAGAAATCACAAGTAAGCAGAGCAGCAGGCAGAGACAGAGGGGGAAGCAGGCTCCCCGCTGAGCAGAGACCAATGTGGGACTCGATCCCAGGACCCTGAGATCATGACCCGAGCCGAAGGCAGAGGCTTAGCCCACTGAGCCACCCAGATACCCCCCAATTCCAGGTTTTTAAAAAACATTTTAATCCTCCCAGTTTATCCATGTAAATGATGGATCAAATTCTGGAAATTAAGCAAGTGCTCCAATTTTATTTAGAAGTAAAGCATGACAATACCAATGAAACCAACAGACAAAACTGGTTAAACAATACAAGAAATAAGGACAAGAAACAAAGAAATACTTCAGGATAAAAACACCCAAGATAATTATTTCATTCTTGATGTGCTGACTGGAAATAATTTTTGGAAAAGGTCACCTAACTAAATGTCAGCTCATTACAATGTGATATATGCTAAAGAATACTTGATGTCTTTGGGAGAATGCGTACTATTTTATAGACATCAGGATTATTATATAAAATAAGGTTGATAAGCTATTTAAATCAGGTATGTTTTATTTTTCCCCTTAAATAACTATCACCAATGAAATCCATTCCTTAAAAAAATAAATTTTTAAGAGGTTAGTATCTAAAATACATAAAGAACTTATACAACTAAACACACACAAAAAAACAAAAAATAATCCAATTAAAAAATCAGAAGACATGAACAGAAATTTCTCCAGAGAAAATACACAGATGGCCACAGACACATGAAAATATGCTCAATATCACTCATCATCAGGGAAATGCAAATCAAAACCACAATGAGGGGGTGCCTGGGTAGCTCAGTCAGCTGAGCATTCTGACTCTTAATTTAGCTCAGGTCATGGTCTTGGGGTTGTGGAATTAAGCCCTGTATCAGGCTCCAGGCTGGGTGCAGAGTCTCCTTGGGCAACCTTCTCCCTCTGCCCCTCCTCCCGCTCACATTCTCTCTCTCTCAAATAAAAAAATAAAATCTTAAAAAAAAAAAAAAACAATGAGTTATCACCTCACACCAGTCAGAATGGCTAAAATCAAAAACACAAAAGATGTGGAGAAAAAGGAACCCTCATGCACTGTTGATGAGAATGCAACGTGGTTCAGCCATTGCAGAAAACCCTATGGAGATGCCTTAAAAAGTTAAAAATAGAATTACCATATAATCCAGTAATTCTACTAGGTATTTACCCAAAGAATATGAAAACACTAATTCAAAAAAATATAAGCAGTAGCCCTATGTTTATTGCAGCATTATTTACAACAGCCAAAATATGTAAGGAACCCAAAGGTCCATCTATATAGATGAACAGATAAAAGAAGATGAATATATATAATGGAATATTACTTAGCCATAAAAAAAGAATGAAATCTTGCCATTTGCAAAAACATGGATGGACCTAGGGTGTATAATGCTAAGTGAAATAACTCAGAGAAAAACAAATACCATATGACTTCATTCATATGTGGAATTTAACAAAACAAAACAAAGAAAGAAACACACCAAAAATACAGACTTTTCATTATAGAGAACAAACTGCTGGTTACCAGAGGGGAGGTTAGTGTGGGGATGGGGGAAATAGTGGTGGGGATAAACAGTACACTTATGATGAGAACTGAGTAATGTATAGAATTGCTGAATCAGTATACTGTACACCTGAAATTAATATAACACTGTATGTTAATTATACATAAAAAAGCATATGTTTTTCAAAATTTAACTCCTCAATTAATCTGGGTTTATATGAAAACATAAAGCCATTTTAATTACTACAGTGCAATGCTGACACAATCTCAAGAGCACTATAAATTAGTACCCTACTCTGAGAAACAGTGTACAGAGATACTTACTATAATATCAGCAAAAAAGTTAAGTTACATTATCTTTTGAAGGACTAACAACTGTTTTATATACCAAGGCAATAGTGTGGAATTCTATCAAAATTAATTTTGTTATCCAATTTTAATGAAAAAGAAAAACATTTTCAACTTTACTATCAAAGGCACTATACTTTGTGGCAAAAAATGACTTATCAGCAACAAACCACCTGTTGTATAGGAAGTTTTAAATACGTTTTTCTCTTCAAAGTATAATATTAAGTAATTCATAATGTAGCATACTGTTTTAGTTAAGAAAAACCATACCTTAAAGAAAAAGGCAGGATGTGCTACTTTCAAAAGGGCTTGAAAATAGTTTGAATGATTCAAACTTTCCTCTAACAAATGCCACAACAAAAAGGTTTGTCTTTTTATATGGAGGGAAAACAAAAATTAATAAGTTGTTTGGTTAGAAACTTAAAACTTTAAAGTTTCCCATTACCTCACTTTGACAAGTTTTATTTGACCTGACAGTGCTACTTTAAAGACTAGGGGAGAAGAGTGAAACTAATATTGTAATTTCTGTTTTAAGAAGTTATAAATGATCCTAAAATATGTAAATTTTTAAGTTGTCTTAGACAATTATCAAATTCTCTGAAGTTATTTAGTTCTTGTTCTTAGTTTTCCCTACTTCATTTAGTCATCCTTTGGAACTTTTTATAAAGCTTTTATATTTAATTTAGAGTTTTCAGCCCTAATTCCAGGCTTGGAAATAAATAAAATGAAATCTATTTTAACTGTTTGTGTTCAATATTGGGGATGTGAAATGACAAAAACGTAAATTAGACTAGGTGTTTTCTCTAGATTTCAGATATCCAAATTTATTCCTGTCTCTCCCTTAAAAAGGACAAGGGGCACCCAAAAACTGATAAAAGAATGTTCGTAGAAAGCATTATTCATAACAGCCAAAAATCATTAGATAAGGCTATATTCAAAGCTCAATTAACAGAAACAAAAGTAACTTTAAAATGTTAACGTACAATTTGCAGTAAACTATACTTCAATTTCTGATAAACAATTTGGAAGTAAGTCAGCAAGCATCAAGAACACATTCTTTCGGGGTGCCTGGGTGGCTCAGTGGGTTAAAGCCTCTGCCTTAGGGTTGGGTCATGATCCCATGGGATCGAGCCCCACATGGGGCTCTCTGCTCAGCTGGGGGCCTGCTTCCTCCTCTCTCTCTCTGCCTGCCTCTCTGCCTGCTTGTGATCTCTGCCTGTCAGATAGATGAATAAAATCTTCACTTGATCTTAGCCAAAAGGCCGAGAAGCGATAGATGAATAAAATCTTAAAAAAAAAAAAAAAAGAACACATTCTTTCTTTTTAAGATTTTATTTATTTATTTACTTGTCAGAGAAATAGAGTGCATAGACATGCACAAAAGCATACACAAGCAGCGGGAGCTGCCAGCAAAGGGAAAAGCAGACTCCATGTTGAGCAAAGAGCCTCGTATGGAACTCGAGTCCAGGACCCTAGGATCATGACTTGAGCTGAAGGCAGATGCTTAAAATGTTTAATCGACTGAGGAACCCAGTAACCCCAAGGACACATTCATCCATCAAAAGACATTCAAGGGACACCTGCTTGGTTCAGTTTGAAAAGCATGCTTAATCTTGGGGTCATGAGTCTGAACCTCACATGGGGTGTAAAGATTATTTAAAAAATAAAATAAAATAAAGCAAAACATTTTGGGATGCCAATTTTAAATCCAATTTAATAGTTTTAAAAGTTGCCTAAAACCTGAAGTCTAAAGTTGACAGGTTATATACATCAACTATACCTAAATTAATAAACCAATTAAATTGATAGGCTACACCTAAAATTCATACAGAAATGGCAAGAATAGGCAAAATTTTGCCTAGAATAGGCAAAATAATCTTGAAAAGGAAGACCAAATCTAGAAAACTCTCACTTCCTGATGCCAAACTTACTACAAAGCCATAGTAATCAAAACAGTGTAGGACTAGCGTAAGGACAGACAATGGAATACAACTAAAAATCAAAAAATAAACCCATACATCTATGGTCAACTGATTTTTGACAAGGGTGTCAAGAGTATTTAACAGAGAAAGAGGAGCCCTTCAACAAAGGTACTGAGACTACATATCCATGCAAAAGAATGAAGCTGAACCTCCTCCTGGCACCACACAAAAAAACTGACTTCAAATGGATCACAGGCCTAAATATAAGAACTAAAACTATAAAACCCGTAGAAGAAAACACAAGTAAATCTCTGTAACCATGGATTAGGAAAAACGTCTTAGATTAAACAATAAAAGCATAAGTAATAACAAATAAATTAACTGGACTTCTAAATTTAAAATTTTGATGCTTCAAAGGACAATATCAAATTACCTCACACAAGTTGGAATGGTTACTATCAAAAAGAAATAACAATTGTCAGCAAGGTTGTGGAGAAAAGGAAACTGTCTCGCACTGTTGGTGAGAATGTAAATTTGTGTAGCCACTGTGGAAAATAATATTATCAAATATTATATATATTATATATATATATTTCCATAGATATATATATATCTCCTAGATATATATAATATAGATATAATATATAGAGAGAAATACCATAAAATTGGGGCACCTGGGTGGCTCAGTCATTAAGCATCTGCCTTCGGCTCAGGACATGATCCCAGGGTTCTGGGATGGAACCCCACATGGGGCTTCCTGCTCAGCGGGAAGCCTGCTTCTCCCTCTCCCACTTGCCCTGCTTGTGTTCCCTCTCTTGCTGTGTCTCTCTCTGTCAGATAAATAAATAAAATCTTTAAAAAAAAAAAAAAAAACCATAAAATCCAGTAATTCCACCTCTGGATATGTACCTGAAGAAAATGAAAACATGAATTCAAAAAGGTATATGAACCCCTATGTCTACTGCAGCATTATTTACAATCACCAACATATATGGAAGCAACCTAAGTGTCCATCGATAGATGAATAAAGGAGCTGTGGTACACATACACAATGGACAACTCAGCCATAAAAAAGAATGTAATCTTGCCATATCTGACACAGATGGACACAGAATATATTATGCTTAGTGAAACAAGTTAGACATAAAAAGACAAATACTGTATGACTTCACTTATATATGAAATCTAAAAAACATATGAACAAAAAACGGAAACACTCATAAAGAGAAAAAACGGGTGGTTCGGGGGGACACTGGGGATAGGTGAAATAGATGATTAAGAGGTACAAACCTACTGCTATAATTATAGAAGTCACAAGGATGAAAAGTACAGCATAGAAAATAGAGTCAATAATACTGTAATACTGCAAGACAGTAATGGCACTTACACTGGTGAGCATGTCATAATATATGTAATTGTTGAACATCGTACACCTGAAGCTAATATTATACATCAACTATATACTTCAATTAAAAATAACTTTTAAGGGGTGCCTGGGTGGCTCAGTGGGTTAAGCCTCTGCCTTCAGCTCCGGTCATGGTCTCAGCGTCCTGCGATCAAGCCCCATGTTGTCTCTCTGCTGAACAGAGAGCCTGCTTCCCCTCTCTCTCTCTACCTGCCTCTCTGCCTATTTGTGATTTCTCTCTCTCAAATAAATAAAATATTTTAAAATAATAATAACTTTTAAAAACAAATAAGTTTTCAAAAACGACAGCATCAAGAATAACAAAAGCCCACAAAATAGAAGAAAATGTTTGCAAAATCATGTATCTGATAAAAGACTACCCAGAACATACGAAAACTCTTGCAATTCAATAATAAAAACACAAATAACCTAATCTAAAAATGGGCAATGAATCTAAAAAGTTATTTCTCTAAGCACATGAAGAGATGTTCAACATTAGCCATCAGAGAAATGGAAATCAAACCCACAATGAGGTATTACTTCACACCCATCCACTACAATAAGACTGATAACAAGTGGTGTCCAGCATGCAGAAAAACTGGAACATCAGACATTGTTAGCAGGATTGTAAACCATGCAGTCACTTTGGAAAACAGTTTGGCAGTTTTTCAAAATGTTAAAGAGTAACAACATGACCCAGCAATTCCATTCCAAAAAGAAATGAAAACATTTCCACACAAAAACCTGTACAAAAATGTTCATAGCAGTATTTATTATTCATAATAGCCCAAAAATGGAAACAACCAAACGTCTATCACTGATGAAGAGATAAAATGTGGTGTACACACACAATGGAATGTTTGGCCATAAAATGCAATTAAGTACCAATACATGCTACATCACAGGTGAAGTGTGGAAACACGCTAAAGAAAAGAAGCCAACAAAGGATAACACATATGATCCCATTTATATATGTCCACAAGAGACCAATCTATCAAGGCAGAAATTTATAGATTAGTAAACTGTCTAGGCTGAGTTAGGGGCTAATGGATACAGAGATTCTTTCTGAGGTAAGGATATTGTTCTAAATTGATGTGGTGACGTAACTGCACAGACGAAAAACCCCTGAATTGTACACTTAACTGAGTGTATAGTATGTGAACTGTAACTTCATTAAGTATTTTTTATTTGACAGAGAGAGAAAGAGAGAGAGTAAACACAAGCAAAGTGAAGGGGAGAGGGAGCAGCATGCTTCCCGCTGAGCAGGGAGCCTGACTCGGGGCTCGATCCCAACATCCTGGGATCATGACCCCAGCCAAAGGCAGATGCCCAACGACTAAACCATCCAGGCGCCCCATAAGGGTATTTTTTTTTTCATAAGGGTATTTCTTAAAGAAAAACCTAATGCCTCGTATTTATGTCGCTTGCGGAAAACAAGAAACATTCAAACCAAATGACTAGGAGCTGATTTGATTACTAAGTCCATACGTAATACACTTAGAAATAAGAATTTAAGACACACCTCTTCTTCTCTGAAAGAGCACTCCTTTAATTACTTCTGAATTTTAACTAAAATGGAGCTGTAGTACTTGCAGCTGTCAGGACTTCCACTGAGATTGACCCAAGATACCGAGGTAAACATGCTCCTTCTCCCGCACTCGGCTGCACTGCACTTCCCATTACAACAAACAATACAGAAAAACACCCCGCACGGTGACTGAAGTCATTCTCAGAGAACCACCTAATACTAATACGGAGTTAAGAAGAGGGGTGTGGAAAGAATGAGGAAGGGGAAGGAGCACAGGACACAAGGAGAAGTCTTCGTGCATTTAAGCCCAAGGAATCCAGTTACATTAAATTCAACTTTTACACGCTTTGTGAACAGGCCCAGAGGCAAAGTCCTGGGCGCAGACCAAAGAGCCGAGCTGCGAGGCCGAGAGGAAGTGCTGATCCAAGCCAAGCCCGCAAGGGACTCCGTGTGGAAACCACGGGGGGCAAAAGGGCTAAGATGGGGGCTGCGGCGCTGGACGGGGGCGAGCCCCCTCCGCCCGGCTCCCGCCGGCGATTGCTGGCAGCGCGCATTGGGAGGCGGCCGCGCCGCGGGCCCCGCGGCCGCGTCCAAGCCGTGAAGCGCGCCCGGAGCCCAAAGCCTCCGGCCGGGTCCCGTCTCCCGCCCCATCCGGCGCTTTGTCCCAGCGCGGGCGGCGGGCTGCCCCCAAGCGTCCCCGCCGCGGGATGAGGGGCCGCGCTGACAGCCCTCACCCCCGCAAGGGCTGCGAGCCTGCGAGACCTGGCGGCCGGCGGCCCGCAGCCCTCCCGGCTTCACACAGGCGGGACCCAGCCGGCGGCGGCCCGAGGACGCTAGCCCTCACCGCCGAGGCTTCGCCGCCGCCCGGAGCGCACACAGGCCGAGGTCAGGCGGAGAAAGCTTCGCACACCAAAACCCAATTTCCAACATCCCGCTCTTACCCAAAAATTTTCGACGAAATGCGCCATGACCATCCTGCCGCCGCCGCGCCAGGTTCCGCGTCCGCGCCCGCCCGCCGCTGTGTAAACACGGGCACGGCCCCCACGGCGCCCCCGCCTTTCCCCACAGCCGCCGCCGTCGCCACCGCCGTCGCCGCCGCCGCCGCTGCCTTCTTCCCGGAGACCGGCCCGCACCCTCCAGGGCGCATGCGCCACCTAGCGGCTGCTGCCGCAGGGCGAACTCTTGGAAGCCACCGCCTGGTTGCGCATGCGCTCTTCATCCTATCCCCGGGTTTTAGTAACCCTCCCCTCTACCCAGCGCGGGCGCGGCCAAATTGAGTATTCTCTTGGGAATGGTGGAGAACCGGGTTCTTGGGGAGTCACTGGGGAGACTGCGCGCACCCTTTGCGGTAGGATGGGTACTGGCCCACGGATGAGGGAAAAAAAGGGCCGGCCATCCTCTCTTCCTCTACGCAAGACGCGCTTCCCCGGCCTTGGAGGATCTTGAAGGGACCAAGTCTGGTCAAGCTGTGATGGGGGAAATTTGGCCTTCGGCCACCGGGAGGAGACTGGGAAACCTTTGGTCCGTAGGGTTCCTTTCCTTGACAGGGAACTAAGAACCAAAACAAAAACTTTCCGAGGCCGGAAAAAGAGGAAACGCCCAGTGTCGCCTGAGAGTCTCTGGAACAGCGCGAGACCCGGGCACCAAGTTCCTTGCGGAAGCCGCCGACCTCTAGCACGCCCCTAGCAAACCAGGCCAGCTGGAGGCAGGAACGTGACCCGAAAGGAACGAATTTCCCTGACCCACGCAGTTTAAAAAAAAAGTCTTTTCCAAGACTTGTTAATTTAAGTCTCTAGTTCTCTTAGCAGCTTGTACATTTTGGAAAAAGAAACAAGTTTAAACACGTCCTGGCACAACATGAACTAAATCCCTTTCCCATGCCTTGCTTTCCAGAGGTTAGGGGGAAAAAATTAAACCCTTGTGGAGAGGTCTCAGGTTCACTGTCACCAGGTCGGCTCAGTCCGAAGTCTGCTGTTCTTGACACCAAGCCCCACTAATAGACTTCGTGTAGCTTTAACTATATACACTCACATCGGATCCTCTGACTTCAGATACAATGAACACTAGGACACGTGTTTCTTGGTGGAAACTTGTTTTCATCCTCAAAAGCAAAAACCCCACAATGCCTTGCACGTGATTAAAACTGTGAAGTGTTTGTTGAATTGGGAATAAGTGGATATTGGTATTGTGATTATATCTTTTTTAAGAATATCTTTTATAAATATATAGGAGGTAACAGTCTGCTTTAAAATAACTCACTGAGGGAGGAACACTGAGTAGAGGTATGCATGAAACAGGATTGTTAGAACAATTGTTAGGACCTAGGTAACGGAAACATGGTGGTTCACTATATAACACTACACTCATTTCGTATATGTTTGCTATTTCCTTTTCTTTAAAAAGTCTTCATAACACTGTCATTTACATAACACTGTCATTTCGTATATGTTTACTATTTCCTTTTTAAAAAGTCTTCATAACACTGCCATAACATTGGGAAAGTCTAACTTAGAAACTTGCTACTGTTTTCTAAACCATTAGTCTAGCACTATCTTTCTTCATCCTGAAAAAAATTCTAAAAAATACAGCCATCTAAATCTCTCTGCAAATAAGCTTGGCATTAAAATCCTAGTGTCACTAGGCACTACCCAGCTTATATCTCAGGAGGAAAAGCTTTATCCTAGGCCTATACTTCAAAGGGCCTTACATATTACATTAATTTATTTAAAAAACAAATGGGTGCCTTTGCCAGTGACGATCTGATGCTGACCTCTGTCCCATAACCATATAGACCCTCTCTCATGACCAACACCATTCAGGCCCCTCAGGAAACAATTCTTCATAGCTCTTGCCCTAAGTCTTCAAAACAAAAAGCACAACGCCAAATGCAGTGAAAATCTGTGTGTAGGATAGCTTCCCATATCAGAGATAGACTCCTTTGGAGTTCAGGCAGAATCTGAGCAGCAGAAGTGCTTAAGTAAGAGAAGACAAATTAGTTAACTTTTTCAATTTTTCCTCCCAGCACAAATGCAATAGATTGTTGTTGTTTTTTTAAGATTTTATTTATTCATTTGATAGAGATACAGAGGCAAAGATGGAGACAGAGAGCACAGGCAGGGGGAGAGGGAGAAGGAGAGGGAGAAGCAGATTCTCCACTGAGCTGGGACCCTGGCATGGGGCTCGATTCCAGGACCTGGAGATCATGGAGACATGGAAGGCAGATGCCCAACCATCTGAGCCACCCAGGCACCCCAATGCAATAGATTCTTACATAACGAAGTATTGTTTTGCAAACAATGTGGTGTTGTGGCACCTGGGTGGCTCAGCAGGTTAAAGCCTCTGCCTTCGGCTCGGGTCATGGTCCCGGGGTCCTGGGATCGAGCCCCGCATCAGGCTCTCTGCTCGGCAGGGAGCCTGCTTCGTCCTCTCTCTCTGCCTGCCTCTCTGCCTACTTGTGATCTCTCTCTGTCAAATAAATAAATAAAATCTTTAAAAAAAAAAAAAACAACAATGTGGTGTTAAGCACAGATTTTCCTCTTTTTAGTGTTCTAACTCTGACAATTTAGCATAGTACTCAAATAACCACACATGGTACACTGGTCTCCATCTGTACTCTTACCTCTGATCTCATAACTGTCAGACCCAGACTTGCCATAAAGATAAATATTCTGTGTATTTGGATATTTACAAAGCTCATTAGGGCCAAAACACCCTTGCTATAATTGCCTGATATTTTAATTGTGGGAATTTAAAGTAAAAGCAATTAAGGTGACTAAATTTCAGAGGAGATGGTGAAGTACAAGAAGAATGTGGGTAGTATCAGGCACATTCTGTTCTCTCAAGTGAGGTTTCCTGGGATGTGTATACAGTCTGGCAGAGTGTAGATAAGGCCCTGAGAGGGTAGCTCACTTATGTGTCGTTAAGTATTTGTGACCCAAACACTTAGCCCTTGCTTATTCAAACACATTCTGAAATACTAAAAACTGACACAGATAACAACACTGTTCTACTCATTGCCTATGCCACCTGGCCCTTAATAGTCACTCAATAAATGTTTGGTGAGACAACAGGTGAATGACTGAACCTATCAGGGAAATGTCAAGGGTGGGTGAAACTTTGAATATGTAGTAACTCCATTCTTTTACTCATACTTTTCATTGGTGCTAGGTCTTTAGAGCTTATAAAAATGGCATTATTTACATTCTACTTGATTTAATTGTCTTACATTATTTCAAATATTTTCAAAAGAATTATTTGGGGCTTGAATATACTTCTTTAAAAAAAAAAAAAGGGTTTGGGGTGCCTGGGTGGCTCAGTGGGTTAAAGCCTCTGCCTTCAGCTCAGGTCATGATCCCAGGGTCCTGGGATCAAGCCCTGCATCAGGCCCTCTGCTCAGCAAGGAGCCTGCTTCCCCCTCTCTCTCTGCCTGCCTCTCTGCCTACTTGTGATCTCTGTCTGTCAAATAAATAAATAAAATCTTAAAAAAAAAAAAGGTTTATTTATTTGAGGGGGGAGACTGGGAGGGAGATGGAGAGAGAATTCTCAAGCAGACTCCTCACTAAGCACAGAACCCCAGGACCCTGAGATCATGACCTGAGCTGAAATTGAGAGCTATCTAACCTACTGAGTCACCAAGGCACCACTGCTTGAGTACACTTCTTAAAAGATAAGTTGCCTTTTGTTATAAAGACAAAATTAAATTTGGATAATAATATTCAAAATTGGCTCTCAGGGGATGTTGCTGGTCCCCATTAAACTCTGTCCAAGCATATATGTTATAACCAAAGCTCTAACATAACTGCTATAACATAATTTGACAAGTCGTAGCAAATGAGACAGGAGAAATGAACACAAAATTACCTAAATCTACATTCTCTGGTTTTACAAAATATAACTTGTCTCCCAGATTTGAGGACAAGATATCCAAAGAATGTCCCCCTTTTCATTCCTTAGTTTGATCTCTTATTTCCGATCTTGGGGTCACAGCTCACACCCCCTTAATCAACATTTAGTTACAAAGGCCATTTCCTCATTACTTCATTTAAAACTAGCTCTGGGGGCACCTGGGTGGCTCAGTCAGTTAAGTGGCTGCCTTCGGCTTGGGCCCTGACCCTAGGGTCCTGGAATCTAGCTCCACGTTGCGCTCATTGCTCAAGGGGAGAGACTGCTGCTCCCCTTGCTTGTGCTTGCTCTCCCTACCTTTCCTGTCAAATAAGTTAGTAAAACATTTTTAAAAATTAGATCTGTTCCAGAAAAGTGGGCTATAAAATAAAACATAATTTTCCCATTTATTTTCAATACAATTTTGCAAATGTACTTCTAATTGTTTCCAAGACAAGAGCAGCAGAGGAGAAGCTCCTATAAACCTCTATTTCCTGCTAATTTCTTCAAGGACAGCATCCCGTGTCAGGCGCAGTAGTCCTCTGTACTTCAAACTGAAGAAAACAAGCAGCAGCAGAACTAAGCTCCATTAGAAGGCTGAAGAGAAAGAGGCGGGTCCCAGAAGTCTGGTGTTCTCTTGTTTTTCCCTATGCCACTGCAACATATTGAAAGCAATAACTTTACATAAAACAGAAAGAAAAGCAAAAGCTCAGCAGATGGTATCCAGGTAGGCAGCTATGCAAGGCCAAGGAGATGGAAACATGCTAATCAAAGTGCAGAAAGCAGCTAAATATCATCTTCCTTACACTCTTCTTGTTTCAGAGCAGCTTGCTGGGCATGCCCTTCTCTCCTGCTTGCAGCTGGGATCGACTGCCTGCTCTTTGATGTGGCATCGTCTCTAACTCCAGAATGAGATGTACTTTTCAATGGACCCTCTTATCAGCTGTCTGTAAAAGAAACACAAAACACCTGACAGGTTTTTCAGGGCTTTATGGTGCTCAGGATCACAAGAAACCCAACACAGGTTTCAAAATTTAAAAAAAAACACACACAACACACCAAAAAACCCAGGATAGGGGCATCTGCCTGGCTCAACCAGCAGAGCCTGCAATTCTTGATCTTGGAGTCATGGGTTGGAGCCCCACACTGGGGGGTGGAGATTACTTTAAAAAAAAATTTTTTTTAATTTTTAAAAAGTAAGAAAAGAAAAATTGATTACAGAAAGTCATAAAGGTACAATAATTTTTAAACATGCAGATGTTTGTCATTAATGTTAAGTGGAAAGGCAGAAGATGACATGAGATACATTAAATTTTTAAGGGTGTACAAATACACATATAAATGGACAAAAATCAAAAGAAAATGGAAAATATGTGTTGAGATGGTGAGATTATGACAATTACTAAACATCTAAAATATATTCTAATGTAATAACATAATCTCTTTTCGGGCTTTTGGCTAAAATCAAGTTTAATGTAATAATATAGTACGATTTAAAGAGCAATCACTGTTCTTTGTTTTCATTTGAATATAAATGTAACCAGGCAAATCTTCCCTAGGTCTTTCATTAACCTTCTCTTCTCATTGATTCAAGCAAGAGACAATAACTGGGCACTTAACACCATGAAAAGACCATCTCTGCTCTTACAACATTCACAATCTAATATAGATATATAAGAAATAAGACAATAGAGATGATGACAATGATAAAATAATAAGCGTAGAAGAGTACCTGGTGTATAGTTGACAATCAATAAAGATTTACTGAGTAAAAAATGAACAAATCACTGTTCAGGCTAACCTCAAAGGAATTCAATTTGTCCTTTTTCATTTTTCTCTCTCCCCCCTACCTCTTTCTCTCTTTCCTTCTTTTCAAGATAATGACAGGAAATTGACCTCGATTCACAGGGAGTTTCTTCCATTAGCACAGAGGTCTTTGGGTCCCTGGGATAACAGAATCCAGAGCAACTTTTAAAATTTAGCGCTTCTGGGATCGGCTAGCAGCTTAGGAGCTAGCTGTATATGGGAATTGGAAGAACAGAGCGTCAGGAATTGTAACCATAGGAACCCACAAAAAGAGGCACCTTTGGATCAGCTAAGAATAGAGGAATGGGCTTGGTCTCCTCTGGAGATCAGCTGAAGCCTCACGCGTGGCACTAGATTTTAGCAGTAGCACTAAGTACTAGTGAGAAGAATAGTCCCTGAATTTCCTGGACAATTGAGGGGAGGGAGCTCCACCCAACCATTTATGTATCAAACATTTAGTAAACACCTATATTAAGCTAGGCCTGCTTCTAAACACTGGGGATCCAACAGTGAAAAACACATGACTTCTCTACTCTTGTTGCACTCAGTGTGGGCAGACAGACCACAAGGATATAAATAAATGAGAACCTTTTGAATAGTGATACATGCTATGACATATAATTGGGATAGATTGTGGTGGGGAGTGGTTACTTCTTCACCTAGAGTGACGTCTATAAGGAAGTGACATTTGAGCAGAGACCTGAATGACCCAAAGGAAACAGCCATGCAAACATCTGCAGAGAGGTCCACATTGAAGGATCAAACTGTGCAAAGGCCCAGAGTTAGCAATGAGCTTCATGTGTTCAAATAAGTGGAAAGGAGACCAGCATGGTTGGAGTGGTGATCAAAAGGGAGAAGATCAGAGATGAAGTCAGAGAGGAAAGCAGAGTCAAGGGTGGCGAGGCTGGTTTATAGTCTTAAGTGAAATAGGAAGCCAAGAGAGGGTTTTCAAGCTTCAGAGATACCGGATTTATGTTTTACAAGATCACATTGACTGCTCTATGCAAAAGGGTGAGGGGGAATTGGTGGTAAAGGGGAGGTCACTGAAAAGACAGATGCAGAAGTCCTGATAAGAGAAGACAGTGGCAGGGACTAGCCAACAGAGCGGAAGTGAGAAGAAGAAGCAATCCGGCTTAAGATCTATTTTGATTGTGAAGCGGACAGAATTTGCTAATGGAGTGGACATGGGGTGTCAGGGGAAGAAAGAAATCAAAGATAATCCCAGCAGCTGTGCCTGAGAACTCAGATGTAAAAGGGTGCCACAAAGATAGAAAGGATATGAAAAGCAGCTGTTTCGAAGAAAGGAAGACCCAGGGTTCTGATTGGCCTTGTTAGGTTTGAGGGCCCTACTGGAAATCCAAGGGGAAATGTCTATCAGACAATTGGATGCATGATTTTGGAACTTAGGACACAGGTTGGATTGCAGATGTAAATTTGAGGGTCATCAACAAATATGGATGAGATCACAGACAGAAAGGACAGGAGGGGAGAGCTGAACAAAAAGCTCTGGGGCATTTCTACATTTTCAGTTAGGAGAAGGAACTGAGCCAGCAATAGAGATGAAGGAAGAGTAGCAAAGTAGAAGCACCAGGAAAAAGGGAAAACATTGAAGCCAAGAGAATGTTTTAAGACTGGTCAATGGATGGGGTGCCTGGATGGCTCAGATGGTTAAGCATCTGCCTTTGGTTCAAGTCATGACCCCAGGGTCGTAGGATTGAGCCCCACACTGGGCTCCCGGCTGGCTCAGCAAAAGAGTTTGCTTCTCCCTCTCCCTCTGCCTGTTCCCCTGTTTGTGCTCTCTCTGACTCTTTCTCTCTCTCTCAAATGAACAAATAAAATCTTAAAACAAAACAAAACAAAAACTGGTCAGTGGATAACAAACACTGAGAAATGACCAGCAGGTTTAGGGATGGAAGGAGGAGTCGTAGCAAGCCAGCCTTCTCTGACGTGCCGAAGATATAAATATGATTATAACGGGTTGAAGAGAGAAAGGGAAGTAAAGACCACAAGTAAAGACAACTTGTTCAAGAAGTTTTGCTGTGAGAGGGAAGGGTGAGTTAGGTAGATATTGAAGGGACCCAGGATGAAAGGGGAAGAGTTAAGATGAGTGGTAGTAAGTCATGCTTGGATGCCAGAGAGGATGAGCCAAAGAGAAGGAAAGAGGAGAGAAGGGTGGAAATGTGGTCCTTGAGTAGAGGAAAGGGATCCAGAGTGAAAGTGGAGCTTCAGGAGGGTGTTTCTAGTTTTACAGCTAATAAGTCTAATAGGACCGTGGTCCCTAAGTTGGAAAAAGTCTCCTTAACTGCATGTGCAGTTGTGTTTTTCTGCATGGGAAATGCCCCTTTCATGTATCACCTGCCTAAGTCCCCACATGGACCCTATGAAACCACTACTGTTACGATCCCAACTTTACAGATGAGACAATATGCTCTAGAAGATTAAATAGATTGCCAAGGTCAAACAACTAGTGGATGGTAAACTACTGTTAACAGTGGCATGAACAAACTCTTAATGAAGGAAGGTAGGGGAGTCCTCAAGAAACACAAGAGGTCAAAAAAAAAAAATACTAGTCAAGGGTGAAAGTTAAACTCATCCAACAAGAGCTTTTATTTGTGTTTGGTTTTTTTTTAAACTCATGGTCTGGTGTTCCTCAGAAAGCCCCTTGGTTACCATCTCTCTAAACCAGGTTTTCTGAATGATTATGAAGGCGAACTACTAAGGATCCCATAAAAATCTCAAACTAATGTAATTATATCTAATTCTTTGAAAAAAAACTCTTTTCTCTCCTCACAGTCAGTTCTGAAACATGCAAAAAATGTAAGTGTCCAAAACTCAGATTCCAGGCAAAATCTAGAGCTGTCCCACGCTAAACAGGATGTCTGGTCATTGTATTAAAAACCAGTCACTTCTGACGGCAGAGGGAACATACAACCAAAGCAGCAGTCTGTGGTCTTGGAATATTCTCTATCAAATCCTTAAGACCACTAAATTCTGATGAACTATTTACAAGGAGGCCACTGGACTAGGCCAAACAGGCCAGATTGAAAGGTGACAAAATAAAATTTCATTTCTAGCCTCACAACTTCACTAGATGACGTCTGCCTTAATATGCTTTTTAAATACAGTTTTAAGAACAAACTGTCACCAATTAGTTGTTGTTTTTTTTTTTTATTAGGTCCAGAAGATGTATGTTATTTTTTTTTCTTCCCACTTCCCACATGTGAGCTAAACCCAATTCTTTCTTCAAGCTGTCTTCAAGTATAACTCCTCCAAAAAAAGAAAGCTGCTAAACCATTACCTTCTGGGTAATCTCATTATATTTCTTCTTTCCTCCATTATTCACAAATATACCCTTTAGATTAAGTAGTTTATATGTTGTAAAAAACAGCTACATACTGCTTTTTGTGGTGTCTTTTCTTGTTTTTCTTTCTTTCTTTCTTTCTTTCTTTTTTTTTCAGGTGCATGTGCTTGTATTGGTGGTTATGGGGATTCATCAAGATATATTAATAAATAGAAAAAAAATAATAAATAGAAAAACCTATACCATCTGGCTGGCTCAGACGATATAGTGAGTAATCTTGATGTCAGGGTTATAAGTTCAAGCCCTACACTGGATACAGAGATTACTTAAAAATAAAACCTTAGGGGTGCTTGAGTGGCTCAGTCAGGTAAGTGTCTGCTTTCAGCTCAGGTTATGATCCCAGGGTCCTGGGATGGAGCCCCACATCAGGTTCCCTGCCCAGTGGGAAGCCTGCTTCTCTCTCTCCCTCTGCCTGCTACCCCCCCTGTTTGTACTCTCTCTCTCTGTGCCAAATAAATAAATAAAATCTTTTTAAAAAATAATTAAGAAAAAATCTTGAGGAAAACTGTATATATACATGCAAACATATGTACACATTTATACATATACATAAATGTTTTATACATAGATACATAATCTATGTCTATTATGAGTATTTTCTTATGTGTACATTTCCTATCCTGGAAAGGATATATAAGAAACTGGTAACCATGCCTGCCTTTGAATTTAATCCAAAAGACCCAAAAGCCACTGTAATTATCTTTGAAGAAAGGAACTAGATAATAGGAATTAAAAGAAGCTGACTTTTACACCTTTTGAGTATTGTTCTATGTAGAAGTACTACCCATTTCAAAAAATAAAAAAAAATTTATAAGGTGCCTGGCTGGCTTGGTTGGTAGAGCGTATAAGTCTTGATTTGAGACCTGTGAGCTTAGGCCCCACATGGGGCATCGACCCTACTTAAAAAAAAAAAAAAAACAAAACATAAAATAAAAGTAGATACGAACTTAAATATTAAAAGAGAAGAAACAAATCAAAATTATTTTTTTCTCAGATATTAAAAAATGGTGGTCAAACTAGGATTGGGAGTTAGGGCAAGAACCAGAAGTACCAGAATCCAGTGGATGCTTGGTTAGAAAAAATACAAATGTCACCACCGAAGGTATTTTCAAAATAGAACAAAAGTAAAATGTTCTCCTCTTACCTTTTTTGCTTCAATGACTATTTGACTACTTCAATTGTGTGCAGTTATTGTGTCAGGTTTTATTTCTTCGATTGTATAGGGTTGTTCTACTCTCTCCTAGTAGGAAATATCCTGTGGAGAAATCTGAGGCTAGCCAGAATTATTTTTCCTTTTTTACATTATTTTTTCAACCTGTCTGTTCAAAAGGTTATCTATTTTTCTTTGAAGGCAAATGAATATATTATAATATTTCTTCCTATAAATGTTCCATATTCATTTTTTCTGAGTCTGTTGAGATAGGCTAAATTATTATGATAACAAAACCAGGTTTAGTTCTCTGTAGGGTAACTGTCTGCAACATATGTCAGGTCATAGGAGAACTCAACACCAATAGTGATGCAAGGATTCCAGCCATATGGCCAGCTCTTTGGAAGAAGGGGAGAACAAATTTTGGTATCTAGCAAGTAGGTTTGGCCAATGATATGTTGTGTCTCTTCAGTCAGTTGGTGTAAGTCTTTGGTTACTGGAATATTCTTTTGAATTATATCTCAGATACTTCTTAAATGTTATTTGAATGATATCTTAACTATCTTATTTCAGTGTTTAGACTGACAAACACTAGTCATGCATACATAGCTTTTCTTTTCCTTGTTTTCCAAAATAACAATGTTGCTTTTTCATTTTGTTCTTTTTTTTTTTTTAACCTATCCTCTGTGTAACTACCTCATTGTGCTTTCAGCAAAGCCTATTTTCCATTGTGGGCTTCCAATGTCATGTTCTTATCCACAATTTTTTTTTCTAACTTTTAAAAAGTGATCTCTATACCTAAGATGGGGCTCAAACTCGGACTCCAAGATCCATAGTCATGTCCTCTACCAACTGAGCCAGCCAGGCGCCTCTCTACCATTTTTCTTTTCTTTCCACTTCTCACTGAACCCAACTATCTTGTGTCACAACATGAAGAACTTGTCTTCATGTTTTTATCATATGTTCCCTTAAATATTTCTGCCTGATGCTCTTATTTTAAACAGATGAATTTAATAGAGACCCAATTTTAAAACTTAATTCATGACAATTTGTCTTGTCTGTTTTTAACTGCTCCAACGGTGAGAATTCTTCATGTCATTTGTATTGCCTGTTTCCCCTCCCCGCCACTACTCTTTCTTGTCTCTTCCCACTGTTTCTGTGATAGCTCTTTCTTTTTTCTCTTAACTTATTCAGCTTTAAACAAGCTATTTAGACAGTAAGAGAAAGTGTGAGAAAGGCCAAGACTGCCTTCATGATCAGAAGAAACTCTCCTCATAACACAGAGTTGTGTGTGTGCATCAGCTCCTTGAGATTTCGCTTCTCTGTAGCCTACTTGAGGTCTGCACCAAAAGCATGACACAACGCAGTCCTCTCCCTCTCTCTCCTCCCTCAATACTAGACTATTTCCTGAAAAATATGATTAGTCTATGATATTTCTTGCTTAAATCAACTTCCTTAGCTTTTTCTCAGTAACAAACTGATTCCAGAGACATTCCCACCTCCTCATTCCATTGTTGCTAAAGACGGACTATCGATTTTCACCTCAAGCGATGTACTTTACTTGGGAGTGGTGGTTTCTACTGGCTTTTCCTCCTCTCTGGAGCTCTGGGCTCCAAACTTCCCTGCATCTGTTTGACCTTTGCCAGACTGGCAGTATT
Organism: Mustela erminea; assembly: GCF_009829155.1. Taxonomy (NCBI): domain Eukaryota; kingdom Metazoa; phylum Chordata; class Mammalia; order Carnivora; family Mustelidae; genus Mustela; species Mustela erminea. Next base: position 65,832,177 of record NC_045616.1, read on the forward strand.
CCTTTCTATTTTAGCTTCAGATGCCTTCTAGTTTCACCAGATATAGAGTTGGCATTATTGTTTCTCATTCTTCAAATTATTTACGGGTGGCTTCTAAAAACAGAGGCAGGAAAAGACTTAAATTTTCTTTGTCATGTTAATACTTGAATACCTTCAAAGGATAATTTTGCATTAATTCTCCCTGGCATTTAATAGGCCCCTTCTTTTCATGCTCCTTTTTGGTTCTGGGAACTCTTTTCTTCCTCTTTTTTTTTTTTTTTTTTTTTTAAGAGTTTATCTATTTATTTGATGGAGAGAGAGAGCCAGAGAGTACAAGCTGGGGGGCATGGCAGAGGGAGAAGGAGAAGCAGGCTCCCCACTGAGCAAGGAGCCCAAAGCAGAGCTCTATCCCAGGACCCTGGGATCATGACCCGAGCTAAAGGCAGAGGCTTTAACCCACTGAGCCACCGAGGTGCCCCCTATCTTTTCTTTCTTTCATTTCTCCCTTCTTTCCTACCTTCCTTCCTTTCTTCTCATGCTCTCTCTTTCCATCCCATCCTTCCCTCCTTTTCTCCCTCTCTTTCTTCTTTTTTCGTACTTTTTTGGTTGTGGGGGGGGCATACCATTTTGGAAGAATTTTCTCAACTCAGTTTTCCAACTCATTTGTTGCATATTTGGCCCAACTCTTAGATTTAGCAATCATAGTTTAAATTTTTCATCAATTCTGATCATGTTTCACAACAGCTGTCTCTTTTTTGGGTGTGATGTGCTTTCAACTAACTCTGAGGCTATTAACTATGTGTTATTATGTGATATTAACTATTTCCAGAACTCTATAGTTTATCCCAGGGTAGTTCTGTTCGTTGAATTTGCTGTTCTCCTTCATGTTCTTGGTTTTTAGTTTCCCAGAATCTTGGTTTTCTGCTGCTATTCATAGGTGCAGGTCTGAACTGAACTGAACTTCATAGTTGGAATGCATTTCCTCACTTCAAATAGGAGTGCCTGCTCACCTGGGAGTGAATGCAGGCATTGGTTACAAGGATCTGCCTCATGGGATAGGCAGATTATTTAGGTAACTTCTCTGAGCATAGTCTCTCTGACCCTTGGGGGCATTGTCCTTTTTCTCTAATCTTAGTTACCCTGGAGCAGTAGTATGCTGGTAAATGTTTAACACCCGGCTCTGGGTGAAGGGAGCATGCCTTGATTTGCAGCATTTGCTGATTTCCGTGGTATCAATTTTCCTTTCCTGGGCTAAAACTAATGGGCAAAATAGAGGACTGCTGTTGTTTTAAGCCACCAGGTTTGTTTTTTGTTGTTGTTGTAGTTTTATTTTAAAGAGTTTATTTATTTATTTGACAGAGAGAGAGATCACAAGTAGGCAGAGAGGCAGGCAGAAAGAGAGGGGGAAGCAGGCTCCCTGCTAAGCAGAGAGCCCGATGCGGGGGCCAATCCCAGGACCCCGGGATCATGGCCTAAGTGGAAGGCAGAGGCCCAGTCCACTGAGCCACCCAGGAGCCCCCAAGCCACCAGGTTTTGAAGTGGTTTGTCATGCAGCAATAGATAAGCCCCTGGATATCACCTGCTTGACACTATGAAATCCAAAACTTCTGTCTTGTCAGTGATCCTTACCCTGAAGGCTCTCTACTGACCAAATTTGTCTCACTTCTGCCAAATTGTTAAGCTGCTTCAGGAGAAAACGAACATAAAGAGTCCATTTAGAATCTTTCCCTGATTTCACGTTTCACTTTCAAATCTTTAATCTCTTAAGAATATATTTTAAGGCATGATATAGGGATCTGAGTTTTCTTCAAGTTATCACACAAGTGTTTACTAAATTTTCATTTTGTTACTGATTTACAACATCACCTTTATCATAATTTGGGACATCAAAGACAATGTTATCAAGGTAAAGGTGAGCTGGAAACAAATCTACTGTAAAGAAGGGAAGAGCAAAGAGACTTGCTGATCCTGACCTTCACAGTGGATGGAGAAAGCAAATCTCTGCAAAAATCAACACAAGCTAGCACTTATATGAATTTGTAGTCTGGATTCATGCTATTTGAAAACACAAACAAACAAACAAACAAACACCTCAAGCCGAGAACTTATTTCAGTGGCCCTGGGCGACTTACATGCCAAAAAAGTAGCAGAGGAAAATAAAAACCACTCTGGGGTGGGGCACTTGGGAGGCTCAGTCTGTAAAGAGTCTATCTTCCGCTCAGGTCGGGATCTCGGCATCTGAGGATCAAGGTCCTCAGGCTCCCTGCTAAGGGGGGAGTCTGCTTCTTGCCCTTGATCATGCCTCTCTCTCTAATAAATAAGAGAAATTTAAAAAATCCTCTCTGGGGGACAATAATTTAAGTCCCTGGGTCAAGGATTTCTGTGAATAAAACTTCAAGGAATATGAGAGCAAAGTTAAAAATCACAAAACACAAGCAAATCAGGCACCATAAGTGATAGAGGTAACAGAGATAACCAGAGTCAGACAAACAATATGTTCAGATACTGAAATTATCAGAGGCAAATTACGAACCACTATGATGAGCATGTTTAAAAGCAAAAAAAGATTGAAAATAATGAGCAAGTAATTGGAGACTATGTAAAATGACCAAATTTTGAAAAGAGTCAGCTAGAATTTTGGTCAATGCTATAATTATTAAAGCTTAAAACTCAGTGGGAGGCCGGGGCGACTGGTGGCTCAGTCAGTGTCCAACTCCTGGTTTCAGCTCAGGCCATGATCTCAGAGTCATGAGAAGGAACCCCCTTCAGGTCCTACACTCAGCCTGAAGGCTGTCAGAGATTCTTCTTCCAGCCCCCTGCCTCCCTGTCACCCACTGCCCACCCACTGCTCTTCTGCACGTGCTCTCTCTCTCTCAAATAAATAAATAAAATCTTTTAGAAAATTTTAGGAAAAAACTCAACAGGAGGATTAAATGGCAGATCAGAATTAAAGCTAGAATTAGTGATTTGAAAGATAAATCTCTGAAGACAGTGAGAGATAAAAATAGGAAAAGAATATTAAAAGGTAGAGACGATAGAGCAAGTTCTGACAAACATTTAAGGGCAGTTCCAGAAGTAAATAAGGGATTAAAAAATAAAGAAAGAGAAGTTTCAATATTTTAAGAGAGAATAGGCTAGGGATATGAATGGAAGACATGGGTGAATGGGAGTGGGAGACACAGGATTGAAGTTATGGAATGAATAAATCACAGGGATGAAGCTTACAGCATAGGGAATAGAGTCTATGATATTGTAGCAGTGCTGTATGGTGACAGAGGGCAGCTACACTTGTGGTGAGAACAGCATAACATATAGAGACGTTGAATCACTATGTTGTGCACTTAAAACTAATGTAAGTGTGTGAACTATATTTCAATTAAAAAATAAAGTAATTAATTTTAACAAAGAGAATGTATAAAAATTATTAATAGACATTTATCTTCTGACTTAGCCAGTCCAGTGTATTATAAGAAGGATAAATTATAAATATTTCCACATGCAGATTCATCTCGGTGAAACATGCACCAAAGACAAAAAAAGATCTTAAAAACAAGAACAGAGGTACGCCTGGGTGGCTCAGTTGGTTAAGCGGCTGCCTTCAGCTCAGGTCATGATCCCAGTGTCCTGGGATTGAGTCCCACATCGGGTTCCTTGCTCAGCAGGGAGCCTGCTTCTCTCCCTGTCTCTTCCTGCTACTCTGTCTGCATGTGCTCGCACTCTCTCTCTCTCTAACAAATAAATAAATAAAATCTTTAAAAAAAAAAAAAAAAGACAAGAACAGATCACCTACCCCAGTGCTGCTTTGCCTCATAGATTGCTGTCTCAACAGTGTACAGCTCAAGAGGGTAGAATAATATCTTTAATGTTCTAAAAAAAAAGAAATAACCTAGAATTAAACCAGGCCAAAATATCCTTTCGAGAAAGAAAACAAAATTAAGAGTTTTTTTTTTTTTTTTTCAGACAAGCAAGAACAGAGTTTAGTAAAACTAAAGGAAATTCTTAAGTATATATTTCAGGCATATAAAAATTGACTTTAGACAAAAGATTTGAGATACAAAAAGAAATGATAAGGAAAGACAATAGCAAATATATGGATAAACCCAAACAAAAGTAAAATATAAAAGTAAATATAATGTATACTTTATAGAGTTTTTAAAAAAGAGCAGGAACTGAAGTAAGATTCAATAATGGCCCATAAGTAGGAGAGGGTGACGACCAGAGTTACAACAGTCTAAGGCCCTGGCACTGTTTCAAAAAAAAAAAAAAATACTGGTTAATTGTAGACAGCATTGAGTGACATATTAGGTAGGAATGTTCAAATAGCTGAAATCACCGTAAAAGAATATAACGTTCAAACTAACAAGAAAAAAATGACATTAAAGAAAGAAAAAAAGGTATAATCAATCTCTCCCCAAAAAGTCAAAGATAGAAAAGAGTTGGGACAGACATAAAGCACAGATAAATCCATACACAGTAGTAATCATAATGTACGTAAAAGGACAAAAGTGAGAAAGGAAAGCCCCTCCTTACTATAGAAGGTCAACTAAAAGATGTTAAAGAACACAATTTCATAGTCTGCATAATAATAACAGACTCAAGAGTAATCAATAAATGCTGCGATGAAGGAGTGAAAGTTTAATGAGAAACAATATTTGCCTAATTTTACAGTATTAGCCCATAAGATACTTACTAATTACAAAGGGGAAAATAGTAACTTTATATTTGAGAAATGTGCTAGACAGGACCTAAGTTAAGAGATCAATTGCCTGGCTCAATTAAGCACGGGACTTCTTTTTTTTTTCTTTTTAAAGATTTTATTTATTTATTTGACAGAGAAGGACTACAAGCAGGCAGAGAGGAAGGCAGAGAGAGAGGAGGAAGCAGGCTCCCTGCCAAGCAGAGAGCCGGATGTGGAACTCCATCCCAGGACCCTGAGATCATGACCTGAGCCGAAGGCAGAGGCTTAACCCACTGAGCCACCCAGGCACCCCTCCTTTTTTTTTTTTTTTTTTAAAGATTTTATTTTGTATTTGAGAGAGAATGAGAGAGAGAGAGCACAGAGGGAGAAGCAGACTCCCCGCTGAGTACGGAGCCCAATGTGGGACTCGATCCCAGAACCCTGGGATCATGACCTGAGCAGAAGACAAACCACGTAACCCTCTGGCCACCCAGGCACCCCAGCATGGGATTTTTGATTTCACCTCAGGTCATGATCTCAGTGTTGTGAATCGAGCCCCAGCTCTGTCTCTGCACTAGGCACGGAGCCTGTTTAAGATTCTCTTTCTCCCTCTGCGCCTTCCCCAACCACCCCTACTCCTGCTCATACTCTGTCTCTTCAAATAAAATTATCAGTACAATTTTGTCAGCCACCAGAAATATATAAAAGCACTCTAACAGTAAAGGTCCCTAATCTGAAGGTTGTTCTTGCGCAAATCTCAAATTTTTCTTGAGTGAGTTCATGTGCTTTCTAAAAAGAAAAGACAGAGAGAGAGAGAGCAAAGTTGACATGATTAATAACAGCACATACTGGCACCTGCCAGAAATGCATATTTCTGATCCAATATAAGGAAACAGTAAATGAACCCAAGTTGTGGGACATTTTATAAAATGATTGGTTTATCCTCTTCAAAAATGTCAATATCATGAAAGACTATGATTGAGGAATCTTTCCAGATTAAAGGATACAAAGAGAAATGAACTTGCCTGAATATGATGAGTGATATGGACATTTTATTTTGTTATAAATGACATTGGGACAATGAGTAAAATTTGAACAAGCATGCAAATTGGATTATAATTTTGGTCACTTTTGTGTGGTCACGCAAGAGAGTATTTTATGAAATACCTATTGAAGCATTCATGGATAAAGCAACATCTGCAACTTACTCTCAAACGATTCAGGAAAGAAGTATTATCAATTTCTCTGCAACAAATTGCCCCCAAACTTCAAGACTTAAAACAACAACATTTACCCATTAATATTTACCCAAGGAAATCCCTTATGTTCACACAAAAACCTGTATGTGCAGGTTTATAGCAGTCTTATCCATAATTTCCCCAAATTGGAAACAACCAACACTTTCCCCAACAAGGGGAAGAATAATTAAACTGTAGTATATTCATACAATGGAGTACTCCTTAGCAGTGAAAAGAAATGAGCCATCGATTCATGCAATATGGATGAATCTTAAAAGCTCTTGCCAAAGTAAAAGAAGCCAGGCTCAAGAGGCTATATACTGTAGGATTCCAGGATGTTATTGAAAAGGCAAAGCTATGAGAATGGCAAACAGATCAAAGGCTGCCAAAGGCTGGAGGAGAGGAGGGTAGCTGCCAACAAAGAAGTTGTTGCATGGGGAATTTTTTTTTAGGGTATCAAACTGTTCTGTATAATACTGGGGTGGTGGAGAGATGATTTGTTACATTTGTCAAAATCCATAGAACTTTTACTGGAGGCAGATTTTTAAAAAATCAACCAAGAAGTTGGGGGAGGCAGAAATCCAAGTATGAAATGAAGATTGATACAAGTCAATGTAACAGATACCTAAGTGTGGCGTGGAAAAAGGAGCTGAGCTCTGGACAAGGGGAGGGCATGGTGTTCCGACGAGGGACGATAAGGCCCAAGAAAGAAAGAACTATACACGACCACTGCTCTCGAGGTGGTAAATTTGTTTCTCACAGCGGCTCTGGTTAGAAGTTCTGAAACTGCTTTATGTGTTTACTGGAGTTGACCAAATAAGTAAATTCACTGGGCTGGGTTATTACTTTCGGAGAAAGAAGCTATACATAAGCAAGGCAGGAGCCGAAGGGAAGACTAGGATGGATTAGAGTTGCAGATGCCAGGATAAATTTATAAATAAAGTTCATTTTTACATACTGATACAGAAATAAATACAGATGCGTGGGTATACTCGGGTTAGTGTATATACATGTATTTCCTTGCTCTGTCCATTGAGAGGACGTAGGGAAGGTTATGATCTGGTAGCAGTTAGTCCACCCAGCACCCAGATCTTGGGTTTTAAATTCCATTCTCCAATAAGGGCAATAGGGTTCCTTGAAGAAATAGCTGATTCTAGGGCTGGAGCAGATACAAGATGAGCCTGGGGCATCACTTCGTGCTAGAAAGTAAGGAAGTGCTAAAAATGAAAATAAGGAAGGATGTGGACATACCAAAAGTACACAGAAACCAACCTGAAAGTGTTCCCAGTAATCAAAGCTGGAACCATGTGAACAAAAATTGTGGCAGCCTTAGATAATAACCCAAAGAATAAAACAAATATCTATGAGTTCATACTGATAGAAACAAACAAACAAACAAAACACCATAACCCCAGCTTAAAACAAAAACAGACCATCCAAAATTGGGAAGTGTAATATAAAATTCTATAAAATACCAAATACTCCTCAAAATTGGCAAGGTCAGCAAACAGAAGGAAAAGACCGAGTAACTGTCAAAGATTGGAGGGGATTCAGAGAGATGTGATGAACTAAACCAGTGATGCTGAAAAGTAAACCTGAGATATGACAGAAAATGACTTGCAGGTTGGATTGGGTGGTGAGGAGAGGCTCCCACAGGGAGCTGAAATATGAATTACCAAATCTGAAATATGAATTACCAAAAGGAGCAAGCCATGTGAATCAAAAGGAAGAGATGGGAGGAACAGATGGTGTGAGGATAAGAAGGTATTCCTCACTTCACACAGGTTGGAGGCACAATGATGTCTGTGTGGCGGTAGCTTCAAGACAAGGGTGAATGTGAGCTGGGAGATGTCGTAAGAGGCAGATGGCACAGAAATTTGTGAAAATTGGATTTGGCCCGTAAGAAGCAGAAGAAGGAAACAATTTTAACATGGTAAATACTTCTTCAAAGTACTGAGCTAGAATAGTTATTCATTATGGGAGAAAAGATAGGAGAACGTATGGGCCAGCGACCTAGGGATCACAGGGAACTAAAACAATCTAAAAAGTAGGGAAGGGGTGCCTGGGTGGCTCAGTGGGTTAAGCCGCTGCCTTTGGCTCAGGTCATGATCTCAGGGTCCTTCGGTCGAGTCCCACATAGGGCTCTCTGCTCAGCAGGGAGCCTGCTTCCCTTCCTCTCTCTCTGCCTGCCTCTCTACTTGTGATCTCTCTCTCTCTCTCTGTCAAATAAACAAACAAATAAATCTTTAAAAAATAATAAAAATAAAAAGTAGGGAAAAAGTTTTATGGAAATTTTAATTTATACTGGCTCTGACTTTTCTGTTTTCTAGGAAGAAGATAAGAACTTTCTGAGGGATCCATGGATCTTCATAAACTCGTTCATAAAAATGTTTTTACCAGGGTATTAATTCAGTGTTAAATGCAAAGCTACGGAAGTTCACGTTTCCCCTGGAAAGCACATAAAGTAGAATTCGTTGTAGGAAATTTGTTCCAGTAACAGTGAGTAAACTTTACGAGTATAACTCACCCCATGACTCTTTAAATAATGAGTGACTTCTGGTTGACTTCTGGTAGTTCTGTATCCTTTTGACTGAGTTTGCCCCTGGGATCAAATGGTAGCCCTAGAAGATCAGGAAAAAATAATGCAAATAAATATAAAGTAAAAGTTCCTTCTGACAATACATGATATAACTGGAATAGCAATTCTCAATAGTGAGCCAAAGATGGCCCAACACAGGATCCTGGCTCAGCAAAACACCCGCAAGAGTGTGAGAGAGATGTTAAATGATTCCAGGTGGCTGTGTCCCAAGGAACACATAAGGAGAGTCTGTCTATTGGTCATCTCTAATTTGGGATCATTGTTCGTTCTTTGGGTCAATGAAACTACAAAACTTAACCAGATTAGATAAAGGGGTAAGGGCTGTGGGGGTGCTTGTTCCTTCATGAATGTGCAGTGGGTCTTAGTTGCACATCTCTTCTTTCCTTCCCACCCCAATCTGTCCGCCAGCGCGGAGGGTGGGGAAAAGGTCTGTGTGCCAACAGTGCGCACTCTCCACTCCCATTGTCAGGACTCGATGTAGCAGCATAGCAAACCCCAGTTTGTCAGGAATAAGTGGCCATGAAGTGATACATTACAACAGCCTTTGGACAGTAAGTGTCTCTATCTCTTTGGGCCTCTTTGTTGGTGAGGGGCTTGCCTAAAAATGAGTGGCAGTATAGTAACTTTGTTAAAAGTACAGGCCGTGGAGCCAGACTGACAATTTCAACTATGTGCTTGAGTTCAAATCCCAGTTCCACTACATAGGGCTTCAGTTTCTTTGTCTGTGAACTGGAGTAATAATAGTAGTAATAATAATAGCAGCTGCCTTTGGGGCACCTGGGTGGCTCAGTCGGTTAAGCAACTGCTTTCGGCTCAGGTCATGATCTCAGGATCCTGGAATCAAGCCCTACATCAGGCTCCCGGCTCAGTGGGGGAGTCTGCTTCTCTCACTCTCTCTCAATAAGTAAAACCTTTAAAAAAAGAAAAAGAAAGAAAGAAGCAACTTCATACACTCTCAAGATTATTAAATGACTTACTGTACACAAAGCACTCACTGTCCTCATTCAACAAACATTTACTGGGCATCTACTTCTGTTTCAGGAATTGCTCCAGGCACTGCAGACAAGATACACAAAGCCCCTAACCATTTCTGAATAACCATTTAGTCCCTCCTATCATAAGGAAACTTTAGGTTCCTAAAAATTCTCTAGGTTCTTGCCAACCCAAAGTAAGGTCTGTAAACAAGCATGGCGACATCATCTGGGAAGCTATTAGAAATGTGCACTCATGGGCCCCACCCATACTTACTGAAATGGGATCTGCTCCTGAACAAGACTGTCAGGGAACATGTATGCATGTTAAAGTTTGAGAAGTCATGTCTGGACTGACAAGCTTTTTGAGGAAGCTTCCTTTTGAGGAAGCCTCGTGAAAATTCCCTGTGCTCTAAGGAAGAATAACACTGAATTTTAACACTGAATAACACTAAAATTTAAAAATCACGTTCAGAAAATAATTTTTCAAGATTATTTTCATGTAAAAATGACATGTTGGGTGTGAAAATCTCACTTTCTATGTATATGCCTTATGTTCCTACAGTGCACTAATACTCTGGGATTAAGCTAGGTAAATGGCTCCATCTAGTGGAGGTATTTTGATTCTACATCCTTGGGTGTACAAGTAAAGTTCATGTTAAGAACCTTCAAGAAAATGTGCATGCCTACAATTGTCAAAAAGGATGAGGCATAACAAAAAGAAATTCTTGTAAAATCCCAAAGTTCATGAAAAAAAAAAAGATTCCTTCCTTCTCTCATATAGTGGGACTTCGGAGTTAAATTTTTGAAGTTAAATGAAGTTAAATGAGTTTTGTTTTGTTTTGTTTTGTTTTTAATTTTTGAAAGTCTGAGCTATGATAAGGAAGTAAGCATTAAGAAGACATCTTAATTATACTTTATTTTGGAAAATGTGCCTTCAAAGTGAAAATATAAAAATAAAAGACTTAGCGAAGTTTATCAGTAAAGCTGCCAGGAAAGTGAATGTAGTATATAACCTGGCCATGTAGAAAGTATTGAATACTTGAGAAGTTGAACAACAAAATTCCCATGGGTCTTTAGTTCCTGAGTATATTGGATTCAAATGACCTGGGGCTAGCTCATCAAGTGTTACCAGAAACTTGCCTGCTTTTTTAGTTCAGGTCTGATTTTGTTACAAAAGACCAACTTATTATGAAGTTATGTGTGAAATATACATGAGTACTTATTTATGTACCATTTGAAGATTCTAGCTACAACTCACTGATCATGATTGCATCCTCAGCTCTCTAAGACCTAATCATCTTCATTTTGTATTAGACATGAATTTTATACTATACATGTATGCACTCCTATTTATGTATTTTTTAGTTTCGGCTGTTCTTAAAAAAATTTTTCTTAAAGATTTTATTTACTTGCCAGAGAAAGAGAGAGAGAGAGTATAAGCAGGGGGAGCAGCAGGCAGGAGAAGCAGGCTCCCTGCTGAGCAAGGAGCCCAATGTGGGACTCAATCCCAGGACTCTGGGATCATGACCTGAGTTGAAGGCAGACACTTAACTGAGTGAGCTACCCAGGTATCCCTGTTTTTTAAATTTTATGTAAATGGTTTTTCTGTAGGCATTCTACAGAAACCAGCTTCTTTTGCTTAGGGCTTTTTTTTTTTTTTTTTTTAAGATTTTATTTTTAATTTATCTCTACCCTCAGCATGGGGGCTCAAACTTACAACCCCAGGATCAAGAGTCGCATATTCCACCAACTGAGCCAGCCAGGGACCCCTGCTCAGTTCTACTCTTAAATTTATCCATTCTGTGAAACATTTTGACTGCTACTTTATTTTTTGCCTATATGAATATTCTTGTGTTTCCTGGCACATATATGGAGCTATTCTAAGGTATATACTTAGGAGTAGAATTACTGAGTCTTAGCATATACAAGTGTTCAACTTTTCTGGGTAATGGAAAACTGGTTTCTAAAGCAGTTGCACCAAATCAGCACTGTGAGAGTTCCTGTTCCTCTGTTGTACACTCCTACCGGTATTTTCTATTTTTGCTTATTTAGTGTGGAAAATATGTGGCATCTTTTAATTTGCGGGCTATCATATAGGTTACTTAGGGGATGATTTATATTTCAAAGCATATACATGTGTATTTGTAATTTTGAGGTTTATTTTGGTATTTCTAAATTGCCCTTCATTTGTATTAATTTCATGCCTAACAATATGTGAATTTCCATTTCTGTATTCTCCAGGGAGGCATACACCATCACCAAGCCTAACATTTATCAATGTGAAAGCAATTTAAGTATAAATTTCACTTGACTGAGTTGAATATATGTATGAAACTACATTCAGTCTTCTGTGAACTATTAATATTCTTTGCCTGTTCTTCTATTGGGTTGCCTTGCTGACTTGTCTTTATAACTTAAGAAAACATTTTCTGTGAAAGGAGCTGCCAAGTTTCCTCCAAGTTTTGTCATGCAGAACTTTTAGGCTTTTTAAACAAATCTCTTTCAAGACTCACTTGGGGTGTCAGACCTCGAAATGCCTTCCCTACACCAAGATTATATACAAAGAAAATTATATAAAACTTTATATGAAGTTTTACTATTACTATTTTTCATTTAGAGATATCTAGAATTTCCTTACTCAATATGAGGTAGGAATAAGTTTTTTTTCCCCCGAATGTCTACCGTTTTCCCAACAGTTGTCAAATAGTCCATTCTTTTTTCACTTAAGTGTCATATACTAGATTCGTGTATATTTAGATGTTTCCGGATTTAGTTCTTTTGCGTTGCCTGTTCTTGAAGCAGTTTTCCTGTAGCCATAATTAAAAAAAAAAAAAAATTGATTGGGATTGCTCCATCTTCACTACTACCTTTCTTTCACAATTTTTCTGGCATCTCTTCTGAACTCTGAAATGATCCTGTCTAGAAACAAACAGAAACCATTTGCTAATCTTTTGGGAAGTTTTTAAACTTTAAATGTAGACATTATAAGCTTCCTATCATTTAGGGAAGTTCTGTATCTCTGGCCACTTTGATCTGGTCGCTTTTCAAAAGCTTCTACATTTCTCGAACTATTTATTTTTAGGAAACAAAACTACTTGACCTTGAGGGAAAGGAAAACCTATGGGCTCTCAATCCTTGGGCAAGAAGATAGCTCCTATTCTGATCCTTCTATACCCGTAAGTTTGCCCAAATGACTTCCACAGTGCTAAATGCAAAGTTCTTGTTCTATCCATCTGGATGTCATGGTTCTCTAGTTTTCTCATTTAAGACTTCAGAGTTGGGCGGGGGGGGGGGGTGCCTGGGTGGCTCAGTGGGTTAAAGCCTCTGCCTTCGGCTCAGGGCATGATCCCAGAGTCCTGGAATCGAGCCCTGCATCGGGCTCTCTGCTCAGCAGGGAGCCTGCTTCCTCCTCTCTCTGTCTGCCTCTCTGCCTACTTGTGATCTCTGTCTGTCAAATAAATAAAAGTCTTTATTTAAAAAAAAAAAAAAAGACTTCAGTGTTGGGATGGTGTCTGGTTTAGTCACCATCGTTTTTCCTCAGTCCTCAAATGATGCTCACCTTCATGGTTTGAAAGCACCACTTACACATCCCGTTTCCTTTCCATAGCCAGATCATCTCCTCTGTACTCCCAACTGCTTACTTCTCTCCCCACAGGGTGGTCTCAACCCGAATGCTAGATTTTTTTTTTCAGTTCTAGTTAATGACATTTCCATCCTTCTGGTTGCAAGTCAGAACAAGCAAGAGTCATCTTGAGTTCTTCCCTCACAATCCATCTGGATATGTTAGCAAATCTGGATTCCTCTTTTAAAACAAATCCTGGTAAGACTACAATGGTTCCTTGACTGAAGTGCAAAAATGACCTATACCTTCAGGCCCCTTCAATTACCTCTTGGATCATACGTTAACTACTCTTCTCCCTTGTCAACCCCCACCCCACGCTGAAGGTACACCCTTCTTATTTGCATACCAATACCATCTAATACTTGTTCCCAAACATCCATGGGCTTGCCCCTTCAAGTTTTTGCTCAATGATACCTTCTAGACCTTTCTCTATCTTTCCACATCTCATTAAAAATACCAGGCCTGCCTCTCTCCCACCATACCTTTCATCTGTTTCCTCCCCAGCACTTGCCACCATGGAACTCACTTATTTGCATTCCTACAAGAGAATTCAAGTCCATGAAACCAGGGTATGTGCCAGTGACAGACGACTTAAACAACTGTTAAATGTGTAATATGAAGAGATTTTGTATATTGAGTTTCCTAGTTAGAAAACCTTGCTATTAAATTACAACTTACAGCACACAGTATCATCCACTGATGTTGCTGCTGGGTATGGGAATTAGTATGTTAGCAGAAAGGAAGCTGGCCCACAGCCATCTCCTTAGATAGGGAAACTGCACTAAGACATCACTGCAGACATATGCAAACATTTCAGCACAGGGACACTCATCACTTTATTTCTAAGAGTAAAAAATGAGGACTTCTAAATGTGCAACAGTAGTAGTAAGACAGTTGTGTAAACTGCCCATGCAATAATGTAGCTATCACATTGATGCAGATTAACAGGCAAATTTGGATACTGAGCACAATGCACCAATTCACTATCTTACTGTGTGCACAGAAAGTCAATTCTTAAAATGCTTGATGTTTTTTGAAAGGCAACATAAAGCTCGAAAAGGAACAGTTAGAATAGTCAGGCAAGGACTGCTGTAATAGGCATGGAATGAATGGCTCTTTAGTACACCATTTTTCCAGTTAATCACTTTTGCCAATGGTTTAGAATTCATGTTAAATTTCTACATTGTAATTTGCAGTTGTGCTGGACTGGAGATCAATGTTGATGTTTCAAGAGGTTCTTTTATATCAAGTGAACAGGACTCTGAGGTCAAGGAGTAGAAAATGGCTGTCACAGCTTCAGCAGTTTCTGTATTCAACTGTATGGGAATGAGGAAGTCCATACTCAGGAACTGTCTAGTTCAAATCCTTTTCCCATCATTCCTGAAGAATCAGATGTACATTATGGGAGTCACATCAATTATGAACTCATCAAAAGATCAAAATGCCTATTAGTTCAAAAGGAAGTATAAAGTGAAAACAATCATGAAGTTTGCATTTTAGTCTCACTAAAATGTTCAAGACTTACCCCCCAAAACGATTTTTTTTAGCTTCAGGCACAATTTCTGAGATTGCAGCGGCAAATCAGGATCCTGAGCAACTTAATAATTAGGCTGCCTTTGAGTATCTTCTCCTACAACCTAAATTCTAAAATCTTACACTCTTTCATAAAGATGTAATCTGTATTTTAGAGTAAGTACTATACCACCCAAGTTTCACATTTTTTAACCCCTTGCCAACACAACTGAGGTTTTATCAAATATTTTCATGAGCCAGTAACAAAAGGAAAGAAATCTGAGGAGCCTCATTTCCCTTCACGTTTTTTGGGTTGCATTGATCTAATTTCAGATTCCTTGTTCTGAGGTATTCTAAATCTCAAATAAGAAAAGACTACTCAACAGTTGTGCACACATTTCTCCTGAAATATATTAATACATTTAATTAGTCACATGCAACTGTAATAATGGGTTACAACCTAAAACTATTTTTATAAGTATTAATTTCCAAAATCACAAGTTTTAATTTTTTGAAGGATAAATAGGAAGCCTTAATAGGACAAACATTCATACACATTCATGCAATCTAGCCTTACAATGTTTTATTCAGGACTTCGTCTTTTAATTCCTTTGCAGAGCAGTATTTTCTCCCTCCTTGCCCACCAAGAGCTGAATCTAGAATCTACTGTTTAGAAAATACACCAACAATAGCAGTAAAACAAGGGGCAAAATTTTTTTCTGAATTATACAAATAAAAAATACTAAATTTAAAAATGGTTGTCAAAGATGAGTGTACTATGTGTAAAAACTAAGAAAAATACCTCAAACGAGAAAAAACCCCAAACAACAAAAAACAACGCAACAAGACTTATCTGGACCCAAAATGGGGGGAGGGAGGGAAAAGAAAGCTCACTTCCTTTCATTAAAAATCAGAGTGAAACATCTATAGTTAAACAACTTTATTAACATAGTCAAGCAGTGATTAACATTCACATCTATTATGTCACATCATACAAATGTAAATACAAAATTACTACAGTACAATATATATTCTCTGCATGATCCAAAATATTTGGTGGCCCCAAAAAACTCTCTTAAAATTCAGGCAGCTTATCAAAAATTAAAACCATATTCTATTTAAAATGAAGATCTGTTAGCACAGAGTTAGACTTCAAGAAATTTAGTACAGTTTGAGAAGTTGCAGGAGGATATATTTGAAGGACACATTCTAACATAGTGTGGCAGGTACAGAAACATCAGATTTAAAGCTTTTAAGCATAACTCATACAACCTAAGTTGTCAGCAGAAAGATCCAGTTATTTATAACTAAAGCTAAAACTACTAAATTATTGCACCCAATGTTAACATGAATATTAATTGTAAAATTGCCTTATAATATGAAGTGAAGTCATTAACCACGTTTAAACATCTCTTCTCACAGATGATAATCTATTAAGTAAAATTAATTACACAGTATTGTCTAATTATTATCTCCATAAAAATCATCCAATCTTAATTTGGTTATATATCCACATAGGAGAACATCAATAAGGGAATATGGGGAAAGTACAGTGAAACCCCTTTATGAGGCTGGTATTAGGAGGGGAAAAACACTGCCTTATAGGCTAACCATGTTATATTAGGCTTTAAGGAAGATAATTAGATTTGCAAAGTCACTAACTCTGCATAATACCAAGCCATAGTAAAAGGGGACTCTATGGTAGATGAACAAAAATTGTTAACGAAAGGGAAAATACTACTTTCCTAATTAGTGATACAATGCTTGGCAAATAGATTTGGTTTTAAAATGTACAAGAGGTGAAAAAAACAATCACCGTTTTAACTTCCCTCAAAATCATGCATACAGGTTTTTTTTTTTTAAACAATACATTCTGGGATACAAATCACAATAAACAATTGCTATAATTAAATGTATACCTTAAAATTAATATGTATAATAATTAGGCATAAAGATAAAGAATCCTCTACATGTAAGTAATACCAATGGGGGAAAGGTCTACATAAGACTGAAAAAATTAGTCACATGTCACCCAGAAAGTGTACAAGTGAATGAAACTTTTATGCAAAATTTAAGAGGCATTAGAAATATCTCCATATTTAATACAGTATGAAATGTACTAAAGTAGGTATACAATGCTCTTGCATGGTATAATTATTAGATGATATTGTTACACAGCTCTTTATTGATCTGATTTTTCAACTAGATTATCCCTTAATCTGAAGACCACAGTTTTAAGATTCCAATGCCTACACTTCAGTAACAGTACTAGTAGCAACAGTTAGTGTTTTCCCCCTTGTAATATTTGCAAAAAAAACAAAAAAAAAAAACCAAAAAAAACCCCAAAAACAAAACTAAAGAACACCTCAATAAGCAAAGCTGTGTGTATTTTATTTAAAGTACTACTAAAGGATTTAAATTGCAGTTATGCATGGTACACTCTTCTATTGGGAAGAGTGTCTTTTGCACCGTTATCTGTTAATACATTCAATATGAATAATATAGATTAATTATATGAAGCAAAAAACCCACTTTTTTCTTTATGGCGAAAGACTTAAGTTAAATTTAGACTAAAGGGCTTAAGATATAGTTACTTTAGTTCTGGCATTTCAGCTATGCAGGGTAATTTAATACAGGACAAAAAAAAATCCATTTTCCTATCTTGAGGGTTTGGCGAAGATGAGGACCAAATTAAACTCACTCTCAAGGTAAACCTGCATGCAAAAGTCTTGCCAGGAGGGATCTTACTCCCCCTAGTCTGCTAGAGTAAGGACTAGAAAATCTGACTAAATGCAAAGACTCTTCATGAAATACACTAAAAAACAAAGTTAAGTATGATGACCCCTTATAAGCATATGTCACCAAAGCAAAAAGGATACAAGAGTATTCACCTGAGATAAAACTTGTATCTGAATATTCCATAACTGAGTAGACAAAGCATTTCAATAGAGGAAAGTCAGTTGAAATTATTTTAAAATATACATCTGATCCTATTTTACAATATATGCCATTTAAGCAATTCAGATCAATGAAAAAGTCTTAACAAAAAAAATCACAGTGTTTATCAATATGTTAATTACAAAATGTATGCTACTTATTTCGTTTTTAAGATGTAATGGCTTGGTTAAGTGTCTTAAAATCTATTCTTCTGAAACCTAACTTGCATCACAAAATCAAGTAGCAATAATGTAAAGCATCAGAACTGGCTCTTCAAGATTATTTACACGTTGATTATTTGGGAAATAACCAACTAAAAAATATAAAAAAGTGATTTTTTTTTTACACAGTATGAAGTTATTAAAGAGATTAGACAATACAAAAAGCAAAATTCTTTCCTGAATAAATGAATTCTGTGGCACTAAGTTCACCTGCTAATGGACTGACTACAACACTGAACTGCCAAACATGCATTTAAATTATATTAAATACACTTTCTGTTTCCAACTTAGGTTGATCAGCAGCTTTTGTTCTGTTAGAATCCTTCAAAGAGAGAAGCTCGAACAGGAAAAAGAAGGCATATATAAAACAGTAAACACTGACCTCCTGAGGTTCCTACAACATAAAAATATTCAAGTAGAAAATCTACATCACTTAGCAGCGGCTATTTCTGTAGTTGAGCACACTAACAGCACTTTAGTGTGTAAGGAGCAGATGAAGTAAGCCGTGCTTTAAGCATGCCAAGAGGCAGAAACACTGGAATGTAACAAAGACAAACACAAGTTCATAGACATTCAGTCAACATTCAAAACTATTAAGACTACACCACAAGAATTAAGTTGCTTTATATATATATCCCATGATGTATTTTTATCAGAATAAATGCTAAATCAGAGCTTACCTCAAAAGATAACTTAAATGGCTTCTGCAAATTCCTATGCTATACTATGTATCTGAAATATAAATTAGGGAGAAACAATAACCTCATGGTGAGGGGGGACACACAAAAAACCCAACCCAATCAGGTTGCCAGTCGTGTTTACTTAATTTCACTATTTTTTAAATTAAATTTCCTTTTAATTTAAAAAGTTAAGTGACTACAAAAATGGGCACATTCTTACCTTATCTCTTAATTAAAAACCAACTTTTAATCAAATAGGTGACAAACTGCTTTCAGTCAATAAGAGTTGTCAATCACAGGTCCAGATAACTTTACTGAAGGTTGTTTTTATATGTTTGTTTTAGTAAAGTGTTTAGAGAAGCATTTTGCCATTTCCTCCAACTTAAATTTTATTTATTCCAGAATACTAAGGTATCCTCCCATAATAAATTCTAAAGAATATTTGAAAAACTACAGACTATAACTAGGATTTAAGGATAAAATAGCTACTCTAATCAGGTTGTGAAGACTATGAAGCAAATTTTGAGCTTCCAGCGAAGCCAGGTACTAGAAAGCAAAATGCTACATACCCTTTGGATCCAACTTATAATTAAAAACAAACAAACAAAAAAACCCCAAAAAACTGGACATTGTAAAATAGGATTTAATTTCAGGCTCTACAGACTGAAATTTGCAAAGCCAAAGTAGAGGAAAAAAGGTGAAAGAACATGTTTTAAAAAATACACACATATACACACACACACAGTAACAAAAACCTTTTCTGCATGCTACCATGCATCTGAAATTTTTTGAAACGGTATTTTTAAATTCACACGCATACAGCTCAAACTTCAGTGCAATGGCTGTATCATTCAACACCTTTAGAAGAACAGAACCATGCAAAGAGGAGCAACTGCTTATAAAAATGGTTATTCAGGATTTATTCTGCAATGCAAAGGTGACAAACTAAAATATAAAAAGGTTGTTATGGCTTAACATTTTTGTTGCAGATTAAATATGCAGCATTGAAAAATGGAAAGGTGTGGCTTCATCTCTGACCAGCAGAGTTAAAAAGAAAAAAATCTCTCCATTTTCCTTCATCATCATGGGATACACTGTTCAGGCAATCCAAATTAATAAAGACTTGCACTTCCATATGCACACAAGATCAAGTGTACCAGTTAGGATTTCACATTCACAGTATATAAGAAAATACACATGGAAGGAAAAGTAAAGGGTTAACTTAACAAGGATTTATTCACAGGAATACATGTAAGTAGAGAAAAATAACAGAAAAGCTAAACAAATGAAATGAAGAGGATCCAAACCAACTTTCACTCTGTAGCTTTTTACTTGCACCCTGTGTGCATATATCTAGGGCACAGAGGGCCACCAACATGCGCCAATACAGTGTAGGAACCCTGCATTACATCCATTAACTTAAACATATCTTTAAGATCATGCTTTGAACAAAAAAAAGAAAGCTTAGAAGGCAATATGTTGAGTGGGAATAAACATTGAAATATAGCAATCATGTCTTCAACTTCTACAATTGTCTTTATGTGCCAACTAACATTTACGCAGCCTCTTACAGATCTTTTACCATGTATTTTAAGTTTTAGAAGTTTTGATAAAATCACTAGTAGTATATAACCATGCAGAAAGCACATCACACTGACAGCACAGAGGCAAAGATTTTGCACAGGTATATCAGCTTTCCACATTGTGCAGGTTACACACAATACAATATCAATCTTACTCCTAACAAGATCCTAAAAAGATATTTCAAGGCCTAGCTGTAAACTACAGTACTTTATATCTATATTCTTAATAAAAATAAAAAATCCACAAATCTTCAAAAGGAATTTTAAATGCAGGGCTATATTGAATTGGTAAACTGCAACACAAACTGGCGCCACAGAGGTAAATGAATACCAATCTCACTCTATGCGATGCAAGCATGCTACTTTCCCACTAATTTAAAGTACTTTCAATCACTATGAGCCAGAATGCATGCCTGAACCTTAAACTGCACTTTAAAAAGAACGTCTTGGCCTAGAAATTAAATCTAATGAAGTACAACCATCAAATTATATCCACTACATTAATGTTTTAATGCAAAATCAAGATGTCAATCTTTAGTCTGATATGCCCAACCCCATTTATTCCTCCCTCCCTGCCCACCCCACAAAAGTAAAAGGAGTGACTCATTTGGCATTTCACAGGGTGCTTCATTGTTTAAATCTGTTTTGTTTTATTTCCAACTTTTTTTGGGGTACCTTAAATTGTAACTTCCAAGAACCTGCTTCTACTATGGGTAGGCAAGCTGATTTTAATTCTATTAGCTTCATTTGTGTAGTTCTTCATCAGCATGCAAAAACAAGGCCCCAACACGTGGGAAAATTTATAAAAATCTTTAAATTAAGAAAAAAAAAAGCTTCTTTACTGTTTGTAACCCCCATTCTTAGGTTTCCTTTATTTGTACGCTATAGAATTTTTCATCTTTCTTATCCCTATGCATCATTTATGTGGTTCTTGTTTTGGTACAATTCCCCATAATATTCCAGGATGTACTGTTTTGTGAGTAGACTGAATAGGTTTTGTTTTTGTTTGTTTTTTTGCTTCTTCACATCCAGTGCGGAGTTGTAATTGGAGACAGATTTCCACCCACAAAGGCTCCAGATGTTAAAACGTTTCCCAACATCGACTTAATACAGTGACGGCAACACCTCCCTCCCGCCCCTCCCAGTAGGGTTGGGATTGTACTGTATTCCCTACTGGTTTACCCTTCCCCCCTGTAAAGGGTAACATTTTCCCTGGGTGCAGAGGCTCCCTCATAGTCTCCAAGACTGAAGGACCTGTAAGAAAACAAAACAAAGCAATTTTATATTTTAAAACAGTTTCTCTTAAAGCCAGCGAAACACAAAATTAATCAAGTAAGAATGCTATCTCTAACCAGAGAAAATGAAAACTGGACAAATTGCCTAAGATTATGCCAGCAGTCACTGATAACCCATGTTAATACCTTCCCCTATGGCTTTCAATAGTCATCTGTGTCAGATATGAAAAGTGACACCAAGCTGAGGACATGCAGAGAGGCGTGTGGAGCTCTACATTACATATATGAAGTTCAATGGATGCCCTGTAGGATGCTATCAATCTAATTCTTTATCCCCCCGATTGGTTATTCCTCACTTGTTTAACAAGATGTCTTACTTTCTGCAAAAATCAAGTAACACTTTCTTTAAAACAATCCTTTAACTTGGTGAGAATGAAAACATTATCCTTTTTTACCCCAGTATGTCCAATATTAAGCAAACCAAAAAATCTAATCCATCAAAAAATAAAGGGACATTACTTCTTGTTGGTTGTCTGATGTTCTAGCTTAGGAAGCACTAAAGGTATTCATAATACACTAAGTTTACTAGAATCAGTATTAGCAAAAAAGTAAATTTTAGGGGTGCATGGGTGGCTCAGTGGGTTAAAACTTCTGCCTTCGGCTCAGGTCATGCATAATCTCAGGGTCTTGAGATTGAACCCCACACTGGGTTTTCTGCTCAGCGGGAGCCTGCTCCTCCCCCCACACCTGCCTCTCTGCCTACTTGTGATCTCTGTCAAATAAATAAATAAAATCTTAAAAAAAAGGTAAATTTTAACATCTCCTTCTAGATGTTCCTTACAAATAATTCTTTTGACTCTATCCCACACAATCGTTTCCTATGTTCTCAGGCTTCTTGATATTCCTGTAAAGAACCTTTTCAACACTAGCAGTTATAATGGTAACCACATAAAGAACTAAAATCAGATCACTAGGATATTGTAACCAGCACCTAATGCTGGTCCTTTCACAACAAAAATCTACTAACCACTCAAGCCAAATACAGGGTATATATGAAGATTGAAGTGGATTCACAGAGAACGATTAGCCCATCTGTGGGAAAGTACAAGCAGCACCTTCTCCCTGCCTCTGAAAAAAGGCAGGAATAGAAGATAGTGATCCACTTTCATCTCTAATTAGGAAACAGGTAACTATTTTATGCCTCATCTTAGAACACGATCAACTCAATAAATCAATGTAACTGGTGACATGATAGGGATACAGAAGTTACCAAATATGCAAGTGCTAAACACTCAACTCACTACTGTATCATCTCTCAGGCCCTGATGTTAAGAGTCATTCTCATCCATGACATTCTCACGATTTAATATAAAGACAATTAAACACTATTTCAAAATGCTAAAGCCACAAAACAGCCACGAGTACTCAAAACTACAGGGGGACAATACACAAAGGGCTCTGAGATATTCCAGAGGTTGCAAGTCCATTTTTACTGCCTTATAGGTTATACAGCATGGATGTGGAAACCTTTTCAGGTTTAAAATCTAGCTCCTAGTAAATGAACAGAAGAGCAAACAAAAACTCTAACAAAGGAGATAATTAAATTTGGTGGACATCTTTTGGACACACACAGAGTATACTCTCTGAGCTCTCCAGTCAATTATGTCTCAGTTCATGTTCAAAACCTAAAGAAGTGTATCCTTATTCACTGTACTGACCCATATTCCTAGCATTTATTGAGCCAACTTAGTGTGTTAGGTAATATACTTAGTTCTGACATCACATATAGTTTTAATCTTCAAAATAACAAAAGAACTGAAGCCGTGAGATCAGGATTGTTAGTTTGATTTAAGTACAGAAAAACTCAAGGAACAAGAGTCCAAATGGACTTACCCCTCTACTACCCCAAATCCAAACAGACTCATCCATTGTTCATTTTAAAATACAATGCAGGTCACATGGTAGGTGCTCAATAAAATACATGTTGAAAAATGAATATTAAATATTCCCATCTGCTGAGCCCAAAACTAGCTGCAATTCTAGCAGGCTTTTCTCAAAAGCTCACAACACAGACGTCCTTGATGTATCAGAGACTATAAATTTACACTTCAAAATAATCTTTACCCTACCAAAGTAAATGTCGGTGACTTCTTACAGGCCAAAAAATTTAAAAACAGGCATTAGTTTGTTGAGTAATCCAAAGAGCATACCAATTTGGTTTTCTTTTTACTCAGGATTCAAAGTAAAACAATGCATTTTACCTTGCTTGCTAGTTTCTAAAGAAAATTCTCTAGCTTTGATTTTAAATTTCAAGGCTAATATAGCCTGAGTTTTACTCAACCTCTGCAGAAAACATACAGCTTTTATTCTACTCAGTAATTTTAGATTGTAGATCCAAGTTTCTTTACCCTCAAAAACTTCCGCAAACTTCTTAAAACTTACCCCTAATTATGGGACTGCAGCTTAAGTGTATGAGATTAAACACCGTAAAAAGCTGCAAGACGCTCTTTTAAGGGAAGCGGAAACTGGTCAGAGAAACGCCTCCAATTTTCATCCCCAACTTGATTTTTAAATCCGTGAAGGATCTGCAAGAAGTGAAAAAAATCATTAATTCGTCACTAACAGGAGAAAAATTCCAATCTGCATAGCTTCCGAAATAAAACACTACTGACTTTATTTTTCTAAAATTTTATCAATTTTAAATCAATGGTTCTCAAACTTTGTTGGATGCTATACCACTACATGTCTTACCTAAAAGCACCTCATAATATATTCTAAACCTTGGTTTGAAAAGTTTAGAATTCAAGCAAGTGTCCTAGTAACAGATGCATGCTAAGCAAACTCTGACCTACTACTAATGGACAACAAAGTAGAGAATTCATCCAATGGATAAAATTTTTATGTCACATAAAAGTTTTTTCAAACTGGAA
This sequence comes from Mustela erminea, assembly GCF_009829155.1. Classification (NCBI taxonomy): domain Eukaryota; kingdom Metazoa; phylum Chordata; class Mammalia; order Carnivora; family Mustelidae; genus Mustela; species Mustela erminea. The sequence continues at coordinate 65,856,365 of NC_045616.1, forward strand.
ATATATAAAGCTTTAAGTTCATGTCTGCAATCACAGCTGACAAATTTTCGGATAAGAGGATTCAAACAGGTAACAACATTTTATTCTTATTTTGTTATGGTTGAGTACTGACCAGAATGAATCCAAAGGGACACTACTAAAACAAAGAACTATATAGACTTAATCCCCGTGGAAACCATTTCAGATTTACTTTATTCAACAGTTTACATTATACTCCAAATCTCACTCAGCTGTCTTTGAAAATATATGCTGCTTTGGGTAGGTGGGATGATGGGACATCAATCAGCAGTACTGCTTGAGAAAATATTTTTGAAGTGCGTGCTCTTCTGATAGAGTCACTGCTGTACCTTTAAAAAAGATCAATATAGATGATCTACCAATATTGATCCGAAGCCAAGAGTCTAGTTCTATATGAAATGTAAACGTAATTTAAACTTTCCAACTAGTCTTGTAATAGTCCCAAGATGTTTATCATGGAGACTTTATAGTTACCTTACCTTACAGAACATGTCTCTCAGATCATCTTTTGGGTTAATCCACGATGCAACAGCATCACAAAAAAATATAAAATCCTGTAACAAGCAGGAAATACACCTTAGGTTGCTATTTGTCAAACACAGCACAATGTACCTATCACGACAGAATCCTACCTCAAAAAAATTTTTTTTTAAAAAATCAAGTATGATAAGAAGTGATAAAATAATGGCTGTCCCTATTATTCCACCATCAAGGAATCTCTATTCATTCAGTTTATACTGGAATTTAACGCGCTTTTAAAATTTCTTTTTACACCACAGAACCCGTCTAGTAAATATGTAGCACCAACAATGGAATTAAAGTACCAAATGAGCACCAATCTTAAAATATTAATCCATTCATTCATTAATTAAATTACTGAATTAAAGAAATACATAAATTCAATCATCTCACAGCTGTGACTGGACTAGAAAGAATTTAAAGCAAGTTAAGTATATGTCAAATAAGCTTGATTTGAAGTATAGTAATTAACAGATCTAAATTTCAGCATGAAATTTAAAGAAAATGACCAAAAGCTAGAAGAAAAACTACTTATATAGTTATAATACCTATCGAAACCCAAACCAGAGTGAACAAAAAAGAGAACAAAAAAACCCAATGTTCAATTACTAGGAAAAACTGCATTACTCTCATGATAAGAACAGGTGACAAAAGATATATGCTTTAAGTGTTTCATTTAAATACTTTTTGATCTAGACTATCATACTGAAACAGCAGTTCAATATAGAGCACTTAAGATTACTGCTTATGTTCTGATATGTCAACTATTTAAAATTTTACTAAAGTCAGAGAACTTTCTTAATTTCAAAATTTACTGACTGAAGTATGTGCATAAAACACACATTTAAGCAATTAAAATTCCAGGTGCCTGAGGTTCATGGTTTATTCGAATTATGATTCTTTTTCTTCCAAATATCAAAGTCTCATGTTAAAAATTAAAATATTTACATATCTAAAATTTGTGATGAAAATTTAAACATAAAAAATAACACTTAAGATATTTTCTTCTAACCACATCTAAATATAATACGCAAAAAGCAGAGATTTGTACTAATTCTTAAGTTGGTAGTGATTTACTGACCACATATATACGTGTTACTCTCACCGTCTTAAATGTTAATTTGAAAACAAAACAATAAAATCCTGATGGGAAAATGTTTCTTCTTAATATAATATACATTGTGTCAGATAACTCTAAAACACATTTAAGATGACATAAAGTTCTTAAGTATTAAAAAAAACCAGAAACTTAATAGCAGGAGGTTATTTTGCAACTAGGGACTATTTCCAAAGATAGCATCCGGCTTGTTTTCATACAAGTTATTGTTTTACAAATGTGAAGTAAGTCAAAAGACTTTTTCCATTTCTAATTTACAAGTTTTCAATGCCTATCACTACATTAATTTGAATTTTCAAGCCGGTAATTAATAATGTTTCTAAACAAATTAACAAACACAGTCATTAACACAAGACAAGAGGTATCAGAAAATATTGACTGAAAGATGTTCAAAGCATGTGTCTCCTGGAAATGAAAGGTTATTTTCTTGAAAACATGTCCCATAATTTCTTTTCCTTACCATTCACCTGCTGAGTAACCTGGGATACTTAACCTAGAGTTCCACAGCCTGCATTCTGTTGATTTCATACACATGGTGTCAATCAACACGTTCCTCCGGTGTGTGTGTCTTGCAAACTGACACCTGGATCCAGAGGTTATCAGATTCATATCTGATACTTCCACCAAATAATTTTTTAAATGCTAAAAATGTCCAGATACTATCTAAACTAAGGAAACAAGAGAAATAAATCCTAACCTCTCCAAGTTGTAACAGTTTCAATGGTTAATTCAGTATTCTGTTTTGTTAACTACTGAATTTCTAAGTTTATTTCTAATTCCGTGGGTCACTCTCTTAACCCCAAAACAAACAAAAAAAACAAAACAAAACAAAAAAACCCCACCATAATTTGTTTTGGGGTGCCTGGGTGGCTCAGTGGGTTAAGCCTCTGCCTTCAGCTCAGGTCAGGATCTCAGGGTCCTCGGATCGAGCCACTCATTGGGCTCTCTGCTTGGCAGGGAGCCTGCTTTCTCCTCTCTCTCTCTGCCTGCCTCTCTGCCTACTTGTGATCTCTTTCTCTCTCTCTCTCTCTCTCTGTCAAATAAATAAATAAATAAATAAATAAATAAATAAATAATCTAAAACAACAACAACAAAACAAACAAAAAACCCCCACAGCAACAACAACAACAAAAAACAAAACAACAAAAAAACCACCATAATTTGTTTTGGGGTGCCTGAGTGACTCAGTGGGTTAAGCCTCTGCCTTCAGCTCAGGTCATGATCTCAGGGTCCTGGGACAGAGTCCCGTATCGGGCTCTCTGCTTGGCAGGGAACCTGCTTCCCCCTCTCTCTCTGCCTGCCTCTCTGCCTACTTGTGATCTCTGTCAAATAAATTAATAAAATCTTTAAACAACAACACATAATTTGTTTTTATTATCTTTGAAAAATAAGTGGTATGTGATACTTTCATAATTAAAGTGTTAAAATAATTCACCCTTTAAAGCTTCATTATTCAGAAGATTAAAATTTAAAAAATCTTTGTGACATCTTACTTGGATTACTCCACTGGGATTCACACTGATCATGGTACAAATCCCACGAAACGCTGAATCCTTTTCCTCATTGTCCCTTATGTTTCTCAGAGAGGTGCACCTATTAAATTATAGAACTGAGATTAGCATTTAAATAAAAAGCAGGTTCAATCACAATACTAATGGACAGTATTTAATGGAATAAGCACACAGTATAGGTAATGTTTAGATTCAAAGAATTTTCATGAAGTTTAAGTTTCTCATTCTCCCTGTATGTCTGGCTCATCTTCTAATCTCAATATAGTGGAAGCCTTGAAATTCACATTTTCTTATTAATAGATTGCATCTATAAAATGGACAGTTGATTTTAATCTCCCATTTAAACTTGAAGTTGAGCCAAGAGTACGTTATTTTTAAAACTGTATTATAACTTGTATTCCATTAAACACTACTAAAAATGACTTGAATTGAAAGATTATCAATTGAAAGAAGCAGAACATAGGATATACTGCCACAATATAAACTATTATTACACAACTTATGGTGTAGATGTTTAACTTTAACATTAACAAGCAAATAAAGTTTTTATACATAACATAATTTAAACATGTATTTCTTAATGCAATCCAAGTTTTCAAATTAATTCTAAAAAAGAAACAATGCAAAAACCTAAATTTATAGAATTTGCATGCATCTTTATTTTACTGGTGGATATTTAAATGCTTTTCATGTATAATCAAGCTTTTTAACACAGCAAGCATGTGACAATCTTATCCCATGCATCAATTAGTCGTTAGCCACAACATAAAATAAATATACATGACGATGCTACTGAAAAACCTCACAAACCTGATAGGACAAGATTAGTCACATGGTTGGCAATGATTAAGGATTGTGATTTTTGTAACCAACTGAAAATATATCTAAAAGTGAGATAGAAAGAGAAAGAAAGAGTGAAGAAAAATGAATTAAAAAAAAAAGATTGAATAATACACACCAGGGTCTTATAAACTGCTGTAGCATGGGGGCCACCTCTTGAGGACAAACGTAACCAAGACGACCAATTGTTATTGCTAAGGTAACGCAATCACGGTTATACACCACCAAACGCCAACCAAGACATGAGCAAATGAGGGGGAAGGAGAAAAAATAAAGAAAAAACAACAAATAACTCAGAAACAGAAACCAACAGAATTTGTGTATGATAATAAACATAAGATTTCACCAGTGCTGTTTATTACCACCCCCTAAAATAAGGGGCAGCAACATATATGGCATACTCTTGGAAAAAGGAAAACAAAAGGAATTAAAAAAACTAAAGATTGAGAGAACACCAAAAACCATGAAGTGCTTTTCTCGCTCAATCAAGTAAGAAGAAATTCTGTTAATAAAAAGATGAGCGATTAAAATGCATGGATTTAGAGATTCTCCATTCAAAGTCAGTTGAAATTTCAGAATTTAATAATGAAATCTATGTTTTTCCCCCAGAATTATTAGTAAATGCGAATGATTACATTTCTGAATTGTTTACTCAAACACAGTTCTCAGAAGTTAAAACAGTTGAAATTTCTTTACTTCTCTATGTCTTTTTAAATAAGTGATTTCCAATCTTTCAAAATCACCTAGAAATTCAATCGCAATTTAGGTAGTTCTGTTTGTTAACATTTCTAAAATGAACCAGTGGACTTTTTGTTGCCTGATATCAAAATCAACCATCAAATTTTAGGGGTTACAGTATACACCTAATGAATGAATTGGAAAATTGCTGTGCGGTTGTCAAATTCCATTCCAATTAACCTTTGATGGTGATGATCATGGTAACAACTCAGATAATAGCCCACTAATTTCAAACCATTATTTGACATTAAGAAAATTTACAGTCCACTGTAATGATATGTGGACAAAAGGAACAAACACATAATCTGTCTTTGCTATAAAAGGCATAGCACAAAATAGGTAAGACATTATACTGATCACATGCTAGAATTTTACTTAAAAATTTCGAAGTGGGAATTACTCAAACATATTCACCATCAAAATTCATTCAGGAAGTCCTTAAACTTACGAAGGGCTAAAAGAAGTTGCAACTCAGAACTGCATTCTGCAATTCAAAGGTACATACATATAAATACATTTATACACAACGGGAAAAAAAAATACAAACAGAAAACAAACCATAAGGTGCTTTAATGGTGTTCTCTCAAAAACTTACAGGTTAACCTTTCATAAAAAAAGGGTGGGGGAGGGTAAAGAAAAATGTTTAAGGATTACTTGAAGCAAACTACACAGATAATACTAAAATCCAGCAGATTCATATGAAGCAAGAGAAAGAAAACCTATGTTCAAAAGACACAAACTATGCAACATTCTCATTAAACAGGCAAGTATGAACAATCCAATGAAACATGCGATAAAGCAGATGATGGTCCATTGAAAAAGTTCAGTGTAGGATATACTAATTGGAAAAAGAGCAAATAACTGCATGTACTTAGAATTGGCTTTATGAAATATTAAGAAGACAGTAATTAAGTTGCTAAAATCTACAGACATTAGCCACGGACAATGGTTTTATTTTTGTTAATTAACACCCACTTCCCCCTTTTGGATAAGGAATAATGGGAACATTTTCTGCAGCCACTTGTGATAAGATTAATCCAGTGAATCCCAAGTGCTTTTCAATCATATCAATTTAATTTGTCAACTTGATGGACATTATCAACTTCTTGGTTTACAGTAAAATAATAATTAGAATATAAACTTATAAATAAAGCCAATTTGTTAAAGGAACTATCTAACAAATTCACAAGCTGATATCCCACAAGAAACTTTAGTATACATTACATTCAACATTTATTTGCAGTTATGCATTCACATTTAAAAATAAATAGGAAGTTTCTTTAGGTTCAACAGTAATTTTATAATGGCAAGTGTTCCAAATCTGAATGTCATGTATCGGTACTGCATTCTAAAGAAATAAAAACCTGACAAGATTTCATAACCATCCTAATACATAGGTTTTTATACTTTTCAGCAAGAAAATCTAATTCACGTCACGATATAAACAGTACCCATACAGCCAAACAGCTATATAACTGTTTCTTAATTCAAAGATTTCCTTCCATACCAATAAACATATCAACTTTAATCACATTAAAATATTCACCTTCTATAATTAAATATAAAATTAAAATGCCTTTGAAAACAAATTTTCTTATTTAGAAGACCTTATTTTAATCTTCATATAGTATTTTGGTAAAACCCTCACTGACTATGAATATATTTACTGGAATTATATCTTAGTTATATAAAGAAAAGGATGTGCCTGATTGAAAACAAAATTCACATCTTTTATCACTATTAACAAAAATCAGGGTGGTGGAAAGAAAAAAATCACCCTGAAATGTGTTCTATAGTATGGAAGGTACTCTTTAATATCAACATGCTCTCTATAAATGCAAAAGAGAAACAAGCCTCCTGAATAAAAATCCCATAAAGTACTGCCTTAAGTTCCCAATTTGAAGGAAAATAATACAATGAAATACAAAATACACATGCCACTGTTAACCAATTAGCCTCTACACTGATGTCTATTTTTGACTACAATTTTGTAGATTAAAAAAAAAAAAAAAAAAATTACTTCCCAGCTGCCAGTTACTCTCTGAATTAATATAAATTAAAATTCATATTGTTCAATAGTTATTTTAGCTGGGATCCATTTGAGGGAGTATTTAAACACATAATAGGGGGGAGTGTTTTTGAAAGTCTCTGAAAATTGGTTATGCAATACAGTTAATACATACTGTCACTGAAATCTCAAATAGCTGTTAATAATAAGCTGGGTTTCTAAAGCTAGTTTTGCTTTGGTTTCTCTACGCATCTTAACTTTAAAAGGCAAATAGTTTTCTCTTCACCATAACAGTTCAGTCATATGGTACCTGTATTCTCTAACAACGTCTTTGGTGTGTTGGGTCTGTTAATGATTTCTACAAGCTGGTGCAACACCATAGGAATATAAGGCTGCATCTCTATACCTAAATCACCCCCAAAAGAGAAAACAAAACAGAAAAAATTTAATGTTAAAATATCAACATAAAATATTCTGTCCCCTTTATTAACTGTGACATAAGTTAATAATAAATATTTATGTATAAAACTCATTTAGGTTAAAAAGAAAAAGCAATTACAAAAGTATTAAGGCATCTAAAAATTTACAGTGCTTTTAAAAGGGGAGAAGGATCTTACCCATCTGAATGGAGATTTCTCCAATTGCCCATGTGGCATTATTGCAGACTGAAATGAACTCTGGATTTAGGTTGGTTCCCAGTATAGGCATGAAATCAGCTAGAAAAAAAATTTTTTAATAACTATGTAGTAAACTTTTCAACAGCAGTGTATTGTGCTTTAAAGGAACTCTACTAGGTGGAAACTGAAATCTAGGCAAGAAATACCAATTTTTAAAAGATTTTGATAAAATTTAATTTTAGGAAAGTAAAAAAGGCACTATCTGGCCACTGAACTTTCTATGAAGTAGACCAGGAAACATTAATTTCGGTCTATTTTAGGTATCATTAAAATGAGTTGGTCAGAGTAATCACTCTTGTGATCAGATGGAGAAAATTTAAATTAAAAACGAGGAAAACATGATATGACTTTCTTCAAAGCTAGTTTTTCACACGCACAAATATTTTTAAAAAAATCAATGATTTTGGCTTTTAAAGAACTTTGACCTTAGTGTTCAGATTGTGATCTCTAAATATCATTTTCCACTTAAAAGGAATGAGGGCTCTCAGAGAAACGTCTCATTGCAGGCTAAAGGCAGGAAATGTACAAAACAAGCCTGGACTATTTTGTCATACCAGGAAGGACTAAGGAGCCAATTTAATTAAGCTCCCACTGCCAGTGGTAGGACAATTTGAGCATCATGAATTCATACTGACACTCAAAAAAGAATCAAACACAAACAAAAAACTGAACTCTGAAACACAATATAGATACCTGTGGAAGATGCTGGGAATCAATTCATTATTTGAAAACTGGTAAACAAAGAGAAAGAATCAAGTAATTATCCTGCCTCCCCTGTATGGTTTGTACCTCATGGTAATAATACACTGGTATGAGAAATGTCTCTATGTATATATTCTCACTGTTAAATCAAGAATTAGAGTAGCATCCTTTTTTTAAATCCCCAATAAGCTTTTTAAAGATTTTTTTTTTTATTTAAGAGAGTGCAAAACTGAGAGAACTCACGGAGGGACAGGGAGAAGCAGACTGGCCGCTAAGCGGACAGCCCTATATGGGGGTTGATCCCAGGACCCTGAGATCATGACCTGAGCTGAAAGCAAACACTTTACTGAACAGGCACCCTAAGTTAATAGACTTAAAGCCAGAGTTTCTAAACCTCAGCAATACAATAATTTTGTCCAGATCATTCTGCCATTGGGGGAGGGTGGTGCACATGAAGGGCACTGTATCACGCATTTGTTTGATCTTTAGCAACATTCTTTGCCTCCACCTACTAGGTACAAATAACACACCTCCAGAGTTAAACAAAATGTCTCCAGACGCTACCTGATGTAGTGTTACAATTGCCCCTCGTTGAAAAAACCCTGATCTAGAAAATAACCATCATGGCCAATAACAAAAAAAAAAAAAAAAAAAAAAAGAGAGAAAAGAAAAAGGTAGCTAGACACAGTATACCTCCTGAAGAAGATACACATGGTTTGTAAAGTCTGAAAAAAAAAAAAAGTAAAAAAGAAAAGAAAAGAAAATCCTTCATACAAGTTTAAATTCATAAAAACTAAAGCAGGTGTTAAGTATTGGTAGAATAAGCTTTCCAAAAAATAAGAATTCATTACACTTTCATTTAGAGTAGTCAGGCTTAAACCTGAGGGTTTAGCACAGCATAATTAATGTTATTACTCAAAGTTCAGAAATACAGTTGTTATTCAAAAGCACAACTGGGAATTGGGTCAAGTTGGTCAAAGGGTACAAAATTCCAATAATAAATAAATCCTGGCATTGCACTATATGACATGATAACTATAGTTAATAATACTGTAATATAAATTCCAATATTTGGAAGTTATTATGAGAGGTCTTAAAAGTTCTCATAGTAAGAAAAAAAAAATCTTTTCAGTACATGAGGTGATGGATGTTAACTAAACTTACTGTGATTTTGCAATATATGCCTATATCAAATTAGGTCATACAGCCAAAACTGACACATGTTATATGTTAATCATATCTCAATATAACTGGGGGCAGAAAGCTGAAAAACCCAAAGTACAACTGTATCAAATGAAAAAACCATTTCAGGTCCGTGTATTTTAAGAAACTAGCATCCAAAATGCTGGGATATAGATTCTAAAGAAAACCAAAAAGCCATTTAATCCACGATTTTGAGAGCAGTTCAGTTTACGTTATTCAAGAACCTCTTATTGTCACAAAAGGCTAAGACAATGCTGTAATGTTAAAACAAAAACAAACTGTTACTTAAAGTAAATGCTTTGGAAAGTTTCCTATGATATCTGAAAAAGTACACTGGTTTATGAGAAAGGCTATTATTACTTGTGGGTACCTCTAACGCCCGCAGAAGAATGTTACTCAAAAGTTACCAGTAAACTAGCATATGGTACCAAGGTTACACAGGTGGCATGTCCTTCACACTAAAGTAATACTTTTCCAGCTTTTCTCCAGTCATACTATAAATGAGTGCCTCATGACCGGCTCAAAAGTGATCTTGAATTTAAGGGAGCAATGACATTCTCATCCTACCTGTTTCACTCAAAGCAGCTTTAACTAGTATAGTATGTATTTATAAACTGGGATTCCATGACATTTCAGTTTAATAATAGAGAAATATAACTGATGTAAAACTAATATTAAGCACATCATAGCAGTAGGAAATGTTCATACCTATACAAGGCTTAACATGCTGAAAGCAAGCTTTTGTCAGGTCACCTAACAGGGCGAAGGAACTCTGCCGAACTTCTGGCATTTTATCCTACAAGGAATAAGAAGAAATTAACCCCAATGTGACACAGAGCATCAGGTTTTAATACATTTTAATTTAACAAGTCTCACCTGCATGCACTGATACATTAGTGTTAGAATGTTACTTCGGGCTACTAGCTGTTCAATGTTGCCTCCAAGCCCTTCAGCCAGGCCACTGAGTAAATCAAGAGCCACTATCATAAAATCTTTATCAGGAGCCTCATACTGATCTGGTTGAGCATTGTTCAGCTGAAATTAGACAAAAGTTTTAAAAAACTTAGTTTGAATCAATTAGATGAAAAAAATTTGTATACATTATGTCTATCCTTAGAAAAATGCTTATGATGCGAGGGAGAGTAGATGTAACTATTTTTTTAAAAATACCATGGCTTGTGCAAGAGTCTTCTGTACTAGGTTTACACAACGCTGGTACACAGGTTCACAGTATGGAAGGAAACCAGACTGCAGGGCTGTGGCAACTGAAGATAGGCACTAAAAAGAATAAAGGAAAATGTAAATTTCTGGACATACTTAAAATTATGATAAATGCTTACAAGAGTATTCAGTAAGTTTCCGGTCATGTGTGAGCCTGCTCTACTATTCTACAATAGCAGGTTATCTTTTCAGACCTCTCCTCTTTGGATGCCACTCAACAAATGCTGTTCAGTTTGTGGAGGTTTCCTCAAAAAAGTTTCTGTAAGGAACATTATCCTTGGAGAACCAGATTAGGTATTACATATGCTTATTTTTTTCATCAAATATAAGATATTTGTTTATCCTTTCATGATTAATGATATGGGTGGAGTTTTAATGAGGATACCCTGAGCGCCTGCCTGAAAGTAAATCTATTTAAGCATAATGGTTTTTCTTGTTTTGCTGGGCCAGAATCAGCCACTGCTTAGTCATGGAGGTTTTTACTTCTCTGGCTAGGGACAAACCAACCACAGCAGAAATGATGACCCATGAAATGACAGGGGAAACAAGAATGGCAATGACTGAAATGGCTCTACCAGCATCAATTCATTTAAATTATCATATTTGATTGCATGTTCAGTTATTTGAATAACATATCAACTATCAAACCTCAAAATGGACAGAAAGGGTATGAAGCAAAGTCCTTCCCTTATCAGCACCAAGACTCCATGCTACTTCACATATGACTAAATGTGTGTATATACAATAGGTATATAACACACCAAATAATTTAAACTATATCAACTGTCATGGTAGAGCTATGTATCTATATAAACAAATGCAATTTAATAGAGGACCTATAAGCTGATATGGAAACATCTCCAAGTTAACTGATTAACACTGAAGCCGAGCAGGTGAGAAAACATGTAATATAATCATTTGATGACCTAAAGAAAAAGAAAACAAAACCCAACCAACTTAACACATCCATTATGGGTTTTCTGTTTAACAGTGTTTCTTAGTATGGAAGTACCATAATTAAGTAAGGGCAGTTACCTACTTATTCAGCATTTTAATAGAAGTGATTCAAAATGTTCATCTATTAATATTTTACTCATCACATATTCCCACATTTTATATTTACAGATGTATTTTGATGAAACACGCTATTAGATTAACTAAAGGTTACCAGCTCAGCATACCTCAAGTAAAGGGAAGAGATCTTTATCTTCATCCTTTAACATGTTCCATTTCTGGATCAGTGGAGGCATTAACATCTGAATATATTCCTATTTGTGAAAAACACATAAAGCTCCACTATCATATATCATACAAGCCTTTTCTGGGTCTATGAAAATTAAAATCCATTTAGAGTAATCGTGTAAAATTATTACAGAATGCATTTTAAAGACTCAGTCTGCTCTCCTAATTAGCACATTTAAAATTTTTATTTTCTGCTTTTTTATAATCTTGTTCTATTTTTAAGTCACTGTATATCCTTTTTGAAATAAAATGTATACAAGTATACCACTACCCCAAAATTATTTGATCAAAATAGGGATAATCTGTGTAAGTTTTACTCTGATCAATTTTCCAGTTCTGGAGCTTTTAACATATAGTATGGTCCTTGCTGTACACTATGTTAGAAATGACAGGTAAGCTTACAGAGGCATTTGTATAAGACGATTCATAATCATTTAAGCATCTTTAAACTTTAGAATCCATAAATAAATAAATAAATACTAAATAAACAATGGTAATCATAAAAACAAGGGGCACAGATTCCAGAGGGTCTAACACATTCAGAAGAACTCTCTCCAACCCCCTGCACACAAAAGACTAACCAACATCAAAGCAAACCCACAAACCAAGTGTCTTGCACTAAGCTTTAAATTTAACTTCTAAACACAATTTTTTAAAGACTTCATATAGCTATCATAAACATGCCATCTATTCTTCCGCTGGGAATTTTGAGCCTGAAATTCTATTATTTAAATCCTATTCAAACAAATCCAATTCCATCATACTCTTCCTAACCCTACTAAAAACAGAGTTTGGCTCCTTAGCCATATACACATACTTCTTCTATACCACTATTCAGTACTTCCAACTTATTATCCCAATTTCTAATTGTCTTATCTTAGTATATGTTCATTCCCCCTACACCTCTAAGTTCCAGTGAGAAAACAAAGAAAACAAATGTGGTACTCTAAAGCTTTAATATTTATGAAGTGTTAGATAAAAATACCTGGAATTAAGCATAAGGTGAAACCCACAAGACCTTTATCATCCCTTTTCTAAAAAGTGTTGGTACATTCATGTGATATGCTGATATGATTTCCACACCAAGAACATATTTACTTTTAATACTATCTAGAAAGTATGTTTGCTGACTTAAGATCTACCTTCTTAAAGTAACCCACACTAAGTGTTCACATCTCCCCAATTTCATTTCCAAATATATATTAACCTTTTGATCTTAAATATGGTATGTATTTTTTTCTTAATAGTTAATCACAGATACTCACTGGTTTGTTTAAATGATGTCCTACTGAATCTGCTAAAGTTCCTATGGCATCATAAAGAATGAGCAGGTTCTTATGCTGGTATTTACTAAAAGCGAAGACCAAGGTATCAAGTATATAAGCAAGGTAAGGAACAAGTTCCGTACAAGCCTCCTCTTCTAAGGTAGCAAAGGCACTAGAGTTTAAAAAAACAAAACAGAGAAAGAGAGAGAGATTATTACTGCTGCAGTTTATCACAGAGATAGGAAACCAAGTCTGTAGTATACACAACATCTATTTATACTTTATATGCCTATCTCCTTACCTCACTATACTAGAAGCTTATTTTTATTATTCATTCCCCATTTCCTCTCACTTCTTTCAAAGAGGCTGCCACCTACAGGCATTTGCTTCACTAAAATAGTAACATCTAAAATTATTGTTGGTTCTTAATATTCAATCATTCAAAAAACTGAGCAGTGTCGTGACCTCCTAAATGCTTCCTTTAGTAGGAGGGGAAAGGGATGATGCAGGTGGTCAAAGGGCACAAATTTTCAGTTGTAAGAATAAATTCTGAAGATCTAAAGTACAGCGTGGTGACTGTAATTAATAATGCAGTGCCGTCCTAATTGCGGAGCATAATAAATAACACAGAGGACATGGGGAGATGGAGAGAAGGAGTTGAGGGAAATTGGAGGAGGAGATAAACCATGAGAGACTATGGATTCTGAAAAACCACCTGAGGGTTTTGAAGGGGGTTGGGGGTGGGAGGTTGGCGGAGCCAGGTGGTGGGTATTATGGAGGGCACGCATTGCATGGAGCACTGGGTGTGGTGCAAAAACAACGAATTCTGTTACACTGAAAAAGAAATAAAAAAAAAAAGAAAAAAAAAAGGCAGTGTTGTATACCTGAGAGTTAACCATTCTTATCATGCTAAAGAGTTACTTATGTCAACTATGTCAGGTGATGGATGTCTTAATTATCTTTATCTTGCTAACTGTTCCATAATGTATGTTTACCAAGTCATCACGCCGTATACTTTCTCATTTTTTAAAAAAAGATTTTATTTATTTATCTGACAGAGATCACAAGTAGGCAGAGAAGCAGACAGAGAGGAGGAAACAGGTTCCCTGCTAAGTAGAGAGCCTGAAGTGGGGCTTGATCCCTGTTCCCGGAGATCATGACCTGAGCCAAAGGCAGAGGCTATAACCCACTGAGTCGCCCAGGTGCCCCCACGCTGTACACTTTAAATACATGGATTATTTTTGTCAACTTTTCCTCAATAAAGCTTAAAAATGTTGGTCTAAATTTGATACCATACATTAGGATGCAAAGTTTGTTATCATAAACTTGCCTTATGTATGGCTTACCTATTAAGACAAATTAAGACACAAAAAACAAACACTCAAAAGAGTCTGAGTCGTTACTTAAATTTAGGCCTAAATTTGTCTGGACTCTAAGGTGTACCTGGCTCTTCATTTCTAAAATTAAGGTTTGTATTATTTTCTATTCTACCCACTCAGCAATTTCCCAAAACAACAGGCTTAAGCCATTTGTTAGTGAAAGCCCGGTCTTAAATTGTTTATGTATTTCCTTTATAGCACTTGCCATGAATTATAATCATACAGTTGTTTAGTATTCTATACTAGCCTCTAAATTTAAGATGGCAGGGACTGTAAACATAGCATTTAATACATGCCTAATGACTAGTAGAGTTTAAAAAAAGAAACAAACAAACCACAAAACACCTTAAGGAAACCAAATATAGTATGTATCCTCCCCTCATTAAAAAAGTAGTGCCAAAGCCCTTTTGGTTCAATGTTCTTTCCTCTTATTAAGGATTAGAATGCTTTCAGGTGTTTTTGCTTCTCATCTGGTAAAGAGTACAACTCCACTTAAATTCATTTCCCTTTTTTCTTATTAACAAAGTCAACAGTAAAGCAATTCTAATTAAAAAGTTAAGAGCTGTAAATATGTCAGGACTTTTCAGAATACAAAAGGTTTGTTCAGGAAACTGGAATATTTATAGTAATGAAACTAACTGCTGATCTGATAGAAAAAAAGCCCCAAACCCAAACGACATATAGCTACTGGAGTGGATTCACTAAGTGAAAGCTAAGTCATTGTGGGACTTTTCTAGCTGACCTTTAAACTAATGATGTGATGTGAGTCTGGTCGAACTTTGTTATTCCTTCAAGAGCAAGACCCTCACTATCACCACTCTAGATGTCTGCAAGAATTGAGATGAAAGAATTCTACTGTTACCATAGGCATAGAGAAAGGAAATGAATTGAAGAAACAGCTGACACCTAAATGACTCACATTTTGATTTACAGAATCTACAGGTAATAAAAGCTCCATTAACAGTTTAAAACCAAAATTCCACCACAAAGCTGAAAATTAGTTTCTCACTAAAATACCCACTCCCTTTTCCCACAATCAACAATGTTATGGATTTGTCCCACCTGCAGGCAGCTTCTTGTACTCTCTTGTTGCTGTCGAGGATTCGCTTTAGCAATTCTGTCATTAATGGCTTCAGGTACGTATCAGGGGGCTGGCTGACTACCCAGTGTGCATAGCGGCTAAGAGTCCAGCACGTTATGGAACGCACAAGAGCCTTTTTATCAGAGAGGCACTGAATAAGGTGGGGAATGAGCTCAGGCAGGTACGGAATCATGCCTTGCATACAACCTGAAAAAAAAGTAACAAATCTCTCAGAAAGTGCTAAAATTCCGTTAAAATTATTTCAGTTGAATACTAAACTGATAAATGCAGCCATAAAAAATATTCAGATCAAAAAAATAGAAAATACTGAGATCATCTCTATCGCAATAAATATTCTCTAATAATCTGTTCCAAAATTAAAAAAAAAAAAAAAGGAAAGTTAATTGGTCCTAAGTATCTTCTAGTAATTAGGAAAGCTTGTTTTACTTCTGCTACACAAATTATGGCTTTCAGAAGTGCCTACAAAATAATTCAATTTCTTGTATATATATGCCTATCTCCAAGACACAGTAACCCTTTATGGGGGTTGATGTGACTCTCCTACCATGTTTTTAACACTTACCAATGGAGAAAACTGTTTTTCTAGCAGTGGGGATGCTTCTAACATCAGCCTTCTCATTCTGTTCCCTTTATTGTAAAAGAAGCATTTGTAAAATATCATGATGGGGTTAAAAGTAAGCCTATGGCTAAATAATAATTAACTGGTTCAAGGTAAAAACTTGTCCTGACAGGTTTTTTTTTTTTTTTTTTAAATTGCATTCTTTTACTCTGAGGGAGGCTGAGCATCTTTTCATGTGTTTAAGGGCTATCTGTCTTTCCATTTTTGTTAGTTATCTATTGGCATCATTTGCTAATGCTGCTATTTAGGTATTTTCTTCCATTTTTGTTAGTTATCCATTAGTATCATTTACTAATGCTGCTATATAGGTATTTTCTTTTTTTCCAGTTCATTCCTTTAGGCTTTTTTTTTTAAAAATTTAAACTCAATTAACACACATATAATGTATTATTAGTTTCAGAGGGAGAGGTCAGTGACTCATCAGTCTTATATAATACCTGGTGCTCATTGTACCACATGCCCTCCTATTTTTTTGATCTGAATATTTTTTATGGCTGCATTTATCAGTTTAGTATTCAACTGAAATAATTTTAACTGAATTTTAGCTCATTACACCACATGCCCTATCATCCAGCTACGACATCCCCCACGGCCCCCCGGCAGTCTCCCCTCCAACAACCCTCAGTTTGTTTCCTACGATTAAGAGTCATAAGACTTATGGTTTGCCTTCCTCTCTGATTTTGGTAAGAGGACTTTTGGATTTAAACATCTTTTTTAAGGTTAACGTAGATCACAGTGTCATCTGTTCCACATTAGCAACACAAGAGAGCAAAAAAGTATGTGAATTCCAGACTGAATCATCTTTGCTTATTAGAAATAACATTCCTTAAAGTGGTCCATCTGCATTAGAGCCTATTAAAGACTTCACAGTTCAGTTTTGACTTAGACTTACCTTCAGCAATTGCTCCTAAAACCAAGATGCCAGATTCTTTAACAACCCATTCATGATGAAAAAGCAATTCTTTCAAAAGGGGCAAAATGTGTGGCAAAAGCTCATCACGATACACATTTGCAAGAACATCTAGGGCAGCAGCAGAACATTTTCCTAAACAAATATTTAATTCAAAAACATTACATTAAACTCTATTATCATTAACCCTATTATCGTATTTGTTCTATGTACAACACTTTAGTCACCTACAGTTTTAAAGACTTCAATTAAATAGGAAGCAATCTGTCAACAAGAAATATTTTTTGGCCAAGAATTAGAAACCTAATCATGAAGGTATTCTCTTTTGCATATGACTGCCACACTAGGATTCTTTTGTTTACAGAGAAAAATCAAAATACTGTTCCACTCAATTTAGTGCTTCTAGGATATGATACCCACTTCTACAACCTGCAGTAAAATGTGTACATTTATTATTTCTACTTAATATTCTGAATGGTAGATCATTTCAAATCAAATACATAATGCCTCAACAAGAGATCAGGCAAAGAAATCGTACTAAGTCACTAGCATCTGAAGCATAAAACAGGCCAGAAAACATTCCTTCCAGATAAAGGAACTATTAGCCATGGAACTATGGATCAATTAAGATTTCATTTAATGTAATAATTAAGAAAACAAAAATATAATTAAGCATAAAAATCTTTCCAAATGTGATCAGGCATATTAAATAGTGGGTCACAAATCATTAAAGAATATTAAAATCCTTTTTGAAAAAAGGCTGTTAAATTGGCTAGAAGGAACACCTTACTCATCAATAAGGGTCTTGGTTATATTGTATGATGGAACCATACAAATGAGTACTATACTACCATGAAAGACAAAGAAATCTTAATGTACTGATACAGAATGAGTTAGTTATATGATAAACGGAAAAGAACGAACAGAGTACATGTAATCTCATTTCACTGCTGGGAAGTCAGCCTTGTCTCCAAAAAAAAATTTTTTTTACATACATTTTTTCTGCATGTGCACAGAAAAACTTCTGGAAGGGTATGAAAATGGGTGGGATGTTAAGAGGGAGTAATTCCCTCCCCCAATTCAATTTACATTAGTGCTTTTGTAAAGTTACCTGTATCCTGTCTCCAGCCTAAAAGTAGGGATATACGAGGAGGTGGTATACTAGCCTCCCACTGTGCTGTTTTGCTTTCCATGGTTTTGATTACCTTCAGTTAGGTGCAGTCTGGAAGCAGATGCTCCTTCTTCTGATGTATCATGAGAAGGTTTATAGTAGCCTAACCACTATACCATAATGTCTATTTCAGTTAACGCCCCCTCCCATCTCATCATGTGAACATTTTATCATCATATATCATCACAAGGGTGAATGCAGCACAGTTAAGAAATTGTGAAAGAACACATCACATAATGTTTTCTATGGTATATTGTTATAATTACTCTGTTTTATCACCAATTAATATTGCTATCTCTTATGGTACCGAATTTATAAAGTAAACTCTATTGTAGGTATGTATGTGTTAGAAAAAACAATATATACAGGGTTTGCAAATATTTGTGATTTCAGGCACCTTTTGGTCGGGTTGGGGGGGCATCTTAGAACATACCCCCCTGCAGATAACAGGGGCTACTACAATCTGACAGAGGTGAAGACATTGGCTCTCTTGCTATGGGAAACCTGGGTTCCAAAAATTAAGTGTGTCATTAGTACTAGCCATGTTAAATAACCAACCTTGGTAAGTTTCTCTTTTTGCAGTTTCCTTACCAACCTAAGGCTGTTGTAAAGTTAAATGGGATATTAAAACAAAACAAAACAAAAAACAAAACAGGGTTTCTTCTTGGGGTGATGAGAATGTTCCAAAATTTACTGTGGTGATGGTTGCATAACTCTGTGAATATATGAAAAAACCACTGAATTATAGTCTTTTATGAGGACACTGTACAATATATGACTTAGTTCTCAATATAGTTGCTACCAAAGCAGGCAACTCTATTTTTTCTTTTTCACTTACTTAGATTCCAGTCAGAAATTGTATCATCATCATCAATTTCATCATCATCATCATCCTCCTCTTCAATTCCATCTTCATCATGCTGCTGAGCCACTGTCCTTGATCGATGAAAACGTGGCCTTATATCCTGTTCACTATCAGGAATTGTTTCATCTTCTTCAACATCACCCTTTTTTTAAAAGAAAAATTGTGATGATATTCAATTATCATTATTGAGAGATGACGCCACGTATGTGGTTCTGAAAGTGTACCTAAGAACCACTCCCCTGCGCAGAAAAGAAATCTTTGTCAAGGGGAGAAAAAACTACCTCACTGCATATTAGGTTCAGGACCTGTAACTGCATTACATTGTTTCCCATCAGCTGGTATAATCCAGACCATCTGTATAAAATTCAGACTGTATTTGAAAATTTTAAAACAAACTACAAGTAATTTGAAACAACAGGAAATTTATGCTAACTCTACCAGAACCATCTGGTTCCAATGAAGTTAGAGTACATTAGCACCCAAACTCATTGATGGCTTCTACCTTTAAACTCTGTAGCATATATAAGAAGAAACATACTTATACAGGGTCGATTTTAAGTAAATATGCTCTTAGTCAAATTCAAAGATTCTCTAGAATCAATAAAAAAACCTTACCTATTTATCCGAGAAGTTTCCTTACCTTAAGTAGGATAATATCTATATCTGAGTACTTCATCCCATTCACTAATACAGGAATCAATCTGTAAAGGGATAAATTCATGAAACAAAGATCTAAAAATCTTCTAAGAATTAGTAAGAAGTCTTAATGACCTTACTCATACTAGAAACATCAAAGAGACAACTACCACTGCTAATCTGGTCTTGAAGCATATTCTATGATGTCTGTACTTCTCAAATATGGAGTATTCCTAATACATATCCCAGGCCCCCTTTACATACTCACATATGGGATCTCCTGGATTAAATCTTAGTTAAGAATAAGGTAGTTTATCAAGAGTGGTTAGAAATAAAACTAGTAACAAAAAATTTAGTAATTTCTCCCCTAGAAATTTATCCTGAACATCATAACAAACATTCCCAGTTCTTTAAGACTTAATGTTTCTTGATGAAGTAACAAAACTAGAAACAATCTAAATATATGTCATTTAGGGCTTGGTTAAAAATAAATTACAGTACAGTTAAAAATGAAACAGAAATGTATAAAACACATTTAGCATGGTTCTACTGGAGTTAAAAATAATGAGATTACCCATGTAATTACTTATATAAACAGACTACTATCTAGAAAGGATATGCAAAAGAAACTGGTATTTTTGGAAAACTGGAAAGGCTAAAAAGGGATAAAATTAATCATTTACTTTATTTCTAAAGAGTGTGACACTTTTACAATTAGCCTACATTCAGTATTTGTACTCCTTTTAATAAAAGAGATGACAGTGTTTAAAATGTATAGTAAGTCTAAAATAATTTATTCAAAAGAAATAACGCAAAAATGGAAAAAGAACTCTACCAGTAAGGTTATTATATTATAGCCTTCAAAGAAGAAATTAGGAAATTTTAATTTCTTTTTTTTAAAAAGATTTTATTTACTTATCTGACAGAGATCACAGGTAGGCTGAGAGGCAGGCAGAGAGAAAGGAAGGGAAGGAGGCTCCCTGCTGAGCAGAGAGCCCGATGTGGGGCTCGATCCCAGGACCCTGAGATCATGACCTGAGCCGAAGGCAGAGGCTTTAACCCACTGAGCCACCCAGGGACCCCAGAAATTTTAATTTCTTAAGAAATTAAGAACTTAAATTTCCAGTAAGAAAATGCTTAAGTCAGGATATCATGTCTAATCTGAAGCATTAACATAATCATTAAGCCAGAACCAAGATGTCTGTAAACATGGAATCCCAGGTATCCTGGAGTAGTTAGGAAAAAAAATTTACCAAAACACACAAGGAAAGGTCAAAATACTAATGACTTCAATTCCCTTTGTAGCTATGAGAAGTTTAAGCTTTGACTGGTTTAAGTTTTGATGATTTCCTTTCTCACTGGGCCCTTAACACGTTTAAGAGTCTACTGTGGATAAAAGGTTTTGAGAAAACTTAGGAAGCTTTTAAAAGGCCACAGTTCTAGGGGCATCTGGGTGGCTCAGTCAGTTGAACATTGGACTCTTGATTTATGCACAGGTCATGAAGGTTCTGCAGATCAAGCCCCACCCAGACCTCCAGGCTCAGCGCTCAACAGAGAGTCTGCTTGGGATTCTTTCTCTCCAATGCCTCTGCATCACTGCCCCCCCACAGCTGG
Source organism: Mustela erminea (assembly GCF_009829155.1). Lineage (NCBI taxonomy): Eukaryota > Metazoa > Chordata > Mammalia > Carnivora > Mustelidae > Mustela > Mustela erminea. Next base: position 65,877,723 of record NC_045616.1, read on the forward strand.
CACATTCTCTCTCTCTAAATAAATTAATAAAATCTTTAAAAAAAAAAAAAAAAGTCAATTGTTCTCTGCTTCTGAATTCTACCTTTAACTGTTCTGGGCGGCTTGGGAAATGTGAACAGCCAAAGGAAATTCATACCCATGACTACCATGTGGGCTTATTAATAAGCACTTTCCTTATAATCTAATGAGAAGGTATTAAGATCTTCATTTTACAGATGAGTCAACTAAGGCTAGGAGAGGTTACATTACTTCCACAAGGTCATTAATTTTAAGTAATGGGAGAGTCAGAAATCAAGACCAGTTTGGCCTGCCTCCAAAATAATTCTTTCCCCACACCAGATATAAGAAATTCTCACTCTCCACATTCATGTGTTAGGCCTTAGCAGAGGCCTTACTTCTAAGAGTTAAACACTTTAATGTCAATTAAATATGTGCAAAACCAATTCTGAGTACAACTTTACCATCAGTTAATTTGTAAACCCTTATTAACTAAAGGAATAGCAAATAGGAGAAAGCAGTGGGACTTAAAATTCCCTAGACAGATATAAAAATGTGGGATGGCCAAATTTTCAAGCTGAAAAGTCCTTCTAAATTCTAAAATACAGATTAATAGTAATTTAACATTACAGCTAATGAAACAGAACTATATCCAATTTATAATAAATAAAACCCTATTCATAAGCTACAGGCATTTTGCAGCACAGTCCGCTTTATTTCATTCACCAACAATGAAATCATTTATTATCTCTGTCAGTAATTTGGGCGGAAATAGTGAGGACAGATGGAAGACTATAAAATTCTGCAGTTAACAAGAGGTAAAGTAAAGAAGTAAAGACAGTGAGCCTTGTCTATTCTTTTTAAGATGGAAAAAATTATAAAGTTATGTAGAAAAAATAGAAAGAGAAAGTTCGAAGAGAGAATGTATCCATTTGGTGGGGTGAGGTCCCTGAAGAAAAAATTATGCTAACCACTTAGATTTTAAAAGACTCCTTCAATCTCTATGCAATTAAAATTATCTTACCAGGAAATTCTGAGTACACTGATGATAGGTTAACCTTATTTAAAGGAAGTAATATGTAGTAAAAAGATGAAATGATTATTAGAACAAAATAACTTGTTTGGACAATTAAGATTATGATTTAGAATAAACCATCTGCAATTTTTTTTTTTTAAAGAAATTAGTTCTTTTTTTTTTAATTTTATTTTTATTTTTATTTTTTTTAAAAAGATTTTATTTATTTATCAGAGAGAGAGAAGAGCAAGCACAGGCAGACAGAATGGCAGACAGAGGCAGAGGGAGAAGCAGGCTCCCTGACGAGCAAGGAGCCCGATGTGGGACTCGATCCCAGGACGCTGGGATCATGACCTGAGCCGAAGGCAGCTGCTTAACCAACTGAGCCACCCAGGCGTCCCCCATCTGCAATTTTTAAAAAATCCCAAAAAACAACTGCTTCCTGAATAATCTCTTTAGTTATAACACATGCTTATGCCAACTAAAATTAAGTCTGGCTTCTTTAGAACTTCCTTCCCTGATGGCAGAATGCAACATAAAAATGTAAAAATGAGGAATCACTATAAATTTAAGATAAAGGTAGCATTCAAAAGAAGGAACACTTACTTAGGAAGATGCCTTACAAGTACATCTTTGCATATGGGCTGCTCAGCCAAAGTGAGCCAGAATTCACAGGCTTCTAAAGCTACATTTTCGTCTTGATCTTGCGTCCTCTGTAGCATGTACTGAAAACAAAGAAGCATTAATATTAATTGGTTTAGATCATAAAATTAAAGTAAACCTAATGCTTGGCTCAGCAAGTTAAAGGTCCTCTGCTATCGCCTTAACTTTACAGTGATTCTTAACCTTGGCTTTAATTTTTTTAAAAAAGTTCCCGAGTCAACTCTAAAATCCAGCCAAACTTAACAACAACTTTGGAATGCTGCTTAATGAAAAGTGTTCAAACTATGTATGGCATATCTGCTTCTGTAGAGGTGTATTTTCTCTTATGAAACCACCAAGATTTTAAACATGTATTAAATAATCAGTCTTCTTGGAAATACCAAAATAAAGTCCATTATACCTTTCATTAAAAAAATGAAGAATATTTTCGAAACATAATTATTTAACCTCTTTCTTACATGTATTTTCACATATGTAACATATGTGACATACAATTATTATGCAATTACAAAACTTGAATTTTTGTATTTGGAAGGAAGTAGGGATATTTCTTAAAGAAATTATAATCTATAGTCTCTAACATGCCAAGCCAAATTCATTCTTACTTCTTATTTCTTATTCTTAACTTCAAATAACATTCTTTTTTTTTTTTTAAAGATTTTATTTATTTGACAGAGAGAGATCACAAATAGACGGAGAGGCAGGCAGAGAGATAGAGGGAAGCAGGCTCCCTGCTGAGCAGAGAGCCCCATATGGGACTCGATCCCAGAACTCTGAGATCATGACCTGAGCCGAAGGCAGCGGCTTAACCCACTGAGCCACCCAGGAGCCCTCAAATAACATTCTTAACCAAATTCATTCTTAAGGAACATCAACCTGAAATTTATCCAAAGGCAGCGTCTACCCCTCTTTAAAAAACCTTTATGTGCAAAAATAAACATAATCAAAGGTACGTATACGATTTCCCAAAGTACCTGGGTCTGGAAATGGGGTCAAGTGTTAGATGCAGCCTTTGTACATATTCTCTTCCAGACTAAAACATCTCACATGACAAAACGTGGCAACACAAGAATTGTGACAGGCCAATCCCTATTACATTCCACACCAAGTCCTATTACCATGCTGAATACTGCTAAATAACTATACCATTTTAAGTTAGCCTCCCCACAGGTGACATGGCCCCAGCAAATGATAAAGTATCTTTTAATTTTCCTATTAGCTCCAACTTTCACTAAACCTTCAACCAACTTGACCCGATTCTTCTAGGCACTTCAGAGAGAACAGGTTCATCAGAGAAAATGTCTCTTACATTTTTTTTTAAAGATTTTTATTTATTTATTTATTTGACAGACAGAGATCACAAGTAGGCAGAGAGACAGGCAGAGAGAGAGGAAGGGAAGCAGGCTCCCCGCTGAGCAGAGAGTCCGATGCGGGGCTCGATCCCAGGACCCTGGGATCATGACCCAAGCCGAAGGCAGAGACTTTAACCCACTGAGCCACCCAGGCGCCCCAATGTCTCTTATTCTAATGCTGCTTTGCAACTATCTTTCCTTATGCTTTAGAAAAGGAGCTGCTGCACACTATAGATGCTAGCTTTTTTCTAACCGGTCACAGATCCCCATCCTTTAAGAGAAGATCTTCCCTCTACAGACCATAATTCTCTGGAGGTGAAAGGGAGGATCTAAATAATGTATTATTTAATACAACTGGAAAGCTATACATATACTACTCACATACAAATGAATCCAGTAATATGAAACGTAGGTGGTACAGTTTGCCACTATCAGGACTGAGTACTGCCCGAACAAGTTATTTTGTTCTAATAATAATTTTATCTTGTTACTACATATTACCTCCTACTAACCTATCATCAACATACTCAGAATTTTCTAGTAAATTATAATTGCATAGGGATTGAAGGAGTCTTTTAAAATCTAAATGGTCTGATGGAACTAACTGTAACAATTATGTATTTTCTACTCAGAAATTTCACTTTTACCATAAATCGTAAGAGGATCACATCAGCTTTACCAGTAATGGGTGGAAAGCAAACACTTCTAATTCCAACTCCAACGACACAAGAATGTGCCACTTAACCTACCACAGTTCTAGTAATCATTTAGCCTAACACGTATCTAGCGAACACAAAAAATTTACGTAAGTTATTCTTGTTAAAAGCTGTCTATTCCTTTAAGTAACTTTCCCCCCTATAAACACCTTCAATCTCACATAAAGAGAACTTATAATTTTAAGACAATCGTGAGCTGTTTTTCATAGATCACTGCCAACAAATGTGTTTAACCAATTTAACATTATACATTTTGTTCTCATGATTTTTCTTGGGACAAAAAGGAGCGCGCCTTTAAGTCACCTGTATTACCTCAACTATGTTATGCATGTGAGGAAGCAGGCGATCCATTCGAACTTCAAGCAACATCACAAGTGCCCGGCATACATTTTTCCGTACCTCTGGTTCTTCATCAGCAGCCAAAGCAAAGAGGTTCTAGTGAATGAGAAACATTTTTTTCTAGTTAAGCATTCCTGTGTATTAGAAAGGTTTATACATAATAACAAGTCATCTCTAAGTTAGTTAACATTTAGAGAAACCCTAAGAAGATATGGTACAAATAAACACTGTATTAACTGGCCTGCAATACTATGTTATAAAACAATTAACTAAACATAAGATGGTAACTGCCAAAAAGTATGACTTGGTAAATAATCTAAAGTCATTCTTTTGGAAAGACTGACTAATTGTGTTTTAAGGTAATTTTTAGTTTTTGAGAATAAAATTGTGTCATTAGAACATGGGACACTCATCTAGCTCACCTAGAAGAAGATAATCTTTAAAATACAATTTATTTTAAAAAATTATACAATTTATTTTCCTTCAAAAGTACTGTGTGTCCAGAGATTATTTCTACCAATCCAGATTCTTAAGGTAGTAACAGGTACAAATTCTTTAAAAGCATCGATACTGGGGAAATGGATGCGGAGTTTCCAACAACTTAACCCCAAACTGCTGTTGTTCACCAAGTCAACTACTGAATAAGCAGTAAAAGTTGCCATTAATCTTATGCTGTTCTTAACAAGTTTGTCACCAAGGTTAAGGGGGAAGAAAAGCGCCTGAATAAACGACAGACTGTTTCATTTAATCTACAAGACACTATTACTTGATTTTACAGATAAGGAAATATAGAAGTTACCTAACTTGCTAGGCAGGGGAGAATCTGAATATGGTTTTCATGGAATTTTAAGTCCACACTCATTCACTGTATCAAAAAGCCTCCACTAGAAGAAGAGGTTGTCTTTGGTAGAGGTTGCAAAGTGGACATGTGAGAAGACAGAATAAGCCTTCCCCCATCTCATTCTTGAGTTTTTCTTTCTCTGTGCACGTGCACACGCACGCACACACACACACACACACACACTTATTTAAAAGTAGTAAAATGATCATTAAAAAAAAATACATAAAATCCAAAGTGTCCCACAATCTTCTCACAAAAAAAAAAAAAAAAAAAAAAAAAACCCAAAACAACACAAAAAAACCGCAGGGAAAAAAAAATCTCCAAACTGAGGAACATAAAAGCTTATTACAAGGGGTAAGACAATAGAGAAATTCAAACACCAAATGTGACAGTATGTGAAGTACTGTTGTGAAATTTTAAAAATTTCGACCTCTACAAGTCCTGTCCCTGCATCTGATGCTTTCACAACTCTGTAGTTCCTTTTTAAATCAGACATATTTAACATGTTTGATAGTCTTCATTAAATCGGATGATGTCTTAAGTAGAAATATCTAGCTTTGTCAAGATACATCTTAGGCATGTATTAATAACCAATACATTTTCATTCATTATTGTCACACTCAGCAAACATCCACCCCCAATGAAAACAATGATAATTAAAGAAACAAATGATCCACTTATTAATTAATTAATTTTTAAAAAAGATTTTATTCATTTATTGGACAGAGACCACAAGTAGGCAGATAGACAGGCAGAGAGAGAGAGGAGGAAGCGGGCTCCCCACCGAGCAGAGAGCCCGATGCGGGGCTCGATCCCAGCACCCTGGGATCATGACCCAAGCCGTAGGCAGAGGCCCAACCCACTGAGCCACCCAGGCGCCCCTCCACTTACTAATTTAGCCAACACTTTTTGAGGGTCTACTATGTGTCAGGCACCTCCTATGGAGGTTTTACTCCTCTTGGATGGAGAACTGGCTGAATCTTACAGGATTATGAAGGAGCAACAAAGTGTTCACATGGTATTTAACACCACTGGGAAATACTTTAAAATGTTGAGAAACATGCTTGCTCCACTTGCTGAGTATGGTCCTGTGGAATTTTTGTTTTCAGAGAGAATTTTATTTCTTTTATTCTGAATTACATTTCTGTATAAGATGTTGGGCTATTTATTCCTATTCCTTTTTTAAGCTGTGAAACACTAAGAGGAAATATTATTACAACTACTACTTCTAAGAATAATAATAGCTATAGCTAACATGTAGACCAGATTCTTTGTAGCAGGCACTGTTCCAATTTAGTTACAGCAAATGTCTTTATAACAATCCAACAAGGTAGATCTATTATTGCCCTCATTTTACAGATGTTGAAACTGAAAATATCAGTTAAATAATGTGCCCAAGGTTAGCAGCTGTGGACCTGAGCTTTGCTTGAACCCAGGCAGTCTTACTCCAGACTTTTAGTATCATCCACTGCCCTCTACCTCAAGGTAGACTGAAGGTAGAAAATTTATTTATGTAACCCTAGCACCAAGCACAGTGCCTCATTTATAGTATGACTCAGTAAATATCCACTAAAGACTCGTGTTTTAGTTTCAACTTTTAAATGGCTAGAGGATCCTACTATTCATAGTCTACTGGTCAGAAATGCTCAGAAAGAAGCTTGTCAATTTAAGTGATGAGGAAAAATGATGAAAACATTCCCCTCTTCTTTCTTTTAATTGCCCAACAAAAATACTAGCAGGATGGCCCCTAAAATTTTTAAGCATAACCAGGGTGGGAGGGGAGTGGGTGGCGCATGCATGCATGCGTGGGTGGCTCAGGTAAGTGTCCCACACCTGATTTTGGCTCGGGTCATCATCTCATGGGTATAAGATCAAGCCCCACACTGGGCTCTGAACTCACTGGATAGTCTGCTAGAGATTCTTTCTCTCCCTCTCCCCAGCCCAGGGTTGCTCTCTAAAAATAAATACATACATCTTTAAAAAAAAAAGCTGGAGAGTAAAAGACAGCTTTCATTTAATGAAAAGCAAAGTGAAGTGCTTAAAGAACTTTAACTTGTTCACACCTGCTGTTATCAAGTGGTAGTAATTCTGAAAAACAATTCTATTGCTTTGAGTTCATGGCCAGAAAATGATGCTTGACCTTCTGCTTTTATCAAAAATGTAAAAGGGCCTTTAAATGCTTACAGAGATTCAGGAGTCAAATTTTTCCCGACACCTCCAATTCTACAATGGAAACCAATGGAAAATGAAGCACCAACCTTTTATTAGTCTGTGCCTTCAGATTCTTAATAAAGAACAAGTTTAAGATTACTCAGACTCACCAATGTTTCATGTTTCAAATACAGCAAATGAACTGGGACACTCAATTTACATCTGGAATTTGAATAGTACATTCAAATAAAAAATTTCTAGTTAAGATATTAAGCACCTACAAACCATAATCAATGTTTGTACCGTAAGTTAAAAAAATCAGTTTAATAGAGAATTCTTTTATTTTCAGTTAACAAAAATCACAAAGACTACACTGTATCCAATTTTAATACCATCAGAAAAAATTTAACATTTTCTAACTTTCCCAAAAGCAAAAGGGGGGGAGGGGAGACAAATCTTACCTCAATAAAAGAATCAATGTGCAACATCAGAGCTTGAGTCCTACTGATGATAAACTGATTGACACATGCAACAGCATGAGACCTAGAAACAAAACTTAAATTTTAACAATGCTCACTACAGATTTTTTCTATTTACAGAAGACTGACAAGAACTTAACTATTCCTCCATAAATTATGATGTATGTATAGCCATAAACATGTTTGTACATACATATATATGTATATACACATACACACCCTGAAAAGAATGAGTTAAATTTCTTTGAATATTTAACACAGAAAATGAATGATATATTAGGTGAAAAACACAGGTTCCAGAGTATTACATTAATACTTCTTTCAAAATGTTAAGTGTCAGAAAGGGCATGTCCACGTTTTTAATAGTAGATACCCCTGAAGGGTGGGACGGTGGATGGAGGCATACTGGAAAATTGTTTTATATACCTACAGACTTTAAAATCATGGCTATTTATTCCTTTTAAAACTAAAAATGATTAAAGTCTATAGTTTTTGTGTTCAGATGTAGCCAATTCAAGTCCACAGCAATTCCTAATGGCACTACCTTTAAAAACACACCCCTAAGCCAATCACTTCTTCCTTAGTCCGAACTACCCGGATTACTCCAACAGGCTCCAACTGGTTTCCTGACATCCTTTACAGACTATACTACAACCTTTTACACATACATGAATAAAATTGTCACATTACACCCTTGTTCAGGTTGCTCCAAAACCACATCATCTAACTTTTCCTACAAAAGATCAAATGGTAAATATAAGTGGGACACAATCTTGTCAATTTAAGTGATAAGGAAAAATGATGACACCATTCCCGGACCCTTCTTCTTTTAATTTTCCAACAAAAATACTACAAGGATGGCCTGCTACTACAAGCCCCCACAACCTTTTAGACACACATAAATAACATCACATTACACCCTTGTTCAGATTACTCCAAAAATACACAATCTACTTTCCTACAAAAGAATGGTAAATATTATAAGACCTCCGTGGCAGCTTCATCCCCATCCCCCAAGCACAACCTTTTAAAATATAAAATCATTCTTAGCTCAGGTTATGGGCTGAATTTGACCCCATGGGTCATAGGTTGCTGACTATTGGCCTAGGCCTAGACTTTCCATTATGCTGTGGTTACTCCTACTCTCCTAATTTTTCTACTGTGCTACAAAGTTTTCTTCTTTTGTCACTGTAAAAGGCTTATCCCTAACTCCAGGATCTTTATACTTGGTGTTAACTGTCTTATACGTCCTTCTCCTTGACCTTCCAAAGACTGGCTACTTTAACTTTGTTCAGGATCTCTGCACAAACGTTAACCTTTATAGAAAACCTTCTATATACAATACCTATGAATCACTGTCTAATCCCTTATTCTATTATTTTCCACAGTATTCATCATGAAATTATTTGTCTGTTCTGTCTGCCTTTTCTGATAACCCAAGAGAAAAAGACAAAAGAAAAAGGTACTACAGACAGACAATAAACCTATGACAAGATGTTCAACATGATTAATGACAGAGAGGTAAACCATCAAATTCATAATGAAACACAATTTTGTATCTGACTGGTGAAAATTAAAATACATCACAATACTAAATGCTGTGCACCCAGAGAATCTTGCGCTTTGTTAACAGAAGAGTATAAATTGATGCAACCACCCTGGAAAACTCTGGTGTTCTTTCCTTGTTATTTGTCTTTTGTCCCAAAAATTCCTCCCCAAAAGTTTTATGTCTTCCTAGAGAAACTCTTGCAAATACACAAACGGAGACAAGAAATAAATGTTTTCAGCAGTACTATCCACAACAGCAAATATGCGGAAGCCACCCAAAAGCTGCAAAGGGGGGAGTGGGGGCGGATAACATGAATAAATTGTTCAATAACCATGCCAAGTAGTATACAGTAGTCAAAACAAGTGAGCTACAATGAAAAAATATGGATGAAACCTTAGTAATATAATATTAAATTTAAAAAGCCACCAAAGATTAAATTCATTAAATACTTTCTATAAAGTTAAAAACAAAGACAAACACACAAAGACATGCATTTTACATATATATGCAATACATTTATTTTTTAGGGACGCCTGGGTGGCTCAGTTAAGCATCTTGCCTTCAGCTCAGGTCAGGATCCTAAGGCCCTGGGATCAAGTCCAGCAGCGGGCTCCTTGCTCAGTGGGGAGCCTGCTTCTCCCTCTGCCTGCCGCTCTCCCCCTGCTTGTGCTCTCTCTGATAAATAAATAAAATCTTAAAAATATATATATATTTTTTAACAATGCAAGGGAAGGAAAAAGTTGGGATGAGATGTGGGTTGCTGTCATCAAGATCTTAGCTTTTGTTCTAGGTGGTAGTGATTATTAAAAATACCTAATAAGTAACTAAAGACAAAATGGAAGTGGGCCATGATGAGAACATCATGACGCAAAAATCATAAACCATCTTTGTGTACCTCTGGTAGGGTTTAAAAAATAACATGGCTCTAATTTTTCAATTGCTTAGTCATGTGATGGATAAAACTACATTCCTTTGCCTCATTCTATATTCTCAAAGTTCAACCGTTATTGAGATGGAAAAAACATTTTTAAGAGTACATACAAAATACCAGTTAAGCTGTATAAACAAGATAATAAGTAATAATACAGAATAAAATCCTATAAAGGTGGAGTTCAGTGTACTGCTAAAACATACAGCAGATACATTTACCCAAGTATACATGAAAATGGAAAAAAAGTGTTTATGGGTATGTAGAACAGATTCTCAAATGGGTAATAAAGAACATTCACTGAACAAAAACATTTCTGTAGTAAAGAACTCTACCGAGTTAAGTTTAAACAACTGACCAGCTACAAAAATGTATTAAATTACAAAAAACTTGTGAGTCCAGCAATAGTGAACAATTGCCAGGAACATGTTACTTGGATTTTTCTGTTATTCTTTTGGTTGCTAAGACCTGGTCACAAAAAAGTGAGTTTCTTTCTTAGAAGTAAAGTAGGCAAATTACCACACTTTCTTTCATCACCTTACTTTAAAGATTAATAGACAACTTCCTAGGGAACATGAACTCTATCTAGTTAACTATTTCGGGAAGAGTAACATCTTATTTGCGGCATGTTACTACTTATTTGCATGGCACTACCATAAATGAGCATGTATCTCTCTGAGAACAACACTGCAGTAAGTACCATTTAAGATAAAAAATAACTAAAATTAAATCAAGGTAAAAGAAAAAGAACTAAATACAGAATTTAAGCGAGAGAAAGATGCCTGACTGCCCTCTGGTCATACTGTTCAAACCAAAATCCTTTGAATACAGCTTGGGATCTTGGGGGTAAGCTCCAAAGGACATCTAAATGAACAATCCCAGCATATGCAGTAAAGTTCATGCTGCTGGATGGATATCCTTAAACAACTACATCTAGGAACCCTCATAACTTCTACTTTAAATGGCAGTATGTTTTTTGGTCATTCTACATAAAAACACGAAGCACTGACAATTAGAAACAACAAAAAACAAAGCAACTACCAATCAGAAGAGCAATGACTTTTTCACAGTATCAATAAACGAAAGACAAGTTAGATTAAAACACATTAACTGGAAACGGGGAAAAAAAGTACAGCAGTTTGTGGGAACTTCTGGTGTAGTTACAGAAAAGAGTCTTACACACTTAAACAGTGTGAAAGCACCTTGATAATTATAGCTTGACAGGATAACAGATGATAAGTCAGTCAAAGGTTAACTTAATATTTAAATATAATCGTGCAACAACTATATGCTAGGCACCGTTTGAGAAACTAGGGATATATACAGGACAACAGAGCAGCCCAAGGTTAACTTCTGCCCAACTAGGCCTACTGATTGCCGAGTGTTCTAAAAAATCCTTCCACCTTCACGCTCCAAATGTTTTTAATTAGATGTAAAACTCTTAATCTATAATTACTAAATAATCCAGATGTTATATTGGAGGGTGAGTTAATTTAATACTGGCTACACAAGTACCTGATTTTTGGACTACTGTGCTTGAAGAACTGTAAAAATTTGGGGATCATGATGTTGAGAGGACGGTCCAACACATCACTATCTAAAATCTCAGCAGAATCTTCACAGATCTTCTGAAGGGCGCCAAATGCTCCCTGTGAAAGACATTTATATCATTAGAACTAAAAATGAAGGCATTTTAAAAGCAAACTGAAAAATACTGATGAATGTGTATGAATTAATGTTCTCAGTCCCCATCAAATACTGCCTCATAAAATCCATAAATTTAGTCATCAATTTTAAGACAGAAATCACTATACCACTAAGTTATCTAAAAATCTCAGTTCAAATATAATGGTGTGTTTTATCTTAGCATTGAATGACTTACAATTAGAGGATATTCTGGTTGGCAGAAACTAGAGTAAAAAAGCTAATTTCTCCCGAAATATTCTGGTGAATTTTAGAAGTTAACATCATTTAAAAATTACTTAATATGTAAACCATTCACTGGGTAATGGTGACAAAATCAGTTAAAAGGGCAGAAAATTCGAATTAGCAACTATTTCCCTATAACCATTTTTAAACTAAAGGGGCCAACCTAGAGCTCCTATACACAATATGCAACCTACTAATTACCTCAAACATCTAATTTACTGCTTATAATTCCACCAGGAGGAGAAACCTGGTGCTTATTTTCATGGTACAGTTAACTGAAGAATACTTTCTTTTTAAAATGTGACTTATGTAGAAGCTCCATAATTTCATGATTACTGCAGTTTTAAGTTTTTATTCTTGGTAAGTGATTGTTTTAAAAAATTCTCATCTCCTTTATGTTACTATCACTATACCAAAGCACAATTTAAATTTTAATCAACTCTTACTCGATGGTTGAACATTATTATTTTAGTTTCTCTGTAATCTTAGTGTATTTCTTTTTTTTTTTTTAATTTGACACAGAGAGATCACAAGTAAGGAGAGAGGCAGGCAGAGAGAGAGGGGGGAAGCAGGCTCTCCGCTGAGCAAAGAGCCCGATATGGGGCTTTATCCCAGGACCCTGAGATCATGACCTGAGCTGAAGGCAGAGGCTTAACCCTCTGAGCCACCCAGGTGCTCCATCTTAGTGTATTACTTAATGGAAAATGTATATATGAGAAAGTAAATTTTTTTTTTTCCTGGAATGCTTACTCCCTCTCTTTCCAGTCCCTCCTTTCCTTCTTTCAGATCTGGCAACAAACTGCCAAATCAAAAGACCACTTGAAATTTTTTGTTAGGTTATTTCTTTAGAAGAAGCAAAATACCTAAAATGGTTTCCATTCAAAACAGATTTCTACACAAACTAGAGGCCTGGTAATGAAAGAGATATTTAAAAGTACTCATAAATAGTGAGAAATCCATAGACTTCCTTTCCCATACGCAAAGGTTGCTACTTATCAGTGGCAAATAGGAGATTATAATCTTTACATGATTAAAGCTAGATTACATATACTTCAGCCATGTCATAAAGAGGCACAGAAACAATTTAGAGAAGGCTGAAAGTGATCAAGTTTGGTAAATTTAAGCCTATCTTCAAAAAATAGCACATTAATGGATTGACTGATTATACGTCCTTATAGCAATTATAGTAAAGAGGCTTCATAACTTAACAGTCATTATAGAAAACAATAAGATAAATGGTCACTAATGTAAAATAAGAGGGTAACTTGAAGCTTTCAAGTTTTTGAAGTTGTATGTTTCAGAGCAAGTATTTTTTCCAAAGGTTGCAAATACACAACATGACAAGAAAAATAGAGAAGAAAATCTAAGAAGCATGTTTCTTTACCTCACAAGTGTTGTAATCTTCAGAATCCAACAGGCTACAGAGTTTCGGTAGGAGGTCAGGCCAATTCTGCAATTCTCCCTTGGAGGCTATGGTTGTAATCAAAATACCTTGAAAGGAAACACATACCATTAGGGAATCTGACTGCATTATGTCAGATACTGCCACACGAATGCACGCATGCACACACGCTCATTTAAATGGCCCACATCAGCCCAGGACCTCTTTTCACCCCAACACATCTGTAGAAAAACCACAGCATAAATTAGAGGTTTCTAATCTTGTTTTCCAACACTTCGTTTACCTTCTTTTGTACTTTTAACAATTATCTATACAAAAAAACTATACGCCTCGCTCTTTTCCAACAATAACAAGAACAGTTCCACTCATTATAGGTGACCCCTGAACAATGTGGCCGGGTTAGGGGTACTACCCTCCAGTCGAAAATCAACACGTAACTTCGGACTCCTCAAAACTTAACAGCCGACTGTTAACTGAAAGCCTCAATGATAACATAGCTGGTTAACAAATTTTGTATACATGTATTTTATATGGTTTTTACAATAAAGTAAGCTAGAGAAATGTTATTAAAAATCACAATACAAATACATTTATTGTATCTACAGAAAAACCAATTCCACATGTAAGTGGACCCACGCATTTCAAACCTGCACTGTTCTAAGGGTCAAACGTGTTCCTCCTTTATAGAAATTGCACACAAAATAGTAGAAAGAAAATATACCAAAACATTAGCAGTGCTTATCACTGGGTGATGAGTATCTGAATCTAGTAGTTTTTAACAAAAATGCATAAAGGGAAAATCAGCTCTCTAAGCTAGGACGGATCACAGCCAAGGACCAAGGTAGGGAAAATGAAAGTAGATGAACCATCAATGGCGAACAATCCTGTGTGCAACAACCCTTCTGGTGTGGAAAGACCCACACAGTCCTCCACCAGTTTCCACTTACAGGATCAAGGATGAATCACTGGCATCATCCTTGTTTTTCTCTGCCTTAGCAAATTTAACATGAGTAAGATAATATACTTCATTTGATGATTATAGACCTTTTAGTACCATAATTAAATTTGTATAAACTCTGACAGTAGGCAAATTACTTGCACTCTAAACTTCAAAATACTAATTTGTAAAAGTGAGAAAAAAGAAAAAGTATTCTCTTGCTATTTTGAGAACTCACAGTGAGACACGCAAACAAAATGCCTGCCCGGCATACAGTAAATAATCAATTACTAAACAGTGCATTCTTCTTGTTTCTGTGTATAAATTGTCTTTGAATTTCCCACAGTTAGTTTTGAGAAGACTGCTCCCAGTGGCACTAAAAAGCCCAACGTTGTTAGCCAATATGTACTCTGCACTAAAAACAAACAAAAAAACCCCCCAAAACCCCCCATAAATTATATGGTAAGAGTCAATGGATTGGTAGCATTTTTAAGACAAAACCCTTAAAACAGTCTTCTAGCAAGATCAAAAAGCATCAAGGCCAAGGGCAGAGCTGCTCCTTCTTGCCAAATTTTCTTTCCTAAAGTTAAAATTTTTAAGAATAAAGGGTAAAAGCACACTCTGGATCTGCCTAAAGAAAACTAAGCATGTCTTTAAAAAACAAACAAACCAACCAGTAACAAAAATTAAATGCCAAGCTACAACTTGGCACTAACAGACTGCTGACATGCATTACCTTCTGCTAGAAGAACATTAGAGAATGTTGATAGACCAACAAATTCAAATTTAACTGGCCCATATAGTTTCATCTACTCCCCCAAAAATCTTTTCCCCATATTATATAAACACACATAAAGGATAGTCACCAAAATAATAAAATTACAAACCAACCACATATTCTTTAACAGGAGAAACAATTTTGGCATATACTCACCATTCTTTTTTACTACTGTTAAAAGGAGGGCAGAACATTAGGAAGGTATAAGAGAGTCCATCAGAATAAACCAGGAATTCCCTTTTCTCAAATCACAAATGCCCTCCATCCATCCCATTTAAAATCAGTGTTAATAATGGCAATATTTAAGACTTGCATATTTTGGGAGAAGTCACAGAGCCTTTGTTTTTTAAGTAAAAGATGTATTGGGTACTTTTCAAACCCACCACGAGACAAAAAATACAAAAGTAAAGAACATTCAATGAAAATAATTTAATCATTATGGACGTTCTTAACTGACTTCCATTCAACCAACCTGCCAGATTAACGGAAGCTTTCCAGATCTTTGTGAAATGCAGCTGCTTTAAGTCCCATGGCATACTGAATGCTGCCCTTTAGTAGGCCACTCTTTTAAGTCCTCCTGCCTATTTCTGCGTCCAGGAATGCTATCCACCAACTATCACCGACAGTCAGTTGTGTTTACTCCCAAACCTATTTATACCAGCTATTATAATTAAACATTTTAATTTAGTATTACATAAACTGACAGTTCTTTGAATTAAGTTGAAAACTCTGAAAAGACTCAAAAATTGCTGTAATTAGATACAGACAAGGCAATTATTAAAAACAAGGATAGAAAATAGCAAAACCTAATGTCCTATTCTTAAGTTGTTTTACGGAACTTTCTTTCCACGTAAAGAAAGTGCAACGAAATTATATCCCATGTTTATTATACACAGAAGTCAGATAGTAAGGAACTAAAAAAAAAGGCCATAGTCCTAAATTAGTATTTGTTTATGTCCCACTTGATGAACTTTGATTAAGCAAACACCAGTGACTCTGATCTCACTAATTAGGGGCTTTTACTATAATAATGCATTTGAAAGCATTTCCAAAGCATTTGAAAGTGGCAATGAAACCCCCCCCCCTCCTCACAATTCAACATGAAATGGATGACAAAAGTTCCTATGAGAATAGTCTACCATCTCAAAAAACAATCCAGTTACAAACCAGACAAGCAAAACTATGTAACAATGTAACTTACCTACAGTGGCTCTAATCAAAGGAGAGGAGTCACCAATATTGTTTAAACATTCACTCTTAATAAAGTCTGTCACACCATTTGGGAAGTTCTGAAAATGCGCTTTCACGTTATTCTTTAAAATGAGACCACTCAATGATCTTGTGGGTTCATCTGTAATAAAACAGCATTATTGACTTTTAAAGTAGTTTTCATTTCAAAATATGGAAGAACAGTAACTTTTAAAATACTTATATTCAAAAATTGATTGCAACATTCCAGTAATTTTGCTATAACCAGGAAAAAGGAAAAAAAAAAGTATCATAAATGATTATCAGAAGATTAGCTCCATGCTTTATAGTTCAGAGTTTCTCAACCTTGGCATTATTGACATCTTGGGTCAGATAATTCTTTGCTGGGTGTTGTCCTGTGCATCCTATGATGTTTAGCAGTATTACTGGCCAGAGATGCCAGTATCACCTTCCCAAGGTATAACAACAAAAATGTTTCTAGATAATGTCTGGATTGTTGGAGAAGTGGAATGGATTGCAATGGGGGGTGGGGAAGAGGGCAATCTGCACCTGGTTGAGAACCACTGACTTAGTTTAAGAGTTAATTTAGTTTATATATGGCCACTGTACTCAAGCTTTATTGGACTTGATACAAACATCAAATTACAGATCTGAAAGTATTAGTGACTACAAATATCCTATTAAAAAATTAAGTGGACAAAGAATACATGGGATCACCTTCACACACAAATAACTGATGCTCATTTATATCATGTTTTTCACTTGACTCTGAGCTAAAAAAAAAAAAGGGGGGGGTAGAACAGTTTTTAAATTTTCAGAAGTTAAAAATAGAATTTACATAAGGAAGTTTAGTCCATAGATACATGTCAACAAATTTTTAAGAAGAAATTTAATACCAGTAGAATGTAAGTGATGCTTTACCAATAGGCATCACCACCAGTATTAGTAATAGTTAATATTTTTTGAATCTTATTAGGTACTAACACTGCTAAGTGTTAGTAAGCATTTCAAACAGTGTGCTTTTAATCCTGACAACCTCATGAGACAGGAGTTATTATCCCCAATGCATAAATGAAGAAACTGAGGGCTTTGCCAAAGTCACACAAGGCTATTAAGTGGGGAAGCCAAAATATGAATCTCAGGAGCCTGGCTCAAGCCTAGACTTCAATGCATGCTGTAATATCACCCTCCTTAAAAGACTGCAAGACATGAAAAGCTGGTGTGGGGAACAGAATATGCTATTACAGCACTATTGTTTTACAAACGCTATTTAAAAAATTGAATACTGAGCTTGTTCTAGTTTGCAGTATGCTCCCATAGTCTGACCAGCACTGATATATTCCAGGGTGATGTACACCGGACGGGCAAAAGGATAGCAAAGTTTCTCTGCCCATAAACCCCATTCAGGTCATCACAGCAATACACTCTGAAACCTTTTATGTCACCATTTAAAAACTTCTTTCTGGGTTCAATTACAACCCATTCCAATGAATAACGTAAAAACAAAACAGAAACAGTTCTAAATTCTCTTGCAAGTTTAAAACTGCCATAAAATAAATAGCCAGATTTTAACTTCTTCAAGCAATAATCCTTTTGTCTAAATTAGTCCTTAGTAATTCAGTCATATAATTTTATCTTAAACGGCATGTATTTGTTTATAAGAAAGTCATTACTGTTTTTTACAATAAATGCTGTAAGATGAAGAGTTTTGGTAAGTCACAATACAAAGCAGAAATGGTTTAAAATTAAAAAGTATTTTATATTAAAATATTTACTTAAGGTAAAACATGTCCTGTCCTAAATCCAAAGAGCCACCAATCAACCATTTATTTAAAAAAAAAAAAAAAAAAGTTAAGGCTTTACTTTGTTGGCCCTCAATTTGCTGTTAGATAAGCTTATCTCTGACGTCTCTTCCAGACCTAAAATTTTACTCCATAGTTCAGTGTAACAAATTCACAAGAGGATGGTAGACAGATTACTAAGTAAGCATTTCCATTTAAAGATGTTATTTATGTTCCTTCACTAATATGATGACCCCAATGCCAGTTTTGTTTAAAATAAAAAACCAGACATAGTAAACTTGCATTCTAAATAAGACGCAAGAATATTATGTTACACAGATGTTAAGCTCCTCTGTCCTTTGAGAAATGGTGACTAATGAAATGAAGGTAGTCACCCATACTCTCTTGCTTTTTGAATTCTGTGGTTCCTTTTAAAAATACTTATTCTTACATTCCCAAAACTTCAAGAAAGAGCATAATATTCTAACAATCTCTAATATTTGGAATTTAGGGTATGCACACAACATAACAGAGTAGATGGCTTGGTGAAAATAAGTTTAAAAATTTTCAAGTACAACAATTTTATAAAAATTCATTTACTAAATACTAAAGTTCTTAAAAAAAAGAGTAACACTAATTTGATTATTAATTATTGTGTAGGAAAAATAAAATTTCTATATTAAGAAATAAGTATTAGGTATATTTAAAAAACTAAGAGTAGTAATTGCTGAATTTAAATATATGCTGAAGGAATTTCTAGTTTCTTAAAACCTAGATTTAGGAAAAGTTTTAGTTTCCACTACATCCCTCAATCACAAATTAAAATCGCTCAAGTTAACCAGAATATTTAAAATTAATTAAAAACAAATCACTGTACTCTATAAGTTATCAAAATCTTAATAAACATAAGATCAATGAGGGGTGCCTCGGTGGCTCACTCAGTCGAGTGGTCAACACTTGATTTAGGCTTAGGTCATCATCTCCAGGTCCTGGAATTAAGCCTGGGTGGTCAGCAGGAAGGAAGTATGCCTAAGGATCCTCCCCGGCCCTCTCCTTTAGCCCCTCCTTCCACTCATGCCAGTGGCTCTATGTAAAATAAACGAGTAAATCTTAAAAAAACAAAAAATCAGTGAGATTTTACCACACATTAAGGCCGTTAACTGCCTAGAGCTTTGGAGATGAACCCTTACAAATGGTTTGGTAGTCTAACACAGGCATTATATAACTGAGAAAAGCGAGACAGGTGAAGCAGTGTCACTAAGACTTGCTTCCCAACTCCAAGTGCCCTTGGTTCTTTTTTCCTTTTTAACTAATTGCTCTGTGGCTTCTGAAACACTAATCACTGAACAGCGTATGATGTTTACATTTAGAGGCCAGTTACTCCATAGTATTTGAGTGCCTTCTGTGCATCTGACAATGTTTCAGGAAGGGAATCTTCAATAATCAAATAACTATATGAAGAACACCTCTCACTAAAGTGTAAGTTCCATGAGAGCAGAGATTCTTATTTTGTTTACTTCTATTGCCCCTGAGCCTGGAAATGAAGTGGTGCTCAACAATATTTGTGAAATGAATAAAATCTACTGGGACACATGACCTGTACTATAAACAATCAAATAACCACATCATTTAAAAAATAAAACTAGTTTAAAAATAAATAAATAAAACTAATTTTCAGGTTTTGAAGTGGCATAAAAATAATTTAAGACTATTGCAGAAGAACAGTTAATGAAAAAATTTCATTACACTGTTCAGTGTACTGTTAGAAGTTAAAAAAAAAAAACAACCACCACAAAAGTTTATGAAAAGAATGATCCCTATTATAGTTAAATTTTAAAGTGTATATAGCCATAGAAGACTAGAATTCATTAATCAAGAGTAGTAATAATTCTCTCTGGGTGACACGACTAATTTAATTTACATTTTGGTTATATGAACTTTCAATTTTTTTTCTGTACCCACATAAACTTAGTTAATTAGTAAATGCTACATTCAATCTGTGTATTAAATCAACCTTTATGACATTTATGAATAAGAATTCAAGCAAAACACCAAAGCAGACTTTGAAACACTCTTTTCAGTCATAAAACATGAGGGAATTTATTATAAAACACCCAATTAACAACCTAATGCTTATTAAGCATCTAAATACTTAGACTCAAGTCTCTACTCATTCCACATATGTAAAGTAGTGGTTACTACAAAATGCAGAATCTTTAAATTAAACTAACTCTCAGCCTATTTTAATAGGTCTTGAAGACCTTTCCAAATAGTTTTATCAATACAATCCTTACTTACCTTCAGATTTTAATTTTGTAAGAACAAAAATCAGGTAGTTGTTAAAATCTGGATATTGATTGAGTTGTTCCAGTTTCTAGAACAAACAGTAGTTAAGGAAACTTCTCAATGTAATCTAAGGAAAAATTAAGCATTTTATATCTAAAATCAAGAATCCCTTTCATGGTATTTTCAATCCAGCATTTTTTTTCCTCAAGAAGAATAAAGTTATCTTATTAAAACCATCAACCTCACCATGAGATTTCTTAGGTGCTTTATGACTGAAATATTACACTTAACTATTTTATATCAATTAAATTCATTACAACATAAGCCAACTTCCACCTTCAGAATGTTCAAAATAGCAAAGAAACTTTCAAAACAGAATTCTGGATTTATCTGAACTTTAAATACTTAATTAGAAGGGTATTTAGATACAAAAATAATGACAAAAATGGAAAGCATTCCAAAGAAATAAAATCATTTAGAGAAATTAACTTTATAAAAGTGCTTTTACTAGACTCCTTTTTCCAGAGTTAAAAAACAGACTATAAAATGCCACTCATACACAAGTCTACATATCAAGTCTTACTACATAAAGTCAGTATAAAATTACTGAATTGCAATAGTTCTCAAACTGTTCCCCCTCCCCAAGACTTACCATTTCTGGTGACTTACATTTGCAGGTATTTCATTCTGTTGGCAGTCAACAGTAACATAATGTTCTATTATATCTTTCTTCACGCCCCTTTAACCTCTAATACCCTTCTTAATAATACTCCTAATTGTCTTTTATTAGACAAATATTCAAATGTTTTCACTGAGATCTAATTTTTTATTTAATCCCATGGTACAAACTCTAGGTACACTGTATTAGCTATTTATTTCATACTAAAATACCCTCAACAGTTAGTGGTCAGAATTAACTAGCAAAAGACGTTCTCTAGAAAATTTCCAAAGTCTACTTTCCTTGACAAAGAGAAAATTTCCAAAGTCTACTTTCCTTGACAAAGAAAAACCTAGTGGTTTCTTTCTTTAGTGAAGGGCCAATATTAACAAGCTGATGTGCTAACTTTTCAAAAATACTTCCTGGTAAAATTTACTTTCTTACAACTTGGGCCAACTATCCATATTACTAATAGTCTTGCAAAAGGTGCTCAAGCCTATACAGAAACAATAATAAAACAAATGCTTTCCTAAGGACACACAAAAGAACAAAGTCATTCATCATTACACACTCTGAAAATATAAAGCAATGTGTACTTTTAAATATGGTTCACGTATTGAAATTTAATTTGTTCTTTATGCAGCAGGCATATCATGCTCCAGGCACACAGAATAAACTGTAAAATTGATTGTCAGCCCAAGCACAGTAGCGGGCATATAAAAGGTATTTAATAAATATGTACCAAAATAGAAAATAATGATATACAGTGCTATAGAAGAAATTACAAGGTGGTTACAGGCTTGGCTAACTTAAGAAATAACTGTGTCATACAATTACCTGTAATTCATTAAATATCTTGTCATTCCTACAGCCATGACAACAGAAATTAAGACTGGGCTCCAGCAAGGTTTCAGATACAAGGTCCAACACACTCCAAAGCTACTACTCTTAACCTCAGCACTAGCACCACATTATCCTCTCTGGTTTTAAATGAGCAGTGTATTATTAATTAAGAAGTTATGTACTTCCTCACCTATTTCAAGTTTTAACTTAAGAGTAGCAATGCAGTACTTCGACTTCAACTTACCAGAGTTTCTGTCGGAACTGTACATAATTTCACCTTAACAGCGTATTATATTCAAATAAGCCCGAACTGCACTAAAGAGCTTACTTATCAAATTTTATAGTTCTGTTCACTACCAATAAAAATCAAATTGTTTCTGCAACAACAGCAGACTTTTAAGGTTTTTTTTTTTTTTTAAAGAATTCTTTAGCCTCAAAGTAACAGGGATAAAAAGCTTATTTGTGACTGAATCTGTCTCCTTTATCGTATCCAAAAAGAGCTTTTATTTGTCCACCGTTCAGGGCACCAGAGAGAGCACACACAGCACAGATTTTGCTGCTTCTTTTAACCTTTCTGGGCTCTAAAACCGTAGCAATTATGACTGCAACCCCAACAAACTCGGTAAAAACGGAGTAACTGAGCAGTCAGCCTTTGAGCCAAAAAGCCTATTTCCCTCAGGAGCCAAGAAACTTGCAACAGGTGTGAGCAAGAGCAGCCCCAGGGTGAGACCTGAGACCCCCCCCACTTGTAGGTCCTCCAACCCTTTGAGAGCAGGGGCCTCGAAGAAACCCCAAACCAATGCGGCGGCAGTTTAAACCCCGCGCCAGCTCCACCCCATTTCTGGCCCGACGCTCGGCCGGCGAGTCCCGTCTCGCACACAGCGCCCTCCACCCAGACTCTCGCTCGGACCGCCGCCCCTCGGCCCAAGGCGCATTGTGTGGGGTCGGAGGTCCGCGGCACACTCGGGGCACCCGCCCGCGCCTCTCCCCACCCCGTGGGCAGGTCATCGGTGGGCGGGCGGGAACGTGGCGGGCCGGCGGGCGCACATGTCGCGATCGCGGGCGGCGGCCGAGAGCCCCCGCCTCCCGCGGGCCGGAAGCAGGCGGCAGCGGCGGCACCCCGGACCCGGGCTCGAGGGCCGCGTGCGCGAGGCGCCGGGCAAGAGCTGCGGCGGCGGGCGGGCCTCTCCCCGCGGGCGGGCGGAGGGCGGAGGGATCCGGGGAGCGGGAGGAGGGGGAGGGGCGGCGGGAGCCACCCGGCCGCCGGGAGCTGGCCCCGCGCGGGGCGAGCTGCGCGGGCGGAGGCAAGGCCTCGGAAAGGATACTTGTTGCACGGTTCTCTGGATGGTGGTGTCTGGGGACTGGGACTCCTTCAGCAGCTGCAGGATTTGCTGAAGCCCTTGCTCGTCAGGTTTCCACTCATACTCCATCTTGGTTTGCTGCAAATAAAGCCAGACACAGGAAGAGACGGAGCAAATGTTACTCCCCGTGCACAGGCCCGAGGGCTTCCCGCGCCGAGCAACCCCCCTTTCCCCTCCAGAACGACCCCTTTGCTCCCCAGACGCCTCGGACCTGCTTGGGGTGCCCCGAAAGAAGTCTCGGACGGAGAAACCCGGGGGGTACTGATCCTAGCAGCTCGGCCGCCAACGTCTGCTGCTGCTGCCGCCGCGGCCGCCGAGCGCAAGGAGCCGACCAGACTGAGTCACCGCGAATTTGCAATCTGGCCCCTAGATCCGCTCACGGGAGCCCCCTGGGTCCTAGTGCCACGCAGTTTTCCCCAACCCAACCCAAATGGAGTTCTGTCCAGATTATTACTGATTTAACGACTCATCAGAAGTTGAGTTCTTATCCAAACCCCTGCAAAACACCTGAAGAGATCTGATTTTGGGTATTAGTCATTTTAAGTTAACACGGTGAAAAATTAAGAATAACTGGAATAGGGAAAAGAGCCTGATAATTCCCGACAACTCAACAATACTTAGGAAAAAAGTTTACATTTCAATTTGACATACATAGCACTAATATTTGGTCTAAAATGTTAAAAATGTAACCACAATCCACACTTCGATAAACACTAAATGTTGCATTGACATTTGCAGAACATGACTGAAAAAACTGCACTCTTCATCTCAAGTGAAATAAATTCCATCTGAAAGACCCACATTTCACAACTAAGGACTTTGGGGCAAAGGAAAAACAAAAATAATGTAATTTTATAAGCGGATCGTGTTTAATTCCATTGAAGTGTTCTCACATACATTTTCTCATTTCATTCTCAAGCCAACCTGGGGAAGTATTAGCCCTGATATGCCAACTATGGCTCAAAAATATCTGAGCAAATTACCATAGTTAATTAGTGAAGACTGGGGGAAGTATAGGTTTCTTAAGCTACTAAGAGTTGCATTTGCTACAATCATTTGAAACTTATCAATGACACAGTTTCATTAAAACATGCTTAATCAAAAACAGAACTTGAGAATCAAGTATGAATTATTTGTAAAAATCAAACAGTATGATGAAAGAATGTTTCATATGGCTTTATTACCACATGATGGTTTGACAGATGAAATTAGTCCCTTCCTAGTAGGAGTACCTTCCTAGCAGGGGTTAAAGTTACCTGACTTTAACCCCATGTCTCTAGTTGGCATTTTCTTTCTTTTTTTTTTTTTTAAACCTTTCCTCCTTCACCCTTATTTTCTGGTTAATATCCTGTAGTGCAGCTTTGCTCACCACCTCCTACAGACTCCCTCAAGTACCCAAAATGAAAACCCAAAACCAAAAATAATCTAGACATGGTATCTGTTAATATTGTAGTTCATTCCAGTCTTCATTCTGTGTGCTTATATGTACCTTATATTTCATAATAATGGGGCTGTCCTGTTTTTTGCCCACCTTCATATATCATTATATTTACTCAAAGTGCTTTTTAAAAACATGATCATATTCCCTTGTATTGCTGTGACATAATTTTAATACACTTTGATATATATACAATCTATACAAATCATAGGCATACAACTATATGGATTACTATAAACTGAAGATGCCTGTGTAACCAAAGCCCACATCAAAACATAGATCATTACCAGTACCAAGGTTTCCACTGTACCCATTTCTCAGTTATCCAAAGTAATCCCTATTATTAATCCTATCGTTATAGATCTCTCCTTCCCTCTTACTTCAGAAACTTGTTAAAAATTACAAAAATTGGGGGCACCTGGGTGGCTCAGTGGGTTAAGCCTCTGCCTTCAGCTCAGGTCATGATCTCAGGGTCCTGGGATCAAGCCCCGCATCAGGATCTCTGTTCCGCAGGGAGCCTGCTTCCCCCCTCTCTCTCTGCCTGCTGGTCTGCTTACTTGTGATTTCTCTCTCTCTGTCAATAAATAAATCTTTAAAAAAATTCTTAAAAATTACAAAAATTGTAACAAATTAAACATGGTTGTACACATAAAGTTAATCAATCCTACCTCTAAGCTTATGTCCGTGACAGAATCCATTTTAAGTTTGATATGAATCCTATTACACTTTTCTCTATTCTCTAACATACATATAGTTCTGGTTTTGTTTTGTTTTAAGATCATACTACAAATTATTAATGCTACAACTTTTAAACACATTCCCGGCCAACATATAGATTTAACTCATTTTTTAATAGCTAAGTATGGGTTTTTAGAATGGTAGAACATTTGTTCAACCACTTAACTGGCTTCCAGGATGCTTGTACTTTTTTTTCTTTCTTAACCACAATGAACAACACACACACAAAATAATCTTGTACTAATGTCTATACACAATAGTGGCAACTCAGTGGGATTATTAAACCAAAAGTATGTGAACTTAAAAATTCCTAACAGTTATTACATTATTTTCTAAAAACAGTTATGCAATTCACACTCACCAATAATATGAATGTCTTTCATATCTTCACCAGCACATTCTTTTAATTTTTGTGAATCTAATGGGTGAAAATTTAATTTCTCCTGATACTGTGGTATGGGGACAGGGGGAGGTTAAGAGGAGGGAACCTAAAAATCTGAACTTTAGAGAGCTGGAGTTGTAACCATGCACCTCAAAGCAGGGTAGGTGACCTTTGGATAGCCTACTTAACTCCTTAGCCACCCTTCTGAATAAAGTGAAGCTGGGGCCAATAGCAGCCAGTCCAAAAGGCATCTTCATCACATCCATCCAGAGGATGAGTGCCTCATAATATCATTATCATGCTTCTGTCTTTATACCTGCATCAAAGTAAGTAAAGTCCTTTTTTTCCCCTAAGTTTGTATTAAGAACATTTAATTTGATGATGGGATAGGTAGAACAAAGATAAACCATTCCCTTACACCTACCTCAAGTTATTGGGAACAAAAGATTCTCAAAAATATGTGGTTAACTGCTTGATAAGAAAGAGATCTGAAGTCATTTTGAACTTCTATGCCATATTTTTCTTATTGTGGTAAAATATACATGATATAAAATTTAGCATTTTTTGAAGTCTTTTTTAAAAAAGATTTAATTTATTTATTTGACAGACAGAGATCCAAGTAGGCAGAGAGGCAGGCAGGGGGGTGGGGGGAAGCAGGTTCCCTGCTGAGCAGAGAACCAGATGCCAGGCTCGATCCCAGGACCCTGGGATCATGACCTGAGCTGAAGCAGAGGCTTTAACCCACTGAGCCACCCAGGCGCCCCTAAAATTTAGCATTTTAACCATTTCAAGTATACAGTTTAAGGGCATTAAGTGCATTCTCATTGTTGTGCAATCACAACCCTTATCTCCAGAACTTACCACATTTTAATAGCCATTAAAATTAGGAAGAATATTCTGCTAGGGCGGCCAGAGGGATCACAAATCTAGATTAACATCAGAAGCACTTAACGCTAACCAAGGACACCAGATTCTGAGGCAGAACTCATTTTTAAATAGTAAAGTACATCCATAATAAATAGAATATCAAGATTAACACCGGATGTTCTTAAAGTAATTATAATTCTTTATATATGCTGAAGACTATGATCTATGTATTTCAAAAAAGGGAAGTAGTGCTTCAAATTTTTCTCTTTTGGAGTATGCAAATCATGCTGACGGGGCCATGGCATTCCATAGTGAACACCCCCCAGCAACCAAAGACTCTTTGTCAAGACAGTTATTTGAACTAGCTAGATAGAAGACGACACCAAAATATAAAGTAGTCTGCTAAGTTACTGTAAGATATCATTTGGGGCCTTCAGCAAATGAAAGACTCCCAAACTGTTAAGAACTTAAAAGTACATAAAAATTTTGAATTTTGCCAGAGTTGGAAATCATGCGAGGTAAAGACACTGGTTGAAAAAAGTAAAAATAAATCTAGTTTCCTCCCTGCTGGAGGGGCTGTAAAATACAGTTTAAAAAGGAGATGGGAGGTCTGGACTCAACCAACCTAAGTTTAAATCCTAGTTCTTCCACTTAGTAGCTGTGAAAACCTGGGCAAGTTAATTAATCTCACTGAGTTTCAGTTTCTCAACTATAAAATAAGACTGTATCAACTCTGTAGTAGGATTATTCGTACCTGCCTGGCATATGGTATGGTTTGAAATATAGTAGTTTTTTTTAAGATTTATTTATTTGACAGAGAGAGAGAGAGAACGAACAAGCGGGGGGGGGGGGGGGGGGTGAGCAGAGGGTAAGGGAAAAGCAGACTCCCTGCTCATCAAGGCGCCTGATATCCTGACCAGAGCCCAAGGCGGATGCTTACCTGATTGAGCCACCCAGATGCCCCTGAAATAGAGGAGATTTACTTGTCATATCATTGGTTTTCCACTGCCTGCAAGATAAAAATCTAACTTCTTTTTCACGGAGGAGGCCATTCATGATCTGGTCCATCACCTCTAGGAACAGCTTTCTCTCTTACGACTTAACCTCAAACTTTATGCTCTACCAATACTGAGTCTCCAATACCTCTGAGCCTCTGAATAGGATTTCCTGACTGGAATGTTCTCTTTACATTTGACAATTTGGCAAACTCCTTTGCACTCTTCAGATGAGCTATGCTCATCTATTCAATTTCTAATATTTACTGAGAGTCTTCCTTGGCACTATAATTGATACTGGATACTATTTTTCTTTCATGGTATTATTCCAGGACCTCCCCATAAGACTTACATGTTTTTTTTTTTTTTCATTACAGATCTAAAGTTTATAGCTATTGCCATTTTGTAAACTATCATATTATATTATAATTATTTCCAGGTCTGTCTTGGCAACAGATCATGTGTTCTTTGAGGGGGACAGTATCTTTTTGCCCTCTTTGCCTAGCAGAGTCTGATTCAATAAATATTTGCTGAATAAATACTATTGCTGTTGCAGTTATTTCAACTGAATATTAAGCTGAGCAACTACCATGTGCTCAATGAGCAACAAAGATTCAAAGGTATGTAAAATACTGTTATTACACCCACTAAACTCTGGTTTAATGAGAGAGACAGATGTGTGGTCTGTGAATGATATGAATAAGGCGCAACAGGAAGAGAGAGGTACACAAATATATTTGGCCAGGAAGAAAAAAATGCTTTACCTCCTCTTTGGTTCAAGAGCTTTTTTTTTCCTTCTAATTTCAATTACATTGAAAAAAATATTTACTGAGGAGTCAGATGTTTCTACCTATATGGTGAATTACAAGAATGTGATAAATACTGCTGTCATTGACCCAATTTCCCAAAATAGTGAACTCCAAAGAAAACAAGACATAGTCTTCCTTCAATAGTACAGTAGTTTTATTCCTGGAAAACTCAACGTTTAATTAAAATCCTGCAAAAAATTCCTTATGTATATGTAAAATTATGTTAGACTTTAGGCTGACATTATTTTCATCTATGTGACCATCTAGTGGGATGTTCAAAAATCATTCGGGACTTGGACCCTCAACTCTATGGTCAATTAATCTTTGACAAAACAGGAAAAAATATACAGTGGAAAAAAGTCTCTTCAATAAATGGTGCTGGGAACACTGGACAGCTATATGTAGAAGAATGAAACTCGACCATTCTCTTACACCGTACACAAAGATAAACTCAAAATGGATAAAAGACCTCAACGTGAGACAGGAATCCATCAGAATACTAGAGGAGAACATAGGCAGTAATCTCTTCGATATCAGCCACAGCAACTTCTTTCAAGATATGTCTCCAAAGGCAAAGGAAACAAAAGCGAAAATAAACTTTTGGGACTTCATCAAAATCAAAAGCTTCTGCACAGCAAAGGAAACAGTAAAAAAATCAAAGAGGCAACCCACGGAATGGGAGAAGATATTTGCAAATGACAGTACAGACAAAAAGACAGGATCTATAATGAACTCCTCAAACTCAACAAACACAAAACAGACAATCATATCAAAAAATGGGCAGAAGATATGAACAGACACTTCTCCAATGAAGACATACAGATGGCTATCAGACACATGAAAAAATGTTCATCATCACTAGCCATCAGGGAGATTCAAATTAAAACCACATTGAGATATCACCTTACACCAGTTAGAATGGCCAAAATTAACAAGACAGGAAACAATATGTGTTGGGAGGGGATATGGAGAAAGGGGAACCCTCTTACACTGTTGGTGGGAATGCAAGTTGGTGCAGCCTCTTTGGAGAACAGTGTGGAGATTCCTCAAGAAATTAAAAATAGAACTTCCCTATGACCCTGCCATTGCACTCCTGGGTATTCACCCCAAAGATATAGATATCGTGAAAAGAAGGGCCATCTGTACCCCAATGTTTATAGCAGCAATGGCCATGGTCCCCAAACTATGGAAAGAACCAAGATGCCCTTCAATGGACGAATGGATAAGGAAAATGTGGTCCATATACACTATGGAGTATTATGCCTCCATCAGAAAGGACGAATACCCAACTTTTGTAGCAACATGGACGGGTCTGGAAGAGATTATGCTGAGTGAAATAAGTCAAGCAGAGAGAGAGTCAATTATCATATGGTTTCACTTATTTGTGAAGCATAACAAATAACATGGAAGACATGGGGAGTTAGAGAGGAGAAGGGAGTTGGGGGAAATTGGAAGGGGAGGTGAATCATGAGAGAATATGGACTCTGAAAAACAATCTGAGGGGTTTGAAGTGGCAAGGGGGGGTGGGAGGTTGGAGTACCAGGTGGTGGGTATTATAGAGGGCACCGATTGCATGGAGCACTGGATGTGGTGAAAAAATAATGAATACTATTATGCTGAAAATAAATGAATTTAATTAAAAAAAAAAGAAAAAAACCATAATATAAAAAAATCATCAAACAACAACAACAAAAAGATAATTCTTAATGGCGAACATCTAGAATCCCTCAGCCCCACCAACTAAATGCCAAGAGCACTTCATCAATTCTAAGACCCCCCTCGACCCCCACCCCAGAGAGCAGCACTATGGTAGAAGAACGACTATGGCAGAACAAGTATAAGGGCTGGGGGACATTAAACTTACCCCTTTAGGAAGTCAGAAAAGAATGACTTTTTGAAGAAATGACTTTTTGCTTGAGACTCTAACAGGAATTACCAAAAATGAAAGTGAGAGGCGGGCAGGGGCTAAGAGGACCTCACAGCCATGTTAAGGGTTAGCATACATACTAAGGCTAACAGAAAGCCTGTGAAAGGGGTTATAAACTAATAAAAGACACGATCAAATAAAAATATGGAAGAGAATTACTCTTCCTAAGAAGCAGAAATGAGAAAGGAGAGGTTAACTTCCTGCTCTTCAGTATTACGTTAACTTTCACAATAAGCATAATATTTTCCTAACAAAAAATGATTTCTACATAAAACCCATCAAAGTGGGAAATCAGTGGAGGGCAGGAGCTGCAGGAGATCTAACTGTCCAATCTGAATTTAAAATGGAGTTCCAGGAGCCTGGGTGGCTCAGTGTGTTAAACAGCCCAAATCTTGATTTAGGTTCAGGTCATGATCTCGGGGTCATGAGATCCAGCCCCACCTTGCGCTCTGCACTGAGCGCGAGGAGCCTGTTTAATTAACATTCTCTTTCCCTCTGCCTTTTCCCTTCCCCACTTTAGCTATCTCACTCTCTACAGATGGACAGATAGATAAAATGGGAGTTCCAATCTCAGAGTTTGAGCCCCATGTTGGTTGCAGAGATTCCTTAAGTAAATAAACTTTTTTATTTATTTTTTTTAAAAGATTTTATTTATTCATTTGACACAGAGAGATCACAAGTAGGCAGAGAGGCAGGCAGAGAGAGAGAGAGGAGGAAGCAGGCTCCCCGCGGAGCAGAGAACCCGATGCGGGACTCGATCCCAGGACCCTGAGATCATGACCTGAGCCGAAGGCAGCGGCTTAACCCACTGAGCCACCCAGGCGCCCAAGTAAATAAACTTTAAAATAAAATAAAATAAAATAAAATAAAATAAAATAAAATAAAATAAAATAAGAGTTCCAGTTTGTTAGGGGAAAGGCTGTCATCTTTCACACAGAGCCAGAATACTACCAAAATACTTAGTACTTATATATTAAAAGGATAAACACGAATATTATTTTGTCAATAATACCAATAGCTTAAAAAATACCAACAGCTAATGTGTCTGAGAACCAGTGTCCTAAGCACTCATATTTGCTAATTTAATCCTTAGAACTCTATGATGTATTAAAATTTCCTGTATTTTGCAGAAAAGTAAATTGAGGCACCAAGAAGTTAAATTACTTGTTTTATTGCATAAGGTTACTTACATAATAAACAGAGCCCTGATTTAAACCCATCTAATCTGGCTCCAGGGACGCCTGGGTGGGCTCAGTTGGTTAAACAGCTGCCTTCGGCTCAAGTCATGATCCCAGCGTCCTAGGATCAAGTCCCACATTGGGCTCCTTGCTCAGCAGGGAGCCTGCTTCTCCCTCTGCCTCTGTCTGCCATTCTGTCTGCCTGTGCTCGCTCTCTCCCCACCTCTCTGATAAATAAATAAAATCTTTAAAAAAAAAAAAAAAACACCTCTTGAATCTGGCTCCAGAGTCCAGTCTGTAAGCCTCTGATATACTGCCTTTCTAACAGAAACATATTTCTGTAAACTGGTTAATCATAAATAAAACCATTTGTATGCTAAAGGAATAACATATACTTGATACCTTGGTCATGAGGTAAGAGAGAAAAGTAAAAATCATATTTCACTATTGTAAAATAAATAAATAAAGCAATAAATAAAGCAGTATATTTATTGGGAACATATATAAAATGGAATATTTCAATAGTGCTGAGTACACGAATTCAAGATATTCTAAATCTAATCTTTACAACAATGCTTTGTTGTAACTGGGTGGGTAAGTATTATCTTCATTTGACAAACAGATACAACAAAATACAACTGAAGTCGTTTGCTGAATGTGAATCAGATCTGTAGACTTCCAAAGTCAATGTCTCTTACACTGGCTTTGTACAAAAAGATGCTATGATGAACAAGGAAGAAACAAAAACAAAAACAAAAAACAGAGATATCCAAAGGGCTATGAGGAAAATAAAGATACCTAATAAAACTTTTATGAGAAATCAAATCAAAGATCAGGTATGAAAGAAAAAAAGGCAAAGTCTAAAGGTAGCAAATTATTAATAACTTTAAAAATGAGGTGTTTTAATGTCAAAGAATCAAAATGTCAACTGGCTTGTTAAATTATAGCTATCAGTGAAACTACAAAGTCCTTTAAGAGATTCTATAAAGTAATCAGCGATCAAGGCTCAAGAACGAAAAGGAGAAAAGCAAAACCCAACTGTACAGCCCAAGCTGTCTGAAAGGTGCTGGAACAGATTAAAGGGGAGGGACCATATAGCTTCTCTGATGTTACAAGGTGTGAGGCACATAATAGGTTTTAAATCATCCCTGATTGATTGGAGTGAATGATCTAGCTCACCACTTGGAAGAATTATGCTAAAAGGCTAAAATTATAATCCTTAGGCACTACAATTTATTGTCATCTAAAAGCAAAAAAGATTAACAACAAAAAAGAAAATGGAAAATAGGTACTAAGGGAAATTTAAATATATTCTTAGAGTGCTCTTTCAGGAAGACCTTTAAAGATGACTAGACATATGACTCAAATACTTTACAAACATTAAAAAAAAAAAAAAGGAGTCTAGTATCAAAGTGAACAGGTGATAAGAAGGAAAACTTGATCTCAAAATCCAATCCAATCTACAACCAGGTATTTCCTAGATACTTCAGCTCATTTAATATTCACAACAGCAGTATGAGGTAGATATTAACTCCATTTTATATTAACTGAGGTTGAGAGAGGTTAAGTACTTGCCTGGCCAGTTTGTGGCAGATTGGGCATTCAAAACCAAATCTGTGTGATTTTAAAGTTTCAACTGTGCCTAGTAATAACAGCAACCCTGTTATCATTTATGGAACACTTCTTATGTGCCAGTTATTATACTAAGTGCTTTAAATGCATGATCTCACTGAATTCCATGAATAGGGGTTATTATCATTTCCATTTTCCAGAAAAGGTACAGGCTTAAGTCAAGTTAATGAATGCATCCAAGGTCACAGAGGTCATAATAAACAAAGGTGGGACCTAAGCCCAGCCGTACCTGACTTCAGGGCCTGTCTACTATATTTTTCTCATTCTGCAACTTTCATGAACACCTGACTAACCATTAACTGAACTCTTGGGTAGACTTCTTGAGTAGACTTCTCTCTTCCTCTATATTCCATACATAACCAAAAATTCAATAGCTCTACTGGTTAGTATTTACTTTCTTCAGGTCAGGTATGGTAACTGCACCTTGTTTTTCAGAGTTTAAACTTTTCTTTACAGAGTTTACACTTTTTTTTTTTTTAAGTTTTATTTATTTAAGCTGTCTCTATACCCATTATGAGGCTCGAACTGATAATTGTGAGATTGGGT
Organism: Mustela erminea; assembly: GCF_009829155.1. Taxonomy (NCBI): domain Eukaryota; kingdom Metazoa; phylum Chordata; class Mammalia; order Carnivora; family Mustelidae; genus Mustela; species Mustela erminea. The sequence goes on from NC_045616.1 coordinate 65,911,449, forward strand.
TACATACTCTTTGAAATGAGCCAGTCAGGCGCTCCAGAGAGTTTAAACTATTCATTTTTATTATTATTATTTTTTAAATTTATGGCCTAGTTTATTATAAAGACACTGTATCAAAATATCTTTAATAAATAACTACCATCTTTACTTCACAGCCCAAGCACAAAAATTCCATTGGTTTAAAATGACATTAGCAAAATGTGTTCATTACACAAAAATGTGTTCTTAAATTTTGTCTATACAGATCAGGAAACTAGGGTTCTCCATACTAAATCATGTCTATACATAAAATTTGGGTTAAGTTTTTAGTTGAAAATAATTGGCAATTAATTGGTACAGCAAGGATATGCAAAATGTGCCTGTGGAGGTTGTTTATTAATATTGACCTTAAAAAACTATACGGTTGATTTGCATATTTTGGTCTGACGTCCTTGTGAAGATTTTATTTCTTTCAAAATAGAAAATTATTTATTTTTATAACTAATTTCAGAGATGGAGGTCAGTGATTCATCAGTCTTACATAATACCTGGTGCTCATTGTATCAGATGCTCTCCTTAATTCCATCACCCAGTTACCCCATCCACCTTACCCCCTCTTTCCCTACAGTTCAGTTCATTTCCTATGATTTAGAGTCTCTTATGGTTTGTCTCCCTAATTTCATCATTTTATTTTTTCCTCTTCCCTGATGATCCTATTTTTTAAAATTCTACATATGAATGAGTTCATATGATAATTATCTTGATTGATTTATTCTGCTTAGTATAATATCCTCTAGTTCCATCCATGTCATTGCAAATGGCAAATTTCTTTTTTGATGGCTGAGTATTCCATTGTGTGTGTGTGTGTGTGTGTGTGTGTGTGTTCCACTGTGTGTATATATGCACATATATGCACACTTATCTATACATAATCTATACACACACACACTACATCACATCTTTTTTATCCATTCATCTGTCTATGGACATCTGGGCTCTTTCCATAGTTTGGCTATTGTGAACACTGCTGCCATAAACATTGGGGTGCAAGTGCCCCTTCAGATCACCAAGCTTGTTATCTTTGGGGTAAACACCCAGTAGTGCTATTGCTGGGTCTTACAGTAGCTCTATTTTCAACCTTTTGAGGAACCTCCACACTGTTTTCCAGAGTGGCCATACCAGCTTGCATTCCCACCAACGGTGTAAGAGGGTTCCTCTTTCTCTGAATCCTTGCAACATCTGTCCTTTCCTAACTAGTTAATTTTAGGCATTCTGACCAGTGTGAGGTGGTATCTTGTTGTGGTTTTTATTTTATTTCCCTGATGCCAAGTGATGTTGAGCATTTTTTCATGTGTCTGTTGGCCATTTGTAGGTCTTCTCTGGAAGAATGTCTGTTCATGTCTTCTGCCCATTTCTTGATTGGATTATTTGGATTATTTGTTCTTTGGGTGTTGAGTTTGATAAGTTCTTTATAGATTTTGAATACTAGCCCTTTATCTGATATTTCATTTGCAAATATCTTCTTCCATCCTGTTGATTGTCTTTTGGTTTTGTTGACTGTTTATTTGCTGTGCAAAAGCTTGATGAAGTCCCAATAGTTCATTTTTGCCTTTGTTTTGTTGCCTTTGGAGACATGTCTAGCAAGAAGTTACTGCGGTTGAGGTCCAAAGAGGTTGCTGCCTATGTTTTCCTCTAAGATTTTGATGGATTCCCACCTCACATGTTGTTCTTTCATCCATTTTAAGTCTACTTCTGTTTATGGTATAAGAAAACTGTCCAGTTTCATCCCTCTGCATGTGGCTGTCCAATTTTCCCAACACCATTTGTTGAGGAGGCTGTCTTATTTCCATTGGATATTCTTTCCTGCTTTGTTGAAGATTAGTTGACCATAGAGGGTCCACTTCTGGGTTCTCTATTCTGTTTCATTGATCTATATGTCTGTTTTTTGTGCCAGTACCATACTGTCTTGATGATTATAGCTTTGTAATACAGCTTGAAGTCCAGAATTGTGATGCCACCAGCTTTTTTCTTTTTCAACACTCTTTTGGCTATTCAGGCTTTTTTCTGGTTCCATACAGATTTTAGGATTGTTTGTTCCTACGCTGTGAAAAATGTTGATGGTATTTTGATAGGGATTGTACTGAATATATAGATTGCTCTAGGTAGCATAAACATTTCAACATTTGTTGTTCCAATCCATGAACATGGAACATTTTTCCATTTCTCTGTGTCTTCCTCAATTTCTTTTATGAGTTTTTTATAGTTTCCTGAGTACAGATCCTTTGTCTCTTTGGTTAGGCTAAGATTTCTAGGTATCTTATGGTTTTGGGTGCAACTGTAAATGGATTAACTCTTTAATTTCTCTTTCTTCTGTCTTATTGTTGGTGGATAGAAATACAACTGATTTCTGTGCATTGATTTTATATTCCTGCCACTTTGCTGAATTCCTGTATGAGTTCTAGCAATTTCATAGTGGAGTTTTTTAGGTTTTCCACATAGAGTATCATGTCATCTGCTAAGACTGAGAGTCTGACCTCTTTGCCAATTCAGATGCCTTTTATTTTTGTTGTTATTGTTGTTTGATTGGTGAGGCTTGGACTTCTAGCACGATGTTGAACAACAGTGGTGAGAGTGGACATCCCTGCCATGTTCCTGATCTTAGGGGAAAACCTTTGTTTTTTCCCACTGAAAATGATATTCGCTGTGGGCTTTTCGTAGATGGCTTTTATAGTACTGACATATATTCCCTCTATCCTTACATTGTGAAGAGCAAATTTTAATCAAGAAAGGATGCTATACCAAAGCATTGCCAAATGCTTTTTCTGAATCTATCAAGAGAATCATATGGCTCTTGTCCTTTATTAATGTAGTGTATCACATTGATTGATTTGTGGATGTTGAGCCTTCCTTGCAGCTCAGAGATAAATACCATTTGGCTGTGATGAATAATCCTTTTAATGAGCTGTTGGATCCTATTGGCTAGTATCTTGGTGAGAATTTTTGCATCCATGTTCATCAGGGATATTGGTCTGTAATTCTCTTTTTTGTTGGGGTCTTTGTCTCATTTTTGGAAGAAAGTAATGCTGGCCTCATAGAAAGAATTTGGAAGTTTTCCTTCCATTTCTGTTGTTTTTTTTTTAAACAGCTTCAGAAGAACAGGTATTAATTCTTCTTTAAATGTTTGGTAGAACTCCCCCTGGGAATTCCTGGGCTCTTGTTTGCTGGGAGATTTTTGATTATTGCTTCAATTTCCTTGCTTGTTATGGGTCTGTCCAGGTTTTCTATTTCTTCCTGGGTCACTTTTGGTAGCTTATCCTTACATACGTCTCCAGCAGTGCATCTATTTCTTCCAGATTGCCAAATTTGTTGGCATATACTTGCTCATAATATGTTCTTATAATTGTTTTTATTTCTTTGGTGTTGGCTGTGACCTCTCCTCTTTCATTCATTTTATTTATTTGGGATCTTTCTCTTTTCTTTTTGGTAAGTCTAGTCAGGGGTTTATCAATCCTATTAATTCTTTCAAAGAACCAGATCCTAGTTTCGTTGATCTGTTGTGTTCTTTGGGTTTCTATTTCATTGATTACTGCTCTAATTATTATTTCTCTTCTCCTGCTGGGTTTAGGCTTTCTTTGCTGTTCTTTCTCCAGCTCTTTTAGGTGTAAGGTTAGGTTGTGTATTTGAGACCTTTTTCATTTCTTGAGAAAGGCTTGTATTGCTCTGTATTTCCCTCTCAGGACCACCTTTGCTGCATCCCAAAGATTTTGAACAATTGTGTTTTTATTTTCATTTATGTCCATGAATTTTTTAAATTCCTCTTTAATTTCCTGGTTGACCCATTCATTCTTTAGTAGGAGCTATTTTGCTTCTTTGTATTTCTTAATTTCCTCTTAATTTCCTCCTGTGACTGAGTTTCAGTTTCAAAGCAGTGGTCTGAAACTACGTAGGGAATGATCCTAATCTTTTGGTACTCATTGAGACCTGATTTGTGACCCAGTTATGTGATGTGGTCTGGAGAATGTTTGATGTGCACCTGAGAAGAATGTGTATTCTGTTGCTTTAGGATGGAATGTTCTGAATGTACCTGTGAAGTCCATCTGGTCCAGTGTATCATTCAAAGCCCCTATTTCCTTGTTGATCTTCTGCTTAGATGATCTGTACATTGCAGGGGGTGATGTTAAACTCCCCTATTATTATTGTATTATCATTGTGTTTCTTTAATTTTGTTAATTGGCTTTTCCCATGTTAGAGGCATAAATATTTACAATTGTTAGATATGCTTGTTGGAAACACCCTTTAATTATGATATAGTGTCCTTCCTCATCTCTTATTACAGTCTTTGGTTTAAAATCTATTTTGTCTGATATAAGGATTGCCACCCAGCTTTCTTTTGATGTCTATTAGCATGATAAATGGTTTTCTATCTCCTCACTTTCAATCTGGAGGTGTCTCTGGTTTAAATGAGTCTCTCCCAGACATCATATGCATGGGCCTTGCTTTTTTTTTTTTTTTTTAAAAGCAAATCTGATATCCTGTATCTTTTGATTGGGGCATTTAGCCCATTTACATTCAGAGTAACTACTGAAAGACATGAATTTAGGGCCACTGTATTATCTGTAAAGTCACTGTTTCTGTATATTGTCTCTGTTCCTTTCTGGTCCATGTTACTTTTTGGATCTCCCTTCACTTAAAAGATCCCTTTTAATACTTCTTGCAGGGCTGGTTTAGTGATCCCAAATTCTTTTAGCTTCTGTTTGTCCTACAAGCTTTTTATCTCTCTTTCTATTCTGAAGGACAGCCTAGTTTAAACTTTGTTATAAGACACTGTATGTGAGATTTGTGGTAACCATAGAAGAAAAATCTGATAGATTATGAAAAAGGAATTAAAGCATACTAATATAAAAAGTCATCAAATCACAAAGGAAGATAGCAAGATGGGAAGAAACAATCTACAAACCAGTCAAAAACCAATTATCAAAATGACAATATGTCTTTACCTATCAATAATTACTTTAAATGTAAGTAGATTATATTTGCTAATCAAAAAGACAATGGGAGACAAGATTAAAAAACAAGATCCAACAATATGTTGCCTATGAGAGATGTACTTCAGTTTTAAGGACATACACAGACTGAGGTTGAAGACGGCAAAAGGTATTTCAAGTAAATGGTAACCAAAACAAAGCAGGCTAGCAATATTTATATTGGACAAAATAGACTTTAACTAAAAATGGTCTAAACAGACAAAGAAACTCATTACATTAATATAAAAACGTCAATCTATTAAGAAGTTATATAATTATTGTATATTTATGCACTCAACATCAAAGCACTTATAAATAATGTAAATACAAACAGAACTAGAAAGAGAAATAAACAGCAATACAATAATAGCTGGGGACTATAACATCCCGCTCTCAACAATGAATAGATCATCCAGACAGAAAATCAATAAGGAAGCAGTAGATTTGAACAACACTATAAAACAAATGGACCTAACAAATGTTCCATCCAAAAGAGGCAGAATACATATTCTTCTCAAGCGCACACAAAAACTTTCTATGACAGATCTTGTGTAAGACAATGAAATGAAATATGTCTCAACAAATTCAAGATAGCAATTATATCAAGTATCTTTTCTGATCACAATGGTGAAACTAAAAATTAATAATAGAAAGATGGAAAATTCACAAGTACATGGAAATTAAACAACACACTCCTGAACAACCAATGGATTAAAGAATAAAGCAAACAAGAAATAAAAAAATATCTTAACACAAATGAAAAGGGAAATCCAACATTTCAAAAGTTATAGAATGCAGCAAACACAGTTTTTTGTTTTTTTGTTTTTAAAGATTTTATTTATTTATTTGTGAGAGAGAGAGAGAGAGCATGAGCACAAGCAGGGCGAGCGGCAGGCAGAAGGAAAAGCAGACTCCTCACTAAGCAAGAAGCCTGATGCAGGAGTCGACCCCGAACCCTGGGATCTTGACCTGAGCCAAAGGCTCAACCGACTGAGCTACCCATGCACCCCAGCAAAAGCAGTTCTAAGAGAAAAGTTTATAGTCATAAGCACATACATATATCAAGAAAATACATCAAACAACATAACTTTATACTTCAAGGAAGTAGAAAAAGAAAAACAAAGGCCAAAGTTAGAAAAAGGAAGGAAATAATAAAGATTAGAGCAGAGATAAATGGAATAGGGATTAAGGAAACAATAGAAAAGATCAACAAAACTATGAGTTGATTATTTGGAAAGATAAAATGGACAAACCCTTAACTAGACTAATGAAAAAAGGGAAAAACAAAATAAATAAAATTATAAAAGAAAAAGGAGCTATTATAACTGATACTACAGAAATACAAAGGATCACAAAAGATTACTATGAACAACTATATACCAACAAACTGGAGAAGCTAGAAGAAATGGATAAATTCCTATAAACATATAACTACCAAAATTGAATCATGAAGAAAGAAAACCTGAAGAGACTTAAAATAAGTAAGGAAAATGAATAAAGTTAAATCCCAATAAAGAAAAGCTTAGGACCAAATGGCTTCACTACTGAATTCTACCAAACACTTAAAGAAAAATTAACATCAATTCTTCTTAAACTCTTACAAAAAACTGAAGAGAAGGGAACACTTCCAAACTCATTTTACAAAGCCAGCAGTTCTCTGGTATGAAGTCCCATAAGGACACTAGAAGAAACCATAGGTCATTATCTCTGATGAATATAGATGTAAACATTCTCAACAATTACTAGCACAATGAATTCAACAGCATATTAAAAAATCACATATCATGATCAAGTGGATTAATCCCTGTGATGCTAGGACAATTCAACAGACACAAATCAATCCATGTGATATATCACATTAATAAAATAAAAGACATGGGACGCCTGGGTGGCTCAGTGGGTTAAGCCTCTGCCTTCAGCTCAGGTCATGATCTCAGGGTTCTGGGATCAAGTCCCACATTGGGCTCTCTGCTCTGCAGGGAGCCTGCTTCCTCCTCCCTCTCTCTCTGCCTGCTTCTCTGCCTACTTGTGATCTCTCTGTCAAATAAATAAAATCTTAAAAAAATAAAATAAAATAAAATAAAATAAAAGACAGAATATGATCACAAGAAATGCAGAAAAGCATTTGACAATATTCAATTTCCATTCATGGTAACTCTCAACAAATTTGGTGTACAAGGAACATATCTCAACAAAGATCATCTATCACAAAACTACCTCTATGACAAAACTACAAGTAAAATGACATGCAACAGTGAATGGTTAAAACCTTTTCCTCTAAAATCACGAACAAAATAAGGATGCCCATTCTTACAACTTCTATTCAATATAGTATTGGAAGTCCTAGCCAAAGCAATCAGGCAATAAAATAAAATAAAATACACCCAAATCAGAGCGGAAGAAATAAAATTATCTCTATTCACACAAGACATGATTTTATACATAGAAAATCTTAAAGACTCTATCAAAAACTAATAAATGAATTCAGGAAAGTTAAAGGATACAAAATCAACATACAAGAACCAGTTGCATTTCTATACACTAACAATAAATTATCTAAAAAATAAGTAATTCCATTTACAACAACAATAAAAAGAATAAAATAAGGATGGGAAAGATCTGTATACTGAAAACTTTAAGACACTGAATAAAAGAAATCGAAGAAAACACAAGCTGGTCTTGGCAATGATTTCATGGGTATGACACCATAAGCACAAGCACCAAAAGCAAAAACAAACTTTTGACTACATAAAACCAAACAGCTTCTGCATAGCAAAGGAGATCATCATCAAAATGAAAAGGTACCCTTCAGAATGGGAGAAAGTTTTGCAAACCAATATCTGCTAAGGAGTTAATATCCAAAATATGTAAGAAATTCATACATCTTAATAGCAAAGAATCCAAACAATTTGATTTAAAAAAAAAAAAAAAAAAAAAAACCTGGGCAAAGACCTGAATATACATTTTTTTCCAAAGAAGATATTCAAATGGCGAAAAGCAAACCCAAACCAAAATAGCATAATACCTCAAACCTGTTAGAATGGCTATTATCAAAAAGAACAGAGATAACAAATGCTGGCAAGAATGTGGAGAAAATGGAACTCATATTGATGGGAATGTAAACTGGTGCAGCCACTATGGAAAAACAGAATGGAGGTTCCTAAAAATTTAAAAATAGAACTACCATATGATCCAGCAATTCTACTTAAAATCACTATGTTGAAAAGATAACTAAGCCCTCATGTTGACTGTAGCATTACTTATAATAGCCAAGACATGGAAATAAATGTGTCCATCAACAGATATATGGATAAAGAAAATGTGATATACAGTCGACCCTTGAACACCACTTTGGATATGAACTATACGGGTTCACTTAGGTGCAAAATTTTTTTGATATAAATACTATAAATGTATTTTCTTAGTAACACTTTCTCTAGCTCACTTTAAGAATGAAGTATATAGAATATATACAAAATATGTTTTAATCAACTTTTTATGTTATTGGTAAGGCTTCTAGTGAACAGTAGGCAATGGGTAATTAAGTTTGGGGAAAGTCAAAATTATATGTGTATTTGTGACTGCACAGTGGTCAGCACCACTAACCTCCATGTTACTCAAAGTCAACTGCATATATATAATGGAATATTATTCATTGTAAAAAAGGAAATCCTGCCATTTGTGACAATTTGGATAAAACTTTAGGGCATTATGCTAAGTGAAATAAATCAGAGAGAAAGACATAAACTGTGGATCACCTATTTGAGAAATAAAAAGAACCCCAATCTCACAGAAACAGAGAGCAGACTGGTCTTGCCAGGGTAAAAGTGGAGAGCGGAAATGACTTAAGACAGTCAAAGGATACAAATTTCCAATTATAAGCTGATTAAGTTCTGGGATGTAATATAGCATGGGGACTATATTTAACTATATATATATATATATATATATATACACACACACATACACACACACACATATATACATAGAAAATCTTAATATATATATATTATATATACACATATATATTATATATATACTTACATTTGAAATATATATATATTAAAGTTGCTAAGAAAATAAGTCTTAAAGGTTCTTACCAAAAAAATAATATAGTAATTTAAAAAACTATAACCATGTGAGATGATGGACATGTTAACTAACCTTACTGTGGTAATCATTTCATTATATATACATATATCAAATCATTATGTTGTACATCTTAAACTTCCACAATATCATATGTCAATTATATCTCAAAAAAGCTAAAATTTTTTTCTTTAAATAGATAGGTGGATAAGAAAGTTTTACTATTATTTCTCCCTCCTTCTCCCCTACCAAAAGAAGACTTGGGTTTGGAATGGAAGCCTTCCTATTCATTTCCAAAGTTTCTTCTACTCTGAACTGTTCCTTTAATTCATGATTCATAAGATATAAGTATAAAGAAGAGAAGCTTGTTTTAAAATAACATTTCTCTACACTGTTTGATTATGTGTGAACATGTATGCAAGACAGAGACAAATCTGTATGTGCTCAAGTAAGACTATGATAGCTCTTGGTAAAATCCTGGTACTGAATGATTTAAAATATATCAGCACCAGGCAAGTTACTGATTATAGCTACACTTACTATATTTAAGGAGTTGATAAAAAGGGCTATGATGCAAATAGTCAAACATTTTTCTGTGTAACACATCTGAAATTATAAAGTCAGTCAATACAAGGCATGAGCCAGTATTTTTTTTTTAAAGACTTTTATTTATTTGACAGACAGAGATCACAAGTAGGCAGAGAGGCAGGCAGAGAGAGGAGGAGGAGAAGCAGGCTCCCTGCTGAGCAGAGAGCCCAATGTGGGGCTCCATCCTAGGACCCTGGGATAATGACCTGAGCCGAAGGTAGAAGCTTTAACCCACTGAGCCACTCAGGTGCCCCAGTATTTTAGAATCTATGCGTTTATGAAGTGAGATACTGTATATTGATAGAACTCTAAGTTGATAATTTTTAGAAAAATTAGGACCACCATTACACATCATTTTGGTAACTAAAAGTGTACTGTGTCATTGTGGTTAGATTGCTCCTAAAGTTCTAAAGTGACAGGGCCCTAAGAATTTCGCATTCATGTCTATATCCTTGATTGTTATGGTGCAGTGAGTTGATTCACTATTTCACATTTTCAAGTGTAAACAGGAAAAGGAACATAGCACTATGATCACTGGCAAGAGCTGAATTGGAAAAGGGTCAGAGTAATTTAGCCAATAAAATAGAAAGGTAATAAATAAATAGTTAAGTGGTTAGTAGGCTGATCATCATTAGCTTTTATCTAATCTTTCCTTTGTTCACTGAAATCTTTCTCACACTTAACAGAGGCACATGTCGTACTGTAGGAAATAGAGACAGGAGAAACAATTTACAAAAGAAAATCAATTTTTGCAATTTTAGTTCCTAACCTGAATACTGTTCTATGCTATTTATTGTTGGCAAGCTAGAAGACAGAGTAAAGGAAGCATGGGTTCCAGAGTCCTATATACAGGAGTTCAACCTCAGTCCTTCCCACTGTCTTTTTGAGAAAAGTAGCTTGACTTTCTAAGCGACAGTTTAGTTTTCAGTGAAATGGGCTGAAGGGAAGATTAAATGAGAATGCAAAATGCTACAATGGTAGGTCCTTAATGTTCATTCATTCCCTTTGCACTTCAACTCCCACTAAAATTAACATTAAGACAGATCTACTGATGGCAGTTTGTACCATCAGACACCATTAAGAAGAAGGTGAAATTATTATTTTTTTAAGATTTTATTTTCAAGTGATCTTTATACCCAGTATGGGGCTCAAACTCACAACCCTGAGATCAAGTGTCACATGTTCACTGACTGAGCCAGCCAGGCACCCCAAAGATGAAATTATTTTTGTATGATAAAAGGATATTCAACAAAATAGGCTGTATGACTTCTCATTTAAACAGAAATATTGAAGGAATAATAATAATAAGAACAAAGCTTCAGAAATCAAATGTTGAATAATTAAATCAGATATGAATGTAGTCAATCTATAAAAATTTTACGAGGGCAAAATTTAGTTGAGTGAAGGTAGTCTTCACAGTATACAAAGAGATTGGAAAAGAATATCACAAAACAAGTTCCACAGAGGTAAAAAATTTCATTTTCCACAAATGGAAAAAAAAATAGCAAGAAATAATGTAGGACAGATGGTACTATACAGCTAACCATTTAGCACAGAAAACAAAAGCATATATGTTGTGAGTATTCAAGTCTGTTTATCTCTTACTGTGACAAAGAGACAATGAGACTCAACCAAGACTGAGGAATAAAAAAATTAATGAATATAAAACCTAGAATGAAATGTGAGATGGTAAGGAAATCTGAGGATATAAACACAATAATGCTAATCTACTATATATAATAACAAAGTGTTCAGCTTATAAGAATATACCCTTAAAACTGAATCTTGGCTTAAAAATCTTTTTGCCCTCTTCCAAATAGAGATACTGAGTTATTAGCCAACTGAATATAACATCCTTAGCACCATCCAACCCCTTCAGCCCATGAAACTGGAATTCATCAACTTTAACTGTACTCAGAAAGGTTATTATAACGTCTCATCTTCAGGATGAAAACAACAGACCTCTATCTAATCCTTCTGTTTTATTTTTAAAGATTTTATTTGAGAGAGAGGGAGGGTACAGAGGGAGAGGGAGAAGACCCCCTCCAAGCAGAAAGCCCATCTCTGGGCTCCATCCCATGACCCCGAGATCACGACCTGAGCCAAAGGCAGACACTCAACCAACTGAGCTGCCCAGGTGCTCCCAATCCTTTAAAAAAGGGGTTGGAATCAAGACCTCGAAACATTACAAATGAATTTTAGGAAGAATCTGGCTTCAACTTTTAAAAACACAGAAGATTGAGTTCTATAACATGAAGTTCTTTTTTTTTTTTTTTTTAAAGATTTATTTGTTTGACACAGAGAGAGAGAAAACAAGAAGGCAGAGTGGCAGGCAGAGGGAGAGGGAGAAGCAGGCTCCCTGCTGAGCAGACAGCCTGATGCGGAGCTCAAATCCAGGACCCTGGGATCATGACCTGAGCTGAAGGCAGACGCTTAACCAACTGAGCCACCCAGGCACTCCTAACATGAAGTTCTTAACCCCCTTCATTTTTTCATAGTATACCGATTTTCTGCTAGTTATCTACCAGTAAAACCAAAACCTTTTTCTAAAGGGAAGTGGGTAGACCTCAGCCCATGCTCCAAGTGTTGGGTCTAATGGCAAAGTTGTGACTGCATTTCCTAAATGTGACTGACTAAACAAAGACCAGGTACATGATGATGAATCCTGGCACAAAAGGATGAGCTAAATAAGCTGGATTTCCTTTCTCATAAATATGAATAGAAAGTACTAGGATCATTTACCACTTAACAGTTCTCAAAGAAGACGCTAAAATGTTACGATGTGGTAGGCACAGGGCCATCATTAGACTGCACATGCAAGACAAATTACAAAAGGGCGGAAATTCTAAGCATACAGAGACGAGAATGGACAGCACGGAGAGAAGGAGGGAACCACTGAGCAAGATTATATAGACCACCAGACAGACAGTAACTACTCCTGGGAGTTGTCTTGCTTCCTGATGGCTTTCTACTTCCACAAATGACTTAAAATAAATCTCTCTGTTTCTCTTAAGACAATTTGAATGCATTTCTCTTCCTTGGAACCAAAAGAGCTTAATTATAATAGAAATATTAAATAACTACTATATATATAATCACATGATTATATATGTTAAATGTTACATTATAACAAGCTGTTCCCAAATTCTATTTGCTTTAAGTGGAAGGAACTAAACTTTTTAGGGAGTTACCTAGGAACTGTAAGGGTTGGTACAATGAGGCTGATGACTACTATGGAAATAAATTTCCTTAGCTTGAACAATCAGACTAGACTGGAGAGCTGATGTGGAGGTCCCTGAGAGATATCCAAATGGGTGGAGAATAAACCGAGTAGGAAGATAGAGAAAACCAAGAATAAAGCCAGCTGCAAGTTCAGGTGTACATCCTTTTTACAAACAGAATTCCTTACTCATCTACTTCTGCCTGTTCCCTGCCTTTTCCAAATTATACAATTTTGGTTTTGAACACTGGCAATCACTGCCCCTGCTGCCATCAAGGGAAAAAATTCCTTGTAATATTTGTTTCCTGAACACTTTACATCTGTGAGAGATATAGACCGAGTGGCAATTTACTCTCACTATGATGTTAGCTTTCAATTAATACTGGTTTCCCAAGACTAGCACAGTCTGCATGTCAAAGAACCTACAGTATCTCTTACACATTTCCAGGAGGCACCACAATTTAGAAATATGGTGGATAAACACATGACTTATTTGAACAAATACAAAAGGGAGCTCCTAGCATATCAGAGCAATACAAAGTCAGATGATGCAACAAGACAGTAATACATTAATTATCTAGAAAACTATTTTAGAACCAATAGACAACACATGAAAGAAAATGCACAAAATACAAGAGCAAATAAACCTGGGAAAATACTGAATAATGAGACAGAATTTTTAGACTAATTAGCAAAGATAATTTTATAACAATAATACCCTATTGCTGCTGAAGATATGATGAATCAACTCCAACAAATTGCTGAAGGTAAACTGACAGAACTCAGCAACCTGTAGCAAGAGCCATACGCATTTTTTTACCCTTTGTCCTCATGATTACACTTCTTAGACTGTATCTTAAGAATCCTAAATAAAGAAAAAAAAATGTTATTGTCAAAGAGTTTATCCTGGGATTATTTCTAATATAACAATAAATATATGCATAACCATTCAACTGTTGGGTTATTATGCAGTTATTCAAAAAGATGGTTAATTTCTGTAATGATATGGAAAATGATTATGATTAGAAAGTGAAAAAAGTGATAAAAAGTTGTATGTAGAGAACAACTACAAAGAAGTAAATCGTGTAAGATAAAGACAGTTAAATGAAAGAGACTAGAAAGAAACAATGAAAAGCTAGCAGTGGATTAGTGTTAAGATTATGGGCCTTTTCTCTTTTTCAATACTGTGGTTTTATTACCTTGAAAATGAAAATAAGTAATAAAAATCTCCAAAAGTCTAATTGTTTTAAGTCATATATAGGACAGGGCAAAAACCCTAGAGAATGTTCACAATAATGACAGAATCATCAAAAAGCTTAAATCACACCCTTTCTACTTGTTAAAATGTCAAGATGTGAAATATAATTTAGAAAGATTTATATGAAAATGCTTAAAGGTTATGGCACTTAAAGGGTTAAACTTTGTGGACTTACAGAAAATTGAAATACTTGCAAAACTTTTTCCTCGATTATGCCATTAAAATGAGTAGACACACACTTATAAGATAGTGGAAAAAAAAAATCTTTATAGTAATGGAAAAAAGAATTATACCAAAGAAGCTGTTTTATAATCCCAGAGACCTAGTCTTATAAAAAGAATGGAAGTTTTACTTTTACTTAGATGATGGGAATTACTATAGTTTCTACATTTCTGATTAGTTTTTAGAGTACAGTTTAAATATCTTATATGCACAGAAAAATTTTTAATGTTATAACAAATTAATATTAGGATTTACTTAAATGTTTGAATGAAATACTAAGTAATATATATACAGAAAAGTAAGACTACCACAAAATTTGAAACAAGAATACCAACATTTTGTTTAATATAAAAAAATTTTCAGGGCACCTGGTTGGTTTAGTTGATACAGCATTTGACACCTGATCTCAGGGTCTTGCATTCAAGTCCCAAGTTAGGCCTGGAGACTACTGAAAAATTTCAATCACCTCTCATCAAGTTCCTAATTTTTCAAAAACATTGATACACAATTCTAGAAGTACCACTTAAAAGAATCAATAAATATCTTGATTAAACCCTATGTGGAACGAGAAGAAAAGAAAATCCCACAAAAATATAAAAGCCAAAAGTAAATTAAATTTTAGCTTAGAAAAGAGGGTCGATAATTCTTCTACAATAGTTCTTAAGACCGTTGTGGAAAAAAGTTCTAAAGAGTCTCTCGGTAATCACAAGTATGGAAATTACATGCAAAATTTACTAGTGTATAAGAAAATTTCAACTGCAGAAATAAGTGAGCACAGGGGTGCCTGGGTGGCTCAGTGGGTTAAGCCTCTGTCTTCGGCTCAGGTCATGATCTCAGGGTCCTGGGATCGAGCCCCACATCGGGCTCTCTGCTCAGCAGGGAGCCTGCTTCCCTCTCTCTCTCTATCTCTGCCTGCCTCTCTGCCAACTTGTGATTTCTCTGTCAAATAAATAAAATTAAAAAAAAAAAGAAAAGAAATAAGTGAGCACATACTACAAATAATTTAAATTTATCATGAAGCATATACTAAACTGATAAAGGTTACAGAACTGGTTCTTTTCATTTTACTAGTCAATTATTTGTGTTATGTATCATTTTCCTCCTTAAGAAAATAATTCATAAATAATTTAAAATTAAAACCTTCAGAAAACAGTAAATAAAAACTGTTCAAGATTTTAAAAATTGTTAGAATCACCAACGGATTCTTTATCTACTTTTCTGCCTAAGGAAGTTAATGTAGTAACTAAGAAGGGATGGAAAACAAACACGTTTATAAATCATCTTCACTTGAAACCAATGGTAAAGTTCTGTGTACCTATGTGGTCTATGAGATAGATAGCCATCCATAAGCACACACTTGTAATTGGTAGACAAAGGAGTTTAAAGAAAGCTTCAAAAGCACACATTATTTCCATTACACTAAACTGATTCTTAGGGAAAAAAATAAATTCATTTATTATAAAAAACAGAACAAAACACTTTTCCTACATGATTTTCTTGGAGTACAGCTGGGTGCACAGAAAGCAAATCTTTGCCACATGAAGTATTTCCACTAAAAAAAAAATTTCATACAGCAACTAATCCACATTTACAGTTCATAAAATACATAATCTCCAGTGAACTCTTCATTATGCTTTCTTACAGTAGTATGCATATTCTAGAAGGAAGAACTCCAGAAATTAAATCAACAGGCAAACATTCAGTAAGCACTGATAAATGTGGGATTTTATAGCTGGAAATTACAAGCACAAATTCCTAAGATTTCTTTATGTTAATAAGTTCAACAATTCAAATCATTGTGAGGCATTTGAGGAATCTGATTCAAAACATTTAAGATGTCCAGGAGTTTGTATCTCCAAGATTCAGAAAATGATAATTTTACCTGAAATCACAATTTTGTCCTGATGGCTGAGCAACTGAAACTCTACTAGAATCTCATGGAAGTATGAATGTATCAATTCTGTTTTACAAATAAAAAACTGTCTGCTGTGTACCAGATCAGCAAGCACCAATGCCAAAACAAAAGCCCCTACCCTCTAGGATGTAAGGGGAAAGTAAAGCTGGGATTTTTATTAGAGCCGTTTCCTTTTTATGCTTCAACCTTTTATTTCTCTACCAGCTTTTAAGATTCCCCATCAAATTCCTACATTAAATCTTAAACTACTATATCACACTCATGAATCTGAGCTTATTATTTGCACTAAAACAAGATTCCAGGAAAGCCTCCTACTTTTACAGTTTTTCCAAGTGTTTCATCCTTGACTTATCGAAGGATGAAGTTATGAGGCCAGGAGAAAGATGGGTGACACAGACCCTTGAAATCACAGCTACAGCCTTTCTGGAGCTAACAAACCCATTGTAATTTCATGGAGCTTTAGGACCAACTGCTTCAGACCATGGGTCTTTAAATCTTCTATGCCATGAAGAGCCAAAATAACATCAGGAAAAAAGGCGTGTCAGAGATCTGGGGCACTTATTTCACTTCTTCCCTATAGGGAGAATAGCAGCCTGGCAATCCTACACAAATCACTTAATACTCATTTGGTTCATTTCCCCAGCTATACAGCAACTAAAGACCATGGTCCTCTCAGCTTCTAGAAGTGAAACATTTTGTTGATTATAAACAATCAGTCTGGTCATATTCCACACACAAAAGCAAGATTTTCTTCTTTATACTTGCTACTGAAAGCTCTCCAAGCCTTCAGTGAAACTTGTATTCAACTCAAGTGTTCAAATGTAGTTATGGGACTACAAAGTTACATGTCATTTGATTCTTTCTGCAAATACTTGGGCTCTTGTATCAGGGCACTTCTTACAGAAGTCATATTCAATAGCAAGAACAATCTTTAGTTGAAAATGTCAGAAAATGTTTTATCATAACTTGGGTTTCTACCCAACAGAAGTCTTTACCCATTAACCCTTTAAAACTCTAACAGAGATGATGTAAAGCATTATTCAACTAAAAATCCAATGCCTGGGTGGCTCAGTCCATTGGGCTTTGGACTCTTGGTTTTGGCTCAGGTCATGAATCAGAGTCATGAGATTCAGCCCTGCAAAGGTCTGGGTCTGTACTCAGTGCGGAGTCGGCCTGAGAATCTTTCCCCCTCCTTCTCCCTCTTCCTCTGCTCCTCCCCACTGCTTGTGAATGCTCTCAATCTCTCCCTCTCTCTCAAATAAATAAAATCTTAAAAAAAAATCCAATGGAGCATTCTAATTCCTGTTCTGCAGTACCTGTGGTCAATGAGCCACTGTTTAATGCTCTCTTTCTGAATTAAGTCTCATAATATTTTCTAATAATGGTTAAACAAGTAGCATTTTATGAGCTTAAATAAACTCTTTTTGAAACACATCAGGGCTCTTTAGATCATGCCCATATACTTCCAACTGAACTCTATCACAAAAGAATTAACCAAGTATTTTATTTTGCGTTTCTAAAGAATCAGCACCAATAGCTCTGAAGACATATAGTTTATGCCAAAGGCTGGAAAGTTTTACATACAAAGTTTTTTGTTTTTTTTTTTAAGATTTTATTTATTTGACAGAAAGAGAGAGAGATCACAAGTAGGCAGAGAGGTAGGCAGATAAAGAGGGGGAAGCAGGCTTCCCGCTGAGCAGAGAGTCCGATGCGGGACTCCATCCCAGTACCCTGAGATCATGATCTGAGCCGAAGGCAGAGGCTTAACCCACTGACCCACCCAGGCGCCCCAGGTTTTACATACAAAGTTTAAATATCTTCACTTTTCTTGCTTTTTCTTCAGTCCTAAAGCTCATCAGGGTGACATATTAAACCCTGATCCACCACTACAAAGAGTTATAATGCAGATCTAGAAAGTTAAAATCATCCTTTCGATAGAAGGCTCATTGCCTCTGATCTTTATATTTGACATATTAGTCCACTTCAAATAGGAAATTTCAGATTTTTCCATGCACTGCTTGAGAGGCACTGTAGTACAGAGCTTAAGAGTGCAAACCCGAGGGACACCTGGTTGGCTCAGTTGGTTAAGCATCTGCCTTCAGCTCACCACATAAAGAGATCCTTGCTAAGCAGGGGGCCCTCTGATCATGCAAGCGCTCTCTCTCTCTAGCTCTCGACAAATAAATAAAACCTTAAAAAAAAAAAAAAAAAGGAGTGCAAACCCTGGAATTTCTCTGCCTGACTTTGCGTTTGTTCCTGCCATTTATTGGTCAGAGAAAGAATAATTAACCATGGGGTAGTTATGAGGATAAAATAGCCAAGTTTCAAAAAAAAAAACCCAACAAAAACAAAAAAAACAAATCCCAAACCAAAAAACCTCTATCTAAAAAAAGACAATTAAATGTAATATAAAACCCTGGCTGGATCCTGTACTAGAGGAAAAAACGTTATGAAGAATGTTATTAGGAACAGTTTGCTGACTCAGCTGGTTAAGCACCCAACTCTTGATTTTTGACTAAGGTCATGATCTCTGGGTCGTGAGAATAAGCCTTACACTGGGTTCCACGCTCATGATGCAGGGAGATTGCTGGAGATTCTTTCTCTCTCTCCCTCTGCCCCTCCCCTTGCTTGTGCATGCTCTCTTGCTCTAAAATAGGTAAATAAATAAATAAGTCTTTATTTTTTTAAAAAAAGTTACTGTTACAAGTGACAAAACTATAATACAGAAGGTAAAAAACTTAAATTTCCTCAATTTGATAACTATATGTGGTTTCAGAAGAGAATATCCTGGCTTTTAAGATATACACGTTAAAGTATTGAAGGGATAGAGGCAAGATGTATGAAACCTACTCTCAAATGATCAAAGGAAAATTGTGTTGGGGGGGTAGTGGGAAAAAAGAATGTGGCAAAATGTAAACAACTGGTGAATCCAGGTAAGGTGTATTTGGGAACTGTATGAATTACTGCCACAATTTTCCTCTATGTTTAGAATTATTTTAAAATAGTATCTTTAAAAAAACAGCTTTGACTCCAATCCTCTCCACTATCACTCAATTTCTCCACTTCCTTTCATTCACACAACCATTTTTTTTTAATTTAAAGATTTTTAAAAATTTATTTATTTGACAGACAAAGATCACAAGTAGGCAGAGAGGCAGGCAGAGAGAGAGGAGGAAGCAGACTCCATGCTGACCAGAGAACCCGATGCGATGTGGGGCTCGATCCCAGGACCCTGAGATCATGAACTGAGCCGAAGGCAGAGGCTTTAACCCACTGAGCCACCCACGCGCCCTTCACAGAAACATCTTGAAAGGTCTCTACAGTCACCATGTCCCCATCTTTACTCCACTCCAGTGAGAACGAGATTTCCTTGTTGCCAAGCCCAGTGATTTCTTCCTGGCCTTAACACCATTCTTCCACAGTGTTGACACAAGCAACCGTTCTTTTCCTTCCTAGTCTCACATCTCACTGGTTTTCTTTTTACTTCATTGGCTGCTCTTTCGTCAGTCTCCTTTGCTGGCCCCTATCTCTAAATACCCAAGGTCCCTTTCTTTTCTCTGTCTATATAATCTTCATTTAGTCTGTGTCACTGAATAGCACTCTGAACTCCACACTTAAGCATCAATATTTTATAATTGTTTGTGAAATGGGCATCTTAAACTTTGTTGGCTGAATCACAACTCTTGATACTTCTCCTCATCCCATTCATATCTGTTTCTCCTCCACTTGCCTACGTCACTGTGTTCACCCAGTTGTTCAGGCCTTTCCTTTATGTTCCACATTCAAATCAAAAGTCGGTGCTATCAAGTTTTACCCTAAAATATACTCTGAATCTGACCAATTCTCACCTCCTCCAGGCTACCCTAAGTCCAGGTATGTAGGATATACTAGCATGTTCTACAAGAGAATGTTCTACTAAAATGGGTTTTACTTGCCTTTCTGTTTTGTCCCATCACAGCCCATTCTCTGAGATGAAGCAGCAAAAATGATGTCAAAGCTGCAATTAAATCAAGTCTTCCAACCATCAAAACCTTCCAACAGTTTCTCATCACACTTAAAATAAAACCTCACGTTCTTAGCACAGCCTATAAATACCTACAGAGACTAATTAAATAAATAAATAATTACAAAACCCCTTTCAAAATATGCCTTCGCTTTCCTATTCATTATATATAGCTCTACTTTATTACTAATTGCAATATGAGTTACTGAATACTTAACCTATTTATAATTTTGTACTATTATAAGCATTTCATTCATTTAACAAATATTTACTGAATGCCTACTATATTCTAGGCACTGTTTTAGCTGCTGCAGATAGAGCAATAAATAAAACAAAAGATCTCTGCCCTCTTGGAGGTTACATTTGTGTGGGAGGAAAAAGACAATAAACAGAATATACAATGCAAACTGTGTCTGCAAAGGGCCAGATAAGTAAATGTTCCAGGTTTTGCAAGTCACATGTTGTATATTATCGATTTTTGTTTTACAACCCTTTAAAATGTAAAAACTGTTCTTAGCTCACAGGCTGTACAAAAACAGGCCAGAGGGCAGTGGGGCTCTAGCTTGCTGACCCCTGATAATAGCATTATAGAAGGGTATATATTATGCAAAAAATAAAAAGAGAATCCAGGATAAGGGGGATGAGAGAGGGTAGGATGCAGTATTAAAACGGGTGTTTAGAGAAGGTAAGACCTGACCAAAGAATAGAAGGTAAGGCCAGTGAGCCAAGTAGATGTTTGGGGAAAGGAGATTTCAGACAACTGAATCAGCTAAAGCAAAGGTCCTAAGTAGGAGCATGACTGATATGTTTTTGATATAGCAAGGTGGCCAGTGAGCAAGGAGGGAACTGGTAACAGGAAATAAGGTCAAGGAGGTAAGGAGAAAGCGGAGTGGGTTGGGCAGATTACAGAGAGCCGTTGTGGGCCACTGTAAGCACTAGATTTTCTAATCAAAAGAAGAGTCAATGCAGTGCTCTAAATGAAGAAGCAATAGGGTCTGTCTTAATTTGAAAAAGGCTAGTTCTTACCACTATATTGAGAAAAGGCTATTGGAACAGACTATGGTAGAATGGGGAGACCAGATAGTAACCTATTTAAACAGTATTTATGACAGCAGTAGCTTGGATCAAGTTGGTAGTACTGGAGAAGGCAAGGCACAGTAAAATTCTGGATGTATTTTGATGCATAGAAAAAAACAGTCTGTCCTGAAAGAATGGATATGAAGAGTCAAAGAAAAAGCAAAGTCAAGGATAATGCTAAGATTTTAGCCTGAGCCATGGGAGGGATGGAGCTACCACTGACAGAAATGGGGAAAATCTGTATATAAAGTAGGCACTGGGGAGGAAGTTTAGGTTAGTTTTGGACATGCTGAGTTTGTTGTACATTATTAGACATTTAGGTAGAGAGGATGAATACTGAGTTGAACATGTGAGACCGTAATTAGAGAGAAGAGCTGAAGATTTGATTTTGCCTGTTGCCTGTATTTAAATGGCATAAAAGCCAAGAGACTAAATTAAATAACCAATGAAGTGAATACTGATAGGAAAAACAAAGAATAGAAAACAAAAAGCAAGGTCTGAGCCCTGGGGTTCTCCAACATAAGTCTGTGAGAAAAGGAAAGGAGAATTATAAGAGGCCAGGACAGAGGTAGAAGATAAGCAGGGGTGTGTAGTATACTGAAAAGTAAAGAAGAAAGCGTTGCCAGGATAAGGGAACAAACAGCTCTGTCAAATGTTGCTGATAGGCCACGTAAGATGAACAGAATAAATGGCACATGGCATTTGATAACATGGAAGTTATTGGAGAACACGAGCTGCACCAGCAGGAATGCTACAGACAAAAGCCTGACTGCAATGGGTTTAGGAGAGTACATGGGAGGGAAAAATTTGGCATACCAAGTGTAGAAAAGTCTTCTGAGGAATAATGCTGCAAAAAGAAATCTGAAAAATGAGGAAATGGGGTGAAAAGTGAATCAAGGTATTTTTTTGTTGTTGTTTTGTTTTTTGCTTTTTTTAAAATTTATTTTTTATTTATTTTCAGCGTAACAGTATTCATTATTTTTGCACCACACCCAGTGCCCCACGCAATCCGTGCCCTCTATAATACCCACCACCTGGTACCCCAACCTCCCACCCACCCCTTCAAAACCCTCAGATTGTTTTTCAGAGTCCATAGTCTCTCATGGCTCACCTCCCCTTCCAATTTCCCCCAACTCCCTTCTCCTCTCTAACTCGCCTTGTCCTCCATGTTATTTGTTATGCTCCACAAATAAGTGAAACCATATGATAATTGACTCTCTCTGCTTGACTTATTTCACTCAGCATAATCTCTTCCAGTCCCGTCCATGTTGCTACAAAAGGGGTATTCGTCCTTTCTGATGGAGGCATAATACTCCATAGTGTATATGGACCACATCTTCCTTATCCATTCGCTTTTTAAATAATAGGAGAAATAACAGCATGCCTGTCTGCTGATAGAATTCAATAAAGATGACATGGCAGAAGAGAAGCTGAATCAGTGTCCTTGAGCACATGAGAGAGGATGGGATCTAGTACAAAAGCCTTTGTGGGACACTTTCTTTGAAAAGTCAGAGAAAAACCACAGTCAAGGATAACTAAGACACAAGAAGGATGGAGTTGCCACTGACAGAAATGGGGGATTTGGGGTCATAGTAGAACACACAAAATTGTAACTACAGAAGGACTGCAGTTACTAACAAGGCAAGGGGGTATCACGATGGGAGTAACTGAGACAGGGTAGACAAGCCCGGGAGGAAAGGTCTAGGAATGAGAGGACAGGATACTGGAAAGATTAGTTATGTATATTCTTTGCAATTTCATTATAAAGACAGGCAGTCTGAAGAAAGGGTAATGAGGCTGGAGCTAAAATAACTAAAGAACGAAGAGGAATGACCTGGAAGTCACCGATATCAATTATGCTATCAATAGTTGGTAACAATCATAAGGGGTAATAGATTACATAATCTGAGGATTTTGAGAGAGAAGGGAGGAAGAATAGTCCAAAAGCAGCCAAGAGATGCATAGCAGACACCCTTCTCACCTCCAGGAATAGTGATAGGGAGAGTTACAGGAAAGGAAAAAATAAAACAAAACAAAATGAAAAAACAGCCACAACCACACAGTACAAAAGTCAGGTTTCCATACGAGCATGAAAGTGAAGGGAATTTTTAAGAATAGATTGAGGTTGGACTTTGCAGATGTTGGACTGTACCAGTGGGAACAGTAGAAGGGTATACAGAGTTAGAAGAGTTTGGGTTGTTCGTTTGTTTTAAGATTTATTTATTTGAGAAAGAGAAAGAGGTGGGTGGAGAAGATTGCTCAAGCAAGCAGACTCACTGCTGAGAGCAGAGCCCAACATGGGGCTGGATCCCAGGATCCTGAGATCATGACCTGAGTCAAAAGCAAGAGTCGGATACTTAACGGAATGAGCCACCTGGGTGCCCCTGCTTTTTGTTTGCTTTTAAAAGGTAAATACAGAGGGGCGCCTTGGTGGCTCAGAGGGTTAAGCCTCTGCTTTCAGCTCAGGTCATGATGCCAGGGTCCTGGGATCAAGCCCCACATCAGGCTCTCTGCTCAGCAGGGAGCCTGCTTCTCCCTTTCTCTGCCTGCTTCACTGCTTACTTGTGATCTCTGTCAAGCAAATGAATGAAATCTTTAAAAAAAAAAAAAAAAAAAAGACAAATACAGACCATTTCATGAACTGGAGTGTGGATGATGAAACGTGACCTGGAAGTCTGGAGGTTCTGTGGCTACTGAGAGATCCTTGAACACAAATGTCTCCTGATACACCCACATGCTTCTCTGAGAAATGGAAATTGCTGGGTCAAAGTGTTTTTGCTTGAAAATTAACATGGCTTTACTGATTTATTTAATGTACGAGTTTCAGTACAACCCTGCCAATACATACTAGCAAAATTTTCTCACTTTTGCAAGTATAATGGGAAACAAAATCTTCACCATTTTACTTTGCACTTCCCTCCTGGTGGGGGAGAGCATCATTTCATGTTAGCTCTCTGTATTTCCTCCTCTGTGATTCTGGCCATTTAAGAAATTGAGTTGTCTTTTCCTAATGGTTTATAGTGCTTCGAAAGAAACTGGTTTTGGGTTTTTTTTTTAAGGTTCTATTTATTTACTTGAGAGAGAGAGTGCGCGCACATGAGAAGGGAGAGGGTCAGAGGGAGAAGCGGACTCCCTTGTTGAGCAGGGAGCCCAATTCAGGACTCGACCTTAGGACTCCAGGATCATGGCCTGAGTTGAAGGCAGTCGCTTAACCAACTCAGCCACCCAGGCACCCTGTTTTTCTATTTTATTCCATTCCTAAATGTTCACACAAATCAGTGTTGTGAATTTCTTGTTTCAAATATTCCAATGGCTCATGCTAGGCCCAGTAGGTTATTTCCTCCTCAAATCCCTCTACTATTTATTAGAGTTAATTAAGACCCACGAGTCAAATTGGTCAAACCCTTTAGTTTCTGTACTGTCCCTGTTTTTGTACTACATTTGAGATGGTATGGCTCACAAAGCAGAAAATATTTACTATTTAGTTCTCTACAGAAAAGTTTGTGGATTCCTGCTCTGTACCTTTTAGGGCCCCTGAACTACTGGGAGATTTGGGAACACAGTAGGTCCTTATCTTAGCTGACATAGTCTCTGAAATGCTGCTCCTATTCCCCTGAAATGCCTAAGTCACTTCTCCCACTCTCCACTTGGAACCTATTACTAGTCCTGCTGGATGCCTCCAGATTTATACCATAAAAGCTGTAACTATACTTTGTTGTACTCTTTCATTTACTTCTCTCTCTCCAGTAGTATATAAATCTCTTAATGAAAAGGGACAACCTCAGCACTAATAAATGTTAAGGAACTGAATAAATGGCCACATTTAAAAACCATCATAATTTGCCTTCTTTCTCATAATTTTCTTATTTTCTTATGCTCCAGCCAAAACTATTATTTTTACTTAAGTATTTTTCAAAAACATTATTTTTAATGGCAGCATATTAATTTTATGACTATTTCTTTACAATTTTGGTGAATACCACCTATTTCTAATCTTTCATGTGTATCTATTTAGAATGTTCAGAATTTTGTGAAGTATTTCTCTGATTTAATTCCCTCCTTAGTAAAGACAAGAGCAATGAAATCTTTGTTTTTCTGAGATGACCCTTTTTATCTATGGCAGCCACTTCTGCACCTGAGGATTAAGGGGATTTGCCAAATATTATTTTACTAATGGCTTCAGAGTGCTTCAAAGTCAACTATAAAATCCAGTTAAATTTTTTTCCCTTTAGTTTTCAGTATGTAATTAATTTCCAACAGCTTGTGGGTAGTCTTATTCTCCTTAACTGAAATATCTCTATGATTTTTTTGTTGTTGTTGTTATTTCTCTATTAAGACCTTAGCTAAGTTTGGCAGGGGTTTTACTAAACTGTTTTTCAATTTGGTCACTTAACAGGCCATTGTCACTTCTTATATAGACACCCCAAACCTGATGGGATTTTTTTCTACCCTATTTGTGTTGAGGTCATTACTAAGAGTGTTTCACCACAAATCATTTGAGAAATCAGCTTTAAATACTCATTACCAATTACATCTCATTCAGGTAAGGATATTTTTTCCCTTTGTAAAATATATGCAGATATTTAAGCCATGTCTGGTTTATGTCATTTACCCATTCATTACTTCCAGGTCAAATTTTACTATCTTTGTAATATGGTCTATGATCTATAATTAGTAGCTCCACTAAATTATAGTAAATTATAAAATTCATTATAAGGTTCTGTATTCATTTGATATATGTATTCATTATGAGATTCCTAATATGTATATTATCTAAAATTTTACAAATAAAGGACATAAGCTTTGCAATCAGGCAGATCTATATTCAGATTTGCAATTAGGCAGATCTATATTCAGATTCACCTTGAAAACTCTGGAAGAACTCACCTATCCATAGGTAACTGCTATACATAATACAAGGCTATGATAAGGAGCAGAATGTATGTAAAAGTAACAAATGAGTGATAAATGCCTACAAATAATGCCTTGCATACTACAGGGAAAAAATGTTAATTTACTCCCTCTTCTTTCCCATCTCAAGCAATAATAAGATCAATAAATGCTGTGCTCCTCAATTTAGCTTAAGCCCATTATTAAATTCCCTTAATTAAAAGCAAAATGGGAATATGGACCATGAGCTTTGGATGTTCATATACTCCAACCCAATATTTTCACTTTGGAGGATCTATCTTAATGAAATAATCTAAAACCCAGAAATTTTTTCATGTACAAGGATGTTCAGTGTAGTGTTTCTTAGAACTGCAAAAAAAAAAAAAAAAAAAAATCAGAAACTTGCCGATTGTCCAATAGGAAAATGTTTAATCATGAGAAAGTCACATTATGTGGTCATTTTAAAAGATGCTGACAAAATAATTAATAGCATGAGAAAATGCTTATGATGCTACGTGAAAAAAGCAGAATGCAAAGTTATTCATATAGTAAAGTCTCAACTATGTAAAAATCAAAATAAACAGAAAAAATACTGGAAAAAAATGTACCAGAGGGTTTACAGTAGTTATCTCATAATCTAGATACTAGTGATTATAATTTTATGAGTTGTTTTCTAACATATTAATGATCGTTATGATGATAACAGCAGTTATTATTTATGGAGTGTCTACTACATCAGTCCCAGTCCTAAGAGCATTCTCATTTAATCCTCACAGAACTGTGAGATGAGAAAATCTGAGGCACAGTGAGATTAAATAATTTGCTCAAATTCACACCTAATTTCAGAAGGTACCACGATCTGAATCCAAAAAGTCTGGCTCTAGAGCTCCTATTCCTAACTGTAACATTCAAAGATTTGCTTTGCTTTTGAATTTTAACCATTAAAAAGGCATATGTCAACTCAAATCCTGCAGTCTTTCAGTTACCAGCTTTCTTTTAGCTTTAGGCATTCCTTCAGTTCTGAAATCAAATAACTGCTCTGCATCAGGTGTCATTTTGGAGGTAAGAGATAGCCACCATTCCTCTATAGGTTCTACGTACTCCAGAAACTTCTAAGACAAATCTGCATCCCTATTTCCTATTCCATTATCTCATTTACCCACTAAGACTCATTTAACCATTCTTAGTTATTACACCTACTTTCAGTACTTCCAAAGAATTCTAGTAAGGAGGTCCAGAGTTAACCAAACAAAGTTTCTAGGAACTCTCTCCTACACCCATCCATATAACTATAAATCTAGTTACCAGCCTTACAGACATCCATCTTCCATCATAAAGTTCACTCACCCTATGACCCAGGAGACATCTCTCACCTGCTCTCACTGGATATCTACCATAGGACTGGATGAATGGGAGCAACTGAGAAAGATTTGTGGAATTTTTTTGTCTCTGATCCCTTTTAAAGATGGCATTATTCTCTACTGTTTTATCAGTTAATCAATCACTTTGATTCTTTCAGCTTTCTCACCCTTTTGCTGGTAAACCCAATTGATTTTCTGGAACAAGAACTTTTGGGCACCAATATATGTATTCAATTATCAATCCCAAGAATATTCACAACTTATACCCTCGGCAATAAAAACAACTCCCACTTAATTGCTGTGCTCCTCTCTGCATTTTACACTTGATAAATCTATATCATGACCTATGTCACATGTTTTGCCTTCCTTTATTAACCAAATTTCTTTTCTTAAAAACAGTATTTGCAGAATCCAACATGGATAAAAGTCAGCAATTCTTCTAAAGATAGTACATTTACATTTCAATGCAGTTCATTTACAGTATTTAGAAAAACTGAGTTCATGTGAAGGCTTTAACATTATACAAAAAAGAAAAACTGGTCATAAAAACAATGAATACAGTATCAAATGTTGATAATGGAAATATTTACAACCAGGATCATATATATTTTTGCTAAAATCTTATCCTGCTCAAAATATATAATGGTAATAAGCTTGATTACTTTGAAAGATTTTTATAGACATTTCAGCAGAAGGAATTTAATAATTCCCTGAATACCTAGAGCAAAAATGTAACTGATCAAGGCTGATGGAGGTGGGGGCCCCTTATAGGAAAAAGAAAATGAAACTCTAATAGTTCATCAGGCTAACATTAAATTAGGTGAAGTAAAAACCGGACTGCTAAACTGTTATGCATTTATGACTACAGGAGGAGTAAAAAAGAAATCTGCACCTTTGAACCACAATCTCCTTTTTGCGGCTACAAGTTTTCAACTCGGTGGAGACATTCTCTAAGAATGGTGTGCAGAGTAGGATAAAAGGAGAAAACACAACTTTTTCCCACAAAAAGGAATGCGTCCCCTTTTCACTAAGTATAACTTATTTGCCATTCAAATCGGAAAGCTCTGATGTAACAGGGAAACTTAAAACCCGAAAGGTACTTTTGTTATCCTAAAAATGAGTAGATCAGAATAGCCATTTTATAATCTCACATTTCCAAATAGCTATTAGGCCATATAACTTAAAAAAAAATCTTTATTCTGAAAAATAAAGTACTATTTATAATCTCATCACTGAAGTCATCACTGTTTCAAGGCAGGATTGTTATTAAGCTTCTTAATACAACTGTCAAAATCAATTTGTGGACAGCCGCCAAGTTCAAATTTCTACATCTGTTGATGGACCAAAGTAATTAGTGATCGTTAAGATAACGGACTTAAAGGCTAAGCAATCTCTGCAACATCCAGTTGGTTTTTACAGCCGGTAGACAAACAATCGATCCTTTTTAAAGGAAGGAAGCCGTTTCTTTTTAATCGTGGTAGCCGGTCTGCTCCTCAGCAGCTGTTCCCTTTTCCGTGTTCGCGTGGGAGAAGTACAAAACGGTGGAAGTGCAAAAAACAAACCCACGCGAAGCCCGTACAAACCTTAAAATTATGTAAACACGTCGTGAGGCCAAGAGGCCCCAGGGGGCAAAAACAGCCCAGAGAAAGCGATCAGCCAGCTGAGTGTGGAGGCGAAAATGTGTGCGGGCCCCGGACGCCAGGGCAGAGAGGGCCGGGCAGGGACAAAGACGGGCCATCCGGGGCAGCGCCCGGCAGTGCCTCAAAGCGCCCAGAACCGGCAGGAAGCAGCCGTCCTGGGGCAGCGACTGCGACAGCAGGGCCCTCAAACGCCGCGTCTAACAAAAAGCGCCCCAGCGAGAAGGCTCTCCCCTTCGCACCGCCCCCACAGGGCCCAGGCCCTGACCTCGGACACCTGAGGAGCGCTGCCCGACCCCTGCCAGTGTCCCGCAGGACGCCCCGGCCGGCAGCTGTTGGGCTTAGAACCGCGCCGCCGCCGCCGCCGGGCTCCAAACGGCCGGGAGGGCGGCGGGTCGGGCGCCTCTCCCCGCAGCCCGTCAGGCAGCTTCGGAACAGCTGCCCTCCGCTCCCGCCCTCCAGTCTGGGGCCGCGCACCCTCAACGCCACCTACCCGGTCCCACACCATCCCAGAGGCCTCCGGCGCTCGGGCCCTCTGCCGTAGCGGCGCTGCCTCCCGTCCCGGGCCTGAAATGGCTGCGGAACAAAGAGAATCTGGGCTCCGGCGAGCGCGGGTCCGATTGGCCGGGGGGCGGGGCCCGCCTCGGGAACGTTCGGCGGCGGTCGCCTAGGCAACGGCGGCGCGGCTGGGAAAAGCGGGGCCTGGGCCTGCGAGGCCTGCGGACCTGAGCCTAGCGGCGAGCGGCGGTGGTTGCTCAAGCCGAGCTGTCGCCCGCTCTTCAGCGCGGTGAAGCCTCGACCAAAATGGCCCTGGAAGTGTGGATGCTTGGGGGCTGTCCAGGGCCTCCTAGCATGACGACCCCACGCCAGCGAACTTCCGTACCCCAGGAGACTCGCCCAAGTGACAGCCCTACCCCGGGAGCCTACTTAACACGGAGCATGCCACCAGTCCCCAATAATACAGTTCCAAAGTCGCTGGTAAACTAACTAACTAAATAAATAAATAGGCGACTTCAGTAGATGGAGATGGGCAGAAGGCTGCTTGCTAATGTTGCGTGATTGACTTTTGAGGTCTACTGCACCTAGCATGTCAATTGCTGTGTACGTTAAAATTAATGCGTTTATAGAATTTTTACATGTCCTAGTGTGTATTCAAATAAAGCTAGTTTCTTGCTCTTAGAAATAACAAGCCCTTCTCTCCGTAAGCAGCCATCACGATAAATTAAAATGTCTTCGGTTTTCAGAACAGAACATAATTCAAAATGGGAGAGATGGCTATTTTTATACTCAATTATGATAATGGTAATGATTGATAAATAACAGTTCCCTTACCCACATTATTCTTATATATAAATGGGCTATATGTGAATATTTTTAATTTGCATAGCTGGATAATCATTATATCCTACGGTGATGATGCCGCTGATAATATTCTTCCTCATAAGATCAACTTGTGTAAAATGCCGGCAGTTTCGACTATCCTATTTGCAAGCGCTGTGTATATCACGTTTTGAAAATGTGTAGCAGTTGTTGTCTTCCAGGCATAGTCTAGATAAAAGTACAGTACTAGTACTAGAAAGTTTCTTAAATTTATATTGGTATAGGTTATTTGTTAACAAACTTGCTAATAATTTTCATTTGCAACAAGTCATTTTACAAAACAATTTATTTCCCTTAAATTTTGAGTATAGGACTATTTTTATGATTAGGAAATGGAACATAGTAAGAAAAATATTTTAAATAACTAAAATGCTCATAATTATGAACCCACCATTCCTAATGTTAATTTCATAGCACTTGGATACAGGAGCATGCAGCAAAAAGAGATCTCTAAATGGGAACAGATTGCAAGAAAAAAATACTTAATGCAAACCTTCCAAAATGGTTGGTTAGTGTATCTGCAGGAACATTTATCCAGAATATCCAAATAACAAAAGGGGCTTATTTCTGCATTTGAAAAGTCCCACTGTGGGACTTCTTTGGGACATCAAGGGAGCCCTGATCTGTACAAATCAGTTGCGTGGTATCTGCATTCTACTTTGCTAAAGAAATGTAATAGAAATTCTTTCTAAATGTAAAGGTTAAGCAAATAATGATGGATGTAAAGAACTACTGGCAAAGCAATTACTCAGGAGTTCACCTGAATAATACTTTGGATTATTATATATAATAATTGAAATTAACTTAAGAAAATGAAGTATTGTTTGGTGTATGTAAAAGGATTTATTGACCAAAATCTTTTGAAAGAAAAAATATTGATTATCAGATGTTGTGAAATTGAGACTGAGTAAATTACTGTACATACTTCTATGAAATTTAAATGAAAGCGAATTAAAAATTTAGTATGAAATAGTTCTGCATTGAATGAAGAGATGATTCTATA
Organism: Mustela erminea; assembly: GCF_009829155.1. NCBI lineage: Eukaryota > Metazoa > Chordata > Mammalia > Carnivora > Mustelidae > Mustela > Mustela erminea. The sequence goes on from NC_045616.1 coordinate 65,943,092, forward strand.
TAAAGCATTTTTGTCTCTACCTTCTAGGTTAAATTAAAAATAGATGTTTTAAACAGTAGATCTTCTTACCATTAACAAGGGTTTATTAACATGGCTTATTTTATTTTTTCTGTTATTTGTTTACCCTTTGCATACTTTGCTCATGAAATAGCAGCTATTCAGTAATATTTTCTCTTTATGCCCAAATACAAAGCAGCAGAACTCCTGTAGTAAAACTTTGTCAGTATTTTTTAATGACATATACTTAAGTTAAAAGAGGTAAATAACTTAAATTTTTAACCCCCAAATCTATTACACATATCCTATATTTAAAATTTCTGCATTAATTCTTTCCTTAGGTAAAAAAAAAAAAAAAATGGACAAAGATAAAAATAAACAATGGTAGAAATTACAAAATAGCATTAAGGGAGAAACATACCTATAAACTTTCCCCTTTGAAGAAAAAGATGCTTACTCTGTCAATGCAGCATTGTCAAAACAAGCATGAAGCTGGGAGGCAGAGGGCCTGTATGCAGATGCTAGCTTTAACACTTATGAATGCTTCCCATTCAGTCTTTTGAGCTTCACCTGTCTTAAGTGGGATTAAATAAGATAAAGTATATTAAGAGCTCATTAGCAGAGTGCCTGGCAGATAGTTAGAGGACAATGAAAGATAGTATTACTAGGTATTAATATATATAAAAGAACAGGTGTTTGAGAAGGAGGAGTGGTGATTGAAAAAAATTATAGGTTTGGAAATCTAGAAATAGTTAAGTATCTTTAATAGGAAATTGTTCGTGAATATATAGATACACAGTAAAAGAAGTGAAATAATCTTTTAGATACCGCCAATCTTTTAAAATAGAATACTTCTGGAAATATTCCCACCATATACTTTGGGAAAGATGTGGGAATTCTCATTATAATCTTTAATACTAGACAGTTTCAGGAATCACCTTCCATTGCAGTATCTTCAGATTGGCATTAAGGAAAAAAAATTTTTTTAAAGTAATTATTTAGAAGAATTTAATTCAAATTTTGAAAGAGAACAGTTATTTACATATTCAGAAATGTGTAAATAATCTAGAGGCATTTTTCATTTAAAGCAAACCCACTATACTGTTTGAATGTACAAAAAAGATAAATTAGAGAGTTATTATTATCTGGGAAAGGATTAACTTCAAAGTTCCCTCAACTATTAATGTCTCTCAGTGATTAAAATATGAGTCTATTTATAAAAAGGTCTACTTAGACTTCTACTTCTGGGAAGATGAAGTAGACCTACTTTTCCCTATTCCTCCTAGTAAGTACAATTATGTGCCCCTAAACATTACATATAAAACAAACATATGAAGACTCTGAAAGATGGAGAGAAGACAGACCAGCAAGGACCTCAAGACCCAAGCAACAACATAAGGAGTAGTTCCCTGGGTTTTTTGGCGTGTGTTTGGTGTTTTTTTTTTTTTTTTTTTTGCCTCCTCTATCCCAGACTTAAAATTGAAGGAGTTGGCAACCTGAAAATTCCAGTGGTTCAGACAAAGAAATCCCCAACAAAATAATGCTCACTTTAGCTGAAGAACGAGAAAAGAGGCAGTACAAAAGATTAAAAAACAAACAAAAAAATGAACAAACAAAAACCATTTAGACAATAACCAATAAAACTAAAGAAAAGCAAACTACAGGAAAAAATCATGACCACTCCTCCTCATCTCCAACACAAGTCAGCAAAGGTGTAGTGGAAAGCGGGGACTTCCTCATTCACCAGACTGTAAAAATGTGCCTCAACCCCATCTCCCGTCCTATGGTGTCAAAGAAGTTAGGTAGACAGCCAGGACTTTCTTCCCACTGGCCAGTAATGAGAGAGAGAGAGAGACAGACAGACTTGGGTGTCTATGGAGGCCAAGTGAGGAACTTAGACTACTCTCCAACCTGGCAGTAAGAATGTGGTGCCTGTTCCCCACCCCCACTTCCTCTAACGGTGCTTTGTCAGAAAAAGCCAGCTGAAATAGAATATTTAAATAAAATCCAAAGTCTTAGAACATGATACCTCAAATGTTTAGGTTTCAATTGAAAACTGCTCATCTTAACAAGAACCAGAAATATCTCAAACCGTGCAAGAACAAAGCCAACAAACAAACAAAAAAACAACTAATAGATGACAAATCCAAGGCAAGTGATGTTAGAATTATCTGACAAAGATTTTAAAGCAGAACTGAAACACTTCAGTAAGCAACTACAAAAACACTTGGAACAAATGGAAAAAATAGAAGATGTAAAGAATGGCTGAATAAAATTTTAGACCTAAAACATACAATAGCCATAATCAAAAACAAAGTGGATGGGTTCAACAACACAGTGGAGGAGACAGAGGAAAGAATCACTGAAAATGCAGCTAGAACCATAGAAATTACTTAATTTAACAATGGAGAGAAAATAAATTGAAAAAAAAAAAAAAAGAATAGAGTCTCATGGAATTAACAACAGGTCTAACACTCATATCCTCAGAGTCCTGGAAGAAGAAAAGAAAGAGGGTGACACTAAAAATAATAGCTGAAAACTTAAGAAATTTGACAAAAGACATAAACCTACAGACTTAAGAAGCTGAACAGAGTTGCAACAAAGGTGTTAAAACAATAAAATGGGGAAAGACTGTTTTTAGCAAACAGTCCTGAGACAACTGAGTATCTACATGCAAAAGGATAAAGCTGGATCTCTACCTCATGTAATAGTACAAAAATTAACTCAAAATGTAAGAGCTAAGTATAATAGCTAAAACCAAATGAAAGAGCTAAAACTATAAAATTCTTAGAAGAAAGCATGAAAGTAAATATTTATGATCTTCAGTTAGGAAAACTGAAGACTTGTTAGATACAATACCAAAAGCACAGGCAACAAAAGAAAAAACTAGATAAATTGGACTTCATCAAAATTTAAAGTTTGTGTTACAAAGGATACCATTAAGAAAGGAAGTAAAAAGATTACCCATGGAATTTTTTAAAATTGCAAATAATCTATCAGATAAGAGACTTGTGTCTGGAACAAAGAATTCTTAAATCTCAATAATAAAAAAGATGAATAACCAAATTAAAAAATGGGCAAAGAATCTATATATCTCCAAAGAACCTATACAAGTGGCTGGTAAGTATAGGAAAAGATGCTCAACATTATTAGCTTTTAGGGAAATGCAAATTAAAATAATGAGATACCCCTTCATACCCAGCTCTAATAAGAAGGACAGTTAATACCAAATATTGGCAAAAATGTAGAGAAATTGGAACTCTCATACATTGCTTGTAGGGATATAAATGCTACAGCTGTTTTGGAAAACAGTTTGGCATTTCTTCAAACAATTAAACATAGATTTACCATATCATCCAGCAATTCCATTCCTCATGGAAATGAAAACATATGTCTATACAAAACTTGTGCACAAATATTCACCATAGCATTATTTATAGGAGCCATAAAAGTGGAAAATGATGGACTCAAATGTCCATCAGCCGATGAATGGATAAATATATTATATCCATATATGGAATATTAATTAGTACTAAAAAGGAATAAAGTACTAATACATGCTACCCTGACAACATGCCTAGTGAAAGCATTCACTTACAAAAGACCATATATCTCTCTCTATATATCTATAATAGGCAAATCTACAGAAACAGAAAGTAGATTCATTTTCAAGGATTTGAAGAGAGAAAATAGAGAGTGACTACCAATAGATACAGTGTTTCTTTTGGGGGTGATGAAAGCAGTTTAAAATTAGATAGTGGAGGTTGTTCAAGTCTGTGAATATACTAAAAACCACATTATGGTACATTTTAAAAGGGCAAATTTTATAGTACATAAATTGTATCTCAATACAAGTCATTTAAAAAAAAAAACAAATGAAATAGGATTAACCCAAAGAAATTCATGACAGGACCCACTGTTCAACTTCTGCACACTAAAAACCTCAAAGACAGGAGCAAGAAATGACATTTAACCTGTAAGGGAAAAGCAATTTGAATGACAATGATTTCACATCAGAAATCATGGAGTCCAGGGGTTCCTGGGTGGCTCAGTTGGTTAAGCATCTGCCTTTAGCTCAGGTCATGATGTCAGTGTCCTGTGATCGAGCCCTATGTCAGCTCCATGCTCACTGGGGAGTCTGCTTCTCCCTCTCCCTCTACCCCTCCCCCCCCAATTCATGCATACACACTCTCTCTCTCTCTCTCAAATAAATAAATAAATAAATAATATCTGTGTTAAAAAAAAATAATCATGGAATCCAAAAGGAAGTAACACTACATTTTTCAAGTGTTGAAAGGAAGGAACTATCAACCCAGAATCCTATATCTGGCAAAAATATCCTTTAGGAATGAAAATCATAACATTTTCAGAAAAAAGAAAACTAAAATGTTTTTGTAACTGGCAGATTTTTTGTAAAAGAATGGCTAAAGGAAGGTATTTAAACAGAAAGGAAATCATAAAATAAAGAGTGTAGGAACACTGAGAAGGAAGAAAGAATAAGGTGGGCAAAAATATGGGTAAATATAATAAGTTTCCCTTCTCTCTCTTTTTTTGAAATGACCTACTTATTATTTTAGAAGGTGAGCAAGAGTATGTGATTGGGGGAGGGGCAGAGGGAGAGAAGCAGACATCCCTCTGATGGTGAAGCTCCATCTCACAGACCTGAGATCATGACCCAAGTGGAAATCAAGAATCAGATGCTTAACTAACTGAGCCAACCAGCTGCCCCTTCCTTTTCCTTGAATCTTCTAAATGATGTCTGATGGTTGAAGCAAAAATTTTAACATTGACTTAATGTGGTTCTAAATGTATGAAGAGGAAATATGTAATGTAATTATAGTATTAAATGGAGAAGGTAAAGAGACATAAAAGGAGACAAGTGCTCTACACTTTACTTGAACTGGTAAAATGACACCACCATTATACTGGGATAACTTACACATTCATAATATTTATTAAATAGAACACATGTGTATTATATGTAATGCATACAATATATAACTATAACTATATATATAATGTACCAGCTAGAGAAACCAGTCAAAAAGTTATGTAGAGATACATTCAAAAACATTACAGATAACTCAATATGAAATTCAAAAAATGTACAATAACTCATAGAAAGGCAGAAAAACAAAAATAAAAAACAATAAACGGAAAGTAAAATGACAGACTTAAAGCCCATACATATAAATAATTATATTAAACATAAATGGTATATAAACATCATTGTATTTTGATTGGCAGAGTGGATTAAAATTCGAGCCAAGTGTCATCTACAAAAGACTCACTTCAAATGTAATGTAAAAGCAGATTGAAAGTAAATGGAAATAATAACGATAAGAGCAGAAATCACGGAGATTAGAAACAGGAAAAACAGAAGAGAAAAATCAATGAAACAAAAAGCTTCTTTGGAAAAAAAAAAGCAGTAAAATTGATAAACCTCTAGCAAGACTGAGAAAAAAAAACACAAAGTGTGCGAGCGTGTACTCTCTCTCAAATAAAGAAACAAAATCTTAAAAAACAAACAAAAATAAAAACTAGTCAACATCATTAGCCATCAGAGAAATGCAAATTAAACCACCAGAGATGAGATATCCCTATCCACTTATCCGAATGGCCGGTGAAAAAAGAAAAAAACCCAAAAAACAAAACCACACTACCCAAATCTGAATCACTCACACATTGCTGCTGGGAAGATAAAATGGAATAGCCACACTGGAAAACAGTTTAGCACTTTCTCAAAAAACTAAACATGTGATTACCATATAATCCAGCAATTACACTCTCGAGCATTTATCCCAGAAAAAACAAAAACTTGCTTTCATACAAAACCTGTGTGTTTATAGCAGCTTTATTTGTAACAGCCCCAAATTAGAAACAACCCAGATGTTCTTCGATAGATAAATGGTTACCATAGACTACTGCTTAGCAATAAAAAGAAACAAACTATCGATACACACAACAACTTGGATGGATTTTTGGAGAACATTCAGTGACAAAAGCCTACCCCAGGTTTCTCCTAGTGAAGAACATTTATCTGCTTGATCTCCTTCCAGGCTTCTCTTTCCTCTATCTTCAACCTTTCCCTCTCCACTGGATCTACAACTTTTGCTAATTTAAACTGGATGTGATTTTACTATTAGTAAGAGTTGAGGGGTCCTACATTAAGAAAGAGGGCAAGATTCTATTAAATTCAAAAATTTTTTTAGGGTTGGAAGGAGAGTGTATTTGCCTATCTTATGTCAGAGAAGCACAAAGTTCAGCCAAGGGGTTCACAGGAATAGAAGACACAGACTTCATTGAATAGACTGGGGCTGCCTACTATGTGGAGTTTGGGTGCCACAATGAGCAGACTGCCAAGTTCTGACCTCTCTACCATAAACTAGAAGTAGGGCTCAGTATGTTCCATCAGTGTTGCTGGGAAGACTCCTCTAAGTGTCCTGGCCCTAAATTTCTAGTCATTATGCAGTCTTAAGCAAGCTAAGAACAGAGTGTGTTAGGATTTGATTCAGCAGCAAGTGACAGAAAACTCATAACAAGATAGTAATTTATCTCTCATATAAACCATAGGCAGTTCACAGCGGGCCTGGAAGGTTCAAAATTACCAGGGATGGAGGTTCTTCCATCTTGCTGCTTTTGTATCCTTAGCATGAAGCTCCCTTCTCATGGTTCAGTATGAATTTCCAGGTTTTTCCTTGGGGATTTATAACCACATCCCAGCCAGTGGAAAGGGAAAAAAAATAAGGAGAGGTATATGAGCCTTCCTTTGAGAAATGAATCCTTCCGATTTCATTTATCATCAGCTAGAATTTTGTCACTTGTCACATACCTAGCTTAGCATCTAGGACTTACTCCATTCTCAAGGAAAAGTACATGTTTACCTCTCACTCCGCTCCAGGGCCTCTCAGAAATCACATTCTGCCATTCTTCTGAAAACCTCCTCAAGGGCTTCAATAACTCCTAGAATACAGTCCTTATCACAGTTATGAAGCCCTACATGATCTGGCCTTTGCCTACTTTCTGACCTCATCTCCCACCTGTCCATTACTTGCAGACCTGACTGCAGCCATACTGTCCTGCAAATATACTGAGCTCATCTCCACCTTTGGTTCTCAACACCTGCTGTTTTCTCTGCTGAATTGCTGTCCCCCTTCAGGTTGCAAACATCCTGCTAGATATTTCTTGACCAACCTATTAAACTTCTATCTTCTCACCATGAAATTTTATGCATTGCACTTATCAGTATCTGAAGTCATATTCTGTATTTGTTTGAGGTTGTGCATGTCTTTCACTAAAATGCAGACTTCATTAGAACAGGGACTTCTGTCTCTCTTATCAACACTCACATTCTTAGTGTTAAGAACAATGCCAGGCATAAAGTAAGAACTAAATAAACAGTAACTGAGCAGATGAGTGGATGAATGTACTACCAGCTTGACGTAGGAGTGCTGACAATACCATCTCCAGCTCTGGCCCTCCATCTCGTTCATATCCTCCCCATGACCTCCCTTGGCAGTTCGTGTTCCAGGCTCATTGGAGGTTAACGTATGCCCCGACCAGAATGCAGGAAGGCTTGTTCTGATCCTCCCTAAAGTTTAGATAACTTGTAGAGCCAGCTTCCTCTTCCTCTCCTTTGGCACATGGATGATGTCACCTTAGATAACCACATCTTTGCTCTATAAATTTGTGGATTAAGACCAGAACTTTGCAGAAAATATAGTGGTTTAGCACCTAGATCACCGTCCACCTGATCCCCTCTCCGTCTTCACAAGCAAGTGACCTTGAGTAAAACTCTCCGTCAATGGTATGGGTGGTTTGCTTCATTTTTTGCCTCAAAGTGCCTTCTCAGTCTGGAGGAATCTTCACTGTCCCCCCTCCACCTTCTAACACTTGGTGAAGCTAGCTAGCTATTAAGAGAATCCATAAATAAATGGCTTTATTTCCACGCTAGCTAAGCAGCTTTCTGATTATAACTTAGCTTTCCACCCAAATTTGATTAATGGAGAAAAAACTGTTCCAGGCATGTTTAGACACTGACATTTTGGTTCTTCATGTATAAGTCTCCCTGCATTTGGCTAATGAGAATTTGCTCCTGAGAAGTAGATCTACCTCTGTGTTTAGAGTTTTGCTGGGTGACCCCTGATCTTGCTGGGGACCTTTTCTTAAAATAGCAGTTAGGGACCTCCAACTTTGGACCACGGTAACCCTATCAAGGTAAAGGCCTTGTGTGAGGCCCTGACTAGGAGAAGAGTTCTACTTCCTCTGTAACATTTTAGGTTTATTTTTATCTTCAACTTGCAAAACTTTAAAAAATATATATTTTATTTATTTATTTGAGGAAGAGAGCATGAGTGCACATGAGTCGGGGGAGGGAGGGACAAAGGGAGAGAAAGAAGCAGACTCACTGCTGAGTATGGAGTCCCCACACAGGACTCCATCCCAGAACCCTTCAACCTGAGTTGAAGTCAGACACTTAACAAACTGAGCCACCCAGATGCCCCAGCTTGTGAGACTTCTGAGGAAGACATCTATCAAATGACATAAGTCACCAGTTTAACATTTAATCCCCTTCCATTTGCATGCTTACAATACAATTTTGATTTCCTTTTCCTTCGTTGAGAAGTAGTAAACATGGAGGTTGAAGACAAAGCTTTAGTGCTGGGCACAAGTAGATTCAAATTCTTTGCCGTCTTGGAGAGGTTGCTTGTTGAGCAACCTTTAGAATCCTTGGTTTCTGCATCTCTATGATGAGAGTAATAGCAGTAGCCACCGACTAGGGCTGTGGAGAGCGTGACGAGAGACTGTCCTTGTCCATAGTCTGTCACAGTGCCCAGCACAAAGGAGGCGCTCCGTACATACCAGCTATCTGCCTTCTCATTATTATTATTACTGCTTGGAATGGGAGATGATTTTTGCTAAGTGAACTGAAAATAATACTAATTCCTCTAATATTATTAACCGTATAATAGAGGGATAAGAGCCTTTTTTTCCCTGTAAGAATGTCTCTGTTTTGATAAATGTTTTGAGTAATTGTGTTATACTCTACTAAAGATAAAGACGAGTTGGGCAGGTTACCTAGCCCTGACAAAGAAGAAATAGTGGCAAATAGTGGTAGAACTCAGTGAGAGCGGTACCTAAAGGCATCTCAAATCTAGCCCTTTTAAGGAGAGCATGGCAGGAAACATTCAGGGTTCGTTTTCTGTCTTGGGGGATACTGATCAAAGTTTAAAAGTGAAGTTTTCTTCTACTGCTTGCATTCTTTCCCCTTACCCCAAATTCTTTTTATTTTTGCCTCTACCTTTCATCTTTTCACTTTGGAGGTTTTTTAAATGTCTGGTGAGATTTTGCTCACCATTCAGGCATATTTAAGAGTAAGGTACTGAAAAGCAGACTGGAAGCTCTGTTTTGATGGAGAAATTATGGACAAGTGGGCATCTTCATTGTGGGCACTGAGACAACTTCTAAGTTGACTGATATGTTGGCTGGGAGGAATGAGCATGCCTGTGGGTATTCTGGGATCTGGAAGGGGTTCCAGGCATGGAAGTGGGAGCTTGCCTTGGACATCATGCTAACTCTGATTTATTTTCTTTTTGGTGCCTCATCCCTGCCCTTTCCCGGGTCTAGAATCCTCAAGTCTAGGGACTCTCTAGTTTGGTTACTGGAGAGAATAAACCTCCCACTTTTCTAAGGTGAGCCAGGAGTCCTGGTCAGGCTTCACAGGTAGAGTTCTTTTCAACATTTTCAATATTGTCAGTGAAATTCTGCATCTATGCCTATTTGAATACATCTGATTCCTGAGCCCTTCCTTGGCTCTACAGAGAGAATCAGCATGCCTCAGTTGAGTATTTGGCACTCAGATATTAGGTTTCTCTGTTCTTCTAAGCCAGTTTCCACTTCTTCATCTGCTTTCCATCTTCACAAATTGGTTAACATTCTTGTTGCTGTAGTGTCTTTCCAGCTCTACTTGCACTTGTGGACTTACACGTTTTAGAAAATTTCCTTTACTGACATTTTCAGGGGATTTAATACAGGAGAGGAGAGAAAAATACATCTAACAGGTTAAACTGGAAAATTTGATTCTGTTTTTAAAAAGTAAATGGTATGTGGAACATGAGGTATAGCGAGGAGGATTATAGGGGTAAGGGAGGGAAAACTGAATGGGAAGAAATCAGAGAGGGAGACAAACCATGAGAGACTCTGGACTCTGGGGGAAAGAAAACCTGAGGGCACGTGTGGTGATAAGCACTGGGTGTTACACACACCTAATGAATGGTTGAATACTACATCAAAAACTAATGATGTACTACATGTTGGCTAACTGAACATAATAATTTTAAAAACATGAAAAGTAAATGGTAGATAATATACTGGACATAGTTTCATTTTAAATTTTGAGGAAGAGATGAAGTATTTCAATGTATATAACTTTTGAGTCAGTAGATTAAGTTAGCAACTGGAAATGAGTATTAAAAAATTATGCATAATTCCACTGGTATCTTAAGAATACTGTTATGATTTTATTATAACCCATGGAGGATAACATTAAATCAATCCAAATAAATGGCCTTATAATTTTTCATGTTTTGTAGGTCATGAAAATTCCTCACAAAATTAATTTAGAAGTAAATCTTCACCTCTCATATAAGGAAGATATTCTGTCCAGAAAGATTTATGTTTTTAAACATAGACTGTCATAGCAAAACTTGCAAATTAAATATATATGCAAATCTTTTCAAATAAATCATCCCTGGAGACAGAAAATAGGAAACTCTTTTTCCAACTTTAATTTCTGTACCAGAAATTCTGGGGTCATAATATCGAAGAATTCCACCAAACCACAGGGATTCTCTGCTATATTTATTCATAAATTTTAAAGCAATAAAAGCAATAAAAGATTTCCTTCTGAAGTTTTCCCTTGGGGCTCTGAAGTTACATATATGCTGGACTGACTTCTTCCCTGCAGGCCATTCTCTGCATTTTTAGTTCAATTTTCAGCTGCATCTCTCAGCTACTACTTTTGTCTTGTCCATGGTATTCACTGTTGTTCTTCCTTTAAGAGTCACTCGATTGGCAGTTTGTCAAAAGACCAATTTGTGATTCCGTATGTTATGCTTTTCCTAGTACTCCTGTCAGAGAAAATGTAAAGATTTCTGAAACGAGGGCTATCTCTTTGCTACTTGGCCTAAAGTGGAAGTGGTAATTTGGATTTGCTTTGTCTATACTGGTCATGATTGTAATTTAGATAAATGGATTTTAAGGCATAAAAGCTGTGCTTCCATCTCACAGGACTCGTGTTGCCTGTGGGGGAAAACATATCTCAGGGTCTCTAAGGACTAAACAGAAGGAAAGCTTTCTAACTTGGAATCGGATTTTTCTGAGGGATGCAGATTCGCAGAAATTAGAAAGAAAAACGATTAGGGAATTTAATTATGAAGAACACACAAGCTGATAAGACATCTGAAAAATCAAAACAAAGGAAAATTTCAATAGTAAGCCATTAATTTATATCCCTTAACACCTTTCCCATTTCCTCATTAACCTTTTTTCTATGCCTGTTAGTAATAATTATGCTCAAATAATTTGTATTCCTTCCTCAGAAGTATGTTCCAATATAGGGCGTACATTACTCTGTTAAAAATGGTTGTAATATTGGAATTTGGATTGCTGAAGAGGCAGGATGTCATCACATTGCCATTTGGATGATTTACCATGATTCTAATGTATCTTGAGTTGTTTTGCCTCAAATGACTATTTCTTACACATCTTTTATTTTTTTCTTTCACATAAAGATCTGAGTAAATGAAATTAAGGCCATTCTTATGGTGCAACAGAAGTATGTAGATAGTGTATAGAAGTATATAGATATCGTCTACTGATCTGGATCTATAGAGTTTTCTTTTACAGGAAACTATAGTGCTTTAACAGAATCTGAAGGAGAAGGGCTCAGAAGTGAAAGAAACAAGGCGAAAATATCTCTAAGTCATGCAGGTCATTTTAGGAGTACTTTAGAAAGAACATCTTTTACTAGTTAGGCTAATAGAAATCTTCCAATTTCAAAGAAGTACCACGAACAGATAACTCAAGACAATATTATAGAAGTCACAGAGATAAACAAGGCTAGAAACGAAGTAGTCATCCTTGGCAGGGAGATTAACTGAAGACTAGAGATTCTGACTTATTTGGATGGGAGTTATGTTATATTAGATTTGGGGGGGAGGGCGAGGCACCAAAACCAGATTTTGACCAACTAAGGCAAAAGTGGCTTATTGAATGTATGCTGAAGTATATCTCAAAGAAGAGTTAAACAATTTACTCTAGGGACTGTAATATATTTCATCCTTGCAGCAACAATGTCTGCTTGCCTCCTGTTTCTGTAGACACTCTTTCCCGTGAGGAACACGGCTACCTGGTATACCCAAGGTTTACTTTTTGTAGCTTCAAATTTTCTTTTGCCCTAAGACCCAAATACTTGAGGATGGGACTTACTGTTCCTGAAGGAATGTGGTGTCCAACTTGGACCACTGCTGATTAACTGTGGCCAGGAAGGAAGAGTCCTGTTGCAATAGGACTGTCCTGCTGTGGATACATTGCAGTGGGAGGGGAGTAAAAGAGGGAGGAGCAGTTTCTAGAATAAGCAGTGGAGCCCAGGAGATTACCTCAGAATTTTCCACTACAGAAGTCGATCTCTAAATCACTTGATTCATGTGATTTAATTTGAAGAGATGATTTGATGTTCAGGGAAAAAAAAAAAATCCCACTAAGCTACCACCATATTCTGGTAAGATGACAGTACCTGAAGTACCAAGCTTTATTTTAAGTACTTAGATATAAAAAGAGTAGTTTATTAATATTAATTTTATAAATTCTAATAAATTATTCATTTTCAATTGTGGCTGGAAGGCATTGATAAATCTAGTGCAGTTCCCTCATTCTATAGAGGAGAAATCTAACAGAGTATAAATAATTTGACCAAGGTCACTTGGTAAATAAATGAAAATATCTGGGCTGGAGTCCAAATGTTTTTTCTTATCTAGTGCTAGTATCTTGTTCTTATTATTTGCTTAGGAATGGTTTCTGTTTTGCTAGAAAAGCTTAAGAATAACATCTTATTTGTACAATATTTGAATAAAAGTATATGCAAATCCCTGATCTTCTTGTGTCCAGTGGCATCAAGACTTAACAGAGGCTTAGAACTTTAGCTCAGAAATTGAAAACTGTCAGTTCCATGCAGAGCTCTCTCCTGAGTGAAAGGCCACTTCTGCACAGACATGACTTGCAAACAGATCTGTAGGAAAAGCCAGGATTTAGGAACAGCTTTGGATTTCATCAGCTCCAAGATAGCACTGTAATGTTAGATCAGGGTATGTGACAATTTAATATGGCAATGACGAGCTCACCAATAAGGACTTCGAAACAACAATCCCAGTAAGGGCCCAATGCACAGGGGACAGACAATAAATACATAAACAAATAAATAAGAGAATTCGAGATAGCAGTAACTGCCATGGAGAGAATAAAATGAGAAATGTGGGGGCACCTGGTGGCTCAGTGGGTTAGAGCCTCTGCCTTCTGCTCGGGTCATGGTCTCAGGGTCCTGGGATTGAGCCCCACATTGGGCTCTCTGCTCAGCAGGGAGCCTGCTTCCTCCTCCTCTCTCTGCCTGCCTCTCTGCCTACTTGTGGTCTCTGTCTGTCAAATAAATAAATGAAGGCTTTGAAAAAAAAAAAAAAGAACATTTAAAATGAGAAATGTGACACAGAGACAGAAGGCTACTCAACACTGGGAAATTAAAGAAATTCTCTCTGAATTCATGAATGATTCAATCAAAGGAAAATCAAAACAGAAGCCACATATCAATAATCTCAATAGTAAAAACATATAAGGTAATAGCAATAAAAGCTCCAAATGATATATATATATATATATATATATATATAAAATTAAAGATTTTATTTATTCATTTGACAGACAGAGATCACAAGTAGGCAGAGAGGCAGGTGGAGAGAGAGGAGGAAGCAGGCCCCCTGCTGAGCAGAGAGCCTGACGACACAGGGCTCAGTCCCAGGACCCTGGGATCATGACCAGAGCTGAAGACAAAGGCTTTAACCCACTGAGCCACCGAGGCGCCGCTCCAAATGATATTTGATAAAATTCAACATTTAGTCTTAAACTCCTTAAAAGTGAGATATAGGCTCGCTCTTTCTTAACATAAAAAAGGAAGAACTAAGAATTTAAAATGGAGTTAATTTTATAAACGGTAGAGCAAATCCAGCAACATTTCCCTTTAAAAAAATGAACAAAGCAAAACAAAGCTGTCACCAGAATTTTCCATTATAATGCAAAAATTATAAACATATATATACATACATGCCATAGTAATCTCTATGTCCAACGTGGGGCTAGAACTCATGACCCTAAGATCAAGAGTGGCATGCTCCAGTGACTGACCTGGCCACACACCCTTGAAAATTATTTTTATAGGATCTTCAAGAGAAATGAGAACTAAATATTGGTGGGGTGGGGAAGGGGAAACAGAAATGTTAACTGAAGAAATAGAAGACCTAAATTAAGCCATTCTCACCCTCCACAAAACTATTTGAAATGTTAAAAGCATTCAGTGAAATGGACAAATACAAGTCTATAAACATACAAATCTTTGCTACTATCAGTAAAAGCAAACTAGAGAAGATAACTGAAAAGATCTTGTTAGCAATGTCAGTAAATTATAAAGCACATGGATATTAATGTGGAAAGTGTAAGGCACATAAACTATAAAAAACTTTAATGAAAGAATTAAAAAACCCAATGAATACAGAGACACACCCTGACTGTGGATAGCAGAGATGATATTTCCCAAATTAATATATAAATTTAATGTATTCCCATTAAAAACTAAAGAATATAGAACTCAACAAAATGACTACAAAACTGTTCTGACAAAACAAATGGACAGAATTATCAAATATAGTTGACTCTTGAACAACACAGGTTTGAACTGGGTGGATCCACTTACACATGAATTTTTTAAAGTACATAGAGTACATAAATTGTACTCCTAAAACTAATATTACATTATATGTTAATTAACTGGAATTTAAATAAAATCTGAAAAAATAAATATAGTACAGTACTGTAAATGTATTTTCTCTCACTTATGATTCTCTTAATAACATTTCTTTTCTCTAGCTTAATTTATTATAAGAGTGCAGTGTATAATACATATAACATACAAAATACGTGTTAATCAACTGTTTATGTTATGGGTAAGGCTTCCAGTCAAAATTAGGTGATTAGTGGTTAAATTTCTGGGAAGCCAGAAGTTACAGTGGATTTTCAGCTGTGCGGGGGATCAGTGCTTTATCCCTCAGTGGTCAACCCTAGCACTCTAAAGAAAAATAAGGGAAAAATAAAGAGGAACAATATGTGGTAGATCCTGGAATTTTAAAGGAAATGAATGGAAATGATATTGTATTAGTTAAAAAATGAAGTAAAGGGTATTCAAAAGGAATAAAAAATCCATTTTAGGGGTGTCTGCATGGCTCAGTGGGTTAAGCCTCTTCGGCTCAGGTCATGATCTTGGGGTCCTGGGATCGAGCCCCGCATCGGGCTCTCTGCTCAGCGGGGAGTCTGCTTCCCCTTCTCTCTCTCTGCCTGCCTCTCTGCCTACTTGTGATCTCTGTCTGTCAAATAAGTAAATAAGGGGCGCCTGGGTGGCTCAGTGGGTTAAGCCGCTGCCTTCAGCTCAGGTCATGATCTCAGGGTCCTGGAATCGAGTCCCGCATTGGGCTCTCTGCTCAGCAGGGAGCCTGCTTCCCTCTCTCTCTCTGCCTGCCTCTCCATCTACTGTCAAATAAATAAATAAAATCTTTAAAAAAAATAAGTAAATAAAATCTTTTTAAAAACCCCATTTTATATAAATGCTTAATATATAAACACAGCCTACCCAAATGATGGGGATGGTTTAAGAGCTAGTAAGAATACCAGATATTAATATGAAGAAAAATCAACTTTGGCCCTCACCTCACACTACACTTTTATCCCTTCTGCAATAGGCTGCCTGTCAGGATTTTACTGTTTTTGAAAGCTGGCTATTTAAAAGATTCCAGTTTTCTTCTCGTAGAGATGGGGTCATCAATTCATCCTTCAAGAATCCTTCCTTAGTTTTGAGAAAAGCACCAGAATAGATCCTTTTAATTACATGAATGTGGAACAAGTACTCAATTGTTGCTTTTGGAGGAAACTGAAGTCTCCACTAAGCTGACAAGTTTAATCTTGAAGCATGAATTGGTTTTATTGACTGGTGTATGTCCTTTTAAAATCAGAGGGGAAAAACACCATGCTTGGACTGTTCAGGTTCCCATAAGAAAATTCCAGACAGGGTTGCTTATAAACAACACAAATTTATTTCTTACAGTTCTGGGGACTGAAAGTCAGAGATCAGCCTGGTCCGTCTGATGATGGCAGACTTTCCATTATGTCTTTAGGTGGTAGAAAGGTCTAGAATATCCTGGAGCCTCTTTTGATAAGGTACTAATCCCATTCATGAGGGGTCAGCCTTCTAATTTAATACTTTCAGCAAGGCCCCCCTTCCTCCAAACCATCATGTTGGGTCTTGGGATTTCAACATGCAAATTTTGGGGGATGGCAAACATTCAAATTATAGCACCCCAGAATATGGGTTTAGGTTGAATGGTCTTTGAAAAGTACTATTTATTTTTTTGGAAGAGATAGATGGACAGAGAGATAGAGTGGGTGTGTGTGTTTTGCTCAACTAATTGTTTACAGGTGATTATCATACTGGACCATGCTGGGTAGGCCTGATCTTTTCATGTTAGAGAAAAAAAGTGTGAAAGGGAAATCAGCAAGACCGGACTCAGTACAAGAATACTTGGTTTGGACCACTGGTGCCTTTCCCATAGTATTACTTAAGACAGAAGAACTTCACCTTGGGAAATGCACTGCTGACCTTTATTGTTGTCTTGTGTGAGGGTGGGAGCCAGATTAAGCTCTGAACGTGTGGGTATTCCCACTGTCAATTGGTTAATTTGTTTAACTCGATCTTTGCAACAACCATAGGAAGCAGGACATGGATTTGGAGAAGAGGCTTCTCTCTCTGCTTATCTCTAACTCTCTTTCTTCTGTACATACACACACACACACACACACACACACACAGAGATGAACACATACACAGTCACACTCCCATTCCTGCCATAGGAATTCTTAGGGCCAGAATTCTAGTGTGTAGCAACGCCTGGAGATTTTCTGTTATGGGTGGAGGTGAGCTGGGCATTGCCACACTCAGTGTGCTAAAAGTTACACCTTTTAGCAGTGCTTATAATCTATCCTGAGTGTCATTATTGCATCCTTGAACCCAGAGTACATTTTTGTTAACTGTTTCAGTCTTGTCTTGGCTGTCCCTTGGTGAACTAAGGGAGAAATGATTGCCTATCCTGGAAGAGAAACTGGTTGGGAAGAATGGCATTCTGGGTCCATTAAATGGTAGACCCTCTGGCTTCAACCATGGTGATAAATGATCTTGAGGACTGGTTTAGGGGACTGTGTAATAGGTCTGTGGGAAACAAATTCCAAGGAAGAATGAGTTTCTTAGAGCCTATGAAATGGTTCATGGTTCTTGTCATTTGGCTACTAAAGGAAATGTGACCTTAGTATATAGTCCCAGATTTATGTGGTCTGTGAACTACTGTGGCTGATTCACTTGCCCCTTCACTTCTTCATTCATCCCACAAATATTTATAGGTTGGTCACCCTGTGCTGGGAACTGAGTTTCTACCTTTTAGGAGAAAACTCCAAGAAGTTAAATATTAACAAACTCAAGTAGAAGAAAATGAGAAAAATAGCAGAGGAAACAGAAATGAAAAAAATAGAAGATAGATCTATATGATTATACAAACATTTTAAGTCTCTATAAAATGATAATTAGTAAAGGAATTTAACAAAGAAAATAAGCAGGGAATTGTTTGTGTTAAATATGACAGATGAGCTAAAAATTGTTAAAGATATCAGTCTTTAGTCAAAGCTAAAGCCTCACACCAAATCCTGAAAAGAACAAAAGTACACTAACAGCATTCAAACAAGAGAAAACGTAAAAAAATGTCTCCAGTGGCAATTAAATACATTTGCATTAAAGACAACAATAAGGTAACATCTCACATTTAATGAGCTTTAAAGTATAAGAAATACCACAAAAATATGAATAGGCTATGGAAAAATAACAATTCAGGCCTCCCTATTGTTGATATAAATTAATGGAATAACAGTTAATTCTTAAAAAGTGACTTAGCATTGGGGCACCTGGGTGGCTCAGTGGGTTAAAGCCTCTGCTTTTGGCCCGGGTCACGATCCCAGAGTCCTGGGATGGAGCCCTGCATCGGGCTCTCTGCTCAGCAGGGAGCCTGCTTCTTCCTCTCTCTGCCTGTCTCTCTGCCTACTTGTGATCTCTACCTGTCAAATAAATAAATAAATAAAATCTTAAAAAAAAAAAAGAAGTGACTTAGCATGAAATATCAAGAGTATAAAAACATAAAAACCTTTACAACCAAAGATTCAACCTTAGACAAAATTTCACCATTAATAGTAATTACCATCTAGAGTGTCTTTTTGTGCCAAGGACATTTCTAAGTGCTTCACATAAATTAACTCTTCACAGCAGCCATATGAAGTAGGTACTTTTATTACTCCCCATTTTACAGACAAGGAGACTGAGGGGATGCCCAAGTTGCTTAAGATCCTATGGTTGTCTCTTGGCGGAGCTGAAACTGGAAGGTCCATGGTTTGGACTCATAATCACTGCATCATGATGGAAGAAAAGAAGTTCTATCTACAAAGATGCTTATGGTGTCATCATTTATAACATTAAAAAAATGGGGGGAAAACGACATGTTCACAAGGGAAGTGGTTACACATATTATAGTATATCCATTCAAAGGATGATTATTCAGAGTTGGTCAGAACTTTCATTTTCCTAGGATGCAATGGAACAAGCCACCAATGTCACAAAAACATTACTTGGCCTTTTGCAAGCCTTCTCTCTGTTCCTGTATCTTGGAGCTGTTCATAAGGACCAGGAGGCCCTATTCTCATTAGGCACTCTGTTATGTTCTCCTGCAGCAGCCCATGGCTCCACATACAGTGTCTTTGAATGGGCTGAATGTGGCTGGAATGAAAGTTCTTTAGGAGTATAAATGATCATCTTCGCTGGACATCTTAGCCACATTTAATGAACTCATACATTTCTTTGGCCTCATATTCTCACCCTTGTTACCTTACCCAAGTAAAGCTTTTTCTTACTATCAACATATTAACATAATCATCAACATATTTCTTACCTTAAAGGACTGTGAAGATCTAAGTAGCGTTTTGTGTTGTAAATGTTAGGAAAAGAGTTTCAAAATACTACAAGTAGTTTTTATTTACACAGTAACAGCATTGAAAAAAGAAGAAAAACACATAAATTCTCTATTTTAGCATGGTTCTTCATGTGTTTTCCTATTAATTACAAAAATAATACATTCCAATTGTTAGATGTTTACTATGTACCAGGAACTAGGCTAAGCTCTTTCCATAATTTACTGCTTTTAAACCCCTCAATAGCCATATAAAGTAGGCATTATTTATTATCACCATTTTACAGATGAGAACACAAAGCTTGCCACAGTTGAGTAACTTGCCCCAGGTCACACAATTCATAAATGGAAGAACCAGGACTTAAACTCAGATCTGTCTAAAACCAGAGATTAACCTGTTAATCATACTGATACTGTCTTTTCTTTTTCTTCTTTTCCAAAAATAAATTTAAAGTTTCCTTCTCTAATGTTTAGCTCTATGATGAAGTTCTCTCTGATTGCAAATAACATTATAACCGGTTGCCTTGGAAATGAAGAGGGTATCATACATTAAAACTAGAAGTGGCTGATGATATTAATATTAAATATGAAAAAACAGGTGAAGTTATGAAGTTCTCTAAGGAGAATCTTGCTGTAATGATGAAATAAAGAAGAAAAACCAAGTAAGGGAATGTAGAAACAGAACACAAAACACCCTCTCAACAAATTTACATATAGTTTTACAAATATGTTTCATAAAGAAGAGTATTGGGTTCTCTTCATGAAATAAGTGTTGATGGCAGTAGAGAATGAAGATTTGAAATTATGTAAATATGTACTGACAAATCACAATCTTTTTTCCAGAATCATCCCCTTTTTCCTTCTTCTATTGGTCAATCATATAAAGTACAACCACACACACAGAAATATCACTCATACCAAAGATTTCACTGTCTAACTTAAAGGATGGCACCTGTTCCACTGTGGTAAACTGTACCATTTTTAAATATATTTTTATTTTTATTTATTTATTTGACAGAGAGAGAGAGAGAGGTAGATCACAAGTAGGCAGAGGGGCAAGCAGAGAGTAAGGGGCAAGCAGGCTCCCTGCTGAGCAAAGAGCCTGATGCGGGGCTTGATCCCAGGACCTTGAGATCATGACCTGAGCTGAAGGTTTAAGTCACTGAGCCACCCAGGTGTCCCTAAACTGTACCTTTTTTTTTTAATGTTTTTTTTTAAAGATTTTATTTATTCATTTGACAGATAGAAATCACAAGTAGGCAGAGAGGCAGGCAGAGAGAGAGAGAGAGAGAGGAGGAAGCAGGCTCCCCACCTAGCAGAAAGCCTGATGTGGGGCTCGATCCCAGGATCCTGAGATCATGACCTGAGCCGAAGGCAGAGGCTTTAGCCCACTGAGCCACCCAGGAACCCCTAAACTGTACCATTTTTGATATCATGAGTATCTTCCAATATTTCTCTTACCTTTTCTTCCTTCTTTTATTTTATTTTTGAACTTGGGAATAAAAAAGTTACAAGTGTCAGAAAAGACATGATTCTGAAGTCATTAATAAGTGACCACCATGAAGCTTTTAAACCTGTTTGGTGAAACTTGTTCACCTTGGTAAATACACTTCTATAAGCCATCCACTCTGTCAGTCTCTCACTCCTGAAACTCAGCCAGTTAGGGACAGGCTCACTCCAACAGCACACCTCTGAGTGGAACCTAACCAACAATAGCCTCACCTGCATAACCATGCTTCTACAAATGATGTCAACTCACTCATGCCTCTGAGAGTCCACCAATTCCTGAACCTCATGTTTCCTCTAAACCTTACCTAAGACTGGCAATTTGTTCTGCTTGAATAGACTGTCTGACTGGCATCTCTTACCATGATAAGCAATAAGTTAGTTTTACCTTTTTATTCGAGTGTTGAGTAAAGGTCTCATTGAATGTTTTTGGAGTTTCCACCAAGATTGTTTTGAAGACCCTCATTTGGCGGCATTCCAGGGAACCCTGGGTTACAGCATTCCTGGTGCACTCATGGGCATTTTGTGCCCAAATTCGCTTTACTCTTCAGATATGTTCTCAAGTCAGTCAGTTTCAATAACAAACAATCTCCACTAGCTTCATTGAGTTTATATTGCTAAACTTATTTTGTTGGTCCAGGATTTGTAAACCAAAGGAAGTCTTTGTTTAGGCCAAGATGTTTATGTGCAGCAATTAGACTTCTTGGTTTAGAGGTACACCTTTTGGTAAATGATTAGATGGACATCTTTGTATAAGATTGTTGGACTTTTGTTTTGGAGGTATGCCATTTGAGAAATCTTTTTGCCATTAACCTGTGTCGTCTTCTGCTGAATGCCTTGTTTTTGCTGCTGCTCAGCTATCTGGACAAAGTCTTGTTTCATGTGTTTTTGTCTTGGCTTGCTTTATTTCTTTTGAATGTGTAAGGGAATGGATTGAAACATAAGCTTGGTAAGTTTCCAGCTCAAGGACTGGACTCATGATTGGAGGTCTGTTAGATCAAAAATCAATGTGTGAAAAAGGGTTTGTCAAACATTATTTAGGGTCCCCCAAAAACCTTCATGAAGGTATCCTCCTTTTTTTTTTTTTTAATCAATTTGTGAAAGAAGTTCACTTTGTTTTATCCATACTCAGGAATCAGGGGTTGTTAAGGTTATTGACTATATAGATCCTTTCTAGTCTTTGCCCAAAACATTGTCCAAAATGTTAGTCTTCCTTGTGGGTTATGGAATTATCTTTGCCAAAGTCTCATCCTCTTTCTGGAAGGAGTCTATTTCCTTTAAGAAGTTCTCAACCCCCAGAGAACAAATAATCCAATCAAGAAATGGGCAGAAGACATGAATAGACATTTCTGCAAAGAAGACATCCAAATGGCCAACAGACACATGGAAGAGTGCTCAACATCACTTTGCATCAGGGAAATACAAATCAAAACCACAATAGATACCACCTCACTCCAGTCAGAATGACTAAAATTAACAAGCCAGGAAATGACAGATGTTGGTGAGAAGGAGGAGAAAGGGGAACCCTCCTAGACTTTTGGTGGGAATGCAAGCTGGTGTAGCCACTCTGAAAAACAGGATGGAGGGTCCTCAGAAAGTTGAAAATAGAGCTACCCTATCACCCAGCAATCACACTACTGGGTATTTATCCTGAAGATACAAATGAAGTGATCCGAAGGGGCACATGCATCAAAATGTTCATAGCAGCAATGTCCACAATAGCCAAACTCTGGAAAGAGCCCAGATGTCCATCAACAGATGAATGGATAAAGATATGCTGTATATATCTTTATATCTATATCTATATCTATATCTATATCTATATCTGTATCTGTGCCTAATGGAATACTATGCAGCCATCAAAAAATGAAATCTTGCCATTTGCAATGATGTGGATGAAACTAGAGGGTATTATGCTGAGCAAAATAAGTAAATTAGAGAAAGACAATTATCATATGATCTCTCTGACATGATGAATTTGAGAGGCAGGGCGGGAGGTCATGGGGAGAAGGGAGGGAAAAAATGAAACAAGATGGGACCAGGGAGGGAGACAAACCATAAGAGACTCTTAATCCCAGGAAACAAACTGAGGGTTGCCAGGGGAGGGGTAGAGAGAGGGTGATTGGGTTATGGACACTGGGGAGGGTATGTGCTATGGTGAGTGTTGTGAACTGTGTAAGACTGACGATTCACAGACCTGTACTCCTGAAGCAAAGAATACATTATACGTTAAAAAAAAAAAGTGCTGCAATTCTAACTTTTGCATTTTTCTCAGATGTCCAAATCTCTAAATTGATATCATTAAGAGGAACTCTAAAAATAGTAAGAGCCAAAGTCTCAATCAGTAATTAGTTTCTTTAACTGATATGCTAAGGCCTCAAAAAACAAAAACAAAAACAAAAAACCTCTAACTTGAAAGACAGTTTCTCTTAAAGACTTTTTAATCTTCGGAAAACTGTTCAGTTTGCAGTTTTGTTTTTGTTTTAGTCAGCTTTACGTGGTCTTCTCAATGAGCTATTCTTTTTTTCAGGCTTTTCTTCAGCAAAGAACAGTTATATTGTAAAATTTCGAGACCAGAAGATTGAATTAGGATTCTTGTTGAGACAAGTTAAGGAACATAATTAAGGATTTTCCTAAATTTTCAGAATACAGGCAGAAGTTTGTTACAGAATTTCATATTTTGTTCTATATTTCATTTCTTCTACTGCAGATCTGTTTTGCCCACACTTAGCCTCTAAGATAGGAAAAATTGTTAATAAGTGGAAAGATAGGAAATTAAACATTTAAGTCACTTAAATGAACTTTTAAAAAATTGACTTAAGGAAGCAATAAAAATAAAAAATGTACTATGATAAGGTAATTTCAGAGATGATTATTTTAAGGGAAAGATTGTAAGAAGGTTCAAATTGTAAATAAAACAAAAGATGAGAAAAATATATTTCAAGAATTATTCTAGAAGCTGGAGTATACCCACAACTAAAGTAGAGATGTGTCTTCTCTTAAAAATGGGATCAAGTCTGAAAGAGAAAATTTGATAATAAAAAATAAATTGAAATGTAAAATTGCCAATCTAAAAACTATTCAACATATGGCTATTTTCCAGAACCTTTGGAAGTAAGTAAGCTGAAACTCAATAGAATGTTTGGCTCTCTAGTTAAAAAAAATCACTAAAAAGTCTGTCCTCTAAAATTTGGGAGTCTGTGGATAAAGATGCCTATAGATACTGTAAAGATAACAATCATTTAAAGAATCAATATTCTATACTGGCTAAGAAACAGAAGGACAATTATCCACATATGTCCATTGATGCTGCTCCAAGGGTGACCCAGAACCCCAACACTTCCCTTTCATTCTTCTAAACTTTCAGAGGGACTAATGTGGTTTTATCATTGCTATGGAGGTCACTCATCGACCATTAATCTCTTTCCTATAGAACATCAGATCTGTCAGAGCAAAATTTTAAAGTTGTTTAAAAACTGAGAAAGACTTTCAATAAGAAAGAAGAGAGAAATTTTATCTTCAAGTAAAAATGACTGGTTGTGCCAGATGGTAAAGGAAGATAATAAAAGATAAATTTGAGGGTATACAGTACATTACAGATGGTGTCAGCAAAAACAAGCTTTTTTCCCCCCTTGGTTTCCTGGAAGCACTAAAATATGAAAATTTCTAAAAATCCCAAGTTGTTTCCCAGGTCCCAACCTGTAACTGACACTTCAAAATCATCATCAAGACGTTCCTTTCATCTTTGTGAAACAATTCCTACAAATGTAATGGCTAGGGATTTCTTTGCAAATGGATCTGCCTGTATAAAATGTATTGCAAAAAGCCAATTTTTTTAAAAGTCAGAAAACTTCTCACACACAATGAAATTATAGCTGATGTGACTAATAATATAGCTATACTATGCATGGTTTGAAAAATCACTTAAGGAATAACTAGTGTCCAGAATTCCAATGGGCAACACATTCTATGAACACAGGCAGAGTAATTAGAACAGAGTTCTTCAAAGTATTCCTGGATTATATAAACTCTTCATTTTTTTGTACAAATAGAGAAAAGGCATGCTCCAAAGGTCTTAATTCACCTATATGGCAGTTAAGACCTATTGCCTATTAAAGCTGGTCCTTTAATTCAGTAACCAACCTTTCACTTAGTTGTCTCCAACAGTTATGGACCTCAACCAAATAAGTTAAAACATCTTCAGATACGGGCGCCTGGGTGGCTCAGTCAGTTAATGTCTGACTCTTGATTTTGGCTTAGGTCATGGTGTTGGGTTGGTGAGATTGAAACCTGTGTAGGGCTTGTGTTCAGTGTGACATTTGCTTTTTCCCTACCCCCACTAACTGCACCCCCCGCCCCACACTGGTGCACACCCTTGCTCTCAAATAAATAAACAAACAATAAATCAATCTTTGGAAAAAATCTTCAGCCCTTATACTGTGATCACCTTTATATCTCATATTATATATAGTAAATTCTTATTGTTAATGAAAAACTCTCAGCATTTTTATGCTAGTCAATTAACTAATTATAAAATATGGATGCTTTCTTTTTTCTCCTATTATCATCTACCAGTGGAATAATCTCATTTTGGCACTTCTATGACCCTTATCCAATAGAGTATAATTAATTTCATGCTTAGAATAGAATATTTGGACCCTCCAGTACTAACTGCTGACTTAATATTCTTTGTTGCTCTACTAGTAAGTGCTGACAATATTGTTTGTTGATGGGCCTAAAAAAGAAGACCAGCAAACAGACCAATGGACTAGAATGGAGACCCCAGAAACAAGCCTTCATGTATATGGTCAAATGATGCTCAACAAGGGTGCCATGACCACTCAATAGGGAAAGTACAGTCTCTTCAATGAATTGTGAATGGGAAAACTGAATATCCACACACACAAAAATGAAGTCTAAAACCATATACAAAAATTAATACAAAATGGATTAACAATTTTATTGTAAGACCTAAAACTATAAAAGTCTTAGAAGAAAACACAGGGGGAGTCCTCATGATGTTGGACTTGGCAATGGTTTCTTGGATACGACACAAGAAAAAGCACAGGCAACAAAAGAGAAAATGGACAAACTTAAAAACTTTAAAACTTCCATGCACCAAAGAACAGGGAGAAAATACTTGTGAATTGTACATCTGATAAGGAGTTAATATCCAGAATATATAAAGAATTCCAACTCGACAACAAAAAAAATAAAATATCCTGATTAAAAAACGGGCAAAGGACTCAAACAGACACTTCTCCAAAGATGATACACAAATGGCCAAAAAGCATATGAAAAGATGTTTAGCATCACTAATTACAATCATCACAGAGAAATGCAAATCAAAATCACAATGTGCTACCACCTCACATCCATTATGATAATATATGATAGTAAATATATATGATATATATAAATTATGTACATATATATCTATGGATTTATATGAAAGAGAGAGACAAGTGTTGGTGGGAATGTGGAGAAATTGAAACCTTTGTGCCGTACTGCTGGAATTGCAAAATGGTACAATGCTAAGGGAAAGAGTATGGAGATTTCCCAGAAAAGGAAAAATAGATTAATTAAAAATAGAACTACCACATGATCCAGTAATCCCATTTCTGAGTATTTGCAGAGATATTTGCTTCCTCATGTTCACAGTAGCATTATTTACAAGAGCCAAAAGGTGGAAACAACCCAAGAGTCCACTGACAGATGAATGAATAAGCAAAATGCAGTATGTACAAACAAAGAAATATTACTCAGCCCCAAAGAGGAAGTAAATCTTATCGTGTGCTACAATATGGATGAACTTTGAGGACATTATGCTAAATGAAATAAGCCAGTCACAAAAAGATAAATACTGTATGATTCCACTTATATGACATCTAAAGTAGTCAAACTCATAGAAACAGAAAGTAGAATGGTGGTTACTAGAAGCCACGGAGAAAGGGAAGAAGGGAATTGTTTAATGGGATAGAGTTTCAGACTTGCAACATGAGAAAGTTGTAAAGATCTGTTTCACAACAATATGAATACACTTAAGACTACTGAACTATCCATTTAAAAATGGTTAAGATGGTAAATTATATGTTATGTGTTTTTACCACAAAGAAAAAGACCAGGCTTCCTTCACAATACATAGACCATTTTCTCTTATAAAATCCCATTCCTTACAATTGTTCAAATTGTGCCAATGACTGAACTGTGGTCTTTCCTGGGCATTTCAAATTACTAAAGTAAAATAATAAGTATATAAATCAATATTGGTATTCTTTTATTTATTTTATTTTTTAAAGATTTTATTTACTTATTTGACACAGAGAGAAAGAGAGAGAACACAAGCAGGGGGAGCAGCAGAGGGAGAGGGAGAAGCAGACTCCTTGCTGAGCAGGAAGCCCCATGCAGGACTCAATCCCAGCACTCTGGGATCACGACCTAAGCCAAAGGCAGATGCTTAATGGACTGAGCCACCCAGGCACCCCACTACTTGGTATTCTTTTAAAATAATTTACTTTTAAAAATCTGCTATAAAAAAAGAGGTTTTAATATCTTACTTAGGTACTCTTTAAAAGTAAACAACAAATAAGCAATAAATACATTAATTATGAGAGGCCTTCATGATATCTAAAATAATTGCTATACTTAAAGTAGAGACTCACAGTAAAAGAAGTCTTATAGAAGCAAGCACATCATGCAATAGATACAATAGAAACACTTTAGAAATACTATTGAAATATTTTCACAAAATGCACACTGAACAGACTGACTAAAGTCCTTATACAGGGACCTCATATAAACAACAACAACAAAATAACAAGTTCAGGGGGAAGGTCAAGAATTCTGTGATGGATACAGAAAAATCTGGATCCTTAAATTCTTAAAAGAAACACTGGGAATGATCTATTATGGGATCCATGAAAGTAAGATCTGGAGAAAACCTTACCAAGAATAATACTATTTGCATACCATCCATTAATGAAGGAAAATATCCTGGCATCAGGGTTCTTACAAAATGCAAACAGTAATGGTTTGTCACATGATACTCAGAGACAATATATGTGCAGTCCACCAAAATTGAATTATCTCATATATGGCTTTTTGCTCTTTTCCTCTAAAGGAATCAGGCTCTTCAATGTCAATCTAGGACTAAGGTGAATTATTCTGTTGAATGACTAGCAGTCTTCAAAAGGTTCCTAGTAATTCTTGCCTCTTGGAATTGATACTCTTTTACACAATACCCCACCCACATTTTATCAGGGTAGATCTGTGTGACCAACAGAATATATAGCAATAGTGACACCATGTCACTTCCAAGGTTAGGTTATAAAAGACACTGTGATTTCTGTCTTGTTCTCATATCATTCACTCTAGGGGAAGTTAGCTGCCATGTTGTGAGCAACCCCATGGAGAGGCCAAGTGTTAAGAAGCTGAGACAGCCTGCCAACAGCCAGTGAGAAACTGAAGCATCCAGTCAACAACCATGTGAGTGAGCCTTCTTGGGAGTGGATGCTGTCGCGCCGGTCTCTGGCTAATGTGCGTTGGAGGGCCCTTATCCAACGCAGCGCCAGGAGGACGAAGAGCACAATACAGCCGAGTGCCATAGTCCCAAACCAGGATTTCCCAAAAGCCACCACTGCCTGCATAGTTTGTAGGAATTGGGAGGCCATGAGAGAGTTGACTCTCGTGGCACTGATCTGCAGAATCTCCATCCGGAGGGAGGCTGTCAGATTGTGGAATTTGGCTGACCACGTCTCCCAAATGTTCCCACTGTGGGACACTTAAGAGGCCCTCATCTAAAAACCAAGAGGCCTGATGCTCTATTGCTCTTAGGAATGCTCGAGCAGTTCGAGCTTTAAGAGGGGTTCCGTTAGCTTTCAAAAGTGCCCGCAAGGGGTTCTCCATTCGGAGTCTAGAAATTTCCGACCCCATTATCTTTACCTTTACAGTCACGATCCGCTAACATACAGCTGCTGTCCCTTTGTGGTTGCTCTTCAGCAAACTTCTAACCTTTCCTTTGTGGTCGTCCTAGTGACGAACGTGCAATATGATGAGGTGGAAAAGGTACTCATGTATTGCCTTCTCTCACCTTCTCCCTAAAATGCTAAGTTTAAAAAGCTGCACAACTTCTATTCCATGAAGTCTTCCTGTTAGAACTACCACTTCTAAAAATCAAGTAAACAAAATGGAAACATTATATTTCACTCTGACAAAACTGTTCAATGTGAGATCAATGCACATAAAATTAAAAAGTAAAATTAAAAAAAAAAAGTTAAATATACCTCAGTATTATCAGGAAATCAGAACATATCTCAACCAGTATCAGAATTTCTACCTTCACTGTATCTTTGCTATTTTTAAATATACTCACAGTTCCCGGGTTTCGGCACCAAATGTCGTGCTCTCCCTGCCTGCAGAGATGACGCAACACCAACACACACACAGGTCGATGCACAAGCTCTTGTTTATTCCCTGGTCGATCTTTCTCCTCTCCTTGCGGGGAAGTTCCCTTGCCTTATATAGGGCATAACAGCCAATCACAGAGGCGTTCACGTGAACAGGAGGTATCTGGGGCTCGTAGACAGTGGTGGCATAACAGTCAATCACAGAGGTGTTCACGTGACGAGCACGAGGTCACGTGTGGCCAGGGCGGATGTTTTTCAGGCTGTCCATGCTGCTCGGGCTATGTAGCCGGCACCATCTTAGGTGTGTGACCCGACAGGATGCTATACCCCCAGTCAAGACTTCAGAGCCCTGCAGCCTTAGCTGACATCTTGACTGCAACCTTGAGAGAAATACTGACCCCAAACCACTGTACAAGCTACTCCGAGATTCCTGCCCCTCAGAAACAATGGGAGATACTGAATATTCTTGTTTACACCCTGCCTGGTTGGAGATAATTTGTTATAAAGGACAGATAACTAATACAATTCCCCAACATAATAAATGGGTTAGAGCTCCTTTTAAAGAGTACAAAAGTGTAAACCTTTTTAAAAAAATTTTTAAGTTTTTTACTAACATATAATGTATTATTAGCCCCAGGGGTATAGGTCTTTGAATCGCCAGGTTTACACACTTCACAGCACTCACCCATAGCACATACCTTCCCCAATGTCCATAACCCCACCACCCTCTCCCTACACCCCTCCCCCCAGCAACCAAAAGTGTAAACCTTTGATGGGGAGAAAATCCTTCTGAAAAATGATCCAACCCATAGGAGTTAAATTACAAGAGGCATTCATTAAAAATTTGTTCCATTACTTTGATTGACGTTGTAAACAATACAGCTTAAAATCTGGTGTACAACAAATCAGGTACAAGTCCTTAAACCAAGTAGTTATAGATAGTAGAATGGCCTTGGATTTATTTTTATTTTTTGTTATTATTATTATTATTTGTTAACCAGGGGGGATTCTGAACCACGGCTAACACTATGTATTATACCTACACATTAACAAGTGAATTGGGATAATCTATACCTAAGCTAAAAGAAAAGGCGACGTAGCTATCAAAAACAGAGAATCTCTGAGACTTGTTTTCACTACCACATTGGGGAAGTTTCGGATCAGCGTTCTAAAACATCTTCTAGTTCCTTCCAGTTATACTTATTTATCTCACTGTTGTTATAATATTTTCCCGAGTCTTAATCACTTTTGTGCAGCCCCATCCTGATAGACAGTTCAACAAATAATTCAAGGACAAAAGTCCCAGAAACAAGCAAACAAAAAACAAACCCAGCAAAATCATGCCAACGGACATGAAAACTTAAAGTCTCCCCCAATAAAAGCTCACCGGCAAGGAAAATGGATGGCGGTGAAGATCTGCGCTGTCCTTGAAGGCCTCTCCTGCAGCTTTACCTGGATAAGAACCAGAAGGAAAAAATGGAAATAAAGAGGTTCCTGTAAACTCGGGGGTGGGGGGGAAGCCGATTTTTGCTCTAGTGAAGGCAACAAGTAGCCAGAAGAACCCGTCTTAAACCCCGTTCCATTGATGGAGGATCCTGCCTCAGTAAGCCCCTCAGGCACGTTAGCAAATCAGGGTGGACTCACTCCAGTAAACACACCTGCGAGTGTCCACTGATCAGCAGCTGTCTCACCTGAGTAACCACGGGCAACAGGTGATGTCATTCCACTTACACCGCGCTGCATGCCTCGCTCTCCCCACACGGAGACCTTTCATCAGGTCAGCAGGTGGCTCTGCGTGGAAAGGCTGGGTCGGGCCAGCAGTGCGCCCCAACTCCGTGGTCATCAAGAAACCTGGCTTTGTCCTTCTATTTCACATGCTGAATTGTGGTCTCATTACTGTTTGACAAACTTTCCTGATCCGTTTTCTCATTTTTAACACTTCTTCCCATGTAATAGTACTAATAGTGACAGTTATGGTGATGATGGTGATGATGGTGATGATTTTCCACTTGCCCTCTACTGGGCTCTGTGCTAAGGGTTTCACTGGCATTATGGTCATCACTGAGGTTGGCCAAGGACATCCGGCTACGGGCACCTGTTAAATTTGCAGATAGCCTTCAGGCCTGAAGAAGTTCCTGTTCCTGGTTTCTTTGGAGTGCCGGTCATTTGCTGGTTTGCTTTCAAATCCACTTCTCACCTTGGCCCTTCTCTGCTGAATATCGCAGGGAGCTGACTCCTACGGACTGAGTTTTCCAGACTCTTCTGAAAGCTGGCTTCCAGCTCAGTTCTGCTAATGGGAACATGCAGGGAAAGACGAAAGGCAGGGAGAGAGGAAGGGAGAAGGCGGGGTGTCTCTTCCGTTTCTGCTTCTGGAGGTGGCTCCAGCAGTAATTGTATCTCCAACCTTCCTTTCCCCAGCCCCTTTGAACACACCCTCCTTCTTGGGGGTCACCACTCATGTGATTCTGTTGAAATACCTAGAGTGCGCTGTGATTTCCTGACTCCTTCATGATACAATCAGAAAGATCCGGTGGTACAAATTGCACCTGCCAGACTGGAGAGATTTGAGATTTAGTTCCAAGTTTGATTCTACATCACTATGACCTCAAAACAATCACAGCTTGGTGCCTCAGGTTTTTATTTTTCTTAGTTTTTAAATTTTTTATTTATTAGTGGTTGAGAGAGAGAGAGAGACAGAAGGAGGGAGAGGGAGAGAGAGCACAAGCAGGAGGAGTGGCAGAGGCAGAGGGAGAAGCAGGCTCCCTGCTAAGCAGAGAGCTCAATCCCAGGACCCTGAGATCATGACGTGAGCCAAAGGCAGACACTTAACTGAGCCAGTCAGGTGCCCCTGGGTGCCTCAGTTTTGCTAGATACAATGGAATTGTTGATCTTTAATGATTCCTTCCCCACCCCCCGCCCCGACCAACCAGCACCTTCAGTCCTATTGGGCTTGAAGAATTGGTCATATCATATCATAATCCTTCCCTTCTCACATGTAACAGTGCTTAGAAATGACCTTGAAGGCCATGATTACATTTAGAAATCTAGCTGTTCTCTAAGTAGATGAAACATATAAAAACACCCATTTTTTATGAATAGAGCAGGCTTCATAATTTGATGAGACCAGCGCAAAATGAAAATGCAGGGCCCTTGTTGAAAAAGCAGGAGAAAAATGCCATTTGAAGTATTAGGAATAAAGAGGCGTCTGGGTGGTTCAGTCAGTTGAGTGACTGTCTCCAGCTCAGTTCATGATCCTGGGGTCCTGGGATCGGGTCCCACGTTGGGCTCCCTGCTCAGCCAGCTGGAGCTTGCTTCTCCCCCCCACTCCCCTTGTTTATACTCTCTCTCTCTGTCAGATGGATGGATAAAATCTTTAAAAAAAAATTAGAAATAAAGCTTTTCTTTTAAAAATGTTTTGCTTATAACAAGAGAAGAGATAAAAATATTTTCCTTACAAAATACAACAGAGGTAATAGTGACTTATGAGTAACAATTTAACTTACAAAGTGTAAAAATATTTTTGGTGTCATAATTTTATATAATACAATAAATAATACTTATTAATGTGATATTTTGATTAATCACTATTCTGTGACTTGCTTTTCTGTAAATTTATGTACTAGATCACTAAAATATATACTTTTAACAATTTTATTTTTAGTTCATAGAGTTGAGACAGTTGCTCTTGAAACATGAAAGATCGCAAATAGTTTTTGATCATTTTAAGTTCTTTTTTTTTAAAAGATTTTTAAATTTATTTATCTGACAGGCAGAGATTACAAGTAGGCAGAGAGGCAGGCAGAGAGAGAGAGGAGGAAGCAGGCTCAGAGAGCCTGATGTGGGGCTCTATCCCAGGACCCTGGGATCATGACCTGAGCCTAAGGCAGAGGCTTTAACCCACTGAGCCACCCAGGCGCCCCTGATCATTTTAAATTCTGACAAGGAGGGGTGCCTGAGTGTCTCTCTGGTTGTGATCTCGGGGTCCTGGGATCGAGCCCCACATCGAGCCCTCTGCTCAGCTGGGAGCCTGCTTCTCCCTCTTCCTCTCTCCCCTCTGCTGATGCTCTCTCTCTCTGTCTCTCTCAAACAAATAAATAAATTCTTCAAAAAAAATTCTGACAAGGATTTTTCTGCTGAGGCAATTATTATTGAAGCTGTTAAGAGTATTTTATAGGCTGTGACAACATTTCAGATACATTTCTTTTTTTTTTTTTTAAGATTTTCTTTATTTGACAGACAAGAGATCCCAAGTAGGCAGAGAGGCAGGCAGAGAGAGGGGGTGGGAAGCAGGCTCCCTGCTGAGCAGAGAGCCTGATGTGGGGCTCGATCTCAGGACCCTGAGATCATGACTGAGCCGAAGGCAGCAGCTAACTCACTGAGCCACCCAGGCACCCCTCAGATACATTTCTGATAAATTATTTTGAAATTAAAATTTTAATACTTATAGAGTTGATAATTCTCATGGAACAATTTTTCTAAAAATACTTCATTCTTCATACAAATCTGTTTTGTGTAAGTTAAAATTTAATTTTACATGTAAATTTATGCAATGGTATTTTAATGTTTCCTGTGACATTTCCTGTAACTTGGGGAGGCTGTACAAGAAATCAAACGTGGCTTCACGATTTGTGTAGAATTCAAAACTCTGGCTCATACATTCTATCAGTGCATCTCCAGCTGCAAGGAAAAAGGGATTTTAAAATTATTATTCCTTATTAATAAGTGGGAAGATGAACACAGTCTGTTTTACGGTCAAGCATCCTTAAATTCCTTTTCTGTTTCTGAATCTTTACATTTCTTTTCTGTTTCTCAGTCTGTGGATATGTGCTTTACAATGTTGAAGCAGTTTTAAAAATTGAGATTCTAAACTCTTCAAAGGATTATAAGGACTCCTTGACATGTTTACTCGCAGTGTCAATGTGTAGACTTTCATTTTGTAATAATTTACTGATGAAGTTTACTGCCTGGGTTCCTGCACTTCCTGCCTGTCCTCTGGCCAGAGTTCATATTTGTGCAAACGCCAAGTCCAGGCTCCAGGGACCAATGGGCAAGCCGGCCTCCCACCCGGGGTCTCCATGGTGGCCACCTGGAGAGCCCCTCCTTTCTCCCATGGCAGCTGCCACAGGGGCGATCCCCCTGCTTCTGTCGTGTCCCCAGCACTGCTGCCAATTTGGGTCTGTACTGGCCAAGTGGACTTGGTTAGACCAATAGAATAATTTTGTGTGCCTACGGACTTGAAGAGATGAGTAAAATACTGATGAAGAGGATCCAGGGATATTTCTCTTCTTGAGAAGATTATGTAATGAATGTCTGTGGTCCCAAATGTGAGGGAACTGGGTAGCTGATGCTAGCACCAGTAAGTCTAAAATCAAGGGGCCCTGGGGCGCCTGGGTGGCTCAGTGGGTTATGCCTCTGCCTTCAACTCTGGTCATGGTCTTGGGGTCCTGGAATCGAGCCCCGCATTGGGCTCTCTGCTCAGCGGGAAGCCTGCTTCCCCCCATCTCTCTGCCTGTCTGCCTACTTGTGATCTCTCTCTGTCAAATAAACAAATAAAATCTTAAATAAAATAAAATAAAATCAAGGGGCCCAGAAAAAGCTACTGATGCCCAGGAAAAACATTAGTAGTGCCAGGGGACCCACAGTTGTTTCTGAGATGTTTCAATGACATAGCTGGTATTAGAGATGACTGATAGTCTTCTGGAAGTGAGGAGGCATAAAAATTTGGTGTGTTTGGAGCCAATCTATCCAAAGGTGCATTTTTGGATAAAAAGTGGAGTAGAATGAGTTTATGTGAATCTAAATGGTACTTCCTTCAGGTTATGGTGTCCTTCATCTTGAAATATCTGATCACCTTGAAGATACAGGACTTTACTCATAGGCACGCATGCCATCTCTAGTACTTCTTGAAGATTCTACAGGAATCACTCATCCTCAGTGTTAAATAAGATGTAGTACTTTTTACAGTGGTATGTTACAAATTTTTTTTTATGGAGAATTTCAAACTGATACGAAAGTGGAGAGAACACTATAATGAACCTCTCCTTATGTACATATTACTCAACTTCAATAATTTCATTACCGAGTTTTATCTCTACCTCCACCCACTCTCCTCAGTCCTAAATTCTTTTGAAACAAATCTCAGACACTATATCACTTTATCTGCAAATGTTTCAATATGTGTCTTTAAAAGATTAGGTACCATTCTTTTGCCTAAAAATTTAGCAACAGTTTTTAACATTATAAAATAGTTATTTTTTTTTTTTTTAGAATTTGTTTGAATCTCCACCCAAACAATGTCCCCTCACTGCTTATTAGCTGTTATGCCTCTGAAGTCTCTTTCCATGGCTAATTGCCCTGACTCCCCTTTTCTCCTTTGCAATTGATTTCTTGAAGAAATTGGGTCTTTCTGTCCTGCAGAATGACTCATGGTCTGGATTTTACTACTTGCATGCCCAGATGTTAGTATGCTCTGCTGCTCCTCCTATTCTTATAACTTGGTATTTAAACCTTGAGGCTTAAGAGATTCATGTCTGACTATTTGGTTACGTCTACTTCATAAGCAGCTGTGGGTACTTCCATCTGGAAGTAATGTCTCTTTTTTGTGTGGTGTTAGCAGCCATTAGTAATCTTTTCTCAGGCCCCTTATTTCATGAGGGTTTATGAAATGGTTATATTTGAATTGTATCATTCTTCACTCATTACCTGGGCTATTTCTGTAAGGAGAAACTTCTCTCTCTAAGGGATGATTGTTGTAGTCTGAGGTATGATAGGCATAAAATAGACAAAATGTATGCTTGAGTCTTTCCCTATATTTGATGGTTTTCAAAACATGAGTTGTTTAGACAGCATCCTTCAAATGTGACCAGTGAAGGTTATTATTTTTTTTTCTTCAGTATCATTCTGGATTTCTGGATTCAAACTTTTCATCCTTACTGTTGCTTCAATTGTCCCATCTTTGGCCAGTGGGAGCATCTTCAAGTTGGCTCTGAGACCTTTAGACAGGACCCCATCACTCTTCTATAGCTTCCTTGCTTGTGGAACAGTAATAGTTCAGCTTCATCTGGCACATTTTCTCCCCCAGACCTGGAATCAGCCATTTCTTCAAGGAGCTCTGTGTTTTTAACGTAAAAATGTTATTTTGGATCTACAATCTGCTTTCTAGGCTTCATGAGTGGTCAGAGCTAGGCAAAAAATTTTTTAAGATAAAATACTGGATACGATGCATAAACAATGAATTTTGGAACACTGAAAATAAATAAAACAAAATAAAATAAAGTAAAGGTAAAATGAATGATGAATTCATACTGACACTTCCAATTCAAACTCAGGAATACAGAATTCTTGTTTAACATCGTCAATCTTATATCACTTTCATCTCTTCTTCCATCCCACAATTAATTAGTTCCCAGTGACAACAGCAGCATTACTTGTTTGTTTTGTCCCACAAAACATACCCAGCACAATAACAGTATCAACCCTATACCCACAATGTATTTACTGAAAACAATTTTACAGTTGTTTGTATAGGTCATTTTGTCCTACAAGGATTATGCAATCAACTTATTTGCTGTGAAATCACTTGAAATACTTTTTAATTAATTTTAATTTTTTGATTTTTGTGTTTTGTGGAATTTTTAAATTTAATTTTTTTTAAAGATTTACTTATTTTAGAGAGAGAAAAAGAGAGAGTACACATGCATGCGAGAGTTGGAGGAGGGGCAGAGAGAGAGACAGAATCTCAAGCAGAGTCCCTGCTAGGCACAGAGCCTGATGTGGGGCTCTATACCAGGACCCTGAGATCATGACCTGAGCTGAAATCAAGAGTTGAATGCTTAACCAACTGAGCCACCCAGGTGCCCCTAAATTTACTTTTGTTTTGTAATTACATAAAATTTGGCCTCAAATTCTAACATACAAAATAAAATGTATTTCGAGTAGTGTAACTTTTGCCTCTGTCTCTAGCCTATTTCCTCCCTTTCCCACAGATAATTTTTTAAAATTGTAGTTTTAGGTTCATAATTCCATTTTTTCCTAGTTATTATAATATTTAAAAAGATTATATATATATATATTTTTCTATATATCAATTTATCTATCATCTACGTATATGTAGCTTGGTCATGGTCATTAGCGAAATTTGTAAGTAGCTGTGACAACCTGAAGCTGTAGAACGAGGGGCTGGGGTGAGAGGAGAAGAGGAGGGCTGCGGACAGGTGTCAGGCTCTGACAGTCACAGCAACAGTGGTCATGATGTGCAGATTAAAGAAAGTTGGCTGCTTTTTTTCTTCCTTTTTAAGATTTTAATTATTTATTTGTCGGAGAGAGAGAGAGAGAGAGAGAGAGAGAAAGCACAGAAATAGGCAGAATGTCAGGCAGAGGCAGAGGGAGAAGCAGGCTCACGGCTGAGCAGGGAGCCCGATGTGGGACTCGATCCCAGGACCCTGGGATCATGACCTGAGCTAAAGGCAGACACCCAAATGACTGAGCCACCTACGCACCCTGAAAGTTGGCTGTTTCTTGCTTGAGTAGACAAAGGAAAATGTTATAACTACTTGGAAGAATATCTGGAAAAACTGGATGATAGTGAAGTGAAAGGCAGAGTAGATATTCCTTCATTAAATATTTACGGAGGCTCTAGGGTTTTCTGGGAATAGTCTGTGGGTGAGACCAACCAAGTTTCAGGGAAGGTCCAATTCCTTAATCAGGATACATACTCGTTTGTGATTATGTGGATTCTCTGATATTATTTATACTACAGCAGCACTGACAAAAGTCTATTGTGTTTGGTGAAAAGCACTTGTACATAAGTCCATTTCAGCTAAAAAAAGAGAAATGAATATATTTAAGATACTTCATAAGGTACTGTGGAGATACAGATTGATGAAAAGATATGACCCTGCCCTTTAGGACTTTTAAAGCCAAGGAGGAGAAGTGAAAAGAGACACAGATATCTTGAAACTACAACTGTGGCAGGTAAATACTAGACTGGAAATCAGGCCGAGGGGTTATAGAAACCCAGGAGAGAAACAGTTGGTTTTGAGTTGGTGATGTCTGGGAATGCTTCAGTCTAGCTCTAAGGTTCTATGATTTCTTGTTTCATTATTACTCTTGGGTAAGAATTCAGCAGATGGAGAGGTGAGGAGAAAGGGCATCCCAGAAAAAAAGGGACCAGTGACCAATGAGAGAGTAAGTGTGTTTGTGGGGCTCATTCACTCATGGTAACCAGTTGTCTTCATATGAATCAGTTTTAAATTCAGGATGGGGACCCAAACAATTCAATTTGTTTGGAAATGTTTGATGATTTCACAGAACCAACCAGTATGGTCACTGTGCCACATTTTTAAACAAGGAGAACATATTTTCTCTCGTAGAGTTGTGTTATCTAGAGTTAGCAATTAAATTTTTTTTGGAAAAACAAGGCCTGGCTGTGGAAAATGCAAAAATGAAGAGCCCTCTCCCTCTCTAAAGATCCTATTATTTCACAAAAATCTCAGTTGTCTTCTCTTAGCCTTAGATGTGGAATTGTCAGATGAAATGGGGAAAAATTGTTCTCAATTGTTCCACATGGTTATAAGGCACCACCCATTACAACGCTGCTTTTAGTTTTGCTGTGGGACTCGTCGGGTTTGGGAGGGAGTAAAGTGTGGTCCTGGATACTGTGGTAAGAGAAAGATATTACACATCTTCCTTTACTTGGGTTAGCGTTACATCCTGATAAACTCAATGTAAGCTGGAAATATCCTAAGTTGAAAACGCATTTAATACATTTAACCTATGGAACATCATAGCTTAACCTGGCCTGCTGTAAACATGCTTGGAATGAAAGCCTATTTTACTTACTTACTTACTTATTTATGATGATTTTAAAGCTCTATTTATTCATTCAAGAGAGAGAACATGAATGCAAGAGTGGGGTGAGGAGCAGAGGGAGACACAGAGAGAGAATCCTAAGCAGACTCCCCACTGAGTGCGGAGTCCCCGCACAAGGCTCGATCCCACGGCCCATGAGCTCATGTCCTGAGAAGAAACCAAGACTCTGACACTCAACTGAGCCACCCAGGGTCCCCAAGCTTGTTTTATAATTAAGTATTGATGATCTCATATAATTCACTGAACACTGTACGGAAAGTGAGAAACTGAGTGACTGTCAGTGTGTGGCTGGTTTACCCTTGTGCATGTGTGGCTGACAGAGCTGCTGCCGCCCAGTAGCACCGGAGAGTATCTCCTGTGTGTCTCCAGGTGGGGAAAAGATCAGAATTCAGAATTTGAAGGACAGTTTTTGAATGCATATTGCTCTCACACCATTATGAAGTAAAAGAACTGTAAGTTGAACTGTTGTAAATTGGGGACCATCTGGACAGCATTTTATCAATCTTCATGTGTCACTGATTCTAAGAGTTACCATTATTTTATGTCCATTAAAAAAGAAGAAAAAAAATCATAGTTGGTTAAACTGTGACATGATAGGAGATCCATTCCAATTTTAGAGTGTTGCAATGTGAAAATGAGCGTGCATTTTAGAATCATTTATATATGGCACCAAGTGTCTACTATTACCAGGTCTCTTCCTGATCCTTGACAAACATTATCTCAATTAATCCTTATAAAGACTTAGTGACACGGGTATCCTTGCTCTTATGTCACAGATGAGCAGAGCGGGCACAGCGACCTTAATGACACTGGCTACAGATGACAGAGCTAGCCAGTGGAATAAGCTCCTCATACCTACTTCTTCTCAAACTTCTGTTCTTAATCTGTGACTCTGCAGGCACGTTATATTTTGGTAAACTGTGACCCTCTTGGGTGTTTGCGGCAGGCTGCGTGTTTTCCGCGTGGGTATTTTCCATTTATGGTAAGCCTTATAGGGCCTCATCCTGCCCTGACTTGGATGCCTTAGCCATGAAGCATACTGAAACTTCATGAACTTGGGAAGAGAGTAAAGGAAGGGCAAGGTTGGCCTGGACCCAAAGGCGTTAGCTGTTAGCCAACATGCAACAACTGAAAAGCCAAAGCAAATAATGCAAAACTGACGTAGCCAGGAATCCTTGCCTAAAGAGATCATCTAATGGATAGGGCGGCACAACAGGAGTTTCTGGTTGGTGGCAATATACAAATCAGATAAGGGGCCATGCCTGGGTTCAAGATGGCCTATCTGCCTGTCTTAGAATCCAAGGGACAAGTTCCACCACCTGTGAGAATTTAGGGTACTGAAACTCAGGGTAAGTCTCAGACCTCAGCAGGGAAATGGGAATGTTGGACAGACTGGAAGAAGCCCAGTTTTATAACCTGGACAATATAGTAAAAGCAGGAGAGAGCTATTCCTCCATGAATCTGTGGAAGCTCAGGGCAGAAGAGCAGGTCCACTAAGCATTCCAAACACCAAATCTGTGTGCTGGTCCTCTTCTCACTGTTGACTGGCCAGGGTCCAGCCTGGCTGGGTGAACTTAGGGGCTGAGGCTGAGCAGGATGAGCTGGAGGAGGAGAGTCATCACATTCCTCACTTGTCAGGGGAACCAAGTGAGGCTGGCCCAGGCAACAGTGAGATGCAGGTGAGACAGTCCCATTCTTGCTGCTCTTCTCCTAACACTTTGTGAGCCCTCCCTTTTGAGTATAGTTCCCATTCAGGCTCTTATTAATTATGTGGCCATAGGACAAGTGATTTGACCCCTCCTATTTTCAGTTTCCTTTCTAGTAAAATGGAAATATTTAATTTGTAGATTGGTTGTGAGGATTAAGAAAGACTAGGTGATTACAAATTTGGTCTCAATATGAATTAGTTCCTCTTCCTTCCAGCTCTCCAGGCCATGTATGAAATGCTATTTGTCCACTTAAGGGTTATCTACCCTCCTGTGACCTTAACAAAGGAATAACGATAGTAATTTATACACAGTCTACAGTGTGTTAAAAATTGTTCTACGCATTCATTACCCTATTACCTCAAATGATTTTTCCAATAGTCAATTGAAATTCCTGGCAAAATATTATTTTTAAAATTTCAGTTAAACATTAAGTAACACTTAATGGTAACGAAATATTTTTAAAAGTTCCCTACTGCCGACAAGAAAGAAAACACTTGACATTTTGATGGGAGAGACTAAACTTGTCTAAACTTGCTCACGTAAAGCAGAGGAGAGATATCAGGGAACAGATGATGGTGGATGGTTTGTTTATTTATTTCAAGTTTTTATTCAAATTCTAGCTGACATACAATGTAATGTTCATTTCAGAGGTAAAATTTAGTGATTCATCACTTCCGTACAGCACCCAGTGCTCATCACAAGTGCCCTCCTTATTCCCCATCACCCGTCTAACACTTCCCCTACCCACCTCCCTTCCATCAACCCTCAGTTTGTTCTCTATAGTGAAGTGTCTCTTATGGTTTGCCTCTCTCCCCCTCTCTCCTTTTTCCCCCCTTCCCTTATGTTCATCCGTTCTGTTTCTTAATTCCACATATGAACGAAGTCATTTGCTATCTGCCTTTCTCGGACTGATTTGTTGAGCTTAGCATAATACATTCTAGCTCCATGATTCCAGGAAATGTAAGAGTCACTAACTTTTAAATGATTGCTTGAGTAGTAATAATAGGCATGAGTAGTATTAATATTAGTAGTATTAAAAATCTGTTTGGGTACATGTTCAAACGTCAAATGATTCTTGCTGTTTAGGAAGTGCTTCTCCTTGATTTCTAGAGAGGGCTTTTTCCTTATATGTCTAAAATCCCTGAGAGAGTTTCTGGCCAAGAGGTATTAATTGTGTTCATAACAATAGAATACTAAAATGCCTTTTAACAAAAAAACTCTCCACGTCTTGCAAAGTGCTGTGGGCTATTTCCATTCTAAATGGCTGAGGCATACACTTATGGAAAAGCAAAGTATATCTAACACAAAATCTGGTTGAGAGCAGAGTTCTGAGGAAATGAGACATTTGACAGGTAAACATTTGTCTTCGGGGTGAGACTTCCCTTTGTTTGAGAACAGACCACTTGAATGAATCTTTTTGGTAATGTATCCATATGGTAAACACCTATTCATTTTTCTCAGGGAAGCCTAGAAAGTAGGAATAATAACTCCACATGCAAAACCTTCAAGTAACCTATTGTATTGTTTAATAATATAAATGTAGTATATTAGCAAGTTAATGGAAACAAAATTTCCTAACTCTGGATTTAGACTGTCCTTTTTGCCTGGAAATAATGTGTTCTGTAGAGTTAGGTGGATTTTTGTCCGAGCAGTGTCCATACAAGACCAGGAACCACAAAAGTCACGCAGGCCTGGACCTCCTTCCGTCTCGGGGCCAAGAGAAGCCTGTGATGTGGATACAGATTAACTTGAAGCAGCACCAGACAGACTGGGCTCCGGGTTTCCTGTCCAGGAGGATATCCAGATGGATAACCCTGATTTAGGTTTTGAGGATTCACCTATTTGTACCAGGGGTGACTTGGAGCAGAGGGCCGTGGCACCCTGAAGGAAATGGGTATGCATGCAGCCGCCATTGTGAGGTGGCAAAGAGAGGGGCTTCAGCCTGAGGAGAGTCTTTCCATCTTCCCTGGCGGCAAAAAGGGGATTGAGTTTGGATGCTGGAATATGATGGTGCCTGAAGATTCCTCTGGGTGAGGAGCAGCTGGCTCTGACCCTCACCGGGAAAAGATCTATGTGGGCTGGACAGGGATAGTTAACTTGTGTTTGGGCTGTGACTCTCAGAGCAAAAGCCTGTAGCCCTCGTTATGGGCTACCTTCTCTGTGTGTTTCTGTTCTCAAGGGACTGCTTCTTCTGAGCTGTGCTTCGAAGTATCAGTGGAGGCGGCTCTGCTCGTGCTTGAGGAAGAGTGAAC
Organism: Mustela erminea; assembly: GCF_009829155.1. NCBI lineage: Eukaryota > Metazoa > Chordata > Mammalia > Carnivora > Mustelidae > Mustela > Mustela erminea. The sequence continues at coordinate 65,986,201 of NC_045616.1, forward strand.
CTGGGAAAGCAGAAACAGCCCGGAGGGGCCAGGCGGAGAGTGTGAGCAGAGATCCTGTGCACAAAGTAGACAAATCATCTAGAGAGAGCATCTGGCTGGGGGAGCCTGAGGATCTGTGAAACATGTCTCTATTCCTCAAGTTTTCACTGCTCTCCTTGAGGGGTGACCCAGTGAAAGATGAGACTCTCTACTTTCATATACATGTGCAGTCAGGGTTATTTGGGCATAGAAGAGAAGGCTGACCCCTGAGGACCGGAGAATTTAGGCGAATATCTGAGTTGTACAGTCTTAAACGCTCAACTGGGGTATCTTCATTAGGCCCTGTCAGTCTAGAGTCCGGTTCAGCATCTTTCTTAGTGTTCCTTTAGCACCCTGGGTGCCAATACAAAAATAAACTAAAGTAACTAACATTTATTGAGCGCTTACATGGTGCCAAACAGTGAGTTAAGGGCCTAAATGGCTTCTTTTGTTCAGTACTTTGGTATTCCCATTTTTCAGATAGGGAAATTGAAACTTGGAGAAGTTATGTGATTTGCCTCAAGTTCCATGGCTAAGCGTTCACAGGGTCAGGATGCGAACCCCAATGGCCCTTTCCAGAACCCATGCAAGCAGGGATTAAAATGTACTCCTATTTTTCCCTTTGTTCGTTCAAGAAAAATGCAAATTTCCTTAGGCTAGTATCTTGTTTTTTTTAAATCTCTGTCTCCCTATCTTTTAGCATAGTGCTAGGTACATAATGTTTGGCATTATGTTTACGGATGACAGAGCCTAGGGAGCAAAAGTTTAACTAAACACACTTGAGGTTCTTCTTACAGTTTCTGAATGAATACAGTAGTGTGCTCCCCTCTGCTCTTGGCACATAATATCCACTCAATAAATGTTAGCTATTATTACCATCATTGGAAATAAAAATACATTTAAAAGAACACTTATTTTTGCACAGGAATGCATCAGACACCTTATTTTTCCCCATGATTTCCTTTCCTTTGATTGCTTATTTCTCTACTGTTTTAGAATGAGGGGAGAATTTAGCTTCTGCGAAGTGTTTTGAATGCAAAGGAGTTAAATATCATTTTTGATAGAGTTTTCCCTTGAAATGTGAGCTGTGTTTGCCTGAAATATGAATACAGTTAAGTAGAAAAGAGGGCTTCTGCAAGTTCAATTTAAGTGATCTGCAGAGTAACAATGGGAGAATACAGATGACATAGAATGTAAGAGTTTCTTATCATATGCTGCCAGCCACCGCAGCCCGAGGACAAAAGCCAACTGCCATGTTAGAGAAATATTGTGATTTTAGCAAAATAAAAAATTCAAGTTTTTTCACTTTTGGCTTTATCATCAATCCATTCCCATGATCTTGTGACAAAAGTCTCTAAATTGACTTCACTTTAAAAATCCTATAAAAAATGGTCCTGTGGTAAGAATTTATGGATGGTCATGGGATATTCTGTTGTGGATGTCTTTGAGGAGCTAGGTCGGTAGGTCGAACACATTTTATTATTTTTATTGTTACTATTATTATTATTATTATTAATCTTTTACCCATTTGTGGCAGAATCTGCTTAATAGCCATTCCCTCTCCTCCTCAGTAACATAACCCTGCATTCATATGGGGACAATATACTCAGTTGAAAGATAGTCTTCTTTGCAACTAGGTGTCCATGGGCTTCTATAATGAAATTCTGCTCAGTGATACCTAAATGGAAGTGCTGTGAGTTATTTCTGGAGGAATCTGAATAAAAGGGAGGACGTAGACCCTTCTTTCCTCTTCTTTCTTCCTGTAGCCTGAAGTGTGAATATAATAGTTGGAGCTCCAGCAGCTAGCTTGGGCCATGAGGTGACTTAGCACATGGAAGCTGTTAATCACAAAGCGACTACAAGGAAAGATACTGGGTCTCTGACACTGGGTGGACACCACATAGTGGACTCCATCCTTGAATGGCCAATATCTGGTCACTACATGAAAGAGATGCAAACTTCCATCTTACTTCCACTCTCAGTGTGGATCTTTGTTTTTAAACAGCCAAGCCCCATTCTAACAAATATTTGAAGAAAGTAACAGAAACTTTCCAAAAAAACATTCTCTGTATTTTCCTCAGTGTATTAAAGTACTTCCATGCTGTGGTGTTTTGTTGCTGTTCGTCTCCAGCTTTTTAGTCCTGTTGTCCCTCCTTCAATAATCTTTTAGGCTTCCTGTTAAGATGTTGGCTGCTTTGAGGGTCCTTATTGCTATACTCCTATTTTCAGTGTGTCTGTGAGGGTCTTATAATTTCTTCCATTCTCATCTCCTCTGAAATCCTCATGAGTTCCCAGCATAAAATCACACTTACATCAATGAACATAGAAGTTTCTCACTAATTCAGAGGGTAGGAACTTGTGAAAATAATTGCTCCGAGTGATTTTTTTTTTCTAATAGGATTTGTGGAAACTAATTTTTAGATGGTGTGTCTGTGATGATAGATTAGCAAACACTGAGTTGAACACAGACAGTTGTGATTTCAACCAAGCATTTGATAGTTTCTGGTGAGAAGCAAAGATTGAAAACAAACAAAAACTCCAGCTAAACTTTGACTCCCAGCTCTATTAATAGCTGTATGAACTTGGAAAAGATACCTAAACTTTTTGAACCTCATTTTCCTTATCTATAAAGTAAGTCATGATCAGGATGAAAAGAGCTAATAAACATGTGAACATAAACACTTTATGTACACATTTTAGCTTTAATGTACTTTACCAATACAAGGGAGTTTGGGACAGTGGAAAGAACTAAGGGTGCACTTACTAGCTGTGTAATTTTGGCTCAATTAGTTAATATCTCTGAGCCTGTTTTCTTATCCGTAAAAAGGGGAAATAATAGTATCGCCTTGCAGTGCTGTTGTGAAAATTACAGGAAGTAATGTATATGGAGACTCTAAGCCAGTAGCTGGTACTCCCAAAATGATAAATACTAGTATTCTTGTGGTTGTTACTGCTATTCCTACAAGAAGGTTCTATCCACTAATGTCAACCTACACTGGCTATACCGAATGTGTTTTTCCAACTCAATTGACCCCTGAGGCCTTGGGCTTTTATATCTTTGCCATAGCCACTGTAGTGAAGGACTCTCTGTGGGTCCTTGCATTTCTTTTACCCTAGACGAATGCCCAAGATCTCTGGTCCCTCTTACCTTTCCAGATTTGTAGTTTCCCTAGTGGTTGCTGAAGGGTCCACTAGCTGGGTGTTTAGGGAAATAGCCTCCTCATGGAACAAACTTTGATCAGTGAAAAGTAGAAGGCAGGATGGAACTAGCAGATGAATTTCTTCTCCATTTTTCCCCCCTACTAGAGACTGTTGCGAGTCATGGTTTTTCCATGTAATCTGTCCAGGCATACCCTGAATGGTCAAATTACAACTCTAATCAGGCAATTGCTTATTCTAGAAGAGTAACCAGCACGGTCAGTGCATTATTGTCCATGCTCTTCCCACCCTCCTCTGACTCAGTCTTTCCTTTCACTCTTATCTTTTACTCTTCTGCCCTGGGACTGCACCAGCCAAGAAAGTCTTGCTTCAGAATCGTCTTTCCTAGGGAACTCAGACTAACTACGGGCAGTGACTTGAGACAGATGCTGAGTCCCTACCTTTTAGGAGCTTTCGATTTAGGCCAAGAGACAGACACATAAAGCATGAACCACAGTACAAAGCTATGCCCGATGACAACACATAGCCTCATCTTCGAGATCCTCCCAAACTTGGGGTGTTGTCTCTATTTCTGGTTATTATTTTTTTGGTGCCAATTGAAACATCTTGGTTTCTTTGCTTGAATTTTTGCTTGAATTTGCTTATAACATTGCCCTTAGTCCTCTGAGATCTATTCAAGCTCCTCACCTTATGCAGAAGCCAGCATTTTCCCTGGGATTTCAATAACAGGTTTTGAATGTGTTCCTGTTGCTGGAGGCATTTTGCTTTGGAAAATATAGCATTCACGTTCAGTTTTTCTTTAATAATAGCATTTTATCATAGTTCTCTTTTCCTAAAATCAAATTACTGTCAGAGTTTTATTTTTGCCTTCCCTCTCCAGTCAGATAATTGAATGTAATGATGTTGTTTACCCATAGATACTGTCTAGACTAATTTTTTGCCTGCTTTTTTGAAATTAATTTATCAGACTCTGCAGCCCAGCTAGCTACCTACATGGTACTATAATGGGTGTTCATGTCTTAGGTTTTAATATTTCTGAACATTATTGTCCTTAAGCGAGGACAAAAATGTGAGTGAATTTGGAAAGTGCCAGAAATTTGCTTGAGTTGACTAAAGGTAGACGACAAAACCTGCTATGGGGCAATCTCTTTGTTTTGGGGGCATTACGTTAGTGAGTTGTTCTGTTCTTGTGGCTCTAAATTAAGTGTATGTGTTAAATATTGCCACTTAACAAATTATCCCAAACTTGAAACAATACTGCTGATTTTTATTTCATAATATTTTTGAGGTTCAGGAATTCAGGAGCAACTTGGTTGAGTGGTTCTGCCTCAGAGTCTCTTGGAAGTTTTCAGTTAAGATGTTGGCCACGGTTGCTGTCCTCAGAAGGCTTGACTGGAGCTGGAAGATTCACTTCCAAGGCGGCTCGCGCAGACGGCTGGCAAGTCAATGCTGGCTGTTGGCAGGAGACCTGAGTTCCTCACCACTTGCCTCTTTCCATGGGGCTGCTTTCATATCATCATGACTGTGTGGCTGGTTTCCACAGAGTGAGTAATCCAAGAGAAAACATGGAAGTAGCACTGTTTTTTTCTTTTCCTTTTAAAAAAATTTTTTTTTTATGGAGGAGCCTTGAAAGTCACACACTGTCACTTGTACTGTATTCTACTGGTGACTCAGACCAAGCCTAATATACTGTGGGAGGGGACAACTCAGAGAGTGCACACCAGAAGAGAACAAGTAAGGAGCCATTCTGGAGACTGACTGCCACATTAAGTAGTACTGTTTATTTTTCCTGAAAGCCTTTTAACTGTGGAGTAGCCCAAATGAAAATATGTCAGACTCGCTTTAATCATAATATTCTAAAATGCTGACTTGATTGGGGATCAGCACGCAACTCTGCAAAGATTAGTTTTTTTAAGATTTTATGTATTCATTTTGACAGAGAGAGAGAGCAGAGCACAAGCAGGGGGAGGGACAAAGGGAGAGAGAGAAGCAGCCTTCCGGCAGAGCAGGGAGCCAACTGTGGGGCTAGATCCCAGGACCCTGAGATCCTGACCTGAGCCAAAGGCAGGTGCTTAACCTACTGAACCACACCCCCTGCAAAGGCACCCCCTGTAAAGATTAATTTGATGTCAAATGATTTTTCTGCTTTCTCTGCAGAAACCACAACATGAAGACCAAAAATAAATAAATAAATAAATAAATAAATAAATAAATAAATAAATAAAAGAGCTGTTCATTGGAAAGCCTTATAAATGTAGGGTAAAACCTTAAGTTCTCTCCAGTTAAAACCTAGTAATTCCAAGTTTCCAGGACTCACCCTTCTGGCAAAGTTCCCCATGGAAATGTCTGTGATTCTCCCCAGGAGGCCCAGCTTCACACAAGCCCACAAGCCAGCCCGATGGGAGTAAACTCCACAGGACCCTGCTTTGTTCTCCGTCCTCCCCACCAGCTTCTCGGAGGCCCACTCTGCAGCCTCCACTTGGGGATTGTGGTCCCAGGTCTGCCTCTCGCGTCCCACTGAATTGCCAGGACCCTGTAGCTGCACAGCTTGTCCCTCTGACCAGCACGGAGTCTTTCATGAAAACAGGTTCTCTTTGTTTCAGAGTAACTCACCCCCAAGAACACACAAGGACATGCAGCAGTTTTCTTTCTCAGCGCTCTGCGTCTTGAATATAACTAACCTTCCACCTGGTATTTATAGGCTGCTACTTCCGCCCGTGATTTACATAGTCTGCTGGGTTCTCCCTATCCTGCCAAATGTCTTCCCCAAAATCAGCTGTCAGAGCTAAGCAAATCTGTCAACACATGATGCGCAGCGTAGCACAAGGCAGTGATAAAAAACTGACCCCAAGGATTAAAAATTTAAGCTGTCTTCTTCTAGCTCAGCTTTAAACAAGGGCTAACCATCCATCCCCAGGTTGTTTTGACTTTTACTAGATCCTCTGCACTTTGAGCATCCTTGTGATGCCCCCCACAGGGCACCATTTACAGCAGGCGCTTGCATATTGTCTAGACATTTTATGTGTAAGTGCTAAATTAACCGAGCTTCGTGTCTTGGCTTTGTCACGTATCCTGGGCCGGGGCCCTGGGAATCCCACCTGTCTTCTGGGAATTCTGCCTCCTAGGTACCTTCCACTTCCACCTGTTCCTTCTTATTTCCATCACCACTGATTCTTCATGTATTTCATGGATTGCTCAAATCAATATACAAACTTGCCATCCCCTGTTTTAATTCACCCTCATCTCTGCTGCTGGGATAACCCCTCTCCTGCCTTAAGTCTCTTCATGGGCCTCCCCACAGGTTCTGGAATCAAATTCAAGTTATAAGACAGCCCACAGATGGCTGCCTGCCTCTCTGACCTGGTTTCCACCATCCCTCCTCCTCCTGTGCTTGTTGGCAGCCGTTCAAGTTGCAATTATCTTAAATTTATACTGTTTAATGCCCTATGCTTTTGCAAACATTATCCCTCTGCCTTATGTGCATTTCCTACTCATACTTCAAGACCTAGGGCAGGTGTCGTCTCCTGTAAGACCCCTTTCTATTCTGGGTTAGATGCCCTTCCCATGTGCCGCGTGGGTCTTCTACCTGTCTTTCTCCACGTGAGATGTAGCAGGCATTGTGCTTTAAGTTACAGGTTCTAGAGCCAGAGTAAATGGGTTTTATTACTAGCTCTGTGACCTCTGGCAAGTTTCTTAGCCCATTTAATGCCTCAGTTTTCCTAACTATAAAATGTTAATGGTGCCTCATGTGGTTATCTTGGGCTTTATGTATTGAGGAGGCATATATGGAATACTTAAAATAATGCCTAGCTCAGAGCCTAGACTTAATGCTGTCAGCTGCTCCCAATAATTTATTTTAGTTTCAGTTTGTTGTTCCATACAATTCCAAGCTTTTAAAGGCTTGGACCTTGTCTCTGTATTCTCAGCATCTATTGTGAAGAAGGCGTTTCTGCGAACATATAAGTGAACTCTAAGTGCCAAATGCAAGGTATTATACTTAATGGTACTTTTCTATTTGCAGTAATTTCCAACATATTTAGTTCATACAGGAACAAGCTAGCAGTGTGCCCGGCAAGACTTTATATTTATAATTATAGTGACAGCATATGTTTATATGAGATTACATTATTCAGTTCCAAGACAAGGTTTCTGAGACAAACTCAGAAATAAGTTTAGATATCTTATCTAATGATAAGGACATCTAAGAATAACCTAAAAAGATAATTTAGGTTTGCTAGAATTTTATTGTTTGGATGATTTGTATTATAAAACTGGTACTATTCTTTCCTGGTTGTGTAAGCCATCTTTTATGATACTGTGTAGATCACTAGCTTCAAATTACCATAGAACTGGTATGTTGGTATGCTGGCCTAGTTGGAAATTCTCTTTCCTGTTTTCTTTCAATCTCTTACTATTTTTGTATTTTAAGTAGTGTTTCAAAATCCATCAGGAGTCCGAGAGACTAGCAAGCTAGTAAGCTCTGGCCATCTGCGTTATCCATCTCTGAGAAAGGGTTGCTAAATAGCATGAGATTTCATTTCACAAAAATGTCTTCTGGTAAATACATGAGACATTCATCATCCTCCATTTATAGATTATTACGTTTTTATTTAATAAGTGTAGAATCATTTTGAGACAAACCACATCGTTTAGCCATCAGTAATCTTCTGGATGTCTACGTTAGAATTAGATTTGACTATGAATGATAGAAACCCAAAATAATATGGGCTGAAACAAGTTAGAAATTTATTTCTCTCTCATGTAAACACAGGCAGTCCTTGGCTGCACGGCAGCTCAGTCATCACAGGCCCAAGCTCTTTTACTTTGCTGCTCTATCATCCTCAATATACAGGTTTTAACTCCTAGTTGAAGGTGGCTACACCAGATCCAACTTTCACAGCCTTAGTCCAATTAGCAGAAGAGGAAAAGTGAAAAGAGAACTCTGCTGGTATTTAAGGAAACTTTTCAGAAGTTGTCAATACCTTCCCATTCATCTGCACTTGGTCTCATGGACACAACTAGTCAAAGGAAAAGTTAGAAATGAAGCCTTTGTCCTAGGAGCCATGAGCTCAACTAAAAATTAGGGTCTTATTTCTGAGAAGAAGGATACTGGGGGACTACTAATAGTGTGTACTACTTTATGTCTTCCTGTCATTTAAATGTCTCAGGTAACTAGGTCCAAGACTGAAAAAAGGGTGAAATGGTCCTATTAATGTCAAAATTATGCACTGAAATATTTTTGACCCTTTCTTAATGTGTTAGCTAGTGTGAGACTATTTTCAAATTTTAGAAGCTATGTTGAATTTATGAATTGACTCCAAAATTAAAAATCTATATATATGTAAATGTTGCAAATAATTTCTCATAAAGGAGCAATAAAAATATTAAGTGGCATATAACACAAAATGAAAAATGAAAAAGCAGACAAAGATTTCATAAAACTTCTGTGTATCAAAGGATACTATCAACAGACTGAAGAGACAACCCATGGAATGGGAGAAAAATATTTACAAATCCTATATCTAAGAAAGGATTAATATCCAGAATATAGAAAGAACTCCTTCAACTCAACAACAACAAAAGTCGATTTAAATATGGCCAAAAGACATTTATATAAAGAAAAAGTACAGGGCACCTGGGTGGCTCAGGTGGTTAAGCCTCTGCCTTTGGCTCAGGTCAAGATCTCAGGGTCCTGGGATGGAGCCCTCTGCTGGGCCCCTGCTAAGTGGGGATCCTGCTTCTCCTTCTCCCTCTGCCCCTCTCCCCACTGCATGTGCATGTACTCTCTAATAAATAAAACCTTAAAAAAAAAAAAAGTAAAAGTACAAATGACCAGTAAGCACATGAAGATATGTTCAACATCACTCATCATTAAGGAAATGAAAATCAAAAACACTTTATAACCATTAGGATGACTATAATACACAATACATATATAAAACAGTAAACAGAAAATAACAAATGTTGGTGAGGTTGTGGAATGTTGGAGCTCTTGTGTGTTGCTGGTGAGACTATAAAATGAAGCAGGCATCATAGGAAAATGGTATGGTGGCTTCTCAAAAAAGTTAAAAGTAGAATTACCACATGATCTAGCAATTCCACATCTGAGTTATATACCTGAAACTCTGGGGATATACCTGAAAGAACTATCATTCATAGTCAAATCTAATTCTAACGTAGACATCCAGAAGATTACTGATGGCTAAACGATGTGGTTTGTCTCAAAATGATTCTACACTTATTAAATAAAAACGTAATAATCTATAAATGGAGGATGATGAATGTCTCATGTATTTACCAGAAGACATTTTTGTGAAATGAAATCTCATGCTATTTAGCGAAGAGACATGTGTACACCCATGTTCATAGTGGCATTATTTTCAGAAGCTAAAAGGCAGATGCAACCCAAGTGATTACCAAAGGATGACTAGATAAACAAAATGTGATAAACACATACATTGGAATATTATTCAGCCGTAAAAGAAAGGCAATCCTGACTTGTGTTACAATGGATGAACCTTGAAGATACTGTGCTAAGTGAAAGAAGCCAGTCACAAAAGGAGAGATACTGTTGAATTCCACTTAGACCAAGTTTCTAGAGTAATTAAATTCTTGGAGAGAGATAGCAGAATGGTACTTGCAAGGGACAGGGGAAGGAGTGTATGTGGAGTTATTGTTTAATGTTTATAAAGTTTCAGTTTGGGAAGATGAAGATGTACTAGAGATGCCTGGTGGTGCTGGCCACCTGATAATGTAAATGGACTTATTGTGACCATGTACTTAAAAGTAGCTATAATGGCAAGTTTTACATCATATAGATTTGACCACAATAAAGAAATGGTTAAAACTTTTTGAAAATGCGGGTAGTTTTACATGCACACATTTATATAATCAGACTCAAAACCGATGCCAGAGAGTTTTTACCAAGAATCTTGATCCTCTTTTGAAATTCTATTGAAATATTTCAAAGACAGAAGTAGAGAAAATAACATATAAAGAAACTTCTAGTTTCCTTAATCCATCTGTAACACCTCAATTTATAATAAGACTGTTTTTGTGAATGGTTAGTCTGCTGCCCCAACTGTTGAGTACATTTGTAGGTACTACCCATTCCGCCATGATTCGAAAAGCCAACTATGAACTTTTCACCTTTGTAAGCTTTTTATACAGAACATGTGTGTCCCAAGAAAAGCTTTAGAAAACTTTCTTCGTCACAAACTCTGCAAAAGAAGCAGCACTGGCAGACCACAGGTGGAGACTTATTCTGTAAAGAGCCAGACAATAAATATTTAAGGCTTTGTGGGTCACATTAGGCTTGTTGAATATTCTTGTTTTTTTCTTTTAAAGTATCCCTATAAAAATTTAAAAACCTTATTGGCTTGTGGGACCATACAAAAAAGAGCTGTTTCCAAATTTGACCCAATGGCTGTAATTCATTGAACCCTAGTAGACCTTCAAGGTCCTTTTTGGGCCAGCCCTCGGCAGTGTGGTGGGCAATATATAATCATGGTCAGTTGATCTTTAGCATGGCTGGCAACCTCTGTCTGGGCCCAACTTAAATAAGGTAGTTTCAAGTCTGACTATATCAATGCCTATATATAAAATACCCACTTAAAATTTTTTATTTTTTATTGCGGTAAAATCTTACTGTGGTATTCCTGGAAGTGCAATCTAATGGACTCGTCGGCAACTCTGAGAAGGAAACATTTAGAAGGGAGCAACCCAGGAGAAACAGAGTGGGTCCTAAGAGTGAGACACCTAGAATAGTTTCAGTTCCCATCCTAGTATTTACATACAAGAAATTCCCTTTTCTTGAAGAAATGTAAGTTGTATGTTCCTCGTAACCAAAAGAATCCAAAGTGCGCTCATTGACTGCAAATGTCAGTTGGCACATACACTTTAGCCCAGTAATGTCTACTAAGTCGAGTAATGACCCAGCAATTCCACAGTTAGGTATTTTACCTAGGGAAATGCTTGTGCATTTGTACCAGAGGATACATATCCAACAATGCTCACAAGAGACAATACATGCCCACAGTGGATGCTGTTAACCTGGTCAGATCTCAGCTCCACCACTGACACAGGTGTGTGAGGACAGACAAGTTGCTTATTTCTCTGTGCCTCATTTTCCTCATCTGTAGGAGGGGAGAATTATTAAATTATCACAAGGCTGTAGGGATTCAATAAGTTAATTTATGTAAAATGCTGGGCTTACAGTAAATGCTCTATTTGTCTTAGCTGTTGTTGGAACTCATCATTATAGCAGCATTGTAGTAATAGAAAAAACTGAAAGCAACACGTCCATTAAGAGAGGATGGAAAAACAAACAGGTATATCCATACTAGGAATATGATACAGTCCATGAGTGAAAAGAATGAACTAGAGCTATATATATCAATGGGTATAGATCTTAGAAACAGTAAGAGAAAAAGGCAGGCACAGAAAAACACAGATAGTATTCCACCGTGTTATTAAATAAGCAAAATTCAACTTAGTATGTAGAGACACTCACAAACAATACATAGAGAAGCAAGGGATTGGGAAAGAAACGAAACTTAGGGTAGTGGATAGGGAAATGGGACTGGGAAACACCTCCAGTGTTTTACCAAAAAAAAAAAAAAAAGTAACATTTGTTAAAAAAAAAGAGTTTATAAATTGAGAGTAGTAGGTTCCTGGGTGTTGGTCCTATTATGTTACAAATGTAGAACAGTAAATCCCAGTGAACCAAACCTAATTGTGAAGATCAATGATATGTAAAGATAAAATTTACATGGCTATGGACTGAACTTGTTGAAAATCAGGAAATAAGAAGTAGAACAAAGGCAATCGTTAACATGCTGTAAAGAGATTCGTTAAGGAACTAAATTGGTTGAACAGAGTTTGCTCTAGAAAGTACTTTCTTGATAAAAATTAATCCGTGTTGTTATACTCCTGATTAAATGTTGTCTTCCTAAATTCAAAGTCAGTGTGACTTGGGGGTCAGAATAGCTAGCTTCAAGCATCCTGTATGCAGTTAATGATATCTTACCAATAAAATAAACCTTGAATTTATATAATGAGATTTACATGATTAAAGAAAAAACAAGAGTTCTAGGTGAGACATTGGCAGGGAGCAGGGGTCAGGAAAACCTAACTATCCAGAGCATTAAAAGGTAAAATAGCAAGAGAGTAATTCTTCTCTAGAAATAAGAGGGGGAGGGGAAAATACCAGGAAACACTGCTATGTTATAAAAAAGAAGAGGGAATTCCAGTGTGAAGTGATCGTTTGGGTAGTAAGCTTGATTTACTTTCCCCAAGATTTAATTACGCTGGTACATGGAGTTTAGGAGCGGACATATCTTTGGACAGCTTCATTTCCAAAAGCCACTGCATACTTAGCTAGTTTCCCAGGCAAGAGCAGGTACACTGCCTTCTGGATATCTTCAGGGGTGAGGGTACAGCGATTTCTGAAACACATCAGGCTGCAGGCTTCCATAGAAATGCGCTCAAAGATGTCATTGATCAGGGTGTTCATGATGTCCAAGGTGCGAGATGATATGCTCCTCTGGGGAACCACTTCTTTTAGGACCCTGTTAACGTAGAGTGAATAATTTCTATGGCCAAAATCAGTGCTGGAATGTGATCTCTTTTTGGAGATTGGGCTTCGATGTCCTCTGGAGCACTTGTTCTTTTTGGTGTTGGATCTGGCCATGGTGGATGTTGTTCTCCTTGGCAGAGTGGAGAGGAGAAGGGCCTAAAGGTGTGGGGGAGGGGAGCGCTCATATTTATATTGGCTTGCGACAATCAGCTTTTGGGGCTTCTGTTTGATTGGAGGTTACTCTTCCTATGTCACAATCACCTAGCAACAGCAATGATTTGTTGTTAAGGGAAAAAATCTTGTTCTTGGCCAACCTAAAGCTTTTCTAAGAGGATAGAGTGTTGTAGAAGGATTGAGCTTGGCTTCAGGGCAGAAGAAAGTGTTCATTTCTCCTACTTTATTTCTTGGCAGTTTGGAAGCATAACATACAATATTTTCAGAATTGGACAAATCTCATCAAACTGGGGAGTTGGTAGCATTAACACGAAGGGAAAAGTACCCTAAGACTTTCATGGGGGAATCTCTCTGTTTATAAAAGTTTTCATAAGGTCATTTTATAAGCAAATGAACAATAAGCCATTAAATATCTTGAAGTGATTGTTTTATAATAAAAGTAAATATGTATAGCTAATCTGCTTTTAAAAATTCATTTAAAAATAAACCTCACTTAAAATGAATCTGAACCCCCAACTCCTTATGAGCACCTGTGTACAAAAGGAGACTAAAATGAAAACTGCCCAATTTTACTCTTTATTTTATGTGAACTTTGTGCCTTAAGTTTGTGTCATGATATTAAGACCATTCTTGAAAATTTCACATCTTTCATTACATGGTTGGCCTTTTACCTGATACTGAAGTTCTTCTGTCATTATTAACCAGGAGGGTAGGGTCACTCTCACTCGTTTGTTAAATTGATATTCCTGCTGAGAGGAAAATAAAAATCTGCATTCCCTTCTTCAGCAAGTTCATCCTTGGATAAAATAAAAAATAAGCAGAAGCAACTATAAAAATCGCAACTCCCAGGCATTTCAATAGTTCACCATTGCCGCAGCTATTAATGATACCATGAAAAATCCTTCCCTGTGAGCAGCTTTACAGATAAGCGAGACTGGAATGCTTTGTGTAAGTCCTCCCCTTGTTCTGTCACTCAAGAAAGCAGAGCTGAACTAAGGTGAGTAGGAAGAACGTCATTACAGGGACAACTTCTAACAGGTTCTAATTGCTAAAGACCTCAGGCATCATTTGTGAATGTCTGTTCTTTATTTATTACTAGCAACACACCTCATGCCGTGTGTCATGCTGAGTTGGAGGCTGTTGCTTCCATGCATGCTTGGCGGTGACGGATCCTTAGTCAGCTCTCCCTAATTTTGCTTTCAAGATTTTTCTAAATATAATTGCTTAGTTAGCTTAATTACAGCATAGCTCTATTTGTGTTCATTTAGGAGAAGCTATCAGGTGGAGAACGTCCACTCCCTATTCTTCACACACCCATGCTGAAGAGCTTTTACTAGGATAGCCCTCCTGGTCTCTTTCTGCTCCTCACTTCCTCCTCCCTGGGACAACCGTCCTTGGAATCAGTGAGGTAGGGGGAAAGTGGGTAAGCCTATCTCAGCCCTTCGGGACTCTTGTTGGGATGTGATGGTGGGCAGTTCTGTTCCCTGGGGCTGGATCATTTTCTCGAGCTGGCCTTGACTCACTAGGTTGTTTTGCTTCATGCAGAGGTGCTAAAAAGAAAGCCTATTGTTGCCCCACACGTAAGAGCAATCCTCCAAAAGTTCATCAGTAATAAAACTGACATTTTGATGCTTGTCTTTCTAAACCCTGTGATTCTCAATCGGTTCTATGCCTGTGTGGGGAGAAAGGAGGAGGCAATATATCACAGAAGCTAAAAGAAAAAGGCTTTCAAGACAAAACAGCAAGCTGCATGCTAAAATACTGATGACCAGAAATTCAGAAAATCAGCAACACTGATTCTGTAAAATTTCTGACTACTTGAGGGTTAACCCCAACGCCCTTTTAAAATTTAATGAATGATTCTAAAATATGTATGAGCTCACCACCGATATGCTGGTTTTTCTTTTCCTTCTCTCTTCCTCCTCCTCTAGACAGTCTGGAACAAGGGACAGACACTGTTTAGCATAATGACCTTCAGGAGATGCCTGTTGGATTATCAATTTGGACAGTGGAGCAAATCTGATTATTTTGCATCTATCTGCCCTGGGAATGAGCACTGTGAAGCCCTCCAACTGTCCCCTTCTCCTCTGACCTTCCCCTCAAGGTCATTGCTTCAGAACAAAACCTGACATCCTTAGCAGGAGACACAGGAGAGCCAAAGGAGTGATGACCAATGTACCAGAGTTCTGGGGTCTCTGGTTTCTGAGCTGATCAAGTGCAGCTGGAATCTAAAATTAATGACCACTTTCTGAATTTTTCCAGGCTCTTGTTTTCTGCTTGATCACACTGTCTATCTGGGGCATGCTTGTACGTCTTCCATGAACAAGTACGAATACTCCTGGGGTTACAACTGCTTATTCTTTCATTTATGGTTGAGAGTCTAGTAATGACTCAAAGTCATAACCAAGACTCTCAGGGATTAATCCACAATAGCTGTGGCAAGGTGATAGTAACTCAAAGCTGAAAATATGCCCTGACAGGTATGAGTGTGCTCTGGAAATAGTTCTACAGCCACTGTATTAGTTTTCTACTGCTGCTATAACAAACCACCACAAATTTAGTGCTTTAAAACAACAACAACAATCATCTTAAAATTCTAGTGGTGGGATCAGTCTGAATGGGTTTCACTGGGCTAAAATCAAGTGTCAGCAGGGCTGTATTCCTTCTGAAATCTCTAGGGGAAAATCTGTTTGCTTACCTGTTCCAGCTTCTCTTGACTTTTCCTTTAACTTCAAAGCCAGTGATGGATAGTCAAGCTATTCTCAGGCTGCATCATTGACACAGACTCTTGCCTCCCCCTTTCACTTACAGGCACCCCTGTGAGTTCAGTGGGTCCACCTGGATAATCCAGGATATTCTCCATATCTCAGTATCCTTAGTTTCATCTGCACATTCCATTTTTCTAGGTGAGAGACCATATTCACAGGTCGAGGTTTGTGATACACACAGCTTTGAGGGGCATTATTCTGCCCACCATAGAGCCACCATAAACAGAATGACATTGTCAGACAAGTTCTGGGTCACCAACTAACCAGAAGTTAGAGAGAATAATACATTCCCTAGGAGATAGACCAAAAATATAATTTAAAGATACTTTCTATATACAGGCTAACTTTCTTCTAAGTTCCTTGTTTTCGTTTTCTAAAAATGGAAAGCTATCTTGTATTTTTGCTTTCCGTGCTTTGCCTTTACTTTATAGGCCCCAAATATTAATTTTATCCTTGGAAGCCAGAGTCTGTCTTGAGAGTAGAGGGGGAGATATTTGTATTTCTTCCCCCATCATTCTCAAATCTCCTTCTCAATCTCTTTTCTTCTGCTTGCTTTCTCACAGGATGGACTATTACTCAGAGGTAAAAAAAAAAAAAGAGAGATCTTGCCATTTGTAACAACATGGATGGCCTAGAGTATATCATGATAAGTGAAATAAGTCAGATAAAGAAAGACAAATATAGGGCTTCACTTATAAGTGGAATCGAAAAGCCAAAACCAATAAACAAAAAAACAGAAACAGACTTATAAGTACAGAGAACTGGGGGTTACCAGAAGAGAGGAGGGTGGGGGATGGGTAAAACAGATGAAGGGGATTCAGAGGTACAAAGCTCCAGTTCCATCCACGGAGACGAATAGTCCAGCACAGGGAATATAGTCAATAATCTTGTCCTAACGTTGTACGGACACAGATGATGATGACACTTACTGTGGTGAACATTTTGTAATGTACACAATTGTCTACTCACTATGTTGTACCTCTGAATAAAATAAAACACTGTATATCAACTATAAAAAAAGGCAGAGCCGTTTGCAGGGAGGGGGTAGAGGGATACAGGTGAGTAGAGAGGTGAGTGGGAGAGAAGAGGGTGAGGTGAAGATTGGGTCCTGAGGGTGACCCATGTTCTCTGGTCAGGGGACTCCAGATCCAGAGACAGGAAAAGATGTAGACTTCGGTGTAAACTTGTTTTTGTGCATTTAAATTGAGGCAAACTTTAGCCTAAAGCTTTTTCAGTGCTTGTAAGGAACAGACCAGAGAGAGCAGAGGAAGGTAGAACCAGGCTGAGCCCACTTTGTTGTGGGGTCTTGCCTGTCTTATAGTCCCATGTTTGGGGCAAGGAGGACTAAAACAAACATTCTTCACTGATTTGTTGACGATTTTGTGGCCTAGGTCTTTCTCTTTGACTTGATTCTACGTTGTTTTGCTAGGTTCCTGAGGCTGACGTCCCTAATCTCTCCAGTGCAGAGCCCTTGCCCTCCCACCGTGGGGTCACCTGTGTTCTCCTTTGGCTAATCTGAAATCTGGGTCATTGTTCTCAGGTGACCCAGGAAAGAGTAATTAGATTAGCTTTGTGCAGAGTAAGAACATAAAGGAATTAGCCTTCAAAGGAAGTAGAAGGTTGTCCAATTACTGATGAAGTGCCTGATGAGTCTGAGGCTCTTTAGCAAAAAAACCAAATAAAACAAAAACCAACAGAAAATGTTTTGAGACAACAGAGATAAGAAAAATTTTAATTTCATTTTGAGTTCTAATTCACACACTATAGTAAAACACCAGTTAACTAAAAACATAATTAAATAGTTCCTGAATCAATAGATTACCATTGAAAATGGATTTTCCTCGAACAGTAATAAGAGTAAGTACTTGTGAAGCACACAGAATAGGAAAAAAAGCTGCTCAAGGTCATCTGGCCAGGAAGGTGGGGAGCCAGGAGACTAATGGCAGCCATTTGGACATCCAGGCTGGGGCTCTTAACCACTAGACACATGGCCTCTTAGTAACCGGCCAAGGAGGGAGTCTGTTCCATGCCGGAGAAAAGGAATGAGCAATAACATGGAGGCAAGGAGTCACAGCTCTGCTCAAGAACAGAGAAAATGGTTTTGTAGAGGGATAGAGGGGTAAAGATAGAGGGGTTATGTCTGAGTGCTGAGAGACAGAAAGCTGGGTTTAGTTTACAAAATGTCTTAAATTGTAGTGTAAAGTGTTAACATGATTCTGTAAGTCTTTGAGAGTCATCGAGAATTTGAAGCATGGAATAATTGATTCAAAGTGATGTTTGGAGAGAAGTGATCTCTGGCTGGGTCCAGGCGGGATTAGAACAAGGGAGGTGAGAGAGTCCAGCACTGTCACTGCTCAGGCGCCCACGAGTGGGACAATGAAGGCCTGGAAGGGGCTAGTGGGATCAGGAAGAAGGAGCTGTCTTTGAGAGAACTGGTAAGATCTGATGTTTGATTTAGTATTGGGAGAAAGGAGAAGGAAGCCTCAGCTAGAACGCTGACCTTTCCTGAGCACTGACCATATGTCTAGACACTGTTCTAAGTATTTCCCAGGTATTAACTCGACGAGTTGTCACGACAACCGTGAGACACAGATCCCATCACCAGCAGCAACTCCTTTGCACAGGGGGGTGGGGTGGGGGAACAAAAACCTGGAGCTGTGATGTAACTTGCCTCAGATCACACAGTCAGTGAGTAGCAGAGAGGGGATTCAAACCCAAGCATCTGGGCACAGACCCCATGTTTCTCCCTTACTGGCGTCTGGCTTCTCTTATCATCTCTTCTGGGCACGGGGCCCTCCATGTGCGTGATTGACCACTGTGTCATTTTGCACCTTCACGAGAGTCGGGGGAAGCAGGCAGGACAGTAGTATTTCCTGCCACACAGCTGTCGACTGGGCTGTTGCCAATAAGCAAGTAGAATAACCAAGACTGGAACATGGATGTTCTGACCCCATCTCCAGGGCTCTGGCCAAAGCTTCATCTCTACATTATGACTGGAAGAAAAAAAGTGAAGTTCATTAACTGAAATAGTATAGTTGGAGCAATGGGGAAGATGTAATTTTAGAATTTAGGATGAAAAATGTGATATTAAGCACTCTCAGGAAGTTGCTTTTCTCACTTTAAATGGAATCCCTGAGGCAGTGGTGTTTCTAACGGAGGGATCATTCCTTTCCTCAATGAGGGAGAAGATTCTGACAGCCATCAAATAGCTTTACATTCCAGACAGGTCAGAAAAAAAAAAAACAACACACCTCCTCCTAGAGGGAAAGCATGATAGATTCTAAATTGGGAAAAATGGATTTTAGGAGGGAAACTTATACTCAGAGAATACTAGTAAGCTTCTAAAAGCTTCTCTTCTTCAGTTGTCCTAAGACAGCCTTTCAAGCTGGTTTACACATTAAGAAGCCAGAAAGCTAAATGTCTTCAGCATCACAAAATTAGAGGCTGATAAGCATCCTGAGGGAATCAGGTTTAGCGCGAAACAGCTGAACCAGAAAGCAGGGATTGTGTGGTATCTTGGTTTAAGTACATAAAATTGTTTCCCATCCTACAGGATATAATAAATTCTTGACTTGGTGATACTCAAAGAAAAAAGACCCAGTATTCCTGAACTTAATAAGATCTCAACACTCAGTTCAGTGTCTCTCCTGGGTCCTGTGAAAGAACACAAGTCTTTCAGCAACTCAGACTGAAGATGTTCATACCAACATCGGGTTCTGGTGCTTTTGCTGCTGAATTTTAGGACCAGCCTATGGTGTAGTGCCGTCTCTCTGAAATCTCTTTATGCAAGGCTGTGTCACTACAGATATCTTGGAGGAATGACGGCACTAGTGAGGCTAGCTAGCTCTGGAGTATGCTGGAAGCTGTCATCTGAGGACACGCTCTCTCCATTCTGCTGTGGCCTGAAATTCCAATATGTGATTCATGTCTGCAGAGTACCTTGTACTTTCCAGAATATCAGGAGTTCAGACATTAAAAGAATAATATTGTACCCTGCACTGGGCCTGCTCAGGTTCCCCGATGAGGTCCCATGTCTTCTCTCTCGCAGGAGAATGCATTGTGTTCTCGTTTTCCCACAAGGTGGGTTTAGAGGACATCCTGTCTCAGAACCAGAGACTATGGTTGCCAAGCGTCTCTGGCCCATGGAACACATCTTAGCACACTCACTGTTTCTCAGCAGTCCAGTGAGGGACATTGTGATGCAATTGCGGGCCCTCAAATAACACTTTCATTCCTGAGTGGCGCTTCCAACAGAGCTGCACATTCAGGAAATGTTTTGTCTTTATGGCATTTTGTCTTCACTGTTGAGAATCAAATCACCTTGAGGAAGTCGAGACCACAAAACAGAAGAGAAGCTTAAACACTATCCCCTTCAGTTTCCCTGACAATCATTGACATAAGCAGGGTAACCCACTTGCTTTACAGATGAAATTCTACTTAGAGAAGTTAGGCCCCTGACTTCAAAGTTGCATAACCCAGGGGTATGGTAAAGTTTAGAACTTTCCACTGATTTTTGTTGCTGCAACAAAGCATCCACCCTGTAACCTTAGTGGATTCAGTGGGGTACCCTTGACAGTCTCTTCCTGGAGTTTAGCAGGTCCTTGTTTCTTGTAAGCATCTATGAATGTAACCCTAGTATATATATTGCCTCATGGGAGTTGCCTGACTCTGTTTTATCACATTCTTTTTAATGGCCACGAGTCTAGGAACAGGACTTGAAGAGGCAGCGGAGATCCCATGGGCCAGGGTGGGTTGGGAGGTATGATCTACATTGCCATGTGCTGGTGGAGGCTAGTGTCAGGAAATATGGAAATATTCCCCCCTATCTCCACCCCTTTCAGCCCAAGCCCTTCATATGATGGACTACTTCAACCCAAGAATTGTAACCATTAACAAGCAGGACTTAAAAACTCAGCTGCTTTCAGTACAAGTAAAAGACTATTTTTTAGTACCTTGGGATTAGGGAAGGGGTTATAATCAAGATGCAAAGCACAAATCATAACGGAAAAGGTTGACCTTTTCCCCTGTATTAGACTTAAGGCAATTATATGATAAATGACACTGTAAATAAAATCAAGTGACAAGCCACAGACTTGGGAGAAGATACTTGTTAAGTTTGTAACTAATATTAAATAAGTATTGAGCATGCGTGACAAAAACCCCCCCAAACTCCTGTAAATCACTATTTTAAGTGATAACCTATTATATAAATGGGCAAATAATATGATCAGGCAATTCACAGAAGAGATTCCTAAAAGGTAATGAGCGAAAAAAAGATGAAGCTCAACTTCCACAGCAGTCAGGGCAAGGGAAATTAAAACCACAGGATTTATTTCACACCCAGTGACTCACACAAATGAATTACCCTGATAACAGTAAATGTTGGCAAGAATGTAAGGAAATAGTTGCTATTATTATGCTGTATAGTGTAAGCAGGAATGTAAATTGCTACGATCTCCCTGGGTGGAGACTTTGGCCATACCTGGTATGTGGGAGGATGTCCATGTCCTACAATATGGCACCCACTCTGGTAGAGCCCTTCTAGAGAAGCCCATGCTCACAGGAGTCAGGAGACAAGTACATGGATGTCCTGTGGAACAAGGCTTGTTTAAAAAAAAAAAAAAAAAAAAAGGCAGGGGTGGGGAGGGAAGCTGTCCCTCGGTAGGGAAATTTCTGAATAAGCTATGGTTTTTCATACGGTAGAAGAATCTGCAGCAATAGTAACAGATAAACTGGGGTCTCCATGCACAAAACTCAAATACTGCGGAGAATAAAACAAGTTGCGAGAGGTTATGTAAAAACTGAAGCATAAAACAACAGCATAGATTTAGATATATGGAGCACAAATATGAAAAATACATGAGAATGATTCCTACTGCCCAGGAGCAGTTACCTCCTGGGGGGAGAGAGAAAGGGATGGAGAAGATCAGAGTGGGCTTTTGCTGTATCTGTAATGTTTTATTTAATTACTTTTAAGACGAGAAATCTAATGTAAATGTGGCAAAATGATATGGGTGTCTGTTACATTTTTTTTCTTTTTAAAAAATTTATTTATTTTAGAGAGACAGAGAGAGAAAGAGAGTAAGCATGTGGGTAAGAGCAGAGTTGAGGAGAGAGAATTCCCAGCAGATTCCCCACTGAGCCTGGAGCCTGCCATGGGACTGGATCTCAGGACACTGAGATCATAACTTGAGCTAAAATCAAGAGTCAGCTACCCAACTGACTGAGCCATGCAGGCACCCCTGTTTTATTATTATCTTTAATATTCATTTTCTTTTTGATATTTCATAATTAAAATATCTCAGATAAGATGTGTTGGCTTTATGTCTGAAGATGCCTTGTTCCAAGACAAATTTTAATTGGCTCACTATTACTTAACCATGTGTATATAGAACAGTCAGGAAAAATTCTAAGGGAGTACACAAACCCAGGAATCCAAAGATCTGAGGGTGTCTTCATGATGGAATGTTAGAAACTAAATGTTAAGACATTTACCTAACGTTGCTTAATATGACACAGGTATTGTCTTCCCTACTGAACTTTAAGTGACTTAATAAACAAGAATGTCTCTGTATTATCTTATTGTCTCTGCTCTTATCACAATGCCTTTTAAAGAACATTGGTCTGAAAAATATGCATTGACTAGAATGAATAAATAAAAGAATAGATGGATATTCTTTTGGAATACAATGACTATTTTAGACCTGGTCACAGTTTGCTTGTCTCATAGTGGTGTTATTTACACTTAAAGTTTTGGGGTTTATCTTTCCCTATTTCATATATTACAAGTGTTAATAGAGATGGATGTAACTATTTTCTATTTTATCCCATGTAAATCTCCAACATAAACTCATATTTTTCCTCATGATATGATTATTGATTTCTTTAGAAACCAGTAGTATGTTAGAGCCAGAGTAATTCTACATGGAGAAATAAGAAAGTTCTAGAAGGAAAAGGTACTATAAGGATCCTAATTTTCTCAGCTATAGCATAAATAGAAAAGAAATATGGACTCATAGTGCCGATGAATTAGTAGCAAAATAATTTCTTGAAGACTAGCAGAAAGTGCTCTTTGCAGGAGTTGACCAACATCTTCTTGGAGAAGCTCCTACTGGTATGAGTGGTGGCCAGGGTCCTCAGACACAGTAACCATGAGTAATCAGGTCAATTTGAGGAAATTCACCAACTGAGGAAAAATCATCAAAATTGATGAATAATTCACGTTAAAAAAATAGGAACAAAGTATTGACTGTACTGTGTGCTAAGTAAGCACCATGCTAAATGCTTAGTGTTCTATTGTAGCATCTCAACAGCTCTGTGAGGAGGTATTAGTAATTTCATGGTTATCCTTATAATTGTGTTCATTCACTCGCATTCTGATATACTTCCTTGAATGAGAAAAAAAGAGTGATGCTCCAAATTTTCTGTTAGAAGTTAGCCAGGAGTTCAGGCACTCATGTGGGAGGATGGTGGCCTTGTGAATAGCACCTATGTGTATCTTAGTGGGGGAAAAAGAATTAACAATGGCTAGGTTAAAACCAGAAACTGAACAGTGGGTAGAATTTCCTACCGCTGGGAGAAATATTGGGTAATACATTCATATATATATATTTTAAAGTTATATGTTTAATTTAGGGTAATTAAAAAATGTATCCAGCATATAAAGCCCTAATTTCTTATTACATAGGACTAGTATATGCAAAACAAACAAACAACAACAACAACAAAAAACCCAAGGTGATTTACTTAAACATAATGTAAAGACAAATGTTAAGTAATGAATATGAATACTGAGTAAGGAACAGAACAGGCATGATGAAGATAAGACAAAATCTTGAAGATGATATGTGAGCAACTGGCAATGGGGAGACAGGGTCCCTGCCAGGTCTGAGGTCTACAGCTAAGGTTAGAGGTATGTGCTGGTCTGGGTCAGTGATTGTTGGATCAGTGCTCACTCACCTTCTTGGATCCTAGCAATCTTCTTACAACTTGAGTTATTCCAGATTGGAATGTTCAGGAATCAAATGAAGTTAAATCTGAATCGGACAACCAGGACCCTGATAGCTCAGTTCTCTCTCTTTAGGATTGGCAGTCATAAACACTTGGGCAGAATTACGGGGTCCTCTGCCCTGCAGCCTTTTTATGGTTTTCTCTGGTGGAGGCAGGAATCAATCCATTTCTCTTTCATGTTACTGATGTTTCTACAACCTGTATTTTATTTTATTAAAGTGGTTATCTTTACTTCTCAGACTTGAAAGTTGTTCGGAGGCTCTTTATCAAGTAGTATATGTGCTTAGTGTGGACCAGGGATCCAGAGAGAAATTCTTGCCCTTGGAGATCTATGATAACATTTTTAAGGAGAATTCAAGATGCTAGTCAGGGAGGTGGACTAGATTTAGAAGCTTATTCACGGACAGATAAACTCAGAAAACAGCAAAGTCTTCTATGAGAATCTCCTTATGAAGAATGAAACTCGGCCATTCTCTTATACCGTACACAAAGATAAACTTGAAATGTATAAAAGACCTCAGTGTGAGGCAGGAATCCATCAGAATCCTAGAGGAGAACATAGGCAGTAACCTCTTCGACATCGGCCACAGCAACTTCTTTCAAGTCACGTCTCCAAAGGCAAAGGAAACAAAAGTGAAATGAACTTTTGGGACTTCAAGATCGAAAGCTTCTGCACAGCAAAGGAAACAGTCAACAAAACAAAGATGCAACCCACAGAATGGGAGAAGATATTTGCAAATGACACTACAGACAAAGGGCTGATATTCAAGATCAAAAAGAATTCCTCAAACTCAACACTCAAAAAAAAAAAAAAATCACATCAAAAAGTGGGCAGAAGACATGAACAGACACTTCTCCAAAGAAGGCATATAAATGGCTAGCAGACACATGAAAAAGTGTTCATCATCATTAGCCATCAGGGAGATTCAAATCAAAACCACACTGAGATATCACCTTACATCAGTTAGAAGGGACAAAATTAACAAGACAGTAAACAACAAGTGTTGGAGAGGATGTGGAGAAAGGGGAACCCTCTTACACTGTTGGTGGGAAAGCAAGTTGGTGCAGCCACTTTGGAAAACAGTGTGGAGATTCCTTAAGAAATTAAAAATAGAGCTACTATGTGACCCTACAATTGCACTACTGGGTATTTACCCCAAAGATACAGATGTAGTGAAAA
This sequence comes from Mustela erminea, assembly GCF_009829155.1. Taxonomy (NCBI): domain Eukaryota; kingdom Metazoa; phylum Chordata; class Mammalia; order Carnivora; family Mustelidae; genus Mustela; species Mustela erminea. The sequence continues at coordinate 66,011,087 of NC_045616.1, forward strand.
GAAGGTCCATCTGTACCCCAATGTTCATAGCAGCAATGGCCACAATTGCCAAACTGGAAAGAGCCGAGATGCCCTTCAAAAGATGAATGGATAAGGAAGATGTGGTCCATATGTACAATGGAGTATTATGCCTCCATCAGAAAGATGAATACCCAAGTTTTGCACCAACATGGAGGAAAGTATGCTGAGTGAAATAAGTCAAGCACAGAGAGTCCGTTATCATATGGTTTCACTTATTTGTGGAGCATAAAGAATAACATGGAGAACATTAAGAGAAGGAAAGGAAAAGTGAATTGGGAAAAATCCGAGTGGGAGACAAACCATGAGAGACAGTGGGCTCTGAGAACAAACTGAGGGTTTTGGAGGGGAGGGGGCTGAGGGGTTGGGTGAGCTGTGGTGGGTATTAAGGAGGGCACGTATTACATGGAGCACTGGTGTGGTGCCTAAACAATGAATCTTGGAACACTGAAAAAATAAAAAAAAAAAAAAAAAAAAAAGAATCTCCTTATATTATACCATGATAAAGAAGGAATTGGATGGGAGAAAACATCACACAGAATCATAGTTGCATATGGATGGAGGTATCTTTGAAAGCTCAGGTATTCCGGTTTGCACTTAATACCCTTATTAATTCCTAACATCCGCAGAGATGGAGTTTCCACATTTTTCTCAAAATACTTATAAGCGGATATTTCTTAACCTCTATCCTAAATCCCTCCTATTGAAAGTTAAGCCCATCCTCTCCTGGACAACAGCTGTCTGCTGTTTTTCCTTTAGTATCATGAATGATTGGAAAGAATTTCTTCTAAGTCTCTCTGCATCCCTATATCTGTATCCATTCCAAATCCTGCTCTTCTCAGCACCTCTGGCCATGATTTCTATTGTCCTGGTTCTTCCTTGTATTTTCTTTTTAAGCTCCCAAATAGCTACACATCATCTTCAGTGTTTCCTTCTAACTATGTAAACATACATCCCTTTTGGTTTATTGTCCCTTCTCTCGTATTTTAAATTTCTAAGGTCTTACATTCTCCCTTCTTATTCTTTTTTTCTTCTTCACATCTTCTTTCTTCTTCAAATCCTAAATTTAAATTTATTTCAAATCTGAGCCTTTTTTTAAACCTTTTATTTGGATTTACTTTTCTTCTCAGGGAATCAGTATTTATCCCTTTTGCACGTATGCACCTGGGCAAGAAAAGTGAGCCTAGTGGTTTAAAGTAGGTTTTCCTGGGTCCTGAGGACTGGAGTCACACTACACAATGTGTGAAAACAAAAGGGAGAAAATGATCCCTTTACTATTTTGAGTTCTTTTTTGGGTGGTAATTTCCAGGACGTGGATCTTTAGAGGTGCTATAATGCTGTTGCTAGCAGGGAAGAAGCAGATGGAAAATAAATATACTCAAGGGTTTGAAAGCTATTACTGATGCTGGAGGCAAGTAGTCAGGCAACAGGAAGTAAATACAGCAGAACAGTAGGAAAAAGATTATTTAGCTTCGGTCCCTTGAGCAACATGAGTCAGGAGCTAAGGGAAGATTATCCTAGAGCTTCTGCCAACAGCAGCCTTAACAGGTGGCTTGTAGAATCTTCTAGCCATATAGTGATAGACTCTGAGCAGCTGCATCTTACAGACCTGCAAATAGCCCCAAAATGAGTTTTCTCTGTCCCAAGAGCTGCATAAAGCAGAGCTGATGAGAAAGATGACAGCTGGACATTAGCAATATTTGAACAGCTCTTTACAAAAGCTTTCCATGCCCATTGTCAGAAGGGCACCTCACACCAACCCCATGAGGGACAAGGGGCAGATATCACCAATACTCTGTTACACAGAAAGTGAGCTCAAGGGGCTTACATACATTGCCCAAACCATGTACTTATTTGTAATGTTAGCCCATGCTTTCCAAGGCACAAGAGCTTGTACGGACAACTGGATCCTAATAATAATAATTTTTAGGCAGTATTAATTTAATCTTTACTCACCACCTTTTGGGGATTCCAGGTTTCCTAAAACTTAATAATAATAATAGCAATTATGATTAAAAAAACATAGCTACCATTGTTTAAATACTTAAGACATTATTTTCACATATTTTAATTTTATTTCTTAAGATATTTAAAAATTTTAAAGTAATTTCGGGCGCCTGGGTGGCTCAGTGGGTTAAGCCGCTGCCTTCGGCTCAAGTCATGATCTCAGGGTCCTGGGATCAAGTCCTGCATCGGGCTCTCTGCTCAGCAGGGAGCCTGCTTCCCTCTATCTCTCTCTCTGCCTGCCTCTCTGCCTACTTGTGATCTCTCTCTGTCAAATAAATTAAAAAAATATATATATATATATTTATAAAAAAAAAAAAGAAAAATTTAAAGTAATTTCTCCACCCAATATGGGGCTCCAACTTAACAACCCTGAGATGAAGAATCATATACGTTACTGACTGAATCAGCCAGTACCCCAACCACATGCTTTGTAAACCTCATAGCAATCCTAACACCTAACAGTAAGAATATTATCCCTATTTAACAATGAAAAAATGAGGTCCAGAGACATTTAGTAATTTGCTCAAGATAACATATAAGCTAATAATTGGCTATTTTAAGATTACAACCAAAGTATAATTCCAGAGTCACACATTTGCATCAGGAAAAATTCAGGGACTAATTTAAGGAGTCCCTAGGAGTGTCTTCTTGTGCTCCTAAGCACAGCCCTACTATGAAAGATTTTCCTCTCCCAGACGGTGGCCCCATGGGGCTGCTCTAACTCTTGGCCCTGGCTGGTGTGGGTCTCTGTCCATGGTGGTTCTGGCTGCTTCATCCCTGTCCCTGTTTCTCCAGCAGCCACTCCAGTAAAGAGGGCCCAGTATGAACTCTATTCCTCAAGCAACATGGCTTGGTGCTCTGGTTTCTTACACAGATTTCAGCAATAAAGCCCTTTATCTCTCTTCTAAATACCTGGGCATGGATCCAGAGAGGCAGGGCCAAAGGGCTCTGATTAGCATGGCCTTTGCTCTGATCAACATAGGTCTTCCCAGGGGCACCTGGGTGGCTCAGTGGGTTAAGCCGCTGCCTTTGGCTCGGGTCATGATCTCAGGGTGCTGGGATCGAGTCCCGCATCGGGCTCTCTGCTCAGCGGGGAGCCTGCTTCCCTCTGTCTCTCTCTGCCTGCCTCTCCATCTACTTGTGATTTCTCTCTGTCAAATAAATAAATAAATAAAAATCTTTAAAAAAAAAAAAAAACATAGGTCTTCCCTATGAACAGCTGCTTCTCATCTTTACACAGATCATGTTCCCCCAATCTCCCACCCCTTAGCACACATCTTTCCCTTTCATGAAAATAGGGCTGGTGGGACAATCACACATGGCCAAGTAGACAGACCTCTTATAATTAGTATCCCCTTTAGACTGTTAAACTTAAAGCCCCACTATACCCATTATTATGACTATTCTTGTTATTTATTTACCAGACTCTCTCCCACTAAGTTGTGTTTGTGATTATTTTTTTTTTTTTTTTTAAGATTTTATTTATCAGAGAGAGAGGGGGGCAGAGAGCAAGCACAGGCAGACAGAATGGCAGGCAGAGGCAGAGGGAGAAGCAGGCTCCCTGCCGAGCAAGGAGCCCGATGTGGGACTCGATCCCAGGACGCTGGGATCATGACCTGAGCCGAAGGCAGCTGCTTAACCAACTGAGCCACCCAGGCGTCCCTGTGATTATTTTTAAGCAGCTCAAACTTACCTTGCATTCACTCATGCGGCAGAGCGCCTAATATGTAGTCTATATGTATAAATGGATTAATGGATGTGGGTAAACAAAACCAAGTGGTTCCTCATTAGTGTTAATTTCAGATTAACACTTACCAGAATCCATACATCAGCCCACCTCATTAGCACTCGTTTTCTTTCACCAGAATATTCTTCTCTAGAGTTTTGCATGGTGTCCCCTCTCACTTCATTCAAATCCACTGTAACCTTCTCAGAGAAGTCTTCCCTGACAATCTAAAATTGAAATTCTCTAGCCCCTTACTCTGATTTTGTTTTTCTCAGTAGAACTTCTTTATTTTGGTTTATTGTCTGTTTTACATACTGAGCTCCACGAAGGTTGAGACCTTTGTTTTGTTCCCTGCTGTATCTTCATGGCCTTGAAAAGTCGCTGGCAGATAGCAGGAACTCAGTAAGCATGTGTTGAATAGGTGAATTCAGCAGAGAAAGTCTCTCTACAAGGGGTGTACAGCCACATGCAGAGGCTTCCTTCCTGTTTGTTAGGCACCACTCTAGTGAAGGCATTCAAAGCTCAACAGCCTGGTAACATCTAAAAGGTTGACTTCTGAAATAAGTTAATTGTTTATTGATTTCTTCTTGTTGCTCCTTGAAAATGTGCATCAAGATCTATAAAACTCTTAGTGAAGAGTCCATTATTTCCTGGTGTTTACAGCTGGACAATTTCATGATGAATGACGAGATGAAATCTTGTTTATCTGCCATCATTGAGGAAAAAGTAGATGTTCATGTCATGTAAGTTTATTTTTGAATACCTTAACCAAAGAAAGCTATTTTGCTGATATTACATATTTAACTTCTTTTTGGGCCTTTGTTTCTGGCCCTCCTGGAGGAAGATTGAATAGATTTACCTTCTTGCCTGAAATAAGTGAAAAGCAGGGAAAAGTACAAGAAATAATGGTTATTAAGATACTGGACTTTAGATAATGATCTATGAGAGATGATACACCACTGACAGGAGTCCTATAATTGGCCCAGACTTACTGTCCTGAGGCAGCTTCTAGGTTATGGTGCAAGGAGAAGAACCCAGGCCAGAACTCAGCAGTCTCCTTCAGTATAAGGGGCTGAAGCCAGAAGTCCGGGCAGGCCAGATAGTTAAGAATCCCTGGGACAAGAGTACCAGAAAGAAGAGAGATGTACACAGAAATTCAGAGGTCTGCTCAGGGTCCCCTTGAGGATACAGCTGAGTGCTGACCTGTCATGCAGATATACAAACCAAATGCAGTGGAGGGAAGAATCCCTCAAAACAGGTAGTGTCAACAATCTCTCTGGTTCACCCACCACAGGGAATAGCGTCTTTTCCCGTCAGATGGGGTAGAAAATGTCATTCCTGGGTCATCATGTGAAGTGGTCAGAAACATTTTTCTTAGTAACAGAACAAAATTAGTTTTATTCTAAATGCTGGTCTGGTCCTACCGAAAAATATCTTTTTTTTTTTTTAAAAGATTTTATTTATTTATTTGTCAGAGAGAGACACAGAGAGAGAACGAGCACAGGCAGACAGAATGGCAGGCAAAGGCAGAGGGAGAAGCAGGCTCCCTGCCAAGCAAGGAACCCGATGTGGGACTCAATCCCAGGACGTTGGGATCATGACCTGAGCCGAAGGCAGCTGCTTAACCAACTGAGCCACCCAGGTGTCCCCCGAAAAAATCTTAAAAGTAAAACCAGGAGTATACAAGCAACTTGACTACACTCCAGAACAAAGCTAAACAACACAGTAAATATTTGGCACCTGGTAAGAAGACCAGCAAAGTAATAGGGAAATACAACTCATAATAAAGATAAAAAAATGTATCAATAGAAATGAACAAAAAAATGACACAAATGATGAAATTAGTAGAAAAGGACATTAAAATAGCAATAGCTATATGCTGTATATCAAAAGGCTAAATGAAAGAGTCAACATATTAGGTAAAGACAAGAAGTATATTTAAAAGATCCAAATTGAAATTCTAGAGACAAAACTAACAATAAAACAAAAAACACACTATATCATATTCATGGCAGATTAGATATTACAGAAGAGTAGTGAATTTGAAGGCATAACGATAACAACTGTCCAAACACAGAAAAAAAAAAAAAAGAGAGAGACAAATCTACAGTATAATTGGAGGTTGTAAGAGCTGCCTTTCAAAAATTGCTAGAATAAATACACAAAAATTCAGTAAAAATATAGAAGACTTCAATAACACTATCAATCAACTTGGCCTAATAGATACTTATGGAACACTCCAGTTAATAACAACAAAATACACATTCTTTTTAAGACACAGAAAACATTTATCAAGACAGATCATATAATGAATCCCAATATATTTAAAATAATTTGAGTCACATAAAATATGTTCTGACAACAAGGGATTTAAATTAGAAATCAACAGAATTATATCGCTAAAATTCCCAAACTTTTAGAAAATAAAGAAACATAATTCTAATTAACCTAGGGGTTCAAGAAGAAATCACAAAGTATTTTGAACTGAAGAAAAGGAAAACACAACATATCAAAATTTGTGGGATGTAGTTTAAGCAGGATTTAGAAGGAAATTTATAGCACTAATTAACTATGTCAGAATAGAAGAAAGGTCTCAACTCAACAACCTTAGTTTCTACCTTAAGAAACTTGTAAAAGAAGAGAAAAGGAAACTCAAAAGGGTAGAATAAAGAAATAATAATGAATAGATTACAAATCAGTGACACAGAAAAGAGAAAAACAATAGAGAACAAATTAATGAGGTAAAAAACCGAGATCAATAAAATTGATAACCATCTAGCCAGAGTGATCAGGACTGAGAGAGGTGACATCACTACAGATTGTAGAAACAGTAAAAGGATATGGGAGAAGCAGGAACAGCTTTTTGACAATAAAATTCACAACTTAGATTAAATGGACACATTTCTTGAAGGATACAAATTGCCAAAGTTCCTTCAAGAAAATAATAGGTGGGCCACCTGAGTGGCTCAGTGGGTTAAAGCCTCTGTCTTCGGCTCAGGTCATGATCCCAGGGTCCTGGGATCGAGCCCCGCATCGGGCTCTCTGCTCGGCAGGGAGCCTGCTACCTCCTCTCTCTCTGCCTGCCTCTCTGCCTACTTGTGATCTCTGTCTGTCAAATAAATAAATAAATAAATAAAATCTTTAAAAGAAAAGAAAAGAATAGGTAACCGAAATATCCCTATAAGCTACTAAATTCAGGTCTGTAGTACATATATCTCACAAAGAAAAACCCAGGCCCAGAGAACTTCACTGGTAAATTCTACCAAACGTTTAAGAAAGAAACAATCTAATCCCATACGAACTCTTCCAGAAAATTGAAAAGAAGAGAACATTTCTGCTCGTTCCAAGGGGTCAGCACTACTCTGACACCAAAACCTAACAAAAATATAAGAAGGAAAAAAAAAAAAAATCACAAACCTAAGTTCTGGCTCCTTGCCAGAATTCTGTGTGTGATCTTCCAGGTCTGACCATAGGTAATTACAAAGGCTTAACCTAACAGCTGTCATGGGAACGAGCTGCTACCTCCACAGTGGACTAGCATGGTAGTCCCAGGAGGCTCCCCTAATTGGCCAGGCTCTTATGCAGAGATGCATTCCTAGCCCAGGTGCCTCCACTTAGGGCCTCTTCAGTGGAAGCCTTTGGCCAAAGCCTTCTTCAGGCACCTCTGCCAATATCTCTCTTTTTACTGGAATGGAAAGAGGAAGGGGGAGGACTTAAAGACATTTTTCTCCACTCTGACTTAATGCTCAGTACTTTTCCATTCCTGGCCTTTTCCTCTTCCCCTCAGTCTCACTCTCTGGGTCCACAAAATGGCAGGAGTTTTGAAAGGGGTTCCCTCAACAGTGAGATATTTCCCTATCCTGTGCTGATATCTCTGACACTCACTGGCTTTGTTCCTGGGAAAAAAGGTGTAACATAGAAGGTGCTGGCATTTTCTCCTGTTTAGCCTTTCTCCTATACTGTTAGAGTAATTGATTACAGGTTTGACTATTACTTTCATTCTGGCTTTTCTTAGTTGACACCTGGCAGCTAAGCTCCTTCCAGTTCAGCTCAGCTATTAAACTAATATCCTTCTTGAGCACAGTTGCAAATTCTTAACAGATTTTTAACAAATTGAACCGTATAATATAAAAAAAGATTATATATTATATCAAATGAGGTTTATCCAAGGAATGCAAAGCAAGCTTAATATTTGAACATTAATATAATCAATATATTTCACTATCTTAACAAACTTAAAAAAAAACCCTATGATCATTTCAAAAGGTAAAGAAAAATCTTTGACAAAATTCAGTGTCCATTCTTAATTCAACAACAACAGCAACAAACCTGTTAGCAAACTAGGAATAAAAGGAGAACTTCCTCAACCTATTTAAGGGCATTTATTAGCAACATAGAGCTAACATCATACTCAAAGACAAAATTCTTTCTTTCTAAGATCAAGAACATAACCAAGTTTTTGTTTTTTGCTCTTTTTTTTTAAAGTCACGCTTCTATTCAACTGGATATTTCAGTCAGTGCAATAAGGTAAGAAAAAGAAAGAAAAAGGCATCTAGATTAGAAAAGAAGAAGTAAAACTGTCTTTATTCATAGATCATCTGTGTTTTATGGACAATCCTATGGACTGTACCAAAAAGCTGTTAAAACTAGTAAGTGAGTTTGTAAGATTGCAGGCTACAGGATCAATATACAAATAGAACTGTATTTCTATATACCAGCAACAAGCAATGTAAAATTGAATTTAAAAAAATATAATTTACAATAGCATCAAAAGGGGGTGTCTGGGTGGCTCAGTCGTCAAGCGTCTGCCTTCAGTGTGGGTCATGATCCCAGGGTCCTGGTATTGAACCCCTCATCAGGCTCTCTGCTCAGCAGGAGGCCTCCTTCTCTGGCTCCCACTCCCCCTACTTGTGTTCCCTCTTTCACTGTGTCTCTCTCTGTCAAATAAATAAATAAAATCTTTAAACAAACAAACAAACAGCCCCCACCACCAACAACAACAACAAAAATAGCATCAAAAGTATTAAGTATTTAGGGATAAATCTGACAGAAGATAAGTGAAGCCTCTACATTATAAAACTACAAAATACTGATAAGAAAAATTAAAGATTACCTTAACAATGGAGAGATACAACATCTTCATGGATTGGAAGACTCAAAATTTTAAAAACTTCAATAATCCCCAACTTGACTCATAGATTCAATGCAATCCAAATCCAAATTTCTGTGGGCTTTAAATAGAAATTGATGTTTAAAATTCATATGAAAATGCAGAGGGACTAGAATAATCATCTTCTAAAAGAACAAAGCTGGAGGCTAATGCTACCTCATTTTAAGACTTACTACACAACTACAGTAATCAGGTCAATGTGGCATTGGCATAAAAATGGACAAATCAATCAATGAAACAGAACAGACACCTATATATTGGCAGTCAACTGATTTTTGACAATGTAGCAAAGACAATTCAATGGAGAAAGGAACTGCTTTTAACAAATAATGCTGCTACAATAGGATATTTAAAAAAAAAAAACCCTCACATCATATACAAAAATTAATTCAATTACTTGGATTGAAGTGGACAACAAACATCAATGTAAAACCTAAAACTAAAAAAAACAAAAAACAAAAAACAAAAAACAAAAAACTTCTAGGAGAAAACACGGGAGAAAAATCTTTCTGGCCTTAAATTAGGTAGGCAAAGACTTCTCAGATATAACATCAAAAACACGAGTCATAAAAGAGCAAATTAAAATGGACTCCATCACCAGTAAGAACTTCTGTTCATCAAAAGATAATGTAAATGGAATGAAAAGACAAACCATAGCTTGGGAGACAATATTTGCAAATTATATATCTGATAGAGGATAGAGATAAATATATCTGTCAGATTATATATCTGACAGGTGATCCCAGACTTAGGATGATTTGAATTTCAATTTTTCAACTTTACGATGGTATGAAAGAGATATGCATTTACTAGAGACTGTACTTCAGATTTCGAGTTTTTATCTTTTCCTGGCTCACTTATGGTGCTGGGCAGTGCAGTGTGCTGCAGCTGTCAGTAAAGGGATCTCGAGGGTCAACAATGGATAAGCTTACAACCATTCTGTACCCACACAACCATCCCATTCTTCACTTTCAATACAGTACTTAATAAATTCCAGGTGATTAAACACTTTATTATAAAATAGTCTTTCTGTTTGATGATTTTGCTCAACTGAAGGCTAATAGGCATGTTCTGAGACTGTTTAAGGTAGCTAGGCTAAGCTACGGTCTGTATGAAATGTATTTTGACTTTAACAGTATTTTCAACTTAGGACGGGTTTATCAGAATGTAACCCCATTGTAAGCTGAGGAAGAACTGTATAAAGAACTCTCTTAATTTAATTATAAAAAAAACAATAATAAGAAAATAAACAACCCAATTAAAAAATGAGTGAAAGATATGGATGCATGTTTCACCAAAAAAGATATATGGATGACAAATAAGCACCTGACAATATGCTCAACGCCATTAGTTATTAGGAAAATACAAATTAAAATTACATTGAGATGCCATTACACACGTTGTTCAAGTGTCTAAATTTAAAATGACTGATTTTACCATGTGTTGGTCTGAATGTGGAATAACCATAACTCTCATGCTCTGCTGGTAGAAATGTTAAAATGGTACAACCACTTAAGAAAAATGATCTGGTACTTTCTTAAAATGTTAACCATATACCTACTGTATAGCAATCTTAGGTACTAACACAAGAGGTGTAAAATTGTATGTTCATACAAAGACTTATACATAAGTGTATATTTTTACTTTTAATAGTCTCCAATGGAAACAACTTAAATATTCATCAACAAGTGAAAAAACAAAACAAAAAAACCCTGTGGTATATTCATATAATGGAATTCTATTCAGCAATTTAATCTTATTTATTATTACCATTATTATTTTTAATTTAATTTGACAATTTTAAAAGAATGAACTCTTGGTACACACAATATATATGAATTTCAGAATAATTATGCTGAGCGAAAGAAGCCAGACAAAAAAGGGTATATAATGTATGGTTTCATTTATATAAAACTATAGGAAATGCAAACTAATCTACAGTAATAGAAAGCAGATCTGGAGTTGCCTAGGGATACAGGAGGGTGGCATTCTAAAGGGCATGTTTAATCTTTCAGAGTTAATGTGTGTTTTCATCACCTTCATTGTAATGGTTTCAGAGATACACACTTATATCAAACAAAGTGTACATTTTAAATAAGTGTATTTTATTATATATAAATTAAACCTCAATAAAGTTGTTAAAAATATGTAAAAGTTTTTTTTTTCATGATCTTTCAAAAAAATTTCCTTCATCTTGCATTTCTTTGAAGAGCTAAATGAATATGATTAATACCTTCTGAGTGACTCTGGTGTCATCATCATGAATGTGGATTATTATTAGGCAGCCTCAAAAATTAGCTCAAACATAAATGATTGAGCCTGTACTTGGGATTTGCTCTGTTCTTCGAGTTCTTCTCGCCGTTCTTCCTGATGTCAGCTTCCACAGCCTCCCATCAACAGCACATCCTCCTCTGCTCTGAAACCTTCCTGGATATACCATTGGCCTCAGGTGTGTTGCCGATCTCTTCACAAGCAAAGAGCTCACAGACCATCTCGGGAAGGCTCTCCTTCACTTCCCGGTACCAATAAGCTTTCACTCACTCAACTTCTTTGGATGACACTTCCTCTCCTTCATTTTCCAGGTGAATCCCAGCTGGTGGGCCATGTATTATAAACTTTCAAAGGCTTGGCCAGTAAGCATTCTCTGTTTAGTAAATGAATGAATGAAAAAAATGATTAAATAGTTCTATAACCTGAGATACACGATCTTCCTTTTTATCTCTATATTTGAGTTGCTGATCTTTTGATGCTATTTTTTTTTTAGAGTGCTGCTGTGTGGGCTCTCACTGTTGCTCCTGGTGATGGGGACATTAAAGACCAGGACTCTAAGGTGTTAGTCACATTACATGGTAAGCACCTAAGACACAGAGATGAAAGGAAGAGCCTCATGACTGCTGTGGAAAACGACCTGAACTTTGTTTTGTTGTCGGCTCTAGGCCTATGAAAGTTGGAATCATTTTTGTTTGCCAAACAGAGAGCTAGAAATTTTCAGATTACTTTTTCTTCTGTTCATTATCCTAAAAGTTCTCAGTTATTTCTGGCTCCTCTTTTATCATTTATTTTGAATGCAGTAAGACTTTCTCTGCAGGTTTGTTGACAGCTTCTCATTGAACTTTTCTGAGAGCAGGCATGTTAATGGCATATTTAATGTCAGTATAAGCCATTGATTTGGGTTTGTGATATTTGCTGGAACATTGTGTTCTGAATAAAACATAAAAACACACTAAAATGTAACCTCAGAAACAGAATATTTAAATAGTCATGAATGAGAAAGCATAATCCAATTATTTTTCCCCCTGGAGTATACTGAATGTAGAAATTTAAATCTATTGGACCAGGACTTGATTTTAAGAAGTGTTAGGTTTCAGGAAAATTTCTTTTAAGAACAAATAGAGAATATAAATGAAGACTTCTGAAAAGTTTCTTGCTAAAACAGCTATAAAAGGTATAACATATATGATAGTAAAAGTCATTTACTGACATTTGTCATCAAAACATTGGTCTTTAGAAATAAATTGCTTTAATATGGGTAAATTTGGTATTACTGCTTGTCTAATAAAAATACATTGAAATAATAAATCCTCTGAGGTTGATGGCTTATTTAATCTTTTTTCTGCATCATTGAAAAGTATGATACTGTTATTGTAGTCATTCATTTAACTTGAAGATCTGTGCTCAGAAATCTTAATTTGTTGGGGATCTTGGGAAGATGGAAGATTAGGAGGACCTTGAGTTCTCCTCAACTCATGTTTACAACTACGTCTCACCCACATCCAAGTCAATAAACCTAAGAGCAATCCAAAGACTGGCAGAACAAACTATACAACTAAATATAGAGAGGTTGCATCTGAAAGGTTGGGAGGGTCAGAAAGGTGGACGGAGGCTGCCTGTTGGAGGAAGGGAAGCTGTACACATGGGGAGGGCAGAGAAAGAGGCCTTTGCACGAAGGAGCTCACATGGGGAAGACTAATCTTCATTACATTTGGCTTTATTATTTCTTGAAAAAATTTATTTATTTATTTGTGTGAGAGAGAGAGCAAAGAATGGGGTGAGGGGCAGAAGGAGAAGCAGGCTCTCCATTGAGCAGGAGCCTGACATGGCTCAATTCAGGAACCCTGGGATCATGACCTGAGCGAAAGGCAGATGGTTAACCCAGGAACCCCAACATTTGGCTTTAAGAATCAGAGGGGCAGAGCCCAGTGCAGAGCTTGAACTCCTGACCCCGAAATCAAGATCTGAGTTGAGATCAGGAGTTGGATGCTTAGCTGACTGAGCCATCCAGGCACCCCTGAATTCTGTAAGTTTGTAAAATTAGTGGGACTTAGAAGCTAGAGCTTTAAAATTCAGCTGACTCAGCACTGGGCCAGGAGGGCAAGTGAAAGCTTTGTCACTGCCTTCAGAGACAAGAGCCTGTGCAGAGAGTGACATGAAAATGACAGTTTACACAATGTTGGGGGAAGTGGGAGATAGATCTTTTCATGATGATTTTGGAGCACATTGGGGTACTTCTTCATGAGGGAGGAGGCTGTTGTCATTTTTCTCCCCTGTCCACAAGCATCAACACAGAGCCACCTGTGGGATGTGGTGCTGCACAGACACTTGTTATCTAACCAATGAGCACCGTGCCAGTCCTGTGAGTTTTCCTGTGGACTTACCCACTCCAAGTCTGCTAGCCTTGGTAATGGGCTCAGGGAAAATTTTGTTACCTTGTGTGCCATGCCCAGCCTTGTACCTCCAGTCATGCCAGCCCACAGGCCCCAGTCGCTGCCGAGCTTCATGGAATCTGGCATAGGACTAGTGGCCTAGCACAAATTTTGTTAACAGTCCCACCCTGCTCCGAACTTCCCTGGTGGGCATGCACCCTCAGAGCTGGCCTGTCTTGGTCCCACTAACACCACAAAGAGCAAGCACAGTCTACAACAGGCAGTGAATCAGTACAGACAACTGCACTGAAAGGAAAAGTGACTCAGTGACAACAGCAGGGCATAAGCAGCACACATAAGATACTCTCCTTAAACACCGGGTTCTGGTGAAGAGCGGTGCACTGCAAGGCACTCTAGGACCTCTTTTTCATAGTCATTACTTTCAAGAACTGAAGACAGCTGATTTTCTTTCTTTCTTTCTGTCTGTCTCTTTCTTTTTCTTCTACGATTTTGCTTATTTATTTATTTGTCAGAGAGAGCGAAAGCACAAGCAGGGGGACCTGCAGGCAGAGGGACAGGGAGAAGCAGGCTCCCCACTGAACAGGGAACCTGATGTGGGACTTGATACCAGGACTCTGGGGTCATGACCTGAGCTGAAGGCAGATGCTTAACTGGCTAAGCCACCTAGGCATCTCCATAGCTGACTTTCTTAATACATAGAAACAGACAGAGAGGTAGACGAAATGAGGAGACAGAGAAATTTACCCCAAATCAAAGAACAGGACATGGCAAAACAGATGTAAGTAACATGCCTGATAGAGAATTTCAAGCAATGATTGTAAGGATAATCACTGGACTTGAGAAAAGAATGGAAGTCATGAATGAGAGCCTTAATACAGAAATAAGGAAAAACATAGCAGAGACAAAGGGCTCAATAAATGAAATGAGAAGAGTGCTTGATGGAATGAACAGCAGGATGAGTGAATTAGTGACAAAGAAGACAGAGTAATGGAAAGCAAACAAAGGGAACAAAGAGAGAACAAAGAATTATGCAAAACAAGAATAGATTTAGGGAACTCACTGACACCCTAAAATGTAGTAACATTTGTATTAGAGGAGTCTTAGAAGGAGTAGAGAGAGGGAAGTGGGCAGAAAATTTATTTGAAGAAATAACAGCTGAAAACTTCCCTAATCTGAGGAAGGTAACAGATATCCAGATCCAGGAGGCACAGAGAACTCCTTATAAACATCAACAAAAGCTGACCGGGACCAAGACACATTGTAATTAAATTTGCTAAATAAAGAAAAAAAATTTTAAAGGAGCAAGACCAAAGAAGTGAGTAACTTACAGGGGGAAAACCCCTAAGGCTAGAAGGAAATTTTTCAACAGACACTTTGCAAGCCAGAAGAGAGTGGCAGGATATATTCAAAGTGTTAAATGGGGAAAATCCATAGCCAAGAATACTCTATTTAGCAAGCCTATGATTCAGAATAGGAGGAGAGATAAAGAGTTTCCCAAACAAAGCAAAAACTAAAGGAGTTCGTGCTAAGCCAGCACTATGATAAATATTAAATGAGACTCTTTGAGTGGAAAGGAGAGACCAAAAATATCATTATAAGGAGAGGAAACAAAAAAGAAAAATGATTATTTCTCTAAAAAAAACAGTCAAGGAACTCACACAGATAGAAAGGATATAAAATATAATAACATATACCTAAAGTGTGAGGAGGAGAGAAAAGAATAGGTTCAAACAACCATCAACTTATTATAGGCTGCTATATGCAGAAAAGGTTACATACAAAGCTAATGGTAATCATGTGTCAAAAACCACTAATAAATATGCAAAGAATAAAGAAAAAGAGATCCAAATACATCACTAAAGAAAATCAGCAAAACAGGAGAGATCAGAGGAAATCTTCAGAAAGAACCATAAAACAAGTAATAAAATGACAATAAATTTATCTATCAGTCATTACTTTGAATACAAATGGACTAAATGCTCTGATCAAAAGACACAGGGTGACAAAATGGATAAAAAAAAACAAGAAGATCCATCTATATACTGCCTACAACAGATTCATTTTAGACCTAAAGATGCCTACAGATAGAAAGTGAGGGGTTAGAGAAACATCTATATGCAAATGGATGACAAAAGAAAGCCAGAGTAGCAATACTTATATCAGACAAAATAGACTTTATAATAAAGACTGTAATAAGAGACAAAGGCGGATATTATATAATATTAAAGGGGACAATCCAACAAGAAGATGTAACGATTGTAAATATTTCTGCACCAAACATGGGAGCAGCCAAATACATAAAACAGTTGATAACAAACATAAAGGAACTAATTTATAATAATATGATAATAGTAGAGGACTTTAACACCTTTACAACTTTAACTTAACAACTTTAACACCTCACTTACATCAATAGATCATCTAAACAGAAAATCAACGAGGAAACAATGGTTTTGAATGACACACTGGAACAGAAGGATTTAACAGATACATTTGAATGTTCCATTTTAAAATAGCAGAATGCACATTCTTTTCAAGTGCACGTGAAATAGTCTGCAGAATGATCACATGTTAGCCCATAAAATATTTTTCAACAAATTCAAGATCAAAATCATACCAAGCATCTTTTCTGACCATAACACTATGAAACTTGAATCAACCACAAGAAAAAATTTGGAAAAACCACAAATACATGAAAGTTAAATAACGTGCTACTAAACAACAAATGGATTAACCAGTAAATAAAAGAAGAAATAAAAGTACATGGAAACAATTGAACATGAAAACACAATGGTCCCAAACCTGCGGGATGCAGCAAAAGTGATTTTAAGAGGAAAGTTTATAGCAATACAGGCCTACCTCAAGGAGCATGAAAATCTCAAATAAACCACCTACCCTCACACCTAAAGGACCTGGAAAAAGAAAAATCCAAAACCATCAGAAGAAGGGGAATAATAAATATTAGAGCAGAAATAAACGATACAGAAATGAAAACAAACAATAGAAGAGATCAATAAAACCAGGAGCTGGTTCTTTGAAAAAAATGAATAAAATTGATAAAACTCTAGCCAGACTTACCAAGAAAAAAAAGAGAAAGGCCTCAAATAAATAAAATCACAAATGAGAGAGGAGAAATAACAACCAACACCACAGAAATACAATCAATTATAAGAGAATCTTATGAAAACCATGCCAAAAATTGGACAACCTAGAAGAAACAAATATATTCCTAGAAACATATAAACTGCCAAAACTGAAACATGAAGAGATAGAGAATTTGAACAGGCCCATCACCAGCAAAGAAATTGAATCAGAAATTTGAAAAAACTTCCAACAGACAAAAGTCCAGGACCTACCAAATGTTTAAACTATTTTCAAACTATTCCAAAAAATAGAAAAGGAAGGAAAACTTCCAAATTCATTATAAGATACCAGTGTTATCCTGATATGAAAACCAAATAAAGACACTACTAAAAAAGAGAACTACAGGCCAATAACCCTGACGAACATAGTTGGCAAAAATCCTCATTAAAATACTAGCAAACTGAATTCAATAATACATTAAAAAAATCATTCACCACAATCAAGTGAGATTTATTCCTGAGTTGCAAGGTGGGTTCAATATTCACAAATCAATCAGTGTGATACATCATTTTGATAAGAGAAAGGATAAGAACCTTATGATCATTTCAGGGGTACCTGGGTGGTTCAGTCAGTTAAGCATCTGCCTGGGCTCAGGTTGTGGTCCTGGGGTTCTGGGATCGAGCCCCACCATGGAGAGTCTTGTTCTCTCTCTGCCTCTACCGCTCCCCTGCTCGTGCTCTCTCTCTGACAAATAAATAAAATCCTGTGTTTTTTTTTTTTTAAGATTTTATTTATTTATTTGACAGACAGAAATCACAAGTAGGCAGAGAGGCAAGCAGAGAGAGAGGAGGAAGCAGGCTCCCCGCTGAGCACAGAGCCCGATGCGGGGCTCGATCCCAGAACACTGGGATCATGACCTGAGCCGAAGGCAGAGGCTTTAACCCACTGAGCCACCTACGCGCCCCAATAAATAAAATCTTTAGAACTACACGATTTCAACAGACGCAGAAAAACATTTGACAAAGTACAACATTCATTCATGATTTAAAAAAAAAAAAAAAACCAACTCTCAACAAAGTAGGTTTAGAGGGAACATACCTCAACATAATAAAGGCCTTGTATGAAAAACCCACAGCTATTATCATCCTTAAGTGGGAAAGACAGCTTTTCCCCTAAGGTCAGGAACAAGACAAGGATATCCATTCTCACCACTGTTGTTCAACATAGTACTGGAAGTCCTAGCCACAGCAATCAGACAACAAAAAGGAATGAAAGGCATACAAATTGGCAAGAAAGAAGTAAAACTTTCACTATTTGCAGATGACATGATACTATATATAGAAAATCTGAAAGACTCCACCAAAAAACTGCTAGAACTGATACATGAATTTCAGTAAAGTCGCAGAAAAAAAAATCAGTGTACAGAAATCTGTTGCATTGCTATATACCAATAACAAAGCATCAGAGAAATTAAGAAAATAATTCCATTTACAGATGAAACAAAAATAATAAAATACCTAGGAATTAACCAACCAAAGTGGTGAAAGAACTGTACTCCAAAAACTATACAACACTGATGAAAGAAACTGGAGATGACATAAAGAAATGGAAAGACATTCCATGCTCACGGGTTGGAAGAACAAATATCGTTAAAATGTTTATATGGTCCAAAAAAAAAAAAAAGAACCATCGGGACTATTAATGAGCTTTAATGGAGGGGAACACCACATAAACAAAGGTCTATATTGTCTGATTGTGGAGATAAATTAAAGATGAAAAATTATATTAAGTTCCTTGCATCTCAAAAAAAAAAAATGTTTATATGGTCCAAAGCAATCTACACATTTTAGGCATCTACACATTTAATCCCTATCAAAATACCAACAGTATTTTTCACAGAACTAGAACAAACAATTGTAAAATTTATATAGAACCACAAAAGACCCTGAAGAGCCAAAGCAATCTTAAAAAAGAAAAGCAAAGCTGGAGGCATCACAGTTTCATACTTCAAGTTACAGTACAAAGCTGTAGTAATCAAGACAGTATGGTACTAGGGGCACCTGGGTGGCTCAGTGGGTTAAAGCCTCTGCCTTCGGCTCCGGTCATGATCCCAGGGTCCTGGGATCGAGCCCCGCATCGGGCTCTCTGCTCAGCAGGGAGCCTGCTTCCTCCTCTCTCTCTGCCTGCCTCTCTCTGCCTACTTGTGATCTCTGTCTGTCAAATAAATAAATAAATAAAATCTTAAAAAAAAAAAAAGACACTATGATACTGTATGTATGTATGTATGGTACTGGCACAAAAATAGACACATAGATCAACAGAACAGAATAGAAAACCCAGAAATAAACCCACAACTATATGGTCAATTAATCTTTGACAAAACAGGAAAGAATATCTAATGGGAAAAGGACGGTCTTTTCAACAAATTGTGTTGGGAAAACTGGATAGTAACATGCAAAAGAGAGAAACTGGACCATTTTATTAAACTAGACACAAAAATAAATGGTTAAAGACCTAAATGTGAGACCTGAAACCACACAAAACCTAGGAGAGAACGCAGGCAGTAGCCTCTCTGACATTGGCCATAGCAGCTTTTTTCTAGATATGTCTCCTGAGGCAAAAGACCCCAAAGCAAAAAAAACCCCACTGGGACCACCATCAAAATAGAATTTGACCACCATCAAATCAAATCAAAATTTGACCACCATCAAAATAGAAAGCTTCTGCCCATGGAAGGAAGGAAACAGTCAACAAAATTAAAAGACAACCTACTGAATAAGGGGATAAGGTATTTGCAAGTGACACATCTGATAAAGTGTTAGTATCCAAAATATATAAAGAACGGATAAAACTCAATACCCTAAAACCAAATAATCCAATTAAATATGGGTAGAAGACATGAACAGCTATTTCTCCAAAGAAGGCATCCAGACAGCCGACAGACACATGAAAAGATGCCCATCATCACTCATCATCAGGGAAATGCAAATCAAAACTATAATGAGATACCACCTCACATTGATCAACACTAATTCAACGACACAAAACACAAGGGAAAAAAGGTGTTGGCAAAGATATGGAGAAAAAGGAACCCTGGATGGGAGTGCAAACTGGGGCAGCCACTGTGGAAAACAGGATGGAGTTTCCCCCAAAAGTTAAAAATAGAACTACCCTATACCCAGCGATTGCACTAGTAGGTATTTACTCTAAAAATTCAAGAACGCTTATTCAAAGGGATGCACGTGCTCCTATGTCTATAACAGCATTATTTACAAGAGCCAAGACATGGAAACCGCTCCAGTGTCCATCAACAGGTGAGAGCGGATTAACAAGATGGGGCGTATATACATATAAATGGATGAATAATTATTCAGCCAAAAAAAGAACAAAATCCTGCCATATGCAACGATACGGATGGAGCTAGAGAGTATTATGCTAAGCAAAATAAGTCAAAGAAAGACAAATACCATATGATTTCACGCATAAGTGGAGTTTAAGAAACAGAACAAACAAGCATAAGGAGAAAAAGAGAGAGAGAGAGAGAGAGACAAACCAAGAAACAGACTCTTAGTTACAGAGAACTGATGGTTCCCAGAGAGGAGGTAGGAGGGGGAAGAAGGGAGGGGTGCAACAGGTGACGAGGATTAAGGAGGGCCCAGGTGTGGAGTACGGGTGATTGCGTGGAAGTGTTGAAGCCCTATGTTGTACACCCGAAACTAATATAACACTATATATTAACTGGAATTAAAATAAAAACTTAAAAGCAAAGAAATCTTAACTTGGAGATAATTAAACAAGACTTTTTTTTTTTCTCCACTGTGGTACAGTGCAGCCTAGGCCCTAATTGTTCAACTGTCCCTGTGTCCAAGTCCTTCACTGTGTGAATGTGTAGTTCTCCTCACTTCCCTGTGATGTGAAAATGTGAAGTACATTTTCTCTGCCCTGTGATCTTGCGTGCGACTAAAGAGAATGGAGCTGAAGTGACAGTATGAAGGTTTCTTCTCCCCATGACTGTAAAACTAAAATCTCATATTTTCCCCATTATGATTTTTTAAAATGATAAAAAATTTAAAAACCTGTATGCATTTATATAGTGGATAAGAATCTAGTTTTACAGGCTATAATGATGACTGGTGGTTAGAAGCGGGGTGGAGGTCTTGTGAACGCAGCATGTTGGCTATCCCCACAAGTACTCTTTTTGTGATCATCGTCACCTATCATGGTGTCTGCTTGGACACAGAAGCTAGGCTGTCTGGGTTTTAATTCTGGCTTGACCAGCTAGGCTGTCTGGGCCGCTATAACAAAATTTCAGACTGGGTGGATTTTAAGCAACAGAAATTTATGGCTCACAGTTCTGGAGTCTGGGAAGTCCAAGATCAAAGAGCCAGCATGGTCAAGTTCTAGAGAGGGCCCTTTTACTGGTGCTTCTTAGAAACATTCTTTTATAAAACACTAATCCCATTCATGAGGTCTATCCTCATGACCTAAGCACCTTCTAAGGGCCCCACATCCTAATACCATCATATTTGGGGGTTAGGATTTCAACGCATGAATTTTGGGAGAGAGCAAACATTCAGACCATAGCAGGTACTTACTAGCTTTATAACCTTGGGTAAAGTTTTAGTCTTTCAGTGTTTCACTTTTTTATCTGTGGAATGGCGATAATATTAGTATCTATCACGTAAGATGTTGTAAAGAATACTAATACTGATTTATGTATGAAGGCCTTAGAATAGTCCCTAGTTTATTCTAAGCATTTATTATTATTATCATCATTAGTATTGGTATTATAGATGCTAAATAAATATCTAGGGAGTGAGTATATTTAGCTGTTTTATTACAATGTTCTTTTTGTGCATAGGAAGTTATGCTAGTGTCCATGAATCCATTAACTATGCTTTTGGAAAACTGAGTTATGCTCAAAAAATCACCTCCAAGATATTACTATGTTCTACTTAGTATCTACTTACTCAAATTATACAAAAATTAAAGTCTTTAGGAATTAGCCTTGCAAATCCAGATCTATAAAAAGAACACACTTCTTTACCAAGCTCAGAAAAGGTTAGTGGGAGGATGAATATGAGATATTATGAGCTCCTCAGAAGAAAGTAGTTATTAAGTACAGGGCTGTAATATTATTAAAGGTGAAGTAGAATATTCTGATCTTTGACATTTATCTCCACAGCTGAATCTGTATTAGGCTAATCAATTTCAGAGGGAATTAGTTTATGTAACAGAAATCTTATTTAAGTATGTCTTATTTAAATAAATGTTGCACAGCAGATGTTGTAGGTGAGCAAATGAACTTGAATCCTATTCTAGGGAAGAGATTTTTAAAAATAAGGACAGCATATTTTCGATTTGTTTATGTACATTTACTGCAAAGAAAAAGTCAAGCAGTCATCAATAGAGCAGCTGGGGAAAAGTATTGGATTCAAGCTTTGCTTTAAATGAATCAGTTTGAGTTTTGTTTTGGATCACTTCCTGAAGTCAATATTCATCGACCTTAAAGGACCTCTTTGAGCTCTCAAAAGATGTTTATCCATGGAGATAACATTTAGGGAGACAACAACTGTGTTTTAAAATTCATGTCCAATATCGACTTCTCTTTAAACATAATCAGTCTTATCTTTCAGGAAACAAATTACATGAAATTATATAACTGTGTTTATATTTCCTGTTGGACATTTTAGAGAACATTATTAAGGTGATCTATGGCCAGTGTGTGAATCTCAGACCTGTGGCATCAGTATCACCCTAGAGCGGGTTAGAAAATACGGACTCTCATGGTCCCAGCAGACCTCAGGGGTCAGAATCTGCGTTCTACCCAGACACCCAGGTGATCTGTAAATGCATTTAAGTTTGAGAAGTGCCATTCTATGAAGCGGACAATCAAATGAACCGAGACTTCTGCCCAACATCTGGTAGGGTAGTCCATGACACAATTTCTCCTGGTAGTCATTTCAATAAAGCTGGATACGGGGGGAGTAATATGTTGTTCAAAGGCCATGTTGGTTTTATTAAAAGAAAGTCACCTGAGGGTATTAAAATGAAGAAAGGAAGTCTGCTCATGGTTCTTCCTTGCCCTGTCACTTACATAATTAGAAACGTATTGTATCTGTTGCTGCTTTTATAGTCAGATGAACACTGAATAGCCCAATACATCTGTTTAGTGCTTCAGGAGTTGGATTTCCATGGGAGAAAGTTATCTAATTACAGTGCCACCGAAATCATGCTAATTTCACAACATTCATTGTGCAGTCCCCTATGGAGGTTGACATTAGAAAACATTCAGAAAGGGCAAGTCAAGTCCGCTATATGAAGTTTGCAATCATTGGCTAATTTAAAACAAAACAGTCATACAGCCCAACCCACATGTAATCACCCGATTGCCTCCTGCAAACTCTCTTGCTGTTAGGGCTGATATCTAAGGACATCTATCCTCTCCTTCCTGGGTTTAGAGCACCCGCAGTTTTAAAGCTCTCTTTCATATGGTTTGTCACGCAGTAACGTAACTGATAGATGATCTCCCTCCTCCCACAAACAGAGCGAGCTAATGAGATTTGGTGACTGCCTCTGGTTAGAGAAGCTGGACTGGGGAATGCACCAGAGACTCTACTGACCTGGGAACCGAGTTTTATTGACAGCCTGTTGACCTAACAAACTAAAAGTCTGTGATTTAAGGTGTCTCTAAACCCTTAAATAAATAAAGTCTTTTCTGATAGTACTTATTTGTAATTGGTCTCTATTAAACACACCTATCACCTTCTGGGACCTTCTCCCATTGTTATTTAGTTATTTGCAAAATGTACTTTTGTCTAAAGAGGAAGGTATTGTGTTTATTTCTGTGGGTATATATGTGTTTGCATATAGGGAGACACACACACACACACATATACACACATTTTTTTAACTGCCCTCTCCCACCCCCGCAAAACTCAGCAACATATAAAACCTGGGTGCTGTGAGATTGATTTTTCAGTTACAGTGTTGTCAGGAGATGGGAGTAAAAGGGTTACATCAGAACCCATCTGGAAACATTCTGCTCTAAATCAAACTACACTGGTGAGGAATAGTTGTTGCCTTGGTGAGCTTTACTGCCATTTGCTGATGTAGCTTGCTCTAGCCAACCAACCACAAGGGACATATAATGGGAGCCCCGTATTCAAGCCCCTCTTGGAAGAAATCCATAAAAGAGCAGAGATGTGAACCCAGCAATAAATCCTAGAGGCATTTGTGCTGGAGCCATGAAATGATACCAATAACTCCTTAGTAACACATTAAAGGGACAATAAAGGGAATTCACCATGGTTTTTTGTTTTTTGTTTTTTTGGATGTATTCGGGCTATGTTTAATTGAAACTCATCAAAGACACAACAGAGCACGTGACAGCAGCTGTTTATCAATTGCTTTTCATTTATTTCAGATTTTATTTTTTAATTTTTTATAGATTTTATTTACTTATTTGACAGGGAGAGATCACAAGTAGGCAGAGAGGCAGGCAGAGAGAGAGAGGGGGGAAGCAGGCTCCCCGCTGCGCAGAGAGCCTGATGCGGGGCTCCAGCCCAGGACCCTGAGATCATGACCTGAGCCGAAGGCAGAGGCCTTAACCCACTGAGCCACCCAGGTGCTCCTCAGATTTTATTTTGAACTCTACTTTTATGCAGTCACATATAGCTCATTATTTAAAACACCCTTAAAGACTGGGTCAGCCACACTCGAGGGCCCCTGTGTGGGCTCATCAGACTACAAGAGGCCCACCATTCACGCTCACTGCTCATCTCCTCTCATCTTCCTTAGTAAGTCATCAGAATAATCAGGCCTCCAGTACAGGCTGAGCTGAGCACCTACTATGTGTCTGGTACTATGCTAAGTGTCACGAAGAATAAGAGGCAGGAGAATCACTGCTTCTGTTCTGATGGAGCTCAGAGCACATTTAACAACGCCTAGAATAAAATAGGGGCTAGGTCAGGAAAAATGCAGAGTAGAACTAAATGCAAGTTAGAGGGGGAGAACTCCAAGTGGCTGGAGTAGAGAGTTTCTTGGCAGAAGAAAACCTGAGCTGGGCTCTGAACAGGAGGCAGATGGGGAGGCCAGGTGGGCCAAGTGTTGAAGATCCTAACGGTGTCCAGGACAGCTGGGCTGTCAGTAGCAGAAGCGCTGTGTGGGACACTGGTGGGAAAACTTGGCTGAGCTGGGGTGGGGTACAGGGTATAGGAGGATTTTAGCTGGAGAAGACCAAACTGGAATCAGAGAGGTGAAATTCTGTGCAGCCTCCCATGTGGGAGAGGGTAAGGCTAGGCAGCAGGGATGCGGAAAGAGACACCTGAGGAGACGCTGTCAAGGGTTTGGGATCTCTTCCCTCATTCCAGATTCTTCAGTGAGTGCCCTTCCTACTCACTGCCTCTCAGATACACTCCGTGGACCATTTACACTGGACTTGTTAAAAAGGCCAACGCCTCAGTTCTACCCAACAATCATCGGCAATATAGATTTGTAGTAAGTCCTCACATATTTCACCTATGAGGAAACAGGCTCAGAAAGGCTCAGAATCTTGCCCTAATTATCACACAGCCCAGCAGGGGATGGGCCTGGGGGTTGTACCCAGTTCTGAAGTCCATTCTGTTTCCACCCCAGCCGGTGATCATCTTCTTAGTCTCTTGGTTGTATGGAGAGGCCAGGCTGGCAAGGTTCGCACTGTTGTGGCGTTGATGTTTTTATCGTTTAAAAAAAATCTTCACTGTAGTTTGTGTTTTTGTGTGTATGAGGAAAACATCCTAATAATAAAGGGACTAAAAAGGAAAACCACCCACAATATTTCATCTAGTCAAATCAACAGCTTCCATTTGTAAGGTTTCTAACTGGCTAGTTGCTCTTCCCTTTATATTGTAGAAATACTCTTTTGTGTAACTTTCAGAGAGATATAAAGAGAGAGAAAACCAATGGCAGAATGTCCACAATTGGTAAATCTAGCTAAAACGTTCTTGGTTCCATTAAAAAAAAAAAAAAAAAAAAAGGTCTTTCTATTTTGTTCTGTAGGTTTGACATTTTTCAAAATGAGAAGTTGCTAGGAGAGAGGGAAGTTATTTGCTTTCCTCTTCCTCTTCCCACCTTCCCTGCCTGGGAAGAGGCAATGAGCTGAGTGGCAGTCTTGTATAGAGAGATAAAAGCCACAGGTTGAGGAAAGAACATTCTTCCCTAGAGTCCTGGATCATGTACCCCTGTGCTATAATGCACAATATGGAAATAAACATGTATTTGATTTAAACAAAGTGTAAACAAAAAGAGAACTTCCCAAAACTACATGTAGTTATAAATGTGCTTTCTGGAGCCAGATTGCCTGGGTCCAGTTCCAGCTCTACTGCTTGCTAATTAGGCAAGGTTTTTAAAGCTCTGTCTCAGTTTACACATTTAAAATGGACGCACTATCATCTTTTTTACAGGGTTGTTGTGATCACAGCATGTGAAGTGTCTCAGATAGTGCCTGGCAGATAGTAAGCACTCGATAAATGTCATCACCACTACCTGTATTTAAATATATTTATTAAATGCCAAAAGAAGGAGAGTGATGATTAAACCCAGACCTGGCTCTGAGGGATGCTAGGTGAGTTTGTGTGATAGAGAAGCTAGGGAGAAAGTGAGTTTCATATTGGTTTGGGATCTGATAAAAGGAATGTTGATGTCAAACTAGATAGGAATCTGTATTCTATGTAATAAACAACTTACAAAAAAGGACATTGAGAAAGGAAGTCTATTCATTTACTCTCAGACTCCTTGGGCTAGCGGACACCAAGAAGCAGCTCTAGGGCTGTCTGTGAAGGCCTGGGTGGTACTGCTGTCACACTGGGGTCTGCGAGGGACAGGGGAGAGGTTACTGGCCTAGCAGGAGTGACTAGGACTCCTGGCCTAGTGAGAGGAAACCAGAGTTTCAGTTTTCCCGTCTGCAGAAGAGAGTTTGACTTTGAAGTTCTGTTTTAGCTCTAGAATTTTCCAGTAAGTGTTACCCTGAGGAGTCCTTTGAGTTGAAAGAGAAGTCACTCATGACCACTTCAGGTTTCATTTCTAGTACAGCAGACAAATATTTATTGATATGCCGACCCTCCGATGTCTGTTGACTTAATCCTCCACCCTTGCCTTCAGAGTCTGATGTACCTGGATCTATCTGGGTGAAGACACCTGCGTTCTTACATGGGCCCTGGTTCATTCGTTCATTCATTCATTCATTCATTCAGTACATATTTATGCACCAAGCTCTATGTTAGGCGCTGTGTATACAGTGATAAAGAAAACAGCCATAGTCTCTGTCTCCTGGCACTTTGAGTCTCACAGGCAAGGGAGACCAACAATAAGCAAGGAAACAAACAAAAGAATATATAATTATAAAATTATGTCAGGCACTATGAACAAAGTCAGTGAGCTTCACCTGAGGAGGTTTCTGAGGAGATGCATTTAGACACTTGGGTGTCTAAAAGGTGA
The DNA here is from genome assembly GCF_009829155.1 of Mustela erminea. Taxonomy (NCBI): domain Eukaryota; kingdom Metazoa; phylum Chordata; class Mammalia; order Carnivora; family Mustelidae; genus Mustela; species Mustela erminea. The sequence goes on from NC_045616.1 coordinate 66,038,232, forward strand.
GACAGAATGGATTACGGAGCTGGGAGAGCGGTCCAAAGGGAGGGACCAGTCTGTGTGAAGCTAAAATTACCAGGAGGTCTTGTTAGCTTTATGACGGAGTACGAAGTTAGTGCTTCATGGTCTTACCAGGAGTATTGCAACTTAAACTTTTTTTTCCTAACATCTTTTTGAAAAACAAAATAAAAAATGAAAAAAATACACATTTAAAAAATTAGAGAAATAAAGTGTTCATTAGAAAGGAGTTGGAACATATAGATATGTCACAAAGAAGGGAAAAAAATACCGTCTTTTTACAGCCAGATATGATTACAGTGTCTTATTAGAGATTATACCTACATTCACCTCTGTATCTATGCTTCTGTGGTCTCTCTATGTATCCATAGTCATATCTGTTTTTATATTTATGTCTATCTCCAAGGAAGCATATAGTTTATATTGTTTTACAACTTGCTTTTTTGTTTGCGAAGCAAACCCGAGGCATCGCATCATTTCATCTGTAAATATTTCAGAATACACCCATCTTTTTCCTAGGTTATTCCCACTGCACTGAGGTGGTGAGGGCAGTGACAGTAATGTCAGTATCAGTTACTGCATTTGGGCCACCAAGAATAATTGGGCCAACAGCTCTTGTCCTCAGAGCTTGCCAATAACAGTAACAATAATCACTAACATTTCTGTAATGATGACAATCTTCTCACCCCTGTTTTCTCATTTCCTTCCTTTAGGAAGAATTTTTTCTCATATTTGCTAGATGAAAAAAATGGAGACTCCAGAAATGACACAGACTTCCTCAAGTTGACATAACACACAATCAGTCCATGTCTGAATTCTGTGCTCCGCCAGCATATTGTGATGACTTCTGACTGGTAGGACATGCCCAGTGCCCTCAAGTTCCAGTTAACAAAATGCTTTGGGATTTTAATTGGATATTAATTAATAATTTGTATTGAAAGTGTTCCCTCATTAAGAAAGAGCAGACAAGACCCAAGTAAATATTTGATGATACATTTAGGAAGATACTACTTTCATGAACTTACTATCGTAAATGCATACAAAATGAGTATTTCCTAAAAATGTAAATACGTCCTTAAATTCTAGAAAAGACTGCAGACCGACTGAGTTGGTGGTTTCATTTCTGCCTGTGAGTTTTTGGAGTTCTTTGTAAAGTAACTAACATGGTATTCCCTAGCATAGAAATTTGAACACAGCTTTTAAGCCTCAAGCCATATTGTTAAGTAAGAACAAAGAGCAGGCTACGTGATCTGTGGAAAGGTAGACAACAATGGATATGCCTCATCTTCAGCAGGGGAAATCAAGCCCTCCTCCTTGTTATTCCTGTCTATCAGAGCAAACTGATTACTTGGATGTGTTTTGAATAGCTCATCGAAAATGGCTCGAGGCAAGCAGACACTTGAGATTTTATAATCAACCTTCGGGCTTCTATAGATCATTCTTACGCACAGAAGGCACCTTTGACAGGCTGACGGCCGGGCATGGGTTTTGCTAGGGATTAAATTGGCCATTTTTGTATGCTGTTAAAAGACTTTCTATCTGGGTTGCCAGATTCCTGAGGAGAGAAAGGAGCAAGTATTTTTTAACTTGAAAAATTACACGATACCACTAGCAATAATAATTGACATTTCCATAGCACTTTGGGGTTTATCGAGAGCTTTTTAATTATCTTATTGACAAAAACCCATTGGATTTGGTGTTATTTCCATTCCTTTTTTAGGTGAGGAAATGGAGACTGAGAGGCGGTGACTGGAAACTGCACATTTCAAGCAGGTTCCAATGTTTTCTGTAACAAAATCACAATGAACAATATGATTTCAGTTCAAGAGATGACCTTTTTGTGGAATCAAGGGTAATGTCTCTTTTTGATGGTGAAGATTATCCAAGGAGGAAGCCATTCAGCTTGTCACCTTTTCATGCTTCTGCCTCTAGAAGGGCAATGCCTCTTGGATCCAGGGTGGATTACTCACCTCAAAGGCAGTCCCCACGGATGCCCAGAGGCTACACAGGTGTCTAACCGCCGCTTGACACTCCAACCGAAAGAAGTCTTCCCAGAGGCTACAAGCACACTGTACCTTCTGGCTCAGTGTCAAACTGTAGACAGATGCCGAAAGAAAAGATCTTTCTCCTTCACTTTCCTGGTGAAGCCTTGAGAAGACATCCTCTTTGTTAGTGGTTCCCAAATTGCCCTCTGATTGGTTCTTAAGTCAGGGAACTTGGAGTAGTCTAGAGGGGTCTGAGAGGGAAAGGGGCACCATGCAAGGCCTGTGAGTGAGATAAAGGAAGTGTATTCCATGTAAGTGTTACTATTTTTCAAGTGAATGAGGTTGCTATTGGGTTTAATTAAAATACAAATTAATTTAAGAGCACTGCCGAACGCTTAGTAGCTCTTGTCATGATGTATGTTTGGAACCAATGGTTATGAAAAGTAACATGTGGGCAATGGTATTGTTTAACGTGAGAGTCTCCTCTACCACAGAAGACTGGCAATTCACCTCCCGAAGCACCAGGCATCAGTGTGCAGCTTATTATGTTCTCTTTTTTATACTGCTTAAAGCCATAATATCTCCCGTTATTGATGTGATGCAGGTTCTCTTCCTATAAGGTTTGAGCCACAAGGATCCTTTGAGTTCAGCTAGTCGGAGCTCTCATATTGAAGATGCAAAACTGAAGATGGGAGAGGTAGAACGACTTGCCCACAGTCACACGACTGAGCAGGCTGGACCCTGTCTGAAATCCTTTGGCTCTCTGTGTCCAAAGTAGCCCCTTGTGGCTACCACTTATAGTAACCCTTAGTTATAATGACTCATTATCTGACTTACTCTTCAAAGCAGTCCTGTGAGGTAGATAGTGTCATTCCCGTTGTACAGATGCAGAAGCTGAGAAATTAAGCAATTAGGAACTTGCCCAAAGTCATACATGAATGCGAAGGCTTCAACAATGGCAGTTTATTTTTTCACAACTTCTCTCGTTAGCTATTCTCCAACATCCTTGTCATTGACTGCTCAGTCTCTTTGACTTGCCACATATGTCTTGACTCTCCCATTCTTTATGATGACCTTATTTTTTTAAGATTTTATTTACTTATTTGACAGAAAGATAGAGATCACAAGCAGGCAGAGAGGCAGGCAGAGGGAGAGGGAGAAGCAGGCTTTCCGCTGAGCAGAGAGCTCGATGTGGGGCTCGATCCCAGGACCCTGAGATCATGACCTGAGCTGAAGGCAGAGGCTTAACCCACGATCCTCTCAGGCACCCCATTTGATGACCTTATTTTTATGCATAAATAGCTCTTGATCCTACATATAATATCTATTAACTATGTATCACTGAGAAACTCATTTCACATTTCTCAACCTTCTCAGCTTAACTGGTAAAGATCAGTTTACCAGTTTCTAACTTCCTAACTTGCAGAAGGCTGCCATCTTGCTTTGTCCTCACATGGCCCTTCCTCTGTGCACCCAGAGACAGAGTAAGTTTGGTTCTTTCCTCTTATAAGGACACTACACCCATTATGTCCGCATTTAACCTTAATTACCTGCTTGGAGGCCCTATCTCCAAATATAGCCTTATGGTTATATATGGTGGGGTGAGGGCTTCAAAATATGAATTTTTTTTGCCAGGGTTGCGGGGAGGGAGTGGAAACACACAACTTAGTCCATAGCACTATATATTCTAAATTGTTCTCCAGGATATAAAGTTTACATGCCTATCATCAATGCATGAGAATTTTTCTCCTTTACCCTTGACAAACTGGGTATTGTCATTTAAACATATTTGTCAGTTTGATGGATTAAAATAGTCTTTTGTGGTTCTAATTGTAATAATTTTTTCAGATACATACATACTTTTAAGGTGGATTTCCTATTTATTCCATTTGTCCATTTTTCTATTTAATATTCATTATTCAATACATATTTGGGCATATTATGAAAGTTCCTTAAAGATTATTTTAAATTTTAAATTTTAATGAGTACCATCTTTTGTTGTGATTTATTAGATGATATTATACTTTAATGTTTAAAGGATTTATCTCCCCTTCTTCATTTTACACAGGAAATAAAAGTCTATTTTAGCAAATCTAAAAAACAGATAAGCAAAAAAGAAAAAAAAATCACTTAGAGGTAACCTCTATAAATGCATTTGTGCGTATTCCTCCAGACTTTCCTATGCAAATGTATACATATAAATATCTATATTTTACAGACTTTAAATATTTTTGCAAAAATGAGATCGTACTTATATCAAAAAACCTAGTTCTTGCACCACCTGAATCTTTTTTGCTCTGGTTGCCTTGCTTCCCTGATGGAATTGCCTGGCAAGGCTCATCCCCACATATTGTTCCTGTCACCCAGAAGGAGGGATGCTGTTCCTGGCCTCCGGGTGGACTGTATCCGCCGTGGCCGTTGTGCTCTGATCAGGGGCTGTCTGGAGAGGTCAGGTAACACAGTCTAGAAAGGGGTGAAGGCTAATGCCCCATGCGGTGGACTCTGACCAGTGAGAGGAAGATAGGAAGGGACGCCCCGAGTTGCTTATCCTTCCTCCACTTAATGGACTGTTCTGAGGAGCAGTGTTACATGTCCCTTCTCTGGAGAGGTTTTGTTTGGGCAAGCAGCTGTATTGCCTGATAACACACCACAATGTATTTGGTGTCCCTCCTTCCCTGACTCACTTCCCTTTTCCCTTCATTAATGCTTTACTAAGATTGCGTCTCCCAAAGCATTAGCGCGAAAGATTTACCTTTGAGCTCTACTAGAGAATTTTGGCTCAGACAATATTATTTTTGTATTTCTATTCCAGGATGGCAAATAGTTTTGTTTAATCTTACATATTAATTCTGATCAAGTGGTTAGGACTATCCTGAGGGTTGTATTGAGCAAGATCCTGAAGTTCTAGTTCAAGCTCACTGGGAAGAGTCATGGATTATAAGCAATATTTGCACATTTGGAATGGGCTTGGCAGAGTGGGAGAGTGCATAAAGCCAGACTGGCCTCCTGGGAAGCTTGGCAAGCTCATGTGGTGGGGAGAGTCCCACGCCTGGTTAAAATAAACTGTATCTTATTTTAATTTCTATTTCTTTGATTTTTTTGTATCACCATTTCTTATATAAATCGCCCCAAATTGCTTTTATTTCTTTTCTTTTGTTTCCTTTCCTTTTCCTTCTTTCTCTCTCTCTTCCTTCCTTCCTTCCTTCCTTCCTTCTCTCTTTCTTCCTTTCTCTTTCCTTCTTTCATTTCCTAAATATTAAATCTAATTTTTAAACAAAGTAGTTTTGACATATATCAAATAATACCAAGCGGCTAATAACAAAGAACCCCAGTTCTTTACCAACTTTTCTGCCCCTGATTTCTCTCCCATAAGCAACTATTACCATTCTGTTTAGTTGCTATTTCTTTTGGTGGGAGGAGGAAGTAGTTTGCCTCAATATTTCTAAATGATATATTTACACTACTATTTCTTGATTTTTTTCAATTGTAGACATTCTTTGTGAACTACCTACTATGGAAGACAAGAACTTACTTGTCTTATGAATTCCCTCACGCTCTCCCGAAGAGTGTCCCTTCTCCAGTTCTCCCAATATAGATGTGTAATAATTGGGGCACAAGTCAGTGTTCAGAGTATGCATTGCTATGACTACACAAACACTGTAACAGCTAAATGTCAAAGTGTATCATGATTATATTTCCTTTTTTGTTCAGCTTTTTGTTTTCCTTGGAGTTGATTGCCGCAGGTTTTTTTTTTTCTTTTTTCTTTTCTTTTTTTTTTTTAAAGATTTTATTTATTTATTTGACAGACAGAGATCACAAGGAGGCAGAGAGACAGGCAGAGAGAGAGGAGGAAGCAGGCTCCCTGCTTGAGCAGAGAGCCCAATGCGGAGCTCGATCCCAGGACCCTGGGATCATGACCTGAGCTGAAGGCAGAGGATTTAACCCACTGAGCCACCCAGGCGCCCCTCTTTTTTCTTTTCTTATTTATTTATTTATTTTTTTAAAGAGAGTGTGTGAGACCAGGGTGGGGTGGTAGGGGTGGAGGGACAGAGGGAGAAGAAGATAGAGAAAAAATCCCAAGCAGGCCCCACACCCAGAGAGGAGCCCAACTACAGGTTCAATCTTGGCCCTGAGATCATTACCTGAGCCCAAATCAAGAGCTGGATGCTTAAATGACTGAGCCATCCAGGTGGCTCAGTTTTTGTGTTTTATCGCTAACTCCAGACTCTCTGGTAGAACTGTACGAAACCTTCCACTATAAAACAAAGATTGCAAATAACCTATTAGTTCCACGTATCTGACGGTCCCTTCAGATGCCCTTGTCTTCCTGCTCTCATCTTTTTCAGTTGCTCTCTTAGTCTGCTGCCCCGTTATGCTACCAAGAATTTTTACCACCCCCCTGAGAATTTTCTTCATTTGACTCACATATTAGCTTGCTAGCTGTGTGGAGTTTTCAACTTACTGCCTTATCTTGACAGACTATATCCTCTACCTGCTTTTCTAAGAAAGGATTTCAGAAGAGGTAAGTTCTTGACATTTACTTGATTTTTCCTCCTTCTAATTTGCCCACTTAATTGATGGTTGATATGTGCATAGAATTCCAAGGGGCTGTGTTAGTTAGAATAGGCTAACTCTTGTACCAAACAACCCTCAAATCTCAGTCAACTCACACAAACACACATTTGGTCTATTCATTGGTAAGTGCAGTTATTAATGGTGGAGGGTTTTTTTTTTTTTTTTTTTTTGTACATGATTTGGGGACCCAGGTTTCTTTCATTTAGAGACTGCACCGGGGCTTGGAATCCTTCACTGGGACTTCTGCATCCATCCAGGTGACAAGGGAGAGAACATGAAGGAATTTCTGAAAGGTTTTAGAGGTCTGGCCTGGAAGTAGATTTACTTTCACCCACATATCAGCAGTCAAAACACAGTCACATGGACTGTTTAAGTGAAAGAAGGCTGGGAAATGTAGTCTACTTGCATGTTCAGGAAGAAGAGGAGAAACAAGAATATTATGAGCTCTAGCATTTTAGCCACAGTTGGAAGTCATTTTCCCTTATAGTTTTAAAAGGCTTTCTTCTTTTGTATTCTGGCTTTCCACGTCGCTGATTCCTCATTTTCTGCATCTGGAATGTCTCATTTGGTAACTGACAAAAGTCTCCTGGAAAGACATGAACAAAGGAGAAAAGTCCATAGGAAATGTAGTCATTGTCACATGGTATGCTAAACCTGTAGAGGGTGATTTTGCTCTGTATGTGATGTTTGGCAAAGTCTGGATACACTTACAGTGATCCCAAGTGGGACATATGTGTAGATGCTGAGAATCTAGTGACCAGAGGCCAGGGATGCTGTTAAACATCCTCCCATGCATGGAACAGCCCCCTACAACAAAGAATTATTTGGTCCAAAATGTCAATTGTGCCAGGTTTGAGAAATCCTATACTAAATGTCATCCCTGGGCGTTAAGTTAGAAAGAATGGTCACCACTGCCATAATAGAAACGTGCAGAATGATTGTACACAGAGAGAGGTGATGGACTTGGCCTAGAGGATACGAAGGTTGTAGATGTGATCCTTGCCTTCTGTGCAATGAGCTGGTCTTAATTACTTTGCTATATCTAGTGCTTAGATAATTAAAACAGGGATTCTCGTTGGTAACCAGTTAGAGCAACTGAAGGATAACTGACATCTTTATGAAATTGAGTCTCCATATACATGAACATGACTTTCTGTTTTATTTTGGTATTCCTTTCTGACTTTCAAAGTAACATTTTGTGATTTCCTTCATTAAGGTTATTTTCTAGTTTCGTTAGATTTAGTCCTAGGTATCGTCTTGTTTTTGTGGTCACCATTAGTGTTACATCTGTGTTTTGATTACCTTCTCAATAGTTCCCCTTTATTTTCAAAAGTTTAAAATACAAAGAAAAATAGCATCAACAGTGAAATGAACAAGGACAACTTTAAACAATTTCCATTTTCTAAGTGCTTATTATTAATGCATGAAAGTGCAATTATTATTCTATGTTGACCTTTTTATATAACTTCCTTGCAGAACTCTCTAGTACTTCTAAAAATTAGTGTAGTTTTTCTCATGTAGGAGATCATAACGTTGGCCAATAACGACAGTTTTGTTTTTTTCCTGTCCAATTCTTTTACTTTATATTTCTTTATCTCATCTTCCTACATAAGTCAGCACAGTATAGAAGAGAAGGGGGGAAATAGCAGACATCTATTTCTTATTCCTGATTACAAAGGAACCAGAAATATTTAGGAGTATTTTTTTGTCTTGTTCCTGATTATTAGAAAGATGACTTTACAAGGTAACTGTTCACTGCGGAATATAATGTTTGCTGCAGACATTTTAGTAGTTATCATTTATTAAAGAATTTATTTTCCATGCCAAGAGTTTTAGTGAGAATAAATGTAGTATTTTTCATCAAATACTTTTCTGTATCTGTTGTGATGCTTGTACAGTTTTTCTACTTTAATCTGTTAATGTGCTAAGTTTTCTCCTGTTAAAATACTCTCGCATTTCTAGGAAAAAGCAAGTTGGTAAATGTAGGTTATTTTTATTATCCACTCTGGATTTGGTTTGCTAATATTTTGTTCAGGATTTTTGCATCTTTATATGTAAATGCTAATGATCTATAGTTTTCCTGCCTTTAACCAGCCTTATCTAGATTTTGTATTAAGATTTAGGGGCATCTAAGCAGGAGTGGCAATCCTTATATCAGATCAATTAGATTTTAAGCCAAAGACTATAATAAGAGATGAGGAAGGACACTATATCATACTCAAAGGGTCTGTCCAACAAGAAGATCTAACAATTTTAAATATCTATGCCCCCAACGTGGGAGCAGCCAACTATATAAACCAATTAATAACAAAATCAAAGAAACACATAAACAATAATACAATAATAGTAGGGGACTTTAACACTCCCCTCACTGAAATGGACAGGTCATCCAAGCAAAAGATCATCAAGGAAATAAAGGCCTTAAACGACACACTGGACCAGATGGACATCACAGATATATTCAGAACATTTCATCCCAAAGCAACAGAATACACATTCTTCTCTAGTGCACATGGAACATTCTCCAGAATAGATCACATCCTCGGTCCTAAATCAGGACTCAACCGGTATCAAAAGATTGGGATCATTCCCTGCATATTTTCAGACCACAATGCTCTAAAGCTAGAACTCAACCACAAAAGGAAGTTTGAAAAGAACCCAAATACATGGAGACTAAACAGCATCCTTCTAAAGAATGAATGGGTCAACCGGGAAATTAAAGAAGAATTGAAAAAAATCATGGAAACAAATGATAATGAAAATACAACGGTTCAAAATCTGTGGGACACAACAAAGGCAGTCCTGAGAGGAAAATATATAGCGGTTCAAGCCTTTCTCAAGAAACAAGAAAGGTCTCAGGTACACAAGCTAACCCTACACCTAAAGGAGCTGGAGAAAGAACAAGAAAGAAACCCTAAGCCCAGCAGGAGAAGAGAAATCATAAAGATCAGAGCAGAAATCAATGAAATAGAAACCAAAAAAACAATAGAACAAATCAACGAAACTAGGAGCTGGTTCTTTGAAAGAATTAATAAAATTGATAAACCCCTGGCCCGACTTATCAAAAAGAAAAGAGAAAGGACCCAAATAAATAAAATCATGAATGAAAGAGGAGAGATCACAACTAACACCAAAGAAATACAAACTATTATAAGAACATACTATGAGCAACTCTATGCCAATAAATTTGACAATCTGGAACAAATGGATGCATTCCTAGAAACATATAAACTACCACAACTGAACCAGGAAGAAATAGAAAGCCTGAACAGACCCATAACCAGTAAGGAGATTGAAACAATCATTAAAAATCTCCAAACAAACAAAAGCCCAGGGCCAGACGGCTTCCCAGGGGAATTCTACCAAACATTTAAAGAAGAACTAATTCCTATTCTCCTGAAACTGTTCCAAAAAATAGAAATGGAAGGAAAACTTCCAAACTCATTTTATGAGGCCAGCATCACCTTGATCCCAAAACCAGACAAGGATCCCATCAAAAAAGAGAGCTATAGACCAATATCCTTGATGAACACAGATGCGAAAATACTCAACAAAATACCAGCCAATAGGATTCAACAGTATATTAAAAGGATTATTCACCACGACCAAGTGGGATTTATTCCAGGGCTGCAAGGTTGGTTCAACATCTGCAAATCAGTCAATGTGATACAACACATCAATAAAAGAAAGAACAAGAACCATATGATACTCTCAATAGATGCTGAAAAAGCATTTGACAAAGTACAGCATCCCTTCCTGATCAAAACTCTTCAAAGTGTAGGGATAGGGGGCACATACCTCAATATCATCAAAGCCATCTATGAAAAACCCACCGCAAATATCATTCTCAATGGAGAAAAACTGAAAGCTTTTCCGCTAAGGTCAGGAACACGGCAAGGATGTCCATTATCACCACTGCTATTCAACATAGTACTAGAGGTCCTAGCCTCAGCAATCAGACAACAAAAGGAAATTAAAGGCATCCAAATCGGCAAAGAAAAAGTCAAATTATCACTCTTCGCAGATGACATGATACTATATGTGGAAAACCCAAAAGACTCCACTCCAAAACTGCTAGAACTTATACAGGAATTCAGTAAAGTGTCAGGATATAAAATCAATGCACAGAAATCAGTTGCATTTCTCTATACCAACAGCAAGACAGAAGAAAGAGAAATTAAGGAGTCAATCCCATTTACAATTGCACCCAAAACCATAAGATACCTAGGAATAAACCTAACCAAAGAGGCACAGAATCTATACTCAGAAAACTATAAAGTACTCATGAAAGAAATTGAGGAAGACACAAAGAAATGGAAAAATGTTCCATGCTCCTGGATTGGAAGAATAAATATTGTGAAAATGTCTATGCTACCTAAAGCAATCTACACATTTAATGCAATTCCTATCAAAGTACCATCCATATTTTTCAAAGAAATGGAACAAATAATTCTAAAATTTATATGGAACCAGAAAAGACCTCGAATAGCCAAAGGGATATTGAAAAAGAAAGCCAACGTTGGTGGCATCACAATTCCGGACTTCCAGCTCTATTACAAAGCTGTCATCATCAAGACAGCATGGTACTGGCACAAAAACAGAACCATAGATCAATGGAACAGAATAGAGAGCCCAGAAATAGACCCTCAACTGTACAGTCAACTAATCTTCGACAAAGCAGGAAAGAATGTCCAATGGAAAAAAGACAGCCTCTTCAATAAATGGTGCTGGGAAAATTGGACAGCCACATGCAGAAAAATGAAATTGGACCATTTCCTTACACCACACACAAAAATAGACTCAAAATGGATAAAGGACCTCAATGTGCAAAAGGAATCCATCAAAATCCTTGAGGAGAACACAGGCAGCAACCTCTTCGACCTCAGCCGCAGCAATATCTTCTTAGGAACAACGCCAAAGGCAAGGGAAGCAAGAGCAAAAATGAACTATTGGGATTTCATCAAGATCAAAAGCTTTTGCACAGCAAAGGAAACAGTTAACAAAATCAAAAGACAACTGACAGAATGGGAGAAGATATTTGCAAACGACATATCAGATAAAGGACTAGTGTCCAGAATCTATAAAGAACTTAGCAAACTCAACACCCAAAGAACAAATAATCCAATCAAGAAATGGGCAGAGGACATGAACAGACATTTCTGCAAAGAAGACATCCAGATGGCCAACAGACACATGAAAAAGTGCTCCATATCACTCGGCATCAGGGAAATACAAATCAAAACCACAATGAGATATCACCTCACACCAGTCAGAATGGCTAAAATCAACAAGTCCGGAAATGACAGATGCTGGTGAGGATGCGGAGAAAGGGGAACTCTCCTACACTGTTGGTGGGAATGCAAGCTGGTGCAGCCACTCTGGAAAACAGCATGGAGGTTCCTCAAAATGTTGAAAATAGAACTGCCCTATGACCCAGCAATTGCACTATTGGGTATTTACCCTAAAGATACAAACGTAGTGATCCAAAGGGGCACGTGCACCCGAATGTTTATAGCAGCAATGTCCACAATAGCCAAACTATGGAAAGAACCTAGATGTCCATCAACAGATGAATGGATCAAGAAGATGTGGTATATATACACAATGGAATACTATGCAGCCATCAAAAGAAATGAAATCTTGCCATTTGCGACAACATGGATGGAACTAGAGCGTATCATGCTTAGCGAAATAAGTCAAGCAGAGAAAGACAACTATCATATGATCTCCCTGATATGAGGAAGTTGTGATGCAACATGGGGGCTTAAGTGGGTAGGAGAAGAATCAATGAAACAAGATGGGATTGGGAGGGAGACAAACCATAAGTGACTCTTAATCTCACAAAACAAACTGAGGGTTGCTGGGGGGAGGGGGTTTGGGAGAAGGGGGTGGGATTATGGACATTGGGGAGGGTATGTGCTTTGGTGAGTGCTGTGAAGTGTGTAAACCTGGTGATTCACAGACCTGTACCCCTGGGGATAAAAACATATGTTTATAAAAAATAAAAAATTAAAAAAAAAAAAAAGATTTAGGGGCATCTGAGTGGCTCAGTGGGTTAAAGCCTCTGTCTTCGGCTCAGGTCGTGATCCCAGGTCTTGGGATGGAACCCCACATCGGGCTCTCTGCTCAGCAGGGAGCCTGCTTCCTCCTCCCTCCCTCTCTGCCTGCCTCTCTATTTGTGATCTCTGTCAAATAAATAAGTGAAATCTTAAAAAAAAAAAAAAGATTGTACTAGCTTTTTAGAAAAACATGATGACTATTTCCATTCCTCATCCCCCACACTATGGAAAGTTTTGTGTAAAATTGGAAAAAGCCGATTTTGGAATATTTGAAAATATTGTTATGTGTCTAATCTTTTCTTTGGGGTAAGACTTTAATTACTGATTTGATTTCTTTAGCGTTAGAGGATGGGACTATCAAGGTTTTCTATCTTGGCAACATATTTTTCTACAGTTTTTCCTTTTGTTTGCTATCAAATTTATTTCAATAAAAGTGTTCTGCCTTTTAACTTTTTATTTATCTGGAGTTATATCTGGCTTCATTCCTAATACTGTTTTTATTTTTACTTTTTGATAATTTCTTGCTCAAGGTTTTAAAGAACAACTCTGGCTTTTGGGAGCCTCTATAATTTTATATTTACACTTGAAATTTTAATAAAGTAAGCTGTATGTTATGGAACATGCTTTTCTTCTTTCAAAAATACAAGACGTTTAAACTTTAGAAAGCCACAATTCTTACTTTCTGAATTCAAGCCATTTTGGCTTCTCCTGATATTTTATCTTCATCGTCTTTAGACTAAAAATTACACAGTATTATAGATATTGTTTTAATTTGTCAATGTTTGCTCAGAGTTGTCTTTATCATTGTCATATGATTTATTTTTAATTAGCATTTCTTCTTTTATCTCAGACTGCCTTCTGGAAAATTTTCCTTTTTCTTTCAGTATATAGTCGAGAAGTTGTTTATGGAGAATTTGAGGTTTTGTTCTTCTGAAAATATTTTTATTTCACCTTTATTCTTCATTGGCAGTTTTTTGGAGCCTAAAGTTCTAGGTTCACTTTTTCTTATTTTCTCTCAGCACATTGAAGAAATTAGTCCACTGCTGGTACTGAAAAGTCAGCTATGGTCCACTTGACTCTCCTTTGTAGATAATTTCTTTTGTTCCTTCTTGTTCATAAGATAGTCTCTCTAGCCCAGGTATTTTTCCCCCATTTTACTCGGATGTGTTTAGGTGTATCTTTACATTTATTTATCCTGTCTGGGACTCATGGTGCTTCCTGATTTGAGAATGCATGGAATATTCTTCCCACAGTCTCTTCAAATGTTGCCTCTCCTTTATTCTTTCTATAATCTCCTCTCTTTCTTGTGGAACTCTAACTAAACGTATGTTGGTCTTTCTCATCATATTCTCTGCAAATCTAAACTTTATTTCTAGGGGCGCCTGGGTGGCTCAGTGGGTTAAAGCCTCTGCCTTTGGCTCAGGTCATGATCCCAAGGTCCTGGGATCAAGTCCTTCACTGGGCTCTCTGCTCAGTGGGGAGCCTGCTTTTCCCCTTCTCTCTGCCTGCCTCTCTGCCTACTTGTGATCTCTGTCTGTCAAATAGATAAATAAAATCTTTTAAAAAAACAAAAACAGGGTGCCTGGGTGGCTCAGTGGGTTAAAGCCTCTGCCTTCGGCTCAGGTCATGATCCCAGGGTGCTGGGATCGAGTCCCACATCGGGCTCTCTGCTCCGCAGGGAGCCTGCTTCCTCCCCACTCTCTCTCTCTGCCTGCCTCTCTGCCTACTTGTGATTTCTCTCTCTCTGTCAAATAAATAAAATTAAAAAAAAAAACAAAAACAAAAACAATAAACTTTATTTCTAAATGTGAATTACATGTGTGTATTTTTGGTCCCCATGCTATATTGTATGTAATTTCTTTTTGGTTAATTCTCTCTTCATCTATGTTTTTTTCTGCTATTTAAGTAATCTAATGAGCTTTTCTTTTTTTTCTGACTTCTCTTTAAAAAAAAAAAAAATAGTGGACTTTGTTTTTTAGAGAAGTTGGAGGTTCCCTGCACAATCAAGTGGGAAATACGCAGAGTTTCCATATATCCTCTCACCGCAGTCAGCCAGAGCCTTCCCCACCAGCAACACTCCACAGACTGCATGCCATTGGCTAAAAAGCTCACTTACCTTCCTAGACTCTTGTTCCAGACTTCAGCAGGATATGCTCTAAGCTTCTGGTAGCCTGAGATACTCCAAGTATCTGTCTCTCCATCATACATCTGTGATTTCGCTATATTTTACTGAGCATTAGAAGTTACGAAGCAGGGATTTCAGGCCCCCCACTCTGCCACATGCCCTTCCATCAGTTTTTACATTCCATTGTATTTGCCGCCCTGGAGGGTTGGATCTTCTATCTCCTAACCCTTTCCTTTCTGCCATTCTTCGGAAGAAACCCATCCCAAGAACTTCATATAGTGAGAAGAGCATGAACTAGTTCCAAGGAATGAGATTATGTGTTAAAAATCACCAGTTGTCATCCAGGCTGCTCCAGTGGAGACTCATCAGCCTCCCTGCACTTCAGTTCTTCTCATCTGCAAGGGACAGTGCTGCTCTGGGAGGCGCTGCAGCCACCTCCTCGCCTGGACATTGGATACCTTGATTCCTTCAGGAGCCTGACATCTGTGGCTGTAGGTCCTTGATTTATGGTTCAGCTCACTCTCTGTCCTTCTGAGTATTTTTAAACATAGAAATGTATTTTAGCTTGAGAAGACAGGACTATTGTGTGGTGACTCCATTCTGGTGTCTTGTCTAGTCTTAGGGATGTCACTGGGCCTGTGACATATTGAAGGAAGACTGCATGAAGTTGAAATCCTCAGAGTGGACAATGAGGTGCACTAGAGGGGGAGGGCTTGGCTATGGCAGCTCTATTTTAACACTATTCAACTCATTCTCTCCCCTACATTTCCCTTCATCTACTTCCTTCCCTGTCCCCATCTTTCCATAAATATTTACTAAGCATATATAATGTGGTATGGAATATCACATTACGTAGTGTGGTGAACAAAACAGAATTCGTCCTAGCCTTTAAGAAGTTTACAGTCTAGTGAGGGAGATAGACATTAAACTAATGTAATAGATGTGAATTTGGGTCCCAACACTTGAGCACAAGAAACGTCACATCACTTAAAAAAAAAATCAAACTAATTTTAGATTGGACATATAATTCATTGGGTCAAGGAATACAAATGTAATTTCTGAGTAGCCTGTCCCCCTTCCCTGGGGCTTGCGAAATCTAGGTGATATTAAAATTAGGGATTTAAGAAATCCAAGAAATTTGCGGGGAAAGGCCTCATTCATCAGTCCATTGATGATCCCTGTCCAAACCTGTGGTGTCTACTTGAAGATAAGAAATGTTTCTGAGATTGGCACCCACTCAATTGAAGCCACAATGTTCTATTGGATTTATGGCACTTTAATCGGAAATATTTAGGTGTGAGGAGTGTGGTATCTGTGTAAGTTAATCCAAATCAACATCTTGAAACTTCCATGGTAACAAAAGAGATATTAGAAATCATTTTTAGTGAGCAATATTAGTTGTATTTAAGGTACCTTACTGGTTAGGAAAGATATGACAGCCATAGTGCTGGCATCAGTAAAGTATAAAAACTCAAGCTTGATAACCCAAGCCACTTTGCGGAGAACCCTGTTGAAATCCTCTCATACTGAAAGGTTCCTAAAAGTCCCCATAAAGTCGCTGACAGCTGCCATCTGACCAAGTCTTGGTTGAGGACCACAAGACCAGAGAACATGGTGTTCAGTGTGTGGCTCCACATAAGCCCCTCACTGGAGGTCTCGCCATCTTGGAAATGCTGTGTGGAAGAGGCATCCGTCCCTAACTAAACCTTCCAAACTGACTGCCTCTCTACCCTTTCTCACCTGCTCCTTTAATCTCTCTCCCCCCTCAGGTGATCTAGTTCTGTATCTTTGGAGATGTAGAATTTCATACATGGTAGACTAAATCCAAAGGTTTTGCAATTCTATTCTGGAGAAAGAGAAGTCCTTATTGTCTTTAGAAGGGGAGGGCCTAATGCCACTTTCTTTCTTTTCAAGCCTATTGCTGAGCACAGAGAGCCCAGTGTAACTTCTCAGTGAAGTTCTTTTGCTGTACAAGTTATTAAACAAGTAAGGATCTTACCTTCAATTCTTATTCTTCTGAATTGTCCATCCAAGTTGAGTAAGCTCTTTTTTAGGATTTGATGAAACTATATACTTGTTCGGACTTCTCCTGAAAGATATGAGAGAAAGGACAAATAAAGCCCTAGACATAAACATTTTATTTGTTTGGACACACATACCCTGAAGTATCCAGGGTAAGCATATTTTAAAGAAATCACTGATGTCCCCATGATAGTAATGATTGCTCTGCCAAGACAGGTATAGAAAGTTGAATCTTAGATGCATTTGCATTATTCTCTAAGCAGTTGGACTAGTTTGGTCCCGGTGGGGTAGTTTGCTTTCCAAAACCATGGTCATCATGTATACGTATATTGCAAAACATAACAAAGCTCTTTAAAAGAAAAGAAAGCATACTCCTCTGGGTTTTTCCACACCCAGTGTGTTTTTAGTACACAGAGACACTTTTTTCTTTTTCCTTTTGGTTAGGCAAACAAAAGGGGTCTAGGACTTTGATAAAAATATAAGATTTCAGGGATGCCTGGGTGGCTCAGTCATTAAGCATCTGCCTTTGGCTCAGGTCATGATCTCAGGGTCCTGGGATTGAGCCCCTCATCAGGCTCCCTGCTCAGCGGGGAGCCTGCTTCCCCCTCTTTCTCTGCCTGCCTCTCTGCCTACTTCTGACATCTCTCTCTCTGCTAAATAAATAAATAAAATCTTTAAAAATATATATGTGTATATATATATACGCATATATGTGCATATATATATATATATATATATATGATTTCAGCTCTGCCTAAAGCATATGTTTCTTCCCTGCAGATGTTTACTCAACTGGCACTATGAAAACATTAAGCCAGGAAAAGAAACATCAATGTGTGCTTCCATTTAAAAAAAAAATGGTGATTGGCATGAATACAGCACTCATGCAACAAATAGAACCAAATATATAATAAACAGGACTGAACTTACCCTATTAGTATGTAAAACATTACTATGGTCTCCCCGATTTGCAACATTTACATATCTCATTATGAGTAGGATGCTCAAAGTGCCATAGAATAGTCATTTCACCCCTTTAGTGTAATACTTACTTACCAAGAAATATTAATGAGACAATCTCATAAATTCTATTTACTGAATCTAGTGTCTCCCCTCAATTTGCATTTGCAAGCTATGATTGCATTATGTTCCTGGAAGACTGGGATATGAATTTACTACTGCATAGGCAGGCAGCTTCCTTAAAAGCTCCTTTATTAAAGAATGTTGGAGGAGGAGAAATAGCCATGATAAAGACGTATTTGAAATCTATCTGAACACATGTGTTCTTTTATATGGGTTTAACAGAACTTAAACCTGCAAAAAAAAAAAAGTTACACTTGCATTTTTTTTTCTATTTCAAGAAAACTTCCTTGTAATACTTTGAATTTACATAGTTCAGGATATTATATATATATTTTGTTAACTCTAAAGCTCTTCCAAAAGGCTGAACGTTTAAATAAAGAAAGAAAGAGCAGAACACTGATGGTAATTCTGATAGCCTCTGGGGAGGTTGCATCAACATTTAATTTGTGGCCAATTTGCATTGTACAGTGGCAATCATGTTTGTGCATGATACGGTGATTAAACTGTTCAGGACCCTCAACTCTGATAATCTATGCCCTATTTAGAAGGTGGGCAAGAGGTTACTCTTGACTCCAGAAAACAGATGTTTTTCTAAAAACTTTCTCTGTCCTAGAGGAAGGAGTGTCACAAGGAATTGCCAAGGGCATGAATGTAATCTCTGACTTCTAGAAGCTCGCAGAGCCCACTTGTGAGCTGTATTCCTAAGGATGATGTTGTGATCGCTGGTAGTTCTGTAGAGAATTTAATAGCACACAGATGATTTTTTAAATGTCAATAATTACATATTTTTTATAATATACATTTGCAAAAAAACTATCTAACTTGGGTACTACAAGTCTAAAGGAGGGGACAATAGTACATGCGTTGATATCAAGAAAGATACTAGTTAAATAATAATACAGGTGATTTTCTGATACGGCGAGTTTTCTGAGCCTTTTCAAAAGGCTTCCAGATGTTCTTTGTCAAATTCTTTCTTCCCATTTCTCTTGTACATGCACTCTACTCTTCCTTTCCCCAGTCCCTAGCACTGTCACCCCCTTTCCACAGCCTTGGGTGACACTCTGGCCATAAGAAAGCCACACTAAAGAGTAGAGTTAAATATAACTCACAGTCTTTAGATAATCTTCAGTGGTGGTGTTGCCAAAGTGGGTGTAGGAGTGGCCTGCATCAGAATCACCTGGGCTACTCGTTAGACTTGTACAGTTTTCCATTCTTCCATTCTGGGGCAGGGCAAGGAAGTTAGATTTTTTTTTTTTTAAGATTTTATTTATGGGGTGCCTGGGTGGCTCAGTGGGTTAAGCCTCTGCCTTTGGCTCAGGTCATGATCTCAGGGTCCTGGGATGAAGCCCTGCATCAGGCTCTCTGCTCAGCAGGGAGACTGCTTCCTGCTCCCACCCCCAACCCCTGCTCTCTCTGTTTGCCTCTCTGCCCACTTGTGATCTCTGTCAAATAAATAAAATCTTAAAAAAAAAAAGATTTTATTTATTTGAGAGAGAGAGAGAAAGCACAGGGGTGGGGAGGGGTCAGAGGGAGAGGGAGAAGTGGGCTCCCCGCTGAGTAAAGGGCCTGACATGGGGCTCGATCCCAGGACCCTAAGATCATGACCTGAGCTGAAGGCAGAAGCTTAATCAACTGAGCCACCCAGGCACCCCAGAAAGACAGATTTTTAATAAGTATCCCAGGTGAGTAAAGATCCCGAGTAAAGTTGAAAAGTAAGGCATCAGTGATGGAGATAACTGGAGATAGCTCCAAACACTTAGCCAGGCAAGCAAAGGGCCCAGGGAAGCTCATCTGGGTAACAACTGCTTCTTCAATGGAATATTCTCATTATTTAACTTGAAAATGATACCTGGAAGCCTAGGTCTTTCTGGATTTTTGAGGCAAGAGCCCCTTTCAACTTGCTGTACTGCTGCTCCCTGTGGCTTGACTCTGGTCTTCTTAAACCCAGATTTGCATGGCAGATGCTGATGGCCAAACCAGAGCTCAGAAGGAACATAGTTACTGCTGGGCTTGGCCCATGGACCCCCTCTGTAACCTTTTGTAAGAGAAAGTGCTATAGTCACAGGGTTCTTATAGCTCACCTCATAACTTCTCCTCCCAAATTAAAAAGGTTTCAATTTCATAAGATAATTTTGGTTACCAGAAAATCCAGGTAGGGCATCTACTTCCATACAAATTTTATAAAATATACAAAAATTAACTCAAAATAAATCAAAGCCATAAAAGTATGAGCTAAAGCTATAAAATAAGCTAGAAGGAAACAGGTGTAAATCTTTGCAGTCTTGGATCACACAATTTTTTTAGACATGATACCACACATCCAAACAAAACCAAGGAGAATAGATAACGTGGACTTCATTAAAATTAAAAAGAATTGTTTTTTTTTCTTTTTGTTTCAAAAGACACACCATCAAAAAAGTGAAAAGATAACCTAAAGAAAGGGAGAAAGTCCTTGCAAATCATACATCTGATAAGGGATTTGTATCTTGAATATAGAAGGCACTCTTGAATATAGAAGGCACTCAAGATAAATAACTTGATTAAAAATGGGCAAAATGTATTGATATACATTTCTCCAAAGAAGATACAAAAAGGATGAATGAGTACATGCAAAGATGTTCAGCATTATTAGCCATCTAGGAAATGTAGATCAAAATCACACTGCAGTCCACTTTAAATTCATATAGACAACTATAATCACAATCCAATAGTAACAAGTATTGGTGAGGATGTGGAGAAACTGGAACACTCAAACGCTACTAGTGGGACTATAAAATGACACAGCTGCTTGGAAGAACAGTCTAGCAGTTCCTGAAAAGGTACAATCTTATCATATGACCCAGTAATTCCACTATTAGATATACTTTATGCCCAAGAGAAATAAAAACATACATCCAAACAAAAGTTTGTATATGAATATTCTTAGCAGCATTGTTCATAAGATTCCAAAGGTGGAAACAACCCAGATGCCCATCAACTGATGAGGAGGTAAATAAAATGTTGTCTATTCATAAATGGACTATTACTTGTCAATAAAAAGAAATGAAGTATTGCTGTGTACAACCACATGGATGGACTCTGAAAATATTACGCTGAGTGAAAGAAGCCAGTCACAAAACATCACATATTGTGTGATTCCATTTATGCAAATGTCCAGAACAGGTAAATCCATAAAGACAGAAAGCAGATCAGTGGTTGTCAAAGGCTGGGGTGGGAGTGGAAGGGCGGATGGTTGGGGGAAAAGTGGGAGGGGCATCACCTTTCTGAGGTGATGAAAATGTTCTAGAAGTGGAATGATTATTGCACAACTCTTTGCCTATACTAAAACCTACTGGATTGTACCTTTATTGGGTATATGAATTACTGCTCAATAAAGCTATTACAAAAAAAAAAAGGAAGAAGAAGAAGAAGAAAGAAGGAGAAGAAGAAGGAGAAGAAGAGGAAGAGGAAGAGGAAGAGGAAGAGGAAGAGGAAGAGGAAGAGGAAGAGGAAGAGGGAGGAGGAGGAGGAGGAGGAGGAGGAGGAGGAGGAGGAGGAGGAGGAGAAGGCGGCGGCCAGAAGGAAACTCCTTAAATGGCAGGAACAGGGATTTGACAGGAAGTCCTCAGAAAGTCATCGTGTGAATACACTTATATTCCCGTCTAGTGAAGCAGGGCTTCTGAGTTCTCAGGGAACTGAGCAGACTGTGGAACATAAAAGGTCCTCTTGAAAAGTGTTTACCAACCTGTCTGATGAGGTTGTGGGTGGACAGTCACGAAGATGTTTGTGTATGGGACTGGGGCCAGAGACATCCAGGGCTGATGTGTTTTAATAAGGATGGAAATATGAGTATGTGATAGGGAGGGGAGGAAAGGGGAGGAGAGAGATGGGTAGGTAGGTAATAGTAAACATTGTAGATGGTAACTGGGAAACCAATTAGTCCTGATCAAGCCAGAGATTAAGATTCTTCTGCCTCGTCTACCCTGGACTTCTATCTTTCAAGGATCTGCCTCTGCCGGGAGTTTATCTAAGAACATCAAGGACAATTGTTGTACATATCCTTCACTCCCAGTTTTGACATCTGCTCTTCGATTTTGCAAAATTGGGCTGAGTATGTATGAGTCTCGCTGCCACTCAGTCCCAGGACTGAGCTCCTAACACTCTTACTGCTTGAGGGCATCCCAGCTGTTTCAGAAGTGTGTCACCAGTTCTCCATGCTGAGGTGAAAAAGCGGTTATGGGAAGGAACTCAATTTGGGCCCCCTTTTCCCAGCCAGTAAACCTTGGTACTGTAATGTGGAAGTCTTGCTGTGTACCCTTCTGTGTTCTTCAGAATGCATAAGGTTAGAGTAAAGGGTCTTAAAAATGAGAGACCAGAAAAGAACTGCAAACTCTTCTCTTTTGTATCAAAGTCATACTAATTACATTCATTTACATGATTTGCTTATGCCTGGTTACCAGGTAGCACCATGATTGTTTGTACTGGAAAATTTGAGTCAGATTAATCTTGCCGTGCATTTTGATTACTAAATTCTTTCCTTGAATGCTCTATTTTCAGAGCTTATTATTTGTAACACGGTCATGACTTCCCATAGCTGGAAAAAAATTAAGGCAGTAGTTGTGTGAAACGTTTTGGACTAAACCTTATAATTAACTTTTTTTCTCCAGCAATATTTTAGGACAAAAATCTCGATATGGCCACATTTATACATGCTTTCTTGTCCAATTGCAGATCTGGGATTAGAGATAGACTCCAGTTTACAAATTCTTTAGTACCTATCTGTTTCATATGTTGGAATGAAGGCATATCCTATTTAGAAAATGCATTCCCAGGGGTAGAAACTCTATGTGAAATCAGTGATAGCTGGTCTTCCTGGCACGTTTGTAGTGAGGACACATTTTCAGTGGCATACATAGGCTATTTTATTTTCTTCAATTCTTTCTGCAACTTTTGACCAATGCTTCCTAAGCACAATGTGTTTTAGAGCTCTTTTTATCTCAGAGAATTTTAACCAATCCCTTATTTCCTGTTGATCTGTACCTTTGATTCCTAACCATTTTCATGAAGGCACCTCGAGCTTCCATGATTCTTGCCTTCTAATGGCTGATGGGATTATCCCTTAGTTTACTTTCCGCAGAAGGAGTATGGTGACTGGTATACACTTTTTTTTTCACTCATAATTCATCAAAATTATCCACACACAAAAAAATCATGACAGGATGAGAGACCTCGGCTGAGGGAATAAAATAGAGAGTGCTCCTTCGATTGAGAACAGTGGAGTATATCATGTTTAGAACCACTGGCTAAGCATTACACACTACGACGTGTCTCAAATGTTACCCTCCTTACAATGTAATGGGTTAGGCTGCAAGTTTCATGGATGCCGGGAAAAGACATGAGACTCCTGGGTTAGAAACGAAGAATAGCTTATTACTCATGGCAGTTGCAGCAGCTAGAGGACAAGCAATGCGGAGCATGTTCCCTGAGCCCTGCTTCTCATGAGGTGAGAGTGCCAGGGCCAGGGGACACCTGCACAGCTGGTGGGTTGCATTCTAGAGAAGAAGCCTGAGCTTAAGGAATGTAGAGCTTTTCCAATGGCCAGTAAGCAAGCCTGCCCTTTGCTCTGAGGGGGTAACTCACTCTCTGTTTGAAGGCTTTTTATTTTATAAACATTCTTGAGACGAGGTGAGTCGGGAGGCTGAAAGGTAAAACGGAGATGTGAACAGGGGCGTGTGGTCCATCAGCCTGGGTTTCATTCCTGGCCCTGTCACTTCACTTTGAGTGGTTTTTATATCCACCTCATGCCATTCCTGCCTCAGTGTCTTGCTCTAAAGATTAACAGAAGAGGTAGCATTGTGCTTGGCACACAGTGAGCCCTCAACAAACATTAACTGTCATTGTTATTCTTTCCTCCCCAAATACTATCACAACTTACATACGACTTTGTAACCTGGTTTTTAAATTTGGAAGTGGATCATGAATATTGCTTCTGATTCCGGGGCTCTTTCTTGAGGTGAACAGAGTGTTGCTCAGAGCGTGGAGATACATCATGTTGACCGCCCCAGGAGACAATGAGCTGGTCTCTGAAGCAGGGCCCTGGCAAACCAGGGGCACGTTGTTCTTGGGCCCGATTTGGGCGGGGGCCAGTAAGGAGAAGGCACAAGGTCACAGGAGAAACAAACGCAAGTGTGATCCTTTTGAGGCCACCAGTCAGGACTCTTCCACTTCAGCCCTGGGGTTGTGTGTGTGGGGGGTGACTCCTGCTCTTTTGCCTCTTTTGCAGAGATGAAGGAAACCTTTGGTTTGGGAAGATAAAAGAGAGTTGTTTCATCCAGGTCCTGAAGGAGGGCAGCTCAGTGTATTTGTAGGTAACCTGGTGTTAGATACTTTTACGTCAGAGATGACACACTTTTCTTGCTCCAGCTCCCAGTTAGAACCTGGGGAATTCTCTCTACTGAGCACTGCTTTGGGCCTCTGGCCACCTGTGTACAGGCCCTGAAGGCAGCTTTGTTATAAGAAAGGAAAACCAACACTCATATTCTACAATTGGCTAGTAATCACCCAGAACCTCATAATACTTCACAGTTTTATAATACTCACCCCTAAAAATACCCCGTAGGCATGCTCCCACAGTTTTCCCTGGACCTCCCATGTTTAAATTCCAGCTCTGCCGTTTTCCAGCTGTGTGATCTGGAATAACAAACTTAACCTCTCTATGCCTTACTTTCCACATTTGTAAACTGGAGCTGATAATAAAACTTAACCTCACAGGGTTGTCACAAATATTAAATGCATGTGTCAACTAATCAGATGAGTGCCCAGTGTGTGGTAAATAATGCTGATCATGGCTTTTAATCACCATCAGCATCACACATGAGCTCCGGTGTTCTCTGCTCCATCAGGGCAGACATCACTGATTTTCTGCCAGATTCTCTAGCTCTAATACACACTAGGTTAGGGTCCTTCATGGCCTTAGTACCTTCGAGGGTGGCTTTATTTCTCTGCAGAGAGGTAACTCTCCCCTCTGCTTTGGGTCTAACCTCCCCCTTTTTGGTTGTGAGTGAAGCAGTGGGGTTCCTTCTGTTTTCTAAAGAACCCAGTTCTCACCACAGCCCACTCTCTTCTTGATGGTTGGATAAAACGGCCCCTCTCAGAGACCAGCCCACAGTTTAGAATCTTCAGTTATGCTCTCACTCAGTACAAGCTGATAAAGGAGCAGGGATCCTCTCAAAAAAGCTTTCCTGTGTCCTGCAGGCCTGCAGTGCAGCTCTCCAGGGGGAGGGCGGAGCTCCCAGAACCGCTGCAGGCAGGGGAGCTCTGTGGGCAAAAGAGCAGCGTGTGCTCTCAGGTAGCAGCCCCCCGTGAATGATTTTTAAATCAGTTGCTTCTGGAATACGTCCGTACTAATCACGCCTGTGGGTTATGCAGTGATAATAACCCGAGCGTGCAGCTCCGTGACAGGGCAGGGCCTGACGAGGGCCTGCTTCGGTTGTGTGGAGGCAGAGAATGTGTTTTCAGCCTTTCAGTGGAGCAGGAAGCGAACACCAACAATTGAGGGACAGGCTGGGGTGGGTGTGGAAAGCTGCTTCCTAAAATAGTACCATGCTGTGGCATTTATTCTTAAAAGAAATAACGTTGTGGCAGGATCGAGAGTTCTGTGCTGCTTTGTGAAGCTCTCAGGGTGGCCACTGGTTCATCGTCTGGCAAAACAATGGTGGCCGCCAGCGGCTCTGGGGGCTGCGAGCGGAGCACAGCCCAGGGCTCAAGACTGGAGTCCTGTACTTCTTGGCAGACACAGAAAAAAATAAAAAGTCAGGGATGGCTAGATGTCCAGGGCACGTAGTCTGTGGCTCTCAGCTGGCCCTCATCTAGCCTGCCCATCGGTAACAGCCTGCGATCCCACCTACCGCCCAGTTCTGCCCACTCATGGAATTACACTTCTGTTTTTGTATCCCAGCTCCACCCAACTGTGTGACTTTGGGTAAGGTGCTTGACCTCTCTCAGCCAGCCTAATGCTCTGTAAATGGAGATGATTGCCCTCCAGCTAATAAGGGTTAAATGAGACATTTTCCTTAGAGTTTGAGCAAAACCTGGTCCATGACCACTGCTCTGTAGAACATCAACCAACACAACATCGTTACTACTCCTTCAGGGATCTGAGCCTTTGCCTTGTCCTGCCTCCCAGGCTACTGGCTTCTTCTTTTCAAGTTGACATTTTCTCATTTCTGAGACAGGTAGAAATGTCATGTTTGCACATAAAATTTCAGACACGTCTCCAAAGAAGACATACAAATGGCTAACAGACACATGAAAAAGGGTTTATCATCATTAGCCATCAGGGAGATTCAAATCAAAACCACACTGAGATACTACCTTACACCAGTTAAAAATGGCCAAAATTAACAAGAGAGTAAACAAAAAGCGTTGGAGAGGATGTGGAGAAAGGGGAACCCTCTTACACTGTTCGTGGGAAAGCAAGTTGGTGCAGCCACTTTGGAAAACAGTGTGGAGATTCCTTAAGAAATTAAAAATAGAGCTACCATGTGACCCTGCAATTGCACTACTGGGTATTTATCCCAAAGATACAGATGTAGTGAAAAGAAGGGCCATCTGTACCCCAATGTTCATAGCAGCAATGGCCACAATTGCCAAACTGTGGAAAGAACCAAGATGCCCTTCAACACACGAATGGATAAAAAAGATATGGTCCATGTATACAATGGAATATTATGCCTCTATCAGAAAGGATGAATACCCAACTTTTGTATCAACATGGATGGGACTGGAGGAGATTATGCTGAGTGAAATAAGTCAAGCAGAGAGAGTCAATTATCATATGGTTTCACTCACTTGTAGAGCATAAGGAATAACACAGAGGTCATTGGGAGATGGAGAGAAGTAAGTGGGGGGAAATCGGAGGGGAAGACAAACCATGAGAGACTGTGGACTCTGAGGAGCAAAGTGAGGGTTTTGGAGGGGACGGGAGTTGGGGGTTGGGCGAGCCTGGTGATGGATGTTAAGGAGGGCACATATTGCATGGAGCACTGGGTGTGGTGCATAAACAATGAATCTTGGAACACTGAAAAAATAAAATATAAAAAATGTTAAATAAATAAAAAATAAAACTTCAGGTATAACTCAGCTTCGCTCACATGTCATAGACTGCTTTACAGGAACACTCAGCAAAATGTCACAATTGCATGATTCACTGCCGCATGTTGGGCTTTGACTCATATCGTTTCCTCTGACTTGATCCACAAAGGCGGGCAGCTCCCTGGGGAACAGCACAATATATGGGATGCCTCATGAATTTGCATGTCATCCTTGCTCAGGAGTCATGCTCATTTTCTCTGTATCGTTCCAAGTTTAGTATATGGGCTGCCAAAGCAAGCACCAAGCTGTGGCTTCTTGAGTGACGAGGGAGCCTCCACCTCCCCTCTGGGAGTCAGTGCAAAGAAGGGAGGACACACACCCTGGAGTCCCTCTGCTAGGCTCAAACCGTGTTTCTGCTGTTTAGCTTCAGACACACTCCTTCATCTCCCTGTGCTTCAGACCTCTCTCTGTGAGTGGAAGAATAATAAGGCTCTACCTTTTAGGGGTGCTGTGAGGATTAAAGTGTCCATCCACAAGAAGCCCTTCCACTTGGTGTGGGGTGAGTGCCCAGGGAACAGTGATTGTCCCACGTCCAGGCAGGACATGGTGCAGTGCCTGTCATCAATGTGGCACTCAACAAGTCACTCTTTGCTGGGTTGGATCCAATGGGATAGATGGTTCCTCCATTTGGTTCCTGCATTTGGCTCCTCCCCATTTCCCCCTTCTTCCAGGTTCTGTTGAAAGTCTTCAAATGTATGGCCCATGAGAAACAACAGAGGTATGATGGGTGGATGACTGCCCTTATTTGCTGGGATCTGAGAAATTTCTTGGAATGCAGTATTTTCAGTCCTCAGCCAGGATGGACCTGGGCAAACCAGGATGGTTGGTCACCCGACTACTACTGGCATCTTCCATTTGTGGGGCCAAGGCTGGACTGTTTGCTCCTAGAGGAGCAAATGGAGGGGTGGCGATGTCCGTAATGCAGCTCACCCCCAAATTGTTATTAATGCCTCCTCTCTCCCAAGTGCTACTGAAATCTGCGGCCAGCAATTCTACTGGGCACCCTCAGTGGCAAACGTTCCAGGAGTGGAATGTGTTGACTGGGAGTGGTGGAAAGATGTATCTTGAGCAGAGCAATATTCATCTTGGTCCTGCTTCCAGACAATCACACTGATAATTTGAGAAGTTGGCGTGGATGGAAACGTGGGGTCCCATTTCCCACCAGACTGGGAATTGGTACCCCTGGTTCTAATCTCCACTTTCCTCTCTTTGAGCTCTGCAGCCCCAGATAAGAAGCCTAGCTTCTGTGGGAGTCCAATGTCCTCATCTGTTAAACAGGAAGAAAATTAGCTAATCCATCTAACTCATTGTGGCCTGTGGGGCAGGGCTGGTGCCACGCAGGCCAGGGCTGTGTGGGAGGCAGTGAGGCTGGCTGAGGGGATTAAGAGAGCAGGAAGCTGTCCAGCGGCCCTGCTTTGCTGAGGCTGCCCTGCTCCTCCCATGAGCACTGGGTACTTTCACTTTGATGGGAGAACCTCTGTAGGCTTGCTTGGTGACTTCATCTGGTGTTACCCGAGGCCCCGCCCTGAGAATGTCTCACCTCGGGCACATCACTTATGTTCACCTAGCCTGTGGTTCCTCATCTATGAAATGAAGATAATTACAATGCTCTCTTGTCGAGTAGCTGTGATAATAGTTCATTGAAGGCCAAGTATCTGGATTTAGGAGATGGATTTGTGCACAAGGGTGTACAATCAGTCTTATTGTATATCCATACTTCAGTCTTTAGTTCAATCATCAAACTCCCATTTCTTGAGCACTTACTGTGTGTTAGGTACTGAGGTGGGCCTTGGCGACACAATGATGAATAGGACACAGTTCTGGCCCCAAGGAGCTCAGAAAAGACCAAAGGGATGAGTGTGCAGGTGATTTATTCTCCTTCTTCTTTTGTTCTTTTTTTTTTTTTTTTAAATAAGTTCCACGTCTGACACGGAACCTAATGCAGGCTTGAACTCATGACCCTGAGATCAAGACCTGAGCTGAGATTAAGAGTCAGATGCTTACCTGACTGAGCTATCTTGGCACCCCTACTTAATGTACTTAATGTGTGTGTGTGTGTTTTAAGATTTTATTTATTTACTGACAGAAAGCAGTAGCATGAATGGAGGGGCTGAAGGAGGGGCAGAGGGAGAGGGACAGGCTGACTCCCCACTGAGAAGGGAGCCCGACACGGAGCTCCATCCCAGAACCCCTGAGATCATGACCTGAGCCGAAGGCAGACTCTTAACCAACTGAACCATCCAGGCGCCTGTCCTTTTATCTTTTTCTGAACAAGTTTATTAAGAGCTCACACCAGCAAAGATTGCTAGATCTCTAAGCAGTATGATCTTTCCCTTTCTTTCTACTAACAGAATCACTATATTGTTGGGTTGGTAAGATACCCACTAAAAAGTCCCAGCCTTCTTTATAGAGGTATATATAGGCAATGACATATAATCAGAAGTCATTGAGTGGGGCTTACAAGGAAAGCTTTTTAAGGGGGATGACTTAGCCAGAAGGTCCCACTTGTCTTTTCCCTGCATCATCATTCGCTACCTGGAGCACTGAAGTGAGGACTGGAGCTCCAGGATCCATGTTATAGGCATCAGGACAGAGATCAGACCTTAGGACCTGGAAGGAGCTTAGGTCCTTCATGATATTTGTAGTCACCATATTTGCTTTGGATTGTTTAACTCCATACTTACTTTGTAAAAGGAAAAAAATCTGTTTGATTTAAAACAATATTTGAAGTCACAGTTCCTAGGAGCTGAATACAATTTCTAGGTCATCTATCGAATAGATATGGAGCACAGTGCTGAAAAAGATCTAATTTCCCCCCCTAAATGTCAAGATGTGAAGGTCATGGAAATCTAACCAATGAGAGTTTAATGCTCAAACACAAGACACCCATCAATCTTTCCCAGTGTATACCAAGAGAAGCTGACTAAACCTGCATTTTCTTCTTCTTTCTTTCTTCTTTTTTTTTTTTTTCTAAACCTGCCTTTTTTTAGAAGATTTATTTCTTTATTGGGGGTGGGCAGAGAGAGAAAGAGAGAGAATCCAAAGCACACTCCCTGCTGAGCATAGAGCCCAATGTGGGGCTCAATCTTACAACCCTAAGATCATGACCCGAGCTGAAATCAAGAGTCTGACACTCAACTGACTGAGCCACCCAGGTGCCCCAATCTTGCGTTTTCTTTGTATGTCCTCCCTGGGAAAGCTGAGTTTCAAATACCCTTAAGTCTTGGTCTCTTTAAGGATTGACACCAGAGGATTAAATTAGCATAATTAAGTTTTTAATTTCAGCTTTGTCGACATTAGATGATGAACCTGAATCATCTTTTTTCTTAGTAGAGTGCTTACAACAAATGCTCAAAATGTTTATTAGAAGCCCAGATTATTTTATCCATCTGTATGTTCCCATTATGGTTGTGTTTTTAATAATGTTAAAAGAATTAGAATTTTAAAATTCACCCAGCATACATTTTTATGCATTCCAAGCAATAATAAGAATAGTTTGCACTTATTGAGCACTTATTCTTTGCTAGTGGCTCATAAATACTTAACAAGCATAGCCTCACTTAATCACTTCAACATCCTTATTGAGATACATGATATTATTACTGCCATTTTGCAGATGGGAAAACTGAGGCAAAGGGGGGTTCAGGTAGCCTGCTCCAGGTCATGGAGCTAAGAAGTGATGATGGGATATGAACTCAGATGGTGTTAAAAGTATCTACTGTCCTGAAATATGTGAGTGACTTTGAACAAACCCATTTCTTTGTATATGAAAAAGATAAATTTTGTAGAAACTTTGCTTAAACCTGCCACAAAACATACTGAATTCACAACCAAGATCTTGGGCCAACTCCAGGAAGTTCCTGGTCTTAAAGGATGGTAAAGAAGATGCTCCCTTATATGAAGGCAACAAACATGTATATTTGTGCATTCTCATACTTGTTTAGAACATCTGAATTCCGTGGCTATTCACTTAAGCAGGGAGAAAGGAAGCCTGGGCAGACATTCCGTGTTCAATGCCTGGTAAGTCTCCAGATGCTTATCGGAATGATAACCTGCCTGATAACACACCATTTGTTGGCTTCCTTCTCTTATCCATCTCCCTTATCAACGCTTCCTGGGATCGCGTGGCATATAAATGGCTTACACTCAAATCCTTATCTCCGAATCTGCTTCTGGGGAGCTCCAATTAACACTCCTGCTATCTACAACATCCATCCAACCATCCATCCATCTATCCAACCAACCAACCGACCGACCATCCATCCACTTAACCTTACTAACCTATCATATGGCCGGAAGCACAGGAGGTACTCAGGGTAAGATATAAATAAATCACTGCCCTTGAATTAAAGTTGCTCGGTTGAATGTCTTTGTATTTCCCTTATAACCATTCAGAGATATTTGACACACTGGCTGCCAAAGAAGCATTGGAAGACTGGAGAATTCCCTGCTCAGAATCTTGGAAAGGGCTTTCCCAGCAGAACCAGCCCTGCAGGGGCAAACAGTGCCTGGCACACAGGAGATAGTCAAAAAATGCTCACTGAACGAGTATACAAATGGGCAGAATGAACAGACAGATTGATTATAAAGTAGATTAGGTCTTCTCTGGGATTCATCTCCCTTGCTTTAATTTGCAATTAAAAATACTATCTCAGAAAAATCAGGAAACTCACTCAGGGTTAAGGCGAGTATGAACTCTCTGGCTGCAAAGATTTTACATTTAAAAGAAGAGGGAGCAGGGAGACAGATGAACCCCAAAAGGGACCTCTACACAGGTGTGGGGAGTGGCAGCCTTTTCTGGTATACCTCGAATCATAGAATACAAGAAAGTTTATCCCAGCTACAGGAATGAACAAGGCCATGTTTTGAGCCCCTGCATTATCCGTGATTGTGTGTAATCCACAAGCTATTACTTATGATTCTTGTATATTTGGGAGTTCTAAGAATGAAAGCTCTCAGTGCTCTGTATCCTGTTGTTTGGAGGGCCTGATGAGGCCTGAGCCCTGAAGAGTTGCCCCAAAAGACGAAGGGTGCAGATAACTTGTGTTTTAGAAGAATTCCTGGTGGGCTTTTTTTTCATGGTGGGCTCCTGGAGGACTTCACAGAGTGGAAGGGGCTGGAGCTTGGACTTGGAATATGGGCAGGATTCAGCTGGCTACAGAGAAGAGCATCAGTCCTCATTTATAAAGAACTTCCTGTGTGCAGGCTCTGGGATAAGGGCTCCTGAGCAGAATCTCATTTAATCCTCCCTAAACCCAAACAGGGACCTATATCACCATCCTTAGCTAAGATGAATGCTGGAAGAGTTAAAGAATGTGCTCTCATCAAAACAATGAATAAAGGGCAGGAAAGCTGCTTCTGGAGCCTGACCCCTTGGCAGCCATTCTGAACAATGCTACTGTGCTATTTGTTGGGGGGCCTGGAGGGAAGTTAGAAATGAAAAAAAAAAAAAAGAAAAAAAAAAGAAAAGAAAAGAAAAGAAAGAAAAAAAGAAAAAAAGAAGTAGCGGCAGCATTCTGCAGTGACTGTGGCCTTGAGTGAGTGGCAGGACAAGATTCTATCCACTGCTTCCTTGGTGGCAAGTTTCCTTATAGGTCTGAACCAGTCAGAGTGGAAATAGGGGCTGTATGTGATCTTTCCTACAGTGGATAACCACCACGAAGTATTCATACCTCAGTGCTGACAGTGGGTCACTTAGGCGTGGGCTCAGGGGTCTCACGCAGAGAAGGCTTCAGTGACCCGGGTGGAACCTAAGTAGGAAACGGTACATTCTGACTGACGCTGGGTGCAGCCATGGGCTGTGGAGCAGAACGGCTCCCCTCTTTGCAAAGGCTCAGGCTGAGACACACTTGAATGTCAAGTATTCTTGTACGCGGCCTTGCCACTAGAACAGCTGGGAAGCATAAAAATGGCCCCCCACCCCCCAACGGGGCTCGCTTTATCCTATACCTCATCTACCACCATTATTGTTTCTTTCTTTTTAAAACTGTTAATTGTGGTAAATTACATACAACGTGAAATTGACATTTAAACCATTTAAGTGCATGGGTCAGTAGGGTTAAGTACATTCACATTGTTGTGCAACCAATCTCCGGAACTCTTCTCATTTTGCAAAGCTGAAATTCTACACCCATTAAACAATTCCTTATTCCCACGCCCCCAACCCCTGGCAACCACCATGCTACTTTCCGTCTCTGTAACTTTGAATATTTTGGATATCTCTTGTAAGTGTCGTCATTCAGTGTTTGTCTTTTTGTGACTGGCTTATTTCCCTCAGCGTAATGCCCTCAAAGTTCATCCATGTTGTAGCATTTGTCACAATGTCCTTCTTTTTTAAGGCTGAAGAGTATTCCATTGATGAACACACATTTTGCTTATCCATTCATCGGTTTCATGGACACTCTGGTTGCTTCTACTCTGGTTGGCTATTGTGAATAATGCTGTTATGAAAGTGGCTATACAAATAATCTGTTTGAGATGCTGTTCTCAATCCTCCTGGGGATTTGGACCATTGTTTCTTGTGTTCAGTGGCCACAGTAGAGAAAAAAGAAGAAGGAACTAAAAAAAAAAAAAAGAAAAAAATCAGAACTTCACCAAAAGCTTGTATATGGCTATATAAAAACCCATAAAGACAGTGTAACAGCCCAGCCAAGGGAGGAGAGAAACCTACAGCCATACTGGGCCATTCCAGAAGCAATTTCTAAACCCCAAATGTTGGGCAGCCTCCGGCCTTGTGAGGCTAGAAAAGAATTTGGAGCTGCCATATCCAATCTCTTCGTGGTTCCTCAGTGATACCACAGTTCAATCCATGCTTTGGGTCGTGCATTCCGCTGGGCATTATTTGGAATTTATTCTCATGAAGAGTCAAGTCTAAATAGCCAGACACTCAAGCCATAACAACCAGCCACTCCCGGCTCTGCTCTCGAGGTTCTAGACAGGAGGCAAGAGTCTTGAAGGACAGTGTTTAGCCTTCAGCTGTCCCTTGTCCTTAGCTGTGGAAAGAAAGGCGTGGCCTCTCACCCGAGCCCAACTGCACACCATCTGGGCTTTCAGGGTTAGGTGGTTGGATGTGTGGTTTGCTCCAGCATCTCTGTATAGGGCCAGATGCATGGTGGATGCCCTTTACAGAGACCCGTTTTCTCCTTGATTGGCTTCCCCAGACCTGGAGGTATTTGGCCTGTCTGCAGAAGCCAGGGCAGGACCTCTCCCAGTAATCTGGAGCCTTCCACACCGATCCCAGATGCTCCAGATTGCAGCTACTGCCCATCTCTGAGTATCTTCCACACACCAGAAGCGTTCCATATTCTATCCTAATCTTCACAACAGCCCTAAGTGACAGCTGCTGTGACACTCTGCAGAACCCGAGGCTGGGAGGCTCTGGTGTGCTTGAGGTGCTGAGAAGGTGAGGGAGCAGGAGAGGGAGCTGGAGAGAGAGGGGTAAGGGTGGTCGAGAGGAACGGGGAGAGGGTATTCGCATTCAGGCCTGATTGCACAGGATCTTTCCCTTTACCACACATTGCCTGGTGAGAGATGCTTGGGGGGGCCAACTTAGTAACATACAAGACCCCAGGATTTATACTGTTTATAAAGGGAGGCCTAGAAAGCTGGCTTCGGTAAGCCGTTTGGCATTATCTGAGGTTGTTTTCTTAGGCCTGGACTTTAGGATGAACAATCATGGAAAGCATTATCCCAGCTGTGTTCAGCCTGTGGCATCTAAAGAGGTTAGAGTTGTGTCAGAAACCTTCCCCCAGTGGGCAGACAGGAGTCTAGAGAGGACACTGCCTTCCTGAGAGGATGACACTTAACTCTCTCTCTGAGGACACAGCAGTGTCTCCTAGATCTGCTTGTCCCTCAGAGGCTGGACCAAGAGACGCTGGAGGTCATCTGGACCAGTGATGTTTCAATGCGTCATCAGCAGGAGAAACTTTATCCACACAAAATCTGAGGGGGAGACTGTGCAGGTTCTACTCATACCCTGTGTACGTCCTCTCAGCCCACCCCAGGGATCATCTGGCACAGATTATGGGTGCTCCCTAGGCCTTGACGGGCCAGGTCCAGGTCACACACACACTTTTTGGAAAGAAAGGAACAGGGCAGTCAGAGCTCAACATCCTGAGACTGGGAGACAGGAACTTCCCTAAAGCACATCAGTGGGAGTTACTAAGGGGGAGTAGACTAGGCCAAAGCAACAGAGGTCACTTCTAGCAGTATCCCTCATCGTTTAAAATGCACACAAGTCACCTGGGGACCCTGTTAGACACAGAATCCTGGGGTTTACAGTAAAGATTCTAATTCAGGAAATTGGAAGTAGAGCCCATGAATCTGCATTTCCAAGAGGGTTGATGTTGCCGGTGCCAGCACCTGGCACAACGGTGCTCAGGGACCAGGAAGTTTCTCAAGCTGCTGCTGAAGCTTCTAGAGTAGCCTCTAGAAGACAGGCCAAAGACAGGCCTCTTTGGGGACTCTGTGGGATATGGCCAGAGAACTGACTGGCTGCCATCTTTTGCTGGGTATTACTGTCTCCTGTGCTCTTACTGTAGATCAGGAGATGGTGGGCTTGGCCAAAGGAGGTCTCTTTTCCTTATAGATCCCTCCCTAAGAGGTGGCCTTCTATCTTAGGAAGAGGAAAGGGAAAGAAAATGCACTGGAAGGATTCAGGGCTGGGGTGCAGGCCATATGGGAGTTATCTGTCCACCATGAAGAAGGGAATTTCTGAAAATAAAGATAGTGTCCTTCACCTCCTCGTCCCTTACCTTAGCAGAGGGCAGGGAGGGGGTGGGCTTGTAGAGACCCGAAAAAGACTAATGCCCCAGAATTGCTAGGTGCTGAGACAGGTTCCTTTCAAACACACCCAGATGTCTCTAAAGACTGACCCCCTGAGACAGGAGCTGGGTTGAGGTGAGATCTGATGGGCCCCATGGCGGCCAAGGCAGAGGCAGCAAACTCAAGTCTAATCTTATCCACTCAAGGCATCAGAAGTGCTAACAACTCCAGTGTGGCCCAAGACACATATAACAGACGTGTGATATCAGCCATACACACCCTGTTTACATTTCTCAGTGGCCAGATTATAGAAGTGAAAATAAACAGGGGAGCCTGATTTTAATATCATATTTTATTGAACCTAACATACCCAATACATTATCCTTTCAACACATACAGAATTTAAAAATGATTCCTGAGGTATCTTACATTCTTTTCTTCATGTTCAATCTTTGTAATATGGTGTGTACTGTACAGGTGTGGCATACCTCCTTTGGGACCAGCCACATTTCAAGTGCTCCCCGACCACACCGGGCTAGCGGCTGGTGACTCGGGCAGCAGGCCAAAGCTGTCCACCATTGCTCCCCATCTTCTTCCTCTTCCTGAAAGATGTGGGTGTCGCTTGGAGGTTGAGCAGAGATAGTAGCAGGCCCCGCAGGGGTCAGTTGCAGGGGTGGTAGTGACTGTGGAAGCTCAGACAGAAGGATGGCAACCGGCTGGTTCTAGGACTTTCTCTTTTGTGCTGGTGGCTCCCGGAGTGAGTCACGGTGGGGGCAGGGAGGCTGGCGCTTGCCAGCTGGGGGAGCTGCTCTCTTCTGAAGCTGCCCTGAGGGCCTTCATGTGTGGGGGCGGGAGGGAGGTGCTGACACACGGGAGGAGGGGTGCTGAGGGAAAATGGAGGGGTGAGTCTGGAATCACAGAAATAGACCTGTGTCTGTGGGCTGGTCACAAAAACTCAAAATACCATTTCCTTGTGCAGGGGAAGAGCAGGCAAAGCAGATGTTAAAGAGGTACGTGCTTTTACAGTCAAAATACTCGGGACAGATCATGGAGATGAGGGTCCTTGGAAAGGTCAGGATCTGGGCCTCTTTTAAAAACTGGATTCTAGGGACGCCTGAGTGGCTCAGTCGGTTAAGCATCTGCCTTCAGCTCAGGTCATGATCCCGGGGTCCTGGGATTGAGTCCTGCATTGGGATCCCTGCTCAGCTGAGACCCTGCTTCTCCCCCTGCCTGCCACTCCCCCTGCTCACTCTCTCTCTCTCTCCCCCTCTCTGGCAAATACATAAATAACATCTTTAAATAAAAAAGGGTCCTAGAGTTGTCTCATTTCTCCAGACTTGTGTCTGAACGGCCGTTGTTCTTCCCCATGTCACAAGTCTGTTTTTCAGTGCTTCCTACCTGATCTGAACATTGAAGAAAAGGTGCCTCGTGGATAACCTTCCACTGGCTTCTAAACTGCACAGACAGATGTTTTTGAAAAGCAGGTGGTCAAACACTCTCTCACAGGATGTAGTCACAGAGCTCGAAGTCTTTTGGGAAGAGTTCTTTACCCTGCTAGGAGCTTCAGCCATCCCTGGGGCCTATGAGCCTGGGCTAGGTTTGAGACCCCTCTTGTCACTTGCTAGGCCTCTGCCTCCGGGAGCCTCAATTTCCTCTTCTACCACATGTGGATAATAATTGTTTCCACTTCATGGAATATTGGGAGCCCCAAATGAGGTAATGGGTGCGTTGTGCTTAGGAGAAATGCCCGGCTCGTGCCGTCTTGTTTGTCTGCAGGAAATCCTGGCTCTCCTGCCCTTCAGGGCTGTGGCTGGCCAGGTGGAATTTTCTCATTTACCACAGTGCTGTTTGGTTTAAATTAGACAGCGCAACATAACAGATGTGGAATATGACACACGGAGAAGAGGGATTTTGCCACAGCTGCGGAGGGAATCGTGAGCAGAACCCAAGACAAAAACCTAGAATTTCTATTTTCCTGTGCTTATTTAGCAAGGCCTTCTGGGTCTCAGAGCTAGTGTCTTAAATTTCAGAAAGCCAGAGAGGAAATGGATAAGGCAGTGTTTGAACATATAACCATGGAGCAAACACAGCAACCTCATATAAAAAAGCAAAGAAGAAGCCCTTAAATGTAAAGTACCAGACATTCAAAAGAATAGGTGAGAGATATATACATATAAAAAATGTAATACGGAGTCACTGAAAATGCTTAGAGTGAAATTGATGTGACATGGGAAACACTTTGCATCTATGTCAAGGAAAAAAACAAACAAACCAGGAAATGAAACTGCCCCAAATCTACTGCTAAAAATTAAAAAAATATATACACACACCCTCCCAAATGCTCGAAACCAGGTGTTATGTTTGCTGGTCTCTGTAGGATAATAGTTTTTTCTCGAAGCTTTGGTGTGTTTTCTATAAAGAGCACTCGCTACTTTCACGATCAGGAAAAACAATGAAGGTTATGAAAGATTTTCAGTCTCCGGTTTCCACCCGGGAGCCCGTAGCTCTTTCGCGCTCTCCCCGCCTTGCAGGACTCCTAGCGGCTTCAAAGCCGGCTCTGTTTACAAAAGGATGATTATGTGGGGTGTCCAGGGAGATTGACTGAGAGAGAACAAAGTGAGACATGTTTTATTGAAGACGCTAACCAGAGTCAAGACAGTCTCACAACAGAAACCTTTAATGAATTCAGGGGGTGGCTGTTCCAGGCAAAGCAAATCGGGTAAATGGCAAATGGGAGTGTTAGCGAGCTCTGCAAGGGAGAATGAGACTTCTTTATCTATTTCTATAGGGAAGAGATTACAAGTAAACTCCAGATGATTATGATTTTTATTTAGTCAGGGATGGATTAACTTCGTTGATCTGGAGTCTGGAGAGCTCGGCAGTGGGGCTTCGTCCTTCCCCTCGCTCCACGGGTTTTCTTCTAAAGAGCGAGGGGGTTCTGCTTCCGTCCTCCCAGGCCTTGGGGTCTCGCCGGAGGCTCTCGTCCCCAAACTGCCTCCTCTGTCTTGCTACCCGAATGAAGTCCTTCTGCTTTAGATCTGGGTTGTTCCTCTCTGCCCAGCCACGCTGCGTCTACCCATTGTCTCCATATTTCTTTGTTGTGTTTGACCCTTAGCCTGTGCCTCAGGTCCCTGCCCTGCAGCTTTGGGGAAATTAGTCTTGCTTCTCTTTCATGTCCGTCTCAGCTGTGAGAGCCGCAGGTGAGAGCCCTGTTCCTTTTGTGTGCCCAGGAGAGAAAGCTGCACATCACTGACCATTTGAATTTTCAATGGGCCATAACCACAGGATCTCTGAGACTTCGTTATTCTTTTTTTTTTTTTTAAGGTTTTATTTATTTATTTGAGAGAGAGAGAGAGAGATCACAAGTAGGCAGAGAGGCAGGCGCGGGGGGTGGGGGGGGGAAGCAAGCTCCCTGCCAAGCAGAGAGCCCGATGTTGGACTCGATCCCAGGATCCTGAGACCATGATCCAAGCCGAAGGCAGAGGCTTTAACCACTGAGCCACTTAGGTGCCCCAAGACTCTGTTATTCTTGACAGTCATTCCACAGCTGTAAGAGCACAGGCGACTGGGAGATGGACACTGGTGGGCGGGGGAAGGCCGGTCCAGTGAACTCGGTCCTGCCACTTCCTAGTTGGGAGACTTTGGGCAGATTACTTAATCCCTGACAGCCTCAATTCCTCATCTGCAAAATGGTGGTTATGACAGTTTCTTACTAAGGTGAGTTATTACACATAAAGCACATCTACGGGCTCTGGCACATAGCGAGTGCTCCATTAATATTAGTTGTCACAATATTTTTATTTTATTAGGAAAGCAACCTAACCTATCCTGTAGGAAGAGCCTGGGCTCTAGGGTCAGGAAGACCTGTTTAAACTGCTCTTCTGACCATGGCTGTCTGTGGCATACCTGTGTGCTTCTGTCCCTTCTATAAAATGGGATCATAAATAGTACTGACTCTGGGGCTTCTAGCGAGGGACTAGCTGAAATAATGGAGATGAAGGACTTGCAAAATGCCTGATACATGGCACCTCCCGAAGTTTGCTATTGTGTGCAGAACATGGGATGGACAATCTCTCCAGCTTTTTCTAGAAAGGACAACTATGAAATTATTATCATCAAGATTATTATCATGATCTTTATAGCATTCCAGAGTTGACATTTGAATTCTAAAGTAGACCAGGCTTTCATGGTTGTGCTGAAGAACTATAACGATGTAAGAGTGAGATCGGGACCAGGATTGGCAAGCTTGCTTTTCCCTCTGTCCAGGAGAATGAGCTCATTTTATCCTAAACCAGATGCTATTTGTCTCAAATGCGCATGAGCTGAAAACAAGGGGCGTCAGGTGGCTGGATCTGGTGGCTGATGGCAGTGTGTTTGGGTGCACATATGGATGGTAAGGTTAATGACTTCGTTTCTTTGCTTTATATAATACAAAGTAAAAGTGAGAATCCTTTCCAAAATTATATTTTGTTCAAGACTACAAAAGTGACTCAAAGTCATCCCAGAATCGCTAGGAACAGGAAAATATGACCTCATGGAGCCAGCTAGGGGTGGCTAGTCATCTTCAACAGAAAGCCAGCTTTTGACATTATTGCAAACCCTCCCTAGTTTAAAGTGTTCATAAAGCTCAAGGAGGAAACATGCTTTATGGAAACTAAATTTTGTCATTACTTCAGTCTCTCACTCGTAAGTTCCCATTTCCTGAAAACCTCTGTAGTAAAATCTACCTGTTAGAAAACATCACAATTGAATTCTAGATCTGCCAGAACAAGTCACTTAAGTACTAATGCAATACGAGGGTTGCTCTGTGCATGAAATGGGCTTTACATCAGATATTAAAAATATTTTGTATCCACTGGCTTACTAATGATGACTCAGCTTTATGAACTAGACACCAGACAGGTTTTCCAAGCAAACCCAAGTACCAGGAAATCCAGGGATCTGCACATGTTCTCTG
Organism: Mustela erminea; assembly: GCF_009829155.1. Classification (NCBI taxonomy): domain Eukaryota; kingdom Metazoa; phylum Chordata; class Mammalia; order Carnivora; family Mustelidae; genus Mustela; species Mustela erminea. The sequence continues at coordinate 66,078,945 of NC_045616.1, forward strand.
AGCTCATTAGTAGAAATTTAGTTATATACATCAGAGTGGGGTTTCTGTATTCAAACCTAGACTCTGGGACCATGTTGTTTCCCCCACCCAATACCTAGACGGTTATTTTCAAGAGAGGGGAAGAAGTCCTCAAGGTTAAGCGTGTTTACAAAGCTTGCCAGAGAAGAGCCATTGTTCGTTCTTTCTTTCTTTTTTTAAAGATTTTATTTATTTATTTGTCAGAGAGCGAGCGAGCGAGCATGCACAAGTAAGCAGAGAGGCAGGCAGAGGTGGAGGGAGAAGCAGGCTCCCTGTCGAGCAAGGAGCCCGATGCGGGACTCGATCCCAGGACCCTGGGATCATGACCCAAGTCTAAGGCAGTGGCTTAACTAACAGAGCCACCCAGGCATCCCAGAGCCATTGTTCTTGACCTCAAAATCTATACGGATTCAACTGAAATGATTAAAAAGGAGGGGATCACCCAAAACCAAACAAAAACACAAACTTGGCAGCTCTCCTCAAAGAGTAGTTTGCTTAGAAGAGTCTATTAAGAAAAAGTGGAAGATTTTTTTTTAATAGCAATATAAGGACTACACACAAATGTCATAGTCAGTGACACCGATCAAGTGGTGTTTGTCACTCTCCCAGATATGTCCCGTGCTATGGGACTATGGTGCCTGCCACTCAAATCAGTCTAAACAGAACAAGGTTCTTCTCTTACACTCCAGGATGTTTACAAAGCGCTACAGGTGCTGGCTGAAAACACCAATTCCCAGACACCACCTCCCGCGGCCTGATCCAGGAGGTCCCATGTCCATCTGGGAATCTTCATTTTTTTCTAGGTGGTTCTGAGATAGATGGTCCACGGACTGCACTTCGAGAAACTCTTGATTTAACAAACACAGTAAAGTCAGAACAAACACACCGAGTCAGAACACTACACAGTGCAAAATGAGGAAGACTAACATATCCTGCAGTCTAATTCTGTAATTATGGGAAAGCCGGTATATTTAAAAGTTGTCTAAGATCTGTGTTTTTAAAAATTTGCAGGTATGTGTTTAAAAGGGCTAGTAAGCCCTTAGAAGAGGCACGGGAGAGAACCCTAAGCCAGGTGGTTTATTTAAGAAGGGATGTTAATCAATTCCTTGTGTATTAGTATCTAGTGGGAGCCAGTGGCTCCCTACTTTGGATGGATGCATAGTAGAATCATCTGGGAGCTTCTAGTAAACTCATCCCTGGGTTCCAGCTCTAGACATTGACCTAATCAATGTGGACTGGGGCCCAGGCATGGGCAGGTTTATAAAGGTTTTCAGCTGATTCAGGTGTGTAGGCAGGGCTGAGAATCCCTGTGTACCTGCTATATCCATCCCCAGTCTCTCTGACACACACATACACACACACACACACACACACACACACACACACACTCACACACAGTTTAAAAAAAGATAGGTAAGGAAACTACAGTGCAGAGGGATTAAGCAATTTGTCCAGGACATAAATCTAGTTGCTTCATGCTGAGGTAGGCACCCATGTCAGAATTAGATAGCAAAGTGGTCAGGAGAAGGGAAGACACCCGATGGAAGAGAGGTGTGAAATCAAGCTGCTTCTAATCTCCGTGCAACCTAGAGAATAAAGAATCTGCACGAAACAAAAGGAATTGCAGGAAAGACGATTTCATGGGGGTTAAAAGCTTCAAAAAAGGGATGTTTTCTTTTGAAGAAGGTGCAAGAAAGTACTAGAAGGTATAAAGTGTATTCCAAGGAGGCAAATGAACCCCTTCTTTCTGGTGAGTAGAAACATGGTGGTTCCAGGTCGCATGATAGTCGGGAGGCAACTTGACGTCTACCAACCCCCACCTTTCTCCCCACCAGAGCTCATGGCAGACATTGTTCATTGTTAGAAGACTCTGTCTCCTGACCTCAGGCCCAGCCTCAAAAGGCTTCTTAACACAGAACTCCCCTACCACCAACGCATCCAATGCAGCACATGAGGTAAAATGTATTTGCCTTCTCTTGTACAGTGGACTCGCACCTAACTTTGAGTAGCAGCTTGGCCCATCTCCTAGCTGCGTGGTCTTGGACAAGTTACTAATGTTTCTGCATTTTATTTCTCCCATAAGTTAAAAGGAAGAAAAAGAGAATGCCTATCTTGTAGTTGCATGTGAGGTAAATGATAAATACAGGGCCTGGTGTGTAGTGGGCCCTTAATAATGGTAGCCTTAATGTAGATTGTCTGTGAAGTCATGAGAGTGAGTTTGACTGTCAACGGCCTTGAGGGAGACATGTAAAAATAGGGAAGACTCCAACATAGAGCCTTGGAGGTTCAGTAAGAACCCCAGAGTGCATGGAATCCTTTATTTTACAAGGATGTTTCAAGCTGTGGATGCAATAAATGGGACTTGCCAAATCCCATGAGTTCACCACATGACCTGCCAACTGCACATGGAGTAAATGCTCAGACGACAGAGCAATCCTTCACCCTGACACCTACAAGTAGTCTCTGGTTTAAAAGAGCAGCAGGAAAACAACAACATGGGTGAGAGATACTCAGGGGCCAGAGACAGAGGTCTCTGTCTGCCCAATTCACTCAATCTCCCCTGCCCAAATCGCCACTGCCTCTCATTTCATCCTAACCACAGCCTGTAAAGTGTGTTATTATGAGGATGGTGCCCATTTCACCACCAGAACACTGAGGTCAGTGGAGCTAAATATCCCTCATGGAAATGGTGGGGCTGAGATCAGAGATCATGCAGTTAGACTCTGGTGCTCTGTCCCAGGAACTGGACACTGTCATCGAGATTCCTACCCCCAAATACATGCATGAATAGATCCTTTCCGTGGAGTAGGCAGATAATACCATTCTTGTGTTCCTTGATCACTCAGATTACTGAAATAATCGAAGAGCAGGCGTCCACCCCCATTCAATAAAAGCCCTGATCTTTCTTGTCAGTTACATTGGTTGAAGTAGAGATTTACAGAGGGCCAGGGAGCCGGAAGCTGCAAAGCAGTGGTAATTTGTGTGCATGTATCAATTTGCTTTGATCTTCCCTAGTTAAGAAACAAGAAGATTCGAATTCAGTCTTTATGAAATACCTTCACATGTGAGAAATCCCGTCAAGTGGCACTTTGGGTTTTGGAAGAGTTAGAAGTGGTGTTGCTGACCGGGACTATGGAACCCAGAGGGAAGAAACTAAAAGAAATACAGCATCTTTAGATGTGATGTGTTCGAGAATCAGGACAAATTCTCACAGGACAAAAATAAGTTAAGATAAATGACTAAGCATGCACGATGATAGTTTTTTCTTTAAATGGATTATTATGGGCTGTATGGTGCTAGCCTGTCTGGATTGGTGGCCACGGCAGTGGGTTTCAGTGCTGCCAATATATGGTAGAGTTTGTGGAGGGGCTGGGGTTTTTTGGTGGATGTTTGAAAGAAAACAGAGCTGGCAGATGCTCAGAAACCAATGGGTTTTTAACGTGCCCAGAATGCACTTTCTTTTCCCGCAGCTACAAGAGAGAGGATTTTATTTTAGAGAAAGATTTGTGGTTTGAATTAGAATAGCACTATTGTGACAAAGTTGGCTTTCAGGCTAAGTGATGTATCGGCTGAAATTATATCTATGCCTTCAGTGGGAGCTCAGAGTGGGTTATAGCTTACTACTGTGTTTTGGAAATAAGTCTATAAGCAGTAAGCAAGCAGAAGTTCTTTAGTGATATTGACTTCCATGTCATTTTCCATCAGCCTAGGAGCTGTGATGATGTAGATTAGGTTCCCTGGGTGAAGGCAGGAGGTAGTTCATCAGGATAACAACTGAAGTTTGGATGCTTCTAGAGTTTCATGGAAAAAAGGGTATTTGGTCACATTTGGAGGATAACCTTGAAGTGTTTAAAAACATGCTGGGAAATTTGGACAAATTTTTCAGAAACGGTGTCACTTTCCTTCAGAAATCCACCTTTGAAAAGGGGAAGTGAAATGGCACATTGGGTAGATCAGGGATTATCCGTTTGGAAAGTTTATGAGATGATATGGCCCAGCCAATGAACAGGATTAAGGATTCAATGACACCCAGGGAAACATCAAAGAGAGTCAGATCACAGATCTTACAATACCAGATAGATCTTCAAACCTATTGGTTTCCTTCAAATTCTAAAGTGCATGGGTCACATGACCTGACAAATATTAATGATGGCATCAAAGACCACTCCTGCCTGAATTCTCAGGTCCTGAGAGCTGGACTGGGAATGGGTAGAGAGAGGCATGCAAGACCTAACTGGAAATGCTTAAGCAAACAAAGAAAAAAGCCCAGAAATCTCAATATGTTTAGAATAATACCTTGCTTTTTGGGAAATTATAAAGTGGGAACGATTATATCCTCAAGTCTGAAGGGAGTCTTTAGAGAAAACAAGGCCGAGTAATGGCTATCGTAAGTTGCAAAGACAGAAGCCAGGAATTGCTATGTTTGAATATTTGACCCATCAATTCTAAGGGAACTAACAGAAAACAAAGTTGAATTGGTAATGAATTCATTGGACATCCATGCAGTATTAGAAATGGGTTATGAATCACTCAAATTAGGGATATCAAGAGTCATATAGATTATGGTAACTTGAGTATTTTGCTTCCTTTTCTACTTGTCTTTAATATTTTTTTGCATTGGTATACTTTACTATTTACTATTTATATCTCTATTATTATTGGATTTTTTTCTCAGTTCTTTGTAACATTTTAATGAAACTAATCCATCAGGTTGTAATTCAATTTGGGAAATAAATAGACAATAAAATATTTTTGAAACATTTTAGCTGCAAGATTTTCTCTTTGTTTTCTTGGCAGGGGAGGGAGCAGTAATAAACAAAGGAAATAAATTACATATTGTTGGTCCTAAAATATCCTTTCATAGTTTATTATGCATCTCTTTATATTCAAAATTTTGAACTTTTTTTGTTTTTAAGAGCTAATTGACAATGGAAATGTCTTTTAAACATTTCCATATGCATTTTTGTCCCATGATTAAATTAACTGTTGATTTGAGATTCTACTACATAAATCGAGTATGTTCCTATTTCAAGAACTTTGCAAAATGCCTATAAAGCAATAATTAGAAAGAAAATACAGTCCACATAATTGTTACCAAATAAAATTTGGTGAATATGGAGTTGTTTAGATGATCCCAGAGAACTGGGAGTCAGTGGTTGGCCACAAGGATGTCTGATATAATGGGAACAATCTGGGCCTCTGATATTTCCAAATGCATTGCCCATCTTTAACTTTGCATGACTTCTGGATTAGATGGGCCACCGGCATGTTCTACTACGCTCAATATGGTGGTTCTCTGCAGCTTCATGGCACTCAAGGAAAGAAAAAAAAAAACAACCCTGGTAATTATCGCCAGAAGGAAAGAGTAGAAACTTTCAGGTTCTCAGAAGGTTTTACAAGGCCACATTTACACACATTTTGTTGGTCTTTGTGGTCAAAGAGCTCATATTCTAGGGTGACTCACAGCTGGGAACAGTTGTCATAGGGCTGCTGCAGATGCAGCTTCCTCTCCCCCTCTGTTGGAACTTGACCCTTTGAGTTTGTTCCTAGAATGTTTTTTCTTCTTTTCTAGTTGTTCAGCCTGTAGTAGAAACAACTTCACAAAAAGACTGAGGAATACACATGTGATAACCAGAAGAGGTTAGACACAAGCGCATTCTTCCAGTCTGTTGGCTGAATTAGGCTATTTTGCTGGGCTCCTTGGTTATCCTTTGGTGGTTCTTCTGTGGAAAAATACTCTTTGCTTCTTCCCTTGAAAACCTGCTGCATCCCCTATGAGTTACCATGGATGTCATCTTAATCTATACTGCCTCTTAAACTGGAGGCCTGTGATCTCTGCTGTCTCCCTCTCCCTGTAGCCAACAGCTCTCATCCTGGAGCTCCTGAAAGCTGTCTCTCAAATTCATCCTCTCTCTTTATGCTTTCCCTGTAGGATCTGTGTTTGAAAGCTCGGCTAGAAAGACATTCAGGACTGTCACTGTCACTACTGTCACTACTTGGTCTCCAGTCACCCCTCCAGCTTGTCCCCTCCAGCTCTTTTTGTACATCCTCAGAACATGGAGGAATATCAAAGGAATGTGGGGGTAGCCCAAGGTTCTAATTGAGACTCAGTTTCTTACCCGCTGAGTAACCTTGGGTCAGTTATTTATGTTTCATGCAATGTTTGGGTGCTGGGGGTGGTGGTGGCTTGAGGTTCTATAGTGAACAAAACAGATGAGGTCCCTGCCCCCACAGAGTGTATGGTCTAGTGGAATCACTAAGCACTCAGTGGTAGTATGTTTCTAATAGGCAGATTGTACCAGAGACCATTCATTGCCTATCGAATATCCATTCACCTCATCTCCTAGATAGCATTGTGTTCTATTGAGAGAGCACAGTTCCCAAATTTCCTTACAGCCTGAGGTGGTCAGTGAGATGCAACTGAGTCACTGAGTGGGGCTTCTGGGAAAACTATCTAAAACACAGTGACTTAGTGGAACTCAACCATTTGCCATTTTCTCCTTCATTTCCCTTCATTTCTCCTTCATTTCCCTTCATTCCCTGGCTAAAATGCACAGAAGATGGGCAGCTATCTTGGGCAATGAGGCAGCTCTAAAGATGGAAGCATTTTGCTACAGCAGGTGAACAGAGATAAAAGACAACCAGATTAACGGATGACTATGGAGTCTCCAAACCAGCCTTGGACTGCCTGCCTTGGGACTTTTATGAGGGAGAAAAATACAGTAATCCAATATTTCATTGTTTTTTAAGTAGGCTCTACTCCCAGTGTGGAGACCAATGCAGGGCTGGAACTCAAGACCTGAGATCAAGAACTTGAGATCAAGACCTGAGCTGAGATTTAGACACCCACTGACTGAGCCACCCTGGTGTCCCCCTCATTTGACCTAACTTAAATGCCAGATTTGGAAACTCATGACTTTAATAAGTGGTAAGTAAAAAAATCACTTAGCTATAATATTGATAATCATCGTTTGCTTAATTATCATTTAAATAATCACAGTGGTTATGATAATGCCCAGTAGTAAGGCAAGATCTGTATAAATAAAGATTTGCATAAATCTTGCCTTGACATAATCTACCTTAAATCAATCTTCAAATCGTCTCTACACTGAGGACACAGTTACAATAATGTCTGTCATCCCTGCTTCAAACTGGTCTTAGTTCTGTCTATGTAAATTCCAATTTACATTTTCATATTTATTCTAATTACTGATTATGGCCCAGGAATACTAAATATTTAACATGTATGCTACCACTTCCCAATCCTGTGTCCATGCCAGACATTAATAATTGATGACAGTATTCTTTCTGTCTCAGTCTCTTTCTCAGAAACCCTTTCAGTGTAGCACCAGGCCACTCTTACCATTTGATCACAATTGGCAGCAGACATGCATTTGTTGTAAGCCATTTCCAATAATTTTTAAAATGTTGACTGGGGTTGAAATGATACATTTTTTTCTTCAAATTGAAATATGGAGGAGGTTTTTTTTTTAAGTAATATAAACCAAATAAACGTCTAGTTCATTGAACAGATGCTGATTAATATCTTAGGTTTTAAGGAAGGGCAAATGTGAGCACAGTTTGCTTCTAGAAGCTCTGATATCAGTAGAGATTGATGAATTTTAGGGAGTAGGCCACATCTATTGGGCACGCACCGTTCATTAAATATGAGGATGGAGAGAGATAGTGGGGAAAAATAGGGGTTCTTTTCCTCATGGATTTATAATCTAATGAGAGATAGAGAATAAATCCAAAATTTTAAATGTAAAGGTATTAACAGTAACAGTTGGTTTGTAAAAGATCTTCAGGGACAAGAAACAAATTTAAAATTTCTAAATGCTGTTTCTGTCATAACCACTGAAATAATGATAGCTAACACCTCATGACGACTTCTGTGTGTTGAGGCCTATATGCTATGGCTTTTCAGTGGGTGTGGGGGCGGTGTGGCTCATTAGCTTCCTCCTTCCCCAGGACTGCCCTCTAGACACCCAGGGGGACTTGCAGTGCTGTGTCCCCTTTGAACCCTGGGGACTCTCCCCATCCTAAGTTTGCGTTGGGAATGAAGACGCCATAGACTGTAACCACTGAAACTGAGCCACATATCCATCTGTTCCAGAAAGAAGGGACACAGCAGCTGCTGCTGGGATCCCAGAGTGATCCTGGGTCCTACCCTCTGGAAGAATTGCCAAACTTGAAATCATTAAGAACTATGGTGAGCTCTGTATGTGACATGAACATTTTAATCTACTCTTCACTTCTTGCTTGAGCACTGAGATTTGTTAACAAATACTCAGCTTCTCTTTCTGAGTCTTCTTCCCTCTTTTCCTCCCTCCATTTCTCCCCTTTTTCTTGCCTCCCTCCCTCTTTTTTTTCTTTTTTGCTTAAACTAGCCAGAACCAGATACTATTATTTGCAACAAAATAACTTCCACTACTACAGGTCCACTATTTTCTTTAATCTTCACTACAATACTAGGAGGGGCTACTGTGTCCTTAGGAGTGAAATAAGCAAGTGAAGACTTAGTGAGCTTACAGAATTTGACTTAAGATCACAGAGCTATTAGGTGGCTGAGCCAGGATACAGACCAAGCGAGGCCTATGGAATTCTAGAGCCAGGACTTGAAGAAGATGTTTAGTCCCACAGGCAGTGAATAGGACTTGCCTGCCCTTTGATTTCCTGAAGGTGGTCAGACTGACTTCACAGAGCTACAGTTCTGCCTTCATACGGCATTAGAAGCACAGGTAAAGCAGCTCCTTGAAAGGCAGCTCTACTTCATCTTTTCTTTTTTGGCCTGTCCCTGGGACACCTGCCTTCAGATAGAGCAAAATCTATGTGGAAGATGACAGCACGTAGTTTTGTTGTATTTGATATACCAGATGATGTATTTTTACTGTGTTTGAAATACCAGATGAAGGTGATAGCAACATCAATAATCTCTTCCTGCAGTCTTCTCGAAGAGCCCTAGCCATGGTACCTTCTTTCTTCCTTTTTTTAAAAAAAGATTTTATTTGTTTGAGAGACAGAGAATGTACACAAGCATTCTCTGAGCAGACTCCCCACGGAGCAGGGAGCCCAGCATGATGTGGGACTCCATTCCAGGGCCCCCGGATCATGACCGGACCCAAAGGCAGACGCTTGACTGACTGAACCACCCAGGCACCTCTGTCCTCTTCTTTCTTAAAATATAACTTCCTTCCAGGAAGATTTTCTTAACTGATTTTTTTTTTTTAAACAAACAGATGTTGGAATGAAAAGGGGAAAGAAGATGCTCGTGATCATATCTTGATGCACTGTTGCATCCTGAGTGGCTTCCATTTTTTTGGAGTAGGGTGTATCCTCCTTTGTCCCTCCAGAATTTCCTTCTTTCTGTCCCATAGGCTAATCTGCTTAGACCACATAAAGGGGCTCCATTTTGTCTTGGCTAATGAGACAGAGGGAGGAGTAGATTAGCGAGAGGAAGGAGGTGGGACTCGACATACCTATTCCTGTTCCCTCCCAATGGGTCCCCTCAGCCTGGTTGTTTCTCTGGACTAAAGGTTCTGTCTTCTCTTACATTATGCTTCTCATCACCACTTGTCATTGTGGGTTCCAATAAACACTCCTTCCCCTCTCTTCTCACTCTGCTCCAGAGTGGCAGCAGCTCCACTGCCTCTTGCCCTGGGATTCTGGATTATTCTTTCTGGTTTCCCTATGCCCTGCACACACCTCCAGAAAATAGCCCATTCTTGGAGCATCCTCAGATGGATTCATTTCTGGTTCCCACTGGGCTCCAGAGGGATGCTCCCTGTAAGTGCTCCTCCCAACCGGTCCTTCTTGTGCTCTCTCGTCCTTCGTTTTTCACTGATGTGCAAACCTGTTGTGCCGTGGTCAGTACTCTCGGAGAGAATCCAGTCATTCAACGCTAATAATTAAACCTGCTTACCCAACAGGCAAAAGCAGACTTCTACCTCAGAGCTCTCTCCAAATCACGTCACAATTTGTACCTAACATTCTCACAATTAAATTAGAACTGACCTCATAGTTAGAGTCTGGCACACTTTATTTCCTTCTGTTTTTTTTTGTTTTTTTTTTTTTTTTTTCAAATATACTTTCCTGTAATTTCCCATGCACAGCAACTGTCTTTGAATTTAGTTTTTTGCCCATCACATGGATGATTTGGTTGTCTGTGAACATAGGATCCTGAGAAATGCTATTGATTACGGGAGCTGCTTATCACAGCTGGACTATAAATTAGGAGATAGCTAGCTTGATGTAGACTTATTCAGATTCTGAAACCAAATAATTTACTTTCACCATTAGGGGGGAAAATTCACAGCACAGTAAGCTGATCGAATGACTAACACAAATGCCTTGATATTTAGGGTGGAGAATTCAGGCAGAGAATACATCATCAGTGAAGTCATCACCGTTGTTGTGCTCACAAAAGATGGAAGGTATGTCTGCCATCATGTTATAGCCGACACGGCCTGGCCTGAGAAGGTGGGCCCTCAGGAAAGACTCAGACAGGCCTTTGTTTGTGTCTGAGGAAGTTCCTGGACATGCAGTGGGGTTCCCTCTTGATTTAAAGGGCACCATCAATCTATGTGCTACTTTTTAGGCTGAATCACCTCTCTCCAAATGGCTTTGTCTTTTTTTTTTTTTTTTTTTAAAGATTTTATTTATTTATTTGACAGACAGAGATCACAAGTAGGCAGAGAGGCAGGCAGAGAGAGAGGAGGAAGCACGCTCCCTGCTGAGCAGAGAGCCTGATATGGGGTTCGATCCCAGGACCCCAGGATCATGACCTAAGCCAAAGGCAGAGGCTTTAACCCACTGAGCCACCCAGGCACCCATATGGCTTTGTCTTGAAAGGCTATCCTCTATTTCCAAAATCATATGTCCCCATGTATCAGTATTCTCAAACAGCCATGTCCTGTCCTCTATCCTGGGTTCCACGTCCGGAGTCCTTGCCAGATGGCTCCTTTTAACAATTAAAGAGAAATGGAGATTTTAGAAAGCTTTCTGACTCAATTGAGAGACAGAAGGTATGCGTGGCAGGTCAGTTTCTGTGAGGCAGACTCTGAGGGGGAGATGGGGGTGGGCAGTATATTTATGGGGAGTGAGAGAAGGAGTATCAGACAAGAGAATCTGGTCTGTGATGCAGCCAAGACGAGGCTTCAGCCTGCCCCATGGTGGGGCTCTAGAGCTGGCCTGGCCTTGCAGAGTCATCCCCAGTTGGGGCAAAGGGTCCAGGATCTTATGCTGTTGTGTATCAATAGTTAACCAGGCGGCACCAGGGAAATTGGGGAGTGGCCTTGTGCTGGGCAGCTGTTTTCTGTTTGGGCAGTTGCTGGCATGGGGGCTCAGCTGTGAGCTAGCAACACCCAACAATCAGCAGCAGCTGTGGGAGTGAGTGCTTCTGTCCTGAAGGCGTGCTGAGCGGCAGTGACTGCTGGGAGCTGGTCCTATGTGTCCCCCGTGCTCGAAGTCTCCCCATTTTGCCTACTTGCTCTGTTTCTTAGCTAGGAATGTGACCAGGTAAAGCACTATAGAATTAGGAAATATTCTCTTTCTTATTTATTTATTTATTTATTTTTAAGATTTTATTTCTTTATTTGACAGACAGAGACCACAAGTAGGCAGAGAGGCAGGCTGAAAGAGAGAGAGGAAGAAGCAGGCCCCCTGCCGAGCAGAGAGCCCGATGCGGGACTCGATTCCAGGACCCCGGGATCGTGACCCGAGCCGAAGGCAGTGGCTTAACCCACTGAGCCACCCAGGCGCCCCTCTCTTTCTTTTTAAATTCTGCAAGAATTTCCCAAGTTGACCACTTTAAAGTATGGGTGAGCTTTGTGTGTTCAAAATATATGACTGGACGTACCAATAGATTTTCATAAACAGAACATTCCCAGGGTTACCCCATTACCTAAAGCCGAATGTAGGAGACTATGGATGTGGATCGCACACATTTCACTGGTCTTCTCCAGGGCATTTCATTTCCAGTGAGGTCAAGGCTTATCTTCCTCTGAAAGTGTTTGTTGTCTGGCTCTCAGAAAATTACTGCCCTTGGGGCACCTGGGTGGCTCAGTTGGTTAAGCATCTGTCTGCCTTCGCGTCGGGTCATGATCCCTGGGTCCTGGGACTGAGCCCCGCATGGGGTTCTCTGCTCGGCAGAGAGCCTGCTTTCCCCTCTCCCTCTGCCTGCCGCTTTGCCCACCTGTGATCTCTCTCTGTTAATAAATGAAATATTAAAAAAGAAAAAGAAAGTTACTGCCCTTGACTGACAATAATATTTGGATTGGTAAACTTGAAAACTCATTTTTTTGTTTTGTTTTGTTTTGTTTTCATTACTGTTGGAAACTCTCACTTTTCTACCGTAGAAATCACAGAGGGCCTTTCTGTCTGACGCAGCTCAGGGTTATGACACAAATGTGGCTCTTGAGTCAGAATCCTGGATCTCACACCTGGCTTTCCTAGCTATTGGCTCTGCAATCCCCTTTGTCATCTCTGCGCCCGTTTCCTCAGTTTATAAGATCAGCTGGGGTGGAGACTGGGTTAATAGACGTTACAGGCTTTGTAAACTGAAATACACAGTTCAAAATGTCTCTCACACTTGTTAGTACTGGAAGAGAGCTGGGTGATCACCTTGGCCAGAGGAGCCCCTCAGTCCCAGGGAGGTCCAGGGACTCGATGAAGACTGCACAGCTGGCAGGGGGAAATGGGGGGGTGGTTGGAGCTGGAGCCAGACCCCAGCCCTCCTGACTCCCAGCCTGGCACTTTCTTCAGCCTCTCTTGCCACAGCACGGGGACACCATATGTATTGTCTGTTCCTATAGAACCCTTGAGAAGATTTCAGAATGGCATACTGTTTGCCAAAGCTTTGAGTCTATAATCTGGAAACAAGACACTCTTCAGATCTGAAGGACTATTATTCAAAAATTGTTACCTTAGTCATTATGCTAAAATCCCCCTTGAGCTACAGTAAGGAATAGAGGAGCTCATCTTGTATTGGTAATAGAATTACCGAGCGTGCATAGCTGTGTGTGTGTGTGTGTAGCTAGTCAGAGATGGAGACAGGGAAAGAAAGGGAGAAAGTGAGCCTCTTTAAGAAGCAAATTACTGTGCCATAGATTTTACATGATTTCCTAGACCCCTTATTTAATAAGTCTAAACTGAGAGTTCTCATAATTCTTTTGCATCAGGGTATGTGCTGCAGGCCTGCAGTTTTTCTGCGTTTCTTAGGTATTCATTTCCAAAATTTCGTTACCATCCCACATGTGAGTCATTCCCTCCCATGCAATCCATTTAAAACCTCCAGCATGCTCTGGGGGCCGGAGGAGATAGCTCAGAAAAGGCCAGCCCTATTCATTTGGTAATGGTGAGGACCTGCCAACTTGACAGGGGAGAGGAGGCCCCGCAGGGTTACCCCAAGGTAGCCAGCAGAAAATGCAGTAGCATCTGGTTCCCACCCACCTCCCATCTCCAGGAGTGTGCCCTTATGTTTGGCTTGTATGCTTCATGTGTGGGAGTCTGGGACAATGCCGCTGGTGAGAGAGCGCAGAGATGAGAAAAATTCCTTTAGCAGAATAATGAAAATGTAAGCAGAATGTTAAGAAACAATCACACAGGCCAAATGCGCACAAGTAGCTCTGACGTGGCGTTGGAGAACCTCCATGTCCCCCGGCTGCAGCCTTCACATGAGGGCAGTGAAATTCGCTCTAGTTACAGCGTGGTGCTTGTGAAAGGGGCTGGGACATGGGCTTTATACAAATGTTGATTTGTTTTATACATTAACCAGGAATGCTATAACTGATTTCAGTATGGTTTGTCTACAGCTCATAGGAGATCTCCGTGGCTTCCTTCACCTTTGAGGGCACACAGGGCACAATATGCCTGGCCTGCTTCTGCTTATTAAGAAGGAAGTCATCTAAGGGATAAATCTGATAAGCAAGCCCCATGGAAGCTTTCAAGCTCCTGGCCTTGGGATGCACTGCCACTGGAGATGGAGGACTGGGGCTGGCATGCTAACTAGGCCAGGAGACTCCTCAAAGCAAGGTGTCACTTAGCAGAAGATGCCACAATCCAGGCCCTTTGGTATCATTCATCTCCGGCTATACCTAGGAAAGCTAATCAATGTTTCATTTTCTCCTGGGAGTGCCAGCTTGGAAAACACAGTGTGAAAAATGCCCAAAGGGTGGCCATTCTCTACCTTCTGCCACAGAGGGGGTCTACACAGACAGTCCTGCTGGCAGGGGTGGCTCCCACAAATAAGCTGTTGCCTCAAGGAGCAGGTGGTGAAGAAGGAAAGGGGGGCATGGCACCCACATCCTTATTAGCAATTTTCTCTGTGTGGCATTTAAAACTGAAGAAGGAGTTAGATACTAGCTCATGGCTGAGTCTAATACTCAGAAATTCACACAAGAGTCACTGCTCTCAGATACACAATTGTGTGACCAGCATGGTGCTCTCTACCCTCAGAATGGACTTCTCTTTCAGAAATGGTTCTGTTCTAGGGTGCCTGAGTGGCTCAGTGGGTTAAAGCCTCTGCCTTAGGCTCAGGTCATAATCTCAGGGTCCTGGGATCGAGTCCCACATGGCCCTCTCCTGCTCAGCGGGGAGCCTGCTTCCCCCTCTCTGTCTCTGCCTGCCTCTCTGCTTACTTGTGATCTTTCTCTCTGTGTCAAGTAAATAAATAAATAAAATCTTTTTTAAAAATGGTTCTGTTCTTATACATTTCTCAATATTTTCTCCAACCTTAAAATTCCTCTT